>NC_089229.1:5489887-6689887 GCF_963924675.1 Phocoena phocoena | reverse complement strand
GAGAGGGGGTATCTTGTGCGGGTTGAGGGGTACAGGGGCTTTGGGACACTACAATGTTCTCTCTCTTGAGCTGGGTGGTAGATACACAGGACTATTTATTTAATATGTATTATACTTTCATGATATAATGGCATAGGATTCATAAAATGGCATAGACCGTCAACTGGATATATCTTAAAAAACATAATGTCTAGGGATTTCACTGGTGGTCCAGTGGCTAAGGCTCCACGCTCCCAACGCAGCAGGCCCAGGTTCGATCCCTGGTCAGGGAACTAGATCCTGCATGCATGCCGCAACTAGGAAGTCCTCATGCCACAACTAAAGATCCCACATGCTGCAATGAAGATCCACGTGTCGCAACTAAGACCTGGAGCAGCCTAATTAATTAATTAACATAAATAAATAAAATTATTTAAAAAAACAAAACAAAAAAACATAACGTTGAGTGAAAGATGCAGGTCGCAAAGAACACCCACAGTATCATTCTGATTATACAAAGTTCAAAAACAAGCCAGACCAATCTATATTACTTGGGGACGCAAACTAAAGGATAGAAGTATAAAGAAATGCCAGGAAGCGATTGCCCCAAATTCAGGATCGTGGTGCCGCTGAGGGGAGAGGGGTTGTCTTGGGAGTGTCCAGAGGCTTTGGGGCACTAGAATGTTCTCTTTCTTGACCTGGGTGGTAGACACACAGGACTTTGTTTTATAATATCTATTGTACTTTCCTGTGTATGTATGCTATTTCACAATTTTAAAAAAGAAAGCAATGACAACAGGACCAACTGGAATGGCATCCCTACCTGACGAGCATTTAATCCACCTGGAATCATATCTAAGTGGGAGTTGTATCCCACAGCTCTGCTAAGAGACCCTCCTCCCCAGTCAGACTGAACCTCTCACCGTTCCCTCGCCCTGGCTCTGCCTTCCGACCTCCCAGCCTTTATTCATGCTGTGCCTGCCACCCACCCACCTGCTCTGTCTCCTCCCTGTCTCCCCTTCCAACACTCCCCCTGCCCCACCTCCAGCAGAGAGGTGCTTCTCCTCCGCCAAGACTTGAAAGCTCTTTATTGGGATTAGACGAAGATGAAAAGCAGAGGCCAGTCCTGACAGAGGCCCAGAGCTGCGGGAAGGGAGGCAGCAGGCTCCCGAGCATCTTGTGGACAACAAAGGGAGCCGTGACCCTGAGCCCAGAGCAAACAGGGGAGGGGAGGCAAGCCTGCATCGGTACTCTGGCCTTGGGTCTCGTTCTTCGGTGAGTCTCACGGACTCCACCAGGCTTGGGGTGGGGGCTGTGGCTTGTTCACCACCAGGTCCCCCCAGTGCCTAGAACTGGTCCCCTTCAATGAATATTTGAGAGATAAATACAGCCCAGAGCTCTGGAAAGGCCAGGGAGAGAAAGAGGACTGACTTTTTTGAGGACACTGAGGCTCAGAAAGGTTAAGTAACTTGCCTGAGGTCACACAGCAGTCAATATAAGAAGGCAGGACTTGAACATGGTCTGTCTGGCCTCCGAGCCCTTGGAGGTGACTTGAGGCTTGGTGGAAGCAGGGCTAGAGCAGGTGTGCAGCTGCTCCCAGGAAAGCTGAGCCTCAGACTCAGATGATTCACCTCTGAGGAAAGCAGGTGCCCACGAGACCAGAGGTGGCTGCTAAACCCTTTGAGAAAAGTAGAATTTGCCGAGGGCTCAAGAGACCAGAGGAGAGCAGGAGGAGGAGGGTTGGGAGCAACAGAGGTCCTGAGATGCCATCCGAGGGTGTGCTGGAGACCCCTGGAAAAGGCGAAGTGACGCCAAGGAACCCGTGGGCTCCCCAGGATGTAGAGCCAGCCAACCGAACCTTGCATTTCGATTGGCTCCTCTAGGCTGGCAGGTGGCTGACATTCTCTGAGCCCTAACCACATGCCCTAACCTCAGTCTGGGGATGGGCCACCAGCAAGCACTACTGTCGCACCCACTTGACAGATGAGGCCATCGAGGCACAGCAACATTAAGAACCTGCCCAGGGGCCCAGGATGAGTTGCAGAGCTCAGACCCAAACTCAGGCTGAACGCCCCTGGCCTGCACTCAACACTGCATCAGGCGGTTCAGGGAAACGGTACATCGAGCCAAAGCTTCATGGACGATACGCTCCGCAAGGCCCCCGGCGGACACAGTTGAGGCCACAGGCTGGGTCTTGGTGCTGGCAGTGGTGGAGCTGTTTGCACCAGGCTGATGGGTGAGGTCAGGGGAGGTCTGGGGGACACGGGAGAGGTAGGATTCCCTCCACCAAACCCTCAAAGCTCAGAGACAAGAGGGTGGGGAAGGGGTGTGGCACAGCAGAGAGACAGAGCCAGGCGCCCACAGGGGAAGGACCAGGAATAATGGGGTACTGTCTGCTGCTCCAAGAGGTTCTAGAAGGGACCTCCCTGGTGCTCCAGTGGTTAAGACTCCACGCTCCCAATGCAGGGAGCACGGGTTTTGTCCCTGGTCGAGGAACTAAGGTCCCAGATCCCGCATGCTGCAAGGCGCTGCCCCAAACTAAGAGAGTTTCTAGGAGACCACAAGGTGTTTCCACCTCTTGCGAAAGAGCAGAGTTTCTCTTTTGCGTGTTTGCTGCAATACTGGGGGGAGGAAATCTGTTGTTTCTTTCCAGTCAGGAGAGTTACAAAAATGCTTTTCACAGCAGCACCCCAAAAAGTCTCTTCTACTCAGGTACTAGGATGTGCCAGGTCTGTTTTGGGGAGGAGGGACCACACAAAGAGAAATGATGGGAATTGGGGGGAAATTAAGTTAAAAATGAAAAAGTAGGAGTTCCAACACATTGTCACCAACAAGCCACATTTCCTCAGGCCATCTTTACATCTGTCCATGGGTGGGTGGGTTAGTGGGGGTGTGTGAGGTGCCCGGATGAAAGGAGATGACCTCACAGGGGGCCGGGCCTCAAGGCCTGCAGTAGGTGTCACACAGCCAAGTCTTGCCTCCCCAGGGGGGTAGATCTTTCTGTGAAGAATGTTCTTTACAAAGAAAGGTAAGAGGACCCCCCAGAGCCCACTGCCAAGAGTCCTGGCTCGGGGCTGAACCTGGCCTCTACTTACCCTCCAGGCCGTGGGCAAGCTACCTGGCCTCCCTGGGCCTCAATTTCCCAGTTCCTAAATGGTGCCAGTGGGGACAGCACCCCAAGGGAGCCTCGAGGGGGCCTGAGTACGCGTGTGAAGCCCAGCTTATGTGCTCAAAGAGGCTAATTCATGATAATAAGAATAGCTGCTATTGTTTATGGTATAACCGAAAGGCAGAGGATGAAGTAGAGGGTGGAGAGCAGCTCCTGGAAAGCTCATAAAAGTCAAGGGGAAGGGGAAGGAAAGCACCCAGCCTGCACCGCGGGGGGCGGGGGGAGGACTCCTGGGGCTGCAAGAAGGTCAGCACTGCCCAGGTGAGACTGAGCCTCAGGGATCCCGGGGTGGGCAGCCCTGGCCAGGGACACTCCTGGGAGTTCCCTGGCCTGGATGAACTCGCCCCAAAGCCACTCATCCCAGGGCCTGGCTTGGATCCAGGCCACCCAGCTTCTGAGGGAACCTGGGACCAGGAAAGGGGCACAGTGTCAGCCCCCGGAAAGTAATGATGTGGCCTCTGGTTGTATTTCAGGAAGTGGGAAGTGCCCCCCTTTCTGGCAACAGTGGCAATTCTGTGCCCCAGGCATTGTGCTCCCATGGCCAGCAGCTGCCTCCCTCCTCCCCCAGCTAAGAAGGGCCGCACCTGGGCAGGTTCCATGCGGTGGCTCCACTGTAAGCTTTCTTTGGAGTGAGCTGTCCGTCCCCAGGGATCGCCCGCCCACTGGATGCCCCCAGGCCGCAGCAACGCCCACCCACCACTTTGAAGGGCCAGGAGGTCAGGCTGTGCTGGGAGGGAGGCTGTTCCAGCAGCGAGGGTGGGGAACGCTGCCCCCGCCTCTTCAAAAGCCACCTTGGCAAGGCCTTAGCTAAACATCTCCTGGTCCCTGAAGGCTTCCCCTGTGAAGTCTGCAATGTTCAAACGCAGCCAGCAAATCCCCCGAGACAGGTCCCGGGAACTAGCCGCGGGGCAACACGAGCCAGAGAGGAGCGCTTGGGAAGGAGGATGGCATACCTGTGCCTGCGAGCTGCAGGGTCCAGGGGAGCAGGAACAAGCCCAGGAGCCGGGGGGCTGGGATGGGGCCCGGTGGGGCCCGCCACCAAGGAGGCCGGCTCTCCATCGGGGCCTCTGGGTCAGTGTCCCTCCTTCCTCTTTAGCTCACACGAGGAGACAGCCTGCTGGCAACCACAGTTCCCCTTGGCTTAGCCAATAAGCTCCTCCCTGGCCGCCCTTCCGCTTCCTCAAGGCCTCAATTGGTCCCCTTGTCCTCTCAATAACTCCAGGATTGGGCTTCCCTGGTGGCACAGTGGTTGAGAGTCCGCCTGCCGATGCAGGGGACACGGGTTTCGTGCCCCGGTCGGGGAAGATCCCACATGCCGTGGAGCAGCTGGGCCCGTGAGCCATGGCCGCTGAGCCTGCGCGTCCGGAGCCTGTGCTCCGCAACGGGAGAGGCCACAACAGTGAAAGGCCCGCGTACCACAAAAAAAAATAAAAATAAAAAAAATAACCCCAGAATTTCCACTCAAGTAGTGGGAACAGCCCCCAGGCCAGGTGGCCGGCCTCCAGGTGAGGATCTTGTCCAGGGGAAGAGTTGGGAGGGGCTGGGCCTCCCAATCCCCCCCGGGTGGTGGGCTTCTCCCTCCTCAGCCCCTTTCCAGCTAGTGGCCTGTCCAGAAGACACTGGTGACAGAGGTGGGCACAGGATTTCCATGGGATTTCCAGGGCTGGTTTAGCTGCTCACGCCTGAAACTCTTAACAAAAACAAAAAACCAACCCCATTCACGAAAGTTCCCCTTGGAAATAGTCCAGGAACCCGTTGGATTAAGGTGCTCCTCCAAGAGTAGGGTTTTGGGTGTGGGAGGAGGGGGTGGAAGTGGTCGGGAGGATGGGATGGGGCAGGCCGTCAGGGGGAGGGCAGGAGCCACAAGTTCCCAGCCTTCCACGGGGCCAAAGAGCCCGTCATTAGTCCAGTGAAGGCCACCCTGGGTGCCCCGCAGAGGCCCAGCCAACGCCTCCCCTCTGACTGACCTCACGTGAGATGTCTTCCCTCCCTGCAGCTTCCCTAAACTTGGGCCACCGCTTCTCCACCAGGAGACACGTGAATTTCTTCCCCATCCAGCCAGAACAGCAGCCCCTGTCCCCCCCTCCACAGGCCCCAGCACAGGTAATTCTTTGCCGCCTGGGCCCCTTTCCCCCGCAGACTGGGAGCCGCTCGGCCTGGCCTTCTCTGGAGCCCAGCACCGGGCAGGGCTGAATGTGGGGGGACAGAGGTCTGCCGCGGGTCCGGAGTGGCAGAGGGAAGGGGTCTGGGGAGGTGGTGAGAGGAGCCAGCTGGCACGGGAGGAAGGTGGGCTGAATGGAAGGTGATGTGTTTCAGCGCAAGCTGAGCGCTTCCCCTCCTTTCCCCATTAGTGCCCATCAACCCTCAAGATAAAGGTTTTTATCCCAATTTGACAAACTACGCCCCCGAGAGGCAAAGCAACTTGCCGAGATCAGGGTGGGTACCTGTGGCGGGCATTCGGTGCCCAGCTGTGTGAAGCCGGAACCTCTCTCCCCACCCCTGACGCGGCCCCCAGGGATGGCAGGACGGGGTCCAGTTTCCGCCCTTCGTCTGAGTGCTTTCCCCTCAGCCACTTAGCACACAAACAATGAAAACTAGAAGCCGTTTCCCACCAACTCCAGGAGTGCCAGGAGGATGGCAAGCAGCAAGGCCCGCCCACCAGGTGAGGAAGACGTATGAACACAAGACATTTCCTACTGGCTGGGGGGCGGCGGAGACCCCAGTGGTATTGACTGTTGATCCATCACAGTGATACATGATAGCATATGTCACAGTGAGACACAGATAATCTGCTTCACGCTGTTTCCGAGCTCCTGGGGGGAGCAGGTTGTCTAAGCACCTCGATGCCATGGTGATAGACGTCATGTTAATGCCTCCACGCACGGAGGGAGCACTGTAAAGGCATCAGTCTGTGCCTCTGGGGTCTCTTTATGACTCGGCCTCGGAAGGCAGCCGAGCGCCAGGCAGCCTCGGAACACGGACCCGGGCTCTGCCTCCACACCTGCCTGTCCACTCCGGGGCTGCTCTACCTTCCCCCGGCCATCAACACAAGGCCCTGGGCCCCCTAACGGCGCAGCCCACCTCTGGATCGGCACGCTCGGAGCCCCAGGAGCTTTGCCACCTTTGAGCCCAAGTCCAGCCCACGGCCTCTTGCCTGCCTGTGGCCTTCTGTTTGTCTTCTTTACCTCTGACCCCCCCGAGCCTAGCACAGTGCCGGCACCTAGTATGTGCTCGATAAATACTGGTGCATGAATGAGCATAAGACGCGGGGTAAAGTGCCTCCCTCCCAGGCTTGCTCTGAAGGTGGGTGCCTCACATCGAGCCTGGCACATAGTAGGCTCCCTTCAGGCCCCCATGGGATGGCTGGACTCCAGGGTGGGGCAGGAGGAGGGCCATGCCCTCCCCGGGCAGATGTGACTTGAAAAGAAGTGGCTGGGGGTCTTGGGTCATTGTTGAGTTTCGTAGATGTTCTGAAGCCACCCAGTCTCCTGGGGAGAGGCAGGCATGGACCTTGGGTGGGGAGCCAGAGGGCCCAGGCTGTACTGTCTGGGCCTCAGGAACAAGGGTGATGGAAGAGAAACCACAGCACATCCAGAAACCTCATTTTCTTCAAGACTCTCCACCTCCTCTCACTGAAGTGGCCACCAAGCAATGAACTTGCTGGACTTCGGTCCATAGGCTTCTCCTCTCCCCTGCCCTTGGTAGGAGCTTCGAATAAGTGGGTGAAAGGAAGAGCAGAGGACGTGAGGCTCTGTTGGCATCTCCAGTGGGCAGCCAGGAGCTTCGCGGCCTTTGGGCCAGGCCTCCACAGCTGAGTCTGCAGGCGAGGGCCCTGGGGCCGGCGTACTCAGCCCCTGCTCTCGTCCAGTCATCTGTCTGCCCGTCCATCCATCCATCCATCCCTTCACATTTTGCTGAGTTCCTGTTCTTCACCAGGCACTGGCCTCAACAGAAAGATGCAGAGGTGAAAGACCCCAGCTTCGAGGAGTCCATGTCTCCGGGCAGGGGGAGAACTATAATATATATATAGAGAGAGAGAGGCCTAATATATAGGCCTCCAGATAATATAATATAATCAACACAATTACACAATCACATCACAGTTCTGAGCAGTTACTCAATGCCATACACCATCCAAAATGATTTTAATCTACACATCAATTTAATCCTCACTGCAATTCTACGAGGCAGGTACTATAATCACTACCATTTTACAGATAAGGACACTGAGGCACAAGGAGGTTAAAATAAAATTTGCTCAAGGTCACACAGCTAAGAAATGTGTCCAGGGGAAATGACCCAGCCTCTGCTCCTAACCACTGCTCCAGCCCGCCTCAATGGCAGAAGTGTGTACAGAGCAAAGAGGGAGGCAGGGGAAGAAGTGAACTACTCGGGGTGGAGGGAGGAGGGGCTACCCAGGAGGACTTCCTGGAGGAGGTGGCAGCTGTGAAGGAAGAGGAAATGGGGGAGCACACACATCCCCTAAAGTCCTAAGGTGTCTTGTCCACAGAAGACTAAAGCTTTCCAAACTGGACCACAATTGCTGGCCTCCATACACATATTGAGTGCCTACTGTATTCCAGGCAGTGGGAATACAAAACATAAATCTTACTTTTGCCTTTAAGGTGCTCCCTGTCTAGGGAAGAAAACAGAACCCCCAGGTAGGATTTCCAACTACCCCAAGTGAGTGAGGGTGAGTGATCGAGTGAGGTGAGGCCCCTGGAGCCACGCTTGGCTCCGATGCTCAGGATCTTCTGTGTCTTCTCTGCGTTTCCATTCTCCTCCCTTTCCCACCTGCAGGAAGTCACTTCCTTCCTCCGTATAGACGCCAGCACCAGAGGAGCCCACCAGTTGGAGGGGACCCCGAGAACGCCCTCTGAACTGGCCTGGTGGTCGAGATGGAAAATGTCCCCCTCTGTCGGGCCTCTACGTCCCCACTGCCCGGGGTACCAGGGGCAGCTGGGTCGGCTCCTTGTTTCCTTCCATCCTCTCCCTCAAGCACCCCCACACTGGAGAGAGCGGTGCGGAGGGCAGCCTCCCTCCTCTCCTAGCAATACTCAGGTTCGCCTTGGAGGCCCCCTTTCTGCACCATGTAGCAGCCTGCAGGTGGGTGGTGCTGACGGACCCCCCACCGCTGACCTCCGTCTGAGAGTGGACCTGACCACCAAGCCCAGGGGCCCTGAGAACTGGCTATAACTCAGTCGAACGAGACCCATCTAATTGTGAACTTTCTCAGGAGGGAACGAGCTCTCTGTTGCTGTAGCTGTGCAAACCATCCACCCGCACGCTGCTGGAAGATGCCTACCTGGCCTGGAATGCTGACCTGGCCCGTCTCCAAAGTCCCTTCTCAGTTCAAGCTGCTCCGATTTTGGCCTGTTTATGAAATATTTGTTTCATGCCAGACACCATTCTAAAGGCTTTACATGTATTGAATACTTCAGTCCTCACAGAAACCTCATGTGGGTAGGTGTTATTATTGCCCCCATTTTACAGATGAGGAAACTGAAGTTCAGAGACTGTAAGCCACTTAACCTAAGGCCACACAGCTCGTAAGCAGGGGAACAAGGACTTGAGCTCCTCGGCTGCACTTGTAATCACTATGCTCTCCTGCAATTCATTTGATTCTCCCGGGGGGGCAGGTATTACAACCCTCACTTAGTGATGGAGAAAAATAAAGTGGCCTGCTTGGGGGTCACAGAGGGGACCACACTGCAGGGTTTTCCTATTGGACATATACTCAGAGTTAGATAAGACTTTCCTTGCTAACTCTGTTGGGGGGAGGCAGCAAGGAGCTAGTGCCCCCTCCCCAGCCCCTGCCACACTGAAAATAATCCTGAAGATCTGAAAAACAAAGGTGGCATCATTTTTCAACCTTTATTCCATGGTCACCACGTGCCAAGGCCTTGTTAGGATTAGGCTCTTGGTACAACTGTGTCCCCAGCAGAGACAAGCACCGACCAGGAGGCTAATCACTGGAGGTCCTTGGGCGGCGGGGACCAGAGCTTGAAGGTCCCGTACTCAAGCTGCCACCCCCTCCAGCCACGAGGACGGCCCCTGGGTTGTCCTGTGCTGATGGCGCCACCTGGTGGCACATGTGTCTCTCACCGGTGATGTCTTCCTCTCCAGGTCGCTTCTTCCCTCTCTGGGGTCTTGGGCTGCCCAGAGGCCACTACTCAGCAAGGTCAGAGCAGGACTTGAGAGGCCACATGATAAAGTCGCAGGGGGCAGGGGGTGGACAGGGCAGGCAGGACCAGGCATGTGCTGGGGGCCTGTGGGAACAGAGGGCAGGGCATGCGGCTGTAGGGCCCCAGCCCGCCTGCCTCCTTGATGCCTTTTCTGGGCACCCACAGGAGCCTCCTTCAGAGCCCGCCCCACTCTGTCCTAACAGCTGCCTTGGCTGGGAACACCTTAGAAATTCCTCTTGGAAAGCTTCATAGGAGCCAGTTATTGGGCGCCAGGAAAACCAGTCCATGGCTCCCAGCAGGGCTCCCCATAGAGAGTTCAGCCAATTAAGGAAGCAATTAGCCTCCCCTGAGGCTAATCCATGCACTGTCACCTAACACAGTTTTATGGTTCTTTGGGACAGAGGGCCTCAGTTCCCTGTGGGCAGAGCGGGGTGTGTGGCAGCCACTCCTTACAAAGATTCCTGGTCCCACACCAGCGATCCAGCTCCACAAGGCTTCGGGAGGCCAGAGGACCTGTGTTTTAACAGATGCTGGTTGTCACACTTGAGAAACTGCCCGAAGTGCTTCCCAAGGCAGATTTCCAAGGGGCTGTGGGTAGGGTGATGGGCAGCTCTCCAGGGGGCCTGCTCTGAAGGGGCCACTGGCCAGGAGGAGCCCTTCGAAGAGGCTGGGTCGTCCCTCCTTCCTTCCTTCTCCCCGCTTCTCCTCCACTTGTCCTCCCTCCCTTCTCCCTCCCCCTTGGAAGGCCGGTGTGGTGGAACTGGAACAAGCCCCCTCCATTTGCATCCCAACCTTACCTCCTAAGCCAGTGGGGGCACTTTCCTCACCTACAGTATGGGGGTAAAATACCCACCTTGCACGGATTGGATGAGGAACAGTTGTGGTAACTGAGGTGCGAGTGCTTGGCAAAGAATGAGATGTTGATTGAAAGTAGCTGTTTTGCCTTAGCCTTTGAGCCTCTCTCGAGTAGGTCTCTTTACAAGAGGTGGGCCGGCGGCTCGGAGGGGAGCAGGGTTTGCAGAGCACAACAAGCATCCAGCATCAGGAGATGAGGCAGGTGTAGCCCCCAAAGGTGTGCGGTTATGGATGAGGAACTCTGCCTGGGGGGTGGGTCTGGGGGCAGCAGGGAGACACGCAGGAAGGTTGGAGAGTGGGAACGGACAGGAGGCCTTCCAGGCAGCCTGGAGTCCTGGAGCTGGACCCCTGGTAGGTTCCAGAGCAGGGTGCAGGGGGCTGGGCAGCATCCGGTGACTCTCCCACCAGCTTACCCCTCAGGAAAGCTCTGCTCTCCCCTCTCCTCCCTGCCCAGAGGTACCTTTCCTCTCACTTCTCTTCCCATCGCACTGTGTCTAGGCCCGCTCCCTCATACCCTCTGCCTGGGGAGACCTGGGTCAAGGTCAGAAGGCCTTAGGTCCACAGACAGCAAAGAACCCAAGCCAGCACCTCTAGTTCCTACAGGAGTCCAGAAGTCCCTCCAATGACCCACAAGGAACTTTGGTTCGCTCATTCATTCATTCAGCAAACATCTCCAGGGCGTTGCTCTGAGCCAGGCCCTGTCCTGGGCACTTTCCATCTAGGACAGAGCTTGACACCCACACATCTAAGCCACAACCCAGTGGGAACCCAGTGTGAAGGGGACACAAGCCCAGATCAGGCTGAGCCTGCCATGGAAACCAAGGCCACAGCATTCACAGAGTCTTGGTAAGATGCTCCAGGAGTAGAAGAGAGAGGGCTGGCAGGAGGGGCTGGGACGTCAGGTCCAGGCTAAGAAGCTGAGACAGGACAGGGGTCCAGGGGAGCCAGACTGGGACGCACTCCCTCCTCCCCCATCCTCTGACAAAGCTACCTTCTCTCTCCAGTGTCAACAATCAGATGAATGAAACCATTTGTTTTTCTATTAAAAAATTACTGGTATTGCAACTAGTATAGATTCCTACTGTTTTCCCTTCACATGTACAGATTTTCAGCCACACTCTGAGTTAAGCAGATTCCTGGCTGTTCCTGGAAGCCCGGCATCATTTATGACACGGTTTCTGAGTGGAAAGACTTTCTCCAGAAGACACAGCTCATTTGGAAGTAAAGAGATGTCCTGCGTTCACTGGAGTGAAAATCTCGTTCTTTACAAAACCGCCCGCAACACTGAGGAGAGGCTGTGGGCTTTTTAGGACCAGAAATCTTCATGGGGTGTGCTGATCGAGAAGGACCACAGTCTGCCCTTCGTCCAGGTAGAAAAAGAAAGGGGAAAAGTCGGCTGAGTCCAGACCTTCGGATGCTGCGCCGTGAAATTTCCACCAGGTCACAGCAGATGGGCAGCAGCCTGAGAGCCCAAAGATTTCACTCACCCAGAAACCTCCTCCCCAGGAAATTCCCCCACCCCCACGGAGCCCAAAGGAAAGTATTTTCAGGCTTCTTCCATTGGACTTGGGTGAAAGTATTCCTAAGCAGCGGCCCAGCCTGGCTGGGAGCCCGGGCCTGAGTCACCGCATCCCTGCGCCCTGCTGGCCACTTCTTTTCCTTTCTTCCCTCCCTGAATCTATCTGCTGATCATTGTGTCACCACCTTCTGGAAGATGAGCCATGCGCACGCAGGCCATGGCCATCCCTGAGCTGCCTATGGGACTGGGGCTGGGCTCCTTGCCAGATGCAGCTGACCTCAGAGTAGGCAGGAGGCCCATTGTCACCTGGCCCAGGGCCTGGACCCAGGCAAGGGTCCCCTCTGACACCATCCTTCCCCCTCCCCCCCAGAGGGGGAGGGGAGGAGACTAGCAAATGGTGCTGGGGTCCGGGCAGCTGAGGGGACAGCTGTGCTTGGGGTCAGGTGGGAAGGGTGGAAGCAGGGGTGAGAGCAGGAGGCCTTGGCTGTTTGCGGAACACACTGGGGGAGGAGGAGATGAGGGGGGATGGGTTCAGTGGGCTTCCTGGGGTCTGCAGGTGGCCTGGGGCTCCTGCCACCTCTCCCTGGAGTCCCTGTGGCTTTGCTCCCTCCCCTCCCCACCCCTCCCTCTGCTCGTGTTCCCTTGACGGAGGCTCTCAGGCTCACAGAGCCGCCCCTGCCCTGGATGAAATGTCTTTCCTCCTTTTTTTTTTTTTTTTTTTAAATTTATTTAATTTTGGCTGCGTCGGGTCTTCGTTGCTGCGTGCAGGCTTTCTCTAGTTGCGGCGAGCGGGGGCTACTCTTCGTTGCGGTGCGCGGGCTTCTCATTGCAGTGCCTTCTCTTGCTGCGGAGCACGGGCTCTAGGCACGTGGGCTTCAGTAGTTGCAGCACGCAGGCTCAATAGCTGTGGCTCATGGGCTCTAGAGCACAGGCTCAGTAGTTGTGGCACACGGGTTTAGTTGCTCCACGGCATGTGGGATCTTCCCAGACCAGGGCTTGAACCCATGTCCCCTGCACTGGTAGGCAGATTCTTAACCACTGCGCCACCAGGGAAGCCCTTTCCCTCGGAGTTTTCACCTCCAGGTCTTTCTTCTTCCATTTCCCGAGCAGGTCTCTTTCCTTCTCACAGGTGAGGACAGGGGGGTGTGGTCCCCTGCCTCCCCCTCTTCAGGCCAGGACATCCCTGGTCCTGATCATTCCCCCCACCCGGCTTCCAGACCCTTCCCCATAGAGGGCTCCTCCAGCTTGCATCTCCCTAGTGCCCAGCTGGGGTCTGACCAGGGCTGAGGTCAATGGGACCATGGCCCCGCCCACATTCTGGACAGATGCCTCCTGAGAATCCCCTACCTCCTTCTGGGTCCCCTGTTTCCCCTGAGCTGCTGGTCAACCCTCTGCTGTGCCCCCTCTATGCCCCAGAGGCCACCCCCCACGTGGGTCCTCTTTTGAAGTAACTCATGATGTTGACTAACGTCTGCCTCTCACGTGGCAAAGCCTGCCCTTCCCTGAAGGGGCCCATTAGCGCGGCCCGAAGGGAGAGGCACTGACGCAGAAGACCCCCTCTTTATCCCGACAGGCTGATCCCAACCCCTCACATCATTGGCTGAGATTGTTCACAGGTCATTTTGATTTAGAAAAAGGCTTTCTCGGGCTCTTGGGATCCGCTCTCTATGCGGAAGTTCAGAGCAAAGGCAAAGATAATACTCACCCACTTAGCGGGGCCCATGGGAGGAACTGAAACCATCTTTGTGAGACGTGCGCCAGGAAAAGACGGAGCGAAGGGGCCAAGAACCGGCATCTGTACGGACGCAGGAGGCCTGCAGGCACTTCACACACGTGATGCCACTGCCCCCCAGGAGGGACACCATCCCCCTGTAGACAGAGAAAGAACCGAGCTGGGGAACCCAGCCAGCCAGGACCCAGAGCGAGGCAGTGGTAGGAACAAGCCCCTCTCTTCTCTGTAAACCGCCTGCTTTCAGCACAGAGGAAACTGGGGTCTGAGGCTTACAGTCTCCAGGGGATTTTCACTGGAAAAAATCCCTACAAGTGCAAAGCCAATTTTAGGTATGACTGTGAATATTAACTTCCCCTTCTTGTGAGAACAGAACTCACAAGTTACAAGTTCTAAAAGGCTGACCAAACCATAACATTAAGCAACCCAGGAACATAGACTATTCTGTATGAACTGCCCGCCCACCTCTATAATGCATTCCCTGTGATTTTCTACACTGATCACCTCTTTGTTGGACAAGGATTCTGGAACGTCATATTCTATCGAGAGAATATAAACTTCAACCAAGTTTTCTTCATAGATGAGCAGGAAGAATTCAGGGCATGTCCAGTTTCCTCACGCGGGGACTACCCTGCTCCTTGGATGGACGACCCTCCATACCCAGTGTGGCTGTGCTGTCCTCTCTGCAGGGACCTATTGTGAGTTATGTTCATTGATGTCAATATTTCATGTCAAATCACCAGGAGATTTAAACCTTATTCCATCGTGTTCATCGGGTGTCCTCTTCTTCATTCATCGGTGGGAGAATTCCTGGAAGCCATCTGGACCCTCAACAGCCCAAGAACTGGCCTCCACGTGGAGGTAACTGGGAGCCACATAACCCAGGGCCAGTCCAGCGCCAGCCGCCTGGAAGAGAGAAGAGAAGGGAATCGAGGGGAAAGAGGTTTAACTAACTGAGGTTGAAATGTCTCACATCTGCAAACCTTACAGAAACCTATGGTCATGTGAACGCAATGCAGTTACATATTGCAATTCAGTGGCCGAAATAAAGCCTGTATTTTGACTGAATGGCACTGACTGAGCAGGTACATCCAGGCAGGCGGAACCAAGCCACTCCTTGGCTGTTCCAGAGAAAGTGCCCCAAAGAGGATGCGGCAGCCAAACTCCTGCTAGTTTTCCATCTCTCTCAAAAGGCGCAGCCTTGGAAATAACTCTTGCAGGTAGGGGTGGCCTCTCTGCCTTATAGGAAACTGAGTCTGGACTTGGAGGCAGGAGATCTGGGTTCAAGGCCCAGCCCGGCCTCTTCCTACCTGCGGGAACTTGGGCAAGTCATGAGGGTCCTCTGAGCCTCCCCTTCCTCCTCCGTGAGGCCGATGAAAAGAACAGCCACAAGGAACGGGAGTGCCTGTGAGTGAGAGCCCGTGAACGTGCACGGGGCTGTTCACTTCTGTCCGGGGATCCTGCCGTCTGGGGCTCTGCAGGGGGGCCCAGGAGCCCGGTTCTGGGAGCTCCTCTGTCTCCCCAGGCATGGAGAAGGGGGTGATGTCTCTGATCAGGATTCTGAACTAGTTCCAACTAGGCTGTGGTTTCCCAGCAGGCGGGGCGCCAGCCTCCCGCCCTGGCCTCGGCCTGCCCTCCACACGGGGGCGCTCTGACCAGCCCACCCGGCCACCTCGGCAGCCAGGCTCCGCCTCGTTTCCTTTCCCTTTCAGACCTGACGGATGACTGACGGCTCCTCCTCCAGCTGTAGAGAACTCCAGCCCGCACTTTGCCTCCAACTCGATCGTGCAGGACCCAGCTCCCCTTCATCCTGGCACCAAACGTCTGTTTGATAAGCTTTTCATCCGTTTCCCGAAAATGTGATTTGAGGCTATTCTGAATCTTGCAGAACTGTACGTGTTGCACCCTGGCAAGATATTGATGAAGCCCCAAAGCTGATACTGGAGATGCCCTGCTCTCTGACAGCCCCTTCATCCCCTCACGGCCCCCGCCATGGCCCCCACAGCCCCTGGCTCTCTCCTCTTTGCCAGGGCCACCGTGAGGGACAGAGGGTCAGCTGAATGCGCTTAGCAGAGGGTCAGAGAGGCGGTGAACGTGTCCTCACCGGGTGGGGATCCTCTGTCCCGCCCCACCCCCAGGTCAGCTGGGAGGGGAGGGGTGGGGCGGGAGGGGCGCTGGGGTAGCATACAACAAGGTGGCATCTCCGTCCTGACGTCCTGGATTCCATGGCCCCTCTGCTCAGCCTTCGTGACAGTAAAAAAAAAAAAAAAAAAAAAAAAAGATTGTTTCCGTGCTGGTTAAGTGTTCTTCATCTCACATCTTTAGTAATAAGCTTTCTCATTTGACAGCAAATCCCAGTTTTACAAAGCACTTTTTCAACCATTTTTTTCCCTTGTGCACAGACCCCTGTAAGGTAGCAGCTCCCCAACTTTTCAGAGAAGGGAGCCAGGCATCGGAGAAGCTGTGGCAAGTCCATGAGTTACTGTCAAGGATGCTCATAGGTTGATCCAGCAACCGAAAACCCGGGGGTACCCTGATTGGGAGCTGCGGGCGTCAGGGCAGGGAGCCAGGGGCCTGGTAGGCAAGGTTGTGGTTGGTGGCAGTGGACCCTGGACCAGGGCTCAGGATGGAAGCTCTGAAATCCCAAGGGTGAGGAAGGAGGAAGAACAGAGCAGGGCAGAAACGAGGGCCCAGTGAGGATGCTGGGGGACAGAGTGAAATCAGAGCTCAGAAAGTGTAATAATCAAAGATCTATAAAGACAAAGCTCATCACACCCGCCCTCCCACCCCTCAGTCCCTCTCCCCCAAAGGGGTCTACACCCTCAGGCTCACCTGCAACCTTCCTCACTCTTCTGACCTGCAAACAAATAAAGCACAGAGCCACACACAGCCAGGGAACTGGGTTTGTTGGTTTTCCCTGCGGTAGGGCCATCCTCGCCCTTTTCACCTGCATGCATCTTGCTTCAGGCCGGTGGGCAGGCCGGTGTGGGCTGCTCCAGCCTGCGCCTGGCTGGTCAGCTAAATCGGGAGGGAGGGCCAGGCAAGGCTGCAGAGAAGCAAAGATCTGTTGATCTGCTCTGTCCGGGGTGGCGCTGGGGGGACTGGCCCTGGGGGAAGAGGCAGAGGGCAGGGAACTGAAAGAAGCCAACTGCGGTGGGGACAGCCCTGCCCAATTAAATGACCTGCAGAGGGCAGGAGTCCCCACAGGACAATCAAGGCTGTTCCTAGGGTGGGGTGGGGCGGCAGGGGGAACAGGGGAGGCCCAGCAAAAACTGGCAGAACCGCCCCCATCATAAAAGGATATGTTCTCGTCAGGCTCTTTTCTAATCCAGACTCCCCTCCCCCCCATTTCTCCCTGTCGCCTTGTTTCACCACAGACACCACTGGGGAAATTGCTGGGAGAAGGAAGGAGGGAGAAGCAATGGGGTTTATTAGGAATGGTGACTTTGTGATTTTCTGCTGCTAAGCGGCAACACTAGCTGTCCTCCCCCCGCCTGCCGGACAGAGGAGAGGGGAGAGTGAGGCACAGCCCCAGCCCGAGGTCTGGGCGTGACAGCATGGGACAGCGAAGGCTACAGGGCCACCAGCGAGCACCAGGGCTCCAGCTTCTCTCTGCCCTCTCTGAGACAGTCTTCCTGAATGTAGTCGGTTGAACTGTGTTCCCCAAAAGGTATGTTCAAAGACTAACCCCCTGTGAATGTGACTTTATTTGGAAATAGGGTCTTTGCAGATATCATTAGTTCCTTTCATCTCGAGATGAAATCATCTTGGATTTAGGGTCGGCCCTAAATCCAGTGGCTGGTGTCCTTGTAAGAAGAGGAGGGGACACACAGAGACACAGGAAGCAAGTCCACATGAAGATGGAGACAGAGACTGGGGTGATGTAGTTACAAGCCAAGGGATGCTGGGGGCCACCAGAAGCTGGGAGAGGAAAGGAAGGATTCTCCCCCAGAACCTTCAGCCGGAGCATGACCCTGCCGACATCTCGACTTTGGAGCACGAACCTCCAGAACAAGTGTCTGTTGTCTGAAGCCACTCAGTTCGTGGTACTTTGTCACAGCAGCCTCGGGAAACGAATCCACCGCATAAAGAAACCAAGCAGGGATCATTAGGGAGGATGAAGACTCTCCTGAAGAGGCAGGCAAGGGATTTTAAAGGCCTCTGAATCCACTCGGGAGCAGCCCTTTTACAACAAGGAGTAGCAAGAGAGAAGCAGGTAACCTTTTATTGTAAAGCCACATAACCTTATGAAAAGTCTGGAAAATAGAAAAGCACATTTACCTGTTATCCCATGATACCCTTTGGAGTCTACAGACCTGGGTTCAAATCCCTGCTCCATCTTCCTTTTGACTTGAACGTAATTCACTTCTCTGAGCCTCAGTTTATACATCTGTAAAGTGGGGATAATAATCCTGCCCCCCCCCCCAAATTTATTAGAATTAAACAAGAAAATACACACTAGGTCCTAGCACGTGCCTGGCTACTCACCAAATCTTAGTAAGGTGTTTGTTGAATACTGGTTCCTCCCCCTCTCTGATAAAAAGCTCCAAAATGATGAGATTGGGTTCATTTTAAAATCCCTAAATGTGGATGTATCACAACTTTCTTCTTCCTTTATTTGGAAACAATGAAGGTTTTTTTTTTTTTTAACTTTTAGAAAGATTTATTTTTAAATTTACATACAATAAAATTCACTCTCTTGGGTATATAATTCTCTGGGTTTTGCCAAGTGCATAGAGTCGTGTAACCACTACCATAGTCAATATAAAGAACATTCCAGGAACTTCCCTGGTGGCCCAGTGGCTGAGACTCCGCATTCCCAATGCAGGGGGCCGGGGTTCGATCCCTGGTTAGGGAGCTAGATCCCGCATGCATGCCGCAACTAAGGAGCCCGCCTGCCCGACTAAAAAAAAGGATCCCGCACACCGCAACGAAGATACCTTGTGCCACGGCTAAGACCCAGCACAGCCAAAATAAATAGATAATTAAAAAAAAAAAAAAAAAAGTCCATCACCTCCCCAATTCCCTCCTGCAGCCCCTTTGTGGTCAGACCCCCACCTGTTCTCCTTTTGTCTTTTCCAAAAAGAGGTTCATAGAAGTGGAATCGCAAGCACGTGGCCTATCGCGTCTGGATTCTTTCACTGGACATACGCTTCTGGGGTCCGTCCATGCTGTCGTGTGGCTTCCCCCGTATTGAGGAGGGGTTCCCGCCGAGTGAGCTCCTGTGTGGATGACCACAGCGGCTGATCCCTCCAGGTGAAGGATGCGGGCTCTTCCCTGATTTCAATGACTATGAATGAAATTGCTATAAGCATTCATGTCTGGGTTTTCGTGTGAACATGAGTTTCCATTTCCCTTGGGTAACACCTGAGAGTGGGGTTCCAGGTTCCCATCAGGTTTCTAATGGCCTCTGACTCAGACCTGCTCAGAGGTGGGGTAGAGAGGAGCACGGTCTGGGAAGATCTGGGTCCCTGTCGCAGCTCAGGGATGACAAAGGTCAACCAACTGAGGAGCACTGCTGTCACTTCAGCCTCCTCCAGGTCTGCTTCCCTTCTCTTGGAACGACCAGGCCAGGGTGGGGAGGAGGGTGGCCAGCGACGGCCCCTGGGACTAAACCGAGCTTTGTGGTATAATCCATATGTTCCGCTGCAGCCCTCCAGGGTGGGGAGGTGGGAGCAGCTCTGTTTAGTTCTGGTGCTACTGGGCCTGCAAGTGGGTCTGTGCCATCCTTGCTCTCGCGGCTGTTTCTGGACTATTCTCCCTCTTCCTTACAAAGCCTCCCTCTGCGCCTCCTGTCCTCAGCTCTCCTTACGTGTCACCTGTTACCTCTCCTTGCGGCAGGCACCCAGACCTCCAGGCCACGCCGCCCCCGGTCCTTAAAGAGCCTAGTGCATGGCCTCCTGTCCCATCCACCAACTGCTCCTGTCTTCTCAGTGATTCCAGAATCCATGTCGATAGTCCGTAGGCCTCTCATTCCTTCACTTTCTCTCCTCCAATGGCTTTGTCCTCCTCGAAGCCCAAGGACCCAAGGCACGCTCTGGACCTTGCACCTGTGCCCAGATCCTTCAGCCCCTCAGTCTCTAGCACTTCTTCGTCACCACCTCTTACCATCCACTTCCTGCTTCCGGATTCCTGCTTCCAACAATCCTTGGCTACCTCAGGCCCTACGAGCCGTGACCTTACCCTCACCCCAACCTCACTCAGCACCACAGCCACTCTGACACCTGGAACCCCCCTCTCCATCCTCATCCTACTTGCCTGGGGAGAGCCCGGCGCTGGTTAGATCCCACCCTCCACCCACCTGTGCAGACGCCCACTCTCCCCAAGGTGGCTGGAGGCCAACACACATCCCCACGGACCGCTCTCACTCACGATCCAAACCGCCCACCCCGAAGGGGCCCCACTGCCACCTGGTCCAGTTCCTGCCCCCGCTCCTTGGGGAATAACCCCACCTCCCCTCTCTGCTTCGCCCACCTGCTGTACTTTCCTGAGGAAAAGGAGAACCGGCCAGCAAAGAACTCAGGATCCCTCAAGATCCCTTGCCTCCATCCTTCTGCTTGTTCAGACTAAAACCTCGGGGTCGTCCTCACGTCCCCGCCTCCTCTCACACCCCACCCCTCCACCTGAAAGTATCCCCACGATACAGCCCCTCACGTCCCCTCCACGCCACCGGCCCCCTCCGAGCCCCTGTCTCCCACCCGGTTCACCGTGGAGCCTCCCCACCAAGCGCCCGCCTCTGCCTCCTTCCCCAGCTTGTGCTCAGCTACAGAGGGCTAAGCCGGGTCGCATCACACCTGCACACCCTTCAGGTCACTCGGGGTCAAAGCCAGTGTCCTTGAGCCCTCACAGGCTCTCTAGGACCTGCTGCCACCCCACCTGTTACTTTCCGTCCAGTCTCCTCCCCTTCTCTCTCAGGCTCACCCACTCGCCACACTGGCCTCCTTGCTGGTTCTCCAGCCAAACTCGCTCCCCTCTGAGCCTTGGTCCTTGCTGATCCCTCTGCCTTGAGCCTTGCCCCCCAACAATATCCATGACAGTCCCTCCTGTCACCGTTTTCCCAGCTTCACTAAAATGTTCCCCTCCTGGGGAGGTCTTTCCAGGCCACCCCATCTAAAATGGCACCTTCTCCAAGCTGCGTCTCCCTCCCTGCCTGTATTCTTTTTTGGCACTACTGCAGTGTCTTTTTAATCTTTTTTTTACCTTGTTTGCTACCCATCTCCCTTTACTGGAACATGAGCTCCACAAGACCAGTGAGTTGTCATTTGCCCACTGCTGAGTTCCCAGCACTGTCGCAATGCCTGGCACATAGCAGGAACTCAATAAGTTTCTGCTCTCCTGCGCTGCCCGCGCCCACCCGGGACCTCTCCTGGGGCCGTATCCTGTCCTTGCCAACTCATGCCACTGCTTTGGAAATTCTTCCTGGCTCCTGCATCATTCCCCGCTTGCTGTTGGGTCATTTCCATCAGTGTACAAACATGCAAATACCCTGGATTTTCTCCTTCTTAAGAAGAAAACAACCAAGGACTTCCCTGGTGGTGCAGTGGTTAAGAATCCGCCTGCCGATGCAGGGGACATGGTTTTGAGCCCTGGTATGGGAAGATCCCACATGGCGCAGAGCAACTAAGCCCATGCACCACAACTACTGAGCCTGCACTCTACAGCCTGCGAGCCACAACTACTGAGCCCACATGCCACAACTACTGAAGCCCGCGCGCCTAGAGCCCGTGCTCTACAACAAGAGAAGCCACCACAATGAGAAGCCCGCGCACTGCAACAGAGTAGCCCCCACTCGCCACAACTAGAGAAAGCCCACGTGCAGCAACGAAGACCCAACGCAGCCATAAATAAATAAAATGCTAGTTCTTTAAAAAAAAAAAAAGAAAGAAAACCTAAAAAATAGGATCACACAAAGTGGGAGAGAGGGAACAGTGTAGAGAGGATGGGGTAGAACTGGACCTCTCTAAACATAGCTTGTTTTGTAGTTTTGACTCTGGAACCATGTAACTGCCTTATTTAATTATAAATACATTAAACTGAAATGAAAGAAATCCCCTAAAAAAACAAAAGCAAAAGGATAGGCTTCCCTGGTGGCGCAGTGGTTAAGAATCCGCCTGCCGATGCAGGGTACATGGGTATGTGCCCCGGTCCAGGAAGATCCCACATGCCGCGGAGCAGCTGGGCCCATGAGCCATGGCCGCTGAGCCTGCGCGTCCGGAGCCTGTGCTCCGCAACGGGAGAGGCCACAACAGTGAGAGGCCCGCGTACCGCCAAAAAAAAAAAAAAAAAAAGTAAAAGGATGGGAAAAGATCCACCTTGCTATATCACTAATCAAAATTTTAAAAGCTGGAATGACTATATTAATATCAGACAAAGTAGATTTTGGAGCAAAAGATGTTACCAGGGATAAAGAAGGTATATAATAATGACAAAGGAGTCAATTCATCAAGAAGACATAACAATCCTAAATATTTATGCACCTAATAACAGAGCTTCAAGATGCTTGAAGCAAAAACGGATAGATCTGCAAAGAGAAATAGACAAGTTGACAACTATAGTTGAAGATTTCAATACCCTTCTTTCAATAATTGATAGAACAACTAGACAAAAAATCTGTAGGTACTTAGAAGACTTGAACAACATTGTCAGCTAACTTGACCTGACATTTATAAGGCACTTTTCCCAATGACAGCAGAATACACATTCTTCTCAAGTTCACACAGAACATTTACCAAGATAGACAATATTCTGGGCCATTAAAAAAGTCTCGTTGCATTTAAAAGGACTGAAGTCACACAAAGTATGCTCTCTTATCAGAGTGGAATTAAATTAGAAATTGATAACAGGAAGATCTCTGAAAATGTCCAAGTATTTGGAAAATAACACACTTCTAAATAACCCATGGGTCAAAAAAGAAGTCAAAACAGAAATTTGAAAGTATTTTGAACTGACTGAAAAAGAAAACACAACATATCAAAATTTGTGGGCTTCCCTGGTGGCGCAGTGGTTGAGAGTCCGCCTGCCGATGCAGGGGACACGGGTCCGTGCCCCAGGTCCGGGAAGATCCCACGTGCCGCGGAGCGACTGGGCCCGTGAGCCATGGCCGCTGAGCCTGCGCGTCCGGAGCCTGTGCTCCGCAACGGGAAAGGCCACAACTGTGAGAGGCCCGCGTACCGCAAAAACAAAACAAACAAAACAAAAACAAAATCTGTGGGACTATTAGCTATAGATATTTTGGAGATGCTCTTTATCAAGTTGAAGAAATTCCCGTCTATTCCCAGTTTGCTAAGAGTTTTCGGTTATTTTATTTTATTTTTTAAAATTATTTATTTGTTTGTTTGTTTGTGGCTGTGTCGGGTCTTAGTTACAGCGTGCAGGCTCAGTAGTGGTGGCGCTCGGGCTTAGTTGCCCTGTGGTGTGTGGGATCTTAGTTCCGCGACCAGGGATCGAACCCCGGTACCCTGTGTTGGAAGGCGGATTCTTAACCACTGGACCACCAGGGAAGTCCTGGGTTATTTTAAAATCATGAATGGATGTTGGATTTTGTCAAATGCTTTTTCTGCATTCATTGATATGATCGTATAATTTTTCTTCTCTAGCCTATTGATATGGTGGGTTACATTAATTGATTTTTGAATATTGAGACAGCCTTGCATACGTAGAATGTGTTCCGCTTGATTGTGGTATATAATTCTTTTTATATTTGTTATAAATTTGATTTGTTAACATTTTGATGAGGATTTCTCTATGTCTGTGAAATATATTGGTCTGTAGCTTTCTTTTTTTCACGCTGCCTTTGGTTTTTATATCAGGGCAATACTGGCCTCATAAAATGCTCTGAGAAGTATTCTCTTCTCTGCTATTTCAGGAAGAGATTGCATCATGATATTGGTGTTAATTTTTCATTAAATGTTTGGTAGAATTCTCTATTGAACCCACCTGGACCTAGAGGGTTTTTCATGGGAGATTTAAAATGATAAATTCAATTTATTTAATGGTTATAGGTCTTTTCAGATTATGTATCTCATCTTGCTTGAGTTTTGGTAGTCTAAGGTTTTCAAGGAATTGGTCTGTTTCATCTAAATTATCAATTTATAAGTGTAAAGTTGTTTATAGTATTCCTTTATTATCCTTTTAATGGCTGTAGGATCTGTGGTGATACCCTTGTGTCATTCCTGATACTGGTGATTTGTGTATTTTCTCTTTTTACCTTGTCAGTCTTTCTAGAGGTTTATTATTTTTTTTCAAAGAACCCGTTTTTGTTTCATTGACTTTCTGTATTGTTTTCAATTTCATTGATTTCTACTCTTTATCATTTCTTTCCTTCTGCTTGCTTTGGGTTTATCTTGTTTGTCTTTTTTCTAGTTTCTTGAGGTAGGAATTTAGGTTATTGATTTGAGACATTCCTCTTTTCAAATGTAAGCACTTCATGCTATATATTCCCTTTCAGCTCCACTTAACCTGCATCCCACACATATTTTCATTTTCAGTTCTATGTAGAGGATTGTTTTTTAAAGTGGCACCAAGATGTTTGGAGGAGACAAAGACAGCTATCTACCAAAAGGCACGCTCTTCCCCTCAATGGCATAGATGTGTTGCCAGAAAGTGGCTACACAACCGGGGACTAAGTTTCCAAGTTGTCCTTGTCTCTGGTGAGGCAGTGTGAACAGTTCTTGCCAATCGAGCGTGAGAAGTGCTGTATGCCACTTCCAAGCCAATGCAGTTAAGAAATAAATATTCTTTCTTCATCCTCTCCCTTTCTATGATGGAGGCAGGTGATGATGACGAAGCCTTAGGGGGTAGTGGAGCCGAAAGATTCAGGCTATGGTCCCTGAATCACCGAATGGAGGAACACCTCCCACCAACTGTGAACGCTCATATCGGTTGTTATAGGGGTGAGACACATGTCTTTTTGTGTTAAACTGTTAATAGTTGGGATT
This sequence comes from Phocoena phocoena, assembly GCF_963924675.1. Classification (NCBI taxonomy): domain Eukaryota; kingdom Metazoa; phylum Chordata; class Mammalia; order Artiodactyla; family Phocoenidae; genus Phocoena; species Phocoena phocoena. The sequence goes on along the minus strand of NC_089229.1, from coordinate 6,665,514 downwards.
TATTTAGCAACAGCTAGCATTTCCTTGCTGTTAACCTCAACAATCAGCAGTGTAACTTGAAAGACATCTTTTAATAACCTGTTAAGGGCATGGCATCCATAAATATACCTGAACTTATTGATTTCATCCAGAATCAATTCTTGGGTATGAAAGGCCTTACCGTCTATTGCCTTGTTATACCTACTATACTGAGAACATAAAACAGTAGAACATTTTGGACAAGAGACCCGATCAGAAATCCCAGTTCAAAAGCATTTGGGAGCCATTCAGAAAACCAAAGCCCCGGAGCTATCATCTCTGACAATGCTGCTCCATACTTCTGCCTTTCCCCCATGAATGTCTGCTGAAGACAGCTGTCTGGAGAAATGAGAATCCCTGCACTGTCTCAGCAGTTTCTGCTCCCTATGTCCCCATGGTATGGGCACATAGATGCCTTGGGAAGAGCTGATGCTCTTAGGCTCTGAACCCGCTCTCCTGAATTTATGTTTCATTTTTGTAAATCAGACAGGACGTGGTCCGGAACCGTCTACAAAACACAACCCCAGACTGCTTCTCGATGTATTTCCAGTTGAAACGAACAGCTGCTCTAGTCTCAGATTTCCTTTGTATCATTTGCTGTTTGCTGTATCTGTCTCATTGGCCTCCTCTTTTTCAGAAAAATGTACTTACATTTAAAATAGAACGTGGTTATATTTTTGAAAGCTAAATGTCTTCCTCACCAGGCCAAATGGGGGTGCTTTCCCCCCTCTTTTTTCTCTGCACTTCCTCTCACATTAAAGCTGTTGAATTTTTGAATTTTTGTTGAATTTGATAGGAGCTTTTGACTCCTATCTGGTTTATAAGCTCTGATTTCTAGAACAAATTACCTACGTAGCGCTCAGGCAGGCACCCGTCTGTCAGATAACCCTGGAGTTTGATTTTTCCGCCCTGCCCCCGCGCTCGATTATTCATTCATGGCAGGGAGAGATCCGGAGGGCCAGAACAATTTCATCAGCCCTTGGAATTCACTTACTGTGAGCCTCCTCTCCCCAGACCACGCCGCTACCATAAATAGACGTCACGTGGCTTCCTTTTATGATAAGGTCGGAGGAAACGAGTGCACAGGGAGAAGCCGCTAGGAGAGTCAGAGCTCTGAGTTCTGGCTCTAAAACCTGAACAGAGCTAGCTAGTCTTCTTGCCGGGGAGGGCGGGGGATGCAGCTCAGAAAGGAGGGATGAGGTGGAAGACCTCGTGGGCGGGCCGCCTCCCAAGGGCTCCTCTGGATGCCTGAGCGACTTCCTGACTCCCAGCACTCTCTGCCCTCAGCCATCCCTACCCCTCGCGAGGAGGCCCGCAGACTCCTTCCCACCCCACCTGCCCGGCCAGGCTCTGCGGCTCCCCCAGCTCATTTTCTGATAGAGCTGTCACTTTTTATTGCTGATGGGAGAAATCATTTCCTCTCTTAGCTGAATGTTAATTGGCCTTTCTCCGCTCTTTCATTCAGTTAGTACATGCAGTCCCCTAGTTTTTTTCCACTCTTCAAGGGAAAAGCACCTTAGTAGAGAAGCATTCCAGCAAGACAAGGAAGGTGTTTCTTGCAAAACTGCTAATTGGTAATTGCTAAATCAGAGGTTAAGAAAAAGCTAAATAGGAGTGCAAGGAGGGGGGTAACCAGGCATTTCGGTAGTTCCACAGGAGTTTTAACCGCCTGCAGGCTCACCGCTACAGTACCTACCACCGTAGAGGGCTCAGTACTCAATAGGGAGACCCGGGAAGCCAGCTGGGTCTGGTTGAAGAATCAACTGAGCATCTTCAAGGGGCCAGGCACCTAGACAGACCCGAGAGCTGCCGAGATGACTAAGATGTAGCCACAGGAGGCAAACCAATAAATAAACTGGGGACATTGGTTTCCATGTGACCACAGCAGTGGCAGAGGTAAGCCAGGATACTGCGGGATGCACAGAGCATCAGAGAAACTTCCTGGAGAAAGCCACGCTGCAGCTCAGCTGTATAGGATAACTAGGAGGTCAGCAGCAAGGGCATCCCAGGTGGAGGAGACGGTCTGTGCCGAGTCACGGTGCCTGGAACGGGGTGGTGCGTGGGAGGAGATTAAGGTCATGTGGAGGTTACGGTCACAGCAGGGCTTCGGTGCCCAAGCAGGTTTTTTTCCCCATATAATTTTATGCCCTTAAAAGAAATAGTCTTATTGAGATTTAATTTATACTCCATAAATTTACTGCTTAAAGTGGACAATTCAATGGTTTTAAATTTTTTCGTATATTTAAAGAGTAATATTCCTGTATATTTACAGAGTTGTACACCCATCACCATAATCTAATTTTGGAACATCATCACAAAGAGAAACCTTCTCAGTGGGGTTTTTGATACGGGCCTGGCCAAATTATGCCTCACATCAGTTGGCAGCAGGGCAGAGAGGGGTTTGGAGGGGGAAGCCTGGCCCCTCCCTCATTGAACCCAGAACATGAGCAAGGAGCACAGCAGGGACTGAGCCCGGGGCTAAAGATTTGTGGCAGCAGCAGGTAAAACTCCATCTCTTAGATTCTTCTTTCTTGACAGGAAAAGAACTAGGTTATGAACACTCAGGCTAGTTTTTGCTGGCTGGCTATTTAGTGGTAGTGATACAAATCAGTATTTTAGATGGATGGTCGCCTACTTACAAAGAAAACAGACAGAGGCCGTATCACAGCAAAATCCAGAATTCTGAAGTTTCTGCAAAATGGGAGCAGCACAGAGCACTATTCGTATGTTTCATACAGCAAAAACCAGAGCTGGTCTGTCCCCAAAAACGGGCAGGGAGGGCTTCCCTGGTGGCGCAGTGGTTGAGAGTCCGCCTGCCGATGCAGGAGACACAGGTTCGTGCCCCGGTCCGGGAGGATCCCACATGCCGCGGAGCGGCTGGGCCCGTGAGCCATGGCCGCTGAGCCTGCGTGTCCGGAGCCTGTGCTCCGCAACGGGAGAGGCCACAGCAGTGAGAGGCCCGCGTACCGCAAAAAAAAAAAAAAAAAAAAAAAAAAAGGGCAGGGACTCTGTCCTCAAAGTCTCTGTAGGATGACTGAAGTGTGGTCACGTGAACCAGAGTCTTGAGCAGGCCTGCCTTTGTGTAGTACAGATAGACCATTCATACCCAAAGTTCTTAGCAAAGCAAGGGCCAGAGGGAATGGGTGCACCTCTGCAGTGGCTTTGGGGGCAGGTGGGTCTGATCTGAGCATGATGCTATGGTAATTGTGCTATGATAATATTTGTTCATTTATTTATTTGGTTGCACCGGGTCTTAGTTGCAGCAGGCAGGCTCCTTAGTTGCGGCATGCATGTGGGATCCAGTTCCCTGACCAGGGGTCAAAGCCGGGCCCCCTGCAACGGGAGCACGGAGTATTAACCACTGCGCCACCAGGGAAGTTCCTAGGTTTATTTTTTAAATTGCAAGTAAGAAACAAAAGCAGAAACAAATTAAACCAGCTTTCACAATAAAGGGGATTCTGTTCTGACAAAATCTTGACCGGTGTAATGTGAAAAAACTCTCCATACAAAAACATAGAAATGCGGGATAAAATATAACTACATAAAGAAACCGTAAGCGCAGGCTCAGTTAGCAAGCAAGAAAGGGATAGCCCCAGGGGCCAGAACAAGGAGGGAGAAACCAGAGCGCTAATCATGTGATCTGACCCCACAGCGGCCTCAGGGAGGGATGCAATCAGAGCCAGTAACCCAGGGGCCTTGGCTTTGGCCTCCAGATTGGGATGAGATGTGGAGATGGAAGGTAAGATCTTCAGAGGACAGGAGGTGGACAGGTGAAACTGACTCCCTGAAAAGCCAGGCTCCTCTGAAGGCTGATCTCTCAGTGAAGGGGTGAAGAGCTAGGAAAACCCTATCCCCTGGCATGAGGAGATAGCAAGAAGTTTGTCTATCACAGCACAGGCGAGAACAGGCAAGTTACAAAAGGATCCTCTGAAAAATCCAAACCTCACCTATGTGCTTTGAATGGGTTTGAGGCCCAGATTGGTATTGTATGCATGGTCTGAGATTCTCATGCCAAAGGAAAAAAATTGGTCCCAGGCTGGTGATAACCCTGGGCCACCTGGCAAAGCAGCTGCAAAATGGCTTTAGAGGGACACTCTTACAACTCAGGTAGCGGGAAGTTCTCCTGGGAAAAACAAGCTCCTCCAAAGATGAGCTCACCGTATCAAATTCCAGTACCGGCGCCCCTTGTTTTATGGCACCTTGCTTTATAGCGCTTCACAGATACCGCATTTTCTACAGATTGAAGCTTTGTGGCAACCCCGTGCCAAGCGAGTCTTTCAGCAGCATTTTCCAACAGTAGTTGCTCACTTCATGTCTCTGTGCCACGTTTTGGTCATTCTCACAATATTTCAAACTTTTTCATTATTTTTCTATTTGTCACAGTGATCTGTGATGTTACTATTATGACTTGCTGAAGGCTCAGATGATGGTTAGCATTTTTTAGCAATAAAGTATTTTTTAATTAAGGTATGTGCCTTGTTTTTTATAGACATACTGCTATTGCACACTTCCCAGACTATAGTATAGTGGAAACATAAATTTATATGCGCTGGGAAACCAAAGAATTCGTGTGATTCATTTTATTTTGGTATTTGCTTTATTGTGGTGGTCTGGAAGCAAACCCACAATATCTCCAAGGTATGCCTGTATTCATGAAGAAAGAGGTCATCTTGAACACAGCAGATGCCACAAACAGGAGGATTAGAGCCCTAAGACTCTGAGATAGTACAACAGCAGGGCCAAAAGAGATTGTGCCATAAGAATGCTTATAATGACTCAAGGCCAAAATGAAAGGTTCAAACGTTCAAGAAAATAGCAACACATCATGAAAACAAGAATAGGCAGATCTGAACAATATTTACAGATGAAATGATAGGATATTTGAGATTGCCTCAAAATAACCTCAGAGTGGACAGCTGTGTGGGTTGGTACTTGTGCAAGGTGAATAAGCATAGATACATAGGGGTTTCATATTCTATTAACTCTAATTTTATATATTTGAGATATCCATAATAAAAATTAAAAACAAACAAAATTAAAAGCTCCAAATAGAACTTCTAGAAATGAATAATATAAAAAATGAAATTTAAAGCTCAAGACAGGGTTAATGGCAGATCAGACAGAGATGAAGAGAGAATTGATGAACTGGAAGATATTTTTTTTAAAAATCCAGGGGCTTCCCTGGTGGCGCAGTGGTTGAGAGTCCGCCTGCCGATGCAGGGGACACAGGTTCGTGCCCCGGTCTGGGAAGATCCCACATGCCACGGAGCGGCTTGGCCCGTGAGCCATAGCCGCTGAGCCTGCACGTCCGGAGCCTGTGCTCCGCAATGGGAGAGGCCACAACGGTAAGAGGCCCGCATACCGCAAAAAAAAAAAAAAAAAAAAAAATCCAGAATGCAAAGTAGAGGAGAAAATGTAGGGAAAACTTCAAGAGAGATTAAGAGACACAGAGGATAGACAACCACTTTAGAGTGCAATTTTTAAAATATTTATTTATTTATTTGTCTGCACCAGGTCTTAGTTGTGGCATGCAGGATCTTCACTGTGGCATGCAGGCTCTAATTCCCTGACCAGGGATCAAACCCCTGCCCCCTGCATTGGGAGCGCAGAGTCTTAACCACTGGACCACCAGGGAAGTGCCTAGCATGCAATTTGACATTATCTGGTGATGCTATGACCTGACAGTTTCACTTCTAGTTTTGCTTCTCATACGTAAAAGTATGAGCACTAGAGCTATGGGTAAGAATGTTCATAGCAGCATTATGTATAATAGAGAAAAGATGGAAATAAGTTAAATATCCTTTAGTGGCAGAGAAGATAAATAGCTTACATCTTGGTCATATAAAGCCGTAAAAATAAACAAACAGCAACTACATGTCTCTCCATTAATAAATTACAGCAGGATATATATATATATATATATATATACATATATCACATCTTCTTTGTCCATTCATCTGTCGATGAACATTTAGGTTGCTCCCACGTCTTGGCTATTGTAAATAGTGCTGCTATGAACATCGGGGAGCATGTATCTTCTCAAATTATAGTTTTCTCTGGATATAGGCCCAGGAGTGGGATTGCTGGATCACATGGCAACTCTATTTTTAGGTAAAAATTTTTTTTTTTAACCCATATGTTTTAAAATTTAAATTCACGAATCACCCAATATAAGGGTCAAAGAAGATATCATAAGGGAAATCAGAAAATATTGAGAACCGAAAGATTAATAGATCACTATGTGCTAAACTAGAAGAATCCCACTGCAGGATTATGCAGAGGGAGAGTTATAACTGTAAACACACACATTAGAAAAGAAGAGCGCTTCCCTGGCAGTCCGGTGGTTAAGATTCCACGCTTACAATGCAAGGGGCATGGGCTCGATCCCTGGTCACGGAACTAAGACCCCACATGCTGCACGGTGTAGCCAAAAAAAAAAAAAGAAGAAGAAGAAGAAGAAACCAAATCAGTGTCCAACTCTAGAAGGAAGGAAGAGAATAGAATAAAGCAGCAAAATTAAAGTAGAAGGAAGGAAATTAGGAAATAACAAAGAACAGAAATTAAAGAAAAAAAGAAGAGGATCAACAAAACCGCAGCTGGATCTTTGAGAAGACTGATAAAATAGGCAGATCTCTGGCAGGAGCGGCTGAGAATAGGAAGGAGAAGGGACGAGGCATGTTAGGAATGAACAAAAAGGACACAGCACAGCTACAATAGAGATTCAAAAACTAACGACAGCTCACATTTACACGTCAGTCTTTCATACCTCATTCTATAACGTAATATTTATTTATTTTTGGCTGCATTGGGTCTTCCTCGTTGTGCACGGGCTTCTCATTGCGGTGGCTTCTCTTGTTGCGGAGCACAGATTCTAGGCACGCGGGCTTCAGTAGCTGCGGCTTAAAGGCTCTAGAGTGCCCGCTCAGTAGTTGTGGCGCAGGGGCTTAGCTGCTCCACGGCATGTGGGATCTTCCCAGACCAGGGCTCAAACCCGTGTCTCCTGCATTGGCAGGCAGATTCTTAACCACTGTGCCACCAGGGAAGTCCTGAAGATTTTTTTTTAAATTAATTAATTAATTTATTTTTTGGCTGTGTTGGGTCTTCGTTTCTGTGAGAGGGCTTTCTCCAGTTGTGGCGAGCGGGGCCCACTCTTCATCGCGGTGCGCGGGCCCCTCACTGTCACGGCCTCTCCCGTTGCAGAGCACAGGCTCCAGATGCGCAGGCTCAGTAGTTGTGGCGCACGGGCTTAGTTGCTCCGCGGCATGTGGGATGTTCCCAGACCAGGGCTCGAACCCGTGTCCCCTGCATTGGCAGGCGGATTCTTAACCACTGCGCCACCAGGGAAGCCCCTGAAGATTTTTTTTATCTATCCACCCAACTATTCATCCACCACCCATCCTTTCACTCATTCATTCTCCCATCCACTTGTCCACCTGTCCATTCACCTACGCACCCACACACCTACACATCCATCCATCCATCCATCCATCCATCCATCCATCCATCCATTTCTGAGGGCCTTTAAAGTGCCAGGCACAATATTTAGGTACTTGACGTAGAAAATGAGTGATATTTGTCCCCTGCCTTTAAGTAACTACACTCTATTTGGAAAGACAGATAAGGAAACAATTTCAATACATTTGTGGTAAGTGCTATGCTAGAGGTAAAAGAGAAATAAAAATCTTAATATAGTAATATCTTTTCCTTCTCGCATTCATCCAGAGACACCTGTTTGTCGCAGGGAGGATTGTGATTTTTGTAGTAGAAATGTAACAAGAGAAGAAAAAAAAAGACCCTTTAACCATTGAGTCTTAAGACCAACTCTGAGTGCACATGAGATAATAGTCTTAAAACTGAACTTGGTTCAGAGAAGAAAGGGATTTTCTAAATTCGAAGGGCTCCCCTTTAAGAAACACTGACCGAATCTGGTGGACTTGGACCCAGAAGCAGGATACAAGGTCAAAGGATACGACTTGGGAAAGTTCCCATCAGGTAGGAAGAGGCAGGAGATCAGATACAAAGGCCTTGGCTCACTCCCCCAGGTCATAACAGCAGTGGAAAGGCCCAAGGTGAGCGTGGCTGGAGAACATCGGAGGCCAGGCGGTGGTCTCAGAGGGTTCTGGGGCCAGAGCCCAAGGATCAGGCCGACTGCTGCTCAGTGGGCCCAGGACAGGCACCGCCTTAGCTGCATGCCTTAGAGGCAGAAGCCGGAGCCAGGAGGCTGTCTGGGAAGGCGTGGGGAGAAGGAGCCCTGACAGGAAACCCCAACCTGAATGTACTTGAACTCCTCTTATCTTGATGGGACTGAGTTAACTCGGAAGGAGTTCTTGAAGCCTGAAGAGACTGAGTTAGCTTTGATTAGCAAGTTCACGGTGTTCAACGTTTCTTTTTCATTTTTTTGCCCTTAGCAGGAGTGGGGACTTGTGAGCGAGACAGAATCCATTACAGACCATTTTCGGTTGCATTTCTGTGGCCCTTTGCTTACAGCATGCAGATTTTATCCCATGAGGGAGGCTTGCACTGGGTGCTGAGGAGCCAGAGGGCCGAGAGGGGGTGTCAAGGGGGCCATGGGCTTGCGTCAGGGCAGTCGCACAGGGCACCAGGCTCAGGAGGGCCCCGTACTTAAGGATTTCATGGCTCTGTGGTCGTGGTCTTGAAATGCTTAATAATTTTACCTTTGAATTTGTGTTTTGTTAAGTGAAGTCTGATGGGGCAATAGAAGGCTGGGGGCTTGGGGTCCTGCGTCCCACTGCCTCCTGGGACCAGGAACTAGATGGTTCTCAGCGACCTGCTCCCCGGCCTTGCCCTCCCCACCCCAGCCTGCTGCTGCCCTCAGCCCAGGCCAGTGACGGGGTCATGTCGGTCGTGGGGGGGAGTGACAGAGAGGCCAGTGTGTCTCTGGCGCCCTCAGCTCCCAGCAGGAGCCTCAGAGCAGGCAGCCGTCCTCGCCCCGGGCTGGCTGTGCCGTGGCATGTTTAGCAGGTCACTTGTAGGAGACCCACCCCTCATCCAGGCACCAGGTGTGTCTGTGCACGGAAGCTGCATTCCCTCGGGATTCCCCTTCCACCATGAGCTTGGGTGGCAGGCCCGTGGGAAGGGGAGGTCGACTTCCCACCCCTGCCGGGGCCCTGTAGTCCAGTAGCTGGCGGGAACGGGATCCTGGCAGCCTCTGAGGGCCTGCACCTTCACTTCACTGTCCTCACGCCTGATGGAGCGTGACATTAAGTAGCAAATAAAAAGCATCACGACAGGCTTAGAAGAAAGGAAAAAGCTGTGTACTGTTAGTACCTTTAACAGCACCATTTCCTACTTTTCAGACAAGAGGTCTGCATTCTCATTGCACACTGGGTCCCACAAATCATGCAGCCGGTCCTGGCCTCAGGGAAGCTTTACCAGAAGGAAGTCTGCTGGGTCTTAGGCCTTCAGCCAAGCTGGCCCACCAGGTAGCAGTTTTGACCATCTCGATGGTCAAAACTCAAAAGGCATCACCCTGCCTGGTAGGCTAGCCCAACCACAAGATCAAAGCAGGGCTACTGTTTCAGAAACACTGAAGCCAGGCTCTGGGCTCACCAGCAGCATCTCCAAGGCCCTTTCCACCAAATATCTCAGCGTCTCCAGGGATATCTCATTTCTTTTCAAGTCCTATTTTCTCAGCTAGCACATGATTTCTGCCACATTCCTTCTCTCCTTCCTGGGACGGCTGCCTTTGGAGCTGTCTGCAGCCCTCAAAGCCCGAGAGTACATTCCGCCACTGCCCGCCACTGAGTGCCTAGATTCCGGTCCCCACTGACAGATTAGTGACGAGGAGCTAGGATGTCCGCTGTGCCTGCCACGCACCAGGGACCCCCCCGAGCACTTGACTCATTGAATCCTCTCGTCAACCCAACCAAGTATGCACTTAGCACTGCTTTCTTCCACATGCGAGAACAGAGGCACAGAGGGCACGGATTGAGCAGGGGATGGAGTTAGGATTTGAACTCAGGCAGAAAAAGTGATAATTTAATGATAAAACAAAAGATGTCACACCTGAGACGGCGTGCTGGAAACTCGAATGCAGCAGCTGAACGTGTGTCTAAGCTGCCAGAAAGGATTCTACCAGCGGAAAGGAAACACTGACTCATTAGCCCGATGGTGACAATGCACCCAGTTTGGAGAGCTTGGGTGCGGTTGGGCGTCCCCTTCGTGGTGCAGAAGGGCAGGGAGGACAGTTGGGATCAGGGACATGGGGTCAGACGGCTGGTGGTACAGATACATCTGACAGCCTGCATCAAATCCCTCACCTCTGCCCCCAGGCCCCAACTCGACAGGACCAGGGGAGCAGCCTGTGTCTCCACCACCTGACACCCCCCAGACCCCAACTCTAGTCTCACGAGGCCAGTCACAGAAAGTCAAGATGCTCAGTCTGGTTGGTTTAGAAGCCAGGGTTAGATTTACATTTTTAATAAAAATGTTACATACTTGGCCATAGCTGATTTATTTGAAGGTTACCTTAATTTCTTTCAGTCCACAGGGGCCCAATTCAATTTGCAAGGCTGATTAATTCGTCCCTCCCGTCCTCACTGTGACAGTGACAGTGATCCCACAGAGTCCTCTCCTTCCTCATCTGACCCCAGGGCCCCTCTCTACGTTTCTCCTCCAGTGATACCTGGAGCCTTTGGTGTTTCTGTCCACTTGTGGTTTTTGGTTGTCACAGGCCCTTTCTAGGAACAGATAAAGATCTGCCCTGCCCAGAATCTTCGGCTTCCCCCAGCCTGAAGTTTGCTGGGGGTCTGTCCTAGTTTCACCATCTTGGGGCCAAAGAGGGTCTGGAGGAGGCAGACACTGCCCCTCCCAAGGGCCGGCCTCCCATTCTCCAACACAGCACAGGTTACACTTTTAAGGTAACCCTCTGCAAATTTAGAACCATGACATTTTGGATACAGTAGTTTCTGGGAAAGTGCCTGCATTTTGTTTAGACACATTTTTACCTAGATATTTGCCAAAGAATCCTGGAATTAAAATTCAGTCATTTGCCAATTAAAACTAATTTTTAAAAAAATAAATTTATTTATCTTATTTTTGGCTGTGTTGGGTCTTTGTTGCTGTATGTGGGCTTTTCTCTAGTTGCAGTGAGCGGGGGCTACTCTTTGTTGCGGTGCACAGGCTCTAGGCGCACGGGCCTCAGTAGTTGTGGCACGTGGGCTCAGTAGTTGTGGCTCGTGGGCCCTAGAGCGCAGGCTCAGTAGTTGTAGTGCACGGGCTTACTTGCTCCACGGCATGTGGGATCTTCCCGGACCAGGGCTTGAACCTGTGTCCCCTGCATTGGCAGGCAGATTCCTAACTACTGCGCCACGAGGGAAGCCCCTAAAACTAATTTTTGAAAGGATATTTAACTCTGTGTTGCCAGTCTGTATGTACACACACACGTACATATTTTATGCATACATGCACGTGTATTTAAATCTCTTTGGTTAACTGTGGAAATAAACGAAGACCAAGCAAATGAGGAAAACAAGGCTATTTGCTCTGAACTTGCTACAGCGAAGGAGTGGGCCAGTGCCGCCTGCGTTTTGGCAGAGACTCAAAGGCAGGCAGAGTTGAAAGCTTTAAAGCGGAAAAAAGGTAAGGCCTCAGGTGTGCCCTGATTGGAGGCTGTTGGCCTGGGGAAGCTGTAGGCAGGCTGACTACAAGCGGATGTCCTATGTGATTGGTTAAGGATACAGATTTGGCTTTCTCTGATTGGTCCTAAACTGGAAGAGAGGACATAGATTAAGAAAGCTGTTGGTTATTAATCTAGAGCTGGTCATTTGGGGTCAATTGTTATAGAATTTTTTGCTTAGTTTCTTGGATTGTCACAGAGATAGGAAACTGGCTTCCTATCTCTGCAAATCTGATTTACAGAGGGCTGGCTTCCTGGGTTGTTTATTGCAGGGAAGGGGTCAGTTTCCCAGGCAGGTTGCTGCAGCCTGTGGGTAAAATTTCTATTCTTATATATGATCTAGCCATTGTCTTTATATATTCAGTCTCTCATGATAATTATGTAAGAATTGGTCAAATACGTCCATCCCTTCTCTTTGAAGGGTAAATCAGTCCATTCAGCAAGTTTAAAAGGTGACCTTATTAAAGAGTAGCAATTAATCTGCTTAATTCTGTCAGATCTCAAACAACTTCACTGAACAAATCCACAAAAATCACACGTGATCAAAATGCAGCTATCTCACACATAGAACCAAGCTCGTGTTTGGCAATAGCGTGGAAATCGTACATGACCTAGATTGGGAGAGAAAACCAAGACAGCTCCTCAGAAAGCTTCAGACAGCTCCTTCTTCCCCCATTCCCTGTCCTGGCCCCCCTCAGCGTCTTGCCAGGCAGTGCTACTGGATGAATTCTGATGGAGGACAGAAAATTAAGGAAAGGAAAAAGTAGCTTGGTAATGCAATTCAGAAAAATGCATGCTTTCCTCCTGAATTATTAGGACAAATAACTCTGCTTGGCAAAAGCACCCTCCCTTCTGCAGTGGGGATGAAGCGGGTACTTCGGAAGACCCGTCCTTGGTGTCCCATCAGTCTTGATGGTGGGAACAGAGGTGATGCTTCTGATTCTTTGGGGGCCAGCCCAGTTCAGTGCCCTTTCTCATGCCAGGAGCACTTGGAGCTTTCCCTTGTGAAATTAATTCTCGATCATTGGTGCCTCTGCTTCCCAACCTGGGCACTTCCAAGGCCCTTCCTTCACTATAGTACCAAATTTCACACAAAGGCAAGGAAATGGACCAAGGATGTGAGGCAAGGAGGCCGTGATTCCACAGCCGCGGGCTGCGGAGGTGGAGTCGGACGGCCTGGACTGATGCACAGTTCTGCCCAAGTCAACAATGGTCTGGGCAAACCATTTATTTAATTTCTTTTGTTTCAGATGTCACATTGGTGCAAGGAAAATTAAGATGCTATTTCGCTCACGATACGTTGAACGGCTACTCTGTGCCAGACAGTACATGCTGGGTGCTGAGCATATGGCTCGTCCATCTACACAGAGGAAGACGATAAACACACAGCAAATCAGAAACTCACAGACGTGGAAAGTCCCTGAAGATGAACATTCCTCCTCGGCTTCCCTTTCCCTCACCCCGCTTCCCGTCTGAAGGCAATCCTCTCAGCTCCACCATCAGACCTGGTCTCCCCAAGTCCACTCTGCAGGGGCCCCTGGGGATTCCAGGAGACTTTACTGGCCTCCTGCCTCTGCTCTCTTGCCCTGAGGGTCAGTTCTCACCACGTCGGCTAGGAAAATCCTTTTAAAACATAAACCCAGTCATAGTTTTCTGCTCAAAACTCTCCTATCATTTTCCACCTCTCCTGGAGTAAAAGGCAGCACACTCACGGTGACCTGCAAGGCCGTACCAAACCCGCCCCTTGCCTCTCAGACCTCATTCCTGCTCCCTCCTTCGGCCACTGTGATCCAGCCATCCGTCCTCGCTGCCGGGGGACCCTGCTTTGAGAGGGGCCAGGTTCATGACTGCTGGTCGCACACGGTTATTAATGGTGTCACTTCCACTCTTAGAGGCCCCGGTTTGGATGATGGATTAGACGGCCGCACTGGCCGCTCACTTGCTATTTTTTCTCTCCTCTGCCCGGTCTCCTCCTTCCCCAGAGAGCTGCTGCCTTCCCTCACCTGCTTCGGGTCTTTGCCCACATGTCGTTTTCCGTGACCGTGCTTTTCCTCCCTAGAACTTCTCACCACACTTTATTTTTCTTATTTGTTTATTGTGTCTCCCTGTCCCCCGTGCAGGCTCTGTGAGGGCAGAGATTTCTAATGTCTTGTTCACTACTGTATCCCTAGTGCCGAAAACACCGCTTAGCGCACGGAGGTGCCTGAGAGAGTAGCTAGATGAGGGTGGGGATGCTACTTTGGATACGGTGGTCAGAGGCAACGTGTCTGAGGGGTTGGCACTGAAGTTAAGGTCTGTATCAGTTTCCTGTTGCTGCTGTAACAAAGTACTACAAACTTAGTGGCTTAAAACAACACAGATGTATTATCTGGCAGTTCTGGGGGTTAGAAGTCCATGATGCATCTCAATGAGCTAAAATCAAGGTGTTGGCAGAGATTCATTCCTTTCTGGAGGCTCCGAGAGAGAATTAGCATCCTTGCCTTTTCTAGCTTCTAGGGGTCACCCACGTTCCTTGGCTCCGGGTACCTGCCTCCATCTTCAAAGCCTGATGGTCGGCCAAGTCTTTCTCGTGATGCCATCTCTCAGTTCTGAATCCTCTGCCTTTCTCATCCCAATTTAAGGACCCTTAGGATTACACTGGGCCCACCCAGATAATCCAGGATAATCTCATTAAATCAGCTGATTAGCAAACATCATTCCATCTGCAACCTTAATTCCCCTTTGCATGGAACATAATATATTTACAGGTTCCAGGGATTGGGACATGGATACTTTTGCAGGAGGGGCATTATTCTGCCCTAGTGGGGATGCTTCTTTGGATAAGGCGGTCAGGAAAGGCCTCCCTAAAGAGTTGGCACTGAAGGCAAGATCTGAAGGACAAAGAGGAGCCACCCGTGTGAAGAGACAGAAGAAGTTTTCAGGCAGAGGGAGTAGCATGTGCAAAGACCCTGGGGCAGAGAAGAGCTTGGCTTATCAAGAAGCAGAAGGTCGCCCAGAGAGGCTACAGTATACCGAGCAAGGAGGAGAGTGGTCACAGGTGAGGCTGGGGAAGGAGGCAGGAGTCAGATACGCAGATGCCATGGTTTTCTCTCTCCCAGGCTATAGGTCATGTAGGTTCTGTGTGTGAGGCAGCTGCATATTTCTAAATTTAAAAAATTTTTTAAATTTATTTTTGGCTGCGTTGGGTCTTTGTTGCTGCATGCGGGCTTTCTCTAGTTGTAGTGAGGGGGGGCTGCTCTTTGTGAGCAGGGGCTGCTCCTTGTTTGTTTCTCATTCCAGTGGCTTCTCTTGTTGTGGAGCATGGGCTCTAGAGCGCAGGCTCAGGAGCTGTGGTGCACGGGCTTAGTTGCTCCGTGGCACGTGGGATCTTCCCGGACCAGGGCTCGAACCCGTGTCCCCTGCATTGGCAGGCAGATTCTCAACTACTGCGCCACCAGGGAAGCCCATGGACAGCTGCATTTTAATAATATGATTCTTGTGGCTTTGCTCTATGAAGTTGTTTGCAATCTGACAGTATAAAACAGATAACTGCTATTCATTGACAAGGCCACCTTTTAAACTTGATGAACGGACTGATTTACCCTTCAAAGAGAAGAAAAATAATTTATTCTCTCAACGTTCTAGACACCTGAAGTCTGAAATCAAGGTTTCAGCAGGCCCACGCTCCCTCTGAAGCCTCTAGAGGAGGATCCTTCCTTGCCTCTTAGCTTCTGGTGGTTCCCGGCTGCTATGAACTGAATGCCTATGTCCCCCCAAATCCAAATGTTGGAACCCTAACCCCCCAGTGTGATGGTATTAGGACACGAGTCCTTCGGGAGGTAATCGGGTTTAGATTAGATCATGGGGGCGGAGCTCCCATAATGGGACTAGTGCCTTTATGAGAAGAAAGACAAGATCTCTCTCTCATCTCTCTCCTCCTCTCTCTGCCATGTGTGAACACAGGAAGAAGGCAGCCACCTACAAACCAAAAGAAGAGCCTTCAGCAGACACCACATCTGCCAGCACCTTGATCTTGAACTTCCTAACCTCCAGAACTATGAGAAATAAATGTCTGTTGAAGCCACCCAGTCTGTGGTATTGTATCATAGCAGCCTGGACTAAGACACCAGCAGTCCATGGTGGTCCTTGGCTTGTGGCAGCAGCACTCCAGTCTCTGCCCCCATCGTCACATGGCCATCTTCCCTTTGTGTCAGTGCCTTTATGTCCAAATTTTCCTCTTCTTATGAGCACATCAGTCACTGGATTCGGGCCCACCCTAGTGGGACCCCAACTTAACTGGATTACATCTGCAAAGATGCTATTTCCAAATAAGGTCACATTCACAGGTTCCAGGTAGACATGAATATTTGAGGGACACTGTCCAACCCAGGCCACCTCCAGTTCCATATGGCCTTCTGTTACTATCTCCCCAGGCCACCCCAACCCACTCTCCTTGACTTGAGCTGCCCTGGCCCAGAGCTACCTTATCAGACTGACTTTTTTTTTTTTTTTGCGGTACGCGGGCCTCTCACTGTTGGCTTGTTGTGGAGCACAGGCTCCGGACGCGCAGGCTCATTGGCCATGGCTCACGGGCCCAGCCGCTCCGCGGCATGTGGGATCTTCCCGACCGGGGCACGAACCTGTGTCCCCTGCATCGGCAGGTGGACTCCCAAGCACTGCGCCACCAGGGAAGCCCCAGACTGACTTTTCCTGTTTGTGGGTTTGTATACATGTTGCCTCTCCTCTCCATACCCTATCACCCTGCCCCCCAATTTTGACTGCAGCCGCAACTATTTTTTTTTTTTTATCAGTAAGTCTTTTTACAATGCAGTTGCCCAGCAGACTGAATGCAGTTTAAATCCTCCAGATACCTCCTTTCAGGTCCATTTCTCTCTGTAAAGTGCTTATCTTAGAAAATCTGGGAAGAACCTGAGTTTGCTCTTTATATCAACTAATTAGTATATACAGGCTCACCCTCCTATATGGTTACAGCTATCCTGAGCTGCTGACTTCAGGCCACAGTACAAAGGAGACTTGTGCCAAAGAGGCCCAGGGAAGGAGGAGCTGAGTGACACTGTAGTCAGAATGCTGTTCTCCATCATCTCCCAGTGGACACTCACGGCTGCATCCTGTTACTCAGATGGTCGTAGAACCCACGGAGGCCACTAGCCATCCCCCATTTGGTAAAGGAGGAAACTGGGGTTTTGGAGGTTTACAGGACTTCCTCAAAGCCACAGCAAGTATGTGATAAAAGGAAGGCTCTGGAGTGAAATTGATGAGTGGTTTCTTAATATGATAAAATATATATACTTTGTTCCTAAAGCTAGAATGTAACTTAATGGGTAAATACTAAGGGCATTTCCATAAGACCAGCAATAAACCAAAGAGGCCCTCTACTATTCCACACTGTACTGGAGGCATCAGGCAAAGTAGTGAGAGAAGAGAAATCAATAAGAGGTACAAGAATTGGGGAGAAAAGGAGTAAATCTATCACTTGCAGGTGATATGATTGTGTACCTGGAAAGCCCTAAAAGTATTTTGTATTTGTCTTCATTGTTACATTTCTGGAGTTGTTCATTTCTTGGTGTAAATCCAGGTTTTTATCTGGTATCATACATCTTCTACCTGAAAAACCTCCCTTGATGTTTCTTTTTTTTTTTTTGCGGTACGCGGGCCTCTCACTGTTGTGGCCTCTCCCGTTGCGGAGCACAGGCTCGGGACGTGCAGGCTCAGCGGCCATGGCTCACAGGCTCAACCGCTCCACGGCATGTGGGATCTTCCCAGACCGGGGCATGAACCCGTGTCCCATGCATCGGCAGGCGGACTCTCAACCACTGCGCCACCAGGGAAGCCCTGATGTTTCTTATAGCACAAGCCTGCTGGGAATTAATTCTCTTGGCTTTTGTTTTTCTAAAAACATCTGTATTTTTGCCTTAATTTTTGAAAGATATTTTCACTGGGTATAGCCTTTTAAAATATATATTTTTAAAAAATATTTATTTATTTATTTGGCTGCATCGGGTCTCAGTTGTGGCATGCTGGATCTTCCTTGAGGAATGCAGGATCTTTCGTTGCCGTACTCGGGCTTCTCTGTAGTTGCAGCGCACAGGCTCAGTAGCTGCAGCGCGGGCTTAGTTGCCCTGCACCACGTGGGATCTTAGTTCCCCAACCAGGGATCGAACCCGCGTCACCTGCATTGGAAGGCGGATTCTTAACCACTGGACCACCAGGGAAGTCCCTGGGTATAGCCTTTTGAGTTGACAATATTTTCTTTCAGCTCTTTAAAGATGCAATTCTTATCTTTTTTCCTCTGAATGTAATGTATCTTTTTCTCTGGCTGCCTTCAAGATTCTCACTTTACCTTTGGTTTTCAGAAGTTTTAATATAATATGTCTAGATTAAAAAAAAAAAAAAAGGAAGGCTCTGGAATCATGCCTCCACTTCTCTATCCAATCCCCCACCTGTTGGCATCCAAGCCTTGGAAGGACTTGCCACCAACTGGTCTTGTAAGATGACAGCAGCTACACTTGGTGCTTGTAATAGCCAAGGGTCCCACCTCCAGCTAGCTCAGGTCCTAGAAAATGTGCCAGCTACACTTTGCCACACGGGGCCACAGCCGAAGGGACGTGGGATATTACTGCCTCTGGGGTGGGTAGTGGAAACTAAGAGGAAGAACTTACCAGCTGTTTAAACCCTGTTGCATTCACCCTTCAAACACTCTGGTGGCTCTGGTTCAGTAGCCCCCCGTTAGCTGGTTCCCATCTTTCAGGTTTTCTAAACATGCAAATGAACTGCGCAATAAATCCCCCCGCAGGCAAAGCCATGATTTCCTCAGCAGGTGGATGCGGAACGCTCAATGACCTAGAATAATCGACGCTTTGCAACAAGCACTTTTTCTTCCTACTCACTATCGCTGCGCTTTAAGAGGAGAAAGGAGTAACCGCTCTCGCACGGTTACAAAGAGACACTTGGAAACACGCTGCTGGGGGCCGCTCTGTCACCAGGAAAGACAACGGAATACGTTTTAAATGTCTTTTCCCCTTGCTCTGCCAAGCAAAAGCATCGGAACCCTTCTGGGAACTCACCGGCCCAGGAAAGAAAATGAGGCCCCGCGGTTGGCGCCACTTGCGCCCCCTCCGCTCAGCCCCCGCCCAAGGTCGGTGGCCGCCGCCCGAGGTCGCAGGGGCGGGGTCGCCAGCGCGGGCTCCCAGCGGTTGTGTAGTTGGGACGCGCTCGCTAAACGCAGTCGTTCTCTGCAACGGCTCACGGCCCTTTCTGTTTTGAAGGCGCCTCTGTTTATTCCCATTGAACCGCCTTCTGCAGAGGGCGACCCCGATTGCAAAGTCCCCAAGCGCTGTTTTCCTCTTTTTCTGTCCCCACTGGACAGACCCTTAAGGCTCCGCGTACGTTTGGCGCCCAACAGAGGACCTGGCGCGCGTCGACCCCCGCTAATGCTTGAGGGATGGATCCGTACCCTGTCGCCAACGTGCGATCCCAAAGGAACACCCATTTCTCAGGCTTTAAAAAATTCCTCTTGAAAAAAAAATTTCAAGTCACCAAAGATTCTAGCCAGCAGGAACTTCAAAGATGGAGAGCTTGAAATTACTTGCTCCGAACGTCTTGCTGAACCAGCAGGGTCCTTCTGACCATTGATCTGCAAACCTGCTGGGTCAGGAATCAATGCTGGTCCTGGTGCTGGTGACGATGGTGTGTGACAATGTGGCCAATCTGGCCCACTTGAGGGAAAGGCCAATCCGAATCAGTGAAAGTTCTGAATTAGACAAAGTGTAATAAAATTTAAGCATTTTAAATGACTGATTCACAATCTTATCTATAAATTAATGCATACTATAAAGAAAGGGTTTATTAAGGTAAATTTGGGGCAGGCCCCTATCAGTCATACTTGAATGAAATAATGTTTTGACTCTTGCTGTAAATACAATTGAGGACCCAAGTAAATCATTTCAACTTTTGTCACTACCCAGGAGGAATGAAGATTCAGTATTTATCACCAAACAAGACACCCAAGAAAGTTTTTCTTTTGTTAACTAAACTTATAAAACAGTATAATAAAATCAACAATACTTAAATAAAAGTATAATAAAATATCTGCGAAAAACATGACCAAATGATCAATTCTTTTTTTTTTTTTTAATTTTTTTTTTTTAATTTTTTTTGTGGTACGCGGGCCTCTCACTGTTGTGGCCTCTCCCGTTGCGGAGCACAGCCTCCGGACGTGCAGGCTCAGAGGCCATGGCTCACGGGCCCAGCCGCTCCACGGCATGTGGGATCTTCCAGGGCAGGGGCATGAACCCATGTCCCCTGCATCGGCAGGCGGACTCTCAACCACTGTGCCACCAGGGAAGCCCAAATGATCAATTTTTTAAAAAATCAATATTTGCTATTTAGGAGCCAACATATCCTTACCCAGAATATAAGGTTCCTAATACCAGAAAAATCATTTTAACCATGATCTTTGACCATCTT
The DNA here is from genome assembly GCF_963924675.1 of Phocoena phocoena. Classification (NCBI taxonomy): domain Eukaryota; kingdom Metazoa; phylum Chordata; class Mammalia; order Artiodactyla; family Phocoenidae; genus Phocoena; species Phocoena phocoena. The sequence continues at coordinate 6,645,392 of NC_089229.1, read as the reverse complement.
TGCAGCTAGGACTTTAAGAATGTTGAGCTCTGGACCTAACTTGTGTTATTCAGAGTTCTGCAGGAAGGTTCACTAGGCAAAAATCAACTGTGAGTTAATGGGAAGTCCCTGGTGGTCCAGTGGTTAAGACTCTGCTCTTCCACTGCAGGGGGCACGAGTTTGATCCCTGGTTGGGGAATTAAGATCCCGCATGCCAGGCGGCCAAAAAAATTTCAAAAAAAAATTTAAATTTAAATCCTGAATTAAGACCAAGACTGAGCTTGGACTCCCCCCCTCGAGTTGCAAAATATTTATTAAATACCTTTAAGGGAAAAAAATATATTTTTTTGGCTGCGCTGCTCAGCTTGTGGAATCTTATTTCCCCCACGAGGGACTGAACCCGGGCCCTTGGCAGTGAGAGCACGGAGGCCTAACCACTAGACCAGCAGGGAATTCCCATAACGGAAAATCATTAAGTCCACTAAACTATGCATCACAGACAACCTATGTGGGGCATATGTTTCTGTTTTTTTAATTTAAAACATATTCATACACACAAAAAACATTTTCCAGAATCCTTGTGCCTAATAATTGTGTGCTTACAGAAAATGTGGGCCAAATGGCTTAAAATTATTACCTTCAAGAGACATTTCGGGGGACTTCCCTGGTGGTCCAGTGGGTAAGACTCCACACTCCCAATGCAGGGGGCCTGGGTTCCATCCCTAGTCAGGGAACTAGATCCCGCATGCATGCCACAACTAAGAGTCCACATGCCACAACCAAGAAGTCCATATGCTGCAAGTAAAGATCCCTCATGCCGCAACTAAGACCCAGAGCAGTCAAAATAAACAAACAAAAAAAATTTTTTAAGACATTTTGGATAAAGATTATGGAATAATTCATCCCTCAATACCTAACTTCCCCATGGTATGTTTTTTGGTCCCTTTTATTTTCTATTTGCAAGCTTCTTTGGTCAACACCCACTTTATAGACAAAAGAACTGGAGCACAGAGGCCACACACTGAACCAGTGACAGAACTGATCACAGACACATGAGCTGTCCTCTTCCACCAGAAGCCACGGTCCTCGAGGGCTCCATACCCACCCACTTGTCTATCTGTAGGACTGGGTATTTTAGAGATGCATAGAGTTGAACAATTCAGTAACGAAGTGCAAACTCGTTTTAAAAGGCTGCCTACAGTTCCAAAAAGTTTTTAAAATCTGATTTGGTGTTTAATATAAAATAAATACTGAATATCAATCATATATTGAGGTTTTAATGAAAAATATAATCCAGAAACCAGAAGTCAGGTTTACAGGTGCCTAAATGACATACAAAATGTTGAGATGATAAATGATGCCCATGCGTGAGATCCATACTACAAGATCCAGCATGCAATTCATTTATCAGGTGATCTTTTGTGCTGTTTCTATTTCCTTGCATTTTAGGGTTTGGACCCTAAACCTATAATTTTAGAAAAAGTACTGCTAACAATTTTTTAAATCGGGAATACATAATAATATCTCATAGAACTACTATTCCATGAAATAGTTTGGGAAATGGTGTTTTCATATAAATCCAACCAGTTTTAAGAGGATGAAAAAAAATTGTTTTGAGGATGAAAATTTTTTCCTTTACCTCCAAAGTTTAAAAAAATCAAATCAAGAATACAATGGCTGGGCTTCCCTGGTGGCGCAGTGGTTAAGTAATCCACCTGCCAGTGCAGGGGACACGGGTTCGATCCCTGGTCCAGGAAGATCCCACATGCCGTGGAGCAACTGAGCCCGTGCACCACAACTACTGAGCCTGCGCTCTAGAGCCCACATGCTACAACTACTGAAGCATGCGTGCCCTAGAACCCGTGTTCCGCAACAAGAGAAGCCACCGCAATGAGAAGCCTGCGCACCGCAACGAAGAGTAGCCCCCACTCGCCGCAATTAGAGAAAGTCCGCACGCAGCGATGAAGACCCAATGCAGCCAAAAATAAAAAATTAATTAATTTAAAAAAGAAGAATACAATGGGCATAGTCTAGAAGAAAAACCTACAGGCTGAAGTCAGGAGGTCCTGGGAAAATCATTTCATTTCTCCAGGTCTTAATCTCCTGTTCCCCAAGGTCCAGGGTTCAGCTTACACCAGACTCTGTGACCTGGCCCTACCCCTCATGCCATGGGCCTCCTACGCAGCTATCAATACAAGGCTGCTCCACAAGGGCTCAACATACTTTTGCTAAATGAATCAATGACCCTATAAAAACACATACAAATTACGACAGTATGGCGGTGTTGTGAGGAAAATTGAACAGCCATCTCCCTATAAAGCTCTGTTATTAAAGAGGACATTTATCGGGCTTTTAAATTAATTCGGTTTTCCCATCTTTTATCTACGCATTAATATATTTTTGTAATATCCTATTTGGGGCTCACTTGCAGAGTTTGCCAGGAGAAAAAGAGAGAGGAATAGTGGGAGGTGAAAAACCCATACTGCTTTCTGTGTGCTTCTACTGACACCAAAGGTTTATCGTGAAACTGACACTCTGAGCCCAATCTCGCTTGCCACAAAGACTGTCGAGTATATACCTGCTCTGGTTGTCCAAGAAAGGCACACGAGGAGCTGTCTGTAGTAGGAAAACGAGGTATACCTACTGACTGAGTCTTTTTTTTTTTTTTTTTTTTGGCTGCGTTGGGTCTTTGTTGCTGTGCGCGGGCTTTCTCTAGTTGGCGGCGAGCAGGAGCCATTCTTCGTTGCGGCGCGCGGGCCTCTCACTGCAGTGGCTTCTCTTGTTGCGGAGCACAGCCTCTAGGGTGCACAGGCTTCAGTAGTTGTGGCGCACGGGCTCAGTAGTTGTGGCTCACGTCCTCTAGAGCACAGGCTCAGTAGTTGTGGCGCACGGGCTTAGCTGCTCTGCGGCATGTGGGATCTTCCCGGACCAGGGCTCGAACCTGTGTCCCCTGCATTGGCAGGCGGATTCTTAACCACTGCACCACTAGGGAAGTCCCATGCACCATTTTAAAGTGGGGAACCGGAGTCAGAAAGGGCCAACAGCAACTCTCACAGGCATCCAGGTGGCAGGAAGTCAGCAGCATCCAGCAGACACATTTGGGGCTGTCCTGAGCCAGGGGCCCCTAACTTTTTGTGTCCAAGACTTCAGTGAGGGCTCTGGCACACTCTCCACAAACATGCACAAGATGCACACACACACAACTTCACATAGTCCGTGGGATCATCTAAAGTGCATGGGATCCCAATTAGGAATACGCCTTGCTCCCCTCCCCAATCCTAAAGGAATTTCTGTTTATCTGAAGTTTTAGAATTTTGATTTACTAATTCCAATAACTGAAATGTCGGGAAAAATAAATCACTTTTTTTCTTCAAGACCAAATGTCGGGACTTGCCTGCTGACACAGACTTCCCTGGTGACACAGCTAAGCCCCTGCGGTGCCACAACTGCTGAGCCTGCGCTCTAGAGCCCGTGAGCCACAACTACTGAAGCCCACGTGCCTAGAGCCTGTGTTCCGCAACGAAGAGAAGCCACCGCAATGAGAAGCCCGTGCACCGCAACGAAGAGTAGCCCCCGCTTGCCGCAACTAGAGAAAGCCTGCATGCAGCAGCGAAAACCCAACGCAGCCAAAAATAAATAAATAAATTTATTTTTAAAAAAAGACCAAATGTCCCACACATCCTTGCCTCCTTCTATTTCCCCCCTCTATCTCCCCTGCCAATAAATCTGTCTAAAGCCCACCGGTTAGTTGTGGCATGCATATGGGATCTAGTTCCCTGATCTGGGATCGAACCCAGGCCCCCTGCATTGGGAGCACTGAGTCTTATCCACTGTGGCACAAAGGGAGTCCCCACTTGCGACTTTTGAATCCATTGTAAGGATGCTGGCTTTGACGGAGGGAAAGGAGGAGCCATTGCAAGGTTTGGACAGGGCATCACTCCGGCTGCTGTGTTGAGAATAGATTTTAGGAAACAAAAGGTTATACAGGGTGAGGCACTCTGGCAGTCTTTCAGATGCGAGATGAGGGTGGCTCCAACTGTCTGGCAGCAATAGAGGTGGTGAGGAGAGACAGATTCTGCATTTATTTTAACACAGAGCCAACGGCATCTCGTGATAGATGGGTTCTGGGGTGAAAGAAGAGAAAGAAAGGATGATTGTAAGGGTTTGGGCCTGAGTGACAGGGGCTGGAGTTGCGCTCAACAGAGAGAGCAGGACTGAAAGGCAAGATGAGACATGCGGACTGGGATGGCCCAAGACAGATGTGGACACAGGGATGCTGAGAAGGCAGCGGGGTGCACGAGAGGAGAGGTTCCAGCCAGAGATAGAAAGGTGGGAGCTGTCAGCCATCACCAAAGCCATGAGAAATTACTGCCAAAGGAGAGAAAAGGTAAAATTTAAAAATTAATTTCTGGTTCATTTATAAATGTTCATTTCACTCAAAGAAACAGAAGATCCTAAGTATATTAATTAGGATTTTTACAGAAAATCAAGTTATCACATATAAATTTAGTGCAAGCTACAGTGGAGTAGATGACACTTTCAGCTCTTTGTTGGGCCTCTTTCCCTTGATGCTATTCCTGTCGGTTTTTTAAAAGTGTAAAACACTACATGACATCTTAGGTTGTGTCGGCTGTTGGGGTTATGTGTCTATTTTATGAAGCTCAGGATTATGCTGGCCTTTCCAAATGGCCAAAAAGCTTGTAAACTTTTTGACATCAAATCAGGGAAGGTGCATATAATCTATTTTAAGATAAAAATTAGGTTCTGACTATGTGACTAGTATCTTATTTCAGAACTGCCATTGCTGCAGCACTTAACAGTTTTCACCCATGATCTGATCTGATGCTGGAAACACCCATGAGGTGAGTTAGGAAAGCACCCTCCCCGATGGCTGAGGGTCACTGAATGCCTGACCATCTTCCAGGCTCTGAATGTGAAGCCTGTGGATTCCAGGACCTGCCCAGGCTCCAGTCAGACCCCCTGGCTCCAGGCCCAGTTCTCACTCTACTTCTCATGGTTCTTCTTGAGTAAAAAAGGAGAAACCCATCAACTTGAGGAGAGTCAGAAAACATGGAGCAAAGGGAAGCATAAAGAGAAAAGAGAAAACATTCCCAGATAAGTAAGCATGAAGGCAGCAACAAAACAAGGGCAAGACAGTAGCTCTTAAACTCCCACTATTCACTTAAGACCCCCAATTCAACCCTCAGTATTGCAGTTTGGCACATACTAAAAAGATTCTACATTTTAAAGGGTAAAATTCATCCCCTGTCCTACTGCGCAGTAATCCAGAGCCCTTTACCAGATGAGACCAGCTGCTGTCGAGTTTCTTCAAGCGCGAGGAATCACGTGGGACCTGGCCACGCCTTCAGCTTCCAGGAAGCCTTCATATCGGTGTCCTTGACCCCATTTCCCTCTCCTTAAAAATTAGCCTCCATTTTTACCTCTGAGGAATACTAGTTTATGAATATATAAATAGCCAAGAAGCCTCTATGACCTATTTTAAAACTCCAGAGAGAGTAGCCTCCACCTTTGAACTATTCTCCTACCTACCTCAAAGCTGGACGCTATCTTAGAATGGATCCCCAACTAGAAGGGGAAGAAAGGCTATAATTTCTTACGTGGTTACTGGTCAGACACGGAGGCGCGTCACAGGAGCTGGATTTGGAATGTGTCCTCACAAGAGTCAAAAGACCTGGGTTATGGTCCTGGGTCTGCCCTTCATTAGCAGGGTGACCTTGGAAAAGCCCTTCATCCCCATCAGATGGTGATGTGGTTTTGCTGGCCTGTCTCAAAAGGATGCTGTGATCCAATGAGAAAATTCACTCACTCAGTAAATATTTGGTAAATCATGCATGAAGAAATGTGGTGTAAACTGTAAAATGCTAACCAATGATAGATACTGTTACTTTTCAATAGAAGGCAATGAACATTGTATTCTATTGGTATACAAGATCCCAAATGCCCACGGCAACCCTCTGAGTTGTCAGTGGAGGAGGGAACAGTTATGAACAAAATCCTACTCGTGACTTTAGGTGCACACTCGCCAGTCTTTTTGTTTTTGTTTTGTTTTTTCTATTAGTATTTAATGCATGCCTACATTTTTAAAAAATTAATTAATTTATTTAGGCTGTGTTGGGTCTTCATTTCTGTGTGAGGGCTTTCTCTAGTTGTGGCAAGTGGGGGCCACTCTTCATCGCAGTGCGTGGGCCTCTCACTGTCGCGGCCCCTCTTGTTGCGGAGCACAGGCTCCAGACGCACAGGCTCAGTAGCTGTGGCTCACGGGCCCAGTTGCTCCGCGGCATGTGGGATCTTCCCAGACCAGGGCTCGAACCCGTGTCCCCTGCATTGGCAGGCAGATTCTCAACCACTGCACCACCAGGGAAGCCCATGCCTACTTTTTAAATATAAATTTATTTTTATTTTTATTTATTTTTGGCTGCGTTGGGTCTTTGTTGCTGCCCACGGGCTTTCTCTAGTTGCAGTGAGCGGGGGCTTCTCTTCATTGCACGGGCTTCTCATTGCGGCGGCTTCTCTTGTTGCGGAGCACAGGCTCTAGGCACGCGAGCTCCAGTAGTTGTGGCTCGCCCGGCTCTAGAGCGCAGGCTCTGTAGTCATGGCTCACGGGCTTAGTTGTTCCATGGCATGTGGTATCTTCCGGTACTAGGGCTCAAACCGGTGTCCCCTGAACTGGCAGGCGGATTCTTAACCACCGCGCCACCGGGGAAGCCTTGGGGGGCTGTTTAGATGGGATGGCGCAGGAGCAATAAGGGCAAGCGCCCTCGGGGCCCTGGAGGTCTCGGTGGGGAGCTGGACTTAATTCTGAGTGGCTGGGAAGCCGGTGAAGGATTCTGAGGTGAGGCCTGGTCTCACTTACATTTTAAAGGGATCATTCCATTTGCTCTGGGGACTGTTCCCCTAGTGCAGGGGCGGGAGGGGGTTGACATCAGAATGGGCTTTGGGGTGGGGGGAGGAAGAAACGGACCGACTCTGGATTAATTCTGAAGATAAAGCCAGTGGGATTTGCTGATGAACTAGAACACTTTTACCCATTTTTAAACTTCCTGCTACGACGTTATCTGCCGTGCCAGGTCCTACTGGTTCTACTTCATATGCCTCACTCCAGTCGAGACCCGTTTTTCTGCCCAAATGTAAGTGGTCAGGGCAGCCCCTGCTGGCCGCACTGGCCTCCTGCCCTAATCCAGCAGCGCCGAGCAAACTGCACAGGCAAACCCGAGCCCGAGATTCCACGGCAAGGGTTCACGTGCATTCACTGTGTGTGTGGCCTTATCTAAAATCCTAGATGGACGGCAACGACGTGAACGCCCATCCACAGATAAACTATGGCACACCCACACTCTGAAAAATGACAAAATTGTTAAAAAGAACGTGGTAGATATATACGTGCTGACAGGAGAGATGTCTGCAACATAGATATTTTCAGTAAAAGTAAATTGCATAAAAATATGTATGCTTTCCCTTTTTATTTAAGAAGACATGATCTATATGTTTGCATGAGTGTAGAACAGAGAGCTGGGGAGGACACATACCCCATTGTGAACGGTTACTCCCCCCAGGTGTGGGAGGAGAGAGGTCCAGAGGGAGGACCATATGGATCTCTGTGCTGTTTTACTTTTCTCCAGTTATTAAGTGCTGTTTTTATAAGAAAAAATGAGATATTTTCCCCAAAGGTCCTGTCCAGCTCTTGCAGGAACTAGTGGACCATCTCTGCCCGTTCCCACACCCTCCATCTCTCGGTCTCACCTCTCCCAATACCTTGCCCCCCTAGTCCTGCCAGGCAGTGCCTTCCAGGCTGTTTCTGGCTCTCAGCGTTTGGCTTCGCTCCCTGGACTCCATTAAAGCCTCTTTTCCATCTGGCAGTGCCCACAACCCACCATCTGGGGATGGCCCACACTCCCGGATCCTACCCGGCCTGCCTATAACCCGACCACTAAATGCTCCTGGGCCCCCTTCTCTAACCTGGCTCCCATGCCCCTGCCCTGGAATGTCTAAAACACTGATATGCTTTGAATCACTTCTCTGCTGGGAAACTTCCAAGGTTTCCACTGCCTATGAAATAAAACCCAAACGCTGTGGCATGGCAATAAAGGCCCTTCACAAAACTTGGCCCAATTTCTCTGCCCGCTTCGGGCCAGTCTCCTGCTTCCTGTTACCCAAGCTCAAGCCACAGCAAACAGGTCAAGGCTCCGAATACGCCAGGCCCTGTAGGCCTTGTTGTCCTTATGCCTTTGCTCAAGGAGCCTGGAATCAGCTCCCCACTGGTCCTTATCCTCCACCCCCTTCAACTGACCCCAGGCAAACAAATACTTAACTGTCAAAGCCTCGGTAAAATTCCCCTCCTCCTGGAAGCATTCTCAATCCTACCTCTGTCCTGCAGAAATAGTTAACCCCTGCCTGCTCTGTATTCTGTAGCATTTTGTACGTACGAGGTCTGTCATAGCCCACTCCAGGAGTTGACTCCAGGAGTCAACGAAACGTGGCCCGTGGGCCGAATCTAGCCTGCCACTGATTTTTGTATGGCCTGCAAACTAGGTGTATCTTTTACATTGTTAAGCGGTGAGCAAAAATCAAAAGGAGAATACTTCACGACACATGAAAATTATATGAAATTTAAATTTCAGTCCATAAGTAAATTTGATTGGAACACAGCAGCACTTGTGTACCTAGTTAGCTAGGGTCCATGGGTGCGTTTCACGCTACCGTGACAGAGTTGAATAGACTGTATGACCACAAAGCCTAAAATATTTACTATCTGGCTTTTTATAGAAAAAGTTTGCCAACCCCTGGGCTACTCTTTTTTTTATCGTTTTAATTTTTGGCTGCCTCAGGTCTTAGTTGCGGCACGCAGGATCTTTTGTTGCAGCGCGCAGGCTCTTGTTGCAGCTCACGGGCTTCTCTCTCATTGAGGTGTGTGGGCTCAGTAGTTGTGGCGTGTGGGCTTAGTTGCCCCACGGCATGTGGGATCTTAGTTCCCCGACCAGGGATTGAGCCCACATCCCCTGCATTGGAAGGCGGATTCTTTACCACTGGACCACCAGGGAAGTCCCTGGGCTACTCTATTTTTGTATTTATATAGATGTCAATTTTCAACAAGACAGTAAACCCACAAAAACAAGAATTTATTGTACTTCTCTGTTTATTTGTAGCCCTTAATACTGTATCCAACATGTAGCAGAATTTCAATATTTAGTGAACAAACGCATTGCTGTGTTCTTGAAAGGGAGAATGTACTGGGTTCCTAATTCACAGAGGGAATGTCACCATGAAAGAAAGATCAATGCCAGGTGCCACTGGGATTGGAGGTTAGCATTTTTTTTCATGAGGTGGAGAGAGAATAAAACGTGTCACAAGTTCAATTCCACTTACAATTCCTACTGATTAAGGACAAAAACTGAGATGTTAATAAACACTTAAAAGTTGCTTTTCATGAAAAATTCCCAGGCTGTAGTGATTCCACTGATTTTATTATCCTGACGCAGGCTCTTTTAGTAGGGGCCGTATTTACCTACGACTTTGTTTAAAATACACAGGGCTAGGACTTCCCTGGTGGCGCAGTGGTTAAGAATCCTCCTGCCAATGCAGGGGACACAGGCTGGAGCCCTAGCTGGGGAAGAGTCCACATGCCACGGAGCAACTGAGCCCGCGCACCACAACTACTGAAGCCCGCACGCCTAGAGCCCGTGCTCCGCAACAAGAGAAGCCACCGCAGTGAGAAACCCGTGCACCGCAACGAAGAGTAGCCCCCGCTCTCCGCAACTAGAGAAAGCCCATGCGCAGCAACGAAGACCCACCGCAGCCAAAAATTAATTAATTATTTTAAAAAAGAAAAGATACACAGGGCCTCTCCATTTCCTCTCTTATCACATCTAAAGAGCTGATTAGTTTCCAAAGTCCACCATAATTTGGTCCCGCCCTACCCATCCAACCCCAAATCGGAATTCTCTCCCCACAGGCAAGGCTGGCTCTCCAGTCTCCCCAGGCACCTGTCTCCTGCCAAGGCCACCTATCAAACTCTAAGCATCCTTGAAGACCTACCTCAAGCCCACTCCTCCTTCCCTGAAGATCCTGACTCCTCTAGGTTTCCAGGACATGTATTAAAAACAAAGCAATTACCTCTGCTAGACCTTTTGGCACTTGACAGAGCTTGGAAAGCTAGTAGCCGTAATGGAACTGTATATTCTCTGTGAAAGAAAACTTCATCTCACCCCGCTTGTGTATCCCACATGAGGTGAGACCCTCAGCAAATGCTTAAAGGTTTACTGAGTTGGTGGGGGTCAAAAGATGAGTAGCCAAGATTAGACAAGAACCCCAAACTGTAATGAATGGAGAGCTAAAGTTAATTCTATAATGGAAAATACACATAGGATGCTAATGGCAAGTCAGTGGGACCAGCAAGGGGTTTAGGGAATAGGTACCTGTGAAATCATCAGTGAATGCTGGAGAACTTTTTAAGATACAGAAATAGGACAGATATTGCAAACTAAAGGTACAAAAGCACATAGTCATCCTTGGTCCTTCCCAAGACTTCTCTAGGCCTGGGTGTGGGAGGTGAGAAAAAGTTGGATTAAACTAGTTAACAGTTATTAAGGGCTTTACATGGACTCATTAGCTTAAATTTCACAACAACCCTATGAGATTATTATCCCATTTTACAGATGCAGACAAAGAGACACAGAGTCATCTGGCACTGATAACTTACATGTCACAACCATGTAGGTTATCAGTGTCAGAACCAGGATTGAAACCCAAGCATCAGGCCATGGCATCTTAGGTAATATACAGTTCATCACACATTTTTACAAGGTTAGTCCTAGGAAAGGGATAATAGTTCAGGATTCTTAAAAAAACAAAAAACAACCCAACCTCAGATTGATTATTATACCATTTCTTTACATGCTGTATTAATCATTTTTGAAAAACCAATTTCCATTTAATATTTGTTTTCTTGAAAATAGCTTGGATTTATGAAACCTTCACCACACTGTACTCAAATGTTCATCAATAGGGACCATCATCCATAAAAGGACAGAGGCAGCTCTGCACAGTTGCTACGGAAAGTGACAAAGATTGTCCCCCACCAAACTTTAGTCAGGTTCCTCTGAGTCCTCTTCTCCACTAGACCTCAACCTTGGCCTGTAAGAATTGCAGCTTTTAGCACAATCAATTTCAGCCACCTCCCCACACTGAGAGACTTGAACAAACACTAGCATGTTTCCAGCAGCTCAAGGCTGTCCCTAGGATGGGGACCCCAAGCTCCTTAAAATGTCTGCCTGAGAAAGCTCAGGTGGCCGAAAGAATGTACCTGAAGAATATTCAAGAATATTTAAGAATAAGTTATTTCTCTCATGGACATTTTTATTTTGACTATTATTTCAGAGGTCCAGCTAGTAATAGTGATAATAACCGCTAAGCTACTACTGAGCACATACTATATCAAAACAGTGCTAAATATTACATATTTTATAAAATTATTTATATGAAAATAAAGCTAAATTAAATATAAGTATTTTCTTTAATCCCACAATAAGTTTTAAGTATGTAGCTCAATTTTTTTTAAATACTTACGCATTTTAAATCAGTAGTGCCGAAATATAAACATTCAAATGAAACGTATGCAGCTTACAATAACTTGACACATTCTTAAACTTAAAATACATCACACCAAGAAGCTGAAAAAGCAGTTAAAATTGCAACCTTTGAACATTATATGTCAGTTTTCACACAGTAAAACAGAAGAGTTTTGACTGTGTACATAAACTGCATTTCCAATAGGCTAAAGAAGCATTAAGAAGTTTTCTATCTGTAGTCTCTTTTCTCACTGAATAAATTTTTCATGCTATTTTTATCTACCATTTATTTTGTGTAGGACGCCGAGCCAGGCACCCTACTGGCATTATCTCATTGATTAAATGATTCAGTGCACAAAGTTCTAAGACCCATGCTGGGCATAGCTAGCGCTCAATAAATGTTGGCCATTATGACCTCACTTAATCTCCACATGTCGCATCATTCCTAACGAGGGAAGGAGTATGACGCTCCACCACAAATCTGGACACTGTGTTCGGTCCAGAGTGACCCATCTAGTACATGGCAGAGCCCAGCCGAGGTCAGGTCTGTCCCTTCTTGCACTGCCACTTCTCACTTCGTACTTGATTTCAGAACATTCTTGGAAAGGATTTGGTGGCTTGTCAGAAAATATAGTCCATTTCGGACACATGGCATAACGTAGATTACATGTGGACTGGAGACTACTGACTCATTCCCTGTGGGAATTGGAGGAGATCCGTGGAAGAGGGAACACAGGGTGCAGAGACTGCCAGAAGAACAAATGAGACCTGGTTCTACCCCGAACACAGCTTCTGAGAGGGCTCTGCCTCTGTGCCAGGCAGAGGACTGATGCTGAGGTGCTGACTGCCCTGGGGAGCTAACTGACGAGCAGCAAAACAGCCCAAAGACAAAGAGAAAACAGCTGCAAACAGGGATGGATGACGAAAGCAAACAGGGTGCTGAGCTGGGGACCAGAGTTACAACTTTAGATGTTCAGGTAGCAGTTTCTTATACTTTTCCTACCAAATGTTTTATAATCAAATGCTATGGACAAGGGACGCTATATACTCTCCTTCTTCCCTATCCACCTGGCACTTTCCATAATGGTAAACTGAATGGATACGTTTTCTTTCCTTTTTTTTTTTTTTTTTGACTTCATAGGACAAAATTCTACTCTTGGGTGACAAGTGCCAGAGTATCAAGAAAGTTTTGTATGTGCCTTGACAACGAAACGTCTAGAACGGGGCAGGGAGGGGGGGAGGCGGAGGTGGCGGCGTGGCATTTGCCAGGTTAAATACCTTTTTTTTTTTTTTTTCATGTTTGCTTTCAGAATCCTCCAACTGGGAGTTTCTGGGGCAAAGGGTAGATACCCAGACATTCTTCTTTGGAGCTGTCTCCACAGACAGCAATTGATAAGAGGCAAAGGAAAACACAAAGACCTCAAGGCAGATTTAGACACTGAGTAGGTGTGTGCTGCCCCATGAATTAGTAATGAACTAAAAAAAAAAGCTAGAGAGAGAAGAGACAGAAAATACATGATATGAAGATAGGTTAAAGACTTTCATTATTTAACCTGGAGGAAAGAAGGTTGAAACGTACACAATTAATAATTGTCTTCAATTATTTGGAAATTTATCATGTAGAAGTTAATGATAAATTGCCCTCCATTTCCAAAAGCAACATGAGATGGTGTGCTAAAAGTGTAACAAAAAGTGTTTAAGTTAGAACTTCGGAAAAATAAATGTTATGAGACCAAGGAAGAAGGTGAAATCTATTTCTTTCTAGCCCTGTATCGATGGATCAATAAGTATGTTCTTCTAAATGATGCAGATACGGTGGGTCTTATCACTAAATCGGTTACATTCGGAAGCCCTTTCTGTCTTACATTACTTTGATAAACCGTACTCTATCAACCGCTAGCCCAACGTGGACACAGTTCTAGAATACTCCGAGATCCCAGAATGTCCCTGGTGCCAACAATTCAACCTAAAATAAACTGACGATCCTTACAATTCCTGCCTGGTGAATCAAAAGTATTCTCCAATACTGGTTCTGAGTTGACCCCGAAGGTCCTCCCGGCAGTTTAAGAAGCAACGTTCAAAGAATCAAATCACAAACGAAACAACAGTTTGTAAAAACATTATTCTGTTTTCTGTACATATCTGAAACCCCATTCCCAAGTGCCAAATCTAACTTTTCAATGACTGTCCAATTAAAAGCGCCCTAAGACTTTGTACGGCGGCAGCAGGAGATGTGCTTTAGAATCTTTGACCCCGAAGTTGTCCTTGAACCAAAAACGTCTAGAGAACCCCACCGGAGTGTATGTGTATTACTCTCCATTTTCTCACACAGGGGTCGGAAGGAAGACCCTTCCTCCCTTTTCTCTTTAAATTAAGGCCAGATCAGTAGCAGCCTAAGCGCGAAGGGACTACAGGCCTTGGTAGGAAGCTGCTGGACGCTCTCGCGGCGCCTGCCCGGGTCCCCGCGTCCGCCCGGGGAGGACGCGGGCAAGGGCTGCAATAAGGCGGGGGGCCGCCAGGGGGGGCTCCAGTCCCGCCCGGGAAGCGCCGCACGGCTTCCTGGGGGTTGACCCGCGCACGAGGTCCTCACCGCCTGAGGTCCGCGCGGCGTTGCGTGTTTGGGGTCACGCGGCGGCCGGGGCCTCCGTGGACCGTCCAGCGCCCCCTCATGCGTCTCCCCCTTTCTGCTCGCGTTCACCCTAAACCCCGCAGCGCCCACCTGCGTCCTCGCACCGGCAGCCGGTGCGGCCCGAGCCGCTCTCGAGGGGTCGAATTCCGGGTCTGCAGGAGGCGGGTCTTCTTCGAACTCTATATCCCGGTAAGGATGAAATGCCTCCCTCCTCTTCCATTCGGCCTGTCACCCCACTGCCCTCAATTCAGGAAGCTCTCTTTCTCCAAAAAAGTGTCGCGTAAGTCGCGGCCGGGATGGAGACTCGCCCCGCCCCCGAAGGGGTTCTAGAAGGAAGGAGAACGGGGGTGGGGGGCGGCGGTGAGGACCACACACACAAACACACTCGCTCTCTCCCTCCCTCCTGCACCCCTTCACCCCACCTCCCACCCACGCAGGCAGCCCCCGGCCCCAGAACGGCTCCTCTGGCCCCCACCCGCCCCCGCTCCCCTCCCCCACGGTACCCGCCCGCGCCCCGCCTTCCCCGCGCCCCTTGCGCACCTGGAAGCAAATTCGCGCCTGGAAACCATCCAAAGGGCGGGAGGCGGCTGGTGCTGGGTGGTGAGAGAATCAAATTGAAACGAAGAACCTCTCAGTCGTTGGAAAAGCATTTCCCCACCCGCCTGTCCCGGCCTGCAGGATTGGTTAAAATACTTCTGTTTCCTCAGTGGCAATACGAGAGGTTTGGATGAAATTTTTTTCTGGAGCCCATCTGAGGGCCTCTGAGCGTCTATACCGCCTTCAGCCTGGAGACTTTTCCAGATTTTAAATGGGGACTGAGCTGCTGTCTCACCAGAGGAGGAAATTTCCTTGAGACCAGGAACAGGAACCCAAGGGAAAACACCGTGGTAAAAATGCAGCTGGTGGGAATTAATGCACGTGTGTGTCGCCTACTGCAGGGATCAGAGATGGGACCTGGTCCAGGGCACTGTGATGGCGAGATGAGTAAGGGAAAGAGCCCCGCACCTTGTGGGCCCTCAGTCCTTGTTGAAAGAGAGAAGCCGGCTGGGCTGGGTGAAGCACCTCATATCTCCGCCCTAGGACGGTGGGGGGACCTGATGGGCTGTGTGAGGGAGGTTCAGGAAAAGGATGAAGTGCCAAGGCCAAACTTTACCTCCCTTGCAAAGTTTTCCCCCGGCCTACTCTGCTATGCTGGAGGCTGAAATGATTACCACCCTGACCTCCCTCAAACTATGTTCCATTTAGTAAACATTAATCTAGGAAGACCCAACACTAGAGCCAGCAAGGAAGCAGAGATGCTCATTGGGAGGAACTACTGCATCGTCATAGCAACCATCAGTTATACCACCAGTCCCTTTCAACTATAAGTCTCTTATCTTAGGTTGGGTGCCCTGGGAAACAAAGCTGGAGTCTCTTACTCGTGCATGCAGAAAGCTTATTGGGCAGCCTCTGAGTAAATCAGAGAAGCTGCACTGGACAAAAGTTGAACTTCGATGCAGCTGGGAGCCTGACCCAATTCCACAGGGAGCTCAGGAGCTGGGATGGCCCTTCAGAGTTGTCCTGAATCAAGGTAGGGGGCCAGCCCTTTGTACCCCTGCATGGACCAGTTGTTGGTGGTGGACTGCGCTAGGGAGGTCATATCCTTGGTCATGGCTGGTCCCTTCAGTAAAGGGCAAGTCTCAGGGAAGAACTCAGCTGTGAGCTGTCACAGCCGATGGCTGGAGGAATGGCACCCCAGCCCTCGGAGGATCTGGCTGGCACACCACAGCACCCCCTCCACGCCTGTTTCATTCTCTGCTGCTCTGTGCACGTCTGATTTTTTCCCACTGCTTAGGGTGCAGGGGTAGATGATGGTCATACTACAGCTCCTAATTTTTTTAAAAAATGTGTTCCATTCTGAAGACAGGCCTAGAGTAAGGCTGGAGTATCAAACCCAATTCCACATTTGCGGGACAACTTGGCCCAACTTGGATCAGGTTGCCCACCCCAGTAACCGGTCAGGGACCCGGGTTCGATCCCTGGTCAGGGAACTAAGATCCCACATGCCGTGGGGCAACTGAGCCCGCGTGCCGTGACTACTGAGCCTGTGCCCTCTGGAAGCCTCACGCCACAACTAGAGAGAAGCCCGTGCGCTGCAACGAAAGATCCCATGTGCCGCAACTAAGACCTGATGCAGCCAAATAAATAAAAAAGTATCTTTTAAAAAATAAAATAATGTAGTGTAGGCAGAGTTGACCCTTGTCACAGTCATTGAGCAAAAAGAAAGAAAGAAAACCCCACTTATTCTGTTATATGGTAGGAGTTGAAGAATTCTAGTCTGTGTTGCTCTGGTTGCTTAATCAACCAGGAAGAACCTACCCCCTTTTACTGTAGAGACCATGGCGGGCAGGATGCAGGATTCAGGGCAAGGACGTTCCCTGAAGCTGACTGGGGGGTGCTAACATGTTAGAACTAGGAGACACGGAGACCATACACTGCTTCATTTTACAGCGAGAAAACGTGTCGCATACATGACTTGGAGTCAGAAGAACTAAACGCAGTTGGGCTCCCTGTTCTGTGCTCCTTTCATAACTCAGGGAAGATTTGGGTCCTGGGCTCCTCTGTCTGACTGTGGCAATAACTACATTGACAGTCTGTCAGCCCTCCTCACTCCTGTCCCTCTCCCCGAGCTCCCCCCTGTGTCTTGAGGATAATGATATTGCCTATTATTACTGAATGCTGACCGAGTGCCATGCACTGGGCTAGGAGCTTTCTCTGCGTTATCTAGTTTACCCTATGAATCAGGTGTTAGGGATCTACTGGATTATCTTCTCTTCCCCTGCCTCTTATAAGACAATCGATTTAATAAAAGATAATCCACACTATGTGAATTTTTATAACAAGAAGTTATTCATTTTGTGATTAAAAAGGTAAAGCAGTTATCCATATATGTGAGCCCAAGCTGTAATGACATTTTAAGGAAGCAAGGACAACCTAGAATGCAGTTCCCTTAATTGTAACCTTTGAAAAAAAGAGAAGCCCAAAGTGAGAGAATCTCTGACTGCCTGTCAGGATTGTATTTCCTGGGCAGCATCAAAGGTCTGTGGGTTATGCAGTCCTAGGCAACTCAAGGGTCTATGGCTAATGCCCAGGTGGCAACAAGGGTCTATGGGTAATGCCCGGGCGGCAGCAAGGGTCTATGGGTAATGCCCGGGTGGCAGCATGGGTCTCTGTGTCATTTAGTCCTGGAAAGTGCAAGGGTCTTTGGGGCATGTGTTTCTGGGTAACAGCCAGTGTCTATAGGTAATGCAGTCTGTCGCTGGTATGTGCCGTGAATGACATGGTTTTACTTAAACACCCAGAACATGTTTCTGGTGCATTTGGCTACACCACCTCTTCCTCATGGAAGGACTCTGTTTGGGTCAGCCCCTCACCCACTTTGCACTTGTTCATTGTCAGGATGGGTAACAGGAAGCCCTTCTGGAGGCTCACACCACGTGGACTTCACTGTAGAGGCCCACGCGGCTATCATCCTGTCCCAAAATATCCGTGACCAGGCTCCAAAACCAGAGATGCCTATGTATCATGTTGTGTATAATTTTTGGTTATTAATTTACTTTTAAACATTCAGTAATTCTCATCCCAGCATTCTTCTCTTCTGCCTTTGTTTCATTTACGGGGGTACCGTGTTCTTGTGCCAGCCGGGGCCTCACGTCAGAAATCTGAACCTCAGCCTTGTGGAGCCTCGTGCCCTAAGCTTCCCAATCCTTCCTTTTTCACGTTTACCTCAGCCCCAGAGGTGCTCGCCTCTGCTGGGTTGCTACCTCAGTTACGCCTTCTCTTTTATTCCATCCAGTAGTTAACCATCTTTTACCTCGTTAATAATTCTTTGTATTGAAATTTTCCCTGTTCAAATCACTTGTATGATTTTTGCCCCCTGCCTGGACCCTGACAGATAGATACTGGTAGAAATTCCCTGTTTGACTCACAGACTTAGAGAACAAACTTATGGTTACCAGAGGGGAAGGGATAGTCAGGGAGTTTGGGATTGACGTGTATACACTGCTTTATTTATTTATTTTTGGCTGCATTGGGTCTTCATTGCTGTGCGCGGGCTTTCTCTAGTTGTGGCGAGCGAGGGCTACTCTTCATTGCAGTGCAAGGGCTTCTCATTGCAGTGGCTTCTCTTGTTGCTCAGCACGGGCTTTAGGCGCATGGGCGTCAGTAGTTGCGGCTCGCGGGCGTCAGTAGTTGTGGCTCGCGGGCTCTAGCGCTCAGGCTCAGTAGTTGTGGTGCACGGGCTTAGTTGCTCCACGGCACGTGGGATCTTCCTGGACCAGGGCTCGAACCCATGTCCCCTGCATTAGCAGGTGGATTCTTAACCACTGCACCACCAGGGAAGTCCCTACATTGCTATATTTAAAACGGTTAACCAACAAGGACCTACTGTATAGCACAGGGAACTCTGCTCAATGTTATGTGGCAGCCTGGATGGGAGGGGAGTTTGGGGGAGAGTGGATACGTGTATATGTATGGCCGAGTCCTTTTGCTGTGCACCTGAAACTATCACAACATTGCTAATCAGCTATACTCTAATATAAAATAAAATGTTTTTTCTTAAAAAAAAAGCCTGTTTGAAGTAGGTTCAAGACAGCTGGGCAGAGAGGGGGCAAGTCAGTGGGAGGAGACGTCTCTGAAGGAATTTTGATATGAAGCTGAATTGAGAAATGGGGCCAAAGTTGAAAGGGGATGGGAGGGGCTTGTTTTGTTTTGCTTATTTAACATTTTATTATGGAAAATTTCAAACGTATACAAAAGTAGAGAGCATACACCCCATATATAAAAAGAGTATAACAAACCCCCATATACCCATGTTATGGGTTGAAATGTGTCCCCCCCAAAAAATATGTTGGCATTCTAATCCCCAGTACCTGTGAATGTGACCTTATTTGGAAATAGGGCCTTTACAGAGATAATCAAGCTAAAATGAAGTCCTAAGTGTGGGTCCTAATCCAGTATGACAGGTGTCCTCATCAAAAGGGGAAATCTGGACACAGAGACAGACACACACAGAAGAAAGAAGATGTGAAGACACGGAAATCACCATGTGAAGATGGAGGCAGAGGTCGGAGTGATGTATCTACAAGCCCAGGAACACCAAAGATCTCCAGCAACCCCCGAAGCTGAGAGAGAGGCCTGAAGAGATTCTCCCTCAGGACCAGCCTTGCTGACACCTTGATCTTGGACTTCTAGCCTCTAGAACTGTGAGACAATAAATGTCTGTTGTTTAAGTCCCCCAGTTTGTGGTACTTTGTCCCGGTGGTACTTTTGTACCCAGGTGGGTTGGGTACAACCCATCACCAAATTTCCTCTCCACCCATACCCACTTCTCCTTCTCAGATGCTTTAAAGGCAACAGTAAGGGGGAGGAGACATCCCAAGTGGAAGGCCATCCTGGGCCAGGGCCTATGCTGGGGTGGGGATGGGTGCCATGGTGGTCCCAGGAGCCCTCTGGAAGGAACAGGCAGAGGAACTGGAAGCATTCAGTTGTTTCAGTGATGGGGAGACAGGCTTGGACGGGCCTTTCCTTGTGGAGTGCGGTCCTCTCCACTGCAGAGGCCAGGCCGAGCCTTACTAACTTTTCCCTGAGCCTTTGCACTCATTCCAGACAGGTGGCCGGGATGTATGAATACATAATTATAACACAAGTATACAAATTCAACAAAGATGCTTCCTCTTCCTTCTCCATTCCAATCTCTAGACAAACCCTAATCAGTTTCAGTTGGCAGGGATGTCACTTCACCCTTTTTTGTGACTCTTGTCTTTCCTCTTCTACTGTTTTGATTTGAGCTTTATTACACTTTTCTTTCAAATACTCCCAGGTGCCTATGTACCTTGTCCTGCCCTTGAGATGGAGCCTGGCCTTGTTGCCTTCCCACCTCACCTTCTGTTCACTCCTCAATGCACTGTATCAGGATACTGACCCCATCTCACCAGTGAACCGAGTGCTAACCCTCCCCTATCCTTACACTCCCGTTAGCACAGCTCCAGCTTCAGCTTGTGCTGTTCTCTCTGCAGTGCTTGATTCTGTTGACCACTCCCTTCTTTTTTTTTTTTTGACTCTGTACATTAGACCACTCCCTTCTTGACAGTCTCCTCCTTTGGCTTCCCGGAGATTGCACACTTCCATGGGTGGCAGACCACTTCTTCTCCCAAGGGTCTGACTGCACTGCGTAAGGCTCCCTTTGTGGGCCCCTCCCCTCGCCTGTCCAGGAAATGCCAGGGCTCCTCATTTCCCCTTCCTGCACTGCACGCCCTCCAAGTAGGAGCTCATTCATCTCCATGGCATCACCTGCCAGCTGTAGGCCCATGGTTCCAATTCTATATCTCCGTCCTTAAAGACACTAAACATTGTATTTTAAATTGTATGTCGTATATAGAAGAGTATGTAAGATATCTGTAACACATTGAAGATTTATAAAAATAAGGCACACCCTTATATAACCACCAAACAGTTTTGGAGCTAGAACATTGCCATCATTTGAGATGGTACCTATGTGTCTCTCCCTGATCACATTCCCAAGACTAACATTCGTCCCCTTGTTGTACCTTATAGTTTACCACTATGTATTAATCTGTAAGCTGTATTTTTTAGATACTCCACTTTTATTCAACCAAGTGGCTTCTACTGAACCAAGCTTCCACAGGTAACAATTGTAAATTCTGGGGAAAAATATAAAAAACAATGACCTGAAGGCACCAGAAAGCAACCGAAACAAGCAGATACTGGATGGGGGTTGACACTTGGAAAAGAAAGGAACCGAGTGAGTTTCCCACTTCTAAAAATGGATTTAGGCTAAAAGCAGGCCCCAATCCTCACAGCTAAAATAGGTATACAGACAGCTAAAACCTGAATAGAGCCCCACAGTCTTCCTAGTTTGAAAACTGAAAAACAGAGATTGTGGCAAAAGCTGGCAAGTTAAGTAGGGGAGTTCCAAAGGAGAGAACAAGAGATGAGGATCCCCCAAATCTGCATATATATCCTGTCCAAACCTCTGATTGACCACTGAGTTATGTAGGCATGGGGTAGACTCCAAGAAGCCCAGCTGAGGCTAAAAGAACAAAACTGAAATTTGAGCTGCTTTTTACTAAAAGGGAGACCAAATTTGCAGGAGTTCAGCCAAGTTAATTGCTAAAATAGATAAATCAATATTCTGTGGAAGAGCTGTATCCAGACTCCATATCACGTATTATTCACAATAACCAGAACAGAATCCAAATTACTCAACATATAAACAGGAAAATATGACCAAGAGAAAAAAAAAAAAGCAATGGAAACTGACCTCAAGAGAACCCAGATGTTGGAATTAGCAAAGATATTTAAAGTAGTTGTTATAAGTATGCTTAAGGACATAAAAGAAAATAATGACTATTGGAAAGACAGTAAATTTGAGCGGAGTAATAGAAGCTAGAAAGAAGACCCAAATGGAAATTCTAGAACTGAAAAGTACAATATCTGAAATTTAAAATTCATTGAATGGGCTTAGCTACAGACTGAAGATGACAGAAAAAATAAAGAACCTGAAGACAGATCGATAAAAATTATCCAATCTGAAAAACAGAAAAAGATTGAACAATATATATGTATTAGTTTCCTATTACTGCTGTAACAAACTTAGTGGCTTAAAAACAACACACATGTATTATCTCACAGTTCTGTAGGTCAGAAGCCTGACTCAGGTCTCACTGGGCTGAAAATCGATGTGTCCACAGAGCTGTGTTTCTTTTGGAGGCTCTAGAGGAGAATCCATTGCTGGCCCTTTCCAGCCTCTCGAGGCCACCCACATTGCTCGGCTCCTTCTTCTTCTAAGCCAGCAACATTTCACATCTCTGTGCCTTTCTTCTGTAATCACATGTTCCGCTCTGACTTTTCTATTTTGCCCCCTTTTCTGCTTTCAAGGACCTTTGTGATTTCTTTGAGCCCACTTAGATAATCCACATTAATCTCCCCATCTCGAGGTCCTTATTACTGCATCTGCAAGGTCTCTTTTGCCATGTAAAGTAACACACTCACAGGTTCCAGGTATTAGGACACGAGCATCTTTGGGAGGCTTTTTTCTGCTTACTACAATATACTTTATAGTTTTTCTCCTTTTTGAACTCCTTGTAAAGTATATTACACTGTCATTTTCTCTCTTTTTTTAAAAAAATAAGTTTATTTTTGGCTGCCTTGGGTCTTCGTTGCTGTGCGGGCTTTCTCTAGTTGTGTCGAGCATGTGCTGCTATTCGTTGCGGTGCATGGGCTTCTCATTGCGGTGGCTTCTCTTGTTGCGGGGCACGGACTGTAAGCACGCAGGCTTCAGTAGTTGCAGCATGTGGGCTCAGTAGTTGTGGCATACGGGCTTAGTTGCTCTGCGGCACGTGGGATCTTCCTGGACCAGGGCTCGAACCCGTGTCCACTGCAATGGCAGGCGGATTCTTAACCACTGCTCCACCAGGGAAGTCCCTGTCATTCTCTTTTGTGTACTGCTTCTTTCACTCACCATGATGTTTGTAACTTTCATGTCTGGTAATGTGTGTAGCACTCATTCATTTTTTTGTCATTGCTATATTGTAGTCCATCAAATTTCATATACCACAATTTATTCATCTTTGTTGATGGACATTTAGATCATCTTTTGGCTTTCACAAGCAATACTACTTGTACATATATCTTAATGCATATGTGTACCATTTTCTCTACGTTTTATACCTAAAAGATAAACTGTTGGGTCATAGAGTATCAATCTTCAACTTTAATAGCTGATGTCAAACTGTTTTTCAAAGTGCCTCAATTTATACACACACACACACCCCCCACCCCTGCCACCAGCAGCTTCAATTGCTCCACATCCTACCCAATACTTGGTATTATCAAACTTTAAAAATGTTGCCGGACTTCCCTCGTGGTGCAGTGGCTAAGAATACGCTTGCCAATGCAGGGGACACGTGTTCGAGCCCTGGTCTGGGAAGATCCCACATGCCACGGAGCAACTAAGCCCATGTGCCACAACTACTGAGCCTGTGCTCTAGAGCCCGCGAGCCACAGCTACTGAGCCCTCGCGCCACAACTACTGAAGCCCACGCGCCTAGAGCCCGTGCTCTGCAATAAGAGAAGCCACCTCACTGAGAAGCACGCACACCGCAACGAAGAGCAGCCCCCACTCGCCGCAACTAGAGAAAGCCCACACACAGCAATGAAGACCCAACGCAGCCAAAAATAAATAAATAAATAGATAAATTAAAAAAATTTTTTTGCTGATCTGGTGGGTATGTAATCACAGCAACCAGTGTCTAGTTAAGTCAACAGAAAAACTCTAGGTATTTCAACAGAGGGAATTTAATGAGGGAAATTGTTTACAAAAATGTTGATACAGAAGGAAGGGCAAACTAAGAAAGATTGCAAGATTAGTAATTGCAAGAAGCTGACACAGCTCCTAGGGCTGATGCAACAGAAGAGAGGAAGGTTGACACATCCTCCAACACTGGCTGCTCAGAACTGATAGAGGCGCACTTGACATTCTCTGGGAACACAGAAGGGGCTCCTCCTGTGATACTGTTCCTGCAGTTCTGCAGGGACATTCACTATTTCTGGTATATTCACTGTAGCTTGTGAGAGCACCTCTTTGTAGCCGATGGCTCAATCCCAGTATCCACCTGGTCACCCTGGTCGGAATCCTTGGATGCCCTCCTCTTCCAGTCTCTTCCCCACTCCTCAGCCACCCCCAACCCTGTCTGTTCTACCTTCCAAATTTCTCTAACCTGGGCTCTCTGCACCCTCCTGTCATCGTGGACTGCAGGGACTCCTGACACATCTCTCTACTCCAGCTCCCAGCACTAGGTCTGGCGAAAACTGCCTGCCCACAAAATGTTTCTTTGATGATCTGAAAACAGAAGTGTTGGGGGTAGATGAACCATAAGATCCCCTCCAGCTAGACATTCTGGGATAAAGAGAGAAAGCGGCTTCCCTTTCTAACCTGAGTCAACAGGAGGACAGTGGTGGCCACACTGATGGTGCAGCTGGACCAGTTGTTGAGCTACTAAGATGTTCTCACACCTGCTGGTGAAGAGCCTCCACGAGCCCCTCCAGGGACGCCCTGCAGACCTCCCCAGCACTGAGGGGTTAAGGTGGACCCCAGCCTGGCGAGTGCTTGCGCATTTGAATATCACTCCGGAAGGGTGAGTCTGGGAGGAGAGTTAGTTTCACTGAGTCAAGATCTGTTGGTTTGGGTGAACTCTACTTTGTGACTTTTAAAATTAATTAATTGATTAATTAATTATACAGTAGGTCCTTGGTTATCTATTTTAAATATAGCAGTGTGTCTTTTGTGACTTTGTTTTGTTTTAATAGAGGTATAACTGACATTCAATAATATTTTTAGTTTCGGTGTATAACATAGTGATTCAACGTGTGTACACATTGTGAAGTGGTCACTACAATAAGTTTAGTTACCATGTGTCACCTTACAAAGTTAATACAATATTACTGACTATATTCCCCATGCTGTACATTGTATCCCTGTAATTTTATTTTATTAACATCTTTATTGGAGTATAATTGCTTTACAGTGTTGTGTTAGTTTCTGCTGTATAACAAAGTGAATCAGTTATACATACACATATATCCCCATATCCCCTCCCTCGGACCCTCCCTATCCCACCCCTCTAGGTGGTCACAAAGCACCGAGCTGATCTCCCTGTGCTATGCAGCTGCTTCCCACTAGCTAGCTATTTTACATTTTGTAGTGGATATGTGTCATTTTGTGCCTTCTAAAGTCTAAATGAAATGAGGTGAAAACCCAGACTCCCTGGGCAAAAGGGAAGCTGTGGGTATTCTCAGAAGGGGCTTGCTATTTAGCCCCTCAAAGAAGGGGCTTGGACTTAGTTGCTCCATGGCATGTGGGATCTTCCCGGACCAGGGCTTCCCTGGTGGCTCAGTGGTTGAGAGTCTGCCTGCCGATGCAGGGGACACAGGTTCGTGCCCCGGTCTGGGAAGATCCCACATGCCGCAAGTGGCTGGGCCCGTGAGCCATGGCCACTGAGCCTGCACGTCAGGAGCCTGTGCTCCGCAACGGGAGAGGCCACAACAGTGAGAGGCCCGTGTACTGCAAAAAAAAAAAAAAAAATGTTTCCTTGCCTTGTTTGTGGCAAGGAAACAGAGCAGAGTCAATTCCCTCCATCTCATCAGTCACCTTGGGTCTTTCAGGAAACAGGTCAGGCCCTGCCTCAGGGCAGGAAGGGGAGGGGAGGAGGGAACAGCTGGCTTGGCAGGGGGTGCTTAGGCCTCTGTGCTTTAGGCCAGTAGGATAGGGCAGGCTGGCAGCCAACTCAGCCTAAGGACAGCAGGGCAGACGCAGCTCTTATGACTACACGTAGTGGAGTGACAGAGTGTATTACCAGCCCTGAGCTCAGGTTTCAGCAAAGGCTTTTAATAGCTCCGGAGGGTTTGCCAAGCTGCCCTGGACTATGTCACTTACTCTGAAGCTACTTGCCCAGGGCCAGGCACACCACAGGGACCCAGCATTTCTGTCCATCCCCACCTTCAGGCATTCAAGTACCCCTCGCCAAGACCCCGGGCACACCAGCCCCTCAGTCCGACCAGGCTGGGCCAACACCCGTCACTGTTTCAGTTGGCTCTGGCTATACCCTCTGTCCCCTAAGTTACAACCAGCATCCCTGAATCTGTGCCCAAACCAAAGAGGATCTGCTGTCCTGAAGCCTCAGGAGTATGCGGGCACTTCCTCCACGCAGGGCCCCGTCTTCAGGGGGTGGAGGAGGAAACTGCCCTGAGCCCATGAGGGTCACCCTCTGTCAGGGCCCCCGTGACAGGGTGTATATTTGTGTAGAGTAGGGAACTCCCTAACGGTTTTTTCTAACAGTGTGAAACTACCTGACCCACAGGGGACTGAAAATGAGATACGCGCAACGTCCCGCATGGAGACTGACCCACAAAACTAGAGACCAGAGGCCCCTGAACATCCTAGAGCACTCTCCGGGCACTCTAAGGAACTAAAAAGAAAAATACAAGTTTTGCGGTGCACTGGTTTTCCGAGGTTATGTATCATTCCTTATTCTTTCATTTATTAATTCATTTAACAAACAAATTTCCAAGCTCCTTTCATGTGCCATGGCTGTTCCAGTAACCTACTGCTGTGTAACCATCCACCCAAGACTTAATGACAAAGGCCTTTCTGCGGATGACTCAAATCTACAAGTGAAATAAGAAAAGATGGCTGATTTGACTACATAAAAATTTAAAAACTTCTGTGTGGCAATAGATTCAAAAGTCAAATGACAGGCATTTAGGAAAAAAATATGCAACTCACATCACAGAAAAAGAACTAATCTCTCAAATAATTAAAGAGTTCTAAGAAATGGGGGGGGTGGGAATAGCAAAAATAGACACAGCACATTCTAAAAACACAAATGGCCCTTAAGTTCATAAAGAGATCAAGCCCATTAATCCAAAAAGAGAACTTCTAATTTTAAGTACCCTGTGATAAAATTTCTCGTCTATCAGACTGACATAAATTCAAAAGCTGGATACTGGCCCCCTCTGTCAAGGCCACAGGGGAGTAGGCAGGCTTGTCCAGCACAGGTAGAGGGCAGAATGAGAGTCTGGCGATGTGGAAGCATCCAGCAACATCACGGTTGTGTTAGCCTTTGCTCTAGCTCTCCCTCCTCTGGGAGATTAACTTTCAGTGATCCCTGACCGTGGTATATGCAGCATTGCTGTGAAGCAAAAAACTGGGAAACATTTTTTTTGAGAGTCAATTTTCTCTCCGTAAGGGACAGATAAATAAAACTGTGGCTTATTCACACAGTTGAAGACTACATAAGTATAAAAATAGCATGAGGAAACATGTTTTTTTTTTAATGAATGTGGACAAAGCTCAAGGATATACTGCTAAGGCACAGAATAGTGAGTATTGCAAGCCATTCCTAGTGCCAGAAAAGTGCGAAGATTTGCCCACACGTACATTACAAACAAAAAAGAAAAAACCCCACGGGGCTTCCCTGGTGGCACAGTGGTTGAGAGGCCGCCTGCCGATGCAGGGGACATGGGTTCATGCCCCGGTCCGGGAAGATCCCACGTGCTGCGGAGCCTGCGCGTCCAGAGCCCGTGCTCCGCAACGGGAGAGGCCACAACAGTGAGAGGCCCGCGTACCGCAAAAAAAAAAAAAAACAACCCACGAAGAATACTAAGAAATTAATAGAAGTTTCCTGAAGTGAGTGGTGGGAGTGGGTTGGCCAGGGATGGGGTGAAAACAAGATACCCCACTGCACACCTTCTTGTGTGTTTCTTCTTTGAACTACGTGAGTGTGTTATCTCTTTAAAAAATTAAATATGCATAACTCAATGAGAAGGAAATATACCATGTCGAGTTATATGGGACACAGGTAAAATCGTCTTTAGAAGTTTAAAGCTTTAAATACATTGAATAGGATACAAGGGGGAAACTTTTTTTTTTAGTTAAAGTTGGAACAGAGCAAAACAGGCTTGTTAATAATGGCTGTACATTTCACAGTGCAACACACAGGGTATATTATATTTAATCAAATTAAAGTATAAGTCAAGTTTCTTGTCAGGATTGTTTTTTTTTTAAATGAAACTTAAGTTTTGGTATAATTTTAACTCACAGAAAAAGTTGCAGAGGTACTACAGAATTTCCTCTATGCCCTTCACCTAGTTTCCTGTGATGTTAATGCCTTGCATAACCATGATACAAAGCTAGAAATTAACATTGGTACATTACTGTGAACTAAACTCTAGATTTTAGATTTTTCCAAGAATGTCCCTTTCCTGTTCTAGGATCCAATCCAGGATACCACACTGCATTTAGTATCAAGGACTGCTTTTATTTCATAAACTTAGCCGAGGGACTTTCCTCTTGCTGATGAAGGAGGAACTCCTGGGCACATTTCTGGCTCTCACTTATTAATCCCTTCCCACCTCTCTGGATGTGGTCACTATTTTAACCTGAGGAACATAGCAAGGTAGTAAGGACGTAAGACCTTAAGACTTACTCCCTGACTTCCCACACTGTGTGCTGCTGCTTTGGTGAGCCCAGAGGGACAGGCTGGGAGGGAATGTTCTTTGTAATTCTCAGCCAATTCAATCGGCAGAAGTTGATTGAGCCTCAGCTGTGTGCAAGGTACTCTGGTAGATGCTGAGGGGGAAAACAGAGTTGAGTAAGACCTTTTCCTAATTTTAGGAGCTGACCCACCCAGGGAGTGGACCCAGTTGAATACAACACCAGACAGGGGGTGATAGGCAGCATACCAGCAGCAAAAACAAGAGATGGGGAGATGCATCCCACCTGAGAGGACTGAAGAGGGCTTCCTGGAGCAGGTGACTTTCGAACCATGCCTTGAAAGAAGGGCAGGGTTTCAAGGGTTGGCAAAGGGGAACGGGATTCTGGACCGAAGAAATGGTGTAAGCACAGGTGCAGCAGCGTGAAAATGTGGGCACACGCAGAGAACCAGTAGCCTGGGATTCCTGGTGCTGGAATGTGTGTTAAAAGGAGGGAGACTGACCTCAGGGAGGGCCTCCAGTGCTGGGCGGGAGATCCACCTCCCCCCAGAGGTAGTGATGCCAAAGATCAGAGCTGCAGCCATGCTGTAGGGTAAGCTGGTGGCAATGGGATACGTGGGGTGGAGCAGGGGGCCCGGAGGAAGGGATTTCTCTTGTCTTCCTGGGGTGATGGGCACCCAGCCCAGGGGGGGTCACTGGAATGGAAGGGGGCAGAGGCAGGCAGGGAAAGGCTGCGGTGGGATCACGGTCAGGATGTGAATGTGAGGATGAGGAAGGAGGCGGAGGTGGGTGACTGAGGCGAGCCTGAGGGACAGAGATGAGGCAGCGGATATGGTCTGTGCTGAAGGGGCCGGTTGGGCTGAGGGAATTTGAGGTCAAATGTGCTAGAAGTCCCCACTCAGCGGTCAGGCTGGAGCCTGGTGCCAGGTATAAATGTGGCATCATCCATGAAGAGGTGGCAGTGTGTCCCCAGGGCAGAGGAGGAAGGAGCCTCTTCACAGGGTCCATGTCCCCATTACTTCCGTCAGCTAAAAAAATATATTCACAACCTAAAAGTTGAGAGTTATGTTTTATTCGGTGGGACTTTTTTAGGACTTCAAGCCTGGGAGGCAGCATCTCAAGTAACCCTGAGAGAACTGCTCTGAGGAGGTGAGGGGTGGGGGGACCCAGGATAGATGGGAGTTTTGCAACAAAGGGCGGGTAGTCTGAACATCAAAAGATTATTGTTAATTAAAGAAAACCAGGGACTTCCCTGGTGTTCCAGTGGCTAGGGCTCCACGCTCCCAGTGCAGGGGGCCCGGGTTTGATCCCGGGTCGGGGAACTAGATCCTGCATGCCGCAAGGAAGATCGCACATGACGCAACTTGAAAAAAAAAAAAAAAGATCCTGCATGCCGCAAGGAAGATCCCACATGTGGCAACGAAGATCCCTCGTACTGCAACTAAGACGCAGCGCAGCCAAATAAATACATAAATATTAAAATAAAATAAAAAATAAAACCAGCTATCTCAAGTTAAGGAATTCAGCACTTTTCTGTGTATGGGAAGATGCACGAGTCTGGGCTCACTGAAATTATTCCTTTGATACACAACCTCAGCTATCTGGGGCCAGTATCCTGTGTTTTCACATCCTGAGTTTCCTCAGGGCTCACCGCAGGGAGCGGCTGCAGTCTGATGGCGGCTAGATGGCAGGTATTCTTTCCTTCCTAAGTCCGCTTAGGACCCACCAGCTCACCACTGGCTGTGGCTGCAACTGCTGATGAACTGTGACATCCTTTGTTCACTGACGTGGCGGTCAGTATTCCATGGATCACTTCTGTCACCTCAGGATCTGTGACCCCCCTGCATAACTTGTCAAGGAAGCCAACGCATTTCTGGAACTCATGGACACCACTGTGCATGTAACCACCTAGAGATGGTCTCGTCAACCCCAGCTCCCAGCCTCCCCAGACCCCCACCACTCAGTAAGGTCCAAACTCCTTAGCTCCACACTCAGACCCATCCTCACCCTTACCCACATTTTCCAGCCACCAACTTTCCCTGCATTGTGACCCGCCCCCCAGCATGTCCACCAGCCCTGTCTTCAGGACCAGGGTCTCTGATCACCTCCCCCCCGCCCCCCCCCCCCCCCGGGCACACACACACCCCAGGGAGAATTTACTGTACAGCTCTCTCCAGCCCTCAGCTGGCTGGATTCTGGTTCCAGTTAGGAGCTCTGCTGGACTGTGACCCCTCAGGGACCACATGGATTCTCTCCTAGGCCTTCCAACTAGCAAATGGTGCTGAGTGAATAGGAAATATTTTCCCTTCCTTGTCCTAGACTAGCCACTTTCAGAGACTCAAAGGATGCGCACTACAGTGCCCTTATTATAGGATTTAGCGCCCCAAACATCCCCTTGGGGTACTTGATCCTCTCCAGGCTCAACGTCATCGTCTATAACCCTTCCTCACCTGGGGGGTTCCTCATGTTCCCAATTAATACAGTCATTCCTTCACCCATACAACAACTACTAAGGCTGGCTCATGCCAGGCAGGGTGAGGACCCCAGGACACAGTGAGAACACGGTGGACGCAGCCCCTCCTTCCAGGAGGACATTAAACCACTAAATAAAGAGTCACCCCACCTTTAGCCCTACGGTACTGGTCAGTGAGGACCCACGGGGTGCCCCGCTCGCTGGGGCAGCTCCTGGGCCTTCGCCAGCTGCTGGTCCCGCGCAGGGGCAGGGGTGGCCATGTGTACTGTCCAAGGGTCGCGGTTCCACCACCCACGTGTCAAGCAGGGCCGGCTCCGCTCCCTGCGTCGCGGCCCCGGGTGTAGCCCGAGATTTTGAAGGTCGTTTGGCCACAGCCCCCGGGTTCCCCAGCCGCTCGGCTCACAGCCTGCGCCGGGCGGGCGGGGGACGGCTTTCCCCGTGCGGGCGGCGGTGGGAGCTGAAGGTCAGGTCTGACCACCTTCGGGATCCAGCCAGCCCGCCGGAAGTCCCGCGGGCGGGGCGGGGCGGGCGGGGCGGGGCGGGGGTCTGGACGCTGAAGGGCGGAACCCGGAACTCTGGCGTCCCTAGGCTCCTGCGCGACTTAGCTGGATGGAGAGACGGCCGCCTTGAGACCGCGGGACGCGAGCGATGGGTGAAGGTCCCCAGTCCGGGGCCCCCGAGACCGGAGTGTGATGGGGGAGGCCACGCGGGCGCTTCCATCCGCCCACCCACTTACTTGGGACCGCGGTGGGGGGGGGGGCTCGCCGCCCTCCTGGCGGTAGCAAGTCCTGCGTCCGCAGCCTCTGGAGCAGGCCGAGCCACACCGGCGGTGGGGGGCGCGGGGGGACGGGGGGGCGGGGGCCTGGCCGCACTTGACCTCCCAGGGTTCCGGGAGCCCCAGGTCAGAGAGGCAAGTTCGCGGGCGTCTGCGGGTAGGCAGGTCTCAGGCCCGGCCGGGAGAGCCTGAAGGGTGAAAATGTTAGCCCTGGGCGACGGAGGAAGCAGCTCTGACTTGAGCAGGCCGGAGACAGTGTAGTGCCCGGTGGTCGGGACTGGGGACTGGGGTCGTGCCGCCCGCGCTAAATCCTCGCTCCACCCCATTCTCTCTGTGTGACCTGGAGAATGGCCTGCACCTCCCTGTGCCTCAGTTTCTGGGTTTGCGAAGGGACAGAAAAGGAAACTGAGGGTTGAGAGGTTTTACTAACTTGCTCAAGGTCACACAGCCAGCAAGTGGCGGAGCCCAGGCCTAGCTAACCCCCCAACCTATTCTAGAAAGTTCTGCTGTGAAGCCCTCCCAAGGTTTTCCTCACCCAGTGGACCCAGCTTAGCTTTCCTCATCTGGCTCTCTCCCCATAACCCCCGGGGGCAGCGCAGGCAGCTGAACCCTCTGGGTAGTGCCAATGCTCTGGACACATTGGGTGTGGATGAGGGGCTCCGGAGGTGCAGGCTCCATGAATGGTCACTCTGTGTTTCAGGTCTAATCTCAGAGCTGAAGCTCGCTATGCCCTGGGGCCACATTGCTGCCAAAGCCTGGGGCTCCCATAAGAGCCCCCCAGTTCTCTGCCTTCACGGGTGGCTGGACAATGCCAACTCCTTTGACAGACTCATCCCTCTTCTCCCAAAAGGTGGGTGTGAGGCTGAATGGAAGCCAAGGGGTGAGGCAGTGGGACTGCAGGAGAATCAGGAAGGGGAGGTGGCTGACCTAGACGCCTTCCCCTACCCTTTCCCTCTGTCTCAGACTTTTATTACGTTGCCATGGATTTCGGGGGTCATGGGCTGTCATCCCATTATAGCCCAGGTTTCCCGTATGACCACCAAAACTTTGTGAGTGAGGTCCGAAGGGTCGCAGCAGGTGAGTAAGAGACAGAGCCTGTATGTTCATCTCTGTGTGTTGTGGGTGTGTGTGGGGGGGGGGGGGTGCTCTGGGACATGCCCTCATCCTTGAAGTTGGGTGTGGTGGCCAGGAAGCAACGCTGGCTTGGGCATGACTTGGGGTCTGGCCCCAGTTCTGCCAGGAATTCATGGGTGACTTTGGGAAAGCTGGAGAGAGCTGGCAAGAAGAGCTCACTTCCCCCTGCGAGTTCCACCCCTGCTGTGGAACTGGGACTCCTTTAAGTGGGTTTCCTGAGTGGGGCATCCCAGATGCTGGGGAGGGATTTCCAGAGCACAGCGACTGCAGGACAGAGGGTGCAGGGAAGCTGGGCCCATCCAGACCTGGCTCTGTGTGTTTTCAGCCCTGAAATGGAACCGTTTTTCCCTCCTGGGCCACAGTTTTGGTGAGTACGCTTTGGCCAAGACCTGACTGGTCTTGGGCTGTGGGGCTGTGAGGAAGGGAGGGGAGTTGGTACACAGGTATCTTTCCCTTGCACTTCTGGAACCACAAGGAGAGATGGAGGGGGTTCATCAGACATTGACCCTTGGGCACCATGCCCTCTGGCGTCAGGTAGCTCCCCAAGGGACACGTGGCCCCGTAGATAGCAGTCTCCGGATCTGACGAGGGAAACAGGGTCATGTCTGATGCAGGGACCCCGTGGCCCCAGAGAGGGAGCCTCAAGTTTGATAGTGAATGCAGAGCCGGGCCTGCTGGTGGGGGACAGGAGCCTGGCCCCTGGCTCGGGGCTGGCTCGACCCCTGGGAAGGAGTTTTAGAAGGACTTTGAGAGCTGCGGAATATCAGCTAACTACTCTTTTGTCCCCCCAGGTGGCACTGTGGGTGGAATGGTGAGTAGATTACAGTGACCATCCCTGCTCCAGGTGGGGTGGCGAGAGCGGGACGACGAAGGGGAACTTGCCTGGAAAGGGGAGTGCCCCCTCACATCGGGAGTTCCAGGCAGCGTTTTAGTGACTGTGCCAGCTTCCTTTGTAGTCCCGTGATAATCACTGTTGTGAGGGCATTCCTGATGGAGTTAAGTGTTCCAGCAGTGCCCACCTCCTCTGTCACAGAGAACCCTGGAGTCCAGCCCCAGGGTCGGGATCTTGATGCTGGATGCAGACTGGGAGTAGGGGAGAGAAGGGTGCCCTGAAGGGATAGGAGATTCTTGCTGGCCTCTTGGGCAGCACCCTTTCCCCAGCCTAAAACACCGGTGTCCCCACAGGAAAGTGAGTCCCTTTCCCTGCCTACTCTCCCCTTCATCTTTCCCCTTTTGTGTCACATTATAGTTTTCCTGTATCTTCCCTGAGATGGTGGATAAACTTGTCTTGCTGGAATCCTCACCATTTATCCTGGAAACTAACGTAAGGACAGGGCTTTTCATGCATGCTGTCGCTGGGGTAGACCTGGGTCCGGTCCCAGGTAGTGCCCTCAGCCCTGCCTCCCTCAGTGGGGCGGGAGGAGGTGGCAGAGGGTAGACAAAGGGCCTCAGGCCCCCCCACCGCCAGAGGACAGGGTTATGCTACTTACACCCTAGGAGTGGGTAAGGAACAGGGCGTGTGGGCCTGGGTCATCCTTGGGAACCCTGTGTGTGGCCTGGAGTCTGCAGGATGCCAGGTGGGTCACGAGGCGGCAGGGGTGAGAGAGGGTAGAAGCAGTGGGTTGAGGAAGCTCTGGGGGCGCACAGTTGGGTGCGCCCACCTGCACTTGTGCTCAGTCAAGTACCTTTGAGCTGTGCACACACTGCACACAGTAGACCTGAGTGTGGACCCGTGGGAAAAGCACTGACCCCTCTCGCCACCGCCACCACCACCACCAATGACAACAACCAGTGCTATCTGCATCTGAGTGCTGGCTCTGCCGTTTCCCTGCTCTGTGACCCTAGGCAGGTCACTTTGCCTCTCTGGGCCTCAGTTTCCTCACCTGTAAAATGAGGAGGTTGGAGTAGAGGACTGTGGAGGTGCCCTCCAGCTCTGACAGGTGGTCACTCTGTTCCCGAGGGCTCAGCCTCACACGGGTCCTTCATCAGTTTCAGTTTTCTTGTCCATAAAATGATCACAGATTCCCTAAGGGCAAGGACCGTACGTAGCTGTCTCTTTACCACCACCTGCCGAGTCCCGGCACATAGTAAGTGCTCGATAAACGTGCGTTGCGTGAGCAGAGAGCTCGTAGGTTACTGTGAGGATTCACCGAGACAGCGGTGGCTGCCACTCTTGCTTCTTTACCGGTTTCACCCACTGAGTTGACACACACAGTGCCCCTGGGGGCTTCCTCCATCTTCAACCTGATCCGTCCAGCTGTCCCGGGCCTCAGGCAGGGCTGGGCTGGCTGTGACCGAGGCAGTCACAGGGCTAACTGGCAGGGACTGATCCCATGCCGCCGCCCGCTGGGTCAGAATGCATCTTGGGCCAGGCGGGTGCGTAGCTGAGGGGCTCTTGAGGGTGGAGGGTGGGGCTGGGCGAGGGAGCAGGCCCCTTTGCGTGCATGCAGCTGGGAGCCCCGCCCTGCCCACCCAGCAGAACCCATGAATCCTTAGGAACTGGAGAACATGCTGACTTACAAGCGGAAAGCCATA
The DNA here is from genome assembly GCF_963924675.1 of Phocoena phocoena. Lineage (NCBI taxonomy): Eukaryota > Metazoa > Chordata > Mammalia > Artiodactyla > Phocoenidae > Phocoena > Phocoena phocoena. Next base: position 6,610,230 of record NC_089229.1, on the reverse strand, counting down.
GAGCACATGCTGCAGGTGGAGGCCTCCAAGAAGCCCTCGCAAGTGGTCAGCCCGGAGGAGATGCTGCAGGGGTGGGTGCCGGCGGGTGAGACCGGTAGCGTCAGAGGCCTGGGGGAGCTCTGGACCACGGAGGGAGGAGATCTCTGGGGCACGGAGGAAGCTTCCTTCTCCTACTCGCAAATCCACAGCAAGCCTGCTTCTCCCTGTGCTCACCTGGCGCTCCTTAGCCGCCCCAGCTGGGGCTTGAGCTGCATTCTCTCCACCCCTCCGCATACTCTCTGCCCCCTTCTCCACACACACACACACCCACACCGATGCGAACATCCCCATCGGTACAGGCCTGTGTCCTAGTGGGGTAGCCTTTTCCCTGCCCTCCTCTCCTTTCATCTGGCCTCCCCTGCCCCAAGGCATCCAGTGTCGTCCTTGTCTCCCCCAGGTTCCTGAAGAACAACAGTCATGTGGGAGAAGAGTGTGGGAAACTCCTCCTGCAGAGAGGAACCACACAGGTGGCCACAGGTAAGGGACTCGCTGTCCAAGGCCGTTGCTTATTGTCACTGTGCTTACTGAGGGATGATGATGGCTAGGCTTTATGGCTGCTTGCTCTGGCCAAGGCATGATACTTAGTGCTTTACAAAAAGTATCTCCTTTAGCGCTCCTACTGCCCTATTTTCATCCTGTTTAAAGCAGGGGAAACTGAGGCTCAGAAGGGCCAAGCGGCTTGTGCCAGGTCAGGCGGCTACTGCCTATCCTGGAAAGCCACGTCCTGTGGGGAGCTTGGTCAGGGGTCTTGGGACTAAATGTTGGGGTACAGCACAGCCCTGCTCTGCTGATCCTGTGTGGTGGGTGCCTGGTGTCCGAGGCTAGGCTTTGAGGACTCCCATGGGGCAAGCGACTTTGAAGATGGTTTTCAGAATGGAGAAGTGGAGTTGGGGGCACCTTGGCTTCAGGGCAGCATCAGGCCTGTGTTTTCTACACTTTATTTCCCAACATATTCATTGAAGAAACCTTTTACTCGGAGTCCGCTCTGTGCCCAGCCCCTTGTGAGGCTGCAGGAGCATGGTGAACCAGAACAGACACCCGCCCTCTCCTGGTGGCCCAGTACCCAGCCAGCACAACTCCAGAGGGCGCCATCCACAAGCGCCCTTGCTGGCAGCGACTGCCCCAGGAACTCAGAGATTGTGGGCAAGCTCCTTCCCACAGTCAGACTCCCTGGTCTTCTTAGGTGACTTCAGTTTGTAAAGAACCAAACGAGGCAGGGGTCAAAACCCCAGATGCCTGTGGGAGCTGAACAAGTTGTGAAATTATGCCGGCTGCTGGGAGTGGGGCCGTGTGAAGTGGTGGGGATTGTGGCACTGAGACCGTGTGCCCTGCAGGAGGGCGGCTCCCAGGGCTTATCACATGGGAACTTGGGGCTCCTGTGGCCAGAATTTCTAGCTGCTCAAAAGGAGCCAGAGGTCTGCTGTGCTGTAATTTTTTTTTTGGCCGCACCACGTGGCACGCAGGATCTTAGTTCCCCAACCAGGGATCGAACTCGTGCCCCCTGCAGTGGCAGCGCGGAGTCTTAACCACTGGACCGCCAGGGAAGTCCCTGCTGTGTTGTAATGTTTCTCAGAAGTTGCCAACACACCATTAGGTCAAGTGGAATATACCTAAGGGGGTTGGAGACCCGTTCCTGTCTTGGTTACCATCTCTGAGCGTTTGTCTGGTCCTCCCTGCAAATCCGTCATGGAGGAGGGAGGTCGATGGCAGAGGGCGTGGGCCCCAGCTTCCCTGATGTGCTGGTACAGATGGCGGGCCAGAGGGGCCCTCGTGCGGAAGTGGGCTAATCCAGAATTAGACATGCACCTGGCCTGGGAAGCCGATTTGGCCAGCCCAGGGTCACATGAAACAGTGAGCAGACGTCCGCTGAGCCACTTGTCAAGGGGGTGGGCAGAGGAGGTGGGAGGGGTGGGCACTGGGCAGGCGGCTGGATCGTTGTGTCGGGCCCAGCCCCTCCGCAGCAGTGTGGCCCTTTGAGGCCCAGGGTTAACCTAAAAGAAGACCAAGCCAGCCTCCCAGACCCAAGTGGGCGGGGTGACAGCGGGGGAGCCGGCATTCCAGGACCCTCCTGAGCCCGTTCCCTCAGGCCCCAGAGCCTCCGAGAGCCCCCATTCCGTTCTGGAGCCGCACACACCTCCGTCATCCAACCCCATACCCCCCAACTCTGAATTCCTTCCCTAGGGCTGCCGTTACAAAGTCCCACAGATGGGGCAGCTTCAACAGCAGACGTTTACGTTTACTGTCTCACTGTTTCAGAGGCCAGAAGCCAAGGCCAGAGCATTGGCAGGGCTGTGACAGGCTGTCCGTGCCTCTCTCCTGGCTTCTGGTGGCCTCAGGTGTTCCTTGGCTCATGTGTGACCCTCTCCCCACGTCTTCACAGAGTGTGAGGTGAGAGCGCTTTGGGAAAAACAGCGGGTAAGGGGGTCAGGATGTTCAGTAGAAGGGCCTGGGTTGGCCTTGCGGAGAAGGTGACTCCTGAACCCCATCATGCAGATGAGCTGCCGGGAAGGGCTTGGTGCACGGGCTCCATCAGGCTTGTGGGAGAAACGGGAGGCGGTGAGCCAGGGCGAGGAGGGAGGCCAGCTCCTATCTTATCTACCTCTTATCTGCGTTCCCATCACAGCCCTGGCCCAGGCCTTCAAAATGAGGTCAACGTGTTAGCGTTAGCGTGAAGGAGGGAAGGTCCAGCTCCGGGTGGAGTTAATGACCAAGGACTGTCTGTTGTCAGCATCCACCGCCTGCAGCCGGCCCACCATGGGGGTGCTCAGACCCTGTCACAGGCTGGCCTGCCCTGGGGCTGTGGGCATGATTTCTTTTGACTTGCGCAGTTTAAACACAACAATTTGCCACGAGGGGGATTTTGAATAGGTTGCTCATATTTAGAATAGAGAGAGTTTATGTGAAAATGGAGATTTCCGTTTTCTTTTGAAAAATGGCAACACCTGGCAGCACATTCTGCCTTCCGCATAGGCAAGAACAGCTGTGCGGAGACCCTGCTGTGTGCGAGCGGGCGCTGCACCCACTCTGCCCAGCCTCTGCGGTGAGTCCGTGACCTTGGCAGGTCCCAGCAGAGGAAGCGGGTGGTGCACCCACCATCCTGATACCTCCCGGTATCCACCAACACAGACGCTCTCCAAACTCAGAGATTTTTATGGGGGCTTTATCACATAGGCGTGAATGATGGTTAACCCAGGCTCTAGCCGCTCTCCCTTCCCCGAAGGGCCGGGCTGGAAGTTCCACGTTCCTAATCATGGCTTGTTCTTTCTGGTGACCAGCCCCGATCCTGAAGCCATCAAGAACCCACCAAGGGTCACCTCATTAGAACAAAAGACACTCCTATCGCTCAGGAAATTCCAAGGGATTTAGGAGCTCTGTGTCAGAGATCAAATGTTCGGACAAAAGAGGCTTCTTGCACTTTCACCACTTTAGGAAATAACAACAGTTTTTAGGAGCTCTGGCTAGGAGCCAAGGACCAGGACTAAAATATATGTTTTGTTATATCACAGTGTCACAGTCCCTAACTGTTGGCAGGGAAGTGGGGAGTCTATGATCCTGATAATATCTCCTGCATTCAAGACCGTTTCATTTTTTTAAATTATTTAATTATTTGTTTAATTATTTATTTATTAATTTTTGGCTGCGTTGGGTCTTCGTTGCTGCGCAGGCTTTCTCTAGTTGCGGCCAGCAGGGGCTACTCTTCGTTGCGGTGTGCTGGCTTCTCATTGTGGTGGCTTCTTTTGTCGTGGAGCATGGGCTCTAGGCGCACAGGCTTCAGCAGTTGTGGCACGAGGGCTCAGTAGTTGTGGCTTGCAGGCTCTAGAGCACAGGCTCAGTAGTTGTGGTGCACGGGCTTAGTGGCTCCACGGCATGTCGGATCTTCCTGGACCAGGGCTCAAACCCGTGTCCCGTGCATTGGCAGGCGGATTCTTAACCACTGCGCCACCAGGGAAGCCCCTGGACTCCTTATTTAAGTGACATCTGCGCTGGCCCACTGGTCTGAGAAACACCATTCCTGCCCTCACAAAGGTCATTGACACAGGAGAGGCAGACAGAAGAGCAGCCGGCTGGGGGAGTGCCTGGGGCACGTCAGGATGTGTCAGGTGGAAGCAGGCTTGAAAAGAGCTGGAGGACTTGACCACAGGGAGGAGCGATTCTTAGGGCAGAGAAAACAGCACGATGGGGGTCCACAATACCTGGGGGGTCACCCCACCCCCAAGAAAACCCCCTTTTTAAGTCTTTTCACATCCTCTCAGCACCTGAAACCCAGGCCTGGAGGAAGGAGGAGGGCAGTGAGCCTGGGGGCGGGGGCACCCAGGGGTCACCCCTGGTCCTGCACATGCAGCAGGGCCAGTCATCTGTGCAGGGAGGTCGTGGCCGGAGCTGAAGCCAGCCCAGAAGCCTCAGCCGCGGTTTGATCAGGCTGAGATGATCTAGTAGTGTGGAAACCAGAAAACCTTCCAACAACATGGTCCTTCTAAGTATTTTGAGTCACAGATGCCTAAGAACCTCTATCAACAATTAGCTGTGGGGCTTCCCTGGTAGCGCAGTGGTTAAGAATCCGCCTGCCAATGCAGGGGACACGGGTTCGAGCCCTGGTCTGGGAAGATCCCACATGCCGCAGAGCAACTAAGCCCGTGAGCCACAACTACTGAGCCTGTGATCTAGAGCCCACGAGCCATAACTACTAAGCCCGTACGCCACAACTACTGGATCCCACTTGCCTGGTGCCCGTGCTCCACAACAAGAGAAGCCACTGAAACAACGAAGAGTAGCCCCCGCTCGCCACAACTAGAGAAAGCCCGCGCACAGCAGCAAAGACCCAACGCAGCCAAAAATAAATAAATAAAATAAATAAATTAAAAAAAAAAAACAGCTGTGAATTAAAAAGAGACCAAACCCCTTGTTGTCCTGGAAGATATGATCTAGCAGAGGGTAAATGATAGAGTGCATTAGAAAGTGCCGGGAGGGACTTCCCTGGTGGTCCAGTGGTTAAGAATCCACCTTCCAATGCAGGGGATGCGGGTTTGATCCCTCGTCGGGGAACTAATATCCTACATGCCACGGGGCAGCTAAGCCTGCGCCACAACTACTGAGCCCACATGCTCTGGAGCCCGTGAGTCACTAGAGAGAAGCCTGTGCACCACAGTGAAGATCCCGGTGCAGCAGTTGAGACCTGATGCAGCCAAATAATAAATACTAAAGAAAGAAAGAAAGTGCTGGGAGTTACGGAGAGAAATAAATCAGCGGGGGATGGAGGGGCTCTGGTCAGATGTTTGTGGGTGTAAAGGGGAGGTCCAGGAGGCCTGGCTGGGATGGTGGCATTTGAGCAAAGGTGTGTAGGGAGGAGGGAGCAGCCTTGCTTCTCCTGGCCGGCACGTTCTCCTGGGGTGACCCACGTCACCGTATCATCTCCCTTTCTCACTCCCTGCACTGCTCACATCGGGCAGCCTGCAGGGTCTGAGATTCTGTGACCTCCCTGAGACCCTGCAGCCCTTTTTTTTGTTTTTTTTAGCATTTATGCATGCATGCCTGCTGCGCCGGGTCTTAGTTGCGGCACGTGGGAGTTTGGTTGTGGCACACGGGCTTCTTAGTTGTGGTACATGGACTCTTAGTTGCAGCATGCAGACTTTTAGTTGTGGCAGGCATGCGGGATCTAGTTCTCCGACCAGGGATCGAACCCGGGCCCCCTGCATTGGGAGCACGGAGTCTTATCCACTAAACCACCAGGGAACCTGGCAGCCCTTTCTTGAGGAGACATTGCCCAGGCGGGAACTGCTGGGTGTCCATCCTCATTAGGTGAGGCCAAGTTGCCCCCACTGGGACCGTGGCAGAGAACCCAGCTGGAGCTGGGACGACCCAGGCCTCTCAACCCCTCCAGCCTTTCTTTTTTTTTTTTTTTTTCAGCCTTTCTTTTTTGGCTCGATTTCTCTCCAACAAGTGAGGATGCGATCCTTAGCTCTTGGGCACTTCCTGGTGCTTAAAGATCCGAGTGAACATTTTAAGGTTCTCAGAGATGAGACTACGGTGCCGGGTGGGTGACTGTCCCACCGCCGTCATTCTGTGCAGCCCTCGGGATGGCCGGGGAGGCACCTGCATGGGCGTTCCTGTCCGTGGCAGGGTAGCTGTGGGCAAGCTCTGCTCTGGCTGAACCCCAAGAGGATGTTGGGGGTGGTCCCTGCAGGTCCAGGCTGAAGAAATGAGCCCTGGCTGCCCGGGCCCAGGGTCCCAGGGGAGCCGAGCTGAGTTCCCCCCGCCACACCCTGACAGGCGGCGCTGAGGCCATGTCTCCATTGCTTCCTTCCAGGTCTGTTTCTGAACAGAGATCGGAGGATCACTAGGGTGAGTGCTACTGTCTTCCCACCCTTCACAGTGTGCCTGACAGCTTCTTTCTTTTTTTTATGGTAGTAAAACATACATAGTATGATATTTATGCTATATGTAAATTCTGTGCCCAGTAATCCCAATCCTAGATATGTACCCGGCAACAGTGTGTGCTGTGTGCTCCATAAGAACTGTATGAGAACATTCCTGGCAGTTTTATTCATCATAGCCCCAAAGTAGAAATCACCCAAATGTCCATCAACAATAGAATGCATAAACTGTTATACATTCATACAATGGAACACCACACAGGAATGAAAAAAGCACATTTACAGAGCAAAAGAAGCCCAAACCAAAAAAGCACACAATGATTCTATGTATATGAAGTTCAAAAAGTGGCAAAATTGATCTAGGGGGGTGCCCTTGGAGAAAAACACTGAAGGGAGCCTGCTGGGTGCTGAGGGGTTCCAGGCCTTCATCCGGGTCATGGCTGCACGGCCGCATCCGTATGTCAAAGGCCATAATGGGCTGACACCCAGGTCTGTGGACTTTGCTGTAAGTTATACTTGAATTACAAAAGAAAAATACAGATCTGAGGATGTAAGTGGACTAGGAAAAGGAAGTCAAAGGAGAGATGGAGAGGAAGAGAAAAAAGAAGCCAGAGGGACTTCCCTGGTGGTGCAGTGGTTAAGAATCCACCTGCCAATGCAGGGGACACGCGTTTGAGCCCTGGTCCAGGAAGATCCCACATGCCACGGAGCAACTAAGTCCGTGCACCACAACTACTGAGCCTGCCCTCTAGAGCCCGCGAGCCACAACTACTGAGCCCACGTGCCACAACAGCTGAAGCCTGTGCGCCTAGAGCCCGTGCTCTGCAGCAAGAGAAGCCACCGCAATGAGAAGCCCGCACACCTCAATGAAGAGCAGCCCCCCGCTCGCCGCAATTAGAGAAAGCCCGCGCGCAGCAACGAAGACCCAATGCAGCCAAAACATAAATAAATTAAAAAAAAAAAAAAAACGAGGCTGAGAAGCTGGGGTAGGAGGGGGTGAGGGGCAGTTCACGCCCGAGCTGAGTCCTGGCACCACCTCCTGTTAGCTGTTGACTGTGACATAGGGACTTAGCGTTTCTGATCCTTCGGGGAGGAGATAATGTGTGGCGAGTCTGGGTGCTCAGTAAATGCTCATTCATTGGGCCTCGTGGTTGATAGGGGGGCCTCTGCTTCTGGAGAAGCCCCTGAGGTCACTGTGGCCCGAGGAGCAGGAGGTGGCTGGGAGGGGTTAGGGCAGAACGACGACAGTAAGTGGCTGACCAGGCAGCTGTGTGCCTGTCTCTTCACAGGAGTCGTAGCTTCATCGTGATGCTGTAGCACAACGCGACAGTCAGTCTGTGTGGGAGCTCTCTTGAATTAACCCACTCAGTACACCCTCACTGAGCCCCGCCTCTGTCGCGCCGTGTGCCGAGAGCTGTGAGCACAGAAAATCCTGAGAGCTTCTGCCCTCTGAGGCTTCTTGGCCTGGAGCGGCACAGTCCAATAGAAGTATCATGTGAGCTCGTGTTAACGTCACGTCTTCTAGTGGCCGTATGAACAGTGAAACAGGTGAAATCAACTTTAATAATATTTTCTAACTCAGTGTATCCAAGGTGTCACCACTTCAGCATGTAATCAACATAAAATATTGAGATATTTGACATTGTTTTCTTATACGAAGTCTTCGAAATCCAGCGTGCAGTTTGCACCTACAGTGTGTCTCAGGCTGGACTAGCCCCACTTCAAGCTCTCAGTAGCCACAGATGGCGGATGGTTACCGTGTGGACAGTATAGACCTAGACCTCTTAAATGGTCGTAAGACGGGGAGGTCAGGGCTGTGATGGAGGCCAGCAGTGGCTGCGGGGACACCAAGGTGCACTCTTTCTGCACTGTGGCTTAAGCAGGTTTCTTTCTCATGGAAACAGTCGGTGGAGGTAAGTGGGCTGTGCTTGCCGAGAGTCCAGAGCCCAGGCTGGCTGGGCAGCGTTACAAGGCAGCCCGTGGACCAGGAAAGGAGGTGTGGAGGGGCCATGCCTCAGTCCCAAACCTAAGCCCAGAAGTAGCCCAGGTCACTTGTCTGCATTTAGTTGCATGGCCACACCTGGCTGAGGGGAGTCTGGGACATGTCTAGCTGGGCAGCCATGAGCCCAGGAAGAGGGAGAACAGATTTGGAGGTGGAGGGGGGAAGTCTCTGGCCTGAGGGAGTTAAAGCCCTCTGTTGAGGCAGTGATACAGTTGGGCAGTGGGCTTGGTCCTGGTTAGGTGGCCGAAGGGGCCCCCACTGTAACCGAGAGAGACCGGTTTCTGCCCCCCAGCAATGCCAGGGCCTCGTGGTGAGAATTCACTGGGGTTTTGTCTCTGCAGCCAGAGTATTACTTCAATTTCATCAGCAGGGAGCTGTTTGTGCATTCCATCAGGAAGCTGCAGGCCCGCGTCCTGTTCATCAAGTAAGTCTGAACCAAGCGCCCCAGAGGTAAGTGCCAGGAATCTCCAGGTCTCCTAGTGTGAGACCTCTCCACCATCTTTCTTGGGCAGCCCCCTGGCCGCTGGTGTGTGGAAGGCAGGCAAGGCAGTGGGAGGGCTTGGGCAGCTAGGGATGGGAAAGGACTGCACCGCACTTTTCAGCAGGTGTCTGTATCTGTGGGGGGCACACCCAGGTAAGGCAGAGAGACTGGCAGACACTGGAGTCTGCCGCTTGCCCTCCCCAGTCCTCCAGCCACCCCGGGCTCCTGACATCCCCAGGCCTACACTGCTCCTGTCTGCTGTCCTCCCTTCCCCCACCTGCTAGCCAGAAGCCATCCACTGCCTCTGGGTGCCACAGCACAGTGAACATCCTTTGGTGTGGCTTAGGTGCCACCACCCACTCCACTGCAGCCATCCTGGACTGGCAGGAACTGTGACTTCCAGGGACACATCTGCCGAGCACAGGGGTTTAGAAGGCATGGACTCGATAGGGGCAGATCCAGACCACAGTGAGATACACTGCACACCCCTAGGATGGCCAGACTCTAAAAGTGAGACAAGTGTTGGTGAGGATGCGGAGAAACTAGAACCCTTGCATGCTGCTGTAGGATTGTAAACTTTTTTTTTTTTTAAATGGCTGCATTGGGTCTTTGTTGCTGTGCATGGGCTGCCTGTAGTTGCGGCGAGCGGGGGCTACTCTTCGTGGCTGTGCGCGGGCTTCTCATTGTGGTGGCTTCTCTTGTTGCAGAGCACGGGTTCTAGGCGCGCGGGCTTCAGTAGTTGTGGCGCACGGCCTTAGTTGCTCCACGACATGTGGGATCTTCCCGGACCAGGGCTCGCACCCGTGTCCCCTGCATTGGCAGGCGGATTCTTAACCACTGCGCCACCAGGGCCCCTGGTATTGTAAAATGGTGCAGCTGCTTTGGAAAAGTCTGGCAGTTTCTCAAGCCATTAAATTACCATGACCCAGCAGTTCCACTCCTAGGTGTGTTTCCAGCATCTGTGCACACAGCAGCATCTTTCATAATGAATAGTGTTGGAGGCAACCCATATGTCCATCAATGGACAGATGATAAGCAAAATATGCTCCATCCATACAACGGACTATCGTTCAGTGACAAACAGAATGAAGCACTGATACTATGACATGGATGGACCTTGAAAACATTAGGCTAATTGAAAGAAGCCAGTCACAGAAGTCCAGGTGGCATATGATTCCATTCATATGCAAGTCCAAAGAGGGAAACATACAGAGACAAGGCCGATCAGTGGTTGTGGAGGACGGGGAGCTCTATGTGGAAACTGTAGGTGCGGGACTTTCTGTTGTTGAGGTGATTCATTATGTTCTAAAATTGACAGTGGTGATGCTTGCACAACTCTGAATATACCAAAATCCATGGAATTGTACACTTTAAATGGGTGAAATTATCTCCATAAAGCTGCTAACAGAGAAAGAACGCACGGACTCTGACCCCGTTCAGATCCCAGCCCTGCCATTCAGTGGCTGTGACCGTGGCCAGGTCCCGAGATAAACCTGAATTGCTTCACTTGAGCAGGCCTCAGTGAGCTGTGAGTGCCTGCGGGGACTGAGTAACTCAATCCTGAATTAAACCTGGGCTCCAAGGGACCCAGCGGTGGGAAGATTGGAGGGACGCCCAGGCCGGTCTCAGTCTCAGAGCCTGGAGCCCAGGGCTGGGGGAGAACATGCAAAGAGGTGGTCCCAGATGAACCTTTCTTCTCGTTTCCCAGAGCAACCCAAGGGTTTTACGATCTGAGGAGAGAGAATGATGCTAACACGGAGCTCGTGCTATTCGTGACCAGCTCACTGAGATCCACCCTGAAAGAGGTGGGTACGTAGAGCTCAGGGCAGCTGGGCTTCAGGAGGGGCTGCCAGGCCGCCCCGGGCTCCAGCTCACCCCTCTCTTTTCTTGCACTGGGACCTCTGGTCTGGCCCTAGGTCTAACAGGTGACCCCCCAGGAGCTACCAGGCCTCACTCCCTGCTGCGGTCCCTGGAGACCTGCAGTCACATATAAATCAGCGCAGAAAGCAGACTTCTCATTGGCAGAATCTCCTGGCTTTACTGTCCCCACATGTTCCCTGCACCACACCCAACTCAGCACTGCCATGGTTTCCTAGGGTCCCACATGGGAACAGATGACCAGTCTCATCAGTGGGTGCTGGCCTCCCAGTTGGAGGGCTGGGACATGTGCTGTGACTTTGCCCTTTGCCTGGGTTCCTGGGAGCACCTGGCATTTTATGACCATCATCCACCATAAACACCTGACCCTGGGGCCTGTGCAGACGACTGGGTGTCACTAGAGGGAAGCCCGTGTGGCTGGCTGGCCAACTGCAGTGCCTTCCTGCCTTGTCGGCCTTTCTCCCGAGCAAGGGCGAGTTTGAAAGGCTGATGGCCTATTCTTTTTGCAAGTGGACCTTATAAGATGCTCAGAACCAGCAGCAGCCCTGACTACCAGCCCCCTCCCCAGCCTAGCTCTACAACTTCAGCTCAGAATGGCCTAGAACCCCAGGGTTTGGGCTCTTCCCTCCCAGACAGGCCTTTCTCACTGGTTTTGAGCCAGGCCCTGACACCCCCCAGGGGGTGCCGTGACTGGGGCCCGCGAGGCCACGGGTCAGGCACTGCCAAGGCTCCTGTGGTGGACACTTGGAACCACTGGGAGGCAGCAGGCCGCGGGAAAGCCCCAGTGTGCCAGAGGGGCCCACAGAGCCCTCCACTGGGTCACCTCACCACGTGTCCCCTCCCTTCCCCAGAGGTTCCAGTACGTGCAAGTCCCCGGCAACCACTACGTCCACATGAACCAACCCCAGCACATGGCTGGTATCATCAGCTCCTTTTTACAGAGCAAGGAGAGGATCCCAGCCCACCTGTAGCCCTGGGCCAGGGGCTACAGACACCTGCTCAGCCCCAGACTCCCAAGCCCAGGCCAGGTGTGGTGGGGACAGGGCCCCCTGGTCCTGAAGACCAGCATGGCCAGAAAAGAATTCTGTGGCAGAGCTGGGGGGAGGACGGGGGAGGGGATACAAGATTCTGACACTAACATCTGTGACTTCAAGGGGGAGACGGTGTCTGGGTGTGGGAGTTACCTGTTTTGTGACTGCGTAGCAGGCAGAGGGAGGGGCTGGGATAGGCCCACCCGCCTTTTGTAGCCTTCTCTTGCCGCCCAGCTCGATGAAAAATAAAATGTTCTTGTATTCTTTCTGCGTTTGAGGCTGTCTCACTGCCCATGGGGCTTCTCCGTTAGGAGGAAGGGGAGAACACAGCAGACACTTAGCCTTGAGAGGAGAGTCCAGAGACAGGCTGGGGACAGAGCCCATGACAGGGAAGGAGCCACTTCCTGGGCCAGTGGCTTCCGGAGTCCAGGTCCTTGCGCCGGGCCCCAGGACTGCCGAAGCACAGGAACCAAGGGGTGACACTGTCCTGTACCCCACATCACGTGGGCTCAGATCTCTGGGGCTGACGTGTGGTCCCTCAGCCTGGGCACGGCCACTGAGATGAGTGTTGCAGGCCCTGTGTCCTCGCTGGCCACGCACTGCCACCCAGTCACCACCCCTCTCCACGGGGCCCGAGGGTGGGTGAGGCTCAGTAGGGTCGGAACTTGCGCTGGGCCCGCATCAGCTCGATCCTCTGCTTGTCCTCCTGGAACTTCTTGCGCAGCTGCGCGAGATCTGGGGCGAAAGGGGGTAAGACGAGACAGGGCCGGGATCAGATAGGCCGGGTGGAAGCTGCCCCCGCTGCCCCCGACTCACGAGGGCAGCAGCCCCTCCCTCAGTCCCCACTCCCCGCTGGGGGCGCTCCGCACGGCCGCCCCTCTCCCCCGTCGCCTCTGCGGTGGGAACTGGAACCAGACTGCAGCCCAGTCGGAGGGCAGAGGCTGAAGTGGAGCAGAAGGGACACCCGAGGTTTCAGGCGGAAAATTCACCAGGTCGAAGAGAAAGCAGAGAAAGCCAAAAGGCACTTGCCCCCTTACCACCCCGCCTCCAACACGCCCCCCAAGGTGAAGGAAGAAGGTTCTGGGGCTGCTGGGAGACTCCCGGGACACCTCTCCCAGCCCCTCCTCACGGCAGCTATCAGGCTGGGGACGGGCGTCAGGAATTAAGTAAGGGGCCTCCACCCCGAGACTGCCACAGAATTCACGCGGCGACTCCAGTCACCAAGGGTGACCGGGTCGGGACACCGGGTGTGGGGTTTTGAGCCCAAGGCGGGGAGGCTGGTGGAGGCCCCTGTCAGGCGGGGCCAGAGGAGCGCAGAGCGAAGGAGCAGTGGGCACGGTGTGGGCAGGAGCAGTGAGGCAGGTGAGGGCGCGGTGTGACCGGGCGGCGGGGTCAGGGCCTCCCCCGTGCAAGGCCAGGACCCTCTCCCGGGTCCACGGGGAAGCCGTCCTGCCAGCAGGAGACCAGGTGGCCCGGGCCGCGAGCTCGGCGTCATAGCCCCCAAGAGCAGCCACAGGTGGTCAGGGGCTCCCTCTGCGTGTGGCCACCCTCTGCGTGTGGCTCCTTGCTGGAGGCTGACAAGGGCCTGGAGGTGGGGCCTACATCCCAGGTGCCTGTGCAGCCTCAATACCCAGAGGCACCCGCAGCTGCCTCAGGAGCAACAGGGAGCCCACGACACAGGGACGCTGCCAGGCTGGGACTGTAACCCCAGAGCCTGTTAGGAAGTCTGCGCCCAAGAACACCCTACCCGCCCGCAGGCCTGGCGCCTGCCGTCAAGAACTCCATGTCTCGCCAGGGCTGGCAGAGCGGCCACAAGACCGCGTTCACAGCCTGGGCGCCCAGGGCAGGGGGCCGAAGAACAGGGGCCTGGGGCGCGCCCTTACGCTCCATCTTGGTCTCGCGGTGCTGCCAGGCATAGAAGTTGAGCAGCTCCTTGCGTGCACGCTTCCGCTTCTCCCTCTCCAGCACCCGCAGGCTGGCTGCCTCCGTCCTCGGGAGCACCGGCCGCCGGCCGCGGCGGGTCACCTTCACCCAGCCCTCCTCGTCAGGGACCCCTTCCTCCTCCTTGGCCTTAGCCTCCTCCTGCAAAGAACGTGGCCCTGGGATGGGCAGGTGCCTGGGAGCCGCCCTGCAGCCCCAGGAGCACCTCACCTCCCCATCTCCGCTCTCCCTCCCGTGCCCAGGACCGCCCTGGCGCCGCACCCAGCACTGTGTGAGCGGCTGAGTGTGGGGGAAGGGCGGGGGGCAGACATGCCAACGCTACCTCCTCCTCCACCCTCGACCGTCCTTTCCCTAGAGACCATTCCGAGACTAGATGTTACCAGCCAGGAGGCCCAGGGCTCAGCAGAGAGAGAGGAGCCTGGACTCCACCAGCTGCCCATGCAGAAGCCCCACCTCAGCCATCTTCTCGTCGTACGTCTCCATGAACGTGTCCACCTCAACTCTCAGGGCCTCGGGGTCCGGCACCGAGTCTGCGTAGTCTCTGATCCACTCTGAGGGAGGAGGGAGCGAGAGAGACGGATTCCAGGCCCGCCCCTCGGGGCCCCGCCCAGGACCTTGCAGGCCAGGTGGGATCTTCTTGCACAGGCCGCAGGCAGGGAGACTCGTGGGCCAGGGTTCAGGGCGTGAGGAAGAGCCTAGTGGTGGCAAGCTGGGCCCTCACCTATGCCCACCCCGAGTGCCAAGCTCAAGCCTCCCACATCTGCTCTGAGGGCGAGGGGACACAGCAGACGCCAGCCCACAAAGCTCCCCTCCCCGACCCAGAGCCCTGGAAGGAGGCGCCCGCTGGCACCCGAGGTACTGACTGTGAATGCCGCTCTTCACAGGGTGACTCTCTGTCGAGACCAGCAGAGGGCCCTTCAGGGCCAAGGCAGCTGACACCCCACGTGGCTTCTGGAACACCACGTAGGCCACCTGGAACCCCTGGGAGGAGGAGAGATGTCAGTGCCGGGAGCCTTCCCATCCTCCCAGCCATCCCAGGCCTGGCCCAAGGGCTCCCCCCTGCCCTCAGCCTGACTTGTCGCGGGGCCGGGGGAGATGTGCTGGGCTGTTCCTGAACGTGAAGGTAACCAGGAGGTTGTTCTAATCCAGGGGAGGGGCGGCCACACTCCTATTTATGCAACTTCTGCTAAAAATGACCCGATCCCACCTCTTCACCAGGGAGAGGTGAGACACTCAGGACTTTTGTTCCAGGTGTGGGAGGGACTCAGGGAAGAGCGTGTCTCCCTGGGCCAGGAGTGGACAGACAGATGGGGCGCTCACTAGTTCAAACTCCACTAAACAGGAGGAGGTGTGGACTCAAGGCACACAGGGAAACAAGGCCCAGGCCACCAAGCCTAAGAAAGAATCGACCTCAATGTGGGACGCAGCGGGTGGCTCAGGGAGGCCCCTTGGGCAGTGAGCAGAGATGCCCCTGACCTTTCACCCAGGACAATGGAAAGAGCCAGACAGGACACGGCAAATCTGGGAAAGGAGTGGAAGCTGTTTACCTGACAGCCCTCCTAGACCACACAGGCCAGGACTGGCCTGAGCACAGGGAACGCTTGCAAGTCCCACTGCCACCCCTGACACCACCTTCCCCTTACACACTGGGGATACTGCCCTAGCCCGACCCACACCATCATTCAAGCAGACCCCTGTAGTGGAGGCTTACAGGAACTGGCTTGGGGTGAAAGAACTTTGACTTTGGCTCCTTTGGGCTCTCAGCAAGATCCGGCTTCTCCTGTAACTCCACCGACTGGACAGGGCCGCAGGGGGACAGCAGGCGGGACAGGCACTCCTGCCGTGGCCGGAGAGAAGCACAGTATGAGCGGCTACAGGGCCTTTCTGGAGCCTCCCTCTGCCCTGGGCAGCACTGCCAGGGGACCGGGTCCCAGGTCTCGGAGTCCAACCTGTGGGCGTGCACAGACGGCCTGGGCAAGCCACCACCTCCTCAACACAGAGGTCACAACCCTGGCCCCCCACGGCCCCAGACAGCAACCTTGTGAATTTTCATGTTCAAAGCTGTGGGTAAAAAGTCCATTGGCCGGGGACTCGGGAGGGAGGACACAGAGGTGAGACAAAATTCAGGTATAAGCTTTTCAGCTTTATGACAGGACCCTGCTAGAAGCACGTGCCCAGGATACGCTTGGTCTGTTCCTGAAAGGGATTTCTCCGTTTGAAAGTGAATGATCCGGGACTTCCCTGGTGGCGCAGTGGTTAAGAATCCGCCTGCCAGTGCAGGAGACACGGGTTCGAGCCCTGGTTTGGGAAGATCCCACATGCTGTGGAGCAACTAAGCCCATGCACCACAACTACTGAGCCTGCGCTCTAGAGCCTGCGAGCCACAACTACTAAAGCCCACGTGCCTAGAGGCCGTGCTCCGCAACAAGAGAAGCCACCGCAATGAGAAGCCCGCTCACCGCAACTAGAGAAAGCCTGCGCGCAGCAACAAAGACCCAACGCAGCCGAAAATAAATAAATAATAAAATAAATTAAAAAAAAAAAAAAAGTGAATGATCCGTAAAATAGGAGTGGGTTCTCAACTTTTTTAAAAAATTATTATAAGAACAGGTGGGGACATTTTTACTTTTATTCTGAGTACTCTGATTTTATACGAAAACCAACTAAGTTTTACTACCTGAATCAGCCATTGAAAAAGAGTTAAATCTGGGAATTCCCTGGCTGTCTAGTGATTAGGGCTCCATGCTTCCACTGCAGGGGGCACGGGTTCAATCCCTGGTTGGGGAACTAAGATCCCACATGGCGCAAGCCACAGCCGGAAAAAAAAAAAAAGAGTTAAATCTACTCCGTTGGAATCAGGATGCTGGTTATCCTTGGTGGGGGGAGGGGCATGACGGGACTTCTGGGGGTGGGGTGATGTTCTGTTTCTCCACCTGGGTACTGATGACACAGGTTTACTCGGTTTGTGAAATGAGTGAGTGCTACACTTGGGTCCAGGCTCTTCTCCACACATACACTAGTCTTCAGGAAAGGTTAAAAATAACACCCTCTCCTCTCACTGTTACTGTTTCTCTTTAACTGTAGAGGAATCTTTTAGAAATTAGTATTTCTTTTCTGTAAAAAAACATCGAAAATCCAGCAATTCCCTTAGTTTCTCTTCTGTAAAATAATGAAATACTAAATTTAACAGCTTTTGTGAAAAAAAATTAACAGACATGTCTGCATAGTAGACTCAGAGGTAATTTTATTTTCTTCTACTTTTCCTATTTTTTACTATGGACATGTATCAGATTTTTATTTTTTTTAACATTTACTTATCTATTTGGCTGTGCTGGGTCTTAGCTGCGGCACGAGGGATCTTCGTTGTGGCATGCAGACTCAGTTGCAGCATGCGGGATCTAGTTCCCCAACCAGAGATCGAACCTGGGCCCCCTGCACTGAGAGCACGGAGTCTTAACCACTGGACCACCAGGGAAGTCCCGTCCCTCAATTTTTTTAAAAAAAGACAATGATTATGTTGTCAGATGTCACACAAGTAGTTGGCACAACTTTCACAATACTCAAGAAAAATGTTTGAGAACATGTGTCTCTGTCTTCGTATGGAATTATGGTAGACAGAGACAGTTATGCATCGATCGCTTTAAGCAACAGAACATTTCAGCTGTATTATTAACAGTACCTGCAATGGACATGTATCAATTTTATAATCAGGGGAAAAAAATACTAACTCAAACAATTCTGGGTAACATACAAAAAGCTCTGGGTTCCCTAGAGAATTATATTTTTTACAACACACCTTTAAAAGGCCAATCTCCTGTCACAAGAGAGGCAGCCTTACAGATACCACCCCTCAGGGCTTCAGTTAGCTGTTTCCACTGCACCACTAAGGACTCGGTGGGGGGCCCGTAGGAGCCCAGTTCTGCCTGGAGCCCCCGCCCCAGGCTCAGGTTCCCTCCCAGACACCAGTTTACCTCTGTGCAGTATGGGGGCACATTGAGGACAAAAAGGGTCCGTTTCTGAGGCCAGGAAGACTTGGTGCCTTCTCGAACTTTGTGCTCTCTCACATAGAGGTAATGAGAAGACTGCTGCTTTTCAGAGAATTTGATGGGAACGGCTGGAAGGAAAATGGGGGCGGGGAGGGACAGCATGAAAGTCAGGTTCAGTCTGTCCGTTTCCAGTCCTGTGTGTCTGTCTGTCCATCCATCCTTCACTGAGCCCTTCCCTAGGCAAGGCCTGTGCAGGGTATTATGCAGGCTGGGAGGGTGAACAGATAATCTGCCCAGAAAGGGCTCCCAAGCTTGCAGGAGAGAGAATGTGAACAGGATGCGAAAGGAGAGAAGTTCCAACTCCGCTGCTCTTGGGGTAAACAGCCAAGTCCTTACCGTGGCCGCCTCTGCAGCCTCTTCTCACCCCACCCTCCCCCCTCCACACCACATGCTGGCCCCTCCGGCCTCCTCTCTGTTCCTCCAATAAGCCAGGGCCTCACACATGCTCTCCCCTTCCTGAAACATCAACCCTCGTCCTTCCACCCATCCTTCAGGTTTTCACTTCACTTCCTCAGGAGAGCCTTACACGCCAGGTTAGATCCACCTGCTCTGCGCCTTCTTACCTTCTCTCATGGTCTCTATGTCTCTATTTGTGTGATTTTTTTTTTTTTTTTTTTTTGGCCACACCATGGCATGCGGTATCTTAGCTCCCCGACCAGGGATCGAACCCGTGCCCCCTGCAGTGGAAGCACGGAGTCCTAACCACTGGACCGCCAGGGGAGTCCCTTGTGCGATGATCAGGATGATAGCTGGCATTCCCATAAACTTTAACCCTCATCAAGCTAAGGACGGTTCTGCTTTTCTCACCACCTTCTTCAGAGCACTGTGAGGATACAGTTGCAACCCCTGCGCTCAGGAAGCTCACATGGTGAAGGGAGAAAAGGACAAGTAAGCATGTAACAAGGTCGTATCAAATAGGAAGGAAACACACAGAGTGAAGTAGTGCAGGGTGATGGGTGGCAGAAGCCTGAGGACAGGCCATCGATGGGGACCAGCTCTTCGAGGAAGAAACATTAAAGCTTAGACCAGAATGACAGGAAGCCGCGTAACAGCGCAGAGCTGTCTGAGGAAGAAGACCCAGTAAGTCACAAAAACGCTGAGGGTGTAAAGAGCTTGTTGCCTCAGAGGAACAGAAAGACAGAGCTGTAGGTTAGCAGGAGCCAGGCTATGCGGGGCCACGCAGGTCAATGGTGGGAAGTGTGGATTTTGTTTTAGGTGCTAACTTTAGCCTCTGGAGGGAGTTCAGTGGGTATGGGCGTGTGAGGCAAGCTCTGATTTAAATCTGACTTTAGAAAGAACATTCTGGCTCCTGGGTGGAAAACGGAAGGCAGGAGAACCAGTGCGGAGGGCACAGGCCAGGTGAGCGCTGAGGGGGCTGGACTAAGAACTGCAAAGGGGAGCTGGTAAGCGGACGGGCGCACCTCAGGGGGAGAGTGTAGACGGACGCGGGTTCGCCCTGGGAGAGTGTAGACAGAGGTGGCTTCACTCAAGAGAAGCGTTAACCAAACTAGGCTCGTCCCGGACGAGTGGAGTCAGATGGGAACAGGGCGCCGCGCGGGTCTTGGGGGGCCCCGGGCCTCACAACCTTCTGGGCCTCATGTCCAACTGTGTGGCTGCTCCTGGGGGCCCAGAGCCACTGCCGACCCCGAGCCTCCTCCCGACGAAGCCTGGCCATCCCCCGGCCCCGCGTCCCGCAGCCCCTCACCTGAGTAGCCCGGCGGGCTCAGAATCCCCTTCTCAGACTCCCGCGCCGCACGCTTCCTCCCGCGCGCCACCATCTTGCCAACCGGAAGCCGCGGCGGCCGCTGGGAGTTGTAGTTCGGCTTAGGGAGCCGTTTCCGTGACGACGGCGCCGCCTGGGGGCCCCGCCCCTCGGTTCCAGGCCCGCCTATCCCGGCCCCTACTCCCCGACCCCCCCGCCCACTCCCTCCCGCCGTCCTCCCAGGGCGCCACCTTCATTTGCTCGGATTAAAGTCTGCGCGTGAATGTGGGGGTAAATTCCGTAGAGCTGGGCCGCTCACGGGTGCGACCTCTACTTTCCGTTCATTCATTAATCCATTCCACAAATAGCAGTGAATACTCCTGGCACTGTCCTCAGCGCTAGAGATACAGGGGTGAAATAAAATAGAGCCTTCCCAGAGTTTATTTTCTAACGAGGGAAAGAAACTATGACCACAGGGACTTCTCTGGTGGTTCAGTGAGTAAAACTCTGCGCCCCCAATGCAGCAGGCCCAGGTCCAATCCCTGGTCGGGGAACTAGATCCCGCATGCATGTCACAACTAAAGATCCCGCATGCCGTAATGAAGACCCGGCGCACCCAAAAATAAACAAATAATTTGAAAAATAATAATAATAAAAAAGAAACCAGTAAACATCTAAGAAGCAACGTATAAAGCACACGCATCAGTGCAAAGTGCGGGGAGTGTGGTGAGAGAAGGTGTTGTCATTTTAAATAAGACGAAGCCCTCATTGAAGTGACATTTGAACAAAATACTGAAGGAGGTGGGGGAGCAGGGCGTTCAGGTGAAGAGATTCTGGGCAGAGGGAACTGGCGAGGGGCCCTGAGGCTGGAGCCTACCTGGTGTAGTAGAGACATAGCGGAGAGCACAGTGAGCCAGAGGAAGAATCGGTCAGGGGGCAGGGGGCTTGGTGGGTCAGGTAGGATCAGGTAGGCCACTGGAAGCACTTTAACTGTTACTCTAAGTGTGATGGGGGCCACTGTGGGATTTTGAGCAGAGAGGAGTCACTGTATTACAGTTAGACTGTGGGGAGCAAGGGCAGCAGCGGGGTTGTTTAGGACACCATCGCAATAATCTGGGGGAAAGATGATGGCTTGGTCACCAAGGAAGTAGTAGTGGAGGTGGTGAGAAGTAGTTGGATTCTGGGTATGTTCTGAATAATTCCAATGGGATTTGATAACCGATCGGGTATGCAGTGTGAGAAAAAAGAGAGATCCAGGACTACTGCCAGGTTTCAGTGTCTGCGCAACTAGAAGAACGGTGTTGTCATTTACTGAGATGGGAAGACTGTAGGAGAGGTGGGCTTGGAGCAGGAAAGGGTGGGCAGATCTGGACTTTGCTGTGGACCACGTTGAGATGCCCATTAGACATCCCAGGGGAGAGGTCAGGTGGGCAGAGAGATATGAAACTGAAGATCACAGAAGAGGTCTGACTTGGGAAATACATGTGGGAGCTGGTGATGTACAGATGTTATTGAAAGCTATGAGAGAGGGTGCCTTCACCCAGGGAGTGAATGTAGACAGAGGAGAGAAGTCCAAGGACTCTATTTATCTGATGACCAAAGGCCCACTCAGACCATGTACCCAACTCCCCTTGAAATTTCCAGTATTCCCCTTGTCCCAGTGTACGGTTACTTCTTGGAAGGGGCTGTGGGTCCCTTTGGGGAAGGCCTGATGGAATTGCTACTACAAATGTTTGCTCTGGCATTATAGCATTCTTCTCAAGGGAACCCACCCTCCCTTTCAATCAGTGACCTCTGGGTCTGAGGACTGACTTGGGCCTGGAAACTTGATGAGGAGTTGAGATTCTTCCATTAGCAGCTGGCGTTAGCCTCCTGTTTACTTGTTTTCCATCTTTCTTTGATGATAAAAGTTAAGAAATATCATGGTTGCCATAGTCCCTGGGAATACCATGGTCTGCGAGCCATCAGCACAGAACCCTGCAGGCCCATGCTCCCTGGCCGCCACTTGGCCTTGCTCCCGTTCTGGTAGTTACATCAACCCCAGCCTCTGCTCTCTGGAATCCTGTCATCCCCACTGACCTCTGGGAGCCCAGCTCCAAGGTACGGTCCACCCCTCTGGCCTCAGAGGCAGCCCCCCGAGCCCCCTGTGGCATCAGTGCTCCTCACTCGTGCATCCCTTGTGCTTGAGTGAAGGCAGCTCCTGTGGGCCCTCTGAGCACGCAGCCAGCTGGGTTCTCTGGTCTTACGTCCACCTCTGAGCCTTTTGGTCCCTTCTCAATACCCTGCCAAGATTGTCCTGTTACCTCCCTCTTATTTAGTGGGGCCACCAGTTCTTCCACACTTCAATGAGCCATCTCAGTGGCATATCAGGACTGGCTCCAGGGGTCTTGCCAGATCACATCCTGAGCCTCGGGGGAGTGGCTCCATGTCTGTAAACTCTCCCTCACCCAACCTAATATTCTGCTCTCTTCCCACCGGAGCCCTCAAGACCCACCTTGGACATGGTCTTGTTCTGGTGGCACATCTCGGCCAGTTTCTGCAGCCAGTGTGGGGAATCATCTCAATTCTCTCATGGCAGGGGCAGGACTCTCCCAGTTGGACTGTGGGGAGACTCGATCATAATTATTGGTCCAGAAGCAAAGAGGGAATTTAGGGGAGATCTTGAGGAGGGAAAGCATTGCTAGATAGATAGATAGAAGAGATTTATTATAAAAATCGGCTCATGTGATTATGGAGACCAAGAAGCTCCATGATCGGCTGTCTGCAAGCTGGTGGTTTGGTTAAGTCTGTGTGTGGAGGTCTGAGAACCAGAAGCGCGTATGTCTGAGGGCAGAAGAAGATGGATGTCCCAGCTCAAGCAAAGGGAGCCAATTTACCCTTCCTTTGCCTTTTTGTTCTGTTTGGGCCCCCAACAGACTAGGTGATGCCCACTCACACTGGTGAGGGCCATGTCTTACCCAGGCTACCAATTCAAATGCTGATCTATACTGGACACACCCTCACAGACACACCCAGAAAGAATTTGTTTACCAGTTATCTGGGCTCCCTTATCCCTGTCATGCTGACAGACAGAATTAACAATCACAGGGAGCTCCCTGCTGGCCTAGTGGTTGGGATTCTGGGCTTTCATTGCTGGGGTCCAGGTTTGGTCCCAGGTCAGGGAACTGAGGTCCCGCAAGCCTCATGGGAAAGAAAAAAAAAGAATTAACCATCACAGGGGGGACTTTGCGTGGTCTCCAGGTAAGAGGCTGCTATTCTTAAGCAAGAGGGAATGGGCCACTTCTACTGGCTCAGGGGGTTAATGGGAATCTGGGGTTCAAGATCCTTAAGCCCATCTACCAGATGTCCCCCTGCTAGGTTTCAGTGTCCCACTCCTTCCCTTCTGTGACCACGACTGGAGCACAGGCTTTAGCAGAGTCATCTTTTTGGCCTGCTTCAGAACTCCACTCTTCTCAGGCAGGTTCTGGGCCTTCACCAGTACAGGTTGCAGTAGACAAGAGTCTTTTTTTTTTTTTTTTTTTTTTTCTTTTTTTATGCGTTACGCGGGCCTCTCACTGCTGTGGCCTCTCCCGTTGCGGAGGACAGGCTCCGGACGCGCAGGCTCAGCGGCCATGGCTCACGGGCCCAGCCGCTCCGCGGCATGTGGGATCTTCCCAGACCGGGGCACGAACCCGTGTCCCCTGCATCGGCAGGCGGACTCTCAACCACTGCGCCACCAGGGAAGCCCTAGACAAGAGTCTTTAAACACTGATATTGAAACCTCCTGGCTTTCACACTGGGCCACGGATTGATAAATGTCTGTCCTGAGCCTGTTATTTTCTCCCTCAGCACATCATTGCCACTTAATAATCATCAAGTTCACTTTCCATATAAATTACCATTGCCCCATGTATCTCAAATGTTAGAGACATTGCCTAAGCCAGTGTACCCCTTCCCCAATGTGCCCCATCCCAGGGCAGAAGAGATGAGTCTTAGTAATTATGAGATTCAGCATGCCAAGTGTTATCACAACAAGTTTCAGCTAGCTATTGCTGCATAACAAATTTCCCCACAACTTAACTGCTCAAAACAATAGCTGTTTTATTACCTCTCATGATTTTGTGGGTTAGGAATTTGGGCCAGGTGATTCCTTTGCTCCATATGGCATTGACTGAGGTCATTCAGTTTGCATATGGTCTGGTCTGAAGGGGCCAAGTCAGGTTCACACATATGTGGCATCTTAGCAGGGATGGCTGGAAGGCTGGGCTCACGTGGGACTGTCAGCTAGAGCACCTACCCATGGCTTTCCCAATATATGGTCTCAGTAGTGAGTCTTCATACGTGGTGGCTCAAGGCCGCCAGAGGGTGTTCTGGGGGTAGGAAGTGGGGAAGTGGCCAACCTTTCAAAGTCTGGGGCCAGAAGCTGGCTGAGTCATGTCTGGTCAAAACAGTTACAGAGGGAGATGCAAGAGGGAAGAGATATGGGAGCATATGTATATGTATAACTGATTCACTTTGTTATAAAGCAGAAACTAACACACCATTGTAAAGCAATTATACCCCAATAAAGATGTTAAAAAAAAAAAACAGTTACAGAGCCTACTCAGATTCAGGAGGGGCACAGACCCCACCTCTTGAAGGGAAGAGTGTCAAATAATTTGCAGCTATCTTTAATCCACCATAATACCTACTCCAGTTACTGTCACCAACTGGATCTTTGTTGCCATCTAGCTGTTGAGCCTTCCAATTCCAGAATCTAATTCTGAGTATCTATTTCTTAGACACCCTTCTGGTACCAATTGTTCTAGAGTGGGTTCTTCCAGAAGCAGACCTTGGGACAAGGATTCAGGCGCAAGTAGTTTATTTGGTAGGTGATCCCAGGAGACACCACTAGGGAATTTAGTGCATGGCTGTAAGTTCCAACACTCCATCTTGAGTAGACTGATAGCTTTGCCTCCTCTTCCCTCTTTAGCCTTTGAAATCCAGTATTTAAGTCCTTGTATCAACAAATACTTGTAGGGTAGCTATAGCTTCACTGCTAACTTAACATTCCAATATCTAGATTCTTCATTTTTGTGCCTGGAGATATTCCTTATTTTCACAGGTGTACAGCACTAAAAGGAAGGTTGTTATATGAAGAGTTTCTAGATGTTTTGTAAGGAGAGGGTTTTCCATATGACTTAGTTCTGCTTATTCCCGGAAGCAAAGGTCTTATTTTTTCAGCTTCATATGATCTCTGGGAGATTTTTTCTAAAGATGGCTGCCAACAATTCCTCCCATCCCTGTAAATACCTGCCACTCCTTTCATCAAGAGCTGGAGGCTATGTCCCCACTTGAATCTGGCCAGTCTTGTGACTTGCTTTGACCAACAGATTGTGACAGAAGTCATATACTGGGGTTTTCAAGCCCAGGATTTAAGCTTATAGCCTCCAACCTCCTGGGATCTAGCCATATAAAGAAACTTGACCTAGACTTCTGAGAGAGAGAGACCACATGGAGAGAGGGAGGCTGCCAGCTGAGTCGTGTGAATTAAGTTGTATCAGTTGTTCTAGCCCCAACTGTACTGATGGAATGAAGCTGTAGGAGTGAACCCCACTAACACCATGTGGCGGAGAGACGAGTCATCCCTGCTAAGCCCTGCCCAAGTAGCAGAATACTGAGAACATAAATTATTCTTGCTGTTTTAAGTCACTACGTTTTTCATAACAGCTTTATTGAGATATAATTCACATACCATAAAACTCGCTGTTTCAAAGTATGTAATTCGGTGGGTTTTAGTACGTTCACGAGGTTGTGCCACCATCACTGCTATCTAATTCTAGAACATTTTGAGAATCCTAAAAAGAAACCCCATATCCATTACCAGCCACCCAGTCTTCTCCTTCTGCCTTCAGCCCCTGGTAACCACTAGTCGCTGTGGACTTGTTTATTCTGGACATTTCATATATATGGAAATGTACAATATGTGGTCTTTTGTGACTGGCTTCCTTTGCTTAGCATAATTTTTTCAAGGTTCATCCATGTTGCAGCATGTATCAGTACTTCATTCCTTTATTTAAAATTGTGGTAAAATAAACATAAAACTTACCATTTTAATCACTTTTAAGTGTACAATGTAGTGGCATTTGGTACATTCACATTGTCGTGCAACTGTCCCCATTATCCACCTCCAGAACTTTCTCACTCTCCCAAATTTAACGTCTGTACCCGCTTTCCCCTTTTCCCAGCCCCTGTTAACCACTATTCTACTTTGTTTCTATGAATTTGACTACATTAGGTACTTCATATAAGGTCCTCTTGCATCTTATTTCACTTACCATGTTTTCAAGGTTAATTAATGTTGTAGCATGTATCAGAAGTTCCTGTCTTTTTAAGGCTGAATAATATTTCATTGTATGTATATACCACATTTTCTTTATCCATTCATCTGTCAATGGACATATGGGTGTTCCTACTTTTGGCTGTTATGAATAATGTTGATATGAATATTCATGTACAAGTTTTGTGCAGACATGTTTTAATTTCTGTTGGATATATATCTAGGAGTGGAATTCCTTGGTTATATGGTAACTCTACGTTTAACTTTTTGAGGAACAGCCAGACTGTTTTCCAAAGTGACTGTCCCATTTTAAAATCCCACCAGCAATGTATGAGGTTTCCAAGTTCTCCACATCCTTACCATGACTTGTTATTATCTATCTTTGATTAGAAGTATCTTACTGGAAGGTACTGTACTGAAGTGGTATCTTACTGGAGTTTGATTTAATTTCCCTAATGACTAATGAGGTTGAGCATCTTTTCATGTGCTTGTTGGCCATTTGTGTATCTTTTTTTTTTTTCTTTTGAGAAATGTCTATTCAAATCCTTTGCTCATTTTGGGAGGTTATTTGTCCTTTTATTTTTATTATTTTAAACTATATATTTATTTATTTGGCTGTGCTGGGTCTTGGCTGCAGCACGCAGGATATAGTTCCCTGACCAGGGATCAAACCTGGGCCCCCTGCATTGGGAGCACAGAGTCTTAACCACTGGACCACCAGGGAAATCCCAGTCCTTTTATTGCTGAGTTTCCGTTATTCATCTTTTCTGAATACAATTCCCTCATCAGATATATGATTTGCAAACATCTTCTCCTATCTCCTGTGAGTTGTCTTTTCACTTTGTCAAAGGTGTCCTTTAAAGCACAAATTTTTAAATTTTGATGAAATTTATTTTTTGTGGATATCCAGTTGTCTGCACCATTGTTGAAAAGACTATTCTTTTTCCTCACTGGATTGTCTTGGCACCCTTGTCAAAAATTGATTGACCAGGGGAATTCCCTGGTGGTCCAGTGGTTAGGACTCCACGCTTCCACTACATGGGGCACTGGTTCGACCCCTGGTCGGGGAACTAAAATCCTGCAAGCCACCGGACGCAGCCAAAAAAAAAATTAATTTACCGGATATGTGAGGCTTACTTTTGGACTCTCCACTGCATTCCATTGATCTATATGTCTATTCTTATACTAGTACCATACTTTTTTTTTTTTTAATTTTCTCTTGGGCTTCCTTGGTGGCTCAGTGGTTAAGAATCTGCCTGCCAATGCAGGGGACATGGGTTCGAGCCCTGGTCCGGGAAGATCCTACATGCCACGGAGCAGCTAAGCCCTTGTGTCACAACTACTGAGCCTGCACTCTAGAGCCCATGAGCCACAACTACTGAGCCCGCGTGCCTAAAGCCTGTGCCCTGCAACAAGAGAAGCCACCTCAGTGAGAAGCCCATGCACCGCAACGAAGACCCAACACAGCCAAAAATAAATAAATAAAATAAAATAAAATTTTTTAAAAAAGGAATTTTCTTCCGTTTTCAAGACTTTCTATACTTTAATAGTTGGGGTTTTTTTTTTTGGGCCACGCCACACGGCACGTGGGATCTTAGTTCCCCGACTAGGGATCAAACCTACATCCCCTGCATTGGTAGTGTGGAGTCTTAACCACTGGACCACCAGGGAAGTCCCATTACCACACTGTCTTGATAGCTTTGTACTTAAATTTTGAAATCAGGAAGTGTGAGTCCTTCAATTCTTTTTCAAGACTGTTTTGTCTACTCAGGGTCCCTTTAACTTCTTTAAAAATATGTTTTATAGTTTTCAGACTATGCGTTTAACCCTTGTTATATTTATGTATAAGTATTCTAACACTTGTTACATTTATGTATGTTTATTCTTTTTTGATTCTATGCTAAGTGGAATTGTTTATTTTCTTGTGATTTTTAGATTTTTCATTGCAAGTGTATCGATATCCTGCAACCTTGCTGTGTTTATTAGTTCTAGTTGCCTTTTAGTGGATTACTTAGCATTTTCTATATACAAGACAATGCCATCTACAAATAGAGATGAATTTACTTCTTTCTTTTCAATCTGATGTTTTTCCCCCCCCCACTGAACCCCCTGGCTAGAACCTCCAGTACAAAGTTAAATAGAAGTGGTGAAAGTGGACATCCTTGTCTTGCCTTTGTTCTTAGAGGGAAAGCTTTCAATTTTTAACCCAGGGATTATTGATTCCACTGTGACCAAGGAGGTTGTATGGTCTCAATTCTTTCACATTTGTTGACTTTGTTTTATGGGCCAGGATATGGACTATCTTTGTATACGTTCCATGGATATTTGAAAAGAATGTGTCTTCTTTTGTTGGGTGAGGTATTCTATATTAATTGGATCATGTTGGTTGATAGTGCTGTTAAGTTCTTCTACATCCTTACTGGTTTTCTGTCCAGTTGTTCTACCTATTGTTAAGAGAGAGGTGTTGAAGTCTCCAGTGGAAGTGTGGATTTGCTATTCTTCTTTCAATTCTATCAGTTTTTGTATCAGTTTTGCAGCTCTGTAGTTTTGTAAATACATATTTAGGATTGTACCTTCTTGGTGGGTTGACCCTTTTTTCATTATATAGTGTCCCTCCCTGTCCCTGGTAACTTTTCTTTGCTCTGAAGTCTAATATATCTGATATTAATATACCTACTTCTTTTTTGATTGTTTGCATGATATATTTTTCTATCCTTTTACTTTCAACCTTATAGTTATATTTGAAGTGAGTTTCTTGTAGATAGCATGTAGTTAAGTCACACTTTTTCATCCACTTTGCCAATCTCTGTCTTTCAATAGATATATTTAGACCACTTGCACTTAATAGAATTAGTGATGTTAGGGCTTGAGTCTCCCATCTTTTTTGTTTTCTGTTCTTTTTTTTCTGCTTTCCTGTGGGTTACTTGAATTTTTTTTTTGAATTCCATTTTATCTATAGTGTTTTGGGGTGTATTATCTTTTTTTAGAAGTTGTTCTAAGAATTACATCAAATACACATAAGTTACCACAGTATACTGTTGACATTTTATCAATGTTGTTGACATTTCTAAGTGTAGAAACCTTCCTTCTCTTGATATCCCTTAGTACTTCCCATTTATAAAGTAATTGTTTTAAATATTTCCTTTACATACATTGAGAACATCAATTTTATAATTTTTGCTTCAACCATCAACCATAATTTAGAAAACATAAAAGAAGGAAAATATTTACCCAAGTTTCACTATTTCTGCTGTTCCTTCCTTTTTGATGCTCCAAGTTTTCTTCTTTTATTTTCTCCTTTATGTTCAGAGCTCTTCTTTAGCCATTCTTTTTTTAAAATAAATAAATAAATAAATATATTTATTTTTGGCTGTGTTGGGTCTTCATTGCTGCGCACGAGCTTTCTCTAGTTGTTGCGAGTGGGGGCTACTCTTTGTTGCAGCGCGCGGGCTTCTCATTGTGGTAGCTTCTCCCGTTGCAGAGCATGGGCTCTAGAGCACAGTCTTCAGTAGTTGTGGCACATAGGCTCAGTAGTTGTGGCTCGTGGGCTCTAGAGCACAGGCTCAGCAGTTGTGGCGCACGAGCTTAGCTGCTCCGCGGCATGTGGGATCTTCCCGGACCAGGGCTCGAACCCGTGTCCCCTGCATTGGCAGGCAGGTTCTCAACCACTGCGCCACCAGGGAAGCCCTAGCCATTCTTTTAGGGTAGGACTGCTGGCAACAAATTCTCCCAGTTTTCCTACATCTAAGAATGTCTAAGTCCCCTCTACGTTCTGAAGGATATTTTTCACTTGATATAGAATTCTCAGTTGACGATAATTTTCTTTCACTATTTGAAGTGTGCCACTTCCTTCTGGCCTCATGGTTTCTGATGAGGAATCTCCTGTCCCTTTATAGGTAAGATATCATTTCTCTTTTGCTGCTTTTGAGATTCTCTTTTCTTTAGTTTTCAGTTTAGCTGTGATGTGTCTTGGTGTGCATTTCGTTAGGTTTACCTTGTTTAGGCTTCTCTGAATTCGCAGGGCTATTTTTTCTTTTTTTAATCTTCTGGCCATGCTGCGCGACATGTGGCATCTTATTCCCTGACCAGAGATTGAACCCACGCCCCCTGCCTTGGAAGCGTGGAGTCTTAACCACTGCCAGGGAAGTCCCATGCAGGTTTTCATCTTTTGCCATTTCTGGGAAGCTTACAGCCATTCTTTCTTTCTGTTTTTTTTTTTTTTTTTGCCATGCCACATGGCTTGTGAGATCTTAGCTCCCCAACCAGGAATTGAACCCAGATCACAGCAGTGAAAGCCCAGAATCCTAACCACTAGGCCACCAGGGAACTCCTGACAGCCATTACTTCTTCAACTGCTTTTCAGCCCCACCCTTACTTTTCTCCTTCTGGGACTCTGATGACACAGACTTTAGACTTTTTGTTTTAGTACCATAGGTCCCCATAGTCCTTCATTATTATTTTTTAAGTCTATTTTCTCTGCTCTTCAGGCTGGGTAGTTTCTATTGTTTTAACTTCAAGTTCACTGATTCTTCTCCATTTGCGGGGGGGGGGCGGTAATTGTATTTTTCAACTTTGGCTGCACCGCACAGCTTGTGGGATCCTAGTTCCCTGACCAGTGATAAAACCCACAGCCCCAGCAGTGAGAGAGCTAAGTCCTAACCACTGGACCTCCAGGGCATTCCCTGTATTTTTTTTTTAAATACATTTAAAAAATGTATTTATTTTTGGCTGTGTTGGGTCTTTGTTGCTGCACACGGGCTTTCTCTAGTTGCCACGAGCAGGGACTACTCTTCGTTGCGGTGTGCAGGCTTCTCATTATGGTGGCTTCTCTTGTTGCGGAGCACAGACTCTAGGCGCGCAGGCTTCGGTAGTTGCGGCATGTGGGCTCAGTAGTTGTGGCACGCAGGCTCTACAGTGCAGGCTCAGTAGTTGTGGCGCACTGGCTTAGTTGCTCTGCGGCATGTGGGATCTTCCCAGACCAGGGCTCGTACCCGTGTCCCCTGCATCGGCAGGCGGATTCTTAACCACTGCACCACCAGGGAAGCCCTGTATTTTTCGACTTTAAATGGTTCTTTACATTTTCTATTTCCTTGCTGAGACTTATTGCAGTGTTAATTGCTCATCAACACATTTATGATGGCCACTTTTAAATTCTTGTCAATAATTCTAACATCTCTGTCATCGTGGTGTCGATGTCCATTGTCTTTTTCTCCTTCAGGGTGTGATTTTCCTGATCTTTGGTATGAGTTGACTTTTGACTGAAACATGGGACATTTTGGGTATTACGTTAAGACGACTCTGGATCTTATTTAAATCTTCCTACAGCACACCTCCTCTGACGGGCATGAAAAGGCACTGCTTCATCACTGCCAGGTGTGGGTGGCAGTGAGCTCCATCATCCCACCACACCTCTACTAAAACCCTGGTTGGGAGGGGCTGGGGTGCCCCATTTCTCCTCACGTGGCCTCCACGGACATCAACTTAAAGTCCCAGCTCCCTATCCGGCCTTCTCTTGACTCCAGCCCTGCAGAGATTTGGGGGTGCCCCCAGTACAGCCTAGCAAGGATTGGAAGTCTAGGACCCAGGATTGGAAGTCTAGGACCCAACTCGGCATTTACTGGTGAAGGAGGGGCTGCAGTTCTTCCCGTGGTGTTTCACTAGAGTTTTCTTCCAGTCTTGTTAAGCTAACCCCTTTCCGGTCCTCACTTGGGTTTTTTGGTTGTTGGTCTGCTTCTCCAGCACCCAGCTTGGCTTATATGAAGGAAAAAGAAAACCCAGGGAACTCAATGCCAGTCGTTCATTGGGTCCCAAGGTCCCCAGCCAGTCTTTCTTCTCTCCACCTTCCAGTCTTCTGTTTGTTTTATATAAAATATCCAGGGTTTTATTTAGTGGAAAGGATAGGGATAAATACTTCCATCCCATCTTCCCATATAGGAATGTAAAATGGTGCAGCCACTGTGGAAATCAGAATGGCGATTCTTCAAAATATTAAAAATAGAACTGCCACATGATCCAGCAATTCCACTTCTGGGTATATATCCAAAGAATTGAAAGCAGGGTCTTGAAGGTTTTGAAGAGATATTTGTACACCCATGTTCATAGTATTATTCACAACAGCTAAAACATGGAAGCAACCCAAGTGTCCAACAGATGAATGGATAAGCAAAATGTGGTATATACATACAGTGGAATATTACTCAACCTTAAAAAGGAAATTCTGACACATGCTACAACACGGATGAACCTTAAGGACATTATGCTAAGTGAAATTAGCCAGTCACAAGACGACAAATACTGTCTGACTCCACTTACATGAGTAGTCAAAATCATAAAGACAGAAAATAGTAGTTGCCAGGGGCAGGGGAGGATCTCAGGAGAGGAATGAGGAGCTGGTGTTTAAGGGAGAATTTCAGCTCCTACAAGATGAAAAAGCTCTGGAGGTGCGTAGTGGTGATGGCTGTACAGCAATGTGAATGTATTTAATACCACTGAACTGTCCACTTAAAAATAGTTAAGATGATAAATTTTGTGTGTATAATTTTTTTTTCTAATGCATAGTTGATCTAAGAAGTAAATTTCACCCGTAAGTGTAACTTCAAGGCAAAGGCTCCTCTGCTCCCTATGAACAGACCTAACTCTACGTTGGAGCTGACCATGCTTAATACACAGTGAGGCACTTTAGGCCCAGCAGGCGCCGAGCTCCTCTGCCAGGTGCTTCCAATACACTGATGCTCACATTCTCTCAGCTGCGGAGACTGCAGTTCAGTGAGTCCTGGGAACAACTGTCCCAGGGTCATAGCTGGTGAGCCGTAAAGCAGAGGCAAATCCTCATTTCCTTGTGCCAAATTCCATGAGGCCTCTTAGCATAATCTTTTCAGAAATGACAGCTCAAAAGTAGGAATAACAAATGTTTATTCAGAAATGGGTAACACAGCCTCCTCCATCCCTTAATGCCTCTTCCTCTCCTTTTGAACAAAAGAGACACAGACGGGGAATGCAGGGGAGTGGGAGGTGAAGGACACAAGGACTGGCCTACCACCTTCTGTTTCCCACGATGCCATCCTGTAGAACAGGGGGGCAAACAGGCTCTGCCCTGCAATGTACCATATGGCCAGCCAGAGGACAGGGCCCAGATGGCCAGGCAGCTGCAGGTGGGTTCACTGAAACCCTGTGATAAGCAGAGCAGCCTGACATGGTACTGGAGGGGAGACAGGAGGATAAAGCCATGCAGTCGGGATACATACCGTCCCTCCCGAAAGCAGAGTCCACGCAGTGATCTGTCTCCAGTACCTGCGAAACCAGGTCCTAGTGTCTTATGGACATTCTCTGGGGCCAAGGAGGGGAAAGTGTAGGAGGCGTGTCTCCCAGCTGCTGAAGAGAACTAAGTTTGCACCCATTCAAAGGGAGAGAAGGGAACGAAAGCAGCCTTCTTTAAAGTACTAGAAAGTGGAGCAGCAACAGGCAGATTCCTCGGGCTTCCCAGGCCTGGGCAACCTCAGACCTGGACGACTGAGCTCGGTTCAAACCCTGGGTCCCCCCTGCTTGACAGATTTAACTCTGTGGAAACATGAGTTTCCAGGTTTTTCTTCACTGGACTGGCCCCAAGTAGGTCATGAGAGATTCTTAGTGTCTCAGGTCCCGTTTATACTTTCTAGGCTTGTGCCTTCCATACCACCTGCTACTGATCTGTAGCCCTCCCAGAATCCCACTCCCCAAAACACGCCAGCTCTGCTAGGCTGGCTTCCCTTTACAGTCCCAACAAACCGGCAGGAAACTGAGAATGAATGTCACTGGAGCAATGCTGTGCTGGTATATTCTGGGGCTGCCCCAGGTTCTACAGTTTTGCCCCAAATGCCTGGAACCATACTGAGGGAACAACTCACCAGCTTGCCTGGAAAGGCTGCTTTGCTCTCTCACCTCCCTCCCCACCACCCATCGCTCCCCTACCCCGACTGCCAAGGCAGGAAAACACCCTCCCGTCAGGGTGGGTCCCTCACAACAGTGGAGCAGTGCCCCCTGGTGGCTGCTGGATATATGCCGCCTCTCAGCATCCCTAACTATTGTCCTGTTCCTGTACCTAAGGCCAGAAGAAAAAATCTAGCAGTAAGTCAACAACTCCTATTCAAATAACCCCCCAGGCCCACAGAGTCACAGGACGGGAGGCAGGCCCTTTGAAACACCCAACGAGCAGAGAGCTGGCATGTGCACCAAAACCAGGGTGTGACAATGCTGTACTGCTGAGAAATGGGAGGCTAATGCTGCAAGCCCCTCCCAGCAGTGACGCCCAGAAGGCCAAGAGAGCTGGGGCGGGGCACTCGGCACAACTCAAGGGAAGAGGGGAGTGTGAACTCAAGAATTTACTCTAGGTTGACTGAGACAGTACAGGTCCCCCAAACCAAGAGCCAGCGGTGCACTCTTCCTAGCGAAGCAAGTCTCACCCTGCCCTTGCCACAGGGTCCTCTCCAGACCACACTGGTCTGGAGCCAACTGCGGTGAGAGGACAAGGGGCCTGTGACCTGATCCCCACCTAGGCCACCTCCACTGACCAGGAGAGTGAGCGGCAGAGATCCTGAGCTGACCTGGTTCCTATTAGGATGGCAGGGGCTTCCATTCCCCACTTCAAAAAGTTTAAAAAAGAGAAAGGGGAGTCAAACCCTCACCCCTGAAGAAAGAGCAGTGTCCTTCAAACAGCCCTTGGCCTGCATTCCATTGGGCCTCAAGAAGGCCACCCAGAGAATTCAGGGAACCATTTCCAGACAGAAAAAAACAATTTAGGGCTGAGTTTAGGGGGAGACACTCTGAGCAACACAAGCTTACCTTGGTGATGAGGTGGAGAGAGAAGAGACATACTACAGGAAATGTTAACATACAGAAGAGCACAGGGTAGAACACAACACAGAAAGGCGGGTACCATCCAGTGAGGAAGCTCTCTACCCCCGGCGACCCTTCCCACGCTCAGGGGCCTCCAGTCCAATGGCCCATAGGTCACAAGCTTTGTTTTGGGAAACAGAGCCACCCTCCTCTGCCCCCGCTTCTGGCTGTCTCGCTCCCCCGCTCAAAGTTTGATTTTGAATTCTGTGGGCTGTGTGGTCACAGAGGCCCCTGAGGACTTGAAAAGTGCCTTCAGAATGGTGTCAGGGTCCACTTCGGCAGGAGGGTTGGATGAGGCGGCAGAATTCACCCTGCGAGGCAGCTCACTCTCCTTTTTCACTGAGGGGCTGTCGCTCAGCCGTCTGTAGAGAGCACAGAAAAGTCAAAGTCCTTGTGGGTTTCCCTTACGTAGAGAGCAGTCCCACTGTTAGCTGAGGATCTCTCAAAAGCTGAGCACCAAACATAATGCTTTCCGTACCCTTTTACTCCATTTCTTATAGCAAACCTATCATTTTTTAAATTTGCTGATGAGAAAATTGAGATGCAGTCTGCTATGATCTGGGTTTTAAGTTTAGGAAACACTGCATGTCCCTCAGGGATGGTCAAACACACATCGGCATATTACACATTCTGAGAAGTCTTATAGATTTAACTGGGTTTAGCCCAGTGGTTCCCAAACTCACTATGTCATAAAACGCACATTTTTCAGAATACAACTTAATCCTGCAACACGGTTTAAGAAACTTATGTAAGTCACACGACGCAATATCCAGGGTTCAAAGTGCCGTCTTTCGGTATTTCAAAGTCTATTTCAGGCCTGCCCCACACTACCCCTCCCACCTTGGCAAGGCTAACATTCTCCCTGGGTCTGTGTATCCTTGTCTACAAAAGGACTTCCTTCTGAATGTCAGTCTAGACATTTTCTGCATCTCAGGCTTCAAAAAGTCCTCAGTCCTGGACCAGGCAATGTATGCCTGGGTATGTAACAAAACAAGGGGTAGCACCCAGCACTGTCCCCCAGAGTCAATCATGAGGAGGCAGGGTTTTCCGCTCACCCGGACAACGCACACACAACTGGCCTGCTCGCCGCTTTCTTCTCAGGTGTTTCTAAATTATAAGGCTGGGAACGAGGTCTTAATGTTAGCCCCTGTGGGGTCAATCCCCTGCAGATGATGTGACAAGCCACTTTGCACAAATTTAAGCCTCCTGATTGGCTGCCTGCTACCAGAGCAGAGGAAATGGAATGGAGCTGTATGCAGGCAGTTTACCCCTCAGAACAGAGAGATGGTCATGCAGAGTAGGCAAGCAGAAAAGCTCCACTTGGTCCCCAGCACCCCACCTTTGGAACTTACAGCAGGATGGGCTGGTCTGAGGTGATAACATTCCCATTCATGTGGAGGTTGCATTTCATTGGTTGCCCTGAAAAACCAAAAAAGAAAAGGCTCTGCCATGGGACTTCAGCTCCTCACACAAAAGGACATGGACTGCCATTTTCATTACCAGGAGTCAAAGCATACACCACTGGCAGCTCTGGCTGCACAGCT
Source organism: Phocoena phocoena (assembly GCF_963924675.1). NCBI lineage: Eukaryota > Metazoa > Chordata > Mammalia > Artiodactyla > Phocoenidae > Phocoena > Phocoena phocoena. The sequence continues at coordinate 6,574,026 of NC_089229.1, read as the reverse complement.
AGGGATGGGGCTGTCAGGTTTTGGCAAAGCCAGAGACTAAGAAAACCCCAGGGTTATGAGGTCCATGAAACCTTGCCAATGATGGCACCAAGAAGCCAAGTGGCAACAGAGCTAGCTTCATGCAGGAGATCAGAGTCAAAGTAAGGGAAAAAGTGGACTCAGCATGAAGCACTCCAAACTTGTTTGTGAAACAAGTAGTAAGGGAAAATGCTTACGGTATAAAATTAAGTGAAAAAAAAATTCAAAGCCTATGTTCAGATGTCTACTTTGTCCATGAAGGATTAACCTTACAAGGACTGGATTCCCACTTTATATAGCATGTGATAAGTGTAAGAATAACAGCACAAAAAAAGGGGAAGAGGGAATAGAGCCCTATAGGAGTGATATTTCTAAATCTCACTGCAACTGCGTTAATACTAACCTGAAATAGATTCTGATAACCTACAATGTATACTGTAAACCCCTGAGCAACCATTAAGAAAGTGACTCAAAAAATACAGTGGAAAAAAATCATTAAAAGAACTAAAATGCTGCACTAGATTTTCATATAATGCAAAAGAAAGCCACATAAAATGTGAACGGATTAAATAATCCAATAAAAAAGCAGAGGCTGAGATAACCAACAAGGATCTACTGTATAGCACTATACTATTTTGTCATGACCTATATGGGAAAAGAATCTGAAAAAGAATGTGTGTGTGTGTGTATCTATCTCTGAATCACTGTGCTGTACATCTGAAACTAACATTGTAATTCAACTATACTTCAATTAAAAACATAACATCTCTGCTTGCTCTTAGTACACAGGTGGCCCCGGAGGGTTTAATGCACCAGGAGGTCCAACCACCCATCTCAGAGGAAGGCCTGCTGTGAGCAGTGAGGAGCAGCAAGGTGAGGTGGCTGCTTTCTCCCTGACTTACCATCCAGACACCGGTTGTTATACTTCTTATATGCAGTGATGGCATCGTCCTTCTTCACGAAGACCACCTCTGCTACCCCAGGATGGACCAGCCGAGCTCGCTTCAGGGCTCCACAAACACAAAAAAGCTCCTGTGAAGAACAAGAGGGGTTAGTTAGGGTTGGGGGAGCATTTTGGGCAGTCATTATCCTTCCAGCCTGCCATTCACACACTCCAGACAGGGCTCTGGGTTGACTGGTGGCCGCACTCTGACTGAACACGCCCAGCAGCCAAGATTTCAGGGAGGCTCCATTTTAGGTGGTCCTGGGACATCCACAGGCCTCAACCTGGGACCAGATGAGGGGAAAAGCTGTTCTGGCAGTGAGAAGTGAGTCTGGGCTTACAAGTCTTGGAGTCCCTGTGACTCCAAGTCACCCCCAAAGTCTTCCTGCCTCAGTGCTCACTTCCTCAACAAGGGAAATAGTTATGGAATACGGAATTTCTGTCAAGAGTGTCTGTAATGAGAATGGACAGACATATAGGCTCATCAAAGACAGTAGCTAATATATCATCTGGGAATCAGTTAGAAACACAAATTCTGGAGTTCTATGCAGGGTGACCAATCATCCTAGTTTGGCTAGATTGAGGGATTTCAACTGAAATCATTTTCAAGGCAGTGCTTTGTACACCTGTGTCATCATCATCATTTATTCCAACTCTAATCCCTCCTCTTTCACAGACTGAGGCCAGAGAGGGAACCCAATATGGATACAGACTGCAAAGGCCAACTAGCACCCAAGCCATTTCTTCACCTGCAACTGCCTTCACAAGTTGGTTATGGGGACAAAAAGATTTACAAAAAGGTCGTTGAAATGACTTTTTTCTAATGATAAAAGGAAAAATGCTACATATCAAAACCAAGATACGGAACTGAATACTAAGTGTAATTCTAACTCTATTAGTTTTTCTTTTAACATTACTTATTTGGGTAGAAAAGAGGTGAGGATGACTATTATTGGCAGTTCACTATGATTATTGGCAGTTTACTATGAGTAGTAATCATTACAGGTAATTCGTTTTTCATTCCTCTGTAATTTCAAAGATCCTGCATACAGAATGCCTGCCACACAGTAAGTGTATAAATAATAATAGCTATAATTAACTCAATAAATAAAAGCTATTATTACTTTTATAATCAGGAAAAAATTGCTTTCTTTCTCATTTGTCAAGTCTTATACAAAGTAGGCAACAATTTCTATTCTCATGTGCACTGTTCACAAAGTGATCACCCAGCACTCACATTTCACAAGTAAAACCATTAACAAACGTGGCGGCCAGTGTGGGCTGTTATAGAACCTGGGACTCAGCTGCAGGGAGAGGCTGGAGTCCAGCTCCATTCATTCTGTGATCTAACAGTTGAGTAAAAAGGGCGCCTGGGTTCTTTAACAGTCTTATTGGTGCCTGAATGAAAATGAGGTTGAAAAGTCCTGGCTGAAAGACAAATACCGTATGCTAACACATATATATGGAATTTAAGAAAAAAAAAAATGTCATGAAGAACCTAGGGCTAAGACAGGAATAAAGACAAAGACCTACTAGAGAATGGACTTGAGGATATGGGGAGGGGGGAAGGGTAAGCTGTGACAAAGCGAGAGAGAGGCATGGACATATATACACTACCAAACGTAAAATAAATAGCTAGTGGGAAGCAGCCGCATAGCACAGGGAGATCAGCTTGGTGCTTTGTGACCACCTGGAGGGGTAGGATAGGGAGGGTGCGAGAGAGGGAGACACAAGAGGGAAGAGATATGGGAACATATGTATATGTATAACTGATTCACTTTGTTATAAAGCAGAAACTAACACACCATTGTAAAGCAATTATACTCCAATATAGATGTAAAAAAAAAAAAAAAAAAGAAAAGAAAAGAAAAGTCCTGGCTAAGTCTGGGCCACCCTTCACTAGGTACCTGAACTGGGTTTTGCCCATGACTGCCAAGGGTGGGACAGGATGGACCAGAAGCGCAATCCAGAGGGGCCAACCACTAGGTAACACCAGTCCATTTCATCCCTTTTACTTTGGAGCTATCATGAAAACCCCTAAAGGAGGAAGAAATTCCAAAGACTGAGGAAAATATGAACCACTGGATTTTGCACAGTGGGACTAAATGATCCCATTCTAGCACAATTCCATGGCCCTGAGATTTATGTTGGGCACCTGGCTCTGTTTTTGTTGTTTTCGTTTTTTTTTGGGGGGGGCACACTGCATGGCTTACAGGATCTTAGTTCCCTGACCAGGGATTGAACCCAGGCCCCGGCAGTGAAAGTGCCGAGTCCTAACCACCGGACCGCCAGGGAATTCCCCTGGCTCTGGTTTAGAAGCTGTGAGGAAAAGGGTTCACATACCTGGCCTGACTGCTCTTTGGAAGGTCTGCTTCCAAGGCTGGCCCTTGGCTGGCATCTGGGAACTTAGATTCTGGGAGGGCTCCCATAACCCTAACCGATAACAGTGGCGCACTGAGCCTAAACTGTTTGTGCCGACAATGCAGTTTATGCTAAACACTTGCTTTCCTTCTGAGTCTGGAATTTTGGCGTTAGGCAGAGGGTGCCTACATGACTCGTCCCTGATAAAAACCCTGGGCACTGAGTCTCTAATGAGCTTCCCTGGTTTCACACATGTCATTACAAGCAACTGCTGGGGGAATAAAGTATATCCTGTGTGGCTCCAATGGGAGAGGACTCCAGAAGTTTGAGTGTGCTTTCCTCCAGCCTTTGCCCCACGAACATTTTCCCTCTGTTGATTTTGCTTTGTTCCTGTAATGAATCTTAGCCCTGATACAACTCTATGCTAAGTCCTGTGAGTCCTCTTAGAGAATCAGCTAACCAGGGGGTGCTCTTGGGGACCCTTGAAACAGAAGTGGCTTGAGATTTGAAATTCTGGCAGGCCACAGTACTCACAACAATGTCCTCCTCGGTGACTCGAGGGTGCAGATTATTCACGGTCATCTTGGTGCCTTCCAAAGGGCTGAGGACAGGCTGCCACAGACAAAAGAACGTTACCGGAAGTCAGTGAACAGCAGAGCTCACTTCAGGCAAACAACCAGGAAGGTCCAGAGGAAACCCCCATGGAGAGCCTGTCACAACTGGGCCCCTCTAATCATGCCCCCATCACCCTATGCTAGGGAATGGAACCTCTCATCATTTCCCAAATACGCCAGGCCCTTTCGGGCCCGAGCCTCTGCCTGGAATGCCATTCACGTTTCAAGACCCGCCCGGCTCAGATGGCACTTTCTCTTTAAAGCCTTCCCGTATCTGTTCAGTTGAATTAGATGCTCTTTCCTCAGTGCTCCTGGCAGCCGTCTGTTGTATCACCAGGCACAGTGCTCTGTCTGCAGCTCTGTTTTCCCTATTTGCCTGTGAGCTCTCTGAGGGCAGGGGCCACTGGATCTTGGTTTGCTCATTTGTAAAGCGGGGGTGGCAACGCCCACCTCAAAGGCACTATGAGGACCCAACAGGATGCACACAGCACACTGCCCACCCAGCACAGGCTAACTCTCAACTAGCGTGGTCACTTCCTCTCCTTCACCTTCACCTCACCTCGGCAGGCGGCAGCTCTTTGGGGGGATCCTCCTTGTTCACTAACGTCCGGGACATGTTGGTCAAGGCTTTTGTTCGAACAGAGGAGGGGAGAGCAGGAGCTGTGTATGCATCATTCTGAACCACTTTGGTGAAAGGAAGCGCCTTGGACATGGAAAGCTTGGAACTGCTCACCCCAGCCTAAACAAAGAGGAAGAGAGGAATCTGAAAAGCTAGCGACCCAGACACCCCAGGGGTCTGACAACCCCCAGTATCTCAAGGCCTCCCACCTCCCAGTTCCATTATCGATCTAAAGCCAGAAAGGTGCCAGCTGCCAGGGAAGGGGAAGGAGGAGAGAAAAACGGCCTGCACGTGTGTTCACAGAAGCCACTTTCCAGTGTGGGAAGCCCTTTCCAAGAAGCTTCCACGCAGTCCTGAACAGGAGCCACAGGCTCACCCATACCGTTTAGACTTTATAAAAACCCTACAATTTGGAGTTAAGAGGCCAGAAGCTCGGGGTCAAGTTCACTCCTAGATACGCTTCTATCACGATGGGCTGGCTGGGAATAGGAACTCACTCTTAAGAAGGCCTGGACTCCCAGCTTTTTGGTCCCTGTTCTGCACAGAGGAACGATGTGTAGCCCTGCCTCCTCAGCTCCCAGACTGTCAGGGACATGCTGGCAGAGTCAGCATGTGCAAACCAGCAGAAACAGCTCCATCCCTCACTTACCTGTTACCCCTAAGTGCGGACGTGATCCCTTGGAAATATAAACCAGTGAACTCCCTGGTTTTAATGTGTCTGAGGAAAAAAAAATGCATGAGGCAGAAGTGGCAGGTGGTCTTGTCGTAGGAAAAAGGAGGAATGCAGCAGCCAGACAAGCAGATGATGGGACAGGGTCAATTCACCAGCTTCTGCCAATCCAGGTGAATCTAGCTTCATGCTGGATCCCACATTTCTCAAGCTGTTTTCTGAGTCTCAAGAGCCAGTGAGTGTAGTGGTTAAACACATAGCCTGGGAGCCAGACTGCTTAGGTTTAAATCCTTGATCCACTACTTACAAGCTGAGCAGATTTATTTCACCTCTCTGTGCCTAATTCCTCATCCGTAAAATAGGGGTAATAATAGTACCCATCTCACAGGGTGGGAAGGAAAGGAAGTCTTAAATAAGTTAATATAAACACAGGGTTTTTTCCAATTAGGGTTAGCCACTAACTGAGTTAGGAAAGGCCCAGCCCCTTTGTAACAAACTGGCATCATTCAGCTTCACACATCATATTAAGAGCTTCAACGGTAACCAGGAAATTAGTCCACATATTCAGTGCAGTGACCAAAACTGAGTCTTTGGGTCTCTGAAGACCAAACAAAGGCACTTAGCTTGGGCACCCACTTGCCTCCCTATGTGTAATCTGGCCGCATGCACTGAGCTGGGCATGATGTTCAGAGGTCCCTGATATTCCGAGGAACTACTTTCTTTCCTTCTCTGCATCAGCATCCTAGTCCATCGAGCTTTCCCTGCATGCAGGCTGCACCTGGTGGAGCCTTCAGGCAAGGCTCAGTTTATTCTTGCTAACACACTAACCAAGGGAATCCAGACTCAAGAATGGAGCCAGAGCTGCTGACCATGGAAGGAAGGGGACCAGGCAGAATGTCCTGCCACAAAGGAAATAAAATGTGATTCTGTCCTGTGGGATCACTCATATTTCCCCTGCAGTGACTCAGACACAGCAATTGGGAGCTGCAGCTCTGCACTTCACTATCTGTGGGATCTTGAACAAGTCAGTGGACGCGCTGCTGGTCTCAGCATTTATAAAAGCCAGGGGTTGGACTAGTTCCGGTTTTGATAATCTCATGACCCAAATGAAGAAATATTTCTGAATTGAAAGGCCCTACTCTCCACCACCTCTCCCATGAACCTGATCAGACACACCCAGAGTGTAGGAAGAAGGTAAGATGTCATACCACGTGGTGGAGAAAGCTGCCTGAGGCTGCAAATTTCATCTGTTTACTAGGAATGGGAGCTATAACATCATCATCTTCATCCAGGTCATATAAATTCTGAAAATAAAGAAATATAAGCTAACATGGTATGCAGGCTCTCAACAGACATTTGGAGTAAGGACAACAGGGAGATGAGGGCTGGAGTAAGTGAGGTGGGGGGAGAAGTGGGTGCAGGGGGAGTGCCTGGGGGAAACTGGTCTGGGAGACTGGGGCTCAAGTCCTGGCAGGCTGCCTCCCTGCCCCCAAGGGCGCAATGAAAGTGCTGCAATTCCAGTTACATCAGAAGTAACTTTCTACAAGTGGGTACCTTGTAGTTACCTATCAAGGGCCCCTAAAATGTCTGTTTATATCCTTTGGCTTACAAAGTCTGTGCCAGGCAATCTGGCCTATAGAAATAAACCCAAACTCTAGAAAAAGCTTTTTTCCTCCAAGATGTTCATAGAAGGATTTCTAACAGTGGAAATTACAGGAAAATGGTTAAAATAAACCCAAATGTCAACTCAATGGATCAAGCAGTTATTAAAATGTTTACAGTAAATGTGAAAACAAACAACATGAAACTGGATAATAACATAATCACAACTACAGCTATGCATTAAATAAATAATAATCACACACACACGACACAGGAAGGAACCAGGGCAGAATTTCAACAGGGGCTGGCTGTAGAGAGCCAGAGCGTGAGGACTTTTTTATCCCCTTCCTTAACCTTTCTCTGTTTTGCAAAATTTCTGTATAAGCACATACTACTTTTATAATAAAAATAAAAAAAATTTCAATTTGCCTCTCTCTCCCTATGCATTTAAGAAATTTTTTTTTAAAACTCATACACTGCAAAAAGTGTCAAATGTAATTAATCCCTCCTCCAACTCTTCAAATTGGAACCTTGGGCCAGGCCTCAGTTAATCCACGTGGAAGGCCACATCAAAACACACAAGTGTGGGGGACTTCGCTGGTGGTCCAGTGGGTAAGACTCCGTACTCCCAATGCAGGGGGCCTGGGTTTGATCCCTGGTCGGAAAGCTAGATCCTGCATGCGTGCCGCAACTAAGAAGTCTGCGTGCCGCAACTAAGAGTCTGCACATCGCAACTAAGAAGTCCGCATGCTGCAACTAAGACCCAGCACAGGCAAAATAAATAAATAAATATTAAAAAATTTAAACAAACAAACAAAACCACACACGTGTGTATACACACACACACAGTCCACCTGTTTGGCCTGGTGGTTATTGACGACGTTGATCTTCATTCCAGCAGGATGGGCATGAGTTGGTGCCATGGCCTTCTGCTGTGGAACCTAGAAATACCCAGTGGTCACAATTCATCCCACAGGGCCTGCAAGTGTTCTCTATGTGAGTAGAGGATCACTTAACTTAAAATATGGTGGGCACTCAGTTTTGGTCTGTGGTAAAAGGCCCTACAAGACTGCCTTATGCCCAAAGCAGGAAAGCGACAGGAAGACCCATCATCCCAGAGCTCATGTGACGATGCATTTGCAGGGCTCGATGAACCTGGCTTAATAAATGTTCACTGCTGCTGCTGTTCCTTTTACCAAAGATGCTGAGAAGATTAAATGATATTGTTTCCATTCCCTTTGGGGCAGCGGCTGTGCAGGTGGCCAAGACCCTGCACTAAGAGCCAGGTCTGACTGGGCTTCTATCCTGGTCCTCCCTCCCACTGACCGGCTGTGTAACTGTGCTCAATTACTCACATCTCTGAGACTTAGATTCTTCTTTTATAAAACTGGGGTAATAATCCATGGTTGCAGTGAGGAATACATGTTAAGTACCTGCTACATAGCACGAGCTCAGTCAATGTTTTGTCCTTTCCTCTCACTTCCCTCTACTACTATCTCACTTAGAAAATCACTTAATTTCTCTGGACTACCCCCCACCCTTTTCTTTTACAGAAAAGTGAGATGATATCTTGCCTACCTCATATGGTTACTACACAAACAGCTGGGGGAACTGGCACTTTGCCTAAACACTCCTGGTCCTTGGCCTGAAACTACAGCTGTTACTGGTTTCCAGGAATCTGTGACAGGAGCCACAACCTACCTGGATGGTTTTAGTGAGCTTCAGAGCAGGGGTCACTGTCCCGATGGGTGGGCTCATGAAGGCAGCAGGGGAATTCCGCTTCAAGCTGATCTTCTCCCGGGCATCAGCCACCTGGTGGGGCTTCTGGGGCACCGTGCTCTGCTGCTTGCGGGAATTCAGCATCTCTCTGGCATCTTGCACTTTCCCTTTGATCCGGAACCTGGCATCTTTCTGCAAAAGCTTTTCCCGGGCATCCTTGACTCCCAGCTTGAGCCGGGCATCTGAGAGGCCAATCTTCTGCCGAGCATCAAACCTCTGCTGGAAGGTGGCTGTGCGTGCTGGCTGGCCGAGAAGGCTCTGTTGGATCCCAACACGAGATCGGACACCTCCAACTCCTGGTCTGGCATTGAGCCTGCAAATAAAAACTGTAACATTAAGAGGATCTGGATATCAACAGCAGGCTGTGGAAGTAGAGCCATGGTAATACCGGAAACAAAGAAAGTCCTGGAGAAACCAGAAAGCTGCTCCCTGTCAGAGGAAACAATTAATAGAGACTTCTTTCGTAATTTTATGACTTTTAACTCTGCACTGTAAACAAAGTTAGGAGGGAGGGCCTGCTGGTTTCTATCACTAGGTTAAGACTGTTTTTGCTCCCAGACCAGGTGTTTTTAGACAGTATGATAGACACCTCCAAACAATACCACAAAAAATAAGAATATTCCCCAGATATCAAAACCCCACACACCTGAAGAGCAACTTCAGTTTCCAAAGTGCTTCCACATCCGTGCTCTCAGTCAGCACTCTCAGCACCCTGTGGAGCAGGCATTATTATGCCCATTTTACAGCAGAAGAAACAGGTTTAGAGAGCTTGAGTGATTAACGAAGGGTGCCCAGCTGGCCTCCGGCAGCCTCCTGCCTCCGGCAGCCTCCTGCCTCCAGGGCAGGCAGATATCCCCACTGGGCTGGGACCAAGAAAGCCAACACATGGGTCTGGCTTGGAGCCAGAGGACTAACAGACTAAGATATAAAGACTTGGTAGAAAGAAAAATAATCACTCTGAACTGTTTCTATTCACAATACTCTGACTCCAAATGTGTAGGTTTTTTCCTCACGCCAACTAATTCTCTAAGTCTCTAGACACCAACTGGGTGTCTGACAGCTCAATTCTGACACTAACTACCTAGAGTTGGCACAGACTCCACAGGTTAAAGGCTCAGTCCCACAAGACTGTCCTCAAGTCAGAGGTCAATTCCAAGTCCTGGGCTTCCTGTTCATCTGATCGACGGGCTATAAATGGAGGGTTCGCACGACCCCCCCCCCAAGTTACATAATTTGCTAGAATACCTTATAGGACTGAGGAAAACAGTTTACTTATTATTACCAGTTTATTACAAAGGATACAATTCAAGAACAGCCAAGAAGAAGATATGTGTAAGGCAAAGTACAGAGAAAGGGTATGGCAACACCACCCTCCTGGCACATGGATGTGTTCACCAACCCAAAGTTTCTCCAAACTCAATTGTATAGGGGTTTCTATGGAGGTTCCATTACCATAATTGATCAAATCACTGGTTACTGATGATAAGCTCAATCTCTAGCCCCTCTTTTCTCCCTGGAGGTCCAGGGTAGGGAGTGGGGTGGAGCTGCAAGTTCCAACAGGCTAATCATGCCTAGGTCTTTCTGGTGACCAGCCCCTGTCCTGAAGCTCCCTAGGGGCCTACCAAGAGCTGCTTCATTAGAACAAAAGATGCTCCTATCACCCTTATCACTCAGGAAATTCCAAGGGTTTTAGAAACTGTGTGCCAGGACAAAGACCAAATATATACTTATCACAGTCTGCAACAACAAAAATGTCAATCCAGAAACTGTTAAAACTGGAAAGGAACAAAACTCCATAAAACAAGTCCCATTCTCTTCTGGGGCTCCTTTGTTGGCTCTTCTAATGGCTTGCGAGGAAACAGAAGATGCTTCTAGTCCAATCCTGGAAGTCCTCTCTGGGATCTGTGGGCTTCTGCCCACCCCACCATAAGGCTTCCAGCCACACAAACAGTCCTGTGGCAGGTGCCCTGCTGGGGACACCAACTCCCACGCCTCCTCTTTGGGAAACCCTCTCTGATTCTTCCAGGACAGCCCTCCTTTGTGCTATTATCCTTTGTGTTCTTCCCTTCTCTCCCTACCCTGGACTGGGAGGGAAGTGGCGGATGGGGCTCATTCCTGATTCACTGCCCCGTGCTTTGTAAGTGTTGCTGAGCCCTGGCTCAGTATCAGAAACATCTAAGGAGCTTCTTAAAAATATAGATAGCTCTAAAAAAAGGAAAGAAAACTAACAAACAAAAAAATACAGCTCTCTAAACCCCACCCCAGAGCTACTGAGTCCAAAATCTGGGTGAAGGCCTGGGCATATGCATTTTTCACTCAACAGGTGATCCTGGAGAACAGCAGTGTTGAAAATCTCTGACCTGGAGTTAGAAGGTAAAACTACTGAATAAACAAGTTCCTATACCATGTCCCACATCACTGCGCAGGCCTCCCAGGAGGCATCCTTCATAGTGGGCAAGCCACTGGGTTCTCCTACTGCCTCTTTCTTCCTCAGCCAGCTGGAGTGAGACTGTCCACCAGCTCCTCTGCTAACAGCAGGAGTGCAACCAAAGGTGAGTCTTCCTGGCACCAGTAAAAGAAAACCTGGACCTTCATCTTGTTATTCTAAGCATAGTGGAAAAACACCTGCTGCCACTACTATGCCAGAGCCAGACCTAAGGCAGTGATGCATAACGTCAGTTTTCTTTGAAAAATGGCAAATTAGGATTTAAGTACTTTCCGGTGGGTTTATACAAAAAACAGGTGGAAGGGACTTCCCTGGTGGTCCAGTGGTTAAGACTCCGCACTCCCAATGCAGGGGGTCTGGGTTCGATCCCTGGTCAGGGAACTAGATCTCACATGCCACAACTAAAAAAAAGATCCTGCAGGCCACAACTAAAGAAAGATCTCACACGCATCAACGAAGATCCCGCATACCACAACTAGGACCTGGAGCAACCAAATAAATTAAATAAGTAAATATTTAAAAACAACAACAACAACAAAAAACAGGTGGAAGAGAGAATGGAAGGGGTCATTTACAGAATCAATCAGATTAGGTTTAAAGTGGGTAGGTGGGACTGCTTGTCCATCCCTGCTCTATTTTCTCATGTAGAGACTCTGGGAGACTGAGGGGACTTCCCTGGTGGCACAGTGGTTAAGAATCTGCCTGCCAGTGCAAGGGACACTGATTCAATCCCTAGTCCGGGAAGATCCCACATGCCGTGGAGCAACTAAGCCTGTGCGACACAACTACTGAGCCTGCGCTCTAGAGCCCACGAGCCACAACTACTGAAGCTGCGAGCCTAGAACCTGTGCTCCACAACAAGAGAAGCCACCGCAAAGAGAAGCATGCACACTGCAACGAAGAGTAGCCCCTGCTCGCCGCAAGTAGAGAAAGCCCACGTGCAGCAACGAAGACCCAATGCAGCCAAAAATAAATAAATAAATTTATATATGTTAAAAAAACCCCAAAACTGAAATTGAGTTATTTGTAGTGAGGTGGATGGACCTAGAGTCTGTCATACAGAGTGAAGTAAACCAGAAAGAGAAAAACAAATACTGTATGCTAACACATATATATGGAATCCAAAAAAAAAAAATGGTTCTGAATAACCTAGAGGCAGGGCAGGAATAAAGATGCAGACATAGAGAATGGACTTGAGGGCACGGGGAGGGGGAAGGGTAAGCTGGGACAAAGTGAGAGAGGGGCATGGACATATATACACTACCAAATGTAAAACAGATAGCTAGTGGGAGGCAGCCGCAAAGCACAGGGAGATCAGCTCGGTGATTTGTGACTACCTACAGGGGTGCGATAGGGAGGGTGCAAGGGAGACGCAAGAGAGAGGGGATATGGGGATATATGTGTATGTATAGCTTTGTTGTACAGCAGAAACAGAACACTGTAAAGCAATAATACTCCAATAAAGATGTTAAAAACAAAACAAAGTCTGTGGGGCCATGGGAGGGCTTAGAGGTAGCCCAGGGTTTCTGGAAAGAGTAGTGTCAAAAGGCACCCTAGGCAGACCAAATGTGGAGAGCGCCCCCTACAGCCCACAGCTTGTAGCATCTTTGCTCTCGCAGAGGGGGAGGGGGGAAGTTGAGGAGGCGTTTAAGTTCTCCCCATTTCCCCACCCTCAAGAGCATTCCTTCACTTCTCCCATATAACTTCCACAGCTGAAGGCTCTCTCCTTGGAGCCCCCAAAGCACTGAATAAAGCTTCTATTAAAGCACTTACCAAGCAGCATCACAATGATTTGTTTACAAGCCTGCATCATCCACAGGATTAAGAGCTTCCCAGGGGGTACATCCTACAGCTCCTCCCCTAAGTCAACAGTGCCCCAGGGGAATGACAAAGGCTCAAAGAGCTATGTCAGGGATCCTACAGGGCTACTAACTTACATTCTCCTTTTAGGCTCACAATCTCTGAGATCACCTGCCATCACTTCCATTTTACAGAGGAGAAACCAAATCAAAGAGCTAGTGGCATGGCTGGGACTGGACCCCAGACTCCAGACTCTTTCCATTATAACAGATTCCAAGCTTCTCTCTTTCCTACTCCAAGCCCCAGGGGAGGTAAGACGGGAGAAGGGGTGGCTGCCCTGGAAGGGCTTCTCCTAGAGAAGACTGCCCCTGCAAAGCCAGTCCTCCACCCAGCCCTCACCAACTGGTCCAGTGCCCTGCTAGGATCCTGGCCACCAATCGCTCTCCCAGCTGAGAGAGGGGCACCCACACAGCCATGGCACAGGGCCACTCTGGCCCTTACTCCAAAAGTGGGACCCACAAGGATCTTGCCGAGCTGCAGGAGCTTCAGGAAAGGTCTCCTGGAAGAGAAAGCAGCTGGTCTTTTTGTAATGAGTGGACATTACAAAGGGAACCAGGCTGCATACACACTGGCAGTGGAATACTTCATTGATGACCAGGTCCACCACACAGTGGAGGTCAGACACATCCTAACCCAAACTTGAGCCTGAATGAAGATTTCCTATCTTCATCTGTCTTCTCCAAATCCCACCTCCTCCCATCACCAGGGTACCCCTACCAAAGGTTCCTGATATTTATAACTACAGGAGGTGGGATGATCTTATCGTGTGATACACCATGATTTTACAATACCATAAAATTGGGCAAATCTAGACCCAATGGCATAATTATGCTTTCAAAAAGTCAAGTTACCCAATTTCACCAGTCATTCAAGCAATTAAACATTATTGCCAAGAAAAAAAAGAAAAAGCTACTGAAAGCAACTATTTTGAATAATTAAAGGAAGAATGAGATTCTTTTTTAAATGGATGTAGGATTATCAGCTTATCTCTCTTTTTTAAAAAAACAATTATTTTATTTATTTGTTTTTGGCTGCGTTGGGTTGCGTTGCGTCCTTGTTGCTGCGCGGGCTTTCTCTAGTTGCAGGGCGTGGGCTTCAGTAGTTGTGGCACGTGGGCTCAGTTGTTGTGGCTCATGGGCTCTAGAGCACAGGCTCAGTAGTTGCGGTGCACGGGCTTAGTTGCTCCGCGGCATGTGGGATCTTCCCGGACCAGGGCTCGAACCCGTGTCCCCTGCATTGGCAGGTGGATTCTTAACCACTGCGCCACCAGGGAAGTCCCAACAATGAGATTCTTGAAAACAAAATTCATATCCTTGAACAGAGAATGAAGAAAGGGGCAGATTCAAAAGTTTTCTGGTTCATTCCAATTGGGTCTGAACAGTAAACCTTTGTAGAAGGAAGGGCGGGGGAGATTAGGCTTCTGAAACCTTAATTTATTCATATTCCTCAACAATTTCCCTTCTCTGATGATTTGTAATGGCTGTTTGAAGTGCTGCATTGAGAATTCACAGAAGTCTATGGTTGATAAGCAATGTCTGCCATGGCCACACAAGGGGCAACTGGCTACCACGGTTTATGAAAGATTTTACAAAGAAGGCACTCTCAACTAACAGTTTTGAGCACTTACTACAGATCCATAAACTTTGACCCACCTCCTTTAACCCTCACAACTCTGAGAATTAGGTTATTATCCACCTTTTATAGATGAGGAAACTGAGATTCAAGGAGAGTAACTATCCCAAATAACAGAGCTAAAATGGTGAAAGCTGGATTTGAACTTCACTATACCTAGTTAAAATACCAATAAATCAAGCGTGGGTCAAAAATAAAGAACAGGACTCAAGGAGTTAAGGAAGGGTGAATACTGTCCCCAAGCTAAGGAAAAAATTAGGACTCCAGTCACATCCAGGGATATAGCGTACCCTCTAGTGACGAGAGGGTGAGCACACACACTGAGGCTGGCGGACAGGGTGCTCACCAGAGACCCACACACCATACTGCTTGTCTAGCAAGGAAGACCACCAAGATGTCTCGTGCTGGTATTTTTATCTATTTGAACAGCACAAAAAGGTACATTTTGGGGAGGGAGGTGATACAGCTGTGGATGCAAGAGCACGAGTAAGCTACTTTCCCTCAAGTCCATGTATTCAGTTCCCTGGTTACACCAGTTCTTTCAACTCCTTTCATAAGCAGCTTTAGGGGGTTTCAGTGTTCAGGCTTTTTATAATCATTGCTCCTCTCCCTGCATGAAAAGACAGCCATTCATCCCAGCAAGCAGCAGTACTGCTTATATGGCAGGCATTAGTCATCAGGAATTTTTCAAATAAACACTCCTGCTAGAAGCAGGTCTCTAAAACATAGAACCAGTTATGTTACCCTCCTGCTCCAAGAACTGCTAAGAGTTCTCTAACAAAGCCCAACAAAGCCCAACAGACTAGTGGAACCACTAGTCTGGCCCCCGCTGCCTGCAGCCTCACCTCCCACGGCAGACTATCTGATGTTCCCGAAACACATTCTGCACTTCTGGCCTCAGTAAATGTTCGGGATGGGGAGAGAGGGAGGTTTTGGGCAAGTCTCTTAACTGCCTGGCCCCACCACACCTGAAACAGTGCAACTGTACACTGTTTCCAGACGCTCCCCAGGCACGCCACCAGGTCCTAGGAAGAGTGGTGTGGGCGAGAGGGCAAATGCCCTCTGGAGCCTGTGCCCCTCCCCCAGTCCCCTGCTGGAACCTGGCATACACATGACCAGGGAGGGTCTGTCTGAGGCTAGGGATCCCTCACCCTCTTGGATCTACCTGTGGAGAGCAGAGTGGCAGCTGGCTCTGGACAGATGTCCAGTCCAAAGGATTCGGGCCCACAAGGGGGACCCTGGACTATTCTAAAGTGGATTTTAATCCATGGGGGTCTCTGGGTTAGAACGTGTGTGTTGAGGTCATCTTAGGGAGGAAACACAGTTTAGTTCTAACAATTACTGAGGGTCAATTCTGAACTATGTGCTTTAGAGACACAAGGAAAAACAAGACACGACCCCCTTACCCTCCAAGAGAGTTTTGTGCAGATGTTTCATTTTAAATTACAATTCTTCCCTTCTAAGCTAATGTAGCAACTCATTTACCTCCTCCTTGTTTTAGATCTAATTTCCTTTACCTTATTTCAATAAGGAAACCAGCAGTGAGTACCAGGACCAGAGCCCTGGCCTGAACTCAAAAGTTCCCTAACCTCCTCTCCCCATGGCTCCAAGGACTCTCACATATGCATCTGGCCCAGAGCTGCTCACCTCCAGCACACTCAAGGCCCAACTTCCCCACTAAGGCTGCCGTGTCACCTTCATCTAATGACATGGAGGGAGTGACAGATAGCTATCCTGTGAGGGGTGAACTGAGCAAACCAAAGACGGGGTGACTTGACTAACCAAATCAGTGATACTCTCACATCTGAAGGAAGAAATCGACAAGAGGGGCAGGCCCGCGCCACAGCTGGTGCCCAGTGCTGCCCTGGAAGGACTCACCTATGGGTCTTGAACAACTGGAGCCACTAGAGATGTGCTGTGTGTGAGGAAGGAGAGCACCTCACCACGGCCTGGATAAAGTACCATGAAATCATTGTCCCCCTTCTCTAATTTCATATTAATCAAGGAACCGTTTGATGATTAACTGGGGGCCATGTAATAACGATGATGATGACACCTTTCTTGACTCACACAATCCGATGGACACAAAACAGAATGGCTGCTCTGAAGAACAAGCAAATTCCATGACCTGTGAAAAGGGGTTACTCACACTTCCACGGGCTCAGTCCTTTGCTATTTCCAATAAGAAGAGGAAAGAAGTTTTCTGAGATGGTCACAGGTTCTTTCTTCCTAAATTATTAAGCACAAAGTTCTTCCTGGGACATCCATGCTACATTAAACCAAAGTTTCCAGTAAGGTGATTTCTTCTAGAAAGCATGTAAAATAGCCATTTGTTTACTGTAGGAACTGACGTTTGTTCACTGAAATTTGTTCAGACCTTTCAGTCCTTGTTGGGGATTCCCTCCCCACACCATCTAGTTTTTCCCTTTGCTGGCTGTGCAAGCAAACTAAAAATGGAGTTTCCAGCAGGTTTAACCCAAACACAGCATCCAGTTTCTTCTACACTGTCTCTTGGCCTGCACTTCCACCAATCCAATCTTCACATAAAAGCAAAGCAATATTCTCACACTGAAGACTGGATGTTACTTCTGTACTTAAAAGCCTTCCTTAACGATGATGATAACTAACATCTATTGGGCACTCAGTACCCATCAGATGCTTTCTGATGTACTTTAGATACATTGATTGACTAAGTCCTGACAACACCTAATGAAGTGAATATTATCCATATTTTATAGATAAGGGAAGAGAGGCATGAAGTGGTTAAGTAACTTTCATAAGATCATATGGAAAGTGGGAGAAGCAGGGATTGAAACTTGGCAGTCTGACTCTAGGACCCCAATGCTTAGCTATTATGTACCCTGGGGGAAGGGATTTGGGCTTCTACTCCTTTAAAGTCATTTGCTAAACCCTTACTATCTGGTACAAACTTTAAAATATACATTCTTACATTCTCATTTAATTCTCTCAACCACCTACCAGGAACCATTATTACAAATGAGGAAACTGCCCAGCTCAGAACTCACCTGGCCGGGGAGGCACAGACCCAACAATGGGCCTTGCCAAGGGACCAGGTCTGCCTGGCTGCACAGTCTCTGCCCTTCCCAGGGGTCCACATATCCTCCCTTCCCTGCATGCCCACCCAATGCCCAACACAAGACCGCACACATCAACACCAAAAAAAGTACAGACCGCCTGCAGTCAGGAACTGAGGGAAGTGACTGCAGGAAGCGCAGGTCCTGGGAAGCTAGCTCATTCGGCAACTGTCGAGCAAACCTGTGAAACCGGGATGGGCTTAGAAGTGGCCCGAGGACCCAGCACCAATTCCACACCAGTTACTCGAAGGAAGACCTAGGAGAGAACTACTCACACATAACGGCAGAGTAAATTAATGCTGGGTGCCTGTCACGAACCAGAAGCCAGGTGAAGTGCTGGCTGGTGAATTCCGTGGTGGCGGGCGCAGTGGCTATGTGTGCAGAGGTGAGGGTAGGGGGATACCTTTCAGAGAGTAAAATAATCCATTTTCTAGCCACAGGCACGCAGGCCGCGTTAATAAATTCACGTCTGCTGAGTGAATGACTGAGAAAACTACACCTACCTTCACAGCCCGGCTGTTTACAGGACGTGTGAACTAATTTAACGCGTGCTGGAAAACTACTGGCCGAAGTCCCCACTCTTTCATACAGGTGAACTGGAGCGCACAAAGGCTGGAAATGACTAACAACATTTGAAGGCCCAGAGGAAGTCCGGGGCACCTAACTGCGAACCATCCCCGCGACTCCTCACCCAGATACACAACAGTCTTCTCTGCGAACCATCGAGAAACAGCCGGCCTCCAGCCCCGTCCCACCTGTTTCTCTGCCCAAGCCTGAGGCCAACTCAGCCAGCTCATAAAGTGCACTCGGCACCGATCTCAGCTCTCCGTGGCTTCGGGCAACTCACTCCGCCTCCAGCTCCTCATCTGGAAAATGGGGAAACCCTTAAGAGCGGGCCAGCAGGGCTGCGAAAAGAGCAAAGACCGCCTGGGCAGCAAAGCGCTTAGAGAACCTGAAATGCCGCACAAAGGGAGTCGAGTGTTAGAGGAGAACCAGGCGCAAAATTTGGAAATTAAAGGTCTGGGTGTGGATCTCGGCTTCGGCACTAACAGACCGGCAGAGTCTGAGCAAATCACTTGCCCGCGCAACTCCAGTCGTCCTAACTCTGAGGCCGCGCTGAGACCGTGGGGCAGCGCCCGGCTCCTCAGACAAGGGGCTGCGCCGGAGACCCTCCGGGCCGCGGACAGCGCGTCCCCTCCACAACCGCAACTCCGTCCCCCGCGGGGCGCCCCTCGGGCCGCTCCCACAAGCCCCGCAGTCCGGCCGCTCTGCCGTCAGCGGTCCCACCGGCCTCCCCCCGGCCCGCCGGAGCGACGGCGCCTGCAGCCAGTGGGCAGCCGGGCGGCCGGGCCCGCGGCGGCGGCGGCGGCCGGGCCAATGGGGAGCGCGGCTGTGGCAGGGGGCGGGAGCAGACGGCCCTCCGCGTCGCGCCCAGACCGTTCCCTCCTCCGCCCCGAGCCTCGCTAAGACTCGGGCCGTGAACCCCGAAAGGAGAAAAGGCCGCTCACCGCCCCTTCGCCGCAGCCCCTCGCTTCCGGATGAGCTCGTCCAGGGAGATGTCCGCCATCTTGTACCGCCGCGCGAGCCGCGAGCAGTAATCGTCCCTCAGCCCTCGAGCCCGCCCCTTCGGCTGCTACGGAGCAACTAGCGGCTTCCGGCGTTCGGCTGACGAAATCTCGCGACAGATCAAACCCAGCAAGAACCGGAAGGGGCGGGGCTCTCCCCGTGAGCCTTTGCGACGTCCGCTGCTTATCTGCATACGGCGGGTCGTAACCCTACCGTTCCCTCTTTCTCCAGACGAGCAAATAAAATGCAAAGCAACAGAAAACAATTAAATGAGTAAGACAGTCTTCAAAGGAAAGAGGTTCTCGGTTCGACGGTCAACTTTGCCACTCACCGTAGGGCTAATGAGAATGGGATTCATTACCTAGGAAGTAAACGTTAGGAGGGGTTTATGCCTTAAACTTATGAGTAAGGAAAATAACGATTCGGGGTGACGCCCGAATCCTCACTGCTAATGTGAGACGAATTTTTGAGCGGGTAAAGGTTGCCCCTACGGTGACCCGCCTACTTTGCGGGATGCCTGGGAGTTGCGATCTGCCCGTACCCCTTGCATCTAAAAAGTAGAATTTAGTAATTAACCGAATTGAGGAAAGTTGAAAACGAATCGAGGAATTACGTGTAGTTGTCATTATCGATTAACTGTGGTGGTCAAATCTCGCGCCTCTATCCGGGGTTGTTAACCCGTAAAACGGTTGAGATTGGGTTTAGGTAATACAGTCAGTTCTTTGGAGCTTACGAGGTGCGCTGACTGGGAGTGTTACCAGTTAATTGTTCGGGGGAGACAACGTGCAGTACATAGGAGCTTACGAGGTGCTTTGGAGCTTACGAGGTGCGCTGACTGGGAGTGTTACCAGTTAATTGTTCGGGGGAGACAACGTGCAGTACATAGGAGTCTCGTTGTGTAGGTTATAATGCAGTGCTTACGTACCACGGCTCACACTTGTAGGCAGTAGGACGTTTACAATGTTTTTGCTAGCCTGACCGTTGTCTTCCTGACCTGCACAATGGGGCACAGGAACTGCGTCGCTGCGAGGGCCAAATGAAGTGTTCCGAATCTGTATTTTTTTTTTAATTGATGTAATTTCAGTCTCCAGCACTGATCCTGGTGGGAGGTTCAGTATGTCGAACCAGTGAATGAAAAATACAACAACAGCAGGAAACGGAATTCCTTGGCGATCCAGTGGTGAGGACTGCGCGGTTCTGCTGCAGCGGGCCCGGGGTTAGATCCCTGATCGCGGAAGTAAAACACCCGCATGCAGCGCGGTGTGGCCGAAACACCACTAACAGAAAAACAGAAACATAAAACAAAGACTAAACGTGCAACGCGTTTTAGACCAGCGCCGAACAAAGATTAAGTGCCCTATGAATCACTGCTGTAAGTACAACGGGTGAGTGGAGTTATGTGTTCTCGACAGAACATCACACCGCAGATGAAAACCTGGCGTCAGAAAGAAGGTCCGTGGAGAGACGAGGTGGTGAAGATTGGGCACCGGAGGAGGGAAATCCAGGTCCCCGCCTTCGCAGCCGTGATTGGCTGCTGGCTGGCCCTCCTTTTCTCAGCCGTGAAACAGGACCATTAACTCCTCCCTCCGCGAGGTCCCGGGAAGGAACGCGGAAACCAGGAACCAACCATTGGCCGGCTGCCCAGCGGAGGGCAGGCAGGTGCGCAGGAATAGGAAAGGGCCAGAGGAGCGCGAGAGTTAAGGCCCTTTCGCACCTCCACGCGAAGAAAGCGAAGTGTAAAAATAGCGCTTAAATAATTTCCTTAAACTACCCCAATAGTGGAGTCATTGATGTCATGTAATTCTGTGACTGCCGGATTGCCCTCCTCCAGAAGCGTTTCGGAACTTCGTGGGGTCTTATTTGGGTGTCGGAACGGCAGGGATCCGGTCACGTGGAGGCGGGGACGGGATGGGACGTCCCGCTGGATCTCCCAACGCTCGGGACATTCCCGGGGCGGAGGCGCCGATTACGATTCTTTGATCCTGGGTTTCGCTCCATTTCTTGTATGAACACGCAGGACTTTTTTCCTGGTGTAAACAACTATGGGATTGCCAGCAACGCACCTGCGCTGTAGCCAAAGGAACTGGGTCCTGCCTTACTTGGAGACTAACCAACCATTGTGACCCGCCTGGGAAAACCGCACCCCTGTCGGCAGAGCGGGGAAGGCGGGCGGCATTAGAGCCAGTGCAGGGACCATGCGTCCATGCAGACTCCTGATGCTTCCGTCTACGGGCCTTGGGGCCACCAGCATTTACATGCTGAAATGTGCATCATTTTATGAAGTCCTTTCCTTTTTTGCTTTTATAATATGTTTGGGTTTTGCATTTTTGTTTTTAATATTTATTCGGCTGCGTTGGGTCTTAGTTGTGTTGTGTAGGCTCTTCGTTGTGGCGCTCAGGGCTTCCTCTCCAGTTGTGGAGCGCGGGCTCCAGAGAGCGTGGGGTCAGTAGTTGCACGCAGGCTCTAGAGTGCGTACGGTTAGTTACCCCGCGGCATGTGGGCTCTTAGTTCCCTGACCAGGGATCAAACCTGCGTCCCCTGCATTGGAAGGCAGATTCTTAACCGCTGGACCACCACGGAAGTCCCCTTTGTGTTGATTTTTTTAAAAATTCTGTATAGGTAGGTGGTATCAGTGGTGACTTCAGGAGCATAAAGCGGCTGTTATAAATGTTGTTTTTAAATGGTGTCACGTCTGAGAGGGTGGAGAATCACTGGCCTATTCACTCACCCATTTTACAGGTTGGGAGACAGACTTATAAGAGGGTAGGGACCAGGTCCAATTTACGTCCTTCTTCCCAGCTTCAGCAGACAGCCTCTTGTGGGCTCAGGCAGTGTGCAGCAAGTCTCAACACTCAGGCCCGTTTTCTTATCCTCCAGACGGGGACAGGCACCAGGAGACCTAATGTGTATCAAGCGCTCAGCAGAGTCCTCAGCAGACGGTAGGTGTGGAGAAGCGCCATCAGGGCCTGAGAGGCCCAGGCTGAGTCCTTCCCCTGCCCACTGAGGAGTCCCAGCCCTGCTCCAGGATGTGTGAGGGCCAGAGACAGAATGGAAGGTGAGAGATGAAAGGGGAGAGTGGCTCCCTAGCCCCGAGGCCTCCTGTGAACTCCCCCGTCTTCTCCTCTTCCCCACTCTACTCCAGCCACACTGGCCCTCACTGTGTCCCAGGGCCTCCGCACTTGCTGGTCACTCCCGCTGGAGTACCCCTCTAGTCCTGCCTCCCTCTTCAGTCTCATCCTCACTGTCCCCTCAGCCACCTGCCTTCCTTGATCTGTTTCTGAAAGTTTCTTCCACAAGCTTGTTCTAGCCACAAGGCCTTCACACTTGCTGTTCCGCCTTGAACACCTACCCCAGCGGGGCCAGCTCCTTCCCTTCACATCGCAGCACAAAGGTCACCTCCTCAGGGGTGACCAACTCTGAGAACAGCCCTCATTCCCACACTGTCCCGTCTTTTTTTGGTTTTTAATTTTATTTTTACTTTTGGTTGCGATGGGTCTTTGTTGCTGCACAGGGACTTTCTCTGGTAGCGGTGAGCGGGGGCTATTCTTCATTGCAGTGCGCGGGCTTCTCATTGTGGTGGCTTCTCTTGTGGAGCACGGGCTCTAGGCACGTGGGCTCAGCAGTTGTGGCTTGCAGACTCTAGAGCGCAGGCTCAGTAGTTGTGGCGCACAGGCTTAGTTGCTCCGAGGCATGTGGGATCTTCCCAGACCGGGCCTTGAACCCGTGTCCCCTGCATTGACAGGTGGATTCTTAATCAGTGTGCCACCAGAGAAGCCCCACACTGTCCCATCTTTAACTTCCATCTTGGCATTTCCCATCACCTGTTACTTGTCTAGTGTCTTTCTTGTGAACACCCCAGAAGCAGGGAAGGGTGTGTCTGGAGCAGCCTTGGCCCTGGCCCTGGCCCTGGAAGAGTGCCTGAATGAATGAAGGCACTCCCTTCCTCACCTGTAGCTTCCCCAGGACAGGGCAACACCTGCCTTGCCTCAGGCCCGACCTCCACCCTGAAAGCCATTCACTGCCCTGAGCCTCAGTCTCTCTGTTGCAAATAGGTGCTACTGACTTCTCTCTACTTCTCTCAGGGCTCTCCAGAGGACCGAGTAAAAAGGAAAACACTGGGGACACAGGGGGTTGTCCAAAGTTGGGACTGGGGACACCTTTTAACGCGGCTGAGATGATGTGAATAAGGCTGGGTGTAAGGGGAGGGTTAAAAGTTGGACCCCCACTGTCCACACTCCATCTATTCCCAGGAATCTACCCTAAAAGAAGTCATAAGGAGGGTGAAGGACTGCCCCTGCTGGCGCAGTGCCTAAGAATCCGCCTGCCAGTGCAGGGGCCACGGGTTCGAGCCCTGGCCTGGGAAGAGCCCACATGCCGTGGAGCAACTAAGCCCGTGTGCCACGACTACTGAGCCTGCGCTCTGGAGCCCGCAAGCCACAACTACTGAGCCTGCGTGCCACAACTACTGAAGCCTGCGTGCCTAGAGCCTGTGCTCCACGACAAGAGAAGCCACCACAATGAGAAGCCCCCGCACCGCAACGAAGCGTAGCCCCCGCTCGCCACAACTAGAGAAAGCCCGCAAGCAGCGACGAGGACCCAACGCAGCCAAAAATAAAAATAAATTTTAAAAAAAAGGAGGGTGAACACGGCCACTGTTATTTACAAAATCTGCAAACTGGAAACAGCCTAACTGTCCAACAACAGGGATTTGCTACATAAGAAAATCATGACCCATGTGGGCCTATGGCGAGCTTCTGACCACAGCGGGAAAGCACATCTGACAGTAGGGGAAAGCAGAGGCCACACAGTGGATGACGTGGTGTCATCCAAGTTCTCAGTGCTGGCCTCTAGATTCCGGCACTTTTTCCCCTGTGTATACTCCTCTGAACTCTCCCAGTTTTTTTTTTTTTTTTTTTTGGCTGCACCACATTAGCTTGTGGGATCTTAGTTCCCCGACCAGGGCTCACACCCAGGCCCCCTGCAGCGGAAGCACAGAGTCCTAACCACTGGACTGCCAGGGAAGTCCCCAAGTTTTCTACTATAAACACAAACGTCAGAAATAAATGCCAGGCCTTACACAGCCCCTTCCTCTCCCCCTCCCTCCCCCACAAGGACATAGGTCACAGAGCCTCCAGGAGCTGCAAAAAGTGTTCAGATTAGCAAAGTTTTACTTCAACATGTGTGCTCATAAATGACTCTGAAAAGCCGATATGCAAGAGGATGACACGCTGTGGTCTAAAGGCAACGTCGAGGCCACTGAGAATGTCCCTCAGACAAGAGGCTCTGCTCAACATCTCCCCCACCTGGGGTGAGGGCAGCAGGACGGGGGTCTGGGACAGAGGGATAAACACATCATCTCAGCTCTCCCATCAGGACTGGCGGCCCGGGACCCCAAGCTGGTCGATCAGAGGTCAACTGCTTGGAACTCCCAAAGCTGCCCGAACGTTCTGGTGTTTCAGGGAAATGCGAAGGCTCCCGGAGGGCCCGTGTGCCGGATGGAAGGGCCCTTGGTCAGCCCCCTCCTAGTCCAGCCCCAGGGGGAGCCCAACTCCCTGCTGGCCGGGCCTGCTGTGCCCTGGGGTCGGGGCAGCCTCTCACCCCAGCAGCCCCGTCAAGAGGACGTGTTGGTGTTACCGATCACGTAGTGTCAGGTGCCGAGGCCTGGCTGTGGCCCTGAAGCAGGCAGTGGGTAGGGGCCTGGCACCTGCAGCTATGGGCTGCCCGTATATTTATGTTTATTTCCAGAGTGTGGTATGCTCTGGGGAGGGTGGGCAGCATGGTGCTGGCAGCCTCGGCCCAGTAGTGTGTGTGTTTTGTTGGGGGGGGGGGGGGTAGACATCTCCAGTGAGGCCCAGACAGAAATCTGCCCTAAAGGTGGCCGACAGCGGCCACCTGTAACAGAGCCCTGCTCCCAAAGGGGCCCCTCGGGGGCCAGCCCAGCGGGGTGACCTCCCAGGCACGGGCAGGCCAGGCTGAACCCGGCTGCAGCAGGAGACATGGGGGAGAGTGGTGTTAACAAACGACAGCAGGAGGGGTGGGTACGGACAGGGCGACAGGGCGCGGTGAGTGTGGGGCGAAGCCAGTGGCCAGGGCCCGCACATCAGAAGGCGAAGCAGCGCTCCTTGGGGTGGCCCACGCGGTCCAGGTTGGGCAGGCAGGCGTACTGGATCATGGGCGGGGGTCCGCACATCAGCACCAGCGGCTCCTCCTCTGGGGGCGGAAGGTGGTCCCGGATCATCTCCTCGTTCACGAAGCCCTGGCTGTAGTCCCAGGCTGCGGGGTGGGAGACCAGGTGAGCCCGAGTACGGCCGTGTGACCAACTGCCCACTGCCCACCCGCCCAGCACCCTCTCCTCCGTGACGAAGTTCCTGTGCCATGAATTCCTCCCTTCTTTCCACAAACACTGAAGGCTGAAGAGGCTGAGCCAAGTAAGCCCTCAGCCCGATCCCCTGCCCCCAAGCCGGGCTCACCTGTGCCTCAAAGGCGAGCCCATCAACTTCCCCCACCACGCTTCACAGCGTGCAACGCGTTTCACTGCCACTGGCCTCTCATGTGGCCCTCAGAACCGCCCTGTGGGCGGACAGGGCAGGGGTTACTGATCCCATTTTACAGATGTGGGAACTGAGGCCAAGAGGACCCAGAGTTGAGTTGTCCCAGGTCACACAAAAAGGCATGGACAGGGCTGGGACGTTAGCCCCAGGTCCCAGAGGTCCCCCAGCCAGTGCCAGGCTGGTCAGGGTGACATCTCCTACCCCACCACCCTCCATGCTACCTACTGGCCCTGTGCCCACTGTCTGACTCTTCCCTCCACTGCATGTCGGTCCACGAGGAGCTGTGTCTGGTCCACAGCTGTAGTCCCAGTGCCCAGACAGCCCCACACACAGTAGTTACGCAATAAGCAATGAGTAAAGGAACGTGTCCCAAATAAGCAATCGGTGAGCCTGAAAACAGCAAGGCCAGGACCCAGGCTGAAGCTCCAGATGCAGGACCCTCGTGGCAGCCACAGCTCCTCTAGGTCCTGCGGCCTCCCTGTCTCACACACGCACGTGTACATGCGCAGTGTGTCTCCAGGTTTCACCTGAGATCCAGAGCCACCTTTTATTCCTACAAGTCACTGCTGGTGCCCGCGGCGAGAACCTGGTGCCCCGAGGCTGGCAGGGCTCTAGTCCCACCCGGGCCCTCAGGACTGACCTGCCAGTAGGGGCTGCTCAGGGAGGGGAACCAGCCAGTTCCAGGAGCACGGTGGGCCCACGGGGACGGCAGGCTGGCAGGGCTCTGCCAGGAGAATGGGGCTCTGATGACTGGGGCCCGAGGAGAGGGGGAGGAGGCGACACCCAGCCCGGCTCCACTCTGGCTCCGATCTACGCCTTGGCTTCCACGTCTGCGTTCAGGGCCGTAACTCCCCCATCACGGCAGACAATGCTCTCTGCATCACATCATGTACACTCCATGGGGGGGGGTCCCTTGCGAGGGGCCAAGCCAGTCCCAGCTGGTCTTGGGATGAGGAAGAGTCTGCTGTGCTGAGCAATGGGGTATTCTTTACCTCATGGACACTGAGCTGAGTAACTGACCCCATCTCCCTTTTCACTTTGGCTGCTGGGAAGCTCAGAGTGATATACATGGCCACCCACAGCAAGTGTGCATCACAGCCCATGCTTCTGTACAAACCTCATTCCCAATTCCATTCTATGGCCCTGCCCTTGTTTTTCTTTCACTCCCACTTTCCATTTATACCACTCCGACTCACTCTATGAGTCTTTGTAAGGTGCCTAAAATCCCTCTGGAACAAGGCGGGACATAGGTAGGTAGATAACATTTTATTAACAGATCTAAAATTACTTTGAAAAAACCTGCATGGGACTAAACCATATTTGCTAGTGTAATGAATGTACAGGTATGTAAGACACATCTCAATTTCACAAGGACGTTTTTAGACAGTGTATTTTTCTTTACTTGTATACTGAAGGTGACTTTGTAGGGGAAACAGAGTCAGCTGGCCCCTCTCCCCTGTTCTTTTGCTTAGCTCCACAACTGCCTGCTGGCCTGGTACCATTTTCCTCCTCAGCGTCTACCCTCTTCAGCTTACACCTTAATGTTACGGCAATACCCGAACTACTCTCGAACTGTGGTCAGGGTAATAATAAACGTAAGTGTAAAATACCGGGAGACTACCCAACTGTACTTCTCCTTGGTCAGTAACTGGTTACTCTTAAAACTGTCCCCAGGAGGCACTTCGGTATAGGCGTTGCCAGGCGTCACCACCAGAGGGCAGTGTCCACTCCTCCTGCGGCCAGGCCATGTGCAGGCAACAGGGGTAGAGACCCCTGCAAGGACACTCCCATCGTGGCCAATGAGCCTACCTGACCACACTCTAGAACCTGCAACCAGAAGGGAGCTAAGCCAGCTTTCATTTCCCCCTTTTGAATGAGACGTGGGTACAAGATAAATTCCTTTCTTGGGCTTCCCGGGTGATGCAGGGGACACGGGTTCGTGCCCCGGTCCGGGAGGATCCCACATGCCGTGAAGCGGCTGGACCCGTGAGCCACGGCTGCTGAGCTGGATGGGAGAGGCCACAGCAGTGAGAGGCCCGCGTATCGCAAAAAAAAAAAAAAAAAAAAAATTCCTTTCTTTACTGGAAGCTCGGACTCCCAGAACCAGTGCCTCCTGTGCGACCTCCAGTCTCTATGACTCTACTTTGTCTTTTCTGGGTCTCACTAATCACCTGCTACTGTACTTTATAATTTACTAATAAACCTGTTTCCTGTTCGTCTTCCCCAACTAGAACATCAGCTCGGGCCAGGCTGGTTTCGGGAACACACAGAGTGAGGGGTCCGACCAGGAGGAGACCCACTGAGACACGGGTGGGCCCAGGACGGCTGGTCCAGTCAGAGGCCCCAGAATAAGACTGTCAGGTCCTTGGATCCACCAGGGGCCCAGGATCCGATTTGGTCAACCCAGGAGGGTGGCTCCTCTCTCAGGGATGGACCCTGTTGAGATGGGTACCTCCAGAGCCCGCCTGCTCATTTCTGGGGGAAGCAGAGGGTGGCCTGTTCCCCACACTGCGGTGGGGAACAGGGGACCGGGTGGCTGTGTGAGGAGGAGGAGGCAAAGCAAGGGCAGTGTGGCAGCAAGCTGGTGCCCATGTGGGTGCTTTGAAAATGTCCAGTTTCTAATATTTAAAAATTTCCCATGAAAGTGCAGGCCCCCAGCTTCCCCTGAAAAATGGGAAGGCTGGCCTCCAGGGCGGTACTCCTGCACAGCAGGGCTGCCCGCAGCTGGGAAGGGGCTGCCCCTCTGCACAGGCAGATGCTCTCCAATTCGTCACAGTCCCCACCACTCCCTATAGTCTCCTAACTCTGAAGCCAAACATCACTGGTGTTATCTACCAAGAAGCCTCAGCTGCTGCTTTTCTTACAACAGAGAAGAAGTTAAGATATTTTTTGTAACCACATCTACCTAAGGAGGAGAATGGAGTACAGTTTAGCTCCCAGAGGGCAACCTTGTTTCAGGTTTTAGGGGCAGCCCTCATTCACCACCTCCTATGTGACCTTGGCAAACAGCTTAAACACCTGGATAAGTAGAATGAAGGTAACTGTACATCAGCCCAGCCCACACTCCAGGGCTGATGATGGGAGAGAAAATGGGTGTAAAGTGCCTTACAGGGTATACACTGCAACGTGGAAACACTCACCCTCACCCCAGCACTGGCCCTGGAGACCTGCCCCACAGTGAGCCCCGGCCCAGGGGGAGAACACCAGCCTTGTCTGTCCAGCTGAGAGCAGGGCAGGCAGGGGAAGGTCTGGGACTCTGGAGGAGGCGGGTGTGAATTCAAGCCCTAGCTCTGGGGTTTTCCCACTGTGTTCTGTGGGGCACTTGCGTTCCCTCTCTAATCCCTCTTTCCTCATCACCTTCCTCTCACAGGGCCACAGTGAGCACCAAAGGAGACCATGCAAGCAGAAGCCTCTACAACGGCAGAGGGCTCCACCAGGTGAGCGTGGGCCGGCACCTCCACCCAGCCCACCCTCCTGGGCGCTCTCACCTTCAGGGGCTTTGTCCACTGTGTACCAGAGCTTGAAGCGCGCAGAATGTTCGTTCCTCAGTTCCTCCAGCTCGGGCCGCAGCAGGATGTCCTTCTCAGTCTGCAGGGGGACAGGACCCAGCGGTCAGGAGGGACAGCGACAGGGACTGCCTTTGGAGACCCTCGTCATCCCGCCCACCCATGGGCCGCACACTTGGCAAAGCTTCCAAGGAAAGTCCAAGTCTTTCTATGTCTGGCATCTCAGCTTGTACGTCCACAGTCTAGGAAATACAGATACTACTTCCCCAGATCACACCTGTCCCTCCGCAGCCTTGCCCACGCCAATCCCTCTGCTTGGCCTGCAGCTCCCCACTTTCCATCCCCACTGATTTCATTTAGCCAGCCCCACATGGCCCTGTAGAGTTCGGCTTGTCACCTCCTCCAGGAAGCCTTCTCAGACCCCCAGGGAACATCAGCAATCTGCTCCTGAAACAGCCCCTCTTTTTTTTTTTTTTTGAAACAGCCCCTCTTTCCATTCCTAACCACAGACTTTGCCCTGCATGTCTGCAGGTCACTCACAGACGGACAGGGCTCCTCAGGCCGGTGGGTGGCGAGACTGATCTCATAAGACTGTTGTGAAACTGGGGGCCAAAGAGCTCTGTCGATCAGAAAAGGTCACTGGCTCACATACCTCTACTGAGCCCCGGGCTGGGTGAGGGAGACTACGGGAGAGGCGTGGAGATTGTTCTGAGCAACCTCTTTTCCTCTTTTTTTTTTTTTTTTAACATCTTTATTGGAGTATAATTGCTTTACAATGGTGTATTAGTTTCTGCTTTATAACAAAGTGAATCAGTTATACATACACATATATCCCCGTATCTCCTCCCTCTTGCGTCTCTGAGCATCTTCTTTATGAACAATGCCTCTCTGACCACCCTCACTGCCCTGTTCCTGAGGATAAACTCGAGGGAGTGGAGTTCAGTGTAGAAAATTCCACATGGTTAGGGCGTTCAACACAGCAGCTGCTTTACAACCCCCAGGTAGGTTACACCGAGGCGCACACCAGCAGCGTGCCCAGGAGTATCCATCTCCCTACACCTCTACCAGCACTGGGTAATGATCCTTTAAGCTTTGGCAATCAGATTAATGGAAAGTAAAGCTTATGTTTTATTTTTTATTATTAATAAGTAAGTTTGTCACCGGTCTAGTAATATCTTATTAGTTTGTAAAAACTTTTTATATGAAGGATATTAATTTTCATTGGTGATGCATTATATGTCTCATCCCCAGTTACTTATCTTTCTACCTTATTTATAGTTTGTGTTTTTCCCCAGGGGAGCTTTTCATTTTTAAGCAGATGGTTCCACCAATCTTCTCTCTGACGGGCTCTCCCTGGTGTCTTGCTTAGACTGACCATCCTTGTTCACTCATACATCAGTACTTCCTGTAGAAATGCTCACCTTCTACTTTTTTTTTTTTTAAGAAAAGGGCATATGTTGAACTCATACTTTATTTATTTATTTTTTAATTAATTTATTTATGGCTGTGTTGGGTCTTCGTTTCTGTGCGAGGGCTTTCTCCAGTTGTGGCAAGCGGGGGCCACTCTTCATCGCGGCCTCTCTTGTTGCGGAGCACAGGCTCCAGACGCGCAGGCTCAGTAGTTGTGGCTCACGGGCCTAGTTGCTCCGCGGCATGTGGGATCTTCCCGGACCGGGGCTCAAACCCGTGTCCCCTGCATTGGCAGGCAGATTCTCAACCACTGTGCCACCAGGGAAGCCCTCACCTTCTACTCTTAAAGCTTCAATTTTTTACATGTGTATCTTTAACCTAAACTTCATTTTTGTACAAGGTAAGGGATCTACTTCGTTTTTTCCAAGTGCATAGCAACTAACTCAACACTCCTTTTCCTTTCTCTTTTTATGTTTGGTATGTCACCTGCATCAGATACAAAGTCTCTCCTACACTTGGGTCTGTTTCTAGGCCAGGGCTGTTCAACGCAGTTTTCTACAATGATGGGAACGTTCTACAATAGATCTGTGTTATCCCACAGGGTAACCACTGGCCACATGTGGCTATGAAACCAATGAAATGTGGCTAGTGAGACTGGGAAAGCGAGTTTTTAACTTCGTTCAATCTTAACTAATTTAAGTGTAACTAGCCACACGTTCCGGCATGTCCCAGCACAGTCTAGATTTCCTGTCGTGCTATCCAGAAGTGCAGTTAAGTCCAGTAAGCCCAGGTCTCACGTGTGGCTCCAGAACCAGGCTATTTTTATCACTGACACTTTTCAGTATGTTTTAACATCCAGTGCGCTAAGTTCTTCCTTGTCACTCTTCTTTTTCAAAACTTTCTTGGCTGTGCATGTGTACTTTATCTTCCAGGCCATACTGCATCATTTTGTCATATTAAAGGGGAGAAAATATCCCCACTGGGACTTCGAGTATTACTTTATGAAGAACTGACACCTTCGGAATCTCTGTCTCCCTGTCCAAGAAGCAGGGCGCCCCGCTGTTTATTAACACTCCCTAATGCCCTTCTGAAAAGTCGTGCTTCCCTGAGGCTGGGGGCAGAGCCCCGGCCTCCCCTGGACTCAGGATGTCGTCCTCAACCTGCCTCCCCACCAGCCTCCACTCCCATCACTAGGTCACTCCAGGAAGAATGCACACGTCTGCAACGTTAAACGCTCCTATCCAAGGCCATCTCAACCCTCACAACCGTCCCAAGAGGTGGGTCCCCCGTTACCCTACATTACGGATGGGCAAATGGAGGGGCTGTGGCCCCCGTCCAAGCCAAGCACAGAGGTCACTGAGGACAGGGGAAGGAGGGGCAATGACTCAACTGGAGCAAAGCAGCAGTTCCCACAGTGTGGCCTGCAGACCCCTGGGGTCCCCGAGACCCTTCAGAGGGACCTTGAGGTCAGAACGATTTTCATATGATACTTAGTTGCCTCCTTCACTCTCCTCCCTCACGGCTTCCAGAGGCTACAGGACTTGTGACACTGCACTGACTAAAGTGCAGAGAGAGATACAGAATCCACCGCCCCTGCTAATGGGCACAAAGATGCCCGTCTAGGCGACAGAGCGCTGACGGCCTCCACAGAGACTGCCCCAGCACTACCAAGCTGAACGCTGCCCACCCTCTCAACCCCACCAGTCAGCTTGGAATTTGTGGCTGCTTCCACCCACCCCTAGTCAAGGCCACCTCAGTTGGCCTCAGAGCAGTTTTCTGCAGCTGTGTGGGACCTCAGCCCGGGGACCTCAGCCCGGCCCCCCCGCCTCCAGGCTCGATGTCCTCACAGATGACACGGAGTGGAGCCTGGGCCAGATGGACCCAGGGGCAAACTGACCTGAACCACATCTGAGAGGCGCAGGGGGCCTGGGCACGGCCCCCACACAGGCAGGGGGTGCCCCGTCTTAGCTTCCCCCCCAAAAGGGGCGTCACTGTAAGATCCACGTATTCCGTCACGAAACACTGAACCTAGAAAGACCCTTGTGACGACCTTGCTTCATCATCTCATTCCACAGTGAGGGAGCAAAGCCCAGAAAGGGAGAGTGACTTGTCCAAGGCCACACTGCAGGCTGGGGTGGGCAGGCAGCGGGTGTGGGGAGGAGGACATGCATTCAGGATCCGGGGAGCCCAGGTCCAAACCCTGTCCCAACTCCCCCAGCTCAGGGACCTCGCGCGGGTGGGACCTTGGCACGTCATCTGTGAAAACGGCCCTTCGGGCTCCTCCCACTTCACTGGTGGGTTCCAAACTCTGTGTGTGGTGAAGGGAACCCTGAGGTTCCAAGGAAGCAGCCAGAGGAGCTGTGGGTGCTCCAGGTGCCTCACCCCTCCACCAAAGCAGCCCCACTCGGGTGAGACGCTCTGAGCTCCGCACTGAAAAGCCTGACCCCACCAGCCCCTGTGAGGGCTGCTGTGCACAGAACATTCAGAGCACCCCTCACATTTCAGCCTCCCTGAGCATCTCCGCAAAGCTGTGCAGACCCCTGAGCAGTGCCTGCTGGGCCTCGCCCCCTCTCAGCAGGAGTCGGGTTTGCAGACCTCAGGCCCACCCACTGACCTGGTTGGCAAAGAGCAGATGGCACACGGTCTGATCATCCGGGTCCTTCATGATGGCACGGATCACCTGCAGCATTGGGGTGATTCCTGCAACACAGCCACCCCCCACACACCGCGTGAGCGCCTGCTGCATACGCGCAGGCCCAGTGCCAGGCAGATGCCCAGAGCTGCCAGGACCACTGGGTCTGGGTCCCTGACCTTGGGAAGCTCCCAGTCACTTGTAATCTGTGCCACATCCCACACCCTGGCCCTGAACCACGACGTCCGCCCGCTAGGGACTCAGTGAGGGGCTCCTGGTCCACATACCCGTTCCTCCTGCAATCATGCCCACAGACTTCACCGTTGTGATGACAGGGCTGGATTTCTTGTCCGGACGGATGGCAAACGTTCCTGGGGAGAGGAGAAGGGGTGAGGCCCAGTTCTCAGACATGCTGTGCCTCGGGGTCGGAAGGGCTGGAGAAGCTGCCCCCACCTCAGGGGTTCGGGCGCGGCGGCCACCACAGCCCCCAGCCAGTCAGGGTGAGGGGGATGGGAAGGTGGCACCGGGACCAGCTCAAAGGCCAAGAGGAGCTCGAGGACGAGTGCCTCACTGCTCATGGCTGGGGAGCAGGGAGGCTGGAGAATCAGGGGCGTCCCAGCTCAGCCCTACCCCTTGTTTGTTCTCAGCCAAGCAAAGCTGGTCTGTGGGCCGCATCTGGCCCCCAGAGGCAGCTGGTCTGCAACCCCTGTGCCGGCCACCTTGATTCCTAACAGCCAGGGAAACGGAGGCCCCAGAGAGGAGATGGCTTGTCCTGCGAGAGTCACCCATCCAGACAGCAGCAGAGTCGGGACCTGCACCCAGCATCCACCGCCCCCACTGGGTCCTCGGGGAGTCCAACCCGGATCACCTTTGCCCTGGTAGACCAGCAGCCCATTTGGGCCTCGGAACTCAATGGTGTCTCCAATCTTCATGCTTTCCAGGTACTGGGACATCTTCCCTCCAGCAGGAAACTTGGGGTGGGTGTCTTTGAAGTAAACCTGCAAGACACCCACAGTCCTCAGCTCCCTGTTCCCAGGGCTGCCGGGGTGAGCTCTGGGCCACAGTGGGAAGACGCTCTTCTGGGGTCTTCTGCGGCCGTGTGTGGCCTTCTCACACGATGCCCCTTCCACCCATCAAAACTTACCCGTCTGTGTCCAGTCCCCCGCAGTGGTCTGCCCTCCCCATAACATCCCCTTGGAGGGCAAAGCATCAGCCTGGTGTCCAAGGCAGCGACCCGAGGGCCTGCTGCATGATGTCCTGCCAGGAAGCATCTGTGACCACCCCCGCCCCCTCCCCCGGCAGGAGATCCCCATGGCTGTCAGCTCAGTAAGGGCTCTGGGAAGCCGGCTCACCAGGCCCTCCGGGTGGATGTTCAATTCTTTCCACTTCGTGCTGCCATAAAAACATCACTCTTGGAACCATTTCCTTCCTTGTGCCTTTTGGGATTTCAGCTTTGGAAAAAGGGATGTGCTACAACGCTCGTACAGAGAGATGGGCAGACAGGGGAGGAGCTCCAGGGCTGGGATGGCTGCACCACGGGGCATTTCTGCTGGGCTTTGAAGGGCAAGCAGGAGCGATGAGCAGAGAAGGGGGAGAGGCAGTGGGGGAGGGACAGCGTGGGCAAAGGCCAGGACGTCTAATAGGGCTTGGGGCCTCGGAGGTGGGGTGGGGAGAAGAGCTTGCGGCTACAGCACAGGGGATGTGTCTGTGTGTCTGGGGTGCGGGGCAGGGAGAGTGGGCAGAGCCCACTGCGTGCCAGGCTGGGGGCCTGACCTTTAGCCAGGGCCAAGGGGGCCAGTGAGGTCTCCAAGCCAGGAAGGGCCTGGTCCTGGTGAGTATTCCATCTCTACTTGAATCCCCCCAACACCTCCTCCACATCTGGCTCGAGAGACTTCAGCAAGAACAGATGCTTGAACTCTCACCACCTTCCCTTTCCTTCCGGACAAAGCCCCAGACTACCAGGGCCTCCAAGGATCTGCCTGGCCCTGCTGACCTCTCCCTTTTCGGTCCCTCAAGTCCTCAAGCCTCCTCCTGACCTCAGGGTCTTTGAACCTGGAAGGTCCTTTTCCTCCGTCTCCACCTGGCTGCCGCCTCCTCAGCCGCCAGACCTTGCCTCACTGTTGCCTGCTCAGCGGGGCAGCTCTCATCACCCCACCCCCGCCCCAGCTCTGGTGCCCATTCTAGGTGCTCAGTCTCTTGTGCTTGTCCCCTGAACAAACACTGACCTCTGTGTGACCACCTGTTCAGTGTGCATTCTCCAGCCAAAGACAAGATACCGAGGCCAGTGGGCCTGGGCACCCAGCACAGGGTCTAAATGACACCAAGCGAAGAGGAGATCCAGGCCAGAGCCAGGACTGACAGGCCCAGCTCCCTTCCTGCCCTCACAGACACAGCGCCCAGCCCAGGACCCTGTAAGACCCAGGGCTGAAGCTGAGGCCCAGCGGGGGTCTCTGCTCCTGTTCCCCCACCCAAGGGTCCAGTGAGGGGGCCCTGGAGGTTTGGGCCTTGACTAGGGAGGGTCTCTAACATCCAGCCCACCGGTCTGGGCTGGTTCACACTTTTGGGTGGGTGTGTGATCAGAGAACACGGATCACTGCTGGAAAGTTTGTGTTTCTCATTTCCATAAAAATGTACCGGGCTCTAGTTGTCATTTCTCCTTCTGTTCAGCACCTTGTTTTTTAAGATCCTTGCTGGTTGTTCTACGTCTCTCTGGTCTTGTTGCTTCTAATGGCTACATCTTCCCACAGCGCACACCCAGCCCCCGAACGGCGATGGATCCCAGAAAGGCCCTCGCCCCGGCTCCCGGACACGGTCCCATGAGCTCCTCACACTGCACCCCCAGCGGGCCCGTGGGATGCTTCCCAGGGGAAGAGCAGGTGCCCAGCTCACTGGGCTTCGCCAGTCCGCGAGCAGGAAGGTGAGCCCTCCACGGGCTGGTGGGCCTGCCTGGTTCCTCTTCTGCAGATGCTCAGCCTGATCCCGACCCCTGTCCTCTGCCGAGACCCCAAAGCTTGGCTTGTGCTAAGAACTATGATCTGCTATTCACTCGGAAACCAGGCACAGCGAGCACAGGGCCTTCAGAGATCAGACTGTGGGGCCTTGGCCGCGAGGTGCTCACCCCGGCGCCAAGCAGCTGTGGCCCCAAGACCTCACCTTGATGACCAGGTCCACAAAGCCCTTGTCGTCATCGCTGGAGACGGGCGTGTAGGGCCGAATGACTAGGTTCCCATCGATTCGAGCCGAGAGGTAGATGTGCTGGCCTGCAGGACAG
This sequence comes from Phocoena phocoena, assembly GCF_963924675.1. Lineage (NCBI taxonomy): Eukaryota > Metazoa > Chordata > Mammalia > Artiodactyla > Phocoenidae > Phocoena > Phocoena phocoena. The sequence continues at coordinate 6,537,451 of NC_089229.1, read as the reverse complement.
CAGGGGTGAGTGTGGGCTGACTACCCCTGCAGGGCCCCCTGGGTCTTGTCAGCCCACTTCGCTGTACCCCGTCCAGCATTCAAAGCCTAGCCTGACCTCGGCTCCCGCTGCTCCCTTCGCCACCCCCGGGGACTCCCATCACGTCCCATCTCTTTGCCTTTGCTCGTGCTCGTGCCACCGCCGGGGACACTGAAGCAACTGGCCTCTTATCCTGACACTCACCCCTGAAGGCCCAGGGTGGCTGTCACCTCCTCCCTGAAGCCTTCCCTGCACTAACTGAAATGCAAAGTCCCCACCTCTCTGTCCCAGCACCAGCTCCACGTGTGCTGGGTTGGGGCCGCACTCACCGACAGGGAGGCCCAGGATGTGCTGGGGTGACGGCAGAGCGAAGCGGAACCGGCGGGTATCATGGCTGATGACCTGCAATGAAGCGTGAGCTGCTGGATGGCACCCAGGGCAGAGGGGCCCCCGACTCAGAGTGCCCACCCCTCCCCAGCACCGGAGTGTCATTGAGAGAAGTGACACTGACATATGGACAGACAACCTGCACACGCGTGTGCAAGGGCACAGAGGTCAGGTACACACTGGGTGTGCCTCTGCTCTCACTGGCCCAGAGGAGGGCACTGACCCACCCAGGGCCACAGGGCAAGGTGGTCGGAGCAGGGAGTGAGCTCAAGATCCCAAAGGGAGGGACTTCCCTGGTGGCACAGTGGTTAAGAATCCACCTGCCAACGCAGGGGACACAGGTTCGAGGCCTGGTCCGGGAAGATCCCACATGCCACGGAGCAACTAAGCCTGTGCGCCACAACTACTGAGCCTGCGCTCTAGAGCCCATGAGCCACAACTACTGAGCCCTCGTGCCACAACTACTGAAGCCTGCACGCCTAGAGCCTGTGCTTTAAAAAAAAAAAAGATCCCAAAGGGAGGCTGCCAGACAGCCCAGAAAATTCCAGGGACAGGAGGAAAGGATCCACCTCCGCCACAGCTTGAGAAGTGTCCCGGGGTGGCAGAAACAGCTCAGGGACTGGGCCAGCAGTGGGGCAGAGCTGAGACAAGGCCCCATGTGCCCAGGCCTGGGACTCAAGAGATGGGCTCTAGAAGCCACTACACTAAAAGCCGCCCCCCGCCCCGAGAAGCGGGACAGCATGACCGTGGCTGGGCTGCAGAGGGCAGGAGGCATGGCAGCCTTGCTGCCCAGGAGGTCACTGGGGCTGGCCATAGCCAAGACAGGGTGTGCACCCAGGGTGTGGTCAATGGGTGAAGGCCATTCCCCCGCTAGGGTGGGGCAGAGGCTGCTTAAGAGTGAGGCTAGGCTGAGGAAGGAGCCCAGTCTTGACTGGGGCCAGGGAGGCGAGCAGGTGTCAGAGCTGGGAACCGAACCCAGTGCCCGGACTCCGACCTGGGCTCCGGAAGGCCCCTGTGAGGTCTCCCCTGCACCAGGTGCAGCAGGATGGTGGGTGTCGAGGGGCCGTCCGGAAGGCAGGCAGCTAGCTGTCCAGCACATGTTCACACCCACACGAGGCAAGGTCCAGTGATGGAGAGTGTTACCACCCGGAGGGGAGACGCCAGACCTCTCCCAAGGGACAGAGCATCACTCTAAGCATCACTGAAGCGTGTGAGCCAAGGCAGGTGGCCTGGATCTCAGGAGAGACGGCGCCCAGCCACCACTTAGGACACAGTGCTTGTTGGCGGCCAGTGGGCCTCTCCGCCCCACAGTCCGGGCCTGAAGCTGCAAAGGGAGCCCAGGGCCTCCCGCAAGTGGATCCCAGGATTATCAACTGGTCCTGGGGCTCAAGGTCAGAAACCCATGTGCCAGATATTTTTGGAGGAAGAACAGAAATGAGAGAAAGACACTGATGATTACTAGCCCAGCACAGCAAAAGTCATGAGGCTAACGTGTGTGAGGGCTCGGCACGTGCTGGCCGTGATGACCCGAGCAGTAGACTCGCAGAGCTGTGGGCAACCTTGCTGATCACCTGGTCCAGTCCCGTTCAGAGAGGGGAAGGGCTGACAGCCGGGACCCCTCCCTGGACCAAGGCAAAAGTATCAAGAGCAGGCCCACCTGCTGGCCCACCACTAGGCTACAATGGGGGAGGGGAACTGCTAGCACGCGTGCCTCCTGATCAATCAAAGGGGCCTGGAGAGTCCACCGTGTGACATCCTGCGACAAAATACCAGACAGTCGTCAAAAATAATGAATCAGGGCTTCCCTGGTGGCGCAGCGGTTGAGAGTCCACCTGCCGATGCAGGGGATGCAGGTTCGTGCCCGGTCCGGGAGGATCCCACATGCCGCGGAGCGGCTGGGCCCGTGAGCCATGGCCGCTGAGCCTGCGCGTCTGGAGCCTGTGCTCCGCAACGGGAGAGGCCACAACAGTGAGAGGCCCGCGTACCGCAAAAAAAAAAATAAATAAATAAATAAATAAATAAATAAAAAATAATGAATCAGCTTTGGGTTAGACATGTAAAGGTGTCCATATTGCACAGCTGGGTAAAAACTCAGGTTATTAAAAAAGAGAAACTAAGTATACACATACCTGAACCTCCACACATCATGTACACAGGAATGTACTACCAGAAGGGCTCACGGTGACCCGTGAAGGGGACCCTCTGCAAAGGGGTTATGGGGGAGGGGAACGTTCACACCTCATGAACAGAGCACATATAAACATGTGCTTTTATTTTATAAAAGTAAAATTTTTATAGCGAGCACATATAAATCATACATTACTTTGGGAATTAAAAAACAACAACAAAGAAAAAGAACTTTATAAAAGGAAAAGCTTTTAAAACATTGTTATTTCATTTTAGTGAGAAAAAATTGTGTATAAGATATATTGAGAGGATAAGTGTGGTCTCATCTGGGAAGCAGTAATTTTTTTTTCTTTTTCTTTTCTTTTTGTCTCTCTCTGGTTTTCAACTTCTATGAAATCCTGGTACAAGTACAGTCACAGGAGCCCCAGCTCTCATGGGGAGCCCGGGTGCAGACTAGAGCCCAGGACTCAGGCTTCCGGCAAGTGACTGACTTTCTCTGCCCCATGACTCAGTTTTCCCTGTCACACCCCTCCTGAGGCAGCTGTGGTGGCCAGAAATAGCACATGGGAGGGGCTCTGATGAGAGAGAGTAAGGAGGGAAACAGCCTTACAGGGTGGGCGGCTGGGCAAAGGAGGGAGAGGATGGTTTTAAATCAGGATCAGAGGTCTGAAAAGGAAAAGCATCAAGTGGGGAGGGCAGGAGCAAGTCTGTGGGAGGAGCAGATGGAGCCGCCCCGCCAGCCCGCGGGGAATCTGACAGATGCAAAAGACGCTAGGGGCCCTGAGTGGGTGACCCTGCGGGCAGGGAAGGAGGAGGGGAGGAGACCTTATCTTTAAGGAAGGGGCACTGGGATGGGAGCCGCGAGGCCTAGGCCTAAGTCCTGGTCCTGCCCCTAACTCACAGTGTGACCTGAGTTTCTCCTCTCTTGTCCTCTGTTTTCACAGCCATTAAGTGGTTACTTGGACCCAAGAGTCCTTACAGGGTCCCTCCCACTCTGACCTTCTGGGGAATAGTGAGTGTGGTTCAAAGAACCAGCTCTGTGGGCAAAGACCTGAGTTCAAAGCCCTCTGCCGCTTACTGGTAGCCTTAGAAAGGGACCACCTTGCTTTCCCCATCTGTAAAATGGGCAGATAATGGGACCTACTTCACAAGGGGCCATGCCCTGAGCACATAGTAGGTGCCTGTGAAATGCTGTGATGCTGACAAGGACAGAGAGGTGCCCATGCCCCACGACCCCCTCAGGCCCCACACTGACCTCCTTGTCAATCAGCCGCAGCGGGTACTTGATGTCCGGGTTCTCGAGGGTGATGGCTGGGGTGCAGCGCTGGAACAGCTTCATGAACAGGCTATACAGGAACCAGACTGGGGAGAGGACCACGTGGCCCAACTGAAACGACAGGACAGACCCACGAGGTCAGCCTGCCCCCTGCCCTTCCTCCAAACATACCTCCGGGCCTCTCCCCTACCAGGAACGCCCTCTCCCCATCATGTTCATTCAGGGAACCCCAGCTCCATTTTGGTGCCAGCTGGGAGAAGTTACAAAAATCAGACTCATGAAACCTATCACTGTGTTACTGAGTCATTGGAAAAGCTCCATTTTCCCTGAGGAATGGGGACAAAGAAAGCTACATAACTGAGCATGTAGCCCTTTTCACTTTGGCTGCCAGGAAGCTCAGCATAAAGTTCCCAAGTACCTGTGCTTAATCTTGAGCACTGTGTATCTGTGCTCGCTCCCTCCCTCGCTCCCTCCCTCCCTTTAGTCAATTTCCCTGGCCCTATTAAGTGATGTCAAGTGCTAGCTCTATTTAGACAAACAGACAAACCCCTGAGCCCTGGGGTTCTGCCTTCAGATGCGGGGGCAGCCGAGGCACTGAGCTAGACACTAGGAAGCTCTGCTCCTTGCTGGCTGTGTGACTCTGCACAAGTCCCTTCCCCTCTCTGAACTGAACTGGACCAGGTGAACTGCAAGGTCCCCTGAAGCTCTGAGAGTCTACTCCTAGCATCATGCAGAGCCCTGCACAGGGGTTAACCTCATGACAACCCTATGGGGTAGGCACTGTCATCACCGCCACTTTACAGATGAGGAAACAGCTCAGAGAGGTGAAGCAACTCACCCACAGTCACACAGCAGGCAGGTGGGGAGCTGCAACTCAAACCTGAGTCCGCCTGCCTCCCCAATCACACTCTTAAACATCAGGCCTCACCCTCATCATCACTCACCCTCTTGCGTGGCTCTGAGAACCTCTTCCTTGCCAGCCCCCTGCCCCCCATATCGCAGCCTCACAAAGACCCTAGAGGCAGTTTGGATTTTTTAAAAACAGAGAAAACCCACATCCCATGGCCAAATAAAACTGCTTAGGTTTATGTGGAGAGGACACCCTTGCAAAGAAAGACAACCAGCCTGCTGCTCTTTCTAGCTATTTTTGTCCCTGGGAAAAGCACTTAGCCTCTCGGCCCTGTTTCTCCGTCTGTGAAATGGGAGTCATAAGCTACACTCTCTGGCTGTGAAGATGGAGATCGGCTAACCCAGTGCCCAGCAGGCACTTGACCTCACTGGGTATCTGTGTGCAGAAGCTACCCTTGGCCATCCGGAAGTCGAGTCCTGGGCAGCCTCCACTATCTGGACCACAAGTGAGACTCAGGAAGAGAACAGCAACAGCCTCAAGACCGCTCAGACCAACCCTACAGTGGAGAACCTGGCAGACCCCACCCTAACCAGGGAGCGGCACAGGAAAGGGGCCAGCTGACACCGTGCACCTCTTGACACGAAGCAAGAAGGGCCCAGCACCGCTCTGTGCCTTCCTTCAGGAGCACACAGCCTGCCTCTGACACAAGGAAACACCGAGGGCCTTTCGCCGCGAGAACTGGCACCACTCTTCAAAAATGTCAAAGCCAGGGCTTCCTTGGTGGCGCAGTGGTTGAGAGTCCGCCTGCCAATGCAGGGGACGCGGGATCGTGCCCCGGTCCGGGAAGATCCCACATGCCGCGGAGCAACTAAGCCCGTGCGCCATGGCCGCTGAGCCTGCGTGTCCGGAGCCTGTGCTCCGCAACGGGAGAGGCCACAACAGTGAGAGGCCCGCGTACCGCAAAAAAAAAAAAAAAAAGAGAAACGAAGGCCGAGGAATGGGTCCAGATTAAAGGAGGCTCTGGTGGGTCGGAGGGTGCTCCCCTAAAACTCATGTCCACCCAGATCCTGGGGATGGAAAAGGGTTTTTGCACGTGTAATTAAACTAAGGATCTTGAGATGAGATCCTCTTGGATCCCCCCGGTGGGCCCCAGATCCCACGACAAGTGTCCTTCTAAGACAGAGGAGAAGACTCAGAGGAGAAGGTTGTGTGAAGACAGAGACTGGAGTGACGTGGTGACACGCCAAGGAGGCCAAGGACTGCTGGAAGCCACCAGAAGCGGGAAGAGGAGGAAGGCCCCTCCCCTAGGCCTCCAGAGAGCACGCCCTGCCAAAACCTTGATTTCACACTTCTGGCCTCCAGACTATGCAAGAATGAATTTCCACTGTTTTATGCTACCTAGTTTGTGGTAATTTATATGCAGCTGTAGGAGACGAATACAGTAAGTCCCCTACATATGAACGAGTTCTGATCTGAGAGCACGTTTGTAAGTCCAATTTGTTCATAAGCCCAACAAAGTTAGCCTAGGGACCCAACTAGCACAGTCAGCTATACAGTACTGTACTGCAATAGGGTTAGAGTACTTTCCACACAAATAACACACAAAAAAACAAACAAAACATAAACAGTTGAATGTCCTTGTTCTTAGGAGATAGATGCTGAAGTGTTTAGGGGCAGAGAACCATCATATCTGTGGTTTACTCTCAAATAGTTTAAAATACACACACAATAAAGTAAATATAGCAAATGTTAATATCTGGTATATCTTGATGAAGAGCATATAAGGGCTCTTTATACATCCTTTCAACTTTACTGTAAGTCTGAAATTATTTCAAAATAAAAAGTGAAGAAGGGAGTCCACACTAGTGGTTCATATAGTGGGGTCAACAACCAAAAGTTCTCCCAAAATACTGGTTCTCAAGAAAATTGTTTCACAGCTTGTTCACTCACCCTCCCTAGTGTACCTCCCTGACTTTAGTTCTCACAGCAGATGACCGTGTGTATTCTTCTTATCATAACACTACAAATTCCCCTTTTTGCCTTGGCTGCCAGGAAGCTCAGAGTCAAGTTCCTTGCTTGCATGGAAGCCTCTTTGCTTCCTTTGCAGGCCTCTTGAGGTAGCATGTTCTGCAGAGAACAGACCTGGAATGGGCCCCTGCCCTATTGAGGGTCAGGTGAGAAGATTCTCACCTCTCAAGGCCCAGCCTCACTGCTCCCTCCCTTCCCAGAAGCCCTGCCAGGACCCCCCCACTCTATCAACTGGGGAGGACACTCTGGCTGAGTACCTGAGGCCTCTCTGAGCCTCGGTATTCTTGGCTATAGAAGGAAGGTGAGGGCCACTGCCTGGCCAACAGCCCAGGGGAGCTGGGATATGAGATGAGATGGGGGGCTGAGGTCACCGAAGGGTCTATAACCTGTGGAATGTGGGCGTGCACACAGGTTTTTCTACCACCCTCATGGGTCCACCATCACCCAGGAGATGGAATACCCAAATGAAGGCAGAGGCACCAAGATCCCACACTGGGCCTGGCCCTGCCCCCAAACCGGCCCAGCTGCTTCAAGTTGCCCTGCCCCAAACCGGCCCAGCTGCTTCAAGTTGCCCAGCCGAAGCTTTGGTTACAGGCCTTTTGTTGGGCTCAAAACACGGTGCCTCTCCCGCAGACAGAGCCTCCAGGCTGGCTGCAGCCACGGCCTCGCCCCACGGGGCCCCTCGTCTGTTAACCAATGGGTCTAAACAGAAGGCCTGAGGGAGCTGGCCCCAGCGCACCCCTCCGGCCTGCACAGGGCCACACAAAGGGTCTCTGGCCACCTGCCCACTTAACCAGCACCTACCATGTCCTAGCTACCAAGTGGTATTTCACCCACCCTGGGTCGCATTTAAGGCCCGTTGGCAGCCCTGGACTCTGGGGTCAGGAGACTTGGGTTTGAGACCCAGCTCAGGACTTCAGGAGGGAATCTTCACCTCTCCATGCTCCATCTTCCTCAAGTTCATGAGGACAGCCCCACCTAGGGCTGGGGAGGAATCGAGGCTGCAAAAGGCCATGTTAGAGCAAACTGGCCAATGTCCCTGAGCTGGCACTGCTCCAAGAGTGGGACGTGAATTCTCTGGCATAATCCTTACTTCAATCCTAGGCTATACGTACTGTGATTATCATCAAGTTACAGATGAGGAAAGCCAGTCCTCAGAGGACTCACACCCATTTCTCAGAGAGATTAAGTGACTCACCCATGGCCACGCAACCCAGGCCTGTCTAGCCCAAAGTGTGGTTCTTCCCAAGCCACCTCCCAGGACAGATGCCCTGGAGCCCACGGCCCAAATCCCCTTGCTCCAGCACAGTCCAATCTCCCGGCTCTTGCAGTGAAGCCCCAGCTGCCCAGACTAACAGGCTGCTCCGCCACCCCCAAACACCCACCACGGCTCCCCACTGCCAACACTCAAGGTCCCCACTATCCAGTCACAAGCCTTTCTTGCCTTAGGCCTTTGTACACTCTCCCTTCTGCCCTGAATGCCCTTTCTCTTCCCTCATCCAACAACTCCTATTCCACTTCCAGAGCCCAGCTCAAACGTCAACTCTTACCCTCTAGCTAAGCAAGCCCTGAGCAGACATCCGGAGCCCGCCCCCCACCCAACTTCTGCAAACTCCACGGGGATGAGGGCGACTCTGACGATTCCTCTGCTCCAGGCCTCTCCCACATCAATCAGGGAAGCCATATCCATGGAGAACATTGTTTAGGGGAAAAGTTGAGTGAAGCGACATTTGCAGGAAATCACCATTGTTGGGAGTCCTGGAAATAAACTTAAACGACATTAAGAGCCCAAGTGGAGTTATGTTTGGTGCTCTCTGGAGTTTTATTTCCCCCCAGCACAGTCGTTTAAGTGGTCAGCCAAGTTTAATAACTAAGACCCCCTGGCCTGCAGCTCGTCTCACAGTCTGCAAAGCACCTTCCCTTCCATTTCCTCACTGACCCTCAGCACTGGGAGACAGGCCAACTGCATTCTTCACTTGACAAACGAGGAAACTGTGGCTCAGGGAGGCCCAGGGTGGAGTCTGGGCTTCGGTTCCCAATTTTCTGTCGTTCACCCCAAATCTCTCACCTGCCCCAAATGCCAGCCAGCCCATGGTTACATGCTGAGCCGTGAAAATGACTCATTTGTCAACAGTTCTGAAGACGAGTCCTCAACACTGGCCTTGGCCCTTACACCGAACTTGCGGATCCCAGGCGCCAGCTTCGTGTGCCCTGGCTGCCAGTCCTGGGCTCACACGGCTGGGCCAGGTTCCCATGTGAGGTCACAGACAATGTATGACGGCAGACCCAGCAAGGCGGGGGACCTGGTGTCTCATCTCTAGCACTCAGAGCAGAGACACTCGGTAAATATTTGTGGATAAATTCACGAAGGAACAAGAACAAGCCCCTGCACTGCAGTCTCTCTCCGACTTTTCTTACTTTGTCTGAAAGTTTCCGCAACCAGGACAAGGGACCAGATGCCTCCAGGGGGAGGGTGGGGCTCGGCCCTCCACGGAGCACAGGGCTGAGGGGTTGGATCCTGAACTCCTGGCTGTTTCCACACCTGCCTCTCAGAGGTGTGGTGGGACTGCAGCCGCTGCTGGAAGGAGCTGTGCCAGTGAGTGGTGGATAACGTGAGCGGCCTTCCTTCCAGTCCCCGTGCCCAGACGCGACACCCTCGTATCTCGCACAGTCCTTGAGCCCGGGACGCGGGCGCTATGGCCACTCCACTTCAGTGAGGACACTGAGACAGGGTGAGAACTGGCACCCAGCTTGGTCCGAGCACTGAGCCCCAGCCCTGCACAGTCCCTCTGCATCTGCGGACAGTCGGGCCACTGAGAGAGCAAGGGTGGACTTTGTACAAATTCCTCTCTGGAGGCAGCTGTGAGCCGACCCTCACTGTCAGTCAGTCCTTCAGGTCACAAACCCCAGTGGGCACAGCTGCCAGGGCCCGTGTGGGATGCGGCGGACACAGGTCGGGGACCGCGTCCCTGGGGAGCTCAAGCCAGTGTGGGAGATGGACACGGGCAGAGAAAAGGGTGCCGTGGAAAGGCGAAGCTTCGTCTCTGGAAAATCGGAGGCTTTACCAGACTCACAAGGGGTTGGGATGCCCTGTTCCCCATCCAAGGCACCACTCCCACCCCTGCAAGCAGTGGGCAGAGTAAACAGGAGGCAGGCGGCCAAAGCCAAGGTCCCACCCCAGCTCCTCCTCAGCTGTGCTGCTCTCACACACACACACACACACACCACGTCACCCCAGCTCCCCAGGGGAGCTAGGAGGCAGCTGCTTCGCCAGGCCTTGACCTGGTGCCCCATAGGCCACACAGTGCCCACCAGGGAACCCACCACCTGCCTTTCCCCACCTCTGGTAACACAGGAAGGGGAGAGGGAAACGGGGTGCCAGAGTCCCACGATGCCTCCAGGGAGCCCCCAGCTCACCCACCACAGCCGAGGGGCTGGGTAGCCCTACTACCCCCGTGCGGCACCCAGCCAGCTGCTCACCCCCTGGAACTCCCCACCGGGACCCTGCCATCCACTCTACCCAGGTCAGGTCTGGGTGGGCAAAGGGACCTGCCAGGACCCCCCAGGTGCCAGCCCCCTGTGCTGAGGCTTCCCTGCCCGCTGCCCGCCAGCTGTCCAGCTGGGATCTGCGTGTCCACCTCCTTCATGGCCCCCTTCTCGGGAAGCAGGAGCAAGTGGGAGGGAGTGGAGGAAGCTCTGCAGCGAGGGGCTCCTGGCTCTGCGCTTCTGGGAAAGGGAACCCAGGAGGAGGGGCAGGTGGACAGTGGAGCTGCCCTCCACAGGGGGGACCCAACCCTGCTTCCCAGGGGCTGGGTGTCTGGACCACGGACTAGGCACAGAGCTGCCAGGGGCAGGGGAAAAGCCTTGGACTCTACCTGTGGTGGCGGCCTGTCAGGGTCCACTGAGCACTCACAACTGTGCTGGGGGAAGGGGAGCCAGAGTCGGGGACGGCAGGCTAAGCCCCCAACATACCCCCAGGTGGCAGGTTCAAGTGCCAACCCCTCGGCGTCCCCACTTCTGGTGTGTGGGAGGAGGCCTCTCTCAGGGCCTGCACGTCTCAGATAAGACGCCTGGTGCCCAGAGCCCGTGCTGGCCTCCCGCAGATGGCGTGGAGCCGCTGTGCCAGGAGGCCTGCCTGGGGTCTGCTCCAGGTATTTGGGCTCAAGTGGGGACCCCGGCAGGGCCCACGAGGAAAGGGCAACCCTGCCACCCTTTGGATAGAGGAGGCTTAGGAGTTGGTGAAGGTCTCCTGACGCTCAGACGGGGCTCTGCCCCTCATAGAGGGGCTACAAGGGGTCCTTGGCTACTCGGCAAAAACACTGAGCAGCCAGATCTTGGGGACACAGAGAGAAACCCAACCAACACGGCTAGAAGGTGAGAAGCACTGCGGGAAAACAGCAGGGGCGGGGGTCTGGGTTCCGGTCCGGAGGCTGAGCAGTGAGGGAGGAAGGGGATTGCTGGGAACACGGTCAGGACGTTACGCTGAGCTGGGGTGATGCCCCCAGGCTAGCCCTGGGCAAAGCTGCCCCCTGGGCTGAACGCCACTCAGAGTCCTGGGCTGGGCCACACATTCACAAGCCAACACCCAGGCCAAGAGGCCTTCTGCCGAGTCCCCATGGGGGAGCCCCACAGAGCCAGAGGGAGGAGATGGAGGAGGACGCCAGGCAAGAGGCTCTGGGCCTAATCCTCCCAGCGGCAGCCCTGCCCAAGTGCCCCCAGCCAGCGCCCAGGCACCCACATGTGTGGGTGGGGACTGCCCTCTGGCCACAGCCTCAACGTGGAGCGCAAGCCATGCACCACCACTGTGGCTTCTGAGAAATTCGAAAGGCCCGAGGGCAAGGGAGGGTGGCCCTGGGCCGAACCAGTGACAGCATGACGATGGACTTTGCAGCTCCACAAGTTCAGACTCCGCCAGCCCGGCCCGTGGCCAAGTCTTGAGTGGCATTTCTTCATCTGTAAAGTGGGGCCACCGGCTGGGGCCTCTCAAGTTTGCTGGGTTAAGAGAGACCAGAGCCTAGCTTGCAGCCCACGGAGAGGGTTCAGGGGCTGTCGTCGGTTAAAACTGCAATCCAGCAACACCGCACGTGCGTGCGCACACACACTCATTCCACACGCACACACTCACTCCACGTGCACACACACACTCCACATACACTCACTCCACACACACACACCTCACACCCACTCCACACACCCACTCCACACGCACACACTCGCAGGTACTCACGGTCACACTCCCGCACACCTGCTCACTCTTTCACTGTCACTCACCCCCATACACACTCCTGCACACGCACACGTCACACCCACGCCCTCACAAACTCACACTCACACATACGCACTCCCTCCTTCACACTTCACACGTGTTCAGTCGCACTCATACTAACTCACACGCGGGGGCACCGGCCACGTTCACCCCCGCACTCGCTCAGCACTAGCGCACACATCCGCACTCCTCGGCCGGCCGGGCTGAGGGGGGCGGCGGCGGCGGCGGCGGGCGGGGCGCCCCAACGCGTGGCCGCCCGCCTCCGGGTGACGCCCCTTGATCGGGAGTGCTGGGCCCGGGTGCAGAGGCCCGGGCGTGAATCACGGCCGCACGGGGACGACCGGGGCGCGGCGGGCGGGGTGGGGCGGGGCCGGGTGGGGTCCTGCGCCCCGCGTCCGAGCCCGGTCCCCCCGCCCCTAGCGGCCGGGCGCAGTCGGCGCTGCCCGAGACGGGGGTCCGGCGCCCGCCGGTCCGCAGCGACGCCCCGGGCCCGCGGCAGCCGGCGTCCCTCCCCGCCTACCGTGCTCAGCTGGGCCCCCATGGTGGCGCCGCTCTGCACTCTCTGCCGCCGCCGAGACCGCCGCGCCCCGAGCCAGCCCTCCCCGGCCGCGTCACCGAGGAGGAGGGGCGGGCCCGAGCGCGGCCCAGTCGGGGCGCGGGGGCGGGAGGCCGAGCTAGCGGCCCGGCTCCGCCCCGCCCGCCCGCTTCCGTCCGCGGGAAGAGGGTTGAAGGGAGAGGATCCGTTAGAACGCGAGGCCGGCCGCCGGCGCAGTCGACCCGGTAGCCTGCGGCGGGGCTCTGACCCGCTGAGTGGTCTCGGGTGGGACGCTGGCAGTCTCTGGGCCTCGTTTGCCATCCTAAAGGGGAGAAGATGGCGCCCCTTATTGATGGGATCTAAAATAAAATCCGGAAACTCCACCGCGGCCTCCAAGGCCTGCAGGAGGAAGCCCCGCTTGGCCTGACCTCAGCCTGCGCCCCTGAGCACGTTGCTGGGCCTCACAGGCCTTCTTGTTCCTCAAACTGCTCGGCTTGGTCCCTCCTCCAGGCCTTTCCCTCTCTGGAACACCATCCCTAACTGCCTCAGGGTCAGCCCTGGCTTCTTGCTTGGGCCTCAGGTGAGATGTTCCGTCCTCAGCAAGGCCTGCCCTGACTCCCTCTCCAGGCAACCTCTTGTGGTCTTCCTGGCACTTAGCATTGAGCTAAAGTCACCCTTTGTGTTTCTTCAGGGATGGTCTGCCCCCAGCCCCACCCCATCACAGTGGACTGTGGGCCTCCTGAGAGCAGGACTCTGCTTTGAAGTCCCCTGCCTGCCTGGAACCCAGCACAGAACATAGAGTAGCATATAGTAGGTGCTCAATAAATACTTGTTGAATGAGTGAATTCAACAGACAGTGGGCAGGTGCCTGCTCTGTGTAGGCCCATGCTGGCCTGCCGGGGCTCTCTGGCCTTGATTGCAAAGGAAGTAATCAAATAGGAAAGCTTTACTTGAGCATGTGCAGCCAGTAAGTTCTCATTACTAGGTGCTTCCTAGGCCACCCACGGCACAGGTGCCCTCTCCAGAGACACCTTCCACAGAGGCCAGGGGAGCCACAGGCCACCCCGAACCTTAGCATTTCCCCCAGTCACTTCTCGTTTTCTCCGTGTTCTTTGTTACACCTGGCCTGGTGATGGTTATCACGAATGTGGATGTCTGATGTTGGATTTTCTTCTCGTGAAATTTGGAGGTGACTAAGTTGCCTTTCTCCTTTATTTATTTATTTTTTTGCAGTACGCGGGCCCCTCACCGCCGCAGCCTCTCCCGTTGTGGAGCACAGGCTCCGGACGCGCAGGCCCAGCGGCCATGGCCCACGGGCCCAGCCGCTCCGCGGCACGCAGGATCCTCCCGGACCGGGGCATGGACCCGTGTCCCCTGCATCGGCAGGCGGACTCTCTCAACAGCTGCGCCACCAGGGAAGCCCACCTTTCTCCTTTTAATCCTCACCTAAATGGCCTTAAATAAACAAAACTTAAATACTATTTAGACTAAGGCTATAAATGCTAGTCCAACAAACAGTCCTAAAAAATCACAATTAGGATGGAATCTACTTTTTCGTCTTGTCATTTAAATTATTACATGCACTTGTAAACTCAAAAAGGAAATAGCTTTCCTCCTAAAGTTATCACTGCTGTTGTTGCCTCTCTTAAGATCATATTAACTGTCCATTTCTTATTTATCTGTCTGAACCTTTTCATAATTGTTGCAGTATATAAGATTAACATTATAACAATATAAATTATTGAAGCATTTTGCTCTCACTACAGTAAAAGCTGTTGTGTTTACACCTTACCCCACTGAAACACTCCAGTATGTAAAGCACAAAAGGAGATTTCACTCCTGGTTACATCTGGAAGCTTCCCTAGAAAGTATCCCGCCTGCCAGGCTTGGCCTCGCATGAAGGAGTTGTGGTCCAGTTTCTTTGGGAGGGGCAGGGTGGAGTTCTCCCCAGACTCCGGGAGCTGCTCACCTCCCGTATGACTGTAGGGTGGCCCCAGGGGCAGAGTGTTGGCGGGTGAGGGAGAGCGGGGAGAAGAACCAGAGGTGACATTGGTTAGGTGGCCCATTCCTGCTCTTGGAACTCAGACCAAGTGGGGAGGGTTCAGCTGCCATTCACTGTGTGAGCACAGGCCAAGGCCTTCCCCTCTCTGGGAAAGGGTCAGGGAACAAGGTCTTTAAGACCCCTTCTACTTCTGATATTTTATTCTAGGTGGGTGTTCCTTCAGACTTTTTATTTGGAAAAATGTCCAATGTACAGAGAAGTTGCAAGAATAGTACAATGAACCACCGGATTCACCAGCTGTTATCCTTTGACCCCTTTCCCCCTTCCTCCCCATTTACCTGTTTACTTTGGCTGCACCATGGAGAGTTAGTTGCAGATATGTAGCCCTTCACCTCTACACACTTCACCACACATCTCCCAAGAACAAGGCCATTCTCCTACATGCCACTGTGCAAGTATCAAGTTCAGGGAATTTAACATTGAAACAACACAGTTGTCTAATCCCCAGTCCGCATTCCACTTGTCCCAGTTGTCCCATAATGTCCTTTCTAGCCGTTATTTTTTGCGGTCCAGGCTCTAATCCCAGGTCAGGCATGGCCTTTACTTGGCCAGGTGTCTTTGGTCTCCTTTAGCCTGGAGACAGATTGGATCAAAGGGCAGGTGAAGGGTCACCTGCCTGTTGGCACCTGCCTCGTCTCCCTATTGTAAAGGTAACTTTTACTTTGATACCCTGTGAATGTCCTAATTCCCAACAAACTTCATCCAATGCTTTTAGTTGATGATCATGTCTGAATCAATTATCATTGAGGTAGTTTAACTAACTGGTTTACGAGGTACTTTGGGAAAAAACAAGCCAAAAAGGACCTTTGTCTTAATTATTCCTCAAGGCCCTTTGGTGAGCCAGAGAACAGAAACGCTCACAAGCCTGTTTGCCTTCTGCAAAGGCAAACATCCGGTCAGCTGAGAATCCCCTACTCTACTGAGGTGTTTGATCCTTGGGAGAGGTTGGGAAACGGGACAGAGAAACCATGAGTTTCATTTTATAGAGAAGGAAACTAGGCCCAGAGAGAGGAGAGAAGTGGGCAGCAGTGGAATAATTCCTCCCAAGGAGTCTCTGGGCTCCCGCCCCTTCCAGGTACCAGGGCAGAGGTTCGGAAAGGAGGCTTTCAGGCTGACTGCGGGGCAGAGTTTTCAGGGTCCAGCTTGGGGCTGTCCGACCCTTGCCAGTCCCCCTGGTCCCTATTACCTATGTAGGACCTAGGTTGCCAGATTTAGCAAATAAAAATTCAGGATGCCCAATTAGATTTGAATTTCAGATAAACAATGAATCAGTTTTTTGGTACAAGTATGTCCAAGATATTGCACTTAAATGTAGCTATACTAAAAAATTAAAAGGAGACTTCCCTGGAGGTCCAGTGGTTAAGACTCTGTGCTTCCAACGCAGGGGGCGCAGGTTCGATCCCTGGTGCGGGAGCTAAGATCCCACATGCCTCATGGCGCAGCTGAAAAAAAAAAAAAAATTAAGCTAAAAAAACCCTCATGATGTTGTCCAGGGTGTCTGGACTGACATTAGGGCTGCCAGGTAAAATATAGAACACCCAGTTCAATTTTAATTTCAGGGAAACAATGAATAATATTTTCTCCCTGCTGTGGGGAATTAAAAAATGCATGGCACATGTTATCAGATATAGGAAATAAGGCAGGTAAAGTCAGTGGGGCCTTGAATGCTGGGATGAGCTGTCCTTCTGAGAGTAGCTGACAGCCTTGAAAGAAGGGACTTAAGTTTGGAGGCCCTTTGCCAGACAGTTCTAGAAAGGGACCAGTCGGGGGAGACTGCAGTGGCTGGTGACATGCCATGAGGCTCAGGCCAGGGGTCAGGGGATGAAAAGAGCATTCAGGAGGCAGGACTGATGGGGCCTGAGGCCCACCAGCTGGTGTGAGTGGGCGGGAGGCTTCTGGCCTGGCATGGGAGGGGGCAGGGAACGCCTGAGGAGCAATGGAGTCCAGTGTCTAGAGTTCAGCAGGGGCTGGGGCCGAGGAGGAGAGAGTGGCCCTGAGTCAGGGAAGGAGGGACTCAGAGGTAGGGCAGTGTGATGGGCGGTGGAGTAACCTCCTAGGAGGCATTTCTGCCATGGGAGGAGCTGGCTGGACCTCTGGGCCCTGGGAGGGGGGGCTGGGTCTCCCCACTCCTGGAGGTGGACGGAGGTGAGAGGCCCAACCAGCCAGGCCACCTGCCCACCCCCTCTCATAGCTGAGTGTCAGGAGAGGCCAGTGAAATAATTTAAATAATTTAAATAATTTATTGCAAGCTAAGGTATTAACCCTCGGGCATTTACAATTTGAAGAGAGCGCTTGTTTAAAAAAAAAAAAAGCAGCAGCAGCAGCAGGCACTGGAAGCTTTTTAGCTGGTGACTTTTTAGCCGGTGACTGAGGCATTACTGGTAGAATCAGGCACCTGCTCAGGCTGTGAACGGGCTTCAGCAGGGAGGGGGTGCTGGGACCGGAGGTCGGCTCCACTGTCACCAAGCCTGTCCCGCAGAGGCCTTTCTGGAAGCCACAGTCTGCTCTGGTGCAATCTCTGTGCCAGCAGAGCTGGCAGGTTGATGAAACAGGAATGGGTGCCGCGCGTGCGCTATGGCAACCGCATCAGAGTTCTCCGGAAGTATTCACAGCACAGTCCCAGCCTTCAGGATCCAAAACCCATGGAGCCAGTGGAGTCTGGCCTGCACCCCTGGACCAGCCGAGCCTGAGAGTGAGTCATCGCTTACCCAGGGCATCCTGTCTCCATCTCATAGCCGAGAGGCCATGGCTCAGAAAGGGAAGGGCCTGGCCCAAGGTCACACAGCTGGTGAGGGTTGCGGCTGGAGTTTGAACCCAGTTCTCCTTGCTTCTGAAACTCAGCTCTCCCCACGGCCACTTGCCCCCAGAATTAGGCATCTGTTTTCCTTTTCCTTGTTGGCTTGAGCCACCTTACAGAGAATGTCAGGGACTGACTCGGGGGTGAGGGTTCTGTGTTACTGCCCCCATATCTTGCCTTCTCCAGACCAGAGATTTTCAAATCTTGGCTCTTGCTGTGTGACCTTGGGCAAATTACTCCCCTTTCTGGGTCTCAGTTTTCTCGGCTGTAAAATGGAGGATCATCTAGAACCTAGTGGAATCCAATAGAGCAAAGGTTGCAAACTGTTGGCCAAAGGTCAGCATCCAGCCCTCGGAAGAGTCTGTTCTGGGTTTTGGCTTCATTTGAATCAGTTGCCAAGTGAGTATTTCTGGCTTCTTGTGACAAATCTGAGACTCTTGCTGTACCAGCTCCCAAAGGCAGGCCCTGCAGGTGCTGGGTTTGCAGCCTCTGGTGGAGCTGATTCTACGACCTTCCCAAGGTGCCCCCATAGAGTGTAATTTTCACACCCTTTGCTCCCTGGGAAGCAGGAGATGGGTTCTAGGTGTGGCTCTGCCCCCAACCAGCTGTCTGACCTTGGGCCAGCCATCATTCCTCTCCAGGTCACATCTATAAACAGGGTCGACACACCCATCTCAGAAGGCTGGGGTGAGGATGAATCGAGATGCCAGGTGTAAAACTGCTTTTACAAAGCTGGATGTGTGGAGAGGTGGATATTAGACCTAGCAGCACCATTACCTGAGTGTCTGTGGTATGCTGAGGGCTAGGCCAGGGAATCACAAATGAATGCGGCTCAGTCCCCAGAGACACGCAGAAGCACCAAGCTGAAGACAGTGGGTCCAGGCCACTCACTTGTGAGTGAAGTCAACGGAGACCTCACCAAGGTGACATTTGAGTTGCTACCACCCGATTCATTCATTCATTCCTCATATCTTTACTGAGCCGCTACTTTGTTCCAGGCACTATTCGAGATGCTGGGGGTATAGCAGTGAGAAAGACAGACAAAAATGCCTTTGAGGGCTTCCCTGGTGGCGCAGTGGTTGAGAGTCCGCCTGCCAATGCAGGGGACACGGGTTCGTGCCCCGGTCCGGGAGGATCCCACATGCCGCGGAGCGGCTGGGCCCGTGAGCCATGATCGCTGAGCCTGCGCATCCGGAGCCTGTGCTCCGCAACGGGAGAGGCCACAGCAGTGAGAGGCCCGCGTACAGCAAAAAAAAAAAAAGCCTTTGAAAAGCTGACATTCAGTGGGGATGGGGTGTGGAGAATAAACAAGAAACGATTTTTTAAAAACAGACATGTAACTTCGCTGAGAAAAGGAAAGACAGAGCAGGGTCAGAGGGTACAGGTAGTAGTGGGAGTTGCTGTTTTATGTAAGGGCCAGGGAGGCCTTCCTGAGGTGATGCTAGCAGAGACCTGAAGAAAGTCAGTGAGCAGGCCCTGTGGATAACTGGGGAAAGAGGGTTCCAGGAAGTAAGAGCAGCAAGTGCAAAGACTCTGAAGCTGGAGTATGCTTGGCTTCTTTTTTTTTTTTAATTAATTATTTATTATTTTTTTGGCTGCATTGAGTCTTCACTGCTGCGCATGGGCTTTCCCTAGTTGCGGCGAGCATGGGCTGCTCTTCGTCGCGGTGCGCGGGCTTCTCACTGCAGTGGCTTCTCTTGTTGCGGAGCACAGGCTCTAGGCACGTGGGCTTCAGTAGTTGTGGCTCGCGGGCTCTAGAGCGCGGGCTCAGGAGTTGTGGTGCTCGGGCTTAGTTGTTCCGTGGCATGTGGGATCATCCCGGACCAGGGCTCGAACCCGTGTCCCCCGCACTGGCAGGCGGATTCTTAACCACTGCACCACCAGGGAAGCCCACTTGGCTTCTTTAAGAAGCAGCAATGATGTCAGTGTGTTCCATTACCGTGAGGCTAGCTTTGACCACTTGGCCAAGCCATGTCTGCCAGGCTTCTCCCTGTAAAGGTCTCTATTTAATAAGTCATCCATGGGATGGTCCTTTGAGACTGTGATTATATGATTTGACTTAATCCTCACAGCAACCCTAAAGCAGTTTTAAAACATATCTGTAAATTCTTTGATGTCCCATCCATTGGGAGATGGGGGTCTGTGTCCCCTCCCCTTGAATCTGGGTTCTGTAACTTCTTGACTAATAGAAGCTCTGTGACACTGGATTTTGGTGGGAGCCAGACCGTAAGAAATGGGTGGCTTCCACTTCCTGTCTTTTGGGATGCTGGCTCTTGAAACCCAGCCACCATGCTATGAGGAAGCCCAAGCAGCCCATAGAGAGGCCCACGTGCAGAGGAGCCGAGGTCTCTGACCCTCAGCTTGGCTGAGCTCCCCAGCCAACAGCCGACACCAATTTGCTGGCCATGTGAGTACACCCTCTTGGAAGTAGGTCCTCCAGCCCCCAGTTAAGCACCCCAGCTGACACCCTGTGAAGAGATGACCCACCCCCCACAAGCCCTGCTCAAGTTTCACATCCGTAGGCAAATTTAAAGACTATTGTTTTGTTTTATACCACTAAGTTTTGGAGCGGTTGGTTACACGATAATAGTTGACTGGAGCAAACCTCATGAAGAAAGCCTCCCCATTTTACAGACGAGAAACTGAGGCAGAGAGGGTTGAAACGTTTACCCAAGTTCTCACAGCCAGTTAGTGGGGGAACCAGCATTTGAAATCAGCTTCTTCATGTTATATTTTGGTGAACAGAGGTTTTTTTATCTTAACGAAGTCCACTTTACCCATATTTTCTTTATGATTAATATGTCTTGTGCAGATATACTATTTTGAAACTTCTTTTTTTCACATATGACTACGTAACGTCTTTTGATGTTAAACACATAATGGTGTTTGACAGTTGCCCGATGTTCTGTTACATGGGATGCTATCATTTATTTGACCAAGCTCCATTGATAGGTATTTAGTTCTTTCCTAACTTTTCACTGCATTGAACAACACTGTGGGGAACACCTTGCACATATATCCCTGCATTGTTCCAATTATTTCATAAAAATAAGTGCTCGACATGGAATTGCTTGGGCAAAGAGTGAGCAAAGTTTTAAAGCTTCCTAGTAATACAGCCACACTGCCAGTGGGTACATTATGTAAGTGGGTATGGGTTTTCTGAGGCTGTCATAACAGATTACAACAAACTTACTGGCTTCAATAAACAGAAATTTATTCTCTCACAGTTCAGGAGCTCAGAAGTCTGAAATCAAGGTTGGTTCTCTCTGGAGGCCCTGAGGGAGAAACCTTTCTGTGCCTCTCTCCTAGCTTCTGGTGGTTGCCAGCAATCTTGGTGCTCCTTGGCTTGTGGCAGCATAACTCCAATCTCTGCCTCTGTTTTTTTTTGCGGTACGCGGGCCTCTCACTGTTGTGGCCTCTCCCGTTGCGGAGCACAGGCTCCGGACGCGCAGGCTCAGCGGCCATGGCTCACGGGCCCAGCCGCTCTGCGGCATGTGGCATCTTCCCGGACCAGGGCATGAACCCATGTCCCCTGCATCGGCAGGCGGACTCTCAACCACTGCGCCACCAGGGAAGCCCTCTGCCTCTGTTTTCATGTGGCCTTCTTCTCTCTGTGTCTGTGTCCTCTCCTCTTCTTCTTTTTATTTCTTTATTTATTTATTTAGCTGTGTCAGGTCTTAGTTGTGGCACTTGGGATCTTCGTTGGGGTGTATGGGCTTCTCTAGTTGCAGTGCGTGGGCTTCTCTCTCTAGCTGTGGCGCACAGGCTCTCTAGTTGTGGCACGTGGGCTCCAGAGTGTGTGGACTCAGTAGTTGCGGGGTGCGTGCTTAGTTGCCCCATGGCATGTGGGATCTTAGTTCCCTGACCAGGGATGGAACCCATATCCCCTGCATTGGAAGGCGGATTCTTAACCACTGGACCACAAGGGAAGTCCCTCTCCTCTTCTTTTAAGGACACCAGTCACTGGATTTAGGGCCCCCTAAATCCAGGATGATTTATTCTTGAAATCTTTATATAATTGCATCTGTGAAGACCTTTTTCCCAATAAGGTCACAGTCTGAGGTTCCATGTGGAACCCACTACAACCCACTACAAACCTGGTCTTTCTTTGTTCCTTGGTTGAAAGGTTGTTGGGGGTATCCCCAGGGCTTCCCTGGTGGCACAGTGGTTAAGAATCCGCCTGCCAATGCAGGGGACACAGGTTTGAGCCCTGGTCCAGGAAGATCCCACATGCCGGGAAGCAACTAATGCCGTGCGCCACAAATACTGAGCCTGCACTCTAGAGCCCATGAGTCACAACTACTGAGCCCGCGTGTCACAACTACTGAGCCCGCACCACTAGAGCCCATGCTCGACAACAAGAGAAGCCACGGCAACAAGAAGCCCGCGCACCACAACGAAGAGTAGCCCCTGCTCGCTGCAACTAGAGAAAGTCTGCGCAGCAATGAAGTCCCAGTGTAGCCAAAAATATAAATAAATAAATAAATTTTAAAAAAGAAAGAAGAAAAGGAAAGGATATCCCCAACTTGAGCTCAAGCTAGGGCTCAGACAGATCTGTGCAGATCTGGGCACGTCTGGATGGAAGTTCCTGATGGTGATGGGGCAAGCCTGGCTGATAGCTGTTTGTGTGAGGGGCTGAGCAACCCCCTGGGAGGGCAGCTATCCTTGGGAGCAGGGAGCTGGGCACCTCGTATGACAGTACCTGCACTTCCTGAGCACCTCCCAGCACTGTCCAGGCACTTCCTCGGGTGCCATGTGAGGTAAGCTGGACCCCAAAACAAAGTTAACCACCAAGGGAAGGGGCAATTCTGAGTCTCTCTCATGGTGTCCATCACTGGCATTGGTCTCTAAGCCATCCCTGGGACTGGGCTGCCTGCCATCTTGCCACTACCCATGTGAAAACAAGAGCCCGAGCAGGCCAGTGAAAGAAGGGCTGCCCACTGCAGCCTGATCATTAAGGAGAGTCAGTGTGCAGGCTTCAGCAAGAAGGAAGCAAACCATACCCAGGTATTCTGATGGACAGACGGAACGACTATGGGTACCACATGGGAGGGGTCAAGGGCCCGAGAAGGCGTAGGACCCAGAGCGCTCCTGGTTGAAGAGCTGGTGTTATTGAGGGCTTCCTGTAGTAACTCATTCAATCCCCCAATATGCTGAGGAAACCGAAGCACCGAGCTATTCAGTAACATGCCAAAGGCGACACACTAGTGAGTGCTGGAATGGACTCAAAGCCAAGGCTGGCTTGCTCCAGGGTCCATGTTCTTAACGTGATCGCAACTGCCTGGGACGGAAACCCGATTCAAACCACCTGCGCAGGAAGGAGTTTACTGAAGGCCCCGGCCAGGTCTCCCTGCTCCACTTCTTTGCCTCTTTTTGCCAACAGCAGGTGTCTTCCCAGGGGGTGGACCTCCTGCCCCACAGCTGGGTCTGAGTAGAGAAATCCTAGAGAAGGATCTTGATTGGTCTGTTTTGCCACGTGCCCATCTTTGGACCAATGAGTGATGCCAAAGGGCTGGCACTCTCCAACTGGCCCAGTTTGGGTCAGGTGCCTACCCCTTAGCCAATCACTCTGGTGAGGGAGGCGGAGTCAAGTGGGGAGTTGGTAACTCCCCTTGGGATGGAAGGGGTGGTGCAAGGTGGGTGCAGGGAGGGTTCCCAGGATAAAGGGCAAGCAGGCCTGTGACCACGGTGGGGTGGTGCTGGTGGTTAAAGTGAGCGGTGAGCTGGGTGGCACCCAATGGGAGTCACCACTAGATCCTAGAGCTAGAAAAGGCTCCATCCCTGACTTGACTTGGGCAAGGGGAGGATTGGAAGGTGCTCTGAGAACCTCAAAACACTGCGTGATTTTGTCCAAGGAGGAAGGGAGCCAGCCCCACACGAGCTGCCCTGTGCGTGTGGCAGCGGCCAGGGGCTTTTCCTGTGTGGAGAGATCGGATCAGAGGTGTTGATCTGGGCTCTGCTTTCTCTTGTTTTCCCCTGTATTTTCCTCCTTCCCTTTCCCTGTGCTCACTGCCCCAGGGGAAGGGTGAGGCAGAGCAGAAAGCCAGCAGCCTGCCTGGGGCAGGGGGAGGACTCCCAGCATGGACAGAGCTCCTTGAGGACACACGGAGGAGGAAAGTCTCCCAGCCCTGACTGGAGGGGTGGACCCAGGGCTGGAGCAAGTGGGGAGCAGCTAAGGGAGAGTGTAGATCCTGGAGCCAAGGCATCTGCCCCCAGCGCTACTGCTGGCTAATAGGATGGTTTGTGTGAGTTAGAGGAAGATGCCCCACCTTTGCCCCATGCTGGGATCCAGGGCTTGGTTAGTGACCACACTGTGTGTCAAGCTGGGTTTCCACTCCCACCTCTGCTGGGTTCTTGCACAACAGGACAAGATGGTTCTAACTGCACCTGCTTCCTGGGTGGGCTACACTGCCAGAGAGCAGGGGCCTTCCTGGTGTATCTGGGCCACTGGGACCCAGGCAGTCTCCCCAGAGAAGCCTCTTGAACCCCACAGGGATGAAGAGGAAGCAGGGAGCTGCTCAGTTTCAGCCATCCTATGCTGATTTGTGAAGATGGGTGACCAGCAGAAACCTGTGAGGACCGGTGACCAAGGACCAGCCCCACCCAGTCCCTCCTCTGAAACTCCCCTCCCTCCTCCTCTGAAACTCCCCTCCCTCCCTCCCTCCCTTCTTTCCTTCCTTCCTTCCTTCCTTCCTCTCTTCTTTCAGATTGTTCAACCTTTGCCTATTGGGAGCTCTTTCAGTTGGCCTGTGTCCCCTTAAGGTAGTGTATGTGTGTATGTGTGTGTGTTTGAGCCCTTCCTTAGTTTCTGGCACTGCAAGGTGCTCCAGGCTCATTTTGTATAATCCCTGCCCTAGTTCTAGAACCAGGCATTTCTCCAAGGAGACTGGGTTCCTTTTATTGGAGAACGGCATTGGAAACCAAGGTCAGGCTGCATAATGATCCAGTGTGTGGATCTATACTTATCCATTCATGTAGTTATGGATGTTTAGGCTCTTTCCACTTTTTGGCTATTATGAATAATGCTGCTATGAACAGCACTTGTGTACAAATTTTTGTGTGGGCATATGTCTTCATTTCTCCTGGTGATAGACCTAGAAGTGGAGGTCATACGACTCTATGTTTACCTGGCTGAGGAACCACCAGTTTTCCAAAGTGGCTGCGTTATTTTACAGAACCACCAGCAGTGCATGAGCTTTCAGCTTCTCCACATTCAAACCAGTGCTTGTCATTGTCTGTCTTTTTGATTATAGCCATGCTAGTGGGTGAGAAATGGTACTGACTTGTATTTCCCTAATAGCTAATGGTGTCAAGAGCATCTTTTCGCTTGTTTGGGCATTTGTGTATCTTCTTCAGAGAAATGTCCATTCAGACCCTATACCCACTGTTAATTGGGTTGTCTTGATTACTGCTTTTTGGTGCCCCTTCCATTTGGGCCTGAGGAGATAGCCTCTCTGGCTTCTTCCAGTCCCAACCTTGATTTTAAAGAAATGAATGGGGCACAGTGGGCCTTGGTAGGGGGCCACCTCATCGATTCCCAGAGGTTTTGGCGACCAGGTGTGTGATGAGAATGTAGCAGCCACGAGGATGAGGGGCCCTAACTCCGTGAAGCAGGGAGCGGGCTGGAGGGCATGCTTTGTCCCTATAGAACGGTAGGAGTTGGGGACCACTGGGGCATCTGTTCTTGAACAGCTGACACAAAACAGAGGCAGAACTTGCTCCCTTCTCTGGCACCCCATCCCTCCATGCCCATAGGAGCCCTACTGGGCTCCTCCCCAGGCCACCCGCACCTGAATGAGATCCAGGACGTTTGTCCCCAAACTGGTTTGTGCCTGTTGAGTCTTTGCTATTGTAACCCCTGAAGTAATTCAGTGTTATGTAAGCTGCTGAAACTTGAGGGCAAACAGAAAAATTGTGGAGGTTTCTGTGAAAATAAACTTGAATCCCACGGAAAAGTTTGATATAGGTTAAGTCGCTCAACAGTATTCTGCGGGACGGGGAACTTCCCCGGCGGTCCAGTGGTTAGGGCTCTGCACTGCCACTGCAGGGTGCACAGGCTCCATCCCTGGTCGGGGAACTAAAATCCCATGTGCTGCGTAGCACAGCCAGAAAAACAGCAAAAAAAGAAACCTGCAAATTAGGTGAGTGAAATGACTGTTTAACATTGAGAAGAAATCATCAAAATCTAGACAGGTTCTGTACTTGGATGGCTTCTCAAGCCTCTGAAGGTTTGACCTCTACCTGGGAGCCAAGCCTAGAAGTCCCAGATGCTGCCTGATGGGGGTGGGTTAGGCCAAAAGCATGATCCTGTCTCCAGGCAGCAGCCCCAGCCTCTAGAAAGGTCTGGGGTCCTCATCGACGGATTCCAAGGGGATGTCCACTTAACACCAGTTAAAGCAAACTGTTTAAGGCACACGTCTGCCGGGACTTCCCTGGTGATCCAGTGGGTAGGACTCTGCGTTCCCAATGCAGGGGGCCTGGGTTCGATCCCTGGTCAGGGAACTAGATCCCACATGTGTGCTGCACTAAGAGTCTGCATGCCGCAACTAAGAAGTCCGCATGCCACAACTCAGTCCACATGCTTCAACAAAGAAGTCCACATGCCTACAACTAAAAGATCCTGCATGCCACAACTAAAGATCCTGCGTGCTGCAACTGAGACCCGGCGCGGCCAAAATAAATACATAGATAAATAAATAAATAAATATTAAGGCACAAGTGTGCCTCTAAGTCCATGGGCTTCTTCACTAACTGACCATCCCTGTCCCAGCTGGGGAGGACGAGACAGCTTGACTATATGACAGAACCCTGTGTGGGGAGATGGATGAGAGAGACCCAGTGTCAGGGAGAGGAGGGAAGCACAGTGAGGGCCGGATTTCAGTTTCAGCTTGCCTGCCACCTCCCTGGTCCCACACTGCAGCCCTGTGTGGGATACGGGCAGAGATTTCCCAGAGGCCGTGACTGGGGCCCACAGCAGCGCAGGAGCCGTCCATGGCTGACTGGTGGACTGGCGGTGCAGGGCTCTTTCATGCTTCTGGCTCTGGCCCCAATAAAGAGCATCATGGGAACAAACAGGCAAAAAGAGCTGAGTCCAGAGAGAGCCCTGGGGTGGGTCCCGGAGGAGTCGGCCTCCAGGATTCAGTCTCAGTGCAGCTGGTTGGGCACAGGAAAGAACACAGGTCTGGTGTCCAACAGACCCGGGTTCAAGGCCCAGCCCCTCCATCCACTGGCTGCGTGACTTGTGCACGTGGCTAGGCTGGAGTCTGTTTCCCCATCTGCAGCGTGGAGATGATGACACACACATCCTCTGTGTGACATACACCCCTTCTGTGGTTCTGTGCTCTCTCCTCCACAAGGGGGCGCTTCTCAGGAACACGAGGGCCAGTGGCGAGTGCTTTGGAGACAGAACTGCTGCTCGGGCCCCTGACACTCCAGGGCTTTGCCATCCCAGCCCCCAAACCCAGCTGCCAGCCAAGGTGTGGGCTCCTGGCCCTGTGAGAAGGGGTCCAGGCTCTGAGACACCAGGCGTGGGTATGGGAGTGGGGGGAGGCAGATTCTCACTCAGTCAAGAGGCTTTCACTGTCATGGTCACTTCCCTGCTCGGGGCCTCAGTTTCCTCATCTGCGCAAAGGGATGACACCACCTACCAGGTGTCTGGGACGCTCAGAAGAGCACATGCTCCATTTCCCAAACTCCAGCCATTCCAGGGCCTACGAGAGGTTTGTTCCACTGAGCCCCACCTCTTTTGTTAAGTCTTTAAATGGATTCACTTTTTTCCTTAAAAAAGAGACTATGTCAGGGACTTCCCTGGTGGCGCAATGGTTAAGAATCCGCCTGCCAATGCAGTGGACACAGGTTCGAGCCCTGGTCCGGGAGGATCCCACATGCCCTGGAGCAACTAAGTCCCTGCACCACAACTACTAAACCTGTGCTCTAGAATCCACGAGCCACAACTTCTGAGCCCGCACACCTAGAGCCCATGCTCTGCAACAAGAGAAGCCACTGCAATGGGAAAGAAGCCCGCGCACTGCAACGAAGAGTAGCCCCCGCTCGCCACAACTAGAGAAAGCCCGTGTGCAGCAACGAAGACCCAACACAGCCAAGAAAAAAAAAAGAAAAGAAAGAAACTATGTCATCACAAGCAGAGAACAAGTATCACTTGCCAGAAATAGAAAGTAACCATAAAGATAAGCCCAGCGGAAATACTGTGACTACATTCTAACTGCCTGCTGTGGTTGGCCAGAGGCCTGAGCAGGGCCTGCTCTCCTCTGGATATAAAGTGTGCTCAGCCCGAGTCACAGAGGTGGACAGGTGTCCTCACACTGAACCAAGCTTTCTCTTCTACCCAGAAAGAAGGCTGGAAAGAGACTTGGAAAGGTAGGAGGTTTCTCTCCATGGAAGTCCACGTTAGTTAATGCCACATCCATGTAGCACTAAATGACCTAAGGACCCCCTGGCTCCAGCGGGACGTGCCCACACTCAGGGGAGCACACCCACAGGTGTGCCCTTCTGTGTAAACTAGGACCTGGCCGCTCTGGGTTCTTGGTCAGTTTCTTAGGGTCCGGTTAACAGAAAGTCAAGTCCCACAGTCCATTCCTGCTGGGAAGGCCAGGGGCAGAGGACCCCACGGCAGCGCCTCTGTCCTGTCTGGACACACCTCTCTACCCACAAGGGGATCCTGTGCGGTTGGTGCACTCAGTACATTGCACGGAGGCCCCTGTGGGCCCGCCTTCAGGAGCTGCAGGCATGTGGGCTCAGGCCCGGAAACAGGTGGTGACGGAGAGGTAGATGGGGGTGGGCATCAAGGGAGGGAAGGCCAGACTTCTCCCGTGAGCCTGCGAGCAGCCCCGTGAGGTCACAGCCACCTGTCTGGGCCCTCAGCTTTAGGGCGAAGATGGAGAAGGAAAAGGAGGAGTTCTGGTGATGGAAGAGGTGAGGGGGCAGGGCCCAGGGCCTGGCTGGCCAGCTGAGAGGCCAGAGGTGTAGGGCCAGACCGCCCTTGTCCTGATCTAGGCCGGCTGTGTGATCTTGGTCAGCACAGGCCCGGCCTCTCACACTCAGGGCTCTGCAGGGTGAGCAAAAGATGCCGCCTGGTGGTCTGCCCGGGCCCCTGGGCAGGCGCTGGGGAGGAGCAGGTGAGCAGCTGCAGGAGGGAACAGTGCGGCGCAGAGGGGAGGCGTCCCAGGCCAGTCGGCGCGCAGACCTCTCTGCAGAGCTCCCGCCGCAGCCTTGTTATCCAGCGCCCCCAGGTGGGCAATATGAGAATGACTGAAAACCCTGAAGAGACAGGAAACTGGCATTGCCCTCACTTCCCACGCAGAGCAGCGCCAGGCAACCCCATCTGAATCTGGCCTCCACCTCTGACCTGCTCCGGGGCCTCAGGTAGGCCACTGGAATTCTCAGTTTTGTCATTTGTAAAGAGGGGTTCACTCCCAGGAGGCCCTCAGCTAATTGGCAGTCCCTTCCTGCCCCTCACACCGTTTGTTTTCACTGGTGTGGCCAAGTGGTGACAGGATGACGGAGCCCCGCGGTGACCTTGCAGGTCTCAGAAAGTCTACAGAAGGCTGGAATACTAACATCCCTGCCACCCCCACCCCCCGAACAGCCCTGGGTAAGTTGCTTTCCCTCCCTGCGCCTCAATCTCCTCCTCTGTAAAATGGGGTAAATGACATGGTACGTAAAACACTCAACACTGAGAAGACCTCGTCATCTTCCAGGTGGGACTATTCTGAGGATTTAATTGCAATAAGTTAATTTAAATCAAATGCGACAATGCATGCAAAATATATATATTTTTAAAAATATATATATTCCTAGGGCAGAGTCACCATAATAAATGCTCGTCCTGCTGGGGCTCTGAGACACCTCCAGGCTCAGCTGTTCCAGGTGGAGGTGGGCAGGCAGCGCCTGGCGGTGGCACCCAGAGCAGAAAGCAAAGTGGGCCAGCTCCTCCCATGCCGCCTACCTCACGTCCCAGCCCGGACCCCCAAGGGGCCTCCTCATGGGTCTCTGTGCCTCAGTCAGCACACAGAGGCTGGGGCCCTGTCCAGATCACACAGCAAAGCCCGGGGCAGAGACCTGGGATGACCAGGGTAGACTTGATATAAAGCCTGAGGTTCTTCGTCTGAGCCCACATGCCCACCGGAACCTGCTCTCTCTGCCCCCTTTAGATCCTGCCTCTGCCTGGAGGGCAGCAGCCTTCTCCTCCCTCTTTATCAAACCCGGTGGAAAGGAGGGAAACGTCTTTTTCTCTTACCCTCCTACTTGTGACCCGGGGCCTGCTCGATACCTCTCCACTCACCAAGGCTAGTCTCCTGTGTTAAGCTGTGTTCACAGGTGACACACGGGTGGCTGCTGAGCTGGGCCAGCTTCTCCTGCAGGAGAGCAGGGCCGTGGGTGCCGCGGAAGCTGTGGACTGTGCCAGCAAGGGGTGGGTAGGGCCTGGCAGGGGACCAGGGGTGCGGGTGTCCCAGGAGCTGCAAGGTCACAGGCATTCAGAGCAGGCAGCATTGGGCTCAAAGAAAGAGACCCTAGCTCTGCCACCTGCCCCTTGTGTGACCCTGGGCAGGTGACCTGACCTCTGTGAGCCTCGTTTGCTGAATTGTAGAGAATCCTATCTTTCACCAAATATATTGATTATGGGAGAAACACCAAATAAGCATCTCAGTAGATGCTAAGGTGGTATTTGATAAAGTCCAACATCCATTCGTAATTTTAGAAAACGACTTTATTGATATAGGAACAGATTTTATGCCTTAACATGATAAAAATATGTAAATATATGACACTAAAAACCAGTATTATATTCACTGGTGAAGCAGTAGACGCATTTCCATTAACTTCTGGAATAAGGCAAGGACTTCCTGTCACCACTACCATTTAATGCTGTTCTGGGGGAGCTAACCCAGGCAATTAGGACACACAAATAAAACAGATTAAGTGTTGGAAATGCAGATGCAAAATTTCACTGTGTTTAGATTGTTACCTGGAAAAGCTAAGAGAATCAATTAGAAAAACTATTAGCAACTTTAAGGAGATTAGAAAAAATTAATACTTAAAAATCAAGTGAAACTACTCTGTGTGAGATTATAATGATATAATATATAATTATATAATTATAATTATAATTATTATAATAATTATAAACACGTCATTACACATTTGTCCAAACCCATGCAATGTACACCTAGAATGAACCCTAATGGACTTCAGGTGACAATGATGTGTTAGTGTACTTCATCAATTGTAATAAATGCACCACTCTGGTGGGGAACATTGATATGGGAGAGGCTGTGCACGTGTGGCACAGGGGGTATATGGGAAATCTCTGTACCTTTCCACTCAGTTTTGCTGTGAACCTAAAACTGCTCCAAAAAATAGTCTATTAAAAAAATCAATTGTCAAAAAGAACTTAAAAAAATGGAAAAAAAATCAATTGTCTATTTATAAATATATAGTAATTGATTAGAATGTCTCTGAAGAAAAGACCTCATTCATCATGGCATTTAAGAAAAAATCCTTTAGCAAGGATCGTGTAAGTTCTATGTGAAGAAAGGGGTATAAAGACTTAAATTAAAAGGCAGGCTTTAGGGACTTCCCTGGTGGCGCAGTGGTTAAGAATTCACCTGCCAATGAAGGGGACACGGGTTCGAGCCCTGGTCCGGCAAGACCCCACATGCTGCAGAGCAACTAAGCCCATGTGCCACAACTACTGAGCCCATGTGCCTAGAGCCCGTGAGCCACAACTACTGAAGCCCGCACGCCTAGAGCCTATGCTCTGCAACAAGAGAAGCCACTGCAATGAGAAGCCCACGCACCACAATGAAAAGTAGCCCTCGCTCGCCGCAACTAGAGAAAGCCCGCGTGCAGCAATGAAGACCCACCGCGGCCTTAATAAATAAATTTATTAAAAAAAAAAAAGACAGGCTTTATTCTTGTATGAGAAACCCAACATCATTAAAACGTCTATTTTTTCTAAATTACTTATTCATTTAATAAAATTCGAACAGGATATTTAAAAATTCATCAAATGATTCATCTAGAAGAGTAAATGTGTGAGAATAGCTGTAGGAAAATTCTGAAAAGGAAGAGTAATGACGAAGGACTGACTCCATTAGCTATTAAAAGAGATAATGCTTGTTATTATAATTATCTAAGGTAATTGAACATATATTATATTCCAGGCTCTGTTCCAAGGGCTTTATAAAGACCACACCAGGGCTTCCCCAGTGGCGCAGTGGTTGAGAGTCCGCCTGCTGATGCAGGGGACACGGGTTCATGCCCCGGTCCGGGAAGATCCCACATGCCACGGAGCAGCTGGGCCTGTGAGCCATGGCCGCTGAGCCTGCCTGTCCGGAGCCTGTGCTCCGCAACGGGAGAGGCCACAACAGTGAGAGGCCCACGTACAGCAAAAAAAAAAAAAAAAAAAAATTAAAGACCACACCATTTGATCTTCATTACAACACTTGCAGGAGTAGGGATTAGGGTTTTAGGGCCATGGCTCACGGGCCCAGCTGCTCGGCGGCATGTGGGATCTTCCCGACTGGGGCACGGACCCGTGTCCCCTGCATCGGCAGGCAGACTCCCAACCACTGCGCCACCAAGGAAGCCCAACAATGGGCTTTTTAAAGTAGAACTCAAGAGAATGAAAAGACAAGTCACAGACTGTGAGAAAATACTTGAAAAACACATGTCTGATAAAGAACTTGTATCCAAAACACACAAAGAACTCTTCTAACTCAGCAATAAGAAAACCCAGTTTAAAACAGGCGAAAGATGCAAACAGACACCTCACCAAAGAAGATACACAGATGGCTCATAAGCACAGGAAAAGATGGCCAATATCATATACATTAAGCAATTGTAAATTAAAACAACAGTGAGATACCGCTACAGACCTGCTAAAATCCAAACGGCTAAAACCCAAAACACTGAAAAACAAACAAACAAAACGCCACATACCGACGTGGAGGTGGAACATTCGCTGCTGGGGGAAATGCAAAACAGCCACTTTGGAAGACAGTTTGATGGTTTCTCACAAAGCTAAACACGGCCTTACCATATGATCCAGCAATCACACTCCTAGGTATTTACCCAACTGACTCGAAAACTTACGTCCACACAAAAACCTGCACGTGGGTGTTTATAGCAGTTCTATTCATAATTGCTCAAACCTGAAAGCGACGGTGATGTCCTTTCCCCGGTGAATGGATAGTGGAGTATACATCCATACAACGGAATATTATTCAGTGCTAAAAAGAAATGAGCTATCAAGCCATAAAAAGACACGGAGTAGCTTTAAATGCTATTGATTAGTTAAAGAGGCCAGTCTGGAAAGGCTATATACTATATGATTCCAACTATATGACATTCTGGAAAAGGCAAAACTATAGAGACAGTAAAGAGATCAACACCTGGGGTTCTGGGGGAGTGGGGAGAAGGACGGATAGGTGGAGCACAGTGGCTTTTCAGAGCAGTGAAATTATTCTGTGTGATACTGTATTGTGGATCCGTGACATTATACATTTGTCAAAGCTCATAGCACTGCACAACACCAAGCATGGACTCTAATGTAAATGGTGGACTTTTGTAAATAATAGTGTATCAACATTAGGTCATCAATTTTAACAAATCTAATGCTCTGATGGTGACATAACCATCAGAGATCTAAGTGTTGGGAAAAAATCCCTTCCAGGTAAAAGGGTTCAGAACATCCCACCTCAGAATATGCTGCTTTGGAATACTGATTACTTTGAGCTGAAGGTACTTGAGAAACAGAAGATGCAGGAGGGACTCTCTGCCCTCCCCTTTCTACCTAAAAGCAGGTCATACATTTCCCAAGAGAAAGGTGCCCTCCCTGCACCAGGAAGAGAACATTCTTATCACCAGAGACTGGGGGGTGATGCTGAAGGGGATCTGTACAAACTGCTAAAATTACCCCAATTGGGACTTCCCTGGTGGTCCAGCGGTTAAGACTCCTCGCTCCCAATGCAGGGGGCCCGGGGTTCAATCCCTGGTCAGGGAACTAGATCCCACAGGTGGTAACAAAGACCTGGTGCACCTAAATAGATAATAAATAAATTAATTAATTAAATACCCCTGATTTTCTATTAGTTTTCCCCACGTATTTCCTTGTCACAGTCCTACAACTTACTGCCCGAGCCCCAGCCCCTTCATCCTGTCACATCCCCACAAAGTGTCTTCTTTATGTAAAAAGGTATATAAGCTTTGGGGCCCAATGGCTTCTTTGGGTCTTCATTTTTCTTCTGGAGACTCCCATGTTGTACACCTGAAGATACTGAATAAGTTTATGTGCTTTTCTCCTGGTAATCTGTCTTATGTCAGTTAATTCTCAGCCACAGAACCTAAGAGGGTAGCAGGAAGTTTTCCTGCCCTACACAGGGAAACAGAAGCGGAAGCAGGCGGTGAGAGGAGGCCCCCACCCCACGGAAAGTCCTATTGCTATCCTTATACGAGAATAATTGGTTCTGTGCAATGGGTAGACATCAATGGAACCCTTTGGAGTCCAGAAATAGACCTAAGTATAAAGGTGGCACTTCAAATTGAGGAGGGGGAATGATGGATAGTCAATAAGGAGGCTGGGGGAGACTGCTGAGAGCCCTCCGCCCGCCTGTCCCATGACCTAAAATTCCACCACCACAGCTCCTCACTCTGGGTTAAGGTGCAGTCACGCTAGTCATTGTCAACACCACTCTCACAAGAGGCCTAGCTTATCCCGTACTCTGTTCCGGGGTGGGGTGGGGGGGTCCGGCACATGAGTGGGTCATGAGTGAGTGGGGAGTTGAAGGGCCTGGTCTGGAAGGTGGGCACCACCCGGGGATTCTGGGAAGCTGGGGGATACCGCCCCAGCCCTGCAACTAACCTGAGCAGCAAGAGGGATGGGGGGGGGCGGCAAGGCCTGGGGAGCACCATCTGGTGATGACCCCCGCGAGGTGAGGTGAGCAGAAGGGTGGACCACACTTACAGAAAGGGCGGTGTGTCTACGTGTGTGCGCGCGAGTGTCGTGTGTGTCAGTCTGTGCACAAGTGAGCGCATGTGTGGGGTAGGCCGTGCGTCAAATGTGTGCACCCGGCGCGTGCGTGTGTGCGCGTGTCACCCAGAGGAGGGAGAGTCCGGGGCGAAAGGCCGGGTCGGTGCTGATTCGGATCTGCCCTCCCGCCCGCTCCTTCTCGTCGCGCGGGTATTCATCGAGGAGGCGCACCCTCTGACTCTCAGACCTATCGATACAGTCGGTCCTCCCAGACCACGAGGACCCTGGGGAGAGGTGGGGGGAGGCTCTCAGAGGCGCCGGGGGTCGAGGATCAGACGCGGGGGCGCGCCGAGCCAGGGAACGTACCTGCTGGGAGGCTCCGGCCCCCAGGGGGCGCCCTCGGGCCAGGAAAAGGCTCCCTGCGCCCGCGCCAGGTCCTGCTGTCCCTTCAGCCACGTAGCCGGCCCTGGGAGGCGGGTGTGCGAGTCCGCGGGCGCTTATCCACCACGCCCCGCGTCTCCGCTGCTCCAGATATTCCAGTTCATTCGGCGTCTGTCCATCGGAGCCCTGCGGACCCCTCCGTGGGGAGGAGAGGACGCTGTACCCGAGGGCTGTGGGGCTCCGGGGAAGCTGGAGGCAGGAGCAGAAATTCTGGCCAGGGGCGGGGTTCACGGCCAGGGAGGCTGCCTGGGGAGGCCTGGGAGGACGAGGAGCTTAATGCTTGGAGGAAGTGTTTCAGGCAGAGGGCACAGCTGGAACAAGCGTCCGGAGGTGGGAGAGCTGGGGATGCTGGGAGCACCGAAAACCCAGGGTGGGAGAGGCCGGCCGGGGCTCTGGTGAGGGGTCGGGGGTCCGCCTGCCGAGGCCTGCGTCCCCACCCCCGTGGCTGTGGTCGAGGGCACCCGCAGACTCCCCGGGGGGCGGCGGGTGTCCCCTGGAGCCTCCGGGCCCTCCGTCTGGGTCCCCCGCGCAGCCTCAAGGCGGCAGCACCGAGCCTCCAGCGCTCACGATAATCCTCTGTGTCTCCAGCTCCTTCCCTCGCCTTCGTTTCTCCGGTTTCTTCCCCCGCTGCACTCAGCATTTCTAGCCCTGCCCCTCCAGTTCTCCTGCGCCCCAGGGGCTCCAGAGGTTGTTGGATGAAGCGCTTGAATGGAGGCCGAGTTGGCGTCCGCGGGGCGGGCCGTGTGGAGGGCTCAACGCTAGGCGTCCCCACCTGGCGGGTTCAGTGAGGTCGCGCAGGTCTGGGCTGAGGACAGAGCCTAGCAAAAGCACATGCTTAACCCACGTGAGCGCTTCTTAACAGCAGTCTCCCCCAAACTTCTCATAAGTGCCAGTCAACGCCCCCTCCAACTTCCACACTCTGGAACTTTCTTCCATCCCTTTCCACTACCCTCCCTTCAAAACAAATTACTTCCTTTCACTAAAACCCGAGAAACACACCCAGCCCCTCCCTTTCTTTCTTCAACCCATTAAGAACTCTTAATTGTCTCCCCTCAGGGTAATTTCTGCTTCGTGAGGAAGTTCCGGCTACAAACCACCTTAAACCCAAAGGAAGCAATACTGGTGCAATTCAGGCAGAGCGCCAGGGCCCTCGGATCCAGCCAGCTGAGGGCGAGGTCCCGGGCGTCTCCAAGTCCAGCCCCCCTGTCTCCATCCACCTGGGCAGGCACAGGTGCTGAGCCCAGTGGGAGAGGGGGAGGGGCGTTCCTGAGCCAACATTTTCCAGGGGACTTCCTGCAGCACCTGAGCAGGTGAGACCTGAACGGGTGAGGCCACGGGCAGATTTGGCTGGAAGATACAAGCTACTGCAGGACCTACACCGTCTCAGGCCACCTGTCCTCTTGACCATCGATGACGAGGGCTACCTGTGCCCTCTGTGAAATCCTGCTGTGTTAGTGCAGAATTCCAAAGAGGGATATTACTGAGGGCAGAGGGGGAGAGCCTGGGCCAGAGCATTTAGGCCTGCCTTTGACACTGACTTTGACCTTGAACTTGTTACTTATCTCCCTGAGCCTCAGTTTCCTCATCTGTAAAATAAGAATAATTGTACCCATTCTGTCTCTGCAACCTTTTTAATGCCTCTGAGCTTCAATTTTCTCACCTATAAAACGGGGTTAATTACAGCCTTTCCTGTCTATCTTACAGTTTTACAATGATTTCCATTCATCTGTTCATCATTAGATGATGACCATAACGAAAGGAGAGTGCTTGCTATACGCCTGACACCATGCAATACACCTTAAATCATCCATTCCTTCCGACCGCTCTGGGAGGTAGGTGTCTGTATTACCACCACCCCACAGATGAGGAAACTGAGGCCACCTACTCAGCATTACACAGCTGCATGTGATTCAGGCCCAGGCAGTCTGGCCCTAGGCAGGGACCGGTGCATGGTGGTCCACGATATAGTTGAATGAGTGACACTGCAAAAGTGCCCTGTGAAGAGAGGGTCTGGCCCAAGTCCGAGTGGGGTCTGGGGGTGTCCACACCCCACCCCCTGCTCATTGACACAGATGAGCTTTGCAGGTTTGTGCACTATAACATGCAAAGGATGGGACCTGCCACGTAGTCTGTTTTCATTCCTATCTGAGATCGGGGACTCTGGTGGGTCCCCTGGGTAGTCACAGGGCAGGGTCTTTGGGAGACAGCTTGGGACTCCCTGGTGTCATTGAAAGAACATGAGTTTTATTCCCAGAGAGACAGGAGTTCAAATCTTGATGACCTCTCTGAGCCTCATCTCTAAAATGGGAATGTTTATGACAACTTAGTAAGGTGGGTATGTGACTTAAACAAGAAAACGTGGGTGAGAAAACCTGCATAGTGAACTGGACCTGTGGCAGCCTCACCTGCCCACTTCCTGCATGCCCACTGGCTCCCTGGAGGAACCTCAGAGCGACCAGCCCCTGAGCCCTCTGCGTCCCCTATTTGACATCACTGACCATTTCCTCTGGGAAACAATATTATGGCAGTTGAAGCAGAAAAAATTAACTTTGCCTGGGAAAAACTAGCTTCTGGTACCTTTTGGTCATCTCGGCTCCCCAGGTGCCCTGCTTATTGCTCCGGTCACTTGCTCTGCTTAAATAAACTGTTCACAGAAGCAGACTATTTGCAGGCGAAGAACTTGCTGAAACTGACACAGGACCTGTGGCAGGACAGAGGCATCAGAATGCATTCGTTCAAATAATAATGCAGATAAGCAGCGTGCCAGGCTCTGTCCTTGGCTCAAAGACAGCCAAGATTGTTTTGAAAATGTTCATCCTGACCACCTCATTCCTAAAGAAATGAAATACATAATAGTTTGAAGAGGATACTGGGCATTTTCAACATTCTGCCTGGTAGTCACTTTAACCAGACCTACATGGTCACTGGACACTTTTTCTATCTTTCACATCACCACAGCCACCGGTTTTGCTAAGCATTGTGGTATAAAGACTAAAATTTAGGCCCAGTATTATGTACAGCCTTGACTTCTGGTGAACTTGGGAGAACCTCAAATGGCCTGACAGCAAGTCCCCTGCACGGGAACTCTGCTCCTGTGGATAAGGTCCCCTAGCTAAGCAACCCACCTTGTCCCATGGACCTGGTACAATTCCTGCTTACCCCTGTGAAGCGGGTTTCAGCCCCCTGGCAGCCCGAGGAATTATACAAACAAACCCCATCACATCTGCCCATGGGAACCAGAGGCACCTCACCCTCTTGATACTACAGAGCCTGGCTTCCCCGCCCCTGGTTGTTCACACTGTTCCTGAGGGCAAGTTAGGTGTGGGTCTGCATGGTGTGCGGTGTCCTCTTTCCCTGGGCTGTGAGTATATATGATGCATAAACAGATTGCTGTCTCATCTGTCCAGTGTTGGGTGTTGTGTTTTCAGCCATTCCCACCACCTTCAGGTGGGGGATCCCTCTCTCACCAAAGAGGTGAATAGGAGGGGATTAAAACAAGCGTCTGCTTTTATCCAACTTCAGCTACACAACTGGGGTCCTATTTTCTTCAGCATCCGATAGCATTCTCCTCACTGTTCTTTAAGCTTTCACAGTTTCCTCTAGGCCCTTCCTGCCATCTGGTTCCCAAACTAATGCCACACGTTTAAAGTTTTAATTAAATTTAATTAATTAATTAATTATTTTTGGCTGTGTTGGGTCTTCGTTGCTGCACGTGGGCTTTCTCTAGTTGTGGAGAGCAGGGGCTACTCTTCATTGAGGTGCGCGGGCTTCTCATTGCAGTGGCTTCTCTTGTTGTGGAGCATGGGCTCTAGGTGCACAGGCTTCAGTAGTTGTGGCACTCAGGCTCAGTAGTTGTGGCTCTCGGGCTCTAGAGCGCAGGCTCAATAGTTGTGGCGCACGGGCTTAGTTGCTCCAGGGCATGTGGGATCTTCCCGTACCAGGGATTGAATCTATGTCCCCTGCGTTGGCAGGCGGATTCTTAACTACTTCGCCACCAGGGAAGTCCCTAAAGTTTTTATTTCAATAGCATCCTACTTCTACATATCAAATTGCCTTCTGGTCATCTATCACCGCATAAAAAACCACCACCACCCCAAATTTAGTAGCTTAAAACAACAGTCATTTCTTTGCTCACAGTTTGCAATTTCATAGGCTCGGCAGCATCAGCTGGGATAGCTGACTACCTGGAAGATCCACTTCCCAGATGGCTCACTCACAAGGCTGGGATCTCAGTGGAGACTGTGGCTGAGCTGGGAGCCTAGTTGCCTTCCATGTGGGCCTATCCATGCAGCTGCTTGGGCTTCCTCACAGCATGGCATTTGGGTTCCAAGAGGGAGGAAGTGAAAGCTGCCTGTTTCCTTAAAGGTCAGGCCCAGAGTGGCCATCACTTCCACTGGGTCCTAGTCCCAACCCAGACTCAAGGGGTTACATGTAAGCTCCACATCTTGATGGAGGAGGGGCATATGTGTACAGAGAGGGTAGGGATTGTTTGGAGTCATCTTTGGAGACTAGCTACCACAACTAGCATTTATCAAGCTTTTCCTATGTGCCCAGTATGGTGCTGGGTACTCCCACATGCAATCTCACAACAGTCAAGTAAGGCAGGAACAATGATTATCCCCATTTTATAGATGTGGAAACTGAGTCACAAACAGGTAGGTAATTTGCCCAAAGCCATCTGGCTTGTAGGAAGAGGGCCCAGGATCAAACCTGAGCAGTCGGCCTCCAGAGCCCACCCTCTGAACTAGCAGCAAAGTCCACTAGTCGTTACAGTTTTTCTTGAGATGCAATTTTGACATTAACGACAAAGTGGAACTGTGCCCAAGATGCTAGCGAGTTCCAAATAAAACAAAATGTGACATTCATTATGTTTCAGCACAACTCATTCTGGAAATTTGTGCCATAGAATGACTTGCATTTTCCCCTAGGAGCCCTCTGCGGCAGACATGGCCAGTTCCTCCCCAATACCCATTTTTCTATCTTATGTAGCAGTAGACATTTTAGCTGGGCACCTGGCTTCCCAAA
The DNA here is from genome assembly GCF_963924675.1 of Phocoena phocoena. Lineage (NCBI taxonomy): Eukaryota > Metazoa > Chordata > Mammalia > Artiodactyla > Phocoenidae > Phocoena > Phocoena phocoena. The sequence goes on along the minus strand of NC_089229.1, from coordinate 6,497,649 downwards.
TAACAACTGCTCTTTTTTTTTTTCCCCAGCTCCCCTTCGGAACAGAAGTGATGGGAGTGATCTCTAGGTCAGGTCTGCTGGCTGACTATGGGTGCAATGGCCGGAGCTGGAGCAACTGCTTTGGACCATGAGATGAAAGCTGAGTGTGGAGGGACAGACAGGGCAGCAGAAGCCTGAGGTGTTTGAATGACTTTGGGGAGCAGCTAAATCCTTGAGCCTTGACCGCCCCCCCCCCACCTCTGGCCTCTTACCTAAGAGAGAACTAAAATTCTACCTTCTTTAAGTCATTGTTAATTTCAGTGTTTGTTTCCGCATCTCAGATTGTACAGTAATTTATAGACAATCCAAATGGAAGGGAAAGTGCTTATCCAGGGATGTAACAGCTGGGCCAGTAGGTCTACAGTTCCTCCCAGTCCTGAAATTCTGTGGCTTTGTGATGGGAAAGGGTTGGGCTGGGCTGAGGGCTTCCAGCAGTTTCTTGGCTCTGCATTGGACGCTGATCTCTTTTTCTTCTTCGTGTGAATATTCTCCCTCAATCTCAGTTCTGAACTTCTGTAATGGAACTGGGGGTGGGACTGCATTTAAAACCCAAATGGAAAGTAAGAAGCTGATTGCAGATGAATTTTCCTTTCAGTCTCTCTGGGAAGTTGGGACAGTTTATGATCATTTTGCAATGGCCAGAAATCCATTTTGTGAAATGCTGCTTTTTGTTTGTTTTTTTCTCTACCAAAACATCGCAGAGTCATCGGGGGTTTTATGAACTCTGATTAAAAAAAAAAAAAAAGCTTTTTTATCCAGCGTGGTTAGGATGTGGAGTTTCCTGGTGAAGAAATATTCAGGTTTATTTGGCTTGTCTGAGGTTTTGGGGCATGTAGAGAATTTCCTGGGACAGAGAACAGAATGGGGAGGCTCAGGGCTTACGGGAGATGACATCAGAAGTGAGAGGGGAGGTGGGGTTACCAGGGGATGGAGCCGGGAACCCTAGCCATGGCGAGGCTCAGGCAGTGGCAGAAATGGAGGAGAGGGTGACAGGGCAGCATCGGCTGAGGACAGAGGTCTGAGGGCAGGGAAGCCAGGTAGCTGTTTCCAGGGGCACAATCCCCATGCTGGCCTCTTTCTGATGGGGTGCTCCTATCCAGGTGGGCTCACCTGGCATGGCTTGTCAGGAGTCAGACTGGCCAAACATGGAGGAAGTGGAAATTGGTTAAAGACCAATGTAAAAATGGCATTGACTACAAATGAATTATCCTGACTTAGAAGGTGCTTCCAGATCTTGCAAAGTGGGGTCAATATACACCCTTCCTCAAAGGGTGAGTGTGAGGATTAAATGAGTTAACATGTATAAAGTGCTCATGAGGGCGCTTGGCTGCGAATAAGGGCTGGAAAATGAATCATCACCATCATCATCGTCATCATCATCACCCCTCCTCCATTTAAATAAAAAATTATTCACTGGAGTCAGCTGTGTTCTTTCAAACCAAGAAAGGTTTTGTTATAAGAGAGTTCCATGCTGCTATTAAAAGAGTGGATTGCTAAAGGCAAATAAGGAGGTGCTTCGATTTCCCTGAAATTTGAGGAAATTTAGGTTCAGGACTTCTATCTTTTTTTTTTTTTTTTTTTTTTTTTTGCGGTATGCGGGCCTCTCACTGTTGTGGCCTCTCCCGTTGCGGAGCACAGGCTCCGGACGCGCAGGCTCATCGGCCATGGCTCACGGGCCCAGCCGCTCCACGGCATGTGGGATCTTCCCGGACCGGGGCACGAACCCGTGTTCCCTGCATCGGCAGGCAGACTCTCAACTGCTGTGCCACCAGGGAAGCCCGGGATTTCTATCTTTTAAGCACAAACTTGACACACACCTTTTGCATGGCTTTCAGGTTCAGCCACTGACTTCGCCATAGTGCTTCCTGACCTTGCCTCACATTTCCCATCTCCTTTTTATTATGATTTACAAAAATTAATTGTGGGGACTACCCTGGCTGTCCAGTGGTTAAGAATCTATGCTTCCATTGCAGGGGGGCACGGGTTCCATCCCTGGTCGGGGAACTAAGATCTTGCATGCCGCGTGGCGTGGCCCAAAAAAAAGACAAAGCAAAAACAAAAAATTGGTTGTGGTAAAATATACATAACAGAAAATGTATCCTTTCAACCATTTTTTTAAAAAATTATTTATTTATTTATTTTTGGCTGCGTTGGGTCTTCGTTGCTGCACGCGGGCTTTCTCTAGTTGCAGTGAGCGTGGGCTACTCTTCTTGCGGTGCGCGGGCTTCTCATTGCGGTGGCTTCTCTTGTTGCGGAGCATGGGCTCTAGGTGCGCAGGCTTCAGTAGTTGCGGCGCGTGGGCTCAGTAGTTGTGGCTCGCAGGCTCTAGAGCGCAGGCTCAGTAGTTGTGGCGCACTGGCTTAGTTGCTCCGCGGCATGTGGGATCTTCCCGGACCCGAGCTTGAACCCGCGTCCCCTGCATCGGCAGGCAGATTCTCAACCGCTGCGCCACCAGGGAAGCCCTCATTTTTCTTTTTAATTAATTTATTTCGTTTTTTATAGAACTTTAGTTGCGGCATGCGGGTTGTTTAGTTGCAGCATGTGGGATGTTTAGTTGCAGCATGTGGGATCTAGTTCCCTGACCAGGGATCGAAGCCGGGCCTCCTGCATTGGGAGCGCGGAGCCTTAGCCACTGGACCACCAGGGAAGTCCTCATTATTTTCACTTTGAATATTATCTTGCAGGATCTTGGTGGTAAAATGATCTCTCTCTCAGCCTTCACTATTCAATCCTTGTCGTTTCCTCCCAGACTCCAGTAAAATGAACTCTTCCTGAAAATTTCAGCTGGGAGTGGGGTGGGGGTCACATCTCGTGACTTTAGACCAAGCTGGGGTCAAAGCTGCTGCTCCCCCTGCCCTTCCTCTGCCACGGGCCCTTCTCAGCAGCATTGGAGAGCACAGCTGGGCACACTTCAGCCACAACCCAACAAGGGATCCTCCAGGGCAGAGTGAGCCTTTATTAAGCTATTGTCTCTAAGGTACTTCACCACCCAGAAACAGCTGGTCCAAGAATATGGGGCGTGACCTACTGAAGACTCAAGGTATGTCCCTAGTTGGGAGGCAACACCTGAAAAATGGGGTCCTCACTTAGAGGATAAAGCGTATGTGCTGAATCAGAGGCCAGCATATCCCGCAACAGAACACACAGTGAGAAATCATGACTACACCCAGTAATCACTCATGGAATTTTTGTTTCCTGTTCCTGAAACTTGCAAGGGAAAATGCTTCCAACAGTGGACAGAACAATGGTTCCACCGAATTGGAAGCTGGGACTGCCAGGGGACCACTTAGGCCCCTTATCCATGGGACCAAAATAAATAACTAAAGTAAATATATATATAATATATAAAATCTAAATTATATATTTAAAATAATATTATTATTATCACCATAACATTTGCCCAGTGATTTTGTTTTTAGTATATTCACAGAATTAGGCAACCTTCATCACTAATTTTAGAACATTTTCATCATTGCAAAAAGAACTGCCATTCCTATTAGCAGTCACTCCCATTCCCTCCTCCCTCAGGCCCTGGCAGCCACTCATCTATTTTCTGTCTCTGTGGATTTGCCTGTTCTGGACACTCCATATAAATGGAATCATACGATACGTGGCTTTTTCTGTCTGGCTTTTTTCACTCAGCATGTTTTCAAGGTTCATCCATGTTGTAGCACGTGTCAGTACCCCATTCCCTTTTACTGCTGAGTAATATTCCATCGTATGGACATATCCATTCATCAGCTGATGGATATGTGGGTTGTTAATGCCTTTGGCTATAAGAAGAGTACTGCTATGAACATTCACGTACATATTTTTACGTGGATATGTGTTTTCAGTTCTCTTGGGTGTATAACTGGGAAGGGAATTTCTGGGTCATGCGGTAACTCTATGCTTAGCTGTTTGAGGAATTGACAGACTGTTTTCCAAAGCCGCTGCACCGTTTTTACGTTCCCCCAGCAATGTATGACATCTCTCTGACACTTGTCATTGTCTGTCTTTTTGATTATAGCCATCTTAGTGGGTGTGAAGTGGTATCTCACTGTGGCTTTGGTTCCATTACCCTAGTGATTAATGATGTTAAACATCTTTTTTTTTTTTTGGCGGTACACGGACCTCTCACTGTTGGGGTCTCTCCCGCTGTGGAGCACAGGCTCCGGACGCGCAGGCTCAGCGGCCATGGCTCACGGGCCCAGCCGCTCCGCGGCATGTGGGATCTTCCCGGACCGGGGCACGAACCCGTGTCCCCTGCATCGGCAGGCGAACTCTCAACCACTGCACCACCAGGAAAGCCCTGTTGAACATCTTTTAATGTGCTTTTTGGTCATTGTATATCTCTCCTGGAGAAATGCCTTTCAAATCCACTGTCCATTTTTAAATTTTTTTGTTGTAAGAATTCTTTATATATTCCAGGTATAAGTCCCTTATCAGATATATGATTGATAAATAATTGATTCCATTCTGTGGGTTCTCTTTTTACTTTCTTGATGGTGTCCTTTGAAACATTAAAAAAAACACTTAAGTTTTTTGTTTATTTTTTTTGGCTGCGCTGTGTGGCTTGCGGGATTTTAGTTCCCCGACCAGAGGTTGAACCCTGGCCCTTGGCAGTGAAAGTGCAGAGCCCGAACCACTGGACTGCCAGGGAATTCCCCCCAAATTTTAATTTTAATGAAGTCCAATTTAACTATTTTTTTCTTTAGTTATTTGTGCTTTTGGTGTCATGTTTAGGAAACCATTGCCTAATCCAAAATTGTAACGAATAAATCCTATGTTTTCTTCTAAGAGTTTTACGGTTTTAGCTCTTACGTTGAGATCTTTGATACATTTTGAATTGGTTTTCATATATGGTGTGAGAAGGGGGGTCCAACTTCATTCTTTTGCATGTGGATATCCAGTTTTCTAGCACCATATGTTGAAAAAACTATTTTTTCCCCATTGAATTGTCTTAGAAAAAAATCAATTGACCATAAGCGTAAGGGTTTGTTTCTGGGCTCTTCAGGCAGCATTGGCACTTGGTCCCAGTTTTAGATTCTTTTCCACACTCTGCATCCCACCCTCTCAGAGACTCTGGCACCAGCTGACTGTCACCCCATCCTCAGAGGCCTGGGGATCCTTTCCCCAGGGGGATCCCCAGTGGGATCCTTTCTCCAAGCTCCTCAGGCAGCAACACCAGGGGAGCAGCATTTGCCTGGGCTGAAGAAACTGGCTCATCCAAGGTCATTTCTTCTTCCAGAGACAGCCTGTATCCAGAGACTGATCAATGTGACCTGTGAGGATCCAGCTCCTTGCCCCAGCTCAGGACAGCTCTGCAAGGCCATCTCAGCTGCAGACCTACCTCTAAGTTCTTATAAATGAAATGACATAGAACTAACACATGCCTTGGGGGGTTCCACTGCCTTTGCTAGTAATCGGAGCAGGAATGGACACATGACGCTATTCTGGCCAAGGAGAGTTAGGGGAAGTCAGCTGGAGAAGGGGGCTTCTGAGAAAGTTTTCATAGACACAAGGGACGAACATTCTCTTTTCTGCCTTTTTGTATTAGTGCCTAAGGGTGTGATGCTGTAGTACTGGCAGCCATCTTGAGGCCACGAGGGGACCAGCCTGAGACTAAAAGTCAATACACTGGATCCCTGAAGACATGAATATGTTGGTGAGCTACTGAATTAATCAACCCTAAAGGTACCCTATCACCAGACTCCTTGTTGCTTGTGGCAGGCACTGTTAACGGTCCTCTAGTGTCCATTCTTCCTGTCATCCTTTTAGTCATAGAACCTACTGAGTTTTAGCTGGACATTTGCTGCCCCCCCACCCCCGCAGTTGCAGACTACACTTCCAAGCGTCCTTGGCAGCTGAGTGTGGCCATGTGACTAAGTCTGGGCCGATGGGATGTGAGCAGAACATCCCATTGCAAATTCTGGATCATCTTCTTACAGATGTTTGCCTTGGGCACTCTCTTCCCCTCTCCTCACTCGCTGAAAAACAGCAGCAGCTGGAGCCCTTTGGAAGCCCCATCCTGGAGATGACAGTGGTCCCATCGGAGCACTCACCTTGGGGCACTCACCTTGGGGCACTCACCTTGGGGCTGTGATGTGAGAGGGAAACAGTCTTCTACCTTATTTAAGTGACTTGACTTTGGGGTCGTTTCGTTACCAGCAGCTTCCCAAGTACCTTAGCCAATATATCATGTGGGATAATAAAGGCCCTCCTGATTTCAGCCACCTGAGTTGTTTCTAGCAGTCAGGACCTCCTCTCTGCTCTTTCTCTCCTTGGAAGTTGATGGGGGCTGGGGCTGTGTTCTGATTTTCACTGACGGTGGACTATGTGGCTACAAGGAACGTCATCCTGTTTGGGGGTGTCTCCTCCCCCCGCCCCACTGAGTTCAGTCTCACCCACCACCTCGGTTCCCTCCCGCTGCTGCTTCCGGCCCAGGGAGGTGGATGCCCTCCCCACACCCCACCGCAGAGCCTACATCACACTTGAGTCCACAGTCAGTTGTCAGGCCCCGAAGCCGTGTCCAGTCCTGACTCCTCCACCTCACAGCAAACTTCCCAGCATGCCTTGCACTGGCTGGTCCACTTTAGGACAAACAGAGATTTAGGAACAAGTAAACCATGAAACCAGACTTCCAGGAATATGGTCCTAAGTTACGCCTCATCCCCGTTCTCAGATAGAGGACATTCCAACTGAACATGTAAACAAGAAGTTGAATATTGATACAGCAGCAAGGGGGAATCATTCCCCTACCCCAGAGCTGCTGGAAAAACTACTGCCTTGCTCGCCTGTGCCTGGCCAGCCGGGAAGGTTCATTAAATAACTGACAGCAAACCTGCCTTGGGCTCCTGCTGCGTCACTTGCTGCCCCCAAATAAAGGAATGGGTCCTCATTTTCTTCCCCAGCCTCCGGACAAAAACATCTGTAAACACATCTGCCAGAAACAAATCACATGGTTCCCAGGATCTGATTACCGTCCCCAGGGCAGCCTTCCCCCAGAGCCTGCCCCTCCCTTCCTTCCCCTTTCCGAGAACTTAAGAACAAATGCCCAACAAATGTTCTGGTCCTACTCCAAAGGTGGGGGTGGGGCGTGGGGTGGGCAGCCTGAGGCTGCCAGGCATCAGGCCGACTGTGAACTTGGGATGGGGCAGAAGGAAGCACAGGGTGTCTGGTCCAGGCAGAGGGGCCCAGGGAGGGCTCTGGGCTCCGGTCCGTGGGCGTTGCACAAAGGAGGTGGTGAGGATTCCAAGCTCCCGCCCCAGGCTGGCACTAGAGCCCTCTCTAGCCCCCCAGCCAGCCTCCTTCCTGCCCTGAGCTCTTTCCTTAGGACAGCCAAGGTCTGGGTTCAAATCACAGCACTGGCTGAGCCTGTTTCCCCACGTAGAAACGGAGGTGTGTTGTATATAACGTGCTCCATGCCAAGGCGCTGTGCTGGCTCATGGGATCGTCACAAGCAGGCTAGGAGTGGGTACCGTCTGTCTCCTCTTTGCAAAAGAGGCCACAGGTACAGCTCTGGCCAGGGCCAGGAAGCAGGGAAGGGTGATCTTTGTGCCCCTCTGCCCTGCCCTGGGCATTAGGACGGTTCCTCCCAGCCCAGAGGAGGTACCAGAACACAGCACTAGGACAGGCGAGGCTGGGGGCCTCCAGGCTAGTGGGTGAGGGCAGCAATGGGCACCGTCTGGCCTCACAGCCCGGAGATGAATCAGCCTTTCTCCTGTTACCTCGGCCCCGCCTGTACCCACCCTCGAGGATGCTCCTGTTATTTCTGGCTGGTGGATCCTGCCTGGTGTAGAGCTTGCTGCATTAAGAGGCTGGGTGTGGGGCAGCCTTAGTGAGGGGAGGGCTCAGGGAAGTACAGCCCACAACCATCCTGGCCAATGCATGGAGGGTCCTTACCAGAATGTGAAAGAGAAAAAAGTCAACCCCAAACCTCTGTGTCCCCTCTCTGTCCCTCCCTGCCCACCTTCTCGGAGACAAGGATGCCAGGAACATCTGAGAGTTCTCCCATCCTTGGAGGGCCCTGACCACCATGCCAGGATGGGGTCCTCTGAGAAGGCCTGTAAACCTGCACTCCTGCAGAGCTGGCTGAAGCTGCTCTGGCCCGGCCTGATTCTTTGGGTTAGAAGGTGTCCAGGGTGGCCGAGGGTCCAGGGATCCCTAACTGATGCTCCCAGAGAGAGGGGTACAGAGCTGGGCCCTCAGCTCTGCATGGACTGATGGGAACTTCTTGAGGCCTCTGCAAAGCCACAGGGATGTCCCCCTGTCATGAGCCTGAGCCCAACCTCAGGAAAGACCCTGAGAGAGGCTTGACATGGCTCTGCCCTTCAAATCTTTGGACGGACAAGCCAAGACTCCAATGGTCATGGAGGATGCCTGAAAGCTGTGGGGCTGGAGGAGGGGGCAGTCAGGGAAGGCTTCCTAGAGGGGACATCAGCCTTACGGGAAAGAACAAGAGTTTGTTGGTGAAGGTGCTTGGAAGGCACTGCAGGCAAGCAGCATAGAGAACACCAACACATGGCCATTAGGGTGGGGACGGGAGTCAAGAATGTGGTTTAATGCCAATGGAAGGCAATGCTCAAGGCTGGAGAGGGAGGCTGGGCCAGATTATAGAGGGCCTTGAATGCTGGGCCCAGGAGTTTGGCTTTGTTCCCTAGGCAACAGGGAGCCATGCAAGAGTTTAGGGTGAGGGAGTGACATGTCTGTTTCATCTCTGTACGTGACCACTTAGTAGGCACTCATGATATGATGGCCAAGTGACTAAACAATGCTTCCGGACGTCCCTGGTGGCACAGTGGTTAAGAATCCGCCTGCCAATGCAGGGGACACGGGTTTGAGCCCTGGTCCGGGAAGATCTCACATGCCGTGGAGCAACTAAGCCCGTGAGCCGCAACTACTGAAGCCCGCGCACCTAGAGCCCTCGAGCCACAACTACTGAGCCCGCATGCTGCAACTACTGAAGCCTGCGCACCTAGAGCCCGTGCTCCGCAACGAGAAGCTACCGCAATGAGAAGCCTGTGCACCGCAAAGAAGAGTAGCCCCCGCTCGCCGCAATTAGAGAAAGCCCGAGTGCAGCAACGAAGACCCAATGCAGCCAAAAATAAATACATTTATAAAAAAAAACAAAAACAATGTTTCACACTAAGAGGTCATCCCATTTGCTCGAGTGTATATATATATATATATATATATATATATATATATATATAGAGAGAGAGAGAGAGAGAGAGATTGTTTGTATTATTAAAGTAAAATCTACTCATTCTAAAAAAATTTTAAAAGATAGGTGAGGTGATGTTGCGGTTGGAGAAATAACTGACACAGTATTCATGGTTTTCATCAAAAACATTACCTGTTCTTGAATACCCCTAAAGCCATGGATCTCACCTCCCTACCAGGCTGCCCAAGACCTTTTTAAAATAATTAATTAATTAATTTTATTATTTTTTTGGCTGTGCTGGGTCTTTGTCGTGGTGCGCGGGCTTCTCATTGTCGTGGCTTCTCTTGTTGCGGAGCATAGGCTCTAGGCGCGCAAGCTTCAGTAGTCGTGGCGCGCGGGCTCAGTAGTTGTATCTCGCAGTCTCCAGAGCGCAGGGCTCAGTAGTTGTGGCGCACAGGCTTAGTTGCTCTGTGGCATGTGTGATCTTCCCGAGCCAGGGCTCAAACCCGTGTCCCCTGGGTTGGCAAGCGGATTCTTTTTTTTTTTTTGCAGTACGCGGGCCTCTCACTGTTGTGGCCTCTCCCGTTGTGGAGCACAGGCTCCGGACGCGCAGGCTCAGTGGCCATGGCTCACAGACCTAGCCGCTCCGTGGCATGTGGGATCCTCCCGGACCGGGGCACAAACCCGCGTCCCCTGCATCGGCAGGTGGACTCTCAACCACCGCGCCACCAGGGAAGCCTGGCAAGCGGATTCTTAACCACTGTGCCACCAGGGCAGTCCTGCCCGAGACCTTCTGCTGGCAGAATCCAGAGGCCTCTAAACACCTCCCGCTCGGCTACCAAAGAGCAGCCCGCTGAGCCCCAGAGTTCCTGACAGCATCCCCCATCCTAGCTTCCTACAGGGAGGGTTTCTCCAGCCCGGCGGAACGTCCAGCTCTCACAGGCAGCTTCCGTCCTCAACACAGACCAGCTGGGGCCTCACCCTGCAAGGAGCAGATTTTCCTCTGCCCATCCCTGGGGCTGCCAGCATGGTACTTCTGTCTCTCCTAGGTTCTCAGCCAGACAGCCAGGGTGAGGCAGGAGAGATCCCAGAGGCCTCACACCCCCGCCCCCCCACGCCTGGGGAGGTGTTTAGAGGCCTCTGGATTCTGCCAGCAGCAGCTCCCGGCAAAGCTTCAGGGCCTTGTGCGTCGTGGGGCCCTGCCTGGGCCTCCTCTAAGCTTGGAGGTACGTGCCCCCAGTCTGGTGGTGGGCTCCTTATTTGGCTCAGTTTAGAACAGATTCAGGCTCATTATGGGGTGGGGGTGGGCATGGGGCCTGACTGAGGCAGTCTGTGAGCCCTGAAAAGTGAGGCGGGAAGCAGGCTTCTCCCATTCCCTACCGCAGTCGCTCTCCCGCACCGCGGCTGTGAGCCTGCCCAGTGGCCAGGTCCCCGGGCCCCCCGACCTAGGCAGGCTGCATGACCTCAGGCATGTCCCCCCCCACCACCAGCGCTGCCAGCCCCAGCTGCCTCCTCAGCTGCAGGGTGGGGCTCACAGTGCGAATGAGTGTGTATCATCGAGCAAAAAGCACTAGATGTTGGTGAGTCACCTTTATTGTGTTTATTATTCTCACTTGTATTGTGTTTACTGCGGGCCGGGTAGGGGGTGTTTCCTTTAAAATGCTTTTCCTGAGCCACAAGAACTCCAGGGCCCCTGCCTGTGAGTGGGCAGCTGGCACATGTCACTCCTGCAACATTTCTGGAAAGAAGGAGGAGGTGGGCAGGCAGGCCCTCCCCGAAAGAGCTCCCCAGGCCGGCTCTGCCGGCCTCGGCCCCCCTGGAAAAGAAACCCAAACCCCAGAAGCAGCCCCCACTTGGGTTCACGAAGCTGGGTGTGCATCCCGGCTACCCCACAAGCGGCCTCCTCTCCGTTCTTCCCAGCCCCTTTCCTTGGGCTTCTCTGTGCTCCCCTCGTGGGCACTTCAGCCCCAGCCTGCCTGCTTCCCGCGTTGCCCTGGAAGATGCTTTCATACTTGCCAGGCTTGCCTGCTGTCTGCAAGACCCCACCAGCCTCCCGCTAGCTTGAAGGGAGCAGGTCCCGGGGCCCGCAGCACGCCTTCCAGTAACAGCTCTTGGGCCGACAGTTCCCCGCCCTCCCTGCTGCCTGCCCCAGATCCCGCGCTGCAGCAGCTCCGGTCTCCCCAGGAAGGGTGGCCGAGCCCTTTCCTTCAGAACGCCGGGCGCAGGGAGGGAGCGAGGCAGGCAGGCCCCTCACAAGTAAAGCTTCATGACCTTGTGTGTCGTGGGGCAGTAGCGGGCGTGGAGCTGGGCCAGCAGTGCCCTGGACGTGGCCTTGAAGCGCGTGCCCTGGCTCTTCTTGTTCCACACGTGGACAGCGTAGGTGGCATTGAGCAGCCGGGACAGCTCCTCGGGGCTGACATCTTCGAAGTACTTCTTCCAGTTCTGCCAGGGGATGGGGTAGAACGCCTCGTAGGGCAGGGTGGTGACGCCACGGCAGGTGTGGCTCTCGCCCAGGCTGCGGATGGAGCACCACTTCTTGAAGACCCGCGTGAGCAGCTGCGGGCCCTGGTGGCCCCAGATCCAGCCGTTGTAGTGGGCCACGAAGTCACGCATGCACAGTGCCATGAACTCGTGGTGGCGCTCGAAGGCCAGGAAGGCGCCGTTGAGGACATAGCGGGACTGGGTGCCCAGCGCGTTGGTCAGGTTCCCCAGGTTCTTGAGGACGATGAAGTCCGTGTCCAGGTAGATGCCTCCAAACTTCCACATGAGCGCAATCCTGGAGGCATCAGAGAGCACAGACAGCACGTAGGGCTCCCACCGCCGCTGCAGGGCCGTGTACCAGGCTGCCAGGGGCGTGTCCCGAAACAGCTCCTCCAGGTCCAGCGGGAGCATCTGGACGTTGGGGAAGCAGCCCAGAAGCGAGAGGCCCAGGTGCCGGGGCAGGGAGGCGTTCCCGCCGGGCAGCCCCTTCATCAGGACCACCACCCGGGACTCAGGCTGGGCCCTGGCTGCTGACTCCACGGAGCACATGAATAGGAAGTTGGGGTCCGTCCGGTCAGAAGTCTCCAGGAAGAAGATGTTGCCGGGAGGTGGGGTGCCGGAGGGCGGTGTGTGCGGGACCAAGCGCGGGCAGGGTATGTCAGCAGGCAGGTTAGAGAACTGTCCTTGGTCCCCGGGCTCTCCCACAATGTGCCAGTAGACCATGACGGAGACCAAAAACATGAACTTGAAGCCGATGATGAACAGGGTACAGACCCACTGCCTCTGGGCACCCCGGAGCAGCCGCAGCAGGCAGTCGGGGGGCCTGGACGTCATCTCCCCAGATGATATCAGGAGCCTCCAGCAGGAACTGGCTGGTCTGTAAGAGACGAGCACCGCATTCGGGCAGGCCACTGGCATCCCTGACCCAAGAAAGACACTTCCTACAAACACCAGCCACAGCCAACGCCGGCTTCCAGAGCCCACGGGCCTGCCAGGTGGTCAGAGCCCCATCTCCGTCCTCATCTGTAAAATGGGGGCAGCGGGCCATGGACTGAGGTCTGAGCAGGGTCCCTTTCACTCTGTGACATACCTGTGAGCTCCCCAAGGGCTGGGCCAGCACCACCTACAACGTGCGGCCAACGTGGGCCCAGGGCAGGGTCTGGCCTCTCGGCCTGGCAAGGCCTGTCCCCTTTGAACTACCAGGCTGGTAGCCTATGATCTGAGGCCCAGTGCATGCACCTCTCGGTCCCATTCAGTTCCACCAGCCGGGCGTGGAGCTGGTCCAAGAGGAAGAAATGCCAGCAGCCACAGGGGCTTTGAGCAGGAGGCCTGGGGCTCTGGGGGGCCTGGGTGCTAGCAGCCAAGCTCGCTCAGGCGCAGGCCGGGTGGACCCTAGGCACGTGGGCATGCTGGCCGGGTCCCGAAGCCCTTGGGCAAGACATGACGGGGTGTCCTGGGCCCCTGGCTTCCCCAGCCCCTGACTAGAGGGAAAGGGACAGGGAGGTTGTGCTCTATATAGTCTGTGGCTTGACTAGTGCCGCTGCCCTTGGACTCTCATTCTCTCGTGATGCCCAGGCTGCTGCTGGCCAGGAGCAGGAACATTCTTGGGGGCCTTGCAAGAGGCTGGGAGGAACAAGAGAGGCTTGCGGTGGGACTGTGTGAATGCCTGGGACATGAGGGGCCCCAGGTCTGCCTGAACCAGCAGCAAGACGGTAATACTGGAACGAGGGTTATATTCATTCATTCAGTGAATACTGACTATCCACCATGCACGTGTCAGGCAACCTTCTCAGCATTTCACACGTATTAACTCATTAGACACTCGCAGCCACCCTGTGGTGAGGAAACTGAGGCACGGAAGTCTGGTAACTCATGCAGACTCCTCTGGCCAGCAAGTGGCAGGGCGGGGTTTGAACCCAGGCCGCCTGGCTCCAAAGTCTGTGTTCTCTCCACTGCGCCATCCTGCCCGGCAGACAGAGCTTGCCACCGTGTGAATGCTCCTGGCACTTGGGGACTCGGTACACACTGACCTGGACAGTGCTCGCATTAAGAGAGTCCTGGCCGCCATTTACTGTAACCCCAGGGGACAGCTGCACAGTTTCCCCTTCAGAGGCCAGAAAGCTTGGGTGCAAAGCGGTGGGGGACTGGGTGCAGCCTGGGGGCCAAGGGGGGCCCGAGTCAACCCCTCCCAGGACAGAGGCGTCTTGCGGCCCGAGGGTGGTGCCGGGAGCCCGCGACTTGCTCCCCAAGGCTGCGGCAGGGAACCGTGACCACGTCATGGGCTGGAAACTGACCAGCCTGGCCGGCCCATGGTGGCGAGGTGGGGATCCAGGCAGCCTGGAAGGCCTCCTGGAGACATGCCCTGGCTCAGCAGCCAACCTCCTCTGCCAACAAGAACTTGGTCCTTCCACACGCTCTCCATGCCCGCAAATCCATCTGCAAAAGATGGCGAGAGACAGAGTGAGGCCGGGCAGGCTGGGCCTGCGGCTCCGCTGTTCATTGATTCCTCCACTCTCTGGGCCCCTCGGCCCCTTAGGGAACATGCTTGTGAGAAGAGGAGAGTTAGGTGCAGCCCTGCCCTGGAGGAGCGCTCAGCCTAAGGGGAGACCATTTAGAGAGAGACAAGGACAATAAACTAGATGATGGCTGAATGGAGCAAAGGGACCAGCAGAGCCGGAGAAGGTGGCTTGACGAGAAGGGAATTAGCCAGATGGGCCTCCATGAGCGCCGTGGGGGCCTGCACACCTCTCGCCCCGGGACCCGGCTCAGTGCCTGGGACACAGCAGCCACACAGGAAACGGACTCACTGTCTGATTCACTCACTCAGCAGCCAGAGGGCCGCTTTAAAAACACGAGTCCGGGGCTTCCCTGGTGGCGCAGTGGTTGAGAGTCTGCCTGCCAGCGCAGGGGACACAGGTTCATGCCCCGGTCCGGGAAGATCCCACATGCCGCGGAGCGGCTGGGCCCGTGAGCCGTGGCCGCTGAGCCTGCGCGTCCGGAGCCTGTGCTCTGCAATGGGAGAGGCCACAGCAGTGAGAGGCCCGCGTACCACAAAAAAAAAACAAAAAACAAAAAAAAAATTAAAAAACCCACAAGTCCGGCCAGGTAGCTCCTCGGCTCAGACCCTGAGTGACGTGGGAGGCCCAGACCACGAGGTGCTGCGTGTCCCCATAACCTGACCTCACACCCACTTCTCTCCCCATCACCGCCTGGCCTCCTTGCTCTTTCAAACCCATCCCCCCACGCTGCTGTCCCAGGGCCTCCGCACCTGCCGTTCCCTCTGCTTGGAACACTCTTCCTGCAGGTGTTCCCATGCCTCATTCCTTCACCTCCCTTTGGTCTTCACTCAAGAATCATCTTCCCACGGGCCCTCCCCAGCCTCTCCAAGACTCCAGCTCCCCCACCACTTCATAGCCTCCCCCTTTAGTTTATTCTCCCTAGTACTTATGCTAACATACTGTACGTTTTTGTACTTGTTTGTTTGGGTTATTTATTTGGAACATAACCTTATGAGGACAGGTAGTTTTTTGTGTTTGGTGTGTTTTGTTTAGCCTCCAGAAAAGTGCCTTGGTCTTGGTATGTAGTAAATAAATACTGAGTGAGTGAGTGTCTCAGCGTGTGGACCAAGTGAGTGAATGAAGGAGTGAGCAGATCTACGAGTGATCAGGGAATTAATGAATGAAAAAATGAATGAGTTAGCGAATCAGCGAGTCATGAAATGAGCCAGTGAGCACGTGAGTGAGGAAACTGCAGGTCACAGGGAGGGTGAGCTGCCTGGGATCCCGCAGCCAGGGTCGTGAGTGGCAGAGCCATGATGTAAACCAAGAACCTTGTGTTCCCCTGGCCCTGGTTTTCCCCTGCAGGGAGAGAGGCTATTTCGGTCCTGAGTATTTTTAATCCACTATGAACCACACCGATGGGTGCACAGCGCAGGAGTGACCTGGCTCTGCCACGGTGTGGGGGCAGTAGCAGGCTGTCAGGGAGGCGGGAGCCCTGGCCGACCGTGGTTGAGGGGCACAGACGCCAGCAGCACCGTATTTGGTGCTGGAGCCCAAGACCCGGGAATAGAAACTGTGTATGGGGCTAAGTTGGCCGCAGCCCAATACCCGTGTGACCTCAGGCCCAAAGCATTCTCCTGGTCCCCTAAATGGGCCTCCCAGCTGCAGCCCAAGTCCTGGCCTTTGTCAGTTGAGCCTGGCATGTTCCTGCCACGTCCTGTCTCCCTGCCTACCACTTCTAGCCCTGCACTGGGGAGACATTCCCAGTTAGCACAGAACTGTGGTCACATCTCTGCTCTAACTCCTTCTGTGACTCCCTGTCATCAAGATCCCCCGTGATCCATCTCAGGCTGGAAGTAAGGGCATGGCTGGTGGAGACAGAGGGCTAAAGGTCTGGCCAGAGCCCTGTTGACCCAGCCCTCGGCACCAGCTCTGTGGACCCCACTTTGAGAGCACAGGGGCCAGGCTCAGGCGCCTAGAAAAGGCTCCCGTACTAAGCGCTCATCACCCCTTCATGGCCTGCACCCACCTCTGCCCCACAGCAGAGGTGCTCCACCCCTGACCCTAGGTGGGCTCCTGTGTCCCGCCCAGAGCAGGAGAAAAGGGTTGTAAGTCAAGTGTAACTGGGGTTCCCAGGGGAGATGGGGAGGCTGTCTGCTGGTTTTGCTTGCCTACCATCCAGTCCCATTTTTGTTTTTGTTTTTCCTTTTCTTTTCTTTTTTTTTTGACGTGGACCATTTTTAAAGTCTTTACTGAGTTTGTTACAACACTGCTGCTGTTTTATGTTTCGGTTTTTTGGCCACGGGGCATGTGGGATCTTAGCTCCCAGACCAGAGATCGAACCCGCACCCCCTGCCTTGGAAGGCAAAGTCTTAACCACTGGACCGCCAGGGAAGTCCTCATTCCCACTTCTGATAACAGCACCCCAATTTCCTTTGGGGAACCACCCCTGCCCCACAGAGTCCACTTCCAACTCTGGGGTGGCCCCGTGATTCAGGTCTGGCTACTGCCTGTGTCGTGTTCTCCCAGCCACAGTGACTGGCCCCACCCTCTACCTTTGGAGATTAGAAGGTGCCATGGATGCTGGTGACCTGCTCACCGGGAGAGGACATGCACAGGACCAAGTGAACACAAGACAGAAGCCCTCTGGCAGTAACTGGGTTTAGGAGCCACGAGCTATCCCAAACTAGAGACAACCTGCCCAACCTCTCATGCTAGAGGGGGTGAAATTGAGGCTCAGATATGCTCAAACCCACACAGAATCACAGCCGAAGCGGGACTAGAACTCAGCTCTCACACCAGCACACATGTGACTGGATATCGGGGTTGTGAATTCTCCAGTGTTTCCCTCCCATGGGCCCTGGAGGCTGGGAACCAGCTCTGGATGTGGCCTCAGGGGATGCAGGCAACTGCCTGTCCTCTACTTCTGGGACAGGTCACGTAATGCCAGGGCCCTCAGTTTCCTCACCGGTGGAAGGGGAGCACAGTGTCTGCCCTAGGTACTGCGTGCACTTCTACCTGCACTTGGACCTTGCTGGTTCTGCTGTTGGTTGGGGGGCGGGGGGCGGTTTGGAAACCAAAGCCTGTGGGCAGATACGCATAGGAAGGGCAGAAGAGGCACTGCCAGAGGGTCCTTCTCTTCCTGGAGGCCCACAGGACTGAGGAGACAGCAGCTGATGGGACCCTGTCCTCTGAAATGGAGGGCGGACCCCAATCTGAGAGGAAAGGAGAGCCTCAAAGCAAATGATCACACCTGAAGATTTCTCCAATCAGTCAATCAATCAGCAATTAATCAGTGCCCTAACCCCACCCCGTCTCGACCTCTCTTCCTGCTTTCTGTCCCTGGTCTCTCTCTCGGTCCCTCCCACCTCTTCCTCTCCCTGCTGCCCCTCCAGGTCTGTCTGTCTGTCTCTCCCTCCATCTCTCTCCCTCTCAGCCAACCCTGGGATGCCTTTGTTTGGTCCCTGATCCCACGACACCACATCGGGGGCAGAGTTGCAATGGAAAGACACAGAGAGAGACAGGGGCCAGAGACCAGGTTGACAGGACGGAAAGGACCTGGAGGGGCAGCTGCCTCTCCCCTCGCTCCAAATAAGCTGCTCCCCGAGCGAGGGACACGAAGGCCCCAGCTGGCACCTGTGCCCCATGCCAAGCAGAAGAAACCAGGATTAATTATGTACTGGGAGGTTTGGGGCTGGGGACCCAGGGGGGATGCAGTGGGTGACAGAGGAGACAGGGAGCCTGCTGCATCCTTCTGCTCGATACGGAAGCATCTCATGGGGTCAGGAGGCCCTGGCCCGGCTTTAGCTGGGGTCAGTGTGTTTCTCAGTTCAGCCTGACCACCAGTGAGGGGTGCAGCTATTATTCCAGCTAATCGCAGCCCCCGCTCCCTGTTTAACTTTCAGAAAATTTAGGTGACTTGTCCAAGGGACCATAGCTAGTGGCACTGGGGCTGGAGTCTGCTTCCAGGTCTACCCAACCCTGCTGAATTTGCTGTGTGACCTTAGGCAAATCACCTTCCCTTTCCCTTTCCCTCAGATTCCTTCTGCACAATGAGGAGGGGAGAACAAAGCTAACCAAACGTTCTAATGGTGGGGACACAGGGCATGTGCTGATCAACTTCCTTGATAAGTTAACATTTTGATAAGATACCCGAGGCTATACATTGAGGTATCCAGGGGAAGGTCACCGGCCCAGGAAATGGAGCATAGAATTCAAACCCAGGTCCCTCCTGACAGCTTCTGTTCTGCCACTAATTGGCTATGTGACCTTGGGCCTGTGCCTGCCCCATATCCTTTTCATCCACAAAGCTGAGGGGGGTGGGCTCTTTGGTCTTAGAACTCAGACCCTCCTGGGTGTGAAAAATCAATACTTAGAGTTTCCAAACCCTACTTGAAGGGTCTGCTGTCCTGTCTACCCCCACTCTTTCAGGGCATAAATAAATGATTTCTGCTCAAGAATTAAGAGTGACAGTTACTAGACGTCAGTGACCCTTGTAAAAGTGGCTGTTTTGGGGCTTCCCTGGTGGCGCAGTGGTTGGGAATCCACCTGCCGCTGCAGGGGACACGGGTTCGAGCCCTGGTCCGGGAAGATCCCACATGCCACAGGGCAGCTAAGCCCGTGTGCCACAACTACTGAGCCTGTGCTCTAGAGCCTGCGAGTCACAACTACTGAGCCTGCGTGCCGCAACTACTGAAGCCTGTACACCTAGAGCCTGTGCTCCGCAACGAGAGAAGCCACGGCAATGGGAAGCCCACGCACCGCAGCGAAGAGTAGGCCCCGCTCGTGGCAGCTAGAGAGGGCCCATGTGCAGCAACGAGGACCCAACGCAGCCAAAAATAAAAATAAAATAAAATAAAATAAACTTATTAAAAAAAATAAAGTGGCTGTTTTCAGAGCAGAGGTTATAAAATGTTCCCCCTCCAAAGCCTGTAAGGTATTCCAAAGTCAGAAATCAAGCAGACAATGGCTTGCTCTTTGGGGGATATACAAACAGAAAAATTAGAGAGGCGGAGACCTCTTTTTCCAATAGGAATAAGGCAGATTCTTAGTTCTGAATCTTCCCTCTTCAACTGATGTCAGACAGAGCGACAGGGCAAAGAAAAAATAAAACACAAGCTACAGCATTAGGGAAATCAGGAGCAGGAAAAACCCCTAAACTCCAAGTTACATGTAAGTGTGGCACAAAGCACGTGAGGCCAGCAGATACAGCAGTGAGCGGGGGGGAAAGAACGGGGTGCAGGGGGCACCCAGTACCGCAAGATTGCAGAAATAAAGGAAGAGGGAGACTTCCCTGGTGGTCCAGTGGCTAAGAATCCGAGCTCCCAATGCAGGGGGCCCGGGTTCGATCCCTGGTCAGGGAACTAGATCCCACATGCCGCAGCTATGGATCCCATGTGCTGCAACTAAGACCCGGCTCAGCCAAAAAAGTAGATAAATAAACAAAAGGAAGAAGAATAAGACAGGAGCTGGGGGCTTAATGAACCAGGGGGGTTCAAGATTGGAGGCAGTGGCCTCTTTTCTTTAAATAATGGCAGTTTTATTTTATTTTTTTGTTTTATTATTTTTTTTGGCCATGCCATGCTGCATGTGGCATCTTAGTTCCCAGACCAGGGATCGAACCCATGCCCCCTGCAGTGTTAAGTACAGAGTCTTAACCACTGGACCTCCAAGGAAGTCCCCGGCAGTAGCCTCTTGAATCGGGTTGGGTTCTGAGAGGCAACAGAAGAGTGGATGCAGACAAAGGCCATATTTTAAAGGAACAATCCATTCATGTAAAAACAGAGGAGGGAGTCTTTCAGCAGAGAAATCTAGAGAACAATCCTGGCCTCTCTCCCAATTTCCACCAAAACCTCCTGTTAGTTGCTAGTCCAGGAAAATTCAACTCATTCAAATAGAGAGAAAAAAAAATTGTTAAAGGCATAAACACAACATCCATACAAATAAGCTACGTGAGTGAAGAGGGAAAGGAACACTGATGTTCCCTCGTGTATAAAGAAGATTCACTATACAAATATTGCCACAAAACAAATAAAAATTCGAATTCATAATTGCAGCAGGATTTAAAACAGTCAAAATAAAAACCTTGAGAAAGAGTAATTCCAGCTTGAGGGAAGACCAGAAAGCAGAAATACAAGAACTGGAGAAGAAATGGACAGAAAGAGAGATGGCAAGCTACGAGGATGGGGACTTCCCTGGTGGCGCAGTGGTTGAGAATCCGCCTGCCAATGCAGGGGACACGGGTTCAAGCCCTGGTCCTGGAAGATCCCACATGCCACGGAGCAGCTAAGCCCATGCACCACAATTACTGAGTCCTCGTGCCCCAACTACTGAAGCCCAAGCACCTAGAGCCCGCGCTCCACAACGAGAAGCCACCACAACGAGAAGCCCACGCACCGCAACGAAGAGTAGTCCCCGCTTGCCACAGCTAGAGAAAGCCTGTGCACAGCAACGAAGACCCAACGCAGCCGAAAAAAAATAAATAAGCAAATAGAAATTTAAAAAAGAGATATGAGGATGATAGGTGAGAACTGATAGACATGCTACATAAATAGTTGCATGTGTGCAGCGAATTCAAGTTTTGCTTTTTGGAATGTCCTAGAATTTCTTTTCCTTTTAATATTTTCTACCCACAGTTGGCTGAATCTGTGAATGTGGAACCCACAGATATGGAGGGCTGAGGGTACAGCCAAGCTGTTCTTTAATACAAAGGTTAGAGGGACTTCCCTGGTGGCGCAGTGGTTAAGACTCCACGCTCCCAATGCAGGGGGTCCGGGTTCCATCCCAGGTCAGGGAACTAGATCCCACATGCATGCCTCAACTAAGAGTTCGCATGCCACAACTAAGGAGCCAGCGAGCTGCAACTAAGGAACCCACCTGCTGCAACTAAGACCTGGCGCAACCAACAGCCACTATGGAGAACAGTATGGACGTTCCTTAAAAAACTAAAAATAGAACTACCATATGCCTCAGCAATCCCACTACTGGGCATTTACCCTGAGAAAACCATAATTCAAAAAGAGTCACGTACCACAGTGTTCACTGCAGCTCTATTTACAACAGCCAGGACATGGAAGCAACCTAAGTGTCCATCGACAGATGAGTGGATAAAGAAGATGTGGCACGTATATACAATGGAATATTACTCAGCCATAAAAAGAAACGAAATTGAGTTATTTGTAGTGAGGTGGATGGACCTAGAGTCTGTCATACAGAGTGAAGTCAGTCAGAAAGAGAAAAACAAATACCGTATGCTAACATATATATATATATATATATATATGGAATCTAAAAAAAAAAAAAATGGTACTGATGAACCTAGGGGCAGGACGGGAATAAAGACGCAGACATAGAGAATGGACTTGAGGACACAGGGAGGGGGAAGGGTAAGCTGGGACAAAGTGAGAGAGTGGCATGGACACATATACACTACCAAATGTAAAATAGCTAGCTAGTGGGAAGCAGCCGCATAGCACAGGGAGATCAGCTCGGTGCTCTGTGACCACCTAGAGGGGTGGGATAAAAAGGGCAGAAGGGAGATGCAAGAGGGAGGGAATATGGGGATATATGTGTACGTATAGCTGATTCACTTTGTTATACAGCAGAAACTAACAGAACATTGTAAAGCAATTATACTCCAATAAAGATGTTAAACAAATAGTAAAATAAAGGTTACACACCAATAGTTTCAAAATATAAGGACTTAGGCAATAATGTATTATGAGGAAAACTGAGGAATAAGCACAGCCAACCAAATGGTGATTGGAATAACTTTAGTAACCCCTCCAAAAAAGAGATGGTAGGAATAAGGATGACATAATGGAATGACAACGTTACCTAGTCAGGCTATGTAAAAATGATACAACTAAAGAAGTTGGTAGGGCAGGCAGAAAGAAGGTAGAAAGTAGAACAATCTCAGTCATTGCCTTCTCTTTAACTACCAGGTGTAAAAGCTAAACTAGTAAAAGTTTAAACATATTTAAAGTACACAGGTGATAGTAAGAAGGATAACACTGCCCAATTTTGTAGCATCGAATAAGATACATCATTATGTCACGTAACACTAAGAAATCAAGATGCTGCCAATTGAGCAATGTTACTTTGCTTTCTCATCATGTAGAGTTTTTCTTTTGCAAGAATGTTTTAGTCAGATTTTTTTCACGTTTATTTTTTTCATTTTTGTCTGCACCGCACAGCCTGTGGGATCCTAGTTCCCCGGCCGGGGATCAGACCCTCACTCCCTGCATCCTTGCATTGGAAGGGCAGAGTCTTAACCACTGGACCACCAGGGAAGTCCCTTAGTCATATTTTAAAATCACCTATCACACCTGTGCACACATAAGAAGGAAAATGAGTGAAATAAATTTAGTAGGGTGTTCCTGAAACTTCACCACACGTAAGACCTGAATCTTCTGAATGACTTCAACTTGGTGTCGCTGATGTCTGTGTTTTCCCACATGGTACCATCAAGTCCAGTCTACACAGTGGACTTGAGCATCTGAGGATTTTGGTAGCTGTGAGGGTCCTGGAACCAATTCCCTGCGTGGATACCAAGGGACAACCATATAT
Organism: Phocoena phocoena; assembly: GCF_963924675.1. Taxonomy (NCBI): domain Eukaryota; kingdom Metazoa; phylum Chordata; class Mammalia; order Artiodactyla; family Phocoenidae; genus Phocoena; species Phocoena phocoena. The sequence goes on along the minus strand of NC_089229.1, from coordinate 6,474,918 downwards.
TAATCTCTGGCCACACTTACCATCAAGTGTGGGTGATACAGCACCTCTTAAAAGAGTGCTTCACTCTTGTCTCCAGGATTTTCTTCTGAGCTGTGGACACCTCTTCAGGTTGTCATGTCACTGCATGTGCAGGAAGTGGTAACTGTCATGAACACCACCTGACTGAGAGCTTCCAGGGGCACTGGGATGGAAACAATATATGCCTCACTCACTCAATACAGTATCGGCTGAAACGCGGTAGTGACAAGAGAAAGGAGAGGATGAAGAAACAAGTTAAATTTAATGTTGTTCATAGAAGACAAATAATAGATACTATCTAAAGAAAGAAGGAACTAAGAGTTTTTTTTGTTTTTTTTTTTTTAATCTTTTGGCTGCATCGGGTCTTAGTTGTGGCATGTGGGATCTTTCGTTCCGGCAGGCAGGCTCTTTGCAACGCGCAGTCTTCTCTCTAGCTGTGGCACATGGGCTCCAGAGCATATGAGCTCCGTAGTTGCGGCACGTGGGCTCTCTAGTTGTGGTGTGCAGTCTCTGTAGCTGCGATGCATGGGCTTAGTTGCCCGGCGGCATGTGGGATCCCTGACCATGGATTGAACCCACGTCCCCTGCATTGGAAGGCGGATTCTCAACCACTGGACCACCAGGGAAGTCCCTAAGAGTATTATATAAAGGATAAATATAAATGCAGCCACTAGAACAAAAATACAAGCTTTCCTAAATATCAGACTATTTATTTTTAAATCAAAGAAAACAGACCACACAGTCAAAGAATAAAGAATATAGCCCTCCCACATGCACAAAGACACATACACACATACTGCTCACAGCACGGGAAAAAGATAACAGACATCAGTCGTATCAATAAATATAAATAGATTTAACTCACTTATCTTTACACAGAAAAAGATTTTTAGTTTAGATCTCAAGCAAAACCAAACTCTATCCTGTACTTGAGAGACAAACATCAAAAAACATGATTTAGAAGGTTACAAGTAAAAGAATGAGCAAAGGTTTAAAGACACATAGAAACAAAAACAAAGCTGGGGCCATAATCTTAGTATCTGACAATGGGAGCTAAAGCCATACGTCACTGAATGAGACAAAGAAGGGCCATTTATAATGCTAAGTGGTATAATTCACAACGCACCAAAAACACTGCAGCAATTTTCAGGAAGAAGAAACTACAGGGATATCAGAATAACTAGACTGAAACACACTAATAACAGACTTTAATTCACCTCTCTCAGCCCAAGAAACACAAATAAGAATTCAGAAGACCTACAAAATAATCAGAAGGTACTACTCTGTATCAAACTCTCAATTCACTTTCTTTTCAAGAACTGATGGAATATTTATGAAAATTGAAAACCTTAGCAACACCCATAAACATAAAAAACGCAGACATTTTATAATCACAAGGCAGAATGCCTAGAAATTAATTTAAAAGTCAGGAAATTAAAAAAAAACCTCTCTTGGACAATTCTTCAGTCAAAAGGGAAAATACAAACTGAATTTATAGGATTTCTAGAAAACAACCATAATCAAAATATCATGAATCTGAATCTATACGATACAGCTGCAGAAATACTCAAAAGAATATTTACAGCCTCCAATACATGTGACAAGTAAAACAGGACAGTTTAAAAGAAAGAAAGAAAGCACCAGGCTAAAAATGTTAGAAAAAGAACCACAAAATAAACAGAAAGAATAAGGAAAGAAAGATTACAGTAGAAAAAGTTAGGAAGCAGATAAGCAGTAGAACTAAGAAATAGGGCCAAAAACTGGCTCTTTGGAAAAAATTCAATAAAATATATAAATCACCATTAACCGAATTAAGGAAAACAGAAAGTGAAAGGGATGAGAGAGCAACCAATGCAAACTGAGACATGCCAAATGGGAGAGTAACCAAAGGAGCAGAGGCAAACTTTTTTTTAAATCATAAGATAGTACTTTGCAAATAAAATTTAAAACCGGAAAAAAATAATTTCTAGACAAATGTAATAAATCAAGCCTGTTCCTGGAACAGATAGTCTAGACAGGCCAACTTTCACATAAGAAATAGAATTGTACAAGATCATTAAGAAACAAAAGCAACCGGGCAGGACATTTTTAGAGAGGAATTTTACAAACTTAAATAACAGAAAATTCCAATGCTTTTAAAAGTGTTAAATAGCAAAATATATGAGGGAACACTTAAAAAAAAAATTGAAGTATAACAGAGACACCAAAACCTCACAAAGATTGCACAAGATACCCTACTGATGGATATTGCTTATGAATATTATTGTAAAAATCCTAAGACAAGCAAATAGAATTCAGCAGCACATCAAAAGAATAAAACATCAAAACCAAGTGCGGGGTCTTCCCTGGTGGTGCAGTGGTTAAGAATCTGCCTGCCAGTGCAGGGCACATGGGTTCGAGCCCTGGTCTGGGAAGATTCCCACATTCTGTGGAGCAACTAAGCCCGTGCGCCACAATTACTGAGTCTGCGCCCTAGAGCCCGCGAGCCACTGCTACTGAGCCCGCGTGCTGCAACTACCAAAGCCCTTGTGCCTAGAGCCCGTGCTCTGAAACAAGAGAAGCCACCGCAATGAGAAGCCCACACACCACAACGAAGAGTAGCCCCCGCTCACCGCAACTAGAGAAAGCCAGCGCACAGCAACAAAGACCCAACACAGCCAAAAATAAATACAATAAATAAATTTATAAAAACAAAACAAAACCAAGTGGGGTTTATTCTTGGAATGCAAGGGTGGTTCCATGTTAGGATATATCATTTATATAATTCATCCTATTCCATAGATCTAAGGAGAAAAATCATACTGTCATCCCCAGAAATGCTAAAAAAATTTGATAAAATTTCCAACACTCTTTCTGGATAAATTAGGAATCAATGGATACTTCCTTAACAAAATTATATATATCACCATCAAAGCCAAGAGCCAGCTTCATAGGTGGGTATGAGTACCCAGCTTCACACATGAGGGAACTCCTGTTGAAGACAGGAGAAAAACAAAGGTGCCCAGCACCATCACGGGCACTGGAGGTTTTCATCAAAGCAATCTGACAAGAGAAAGAAATTGGAGCTATAAAAACTGAATAGGAAAAAAAACAAAACCTGAAAAGAAAAAGTTGAAACAATTATTATTTTCATGTGATACTGCTGTATACCTGGAAAAGTCAAGAGAATCTATTGAAAAACTACTACTAACAAAAGAGTACTGTAAGGTGGTAGGAGACACACACACACACACAAGCAGACAGAGGCAGAAGATATAATGAAAGAAAAGACTCCCACCTACAGCCACCACAATACTCAGGGTTGAACTTAACAAAAGATGTTCAAAATTTACGTGAGCAAAATTTTAAAGCTGCTGACAACACAAAATAAAGTTGAACAAGTGGAAAGTTGCACTGTTTTTGGATAGAAGATTCAGCTTCATAAAAATGTCGATTTTCTCTAAGCCAGTTTATAAACTGCAAGCAATTCTGGAATTCAACAAGTTGACTCTAAAATTCATCTAGAAAAATAAACAAGCAAGAACCTACAGGAAAACTCTGAGGAGGGACACATGAGGAAGGACTGGCCTTTTATGAGAGATATTAAAACACAAAGTACCAATAATTAAAACAACCTAGTCTCAGCATATGAACAGACAGGGCAAATGAAATGAAAGAAATCACAGAAATACTGGATTGGCCAAAAAGTTCGTTCAGGTTTTCCATAAGACGTTACAGAAAACCCCGAATGAAATTTTGGCCATCCCAATAATATGGTACTTGCATATCCAGTAAAGGCAGTGTTTCCAATCAGTAAAGCAAAAATGGATCTTTTAATACAGGTGTTGGGCAAGCAGAGAAGCCACTAGGGAAAAAGACCAGATGAATTCATACCTCAGAATGTGCCCTAGGATAAACCCCAAATATAAAATAATAAATGTTTCGAACAAAACATGGGTGAATTCCTTTATAACCTTAGAGTTGGAAAGGTTTTCTTAATTATGTGTGAAATCCAAAAGCCATAAAAAAAAAAAAAGGATAAACTTGACTCCTTGAAAAAAAAAAAAAAACTTCCCAAAACCTTTCGCCAAATACCAAGAAAGTCAAAAATACAAGTGACAACTTGGGAATGACTTTTGTGTCCCTCAGATCCCAGAAGTCTAATTTTTCTGTTATAAAGAGATCCCACAAATCAAGGAGAAAAAAACCCAACAATTCAAAAGAAAATGGGCCAAGGACAGTTCACACACACACACACACACACACACACACACAAAACGATGCTTAAACAGGTAAGCAAGACAGGGGAGCTTTTTGTACGTAAGAGAAGTGCAAGTCAGAACACTCAGCAAATGAGATGAGCATGAATCCAAACCTTTGACAACACATTTTTCTGGCAAGGCTGTGAGGAAACAGGCCGCCCCCCATCCCCTGCACAGTGCTGGCAGGCAAGCCAAATGGTCCTGTTTCAGGGGCGGAGGACAAGTGAACAACATCTATCAAAATTACACATACATGTGGGACTTCCCTGGTGGCGCAGTGGTTAAGAATCCGCCTGCCAATGCAAGGGACACAGGCTCAATCCCTGGTCCGGGAAGATCCCACATGCCGCGGAGCAACTAAGCCCATGCGCCGCAACTACTGAGCCGGCGCTCTAGAACCCGCATGCTGCAACTACTGAAGCCCGCGCGCCTAGAGCCCGTGCTCCACGACAAGAGAAGCCACCGCAATGAGAAGCCCGTGCACCGCAACGAAGAGTAGTCCCCACTCGCCGTAACTAGAGAAAGCCCACGTGCAGCAACGAAGACCCAACACATAGAAAAGTAAATAAAATTAAAAAAACAAAGTTAAACATACACGTACCCTTTCACCACGCCATCCCAGTCTGTGAATTTATCCTACGGATAAGTGATATTTGTGTTGGTCACAGGTTTGTTTGCAACTGCAAATGCTTAGAAACAACCCAAGGTCTTTCTTGAAGGGACTGATTAAATACTCAGTGACACCGATACCATGAAAAACAATGTCTGCTCCCAGCGGGCAGGGACCAAGGCCACTTCTACTCATTAGTCTGGTCCCACATGGCCAGCGCAGACCCTAGCACATAATAGGTGCTTAATACATATTTTTTGAAAGAATGAGTAAATGATCCCTAAACTGCCCAGAAAGCCAGGATCAAATGAGGTAACCAACCCAGGGGAGTGGCATCTGCAAACTGTAAACCATGAGCGGGTGCAGATTACAACTGTTGGAAAGTGTAATTGGTACGTTCTGCCTCTCCATCTGAGGGTACAAAATAAGGTCAGAGGCTGTGTCCCTTAATATTGAAGTACCTGAGTACTCAACTGTCCCAGGAGAGAAAAGGTGACCTTCCCAGCTCAGCATGGCTAGTAAACGGGGGAGGGGGAGTAGGGTTTGCCTCAGGTATGCCTGTCTCCAAGTCTCGGACCTCCTCTCTTCCCCGAGGCCATCCCTCTGAGGCCATCCCTCCCTCCCGGAGTCACTGCCGCTCTGCAGTGAAGCCTGGGCTGAAGGTCAGGCTGCCTGCGGCCAGCTTCTCACGAGCAGGATGGAGTCACTTTCTGCTCAGTTCAGGGAGGTATAAGACACCATGTATCTGGACAACCACACATTTGCTCTCAGGGAAACTGGACTGGGAAGACTGGGGGCTGGGGTGCCACTTTATGCAGAATGGTTAGGGATGACCTCTCTGAAAAGCTGACATTTGTGCAGAGACCAGAGGAGGCGAGGCACACGCTGTATGGATATCTGGGGAAAGCATGTCCAGGGAGGAAAATCAGTGAGTGCAAAGGCCCCGAGGCATGTGCGCCTGAGGTGCTGCCAGAGTAGCAAGGTGGGAGGATGAGGGCAACAGGAGAGGAGGCCAGAAGGATAAGGGGACACTGGGCCGGAGGGGGAGGGGGGGGGCGGGCTTGAGGGAGGACTCGACAGCTGATTGGGAGGGGCTGCCACTGGGAAATTTTGAGGAGGAAAGGGTTATAGTGTGACTCATGGCTTTTTTTTTTTTGCAGCACCCTGCGGCTTGTGGGATCCTAGTTCCCTGACCAGGGATTGAACCCAGGCCCTCGGCAGTGAGAGCGCGGAGTCCTAACCACTGGACCACCAGGGAATTCCCTAGTGTGACTTATGTATTAAAGAAATCTTTAAGATCTGGGTACTTTTAAAGACTAAACCCCAGGGGACGTGCCGCAACAGGAAAGCAGTTATGGGACTATTGTGATAATCCAGGGGAGAGGGAGTGTAGACAGGAAAGGAGGGGGAGAGCTTCTCTGAACAGATTCCCCCAGGCCTCTCCCTGCCCCGTCAGTGCTGTGGCCACAGCCCAGCTCAGCTCTCCCCGTCATCTCTCTGTCTCTGTCGGGGGACCCACTACCCCAGCCTCCTCCCTGGCTTCCTGCCTCAGCCCCAAGAAGGTCTACAGACCCCACAATGCTGAGACCTTGCGGGCACTTCCCCTCAGCGCTGCGCCTCTCCAGGCCCACGACCTCCAAACCAGCCAAGCTGGCATCTGCCATTTTGCTCAAACCATCAGGCTCTGGGAATTCCAGGTTTATGCAACATGCTCTTCCCTCTTCCCAAAATGTCCCTCCCTCTTCCCAAAATGTCCCTCCCCACTCCCGTGCCAGGAACTTCCGGAGCAGAAGAGGTAGGAAGTTTGCCACTTGCCAAGAACACGCCGCTTGTCAGGCACCCTACCAAGCACCGCTCGTCCTGTGTCTTCATGTCCACCACAGTGGCCCCTTCTACAAACGACAAAACTAAGGTACAGAGGAAAGGGGCTACCCGGCTAGTAAAGGTGGGAGGCAGGATTTGCACCCACCCAGGAGTGTCTGCTCCCCAGTCTCAGGCCTTCCTTCCTCAGTCTCTCCTGACCTAGGTTGAGTAGAGCCACCACCTCCAGGAAGCTACCTGGATTTTGGCACAGCTCTCACTGTGGCCCGTGGGCTGGGTCCCCGGTGCTGCACGCACCAGCACACAGTAGGAGCTCGTGGCTACCTTCCAAAGGAGCATGTTTGTAAGCAGCCCTCACTCCAAACCCTGTGCTTCGCCCACAGCCTAGACCACCGGCAGACCTTCAGAGCCCACAGGTGGGTAAGTTCTCTGGGGAGGGGCCAGGGTGAATTTGGCCTTGGGAGTGAACTGGGATCAGAGGAATGTGGGCAATGAGCCAGATGTGGCTCACCCTGCCGGAGACTGTAAATGACATTAAATTAGGGAGGGCCTGGCACATAGCAGACGCACCATAAATGCGCGATGACTGGTTGAGTGGTGAGGGATACAGGAGAGCCATCTGCTACCCTTAATGCCTTTGAAAACGATGGTAAAACCTTGAAAGGAAAACCAACTCCTCTCTACTGCTCAAACTGGGAATTCCAAGTTTCTGAAACATGCTCCTCCCTCTTCCCAAAATGTCCCTCCACCTTCCCCTACCCGGCAACCTCCTAACCATCATAGGTAAGATGAGAGCCATTTGCCAAGAATCCGCCACAATTGCTGTCCCGGTTTTCTTCATACCTTTGGGTACTGCCTCTGTATTTCCACAGCACGCATGCACAGACACTTCGCCAACGGTGGGATCACAGGGGGTGGGGCTTCCAGTCTTTCTAGAGTGTGTGTGTGTGTGTGTGTGTGTGTGTGTGTGTGTGTGTGTGCCGCGCGCACATGGTGGAGGTGCGGCGGATGTCCAGTCACCACCCTGCAGTGACACCTCCTGCTTCGCTCTTTATCTTGAAGACTTGAGGTGAGGGCACATGACATGTCAGCATTCTGGTAATACCCTTTCTAGTCCTTTTCTGACGCCTCCACTCACACGGAGCAGTGTTTACACAGAGCTGTGGACAGGAGACGCACAAAAAGTGATCCTATTACACCCACTGTTTTACACCTGGCTTTATTTTTCACTTAAAAATATGTGGGGCCCCTGTCTTCTAAAACTAGGTGGTGGTGGTAGTTACATAACCAGACCCACTTCTTCTTTTTTTTTTTTTGCGGTACGCAGGCCTCTCACCGCTGCGGCCTCTCCCGCCGCGAAGCTCAGGCTTTGGACGCGCAGGACCAGCGGCCATGGCTCCCGGGCCCAGCTGCCCCGCGGCACGCGGGACCCTCCCGGACCGGGGCACGAACCCGCGCCCCCCGCATTGGCAGGCAGACTCCCAACCACTGCATCACCAGGGAAGCCCAGACCCACTTCTTAAAACTCATCTAACTGTACGCATGCAATGGTGTGTAAATTCTACCTGAGTAAAACTGCTTGGAAATATATGCTATGCCTTCCCATTATGTCAGTAAACACAGCTCCATGCCCTAACTTTCCAGGGCTACGTTGTATCTCATCATCTGTATCCCATCTTGACTACTCTGACTACTGGAAATGTGGCTTCTTTCTTTTTGCTTTTATAGACAACTCTGTGGAGAGTTTCTTAGCACTTACATATTTGAACACATCCTTGATTACCTCTATAGGACTGGCTCCTAGAAATGAGCTGCTTGGGTCAAAGGAAATGTAATTTAATGTTTTAGATACAGATCATTCACTTGTCTCCGGAAGGGTTTTAAAAAGTCCAAGTTCTCTCCAGTGTCAGGGCGTGCCCACCCTTCCTATCCTCTCACTGCAGGAAGGGATGGGCGTGGCTGAGTTAACATTTTTTAAAAGCTCCCGGGCAGGCATGGAGTTATGTGGTTTAATAATAACAAGAGTGTATATTTCCTGAGGGCTTACCTGGCACAGCCAAAAGTCAAAGCCGTTTTCCTTCAGTAACTCGTTTAATCCTCCCGATAGCTGCCAGGCAGGTCCTCTTATAATCAATTACAGCTTGAGTTGGAAATGAAGCACAGCTGGGATTCAAACACCCTCGGCCAGGTGAAAGGAGCCAAGTTCACCTGGGACTGCACCACGGCCAGGGGCTTAGATCTCACTGTGGTAAAGAAGAGGCGCTTGAGTCTGAGTCTCAGTTCCCTCATCTGTAAAATGGGGCTGACAGCACAGGATGGCTGAGAGGGTTTAAAAAAGACCAGGTAACAAAGCGTCTGGCACCTAGAGGGGGCTCAGTTCATGGAAGCCTGCCCTCAACTCAGGCGATTGCCTTGGAGGCCTGTGGGAAGAAGCAGTTGAAGACTTCAGACAACTGGGAGGGGAGGGGTGCCTCTCTGGGCTCCGTATCTGTATCTGGGACAATGGCTTCTGTGCTTTCAAATCGAGCCTGCTCACAGAACGTAAAGATCTGTTTTCCCATTTTCTCACGTTCACCCAGCAACTCAGACTTTGCACAGGTGTGACATCCAGAAGGCTGTGTGCTCCTGCTGGGTGAGAGCGTGGGCGCAGGGGTGACTGTGCAGGCACCCACAAGGAAGGGAAGGGGAAGGGGCCCTCCTAGCCCTGTGGCCAGCCCTATGGAGCTGGAAGCTCCTGGACTCACTGGGGTCTTTCCAGAGAGAAGACAAACAGAGGTAGACAAGGGAGGAAGGGATGCTCACTCACCAAGCACCAGACAGAGTAAGATGGGTACCGCTTCCCGATATCTACTAGAGATGGAGGCTCGGAGAGGAAAGCGATTCTCAAGGGCATGTGGTTAGTGCAGGGAGAGCCTTCTTTGAATCCAGCCCTGCCATTCATCAGCTGACTGACCCTAAGCAAGGCACTTCCCCTCCCTCTGGAGTTTGTCAGTGGGGGTGATAACACCTGCTACCTCCCAGGGAAGCAGGGAGGACTCAAGGGAATGGGGGGGGGCAAACAGCAACAGGGAGCTGGGGACCTCGGGTGCAGAACCCTCTCTCCACTGTTGCTTTTTCTACCTCCTTCTCCAGGAAGATCAGAGCCGATTCATAAGATGTCCTCCCAGCCCCCTCCCTCCCACCTCCTGTCCTCATCAGCTCAGAAGATCCCTCTGGACCAGTTCCAGACCCTCCCACCTCCTGCATCCTCTGGGACCTCCCTCATTCTACCGACCTGCCCCTCCTTCTCCAGGGACTGTGGCCACTCCCTCTTCTGGCTCTTTCCCATCAGCTTATAAGTGCAGTCAAGTCTACCTTATTGAAAAGCACACACACAGATAAAGTAAAATAGTAAAAACCTGCTGCTCAAATACACACACCATCAGCAGCAAAAGCAGAAGCCGAGTGACAACCTGGGAGGAGATCTTTGCCGCAAAGAGACCGGACAAGGGGCAAACATCTCATTGATGAACTCAAACAAATGATTACGAAACACACAAAGATCCTAGATGTTCATACTCTTTCACCCAGTAATTTCATTTCCAGGAAATAACAAGAAATGCACACTCATAGCCTAAGGAAGTGGACAATGGTACAGTCCCTTTGGAGAGCCTGCTGGTTCTAGGTATAACCATGCTAGAGGTTCATATCCAGTGACTACCAAGTAATTCCCTTTCCAGAAAAAAATCTGGCAAAGTATAAATTTATGTATGAACTCAATGTAACATCTAAAAGAGCCAAATATTTTTAAAAAACCAACAAAACCTAAATGTCAAATGAGGTCCATTAACTAAATAAAATGTAGCAATAAGCACTGAAAAATATAAAAAAATAATTTGAGAAAGGTGAGGAATTTGAGATGTTTGTATAAACAAGACACTCAAATATGTACCAATGTGTTTTTTAAGAAGTCTGGCAGAAAGGGCAACTTTTAACAATAGTCATATCCAAGTGATGTGAATGCGGAATTTTTTCCCTACTTCTTTCAGTTAATTCATTCAAGCAAAATGTAGTGAATGCCTACTATGTGTCAGGCCGGGCACCGGGCTTCAGGCAAGCCTCCTCCCTCCAGGAGCTTCCAATCTGGAGAGAAGGGGTAAGGCTCAACGGGAGGTGAGGGCACACCTAAGAGGCGCCTGGCTGGAAGGAAGTGCATTCCAGAGAGCACTGCCTGAGCACAGCTTGGGTAGCCAGGTCAAAGGTGGAGCCATCCCCTCTACCCACCTGGAGGTGCAGCAGCTGCGGGGTGGGGGAGCTGTGGTGGGGAAGAGCCGTTTTCACACGTCAAGCTTCCCTTTTCTCATCCACCCCTTCTGGTCTTGTTAAAAATGTCCCTGGCAGCCACCTTGTCTCGCTCTGCCCGAGGGGACCTGCATCCCCTGCTGACCCGGGTCCTTGAAGATCTGGACCGCCATGGCCGCGTGGGTTTGGGAGCTGCTGGCTGGGGCTGATTAGGTAATGTGGTGAGTCACAACTTTCTGAGGTTCCAAGTAAGTCACCTTGAAAGATTTTGCCAACCCTGCACACACTGGGGACCTGGGACCCTTGCACACAGAAGGAGCAAGTCCACTAGCGTAGGCAGCTATAGGGCTTCGATGGATACAGGGAAGCAAAACACATTTTACAGAATTTCCACTTCGGTGTTTGTCCTCTGATATCTATCGCGTGACCCTAGCAGACAAGGAGGGACAGGCACCAGAGGCACTAGAAACATGTTTGGGAGGAAAATGAACAACTGAGAGGGTTCCATCTCAACCCTCCTTTCCTTTTTTTCCTGTTTTTATTTGGGCCTGATCTGGGGACTCCCCTAGGGGATCTGGCTGTGGGCACTGAGGGGGCAGTCCCCTCTAGCCTGGGCCCTGCTTTGTCACCCTGAGCAGGACGACTCCTCCTTCATTGGGAGGAGGTAACAAAGGGGAAGTCCTTGGACAGCTGGAGTGGAGGCAGGGGCAAGGGGCGGGGGGCGGGGGGGGGGCGGGGGGGGGCGGGAAGCGCCAGAGCCGGAGCATACCAGGTGTTCCCGGGTGTTTGTAGAAGGAGGGCACAGATCGATTTCAGAGACCCCAAGGGGCCTCCACAGAGCGGTCAATCACTCAGCATTTGGGGGAGACCAAAAGGGTGTCCTTCTGAGAGAAGGGTGGCTTTTAACCCTCTCAGAGCTAGAGGCTTAGCTGAGTCTGACGAGGAGGTGGGAACTTCTACCCGCAGGTGTCAGATGCGGAAACTGAGGCCAGGGGACTCCCCTAGCACGAAGGGGAGTGGACTCTGCGACTGGACCTCCGAGCCAGAGCCTCTCCCAAGCACACCACTGCTCCCACTGGGACTCAATGTTTCCCATCTGGAGGAGAGGGAGGGAGAGAAGCACGCCCGAAAGAGGGAGTGGTCTGAGGTTCCGGATCCCTGAGAGCGAGCGCTTAGGCCCGACTTTCCCCGCTTCCCGGATCCTACCCAGGCCGTCCCTCCATCTGGAGAGCCCTTCCCCCTTGTCGGCGGTCCAAAGCCTCAACATCCCTAAAGGCCCGGGGGGACGCCTCGCATCCCCCGCAGTCTCCCTTCAGACGGCCGCTCCCCACCCCTCTCCCCAGCGGCGCCCCCTCCCGGGCCAGGGGCGAGTGCAGCGGGCGGTGAGGTCTCCCGGGGCCATGCCGTGGCCCCAGACAGAGCGGCGTGACTCGACCAAGGATGCAGCGCGGGCCGGCGGAGCCCGCACTCGGACCCGGGCTTCTCGCCCTCGCGGGCCCTCTCTCCCGCCGAGGGACCCCGGGCCGGGCGGCGCTGCCCGGAGGGCTCCCGGGCGGGGTGCGCCCTCCCTCCGCGGGCCGGGCTCCTGGCCCAGCCGCCGCGCTCAACTTGGAGCGCAGCTGGGATGGAGGCGGCGGCCGGGGTACCAGGGCGCCCAGTCGGTGCGCACACAAGGGTCCCTCCGGGACAGGTGGCCCGGGCGGGCGGCGGCCGAGCCCTCCCCACCCCTCCGCAGCCCCTGTCCCTTCCCCTTCCTTCTCGGAGCGCTCCTCCCCACCTGTGCCCGGGGAGCCCCCAGGTCAGTGTCCCGGAGCCCGCCCAGCTGCACCCTCCGCAGAGCCCCTCATACCTCAGGCTCCCGTGGCTCCGGGAGGCGGCCAACTGGGCCCAGCGGGCCGTCGGCGAGGCGGTAGGAGGGAAGTGCCCCGAGCCCGGCAGGCGGGAGCACCGCCCCTCAGGCCCGGGGCGTGGTCAGCCCCGCCCAGCCCCGCCCCTGAGGGGTCCCTTGCATCTTCACCGCTCCCGGCGCCCGGGTCTGGACCATCACCAAGCCGCGGGCCAGCAGGTATGGTGCGCTCGCCGTGCCTCCCTGCTGCCTGTTCTATGGGTTTATAATCCCATTTCCCCTGTGTAACAGGTGAGAAAAACGAGGCTCAGAGTGGTTAAGTAACTCAACTTCAAACAGCTGAGAAGGGGCAGTATCGGTATTTGAACTCGGGCCTGCCTGACGCTACTGTACCTCCTCACAGCGTGACCCGTGCTAAACGTTTTGCCTGCATCCCCCAGTGTTTTACCTTCGCCGCTCTGTCCTTTCCCCCCTCACTCTCCTCCTTGTCCACTGCACACTTGCTGTGTTGTCTTCACTTCCTCCTCGCCCGTCCTCTCACTCAGCTGATGACCAGTGCCCAGGCCACTGAGAAAATGCAAACACTCCATCCCAGCCCCGGGAGCAGTCTGCCTCAGTATGTGCCGTTGAATGAACGACTCAGAAGAAAATTCCCACCAGCTTCCACCACCCATCGGTCCACCTCCTGAGATGGTGCCCAACCTCCCCTTCCCTCTGGGGACCAGGCTGAACCGGCCCAGCTGGCCCGGAAGCCCCCTCCACTTGTCCACAAGATCCCACCCTTCAAGCCAACACCGATCCAGTGATTCTGTCCTCTCTCCCCTCTCCTCAATCATTCCTGTCAATTCACACGCTGTTACTTCTCCTATCCTAAAGCTAAAACCAGAGAGGAAAAACAACAAGAACAAAACACTCTTACGAACCCCCTCTGCCCCCTCCAGCTACGGCTGCCTCATTTTCCCCTTCCCTTTACAGCAAAAGTCCTCCAAGGGTTGTTTCTCCAGGCTGTCTGCAGTCCCTCTCCCCCATTCTCCTTTAAAACCCATGTAATCAGGCTCTTGCCCCTCTCTCCACTAATCCCCAGATCTGTCATTTGGGGGCCCCAGTGATGTTCATGTTGCTGGGTGCAGTGCTGAGTCTCTGTCCTTGTCTTACTGGTCCCTCCAGCAGTATTTCTCACCGCTACCCACTTCCTCCCCTCTGATGCACCTTCCTCTCTTAGCTTCTCAGACACCACATTGCCTGGTTCTCCTCTTCCTTCTTGGTGACCCCCCATTCTCTTTTGTAGCAGCCCCCCCCAACTTCTAAATGTCACCCCAGCCTGTGGCTTTGGAGGCTTCTAGCTGCGATGACACCAAATGTGGCCTGCAGCCTGGACCTCTGCCTAAACTCACGTATCTAACTGTGTGCTGGAGACCTCCCTTATCTCACGCCGTCCAACATCCCGATCTCCCCCAAAGCTGTCCTCCTGCATCTACCCCACCTCAGTTAACGAAAACTCCACGTTCTAGGTACTCAGGCCCTAAACCTGGATTCCTCTCTCTGCCCACAATCTGCATACCCCACACCCACTCCAAGAGCAAATCCCATCTGCTCCACCTTGAAAATATACCCAGAATCTGACATTTCTCACCCCACCCTTTTGTCCAAGCCAGCAGCCCCTCCACAGGCTGAGTGCGGAGGCCTCTTCTCACTCTATTCCTGCCTCCCCCAAACCCCTGTCCAAACGGCAGCCAGAGAGATGACGGTAGAACTAGGTCCAGATCACATCCCTCCTCTGCCCCACCCCCTCCAGTGGCTCCTCATTGAACTCAGAAGCCCCACCTCTGCCCTCTGACCACATCCCCTTCTTCTCCCTCAGCCAGACCCTGCCCAGCCGCACTGGCCTCCCTGCTGGCTCTCACCCACTCCAGGGCCTTTGTTCTTACCACTCCTCTGCCTGGAACAGCCTTGGCTACATACCTGCTTAGCCACATCTGTCACTTCCTTCAGGTTCAAGCTTCAATGTCAGCTTCTCTGTGAGGCTTCCCTGACCTCCATTCACACCCCGATGCCTTCCCTCCTCGATTTCCCCCCACCCCCCGCCCCCGTACACCTATCAGCATCACCATGTGACCTGCTTCGCATTTCTCTTAGGCATTTATTTTATTGCCAATCCCCTGCCCTAGAATGTGAGCTCCACAAGGCAGGGGATTCCTGCTGACCTGTTCACTGCTGTGACTCCCTCCTGGAACGGTGTCTGGAACAGTAACTGGGCACCCAACCAACGTGTGTGGAATGGATAAACCTGTACCCTTTCACCGCTGGTAATATTCACAATACTTTTTCTGTATATTGGCTTTTTCATTCCAATAAATATATTTTAAAAGGAAACTTTATATTACTGCCCTGGAGGGGGCACCACTACCACTAGCCTAGAATAGAAGGAAACAGTAAAAATGAGAATAAAGCAAATGCTCTAAGGCTCTGGGGACCCCATGGCCTATCTAAGGGCTGAGCCCGCTCCTGCTTTCTCCCTGTGAGGAAGTGAGATTCACAAGATATACAGAGGCAGTAAAGACAGGCCAGCACCTAGCAGAGACCTGCCCCTGGACCTGAGCAGAGAACTTAAAGAAATAAAAAACAAATCCAGAATTGAAAAGGCAATGGCTTTCTTCTGGGAGCCATCTCTTGGGCTGTGCTCAGATATCCCCGGGGAATCTGCCTCCTTGCAGCTTAATTAATCTCACAACAATCCTGAGATCATGCTGTCATCAGCCTCATTTACAGGTGAGGAATCTGACGCTGGGATGGGAACTGGCCCGAACTCACAGAGCCAATATGTTAGACAGGCAGAGACTAGAATTGGAGCGCTTGTCAGACTCTGGGCCCAAAGCCCTTCTAGGCTGACCTGGCCTGGCTGTCGGGGCAGTTTCGGGGGAGGCGATAATGGGGATGGAAGCACCCAGGTGCCAGCCCTGCTCTGGGAAGCACAGCCTGGCCACCAGGGACTTTTGTTGAACTCTGGGAGGGAAGGGTATCCTCTTTCTTCTGTGTGGGCACTGGGAGTACTCTCTTTGTTCTGGACGAGGAGTGGGGAGTGTGTAGACCAGAGCTTTACGGTGCCTCGCCACCCACCACCAGATGAAGGGACGACCCATCTCAGAACAGAGCCCATCCCCCAGGGAGGCCAAGACACATGCAGGGGAACTTGACATTACTGGAGCCTCTGTGTCCCTCTGGGCTTGATCTGACTGGCCCTCAGCTTCCCCATTATAAAGTTTGGTTTAACCAGATGAGCTGGATTCTTTTTCCCTGTGCAAAGAAGAATCCTAATTGATATAATTTTCACTATAGCACTTTCTGCTCCACCTATAAGCAAGATGGAACCTCTCCCATTTTCATGAAAAAGATAAGAAAACAGTAAAGCAAAGTCCCCGCTTTCACCCCATCACCTCCAGTTCTCTCCCGCTTTCAACCAGGTTTCTCCAAAGAGTCACCGCCACGTGTCGCTTCTGATCCTTCCCTTCCTAGGTCCCCTTGCCTGTTGTCATCTGCTTCCTGTCCCCTACTGGGAATGGAGGCTTTTGCCAGTGTCATAGCGACCTGACTGTGGCCAAATCCCATCAATATAGGATAAACAACAGTATTGTTAACCTTTGTTAACAAAACAACGGACTGAAAGAATTGACTGTAAACTTAAAACCTTAAAAATATCAGTACTTCCAGCTTTGTTTCTCCAAGAGAGGCCCAAAAGCCACAGCAACCTTTGGTCTGCCACCCCCCAGTCTCAGGGACACCCCAGTGCCCAGACTTTGGTTTCTAAGACCTTCTTCACCAAAGGAAAACAGGGTTCCTCGGAACATTAAAAAAAAAAAAAAAAAATTTGGAGTGGGGGGACAGTCCAGAATGTCCTGTTGTGGCCAGGAAGTAAGGCCACCCTCAGAAATACCAGGAAAGCAGGGGAAAGATGATGGAACCATCAAAAGTCTCCCCCAGTGCTGGCCAACCCACAACAATACAGGCATCAAAAGTTGTTAATGGAAATATAGTTCATTTGAATAAATTCACTCTGTGAAAGGTCATGGCTATAATGATACTCAAAAGTGAAACGTTACCATAATGCCTTCAGAGAGGGTTGTAGTATAAGAAAGACGACTGCCATATGACTTGTTTGAATTTTTATGGAACTTATTAAGTTGGGATGTGTTAGTCTGTGTATCTATCTTGTCTCTTTTATTGGTGTTAACTAATTAGAGAGACATGTTTGCTTTAGCTGTGTAATCAGAAAAGCGTAAACTCAGAGCCCTGGGCTGGAGGCTGGGGGCAGGCAGAAACTGCACCATGAAAGGAAAGGCTGACTTGTGGTGGTCTCACAGGACCACCGGGTTGATGAGGCTCCTTCAGGTACGCAGTGTGGGGTCACCCTCGGCTGTCCAGGAGAAGGAGCGTTCACAGAAAATGTCCACAATGATTAACTAGCCAAGTGTCACCCCAGGAGAGACAGTAAAGCCCTGTCTCCTAGCCAAGGACCAAGGTCAAACATCCTGATGCAGTGACCTCAGCTTATCTTGGGAGATTATCACAAACATGAGAGGGGATCCAAATTCCATCAACAAAGCCCCGCGGAGAAACCACAACAAATACAGCAAAATCCCTAAGAAGAAATAAAAGCCACGTTGGAAGTGATGCTCACCGTCTTGACGTTTTACAAGAGTTTTAAGTATAAATGTTATGACAGTGTTGTTCTCGGATGCAGCCATAAGAAATCTGTAATTGCAGTTTAAATTGACAGGGATTTACTTATTCAAGTTTGTAATCAAGGTTGGAATACTCAAGAAAAATTGGATTTTTAAGTTTTATTTATGAGGTAGAAGAGCTTTAGGGTCCACATAGTTCTAGGGACTGAGATGTCTTGATAGCAACAGCTCTGTCAGCAAATGCAGCGGGCGGTTTATAGGCTGCCTCTCTGATTCTCCTGGTGGCATCTGACAGTTGACCATGAACTCTCTGTGCCCTTGGCCTCCTGACCCTCTGACTGGTCATCCTCTAGTGGACTCTTCCTTCTCAACCTACCCGTGCCGCACACAGGAGTCCTCAGGCCCTTTGCCGGCCCCCTCTCTCCTTGCCGTGCACATTCCCCACGTGTCTCCTGTACCTGTGGCCTGGCCTCCATTCCACCCTGGCCTCCTTCCAAAGCCGAAACCTTGTCCAGCCCGCAGAGGGGTTGCAGGTGTCCAGAGCTACCTCCTGAAATGGCAGCATCAACGCTCCTGGGCCCTCATCTCTCCCACTCCCTTACCCAATCAACCACCAAGTCCTGCCAATTTCCCCTTCTCACTCTCTCAAACACGCCTTCTCCTTTCTGTCTCCTTACAGCAGCCCTCAGCTAGCCATCAATCCATCACTCGGTACCTTCTGAGAACTCACAATGTTAAGGTCCTAGAAGTACAAGGCGGACCAGGGCCTGCCATTCGGAGCCTAAGCCAGCACTTCTCAAGCTTTACTATGCACACCAGTCTCGGGGGACTGGTTAAAATGCAGATTTTGATGCTACAGGTCTGAGCTGGGGCCTGTGACTCTGCATTTCTAAGAGGCTCCCAGGTGCTGCTGCTGCTGGTGGTGGTCCCAGGCCCACTGTTTGAGTACCAAGGTCCTAGATTACACAAGGGTTTTGAGTCTTGCCAAACAGAATGGGCAGAGGGCCATGGAGGAGCCAGGAAGGAGGGGTCTTTTGACCCAAATGATGTTAAGTCCTTCTTCAGAGCCAATGCAATAGATGCTGGTTTCTTTCATCAAATCATTTTCCCTAGGACAGGGCTCTTCTGCTATTCTTGGCTGGATCAGGGAATTTCCCATGATGCTTAGTGAGCCTCTTGCCTCCTGAGCTTGGTAATTAAGATGCCCAAGGCTTTCACCCTGTCTCTGGAGAAAAAACCAAACAACACTGCCTTCAACCCCTTCCTCTCTCACTGCATCCACCCCCGCCTCTGAAAAGGCTTTTGCGAGGCCAGCCCTGTGCTCCTGCACCGGCAGCTCCTGAATGGTCCCCTGCTTCTAAGATACCTCATCTGATTTTTCTTTCGGAACTTCCCGAAGCTGCCAGGGCTAAGGGTGAGGTCCAGCTCTTTTACATTGCCCTCCAAAGGCCACCTTCCTGGACTTCTCCACTGCCTTCCGGCCTAGGATTCACAGGTTTGCTCCAACCAAGAAGAAACATCCTTTCCCTGTTGCTTCTCTGGTCTCCTCAGCCTAAGAATGTCCTTCCCAACTCCTTGACTGACCCTCTAACTTCTTAACAGGATTTTAAAGTGTTTACATTCATTTAATTTCTGTGCAAGCTGAGGAGGAACATATTATTTTGACCATTTTGTGGATGACAAATCTGAGGCTCAGAGAGGCTTGGTCACTTACCTCAGGTCACACAGCCAGGAAGGCACTGGGTGGAGACTAGAGCTAAGCCTTTCACTCTATCCTTCTGTTGGGTCACCAGAGTTTTGCTTGTTCTTGGCATTTCCTTGTGAGCCATACTTCGATGGAGGGATATCCATGGTGTGGTGTGAGCCCAGAGGAGGCTCAACCACCTGTTATATGCTTGAGCTGACTCATGTCAGCTGGAGAGAGCCGATGGTGGCCCTCTCTTCCCAACTCATGTTCAGTGACATCACACCGGTAGCATGAAATTGGCTACGCTGGGAGTATTTACGCCACGGAAGTTGGCAAATGTTACAAATCAGGGCTTCCTTCCTACAAAGCAAGTGGTTAAACATTAGCCAGCACACCACTGCAGCTCACCCAATTCTGGGACGTAGAGACAGCCTCCTGGAGAAGATGACTTCTGAGCTGAGCCTGGCAGGATGGGTCGGGGGTGGGCGGGTGGACAAGTGTTGCCTTCACCTAGAACATTCTACCTGTCTGCTTAAGTCTCACAAAAAGTGAGCAAGTGGTCTGTCCTAAAAGGAAGCAGATGGTTTAGAAGAGAAGAATGCTAGGAGTGCAGAAGGGATTCTAGTTGGAGGACAGAGCAGGTACAAGGGTCACCTGACCTTGTGTTGTCACCTGGGAGAAACAGAGCTTACCCTGCATATGCTTGGAGGCCAGTGGTGGTTTGCGTGCAGGAGAGGGACACAAGGGAACGTTTGGGGGGAAGATCTCCCTGCTGGCAGTGGGAAGGAGTAGAGGATGGCTGAGAGGGCCACTGAGACAACCCACGGAAGAGATGCTGAGGGCTCTAAGACAGCTGCCGAGGGCTGGCTGTGGGTGAACCAGCCCCCTGCAAACTCCATGAAACCCTGGCTGACGGGTCCTGTGGGGTGGGGAGAGAGGCAAGCGTCTAGAAGGAAGCTTGGGCACCTGGATGCCAGTCACTTGAGACAGGACACCTGGGCTGTGGGTTAATTTTGGGGGAAAAGATGGTGAATTCAAGTTACGTGTGTGTGATATGCATTTGAGGCACCTGGGCCAGCCAGGTGGGCGGTCAAAGGCAGACGGGCATTGGAGCTGGATCTCCAAACACAGATCTGAGCTGGAGATACACAGTTGGAGGTCATTGGCTCAGAGTGATGGACACCTGGACAGAGCTCTGAGGGGCACCAGTGTTCAAAAACCCATCAGGAGAGTCGCCAGATGTCCACTATCAGGGTGGGGTTTTTTTTTTTTTCTCTTAAAAATAATGAGAACTTCCAGTTTCCGGTCCAGCATGTAAAGAACTTGAAAGTCATCACTCCCATTCTCCCAAAAAGAAAAAAATCTGAACAAACTGAAAATCAATAACTCTTCTCAGATCCCTCAGAGAACTGAGGTCACAGGGCAAATCAGTGGCCTGAAAACTGGAGTGAGAGGTGGATGCAGAGCAGAAGCCCACAGCTAGAGCCAGCGCTGGCAGGACACTCATACGGCGGGTGACAATTGCCGGGGACTCCAGCGTAGATTAGCCTGAGAGTTAAAAACGTAAGGGGACCCCAAACTTTCACGCTTTGGCCTGGGAGAGGGGAAACCAATTATTTGGAAATACGTCATAAGCATTCTGTTCTCTGTAATGTAAGGGCAATAAAAATTGTTCGCTACCCTCTTAGGGTTTCCAGCTGGGACTGACATTAAAGAGATTAACAGCAGAAAAGCATATGGTCTTTATTTACGTATAAGTGGGAGCCCTCACAACAAAAACAAAGACCCAGAGAAGTGACTGAGACCCAAGTGAATTAACAGTTAGGGTTAGCTGGGACTTCCCTGGTGGTGCAGTGGTTAAGAATCCGCCTGCCAATGCAGCGGACACAGGTTCGATCCCTGGTCCGGGAAGATCCCACATGCCGTGGAGCAACTAAACCCGTGTGCCACAACTACTGAGTTTGTGCTCTAGAGCCTGCGAGCCACAACTACTGAGCCTGTGTGCCACAACTACTGAAGCCCGCACGCCTAGAGCCCGTGCTCTGCAACTAGAGAAAGCCCGCGCGCAGCAACGCAGCCAAAACCATAAATAAATTAATTTAAAAAAAACAATTGGGGTTAGCAATTGTGGACAAGTAACTAAATTACATGGGAGGTCTATAGGGAGATAGGAGTTATTGAAACAAAGCCTGTTTGTATGGATATCTCTTGGCCTTACCTCCCTCCCTCTGGTGATAGGAATGTTATTTCCTCCTAGTACAGAGAGGGCACCTTTCATGTGGAAATTTTATCTCCTGCTTTCAGAAAGAAAAGGAAAGTCAGAGTGTGCCCTTCATCCCTATGCTGTTTCTCAAGTGCTTTGAAGTAAAAATAACTGAGCCCCTTTGGTAACAAGGCCAGCCCTTAAGGGAAAGGACCTTCCTAGCACCTTATCCCACCTGGGAAAGGGAAATTAGTCAATTCCATCCACTCTGGCTTTCTGATCCTACATAGGGAAGAAAAAAAAGGCTAATAAGCTCCTCTGAAATTCACAGCCCGGGGACTCTGGCCCACTGAAAAAAAATGACAGCAGACTTCCCTGGTGGCGCAGTGGTTAAGAATCCACCTGCCATGCAGGGGACACGGGTTCGTGCCCTGGTCTGGGAAGATCCCACATGCCGCGGAGCAACTAAGCCCATGTGCCACAACTACTGAAGCCCGTGCTCCACAACAAGAGAAGCCACTGCAATGAGAAGCCTGCGTACTGCAAACGAAGAGTAGCCCCCTCTCGCTGCAACTAGAGGAAGCCCGCGCGTAGCCCAACACAGCCATAAATAAATAAATTTATTGAAAAAGAAGAAAACAAGGACAGCAGCCATGAAGATTTAATTATAAGCTTATAGAATGTTTCTCCTTCATAACCTTCCAAAACAGAAAGCACCAGGCCCAGATCGTTTCGCTGGTGGATTCTACCAAACCTTTGAAGGAGAAATGACACGGAAGCAAAGGAGACACTTTCCTAACATTCTATGAGGCCAGCATTACCCTAATACCAAAACCAGATGAAGACATTATAAGAAAGGGCAACTATACAGTTCATACAGCTCAATATCAAAAAAACAACCCAATCAAAACAATCGGCAGAAGACCTAACTAGACATTTCTCCAAAGAAGACATACAAATGGCCAACAGGCACACGAAAAGATCCTCAACATTACTAATTATTAGAGAAATGCAAATCAAAACTACAATGAGGTACCACCTCACACTGGTCAGGATGGCCATCATTTAAAAGGCTACAAATAGGGCTTCCCTGGTGGCGCAGTGGTTCAGAGTCCGCTTGCCGATGCAGTTCGTGCCCCGGTCTGGGAAGATCCCACGTGCCGCGGAGCGGCTGGGCCCGTGAGCCATGACCGCTGAGCCTGCTCGTCCGGAGCCTGTGCTCCGCAACGGGAGAGGCCACAACAGTGAAAGGCCCACGTACCGCCAAAAAAAAAAAAAAGAAAAGAAAAGAAATGGGGGACAAAAAAGGCCTCTGTTCCCGGGAGCCCCACAGGGTCCCATTTGATGTCATTTTCACGAAACTGCAAAGTTCAGACACCTCCTCTGAGCTCCCGTGGCCCCTGCGCACACCGTGCTGCTGCCTCAAAGTCAGCTCCCCTGGCTTCACAGCTGGGCAGGATGTGGGCTCAGAGACTTTCAGGGACTTGCCACTCTGCTGCTCCCCCGGCCTCTTCTCTCCTGAGAGCTGCTCCCCCACCCTCCCCAGCCTCGTGGGCCCGGTGGCTGGCCCTCACCACCCCCCGAGCCAGGTTGGGGTGCCCCTGCATCACTGCCTGGTCGCCAGGCCTGGCTGGACCCGTTCCTGCAGGCTCCCTGTCCTCAGCCTCAGGAGGCCTGGGTCAGCCACTGAGCCTGTGTGGTCCTGGCTGAGCCCCTGGCCTTCTCCGGCCTTCAGCTTTCTCCTCTTGCAGATGCAAGGAGGATCCCCACCCCCAGCAGCAGGAAAAGCCATGGCCGTGCAGGGCACAGCTCACCCTGGAGCGAGTTTGGATTCTTCCGCGGGTGAGGGTCCTGAGCCCTCCTGTGGGGCTTAAAACGTCTCCCTTCCTACCCTGTGCTCTCCTGAGTTCTCGTAGGCTGGGGCTTGGCTGTGGGAAGAATGTCTGGCCTGCGTTTCTTTCCAGTGTCCACCGGGCCCCACCGTCCCCGTGGGACCTTGGGTGAAACACGTCATCTCTCTGAGGCAGAAATAAGCATAATTACTGCCGCACAGCACACTCTCAGGGTGGAGGGGAACACCTGCTTGCAGCAGGACCTCAGCACAAGGTAGAGCTTGTACTGCTTCTTCGCTTCCTTAGAGTCTGTACCTCGTAGTAATTGTTCTTAACAAGATGGGATCATCTTGTAAAGCCCAGATGCTGCCTGATTGCACCTGAGGGCTGCCCAAGTGTCCCTGCAACTGTTATTTCCAGGTCCCCTGTGTGTGTGGAGGTGGCATCGGGACCAAGCATGATGGTGAGCGTCCTGGGCGCCGAAGGTCCTGCCCGCCCCCCCCCCCCACTTTTTGGGATGACGGATGTGTCCCCAGCATGCCCCATCTTGCTGGGTGGTTTCTCCAGGTGCCCAACTGCCCCTGTCAAAGGCTAGGCATAGATCCAGCCAGGCCTCTCATCACCCTGAGTGTAGGTCCACGGTTGGCCGATGACCAATGGCCTCAGCCTGGGCCCAGGTCCTTCCTCACTACTGTTGATGAAAAATTAAGCAATAGTCGATCTAAGACAGAAATGGAAAATTTTATTCGAGCCAACCTGAGGATTGTAACCCAGGAGATAGTCCTTCAGAAAGCTCTGAGGACTGCTCTGCCCATGAGAGGTCAAGGAACAGTGACATAAATATTTGAGACAAAGGGTTATACGTCAAATGACATGTCACTGACAGTTTACACACTCCAGAACTACGTGTGGAAGGCAAGTCATAGGTCGTCGTGGCCTCTTACAAGCTTAAGGAAGGTTGTCTCCTAAGGGGTTTTGACCTTTGGTGAGATTAAGACGGAATGTTTTCTCCTAAGAAGGTCTGATTAAGGCAGACACACAATATACAGGAAAGGGGAGGGAGGAGGCCCAAACGGACAAAGAAAAGGTTTATATTTAAATTTTTCTCATCTTGCTGTGTTACTGGAACTTCATTTCATCGTTATAAACTACAGCCCCGTGGGTTCTGCTTTCCCATCAGCCAGAGCTCTGGCTGCCCGTCCTCTGAGCACCCACCGCGGGGCTGGCTCGGCTCCAGGGCCTTCTGGGCCTCTGTTCCCCAAACAAAAGGCAAAATCAGGAACACACACCGGGAGGGAGCGTGATGACCAGGTCGCTTCGCCCTCCCCGAGCCTTGCGAGGTGGGACCGGAGGAAGAGAAGGGGGACCGCAGCCAGCAAGGGGCCGGCAGCCAGGGCTGAGTTGGGCTTTGGAGCTGGGCCCCAGGACCCCGGGGCTCTGAGAAAGCCAAGAGCCAGGCTTTCTACTTAACCTTCTTCCGTAGGCGCTGGGCCCAGACACAGCAGGGCCAAGGCAAGGTCCCCCACAGCCAACGTTTCACTAGAAAAACTGCTCCGTGGAGGTGAGGCCTCCCAAAGGGCGAGGCCGGGGTGAGTGGAGAGCGAGGGCCATGCCAGCTGTGCACACCCGCTGGTCCCCCCACCCAGTCCTGCCGCCTGAGCTCGGAGCCCGGTTAGTCTTCGTGGGGGGCCTGAGGCTGGGCCCACAGCTCCACGGGGCTCTGGCTGTCTCACAAGTCGGCAGGGTGAGGCTGCGCCTGGTGGGATCTAACTTTCTCTCTCTGACTACCCCGCTTTAAGGTGCTTAGACCTGTCATTTGTAGTAAAGCCAAACAGGATATAAAAATAGTCCCCTAAGGAGTGATCTAGAGGTTAGGATTCCGAGCTTTCACTGCCATGACCCGGGCTCAATCCCTGGGGGAACTGGGATCCCGCAGGCCACGAGGCATGGCCAAAAAACAAAAAAAAAAAGAAAGAAAAAGTCCCCTAATCGACTTAAAAATTGTTCCCCAGAAAAGCAGGACAGTTGCTGCCCAGAATGTGCCAACCATTTAGGAACCAAGAGAGGACTTTAAATTGTCCTTCGTATCACAGACACATGTGGGAGGGGGTGACAGGCGTTCCTGGTACTCAGGCGGCATTGAGAGGCATTGTCCCTGGGTCCCCCTGCGGGGCAAGGGGAGAGAGGAGGGGCAGAAACGGCAGGGCCCCCCAGTCCCTCTAGGCCAGAGGAGGAAGGGGCCGGAGGCCACACCAGACTCCCCACCACACACCCCATGGTCCACCTGCCTTGGGCTTCCTTGGGTATCACCCAGCTGTTCATCCTCCAGGAGACTGTGGGCTATTCAGAGCGTCAGTTTCCTCATCCTCAAACTAGAAATAATACTCATCCTTCCCTCCCAGGTTCAGAGTGAAGTGCCGGCTACCTGGGGGCCTGGGCAGGGAGGGCACCATGGAGGTGGACAGGGTAACCCTCTCGCCATGAGGGCTTGTGCTTCTGTGGTCCGTGGCCTCACTCCCTCATCCTCCCAGGACACTTGTCAGGCTGTCTGTCCACACAGCTTTGGCCCTAACCATATTATCTGGGCATCTGGCTCCAGTTCTGGCAGATTCCCTTGCTGTTCCACTCTCCAAATGGATAAGACAAGCAGATTAAATACCAATTATGTCTCCAGGATCCATGGCTGGGTTTTCCTGGCCTGATGTGGTATTTTTCTGAGTAAGAGGAAGAAATCATCGAGGCAGACTCCTGCCATTTCCGAAGCGCCTTCGGTCTTCTGGGTGAGTTCCAGGAAGACTCTCTTACCACCACTACCCCTACCCTCCAAACCCTGTCTGCATCTCCTCCAGGAAGCCCCAGGAATGTCTCAGCTACAGCCACCCTGAAATATGTCCCCTCCTCAGGTGGGTTTGCCTTTCTCTTTGGGCTCCGAGACCCTGTCCTCCAGCCGGAGCCAGCCAGGAGCAATGGACCAGAGTCACAGCCCCTCTCCGGTTGCAGGACGCTCTGAGAACTGTAAAGTCACCTCAAATGCTCGTCGTTGTCATCACCATTCTCCTTCAAAACAGCCCTGGAGCTGGATGTGTCTGGATTCAAATTCCAGCTCTACCGTGTGAGCACGACCTGTGTGCTGTGGGTAAGTCCCCTGGCTCCCGGGCCTCAGTCTCCTCCCCAGCACAATGGGGACGATAGTGAATCATAGGCAAGGCCCGGGTAGGGCCAGCCACACCACAGGGCTCAGCAAATGGGGCCGATTTCAGGGTAGCAGCTGCCTGGCCCCTGCTTGTCCTTCCAGCACAGGTGTGGTCCTTCAGTTTTAAGGAAAATTTTAAGAAGATTCACAATTGTGTGTGTGTTTTTTAAATAAATTTATTTATTTAGTTGTTTACGTTTGGCTACACCGGGTCTCCGTTGTTGCACGCAGGCTTTCTCTAGTTGTGGAGAGTGGGGGTTACTCTTCGTTGCGGTGCGTGGGCTTCTCATTGCTGTGTCTTCTCTTGTTGTGGAGCACGGGCTCTAGGTGTGTGGGCTTTAGTAGTTGCGGCACGCAGGCTCAGTAGTTGTGGCTCATGGGCTTAGTTGCTCCACGGCATGTGGCTCTTCCCGGACCAGGGCTTGAACCCGTGTCCCCTGCATTGGCAGGAGGATTCTTAACCACTGCGCCACCAGGGAAGCCCTCACAATTGTTGAAATAAGAGAAATAACATGTAAGAGTTCAAAAACTAACAATAGTAACAATAACATACAGCTTTAATAAATGGTGTTGAGTCAATGGGATATCCATATGGATATAAGTGAGTTTCAACACCATTCCCCATATAAGGGAGCAGGACCCTATGGGGCCTTCCTAGGACAGAACCACCCCTGCAAAGTCCTCTGCCTGCCTCTTGTCTGTAGAAAAACTTTAGTCAAACAATACATTTAATCAGAAAAATGAAAAAACACAGAAGCAAAGGAAAATAGTCAAACAAGACAAAATAATAATAGTTTAGTCATTAAACAAAGTCAAGGACCTTTATTTCCTCCTCAAGGGCTTTAGATAATATTCTGAGCCGCATCCTTTGCGTTCTTTTATAGGCACCGAAACCCCCACCAGGTGGAAGGAGTTAACTACATGATGACCAGGCTGTAGCCATGACATAAGCTGCTCCATCTTACACAATTCAGGGAACTGGCCTCAAGGAAATGAGAACAAACCGACCTTGGAACTGAAAATTAACTGTATTTAAAATAATCAAGATGACCCTGATCAGACCACCAATGACCAATTTTAAGATGATTTTCGGAGCTAACTGTGCTGTTCCACATGTAGCCTCCTTACCCCCCTGCCTATGCACCCCAGAAATTCCCCTTTAAAAACTCTTGCCCCTCGGGACTTCCCTGGTGGCACAGTGGTTAAGACTCCGCACTGCCAGTGCAGGGGGCCCAGGTTGGATCCCTGGTCAGGGAACTAGATCCCACATGAATGCCGCAACTAAGAGTTTGCATGCCACAACTAAGAAGCCCGCCTGCCGCAACTAAGACCCAGCACAACCAAATAAATAAAAATATTTAAAAAGCAAAACAAAACAAAAAAACTCTTGCCCCTTGATCAACAAAGGGGAGTTGGTTCTTTGGGACATGACTTCACCTTCTCCCCAGGATTCCAAGTGTCCTCAATAAAGCTATATTTCCTTTTACGCAACACTTGTCTCTAAGTATTGGATTCTTTCTTTCTTCTTTTTTTGGGGAGAGGCTGTGCCCCTGTGGCCTGTGGGATCTTAGTTCCCCGACCAGGGATCAAACACATGCCCCCTGCGCTGGAAGCTCAGATTCTTAACCACTGGACCACCAGGGAAGTCCCATCAGTATTGGATTCTTGAGCAACGAGCAGCCAAACCTGAATTTGGTGACACGCATACCGTACATACACATCAGCCCCCAGTGTATTGAGAATCAAGCAGTGAGAAAAGCGAACAAAGCTTCTAGAAGAAAACAAGGGAATATCTTTATTGGGTTATGCAAAGCCTTCTTAAAGAGGACACAAAAAGCGCTAACCATAAATGAAATGATTGATAAATTAGGCTACACTAAAATTAAGAATTTCTGTTCATTAAGAGAGAGAAAAAGGTAACAGACAGAGTGGGAAAAGATATTTGGAACAAAGAACTTCCCTGGTGGCACAGTGGTTAAGAATCCGCCTGCCAGTGCAGGGGACACAGGTTCGATCCCTGGTCCGGGAAGATCCCACATGCCGCGGAGCAACTAAGCCTGTGCACCACAACTATTGAGCCTGTGAGCCACAGCTACTGAGCCCGTGTGCCAAACTACTGAAGCTCACGCAACTAAAGCCAGTTCTCCGCAACAAGAGAAGCCACTGCAATGAGAAGCCCGCGCACCGCAACAAAGAGTAGCGCTACCCTGCTCGCTGCAACTAGAGAAAGCCCACGTGCAGCAACAAAGACCCAGCACAGCCAAAAATAAATTAATTAATTAAGATAAAAGATATTTGCAATATAAATTTATGACAAAGGTCTGTATCTAGAATATATAGGAAACTCCTGCAAATCAATATGATAAAGAAGATCAGAACAGGAGCGAATGACTTCACAGAAGAGGATCCGGAAAAGGTCAGTAACAAAAGCGTGGATGTGCAGATGTGTTAGTCATCAAGGAATGAGGTTAAAGGTGTGTTGCGATATCATAGCACTGTGCACCTGCCAGCAGGTTTCGAGTGAAAAGACAGACGCCACTCACTGCCGGCGAGACTGTGGAGGGGGAGGAACTGGGGCACCCACGCTGCTGGTGAGGGCGCCCATGGTTACAGCCTCTGTGGAAGACATTTTGGCAATATCTTCCGAAGACACACACCCTATGACCTGGCAGCTCCACCCCAGGTACATACGACAGAAAGTGCACAGATGTTCCCCCCAAATCTCATACCTGAACGTTCACAGCAGCTTCATTCATAATAACCCCAAACCAGAAACAACCCAGAAGTCTCAACAAGAGAACGGATACACACCCGTGGTGTATTCACAAAATGGAAAAGTAGCGCTGAAAATGAGCAAATCACAACAACCGCGTGGACAAAGCCACCAATACAATATTGAGTGAGAAAATGTAGACCCGCAAAAAGGAACAAAGCAAGCAGTGCTGACTGCGGTTTGAGAAGACCTCACGATGGGAGACAGTGACTGGGAAGGGGCCCAAGGAGACTTTCTGGTGCTGGTTTTATGGGGGCATCACTTGTGAAAATCCAGTCTGCTGTGTGTATCTTTGTAGTCATGGAATACTTAATTCGAGAACTTACTTTAAAAAAGAAACCGTAATAATTTAAAAAACCAACTCCAAATCCTGTCCCCAGGAGAAAGCTGACAGGTTGACAGTTTTTCCTAAATGCATTTTTCCCCAGATTTACAATGCATATCAAGCCTTAGATCATGTTGATTCCCGATTCTTCATTTCTACTAAACTGGGAAATTCGATAGGCCATCGGGGTTGACTGGAACCTGCAATGGTCAGTTTTATGTCAATGTGGCTGGGCTATAGCGCGCAGCTATTCGATCAAACACTAATCCAGGACTTCCCTGGTGGCACAGTGGTTAAGAATCTGCCTGCCAATGCAGGGGACACGGGTTCGAGCCCTGGTCCGGGAAGATCCCACATGCCGCGAAGCAACTAAGCCCTCGCGCCACAACTACTGAAGCCCGCGCGCCTAGAGCCCATGCTCCGCAACAAGAGAAGCCACCGCAATGAGAAGCCTCCACAGCTCAACGAAGAGTAGCCTCCGCTCGCCACAACCAGAGGAAGCCTGCACGCAACAACCAAGACCCAATGCAGCCAAAAATAAATAAATAAAATAAATTTATTAAAAAAAAAAAAAGATGCTGTAGAAACCTTGGTCCTAACCACGGGTGCTCCCATGTGTATGTGCGATACACGTGCTAACACACTTGTGTTTGCTTTTTTCTTGTTAATCTGCCTTTAGTCAGTCTAATTCTACAGGGCCCCAGCCAGAGAACCTAGGAGGGTAGAAGGAAAAAGAATTTTTCCGCCCCTATACTTACTACACTGAAGCCAGGTTGGGCCTCTCTCAGCCTCCCCTCCAAAGCCTGAGGAACTCGGGGAGGGGGCAGGACAGAGGCCTGAACAGGGACAGAAGGGGCACAGGGAGCCTGCTGGGTGCTGGATGATGGTCACTCGGGTGTGTGTTGAGAGCACACGGCGGGTGCTTCAGTGAAGGAAGGAGTGAGACCACTTCAGTGAGGCCGCCCTGCAGAGGGGGACCCCAGGCTGGCACCCCCCCATACCCGCATTTACCCATGTGACCTGAGCACATCCTGGGCACACTCCGTGCCTCTGTGCTTTCTCCGTGAAGAAAGGCAGGGAAGCCTTACCTACCTTCGGGGGCCTCACCCAAGGGCCCGAGCCACAGGCCTACTGTGTGCAGGGGGGCCCCACTAGGCGCCTCATGCACTTCCTGTGGTTCCTCCCATCGTTCCTCCCACCGCGAGGCGGTGGGCCCTGCTCTCCTCCCCATTTGGACGATGAAGCGGTGAAACTGTCATCGCCCCTCGTAGCCTGTTAACCTGAACAAGCTCTTAACCACCACCCGTGAGGGTTATTCTCAGCAGAGGCCCCCGCTGGGGAAAGGCCCGGAGGAGAGACAGAGCCTGGCTGCCCCTGGGCCCGCGGGGGGCCGACAGGGCGGCGACCCGAGGGGTCTGTGGACCGCTCTGAGGGAGCTGGCGGGGGGCGCGAGCTGGGGGGACAGCAGGGCCTCTGTGTGTAAGCGAGCAGCTGGAGGAGGGGCCCCCGGGGCTGCAGAGTCCCCCCGGCCGGGGACAGCTGGGGCCAGCTCGGGTGGAGGCCGTGGGGTTGGGCACACGTGGGAAGGAGGCTCTGCACTAGCTCTCCGCACGCGGAAGGTGGGAGCGGCGGCAGGGCGGCCAGAGCAGCGGGGCAGGGGCCTGGCAGGTGCCGCTCTCACCGAGGCCCCGGTGGTCCTTGGAGGACCAGGTGCGGGTGCGTCGGGGAGGTGAGGGGTCGCAGGGGCCGGTGTGAGGGAGGAGGGTTGACTCAAATGCCCGGCAGGGTTCACCTGAACTCGGGCGGAGCCCCACGTGCAGCCCGGGGCCGTCTGCGCCGCTGAAAGGGAGGCCAGGGCCCACACCTGTGGCGTGCGGTGCAGACGGGGGCGCAGTGACCCAGCCGACAGGACGGTCAGAGAGTGCAAGAGAGGAACTGGGCGCTCAGAAGACTGAGCTCATGTCTGGTGCAGGGCAGCAGGGTGGGGACGGGGGCAGGAAAAGGGTGACCCAGGCGTGGGGAGTCAGCACCAAATCCTCAGGGCAAAGCTGGGACACACAGCGGGCAGGGGGCCCCCATGACCCGGCGCCTCGGGCCCCGGAGAGGGACCAGCCCAGAGGGTGGCGGCCAGGGGAGGAGCCTGTGTGGTCAGAGATACCCCCGGTGTCTCCGTCCGTCTGTCTATCCATCTGTCCAGGCCGGGCCCACGGCTGGCGCTCCTGCCACGGCACTGTTGTTTTCAGCGAGACAAATGACCTGGGTGGGCAGAATGATAAGAACTACAAATAGAGGAAAATGGACCCGGAATGGAAGGGACGGGAGAAAGCACAGATGCCTTTGTAAATGGATCACATGACTCAGTGCAAACAAGGATGTCTGAGCCACGTAACCACAGAGAGCACAGCCGTCTTCGGGTCTGGGAGGAAGGTCAGTGACACCACATCCTGAGTGCAGGAGCACCGCTGGGGGAGGGCTGGGGCCTCAGGGTCTGACCCTGGGAGGTCACGGTCACCCTGAGTCCCAGTGGCAGACCCAGACCCTGACGCCGGGCTTCCCGAATCCTCTTACGCCACTGCCGCCGCCCACCGCGTGTCCTGGGCGGTTGCCACCCGTCTGCCCACCTCAGCGACCTGCTTTTTATGGCAGTGGGCCCGCCGGGCTCTTGGGGGTGTGGGCAGGGAAAGCGTTATGAACAAACCAAAACGAGTGGTGGTGAAAGAGATGGCTGGAAAGTGTGCCTAAAACAGGGATCGCGGCACAGGGTTAGCGGTGCCGGGTTAAGTCTGTCCAGGGTTCGAGCCCCAGCGTCCTGCCTGAGGCCCGGCCCAGCTCCTGCTGCAGCATCTCCTGTCACGCTAGCACATCACCCTCTGCGGGGCGGGGCTGGGAAGACGGAATCCCTTCCCTCAAAGTGTGTTCCAGCCATGGTTCTAGGCACTGGCAGAACCCGTGAACCAGATGGACCGACAACCCTGTCCTCAGGGCACTTGTGTTCTACCGGTGCTGGGAAGACACAAGCAATAAACAGGACGAGGGAGGGAACTGCGGGAAAAGGCGAAAGGAGAGCAGGACTTGGGGCATCAGAAGTGTCTGGGGGAGGGCTGCAATTTCTAGAAGGGAGATCGGGGTCACTGAGAAGGAAGAAGACCTGAGGGTGGGGCCTTAGGTGGGAGGAGGGGCACGCTGGCCAGCACCCAGGAGGCCGGCCCAGGTCCGAGAGGGGGCCCGGCACAGTGGAGGTCTGGGGGAGGCGCTGACAGCTGGAAGGGGCCAGCGAGGAGACGCCGGGTTCCCTAGGTGGCGTGGCACGACTTGGGGGAGAGGCACATTGGAGCCAGGTGTTCAGGCTGAGTGTCCAGAGGTGTCCTGAAGCCTCAAACTGCCTGTGAGCAAGTGGGAGGGGGGAGTCTGGCCGGAGTCCTGGCGTCCGTCTGAGGCCTTCGGGTAGGCTCTGCTCGGGCCCCCAGCACCACCCAGGCCCCCCAGGCTCCCCACCCCCTCGGGAGCCCCATGGTCTCACTGTGGTGCTCAAGCTCACTGGGAAAGCCCCCTCCAGGCAGCACCTACATCTCCATTCACATCCATTTACCCACATTCCCAGCAGCTCTTTAAGGTGATCAGAAAATGCTGCATTTTCACAGAGAGCTTGTTCTGGTAAAACATCTCCTTCCCCTTCCCCTTTCTCTCCCTTTGCTTTTCCCAATTTCACAGAAATTCCTGGCCCTCACTGGCTTTGCTCTCAAGAACAAAAGCATAATAAATAGCTTTCTCGAAGCGCCACTGCTTAACCCTGCAGCCCAGTCTCGGCCAGTTTCCTTCAGGTCCCTGGACTGTCATATCACCATTTACTTTTTTAAAAAATTAATTAATGAATGAATTTTTGGCTGCATTGGGTCTTCGTTGCTGCGCGCGGGCTTTCTCTAGTTGTGGTGAGCGGGGCGACTCTTCGTTGCGGTGCGCGGGCTTCTCATTGCGGTGGCCTCTCTTGTTGTGGAGCATGGGCTCCAGGCAGCCGGGCTTCAGTAGTTGTGGTATGTGGGCTCAGTAGTTGTGGCACGCAGGCTCTAGAGCACAGGCTCAGTAGTTGTGGCGCACAGGCTTAGTTGCTCCGCGGCGTGTGGCATCTTCCCGGACCAGGGCTCGAACCCGTGTCCCCTGGATTGGCAGGCGGATTCTTAACTGCTGCGCCACCAGGGAAGCCCACCGTTTTCTTTTTTAATCAATAGATCCCAAATGTGATTTGTTAGAACAATTATTAACTAACATCTTTAGTATTTGAAGCACTCATGCAAATTGATTACGAAACAAAACACTACGGGGCGGGTAGTGCTGTGAGGTGGGGCGAGCCCACCCAGATGGGGCTCCTGCCAGCCCCGGCCCTGCGGTCCAGAGGCCCTTCGCATGAAGAAGTTCAATAATGGAGAAAAGCAAGGCCACATTCAGAGTCGGGGGGAGGACCTTTCACTGAGTCTCACTCGCTCCCTCCGTAAAATGGGAACATAACCTGCTCGGAGGTTTTCCTGCAGGTGGACTGAGCCCAGGCCCCAGCCTGGAGCAGGGCTAACTCAGTGTGGGAGCGTCTCATGGACACTGTTATGGACGGAATTGTGTCCCCCTAAAGCTCAACATGACTGCATTTGGAGACGGGGCCTTTAAGGAGATAATTAAGTTTAAAGGGGCCCAGATCCCACAGGACTGTGCCCTTATAGTAAGGGGAAGAGACAACAGAGGGACCTCTGGCCCTCTCCGAGGAAAGGCCGGATGAGACACAGAAGAGAGGGCAGCTGTCTGCAAGCCCGGGAAAGAGCCCCTTCCAAAGCCACCCTGAGCCTGCACTTCTCGCCTCCAGGACTGTGAGAAAGTACATTCCACCGTTGAGGCTGCCTGGGCTGTGGCACCTTGTTAGAGCAGCGTTTTGGGCTTGAAAGATGCCACTCTGCGAGGGAGTGGCGAGGGAGCTGTGCCCCAGAGGCCAGCGGAGGTGACCTCACTTCCAACGAGGGCTCCCGCCCTGCTCCGGCGCTACGGACAACATCTCAGTTCAGGACAGCTGCACCTCAGGCCTCACACACACACTAAAAACAGATCCATCCGGAATTACGTACTAATCAAGTGCGCACCAATGTTACACCACGAGCCCTGATTTATGATTCATCAGGAAAGCTTTCGTTAAAAAAAAAAAAGTAGGCAACACGATCTGCCGCAACTGTTTATTATATTTAGAAGTCTACAAATTTGAGCTTTTAAGAAAAATTCACAAAATATTCCGTTGAAACCACGTTTCCGGTTCATCAAATTTCAAATGTATTTTAATGTGCTGGACAATATATTCTAATGCTGTCTAAAACACAGCCAAATTATTTTTCTTTTATTCATTTGTACACATTCTGTAATTTTTTGAAAACCAAGATTAAGATAAAAAATGTTAAGAAAACTACCCAATTACAATGACTATTTTCCCATGTACTGGAATATTTTCTGTGGGTGTGTCTTCTTACCTTATTCATTTTTACTTCTGTACACTATATCTATTTATAAATGCACTTAGGGAGTTCTCATCTTACATTTCTCATAAATTCAAACAGCAACGCCTTGTCAAAAGATTAATTTGCTTGGCAGTGCAGAAGCTTAGGCTGTTACAAGCACTCACTGAAAATTATTTTTAAATTTATCCATCATCCAAAATAAACAATTTCAAAGGGACAGACGTCTTTAAAGATGATTTTGAAATCACCTTAATATGTGGAAATATAAACGAAGCAATCTCAAATTAGACACCAGCCATTTTGGGTCTTTTGTTTTTATTCTTTGCTCCCTTTTTAATGAAATATATGTCGTGAATTTTGTTTCTCCAGGCCCTCCTCGTATCAGCTGATGCTGGTAACCCTTAGCCCATGAGCCTCACAGCACTGAGACCCACCCCCGCCCCCAAGGAGAGGTGGAGGAGCCCTTGTTTCCAGACCCCCAGCTGTTGGAACCAAAGAGGCCAAGGAAATTAAGCAGGGGTGTGCACGGATATGCCAGAAGGAAGGTGTGTGCAGGAAGTCACGCAAAACAGAAATCGCGGGGAAGCTTCTACTACATCAAAAATAACAATTTCTCAAAAGAAATATTAAAAATCAGTAATGTATGTATACCCTGTGAAAAAGTAGCAAAACAATCCACAAAACTGGCTGGTCTTCACTGCAGTCTGTGACGTGGTCACTGGTTCATTTAAAGAGGAATTTCTCCAGGAAATACATATCGCAACGTCAGTATTAAGAACCATAGCGATCCTACAGAAAGAACCAACACGAAAGTTTACGACTATCAGTGTCCCCAAAACGGGTGCCGCAGCGACGGGAACCCGCACCCAAGGAAGTGGGAACCGGGAGCTCCTGGCGCCTGCGCTGCGGCCCCTGGGCTGTGGGAAGGACGGTGAGGGGTGCAGGGCCCCATGGTGAGCCCTCCAGGGGGCAGGTGTGATGGGGGGACAGAGGAACCCTGAAATTCTGGTTCAGCAGAGGGATCTTGCAGGAGCACCTTAACCTCTCTGTGCCTGTTTTTCAATCCATAAACTGGGGATGATCACCTATAAAAAATAGGGATGTCACCTCCACGGAAGGTCTGGTGTGGGCTCGGCTGACCTAAGGGACGTGAAAGAGCTCTGCGAATTCTAACCAAAGGTTGTGTCACCCACAGCTGGAGCCCCAGGGCCGAGGATCTCTCCACAGTGGGGGCACCTCCCCAACCCGGGAGCCCCCTTTAGAGGCAGCAGAGTCCACGTCGATTAGGTCCTACTCCCTACAGCCATGTTTCACGTTATCAGTAGCATCCTAAAATAACGTGAGGTAAGCAAGAAGGTTCACAAAGTCGCCTTCGTATAACCAGAGCCGGCCTTAAAGCATTACACATGAGCACGTTCCACTCCTGCCTCATTTAAAAGACTGAAATACAATCTAAATACCCAACTCGGGGAATATTTAAATAAATTACACCTATTTTCACTCAACAGAATGTGGTTTCTGAAGACTTTTTAACTACACGGAAGTGCTCATAACAAAACATCATGAAGGAAAAAGAGGGTGTAAAACCACAGACATGATATAATCCTTTACAAATTTTAAACAGGTATATGCACAGAAGCCTAGAATCAACATAGAATAAACCAAATATTAACGGAAGTCTGCCCTGGGAGGTGGGGTTCTGGGTAATTTTCTTCTTAATATTTCTGTTTCAAAAGAGGAAAAAAGTAGGTCATGATCATGACAATTCCTGTAACAATTCCTCTAGAGTCGTAACTTAGAAAATTTAAACAAATATGAAATTATAATTTCTGGTTTTCATGATGTCCTGGGTTACACTGTAGCAAAAATATA
Organism: Phocoena phocoena; assembly: GCF_963924675.1. Taxonomy (NCBI): domain Eukaryota; kingdom Metazoa; phylum Chordata; class Mammalia; order Artiodactyla; family Phocoenidae; genus Phocoena; species Phocoena phocoena. Next base: position 6,438,051 of record NC_089229.1, on the reverse strand, counting down.
AATCAGTAATATAAAATCTGATTTTCCAGCAATTGAAGAGTGGTCCGAATCTCATTTTCAAAACTATGAACCCACCATCAAACTCAGTTAATGTCATCCCCGTTTCACTAACCTGAATCGAAGTCATGACTCCGTTAGCGAAGACGGAGAGCTTTCCAGCAACGGACCTCACTCCCTGCTTAAACTGGGCCATGTCGGGGGCCGTGGGCAGCATGCCCGTGAGGCTGTAGTTTCCTGCACACAGAGCAGACAGACGCTGGCTCGTCACTACCGCAGGGATGGCGCAGCCAGTGCCCAGGGACCCGATGGCTTCGGAGAACTCGGCTCCCCTCCCCTCCAGCTGCCCATAAGCAGCAGCTGTGGTTAAGGGAAAAGGAGCCTGCGGTGGGTTTCAGCGCCAGCCCTACCATGAAGCAGCTGCAAGACCCCACGGTGAGAGAAGATGCAGCACTAGGTCTTAGGACCACCACGGGTTCAAATACTGGCACTGCCACTTCCAAGCTGTGTGCCTTTGGAGAGTTTCCTTACCCTCTCTGGGCCCGTTTCCTCCAGGCACTTAACACAAGACCTGACAGAGAAGTACTCAGTAAATGGCAGATGGGCGGACATCTGTGGGTTTTTCGGACTCAGCATCTCTTCCCCCTTTTGCTAAAAGCCCTCCTCCCTTCCTCTGCAGGAGGTCTCTCCCCCAGCCCCCTAAACCATGCATGGGCACGTGACCCAGACCTAGCCAATCAGAGCCTTCCTGGATTCCCGCATTCTCAAGGGAGGGGAGCCGTTTGCTTGCTCTGGGGTTACTGGTGGGGGCGAGGCGACGCTGTAGCTGTCTGTGACTAGGGCTGTCCCCCTCCCACTCCCTCCTCCAGGAGGGAAGGAGGAAGCCTCTGGCAGTGCGGGAGGAGGCTCACCCCAGGAGGAAAGGCAGAGGGGTGGGTGGGGCTGTCTGCCGACTCAGCAGGGCCAAGCGCAGTGCCAGCGCTCCCAGGTAGGGGCCGACCCCTCCCCCTCACCGAGGCCGCTGGCGGCTGGGTTTCTGCTGCTTTAGTCTGGGTGGTCCCAACACAGACAGCAGCATACTGCACACAGGTGAAACGCATCAGAGTGGTCACACATAAAGGGGTCCCTAGAGCTGACAGATGGGCTTCTGTGGCGCACTTTTGTCGCACAGCTGTGAAAAGGTGCCCGAGGGGCTCAGAGACTTTGTGAGAGAACGCCAACCCTGCAGAGCCTCCAGGGAGCCAGCCCAGCTGCCCCTCGGCTCTGCAGGTCACTCCACACCCGCCTGCCCCTTAAGCAGCAGCAGAAGCCAGGTCCCTTTCCAAGAACCAAATAGGAGGCACGCATTTATCCTCCAGCACGGACGCCACCCTGGAGAGACAGTGTGTCTTCCCACGGCGCCATCCCGTGCCCAGCACTCGGGGAGGGGCCACAGGTGCGGCTGCTTCTCCTCTCTGCCCCTGGGTGACATTTTAGAGTCTTGTAGCCCTTTGCCAATGACAGAGCGACAGCCTAGCCCAGCCCAGTGACGGGACTGGGGTTCAAAGCCCAGCACGGTGGTGCTACCAGCCGGTAAGATGCATCTGAGAGGAAATGAAGAGCTAGTGTGACATCCTGGGCGCAAAGGGCCAGTCACAGCTGCTCCATGGCGTGGCGAGGTCCGGAGTGGCGAGGGGGCTGTGCCCCAGAGGTCAGCGGACGTGACCTCAGCAGAAACGCCTCCACTTACAAGCTTCCAACTCGAGAAACGTTGAGAAAGGAGAGAGCACAGCTGAGGCAGGAGGTTTAACGTGGAAGCAAAGCGCTGTGGTGGCTGCTCCACTCGGGTGCACAGCCACCCCTTCTTTTCGCTCAGGTTGACAAGACTCCGGTTTGTGTAACTGAACCTGGTTGGCGACAGCACCGTATGACAAATATGTTCAGCAAATCACCAAACAAAACCGCCCGACGGCCGACTGAAGTCAGTGCTTTGAAGGCCGACAGGCCCAAAGAGGCCAGGCTCCTGGACCCCGGGCCAGAGCCAGGAGGAAAGGAGAGAGTGGCCGAGGCGCCTCCAGGGAGCCTCGAGACCCAGGGACAACAGCAAACGCGCCAGGAGCCCCTACGACCCTGGGCAGTGCGCACCGAGCCCGGACAGAGGTGTCCGTCCGCAGCGCCCTGGGCTTCCCGGGTGGCCCCGTTCAGACTCAAATGATCAGAACCAGGTTTTGGAGAGAAATACACCAGAGGGGCAAGCTGGGTTTCCAGCTTCTTCTGTTCCGACACTGCTCTCAACAAAGAACAAAGCCACCTCTGCTCTGTCATCTGGTTCCCTCTGAGCCTGAGTGGCTCCCTCTGAGGCAGTGCCCAGCGATGGCCATCCCCCGTCCCCCAACTGACCCTGCTCTGGAGTGACGGCAGGGACGGGCACTGTGCCAGCTGTGGATGCTTACGTGTGCTCCTCATCTACTCCCTCCCAGACCGTGGAAGGGAGCGGCCTTGGAGCAAAGCCAGGGTTAAAGCACGCCCCCAGGAAGTACCAGGAGGCATTTCTAATTTGGAGAAATCTTCCCCTTAACCCTGAAGAAATTATAAAGGTGATCTACCCAGTGGCACTGATATTTCACGGATGGGGAAACATTTAAGATAAGGAACACTTAAGGATTTAAGGATACTCTCTTACAACCAGCTTTTGCTCTTTGCTGAAATGCACTCTAAATAAAAAGTAAATATTTAATGATCAGTGTTCAATGCGCTTGCATTTAGAGCAGTTATTAAAGGCACCTGATGAGAGATGCAGACTGAGGGTAATCGTGGTCTGAACCATCTGGGTTTGGGATGGAGGAGGGAGGGGGAGGGAGGGCAGGTGCTGCAAGCAGGACCACTGGCTGCCGGGGAGGGGCTGAGGGTCCCTGGGCAGCCTCGCACCCCAGGATGGTCCTATCAGGGCTGCGAGTCCCCAGGACAGGAGCTTGTCTGGGACCCACAGAGGGCCAAAAAAAAATCAATGGACCTTTGTTCTATGAAAGGGGACAGGAAGGTAAACGTCATCGCTGGCTGCAGCCTTCCTTCAACAATTGGAAATGCTGCTCATTTGATCTCTGAAAGGTTGGGGTTTTTTTTGTTTTTTTTTTTTTTTGCGGTACGCGGGCCTCTCACTGCTGTGGCCTCTCCCGTTGCTCCAGACGCACAGGCTCCGCGGCCATGGTTCACGGGCCCAGCCGCTCCGCGGCATGTGGGATCTTCCTGGACCAGGGCGCAAACCCGTGTCCCCTGCATCGGCAGGCGGACTCTCAACCATTGCGCCACCAGGGAAGCCCTGAAAGGTTTTTTTAAACAAACAATAATGTTTCAGAGTGAAACTTCCAGTAACTTGAATTACAAAAACAAAAACGGCCAGGGGTGAGTTTCAACCTGTTAGGTTCTCTGGACTGCCCTGCCCCTGTGCCAGGGCACCCATGAGGTAGCCCAGCACTGACCCACAGGGGGCAGAGGCGGGACCCTGGGAGGCCTCCACAGGAGCCGAGCACCCCTCTGCCAGGGGCGGCCGCACAAGGAAGTGCCCTGACAAGAGGTCAGGACACTGAAAGTTCGCATATGAGAACACAAGTCCGTGAGCCACACCTGCCCCAACCCAGGCCCAGTGCAGGAAACGGCCAGTCAGAAAGCAGCTCCTCCTGCTGGAGGCCAGAGGGCGGCCTAGGACGCTCCCTGCCCAGGGGCCGCGCACCGGGCCTGTGTCCCGCAGGTCTCTGGTCCACCCACCTGGCTAGAACCCTCCCTCTCACTGCAGCACAGCAGCCTGGCAGCGCCCGCTTCACCCCGGGGGCCACGGTGGCTCTTGAAACGCCCCCAAACCCCAACGGAAGGCCCCAGGCATTCGGGTCTCCCACATGACATTCTCTGTTGGGGCTGTTTCTCTCTGGACTCAGAAAACAGTTGTTCTCTGTGGCTGCAGGGCCCAGCGGCCGCCCGCGTGGGGTCCCTCCGTGCCCACGCCCAGCTCCTCCAGGACTGGAGACGAGGGGTGCAGGTGGTCCCGGGCCTTGAAGGCCTTGGAGGTCCCCCCCCGCTTGGGTGGTCCTGCTGACGAGTGGGCTCCTGAAATGACCTCAGAGGACCCTGCTCCTTGAATGTCGGCCGTGACATAAGGGGGACACGTGGCCCTCCCCTTACCCCCGAGGCCTGACTTGGGGCTGACTGGGACTGGAACACGGCTTTCCTACGGCTCAGGGTCAGAGGGACAAGCAGAGAGGCGCTTGGTTCTGGACGCCCGTGACGGGCCTGTGTGCTGAGGCTTACTCCCTGGGGGGGCCCAGACATCTCCTCATCGGGGTCTGGACCCTCCTCTCCACCTGCCTGGCTCCAAAGCCCCATTCTGTCTCCCCTGGGAGGCAGAGGCTGGTGGACTCACCTGTTCTATCTGCTCTGACTACCCCTGGGGTCTGGGAGGGGCCTGGGAGGGCCTGCCATGTGCCAGACCCCGAGGTGACACTTTACATAAAGGACCTCATTTCAGCCTCAGTACAAACTGGTGAGGTAGGTATGGATATTACCCACCCATTTTACAGAGGAGGAGACCGAGGCTAAAGGTGACCTGAAATCCCCCAAGTCTCACAGTTAGGGAGTGGGTCCCGTCACACGGGAGCCCAGGGCTGTCCCCTCCAAGGCTGTGACACCACACGAGCCAGACACCAGGTTCACACCATGCTAGGCACCCCACCGCCCGTGACGATGGTTCAGGGAGACGACATGCCGGGTAACTTTGGGGACGTCGCTTAAATTCCATGACTTGGTCTCTTCACATGCAAAGCCTGGAATAATAACTTCTGCTCTGCCTGACTTACAGAGGCCATAGGAGCATCAAATAATGGCCGCTAACGATCCTGGTAAAGTAAAAAGTCCTAGCCAGAGAAAACGTACTCATGCCTCGTTACCCGCCTGCCCCTTCCCCAGCCTCGTTACCCGCCTGCCCCTTCCCCACATTACCTGCCGTCTGCTTCCTCTGCTCATCAAACAGGTCAGCAGAACTGATGGAGGAACTTGCCGAAAGCCTCTCCAGCCGAGCCCTGGTTTCATACTAGACAAGACCAGGAGAAAAGAAACATTAGGCTCCAAAAACCATGAGCAATTTTGCAGAAAGAATCATCGAGGAGCGATCACGGCTGGGCTGGGGGCCGGCATGATGCTCGCGTCCTGCGGGTCACAAGCAGACAGATGAACGCACAACGCCACGGCCAACAACGGTCAGTGGAGGGGAACCCAGGGACAGTGACAGTGACAGCTCTGTCATGTGCTGCTCTCACCCAGCTGCCAGGAAAGGCCGCTCCAAGAAGCTCTCTCCCAATAGCCTTATGTGATTTCCTAACTGAACTTGGATGTTGTCAACTTTAAAACAAGGCAGATTTTAGTGGGTGGAGAATAGCCAAGTGGCAACTCTAAATACACTCAAAATGCTAGTGGAGGGTGGCACAGTGGTTGGGAGTCCGCCTGCCGATGCAGGGGACACGGGTTCGTGTCCCGGTCTGGGAGGATCCCACGTGCCGCGGAGTGGCTGGGCCCGTGAGCCATGGCCACTGGGCCTGCGCTTCCGGAGCCTGTGCTCCGCAGCGGGAGAGGCCACAACAGTGAGAGGCCCGCGTACCTCAAAAAAAAAAAAAAAAAAAAAGCTAGTGGAATTTCTACTGCTACAAAATAAAATCGGTACTTTAGGAAATAATTATTCTCTGTATCGTGCAGGAAGCCTAGTAATAACACGTATCTCTAAGAGTCTGCGTAAGCACGTTACCGCTTCACAATGAAAAGGAAACCTTTAAGCTCCCCATTTCCATTTGAGTCTTACTGCTTAGCCAGACTCCACTAAGATAAGCTCATTAACATTTCTGAGAAAAGAGGCAATAATCTCTTTTCTGAAAATAAATATACCTACCCTCGAGAATCTATCTGTATACTTCATTTAACTATGGTTAAAAAATTGCTAAGTAAATTACAGGTGTATCAAAAATCTCCTGAAATTTACTCAAAAGGTATCGAATGGATGGCTATTCAAAACACTGAGAAAGGAATGAGAGAAAGATGAGACACTGTCCCTGCCTTCCAATCACTCCTCTAGCTGGAGCGGCAAAGTGGGGCGATTAGTCAGAAAGACCTGGGTTCGAGTCCTGCTCCAGCACTCTGGGGACAGGGGTCCCTTGCAGCCTGACTCCATCTCACTCAGCATCCAGCACCTCCTCCCACACCTCCCGTGGCCCTGCTGGCTTCCTGCTCTGTGGGGACCACACAGAAACTCCCTGGGCACTTACATCAGCTTTGGCTTGTCTTCCAAAGTACATATCTGAGGAAATGGCTTTGACGTTGCCAAACTTCTTCTGGGCCTCATCTGTATTTTCAACTGGCTCATAGTCTGGCTTGCGGCGAGCAGTAGGTCTACAGTTAGCAACAGCCAAAACGTCAGTAAGGAATGACATCAGTAAGATGATGGAATAGGAGTTTTCTCCCATTACCCCTTAGAGAACACTGGTTTTGACAATCACCCACAGATGAGAATGCCTTTGTGGGAGTCCAGGAGTCCGGCAGAGAGGGTCCAGCACACTGCTGGAGCAAAAAATCCAAGACTGGATGCATTGAAGAGGGTAAGAGGAATAGTCTCACTGCGCCCATGTCACCCCTCCTCCAAGGCGGCACAGCTCAGTGCCAAGAGAGATCCACGGGGCCTGCAATTCCTCCCATGGGGGAAGGCGAGAGGGTGGTGAGCGGGTGCCTGGTCTCCCCAGCTGTATGGGACATTGCCAAGGGTGCCTCTTTCTTTCTCATCCCACCCAGGATACTGAGGTGACCGACACAGCTTAGGGGCTGGGGGAGGCTGGAAGCAGAGCAGCCAGGGCTCAGAACTCATCAAAGCTGTGTGGATTCCACTAACCACTTCCCGAACTCCATGAGGAGGCCTGCTCACAAACCACTGGATACACTTTGCCTGGGGAGCCCCCAGCTGGCCCTCCAACACTCTGCACGCCTCACCCATGCACCTTTGGCCCCACAGCTGGCTCCCTGCACATGCCCCTGCGGATGGTGAGGGCAAGCCTTTGCAGACAGAAAGTGAGCGTGTGCAAAAGTCAGCCCAACTCTGGGACTCGCGGAGGGCACAGCAACCTGAGCATTTCAGGGCACCGCCCTGGCGAGAGCAAGCAGGAGGCTCTCAGCACCTGGCCCTGCTCTGTGGGACTGAGAAAAGACACACCATCCTGAGATGTCACCCCCCAAGAGGAGTAAGAAGTGTGGAGTGAGTGCATCCATAGGAAAGGTCTGAGTAAGCCTCCACATCTCTAGCAGGGCTGACTACTGAAGGCATTTCTCACCCAAAGCCAGGCACTGAAGACTGGAGGAGGTGATTGCTCCTTCAAGTGCAAAGACAGCAACACAAGGCTCCAAGGAACATGAAAAACCAAGGAAACGTGACACCACCAAGGGAAACAATACTTTTCCAGTAACTGATCCCAAAGAACTGCCTGACAGAGAATTCAGAATAATTGTTTTAAGGAAGCTCATCAGCCTACAAGAACACAGACAACTCAATAAAATCAGGGGAATAATACACAGATAAAATGAGAAGTTCAGCATAGAGACAGAAATCATAACCGCGTCCCATCGCTCGCATTACCGTCTGAGCTCCGCCTCCTGTCAGATCAGCGGCGGCATTAGATTCTCATAGGAGCATGAACCCAGTAGGTTCGAACCAGAACTGCACGTGCGAGGGATCTAGGTTGTGCGTTCCTTATGAGAATCTAATTCCTGATGATCTGAGGTGGAGCTGAGGCGGTGATGCGAGCGCGGGGGAGCGGCTGCAAACGCACATCATCATTAGCAGGGAGGTCTGACTGCACAGAAACCGTAATAAGTCAATTGCTTGCAGACTCATATCAAAACCCTGTCAGTGGGGACTTCCCTGGTGGCAACAGTGGTTGAGGGTCCGCCTGCCAGTGCAGGGGACACTGGTTTGAGCCCTGGTCTGGGAGGATCCCGTGTGCCGTGGAGCATCTGGGCCCGTGCGCCACAACTGCTGAGCCTGCACTCTGGAGCCCACGGGTCACAGCTACTGAGGCCCACGTACCTGGAGCCCATACTCTGCAACAAGAGAGGCCGCTGCGCTGAGAGGCCCGCGCACTGCAGTGAAGAGTGGCCCTGCTCGCCACAACTGGAAGAGGGCTGGCGCGTGGCAGTGAAGACCAAACGCAGCCAAAAATAAAAAATAAGTAAATAGGTAAAATAAATAAATTTGAAAAACAAAACAAAACCTATCAGTGAGTGGCAAGTGGAAACAAGCTCAGGGCTCCCATTGATTCTGCATTATGGTGAGTTGTATCATGATTTCATTATATATTATAATGTAATAATAATAGGAATAAAGTACACAATAAATGTAATGCGCTTGAATCATCCCGAAACCACCCCCCACCCCGAATCCCGGGCCGTGGAAAAACTGTCTTCCACGAAACTGGTCCCTGGAACCAAAAAGGTTGCAGACCACTGAAGCAGAAGAAAGAATCTGTGAACTCGAAGACAACTCAGTTGAAATTATCCAGTCAGAAGAGAACAAAGAAAAAAGAAAAAGAGCAAAGAAGCCTATGTGAATTATGGGACACCATCAAGAACACAATTCATGCATTGTGGGAGTCCCAGGAGGAGAAGAGAGGAAGAAAGGGGCAGAAAGCTTATTTAAAGAAATAATCTCTAAAAACTTCCCAAATCCGGAGAGAGATGCGGACATCCAGATACATGGAGCTCATAGGTCCCCAAACAGATTCAACCCAAAGAAATCTTCACCAAGAAATATATAATAAAACTGTCAAAAATCAAAGACAAAGAGAGAATTTTGATAGCAGCAAGAGAAAGAAACTCATTCTATAAAATGGAAGCCCTGCAAGGCTATAAGCAGATTTCTCTGCAGAAATCCTGAAGGCCAGAATATAGTGGGATGATATATTCAAAGTGCTGGAAAGACAAACACAAACACAACTGCCAGCCACCAGACTTGTCCTACAAGAAATGCTAGAAGGAGCTCTTCAAGCTAAAATGAAAGGATGCTAATCAGTAACATGAAAACATAGGAAAGTATAAAACTCACTGGTGAAGGTAAGCATATAGCCAAACGCAGAACACTCTAATACCGTAATAGTGGTGTATAAATCACTTAACTCTAGTATAAAGGTTAAAAGACAAAAGTGGTAAAAATAACGACAGCTACAGTAATTTATTAGTGGATACACAATATAAAAAGAGATAAATTATGATATGAGAAACATAAAATGTAGGGAAGGAGAGTAAAAGAGTAGAGGTTTTGTATGCAATCTAAGTTAAACTGTTATTAGCTTAAAATAGACTGCTATAACTGTAAGATGTTTTATGTAAGCCTCATGGTAATCACAAAGCAAAAACCTATAGTAGAAACACAAAAGAAAAAGAGAAAGGAATCAAAACATAGCACTATGGAAAATCATCAAATCACAAAGGAAGACAGCAAGAGAGGAAGCAACAAATAGAAGAGCTACAGAAACAGCCAAGAAACAGTTAATGAGATATGGCAATAATACATCCTTAACTATCAACAATTTTTTTTTTTTTTTTTTGTGGTACGCGGGCCTCTCACTGTTGTGGCCTCTCCCGTTGTGGAGCACAGGCTCCGGACGCGCAGGCTCAGTGGCCATGGCTCACGGGCCCAGCCGCTCCGCGGCATGTGGGATCTTCCTGGACCGGGGCACAAACCTGTGTCCCCTGCATCGGCAGGCGGACTCTCAACCACTGCGCCACCAGGGAAGCCCTCAACAATTATTTTAAATGCAAACAAATTAAATTCTCCAATCAAAAGACACAGAGTGTCTGAATGGATTAAAAAAAAACAAAAACAAAAACAAGATACAACTATATACTGCCTGTAGGAGACTCACTTCAGCTTTAGGGACACACATCTCTGAAAGTAAAGAGATGGAAAAAGCTATTCCACGTAAATGGGAACCAAAAGAGAGCAGGGAGAGCCATACTCATATCAGACAAAACCGACTAAGTCACAAACTGTAACGAGAGACAAAGGTCTTTATAGAATGATTAAAGGGTCAATTCATCAAGAGGATATAACAACTGCAAATATTTATGCACCCAACACAGAAACACCTAAATATAATAAGCAAATATTAACAGATCTGAAGGGAGAAATAGACAGTACTGCAATAATAAGAGAGGACTTTAATATCCCACTTTCAACGATGGACAGATCATCTAGACAGAAAACCAATAAGGAAAACTGGACTTGAACCAAATGGAACAAAAGACGTATTCAGGACATTCCATCCTATAGCAGCAGGACACACATTCTCAAGCACACACAGAACACTCTCCAGTATGAATCACAGGCTAAGTCACGAACAAATCTGAATGATATTTAGGTCTTAACAAATTTAAGAAGGTTGAAATCACATTAAGTGTCTTCTCCAACCACACGAGTATGAAAGTAGAAATCAATAACGGGAGGAAAAGTGAAAACTCCACAAATAGGTGGAAATTAAACAGCACACTCCTGAGCAACCAACAGGTCCAAGAAGAAACCAAAAGGGGGATTAAAGGACACCTTAGAACACAATCTTCAACAAAGGAGCCAAGAACATACCAGGGAGAAAAGACAGTCTCTTCAGCAAGTGGTGCTGGGAAAGCTGGATGCTGTAAATCAATGGAGTAGAACATTCCCTCACACCACACACAAAAATAAACTCAAAATGGCTTAAAGATTTCAATATAAGACATGACACCGAAAAACTCCTAGAAGAGAACATAGGCAAAACATTCTCTGACATAAATTGTACCAATGTTTTCTTAGGTCAGTCTCCCAAGGCAAAAGAAATAAAAGCGAAAGTAAACAAATGGGACCTAATCAAACTTATAAGCTTTTGCACAGTAAAGGAAACTATAAACAAAATGAAAAGACAACCTACAGAATGGGAGAAAATATTTACAAGTGATGCGACCAACAAGGGCTTAATTTCCAAAATATACAAAACAGCTCCTACAGCTCGGTATCAAAAAAACCCACAAACAACCCAATCAAAAAATGAGCAGAAATAGACATTTCTCCAAAGAAGACATACAGATGGCCAACAGGCACATCAACAGATGCTCAACATCACTAATTACTAGAGAAATGCAAATCAAAACTATAATGAGGTATCACCTCACACTGGTCAGAATGGCCATCACCCAAAAGTCTACAAATGACAACTGCTGGAGCGGGTGTGGAGAAAAAGGAACCCTTCTTCACTGTTGATGGGAATGTAAGTTGGTACAGCCACTATGGAGAACAGTATGGAGGTTCCTTAAAAAACTAAAAATAGAGCTACCACATGATCCAGCAATCCTACTCCTAGGCATATATGCAGAAAAGGCAAAAACTCTAATTCGAAAAGATACATGCACCCCAGTGTTCATAGCAGCACTATTTACAATAGCCAAGACATGGAAGCAACCTAAATGTCCATCGACAGATGAACGGATAAAGAAGATGTGGTATATGTATGCAATGGAATACCACTCAGCCATAAAAAGGATGAAATAATGCCATCTGCAGCAACATGGACGGACCTGGAGAGTATCGTACTAAGTGAAGAGAGTCAGACAGAGGAAGCCAAATATTATATGATATCACTTACACGTGGAATCTAAAAAAGATGATACAAATGAACTTATTTACAAAACAAACAGACTCACACACAAAGAAAACAAATTTAAGGTTACTAAAGGGGAAAGCTGGGGGAAGGGATAAATTAGGAGTTTGGGATTAACAGATACCACTACTACATATCAATGTAAAATAGAGGGCTTCCCTGGTGGCACAGTGGTTAAGAATCCGCCTGCCAATGCAGGGGATACGGGTTTGAGCCCTGGTCCAGGAAGATCCCACATGCCGGGAAGCAACTAAGCCCGTGCGTCACAACTACTGAGCCTGCGCTCTAGAGCCCATGAGCCACAACTACTGAGCCCACGTGCCACAACTACTGAAGCCCGCGCACCTAGAGCCCATGCTCTGCAACAAGAGAAACCACCGCAGTGAGAAGCCCACACACCGTAATGAAGAGTAGCCCCTGCTCACCGCAACTAGAGAAAGCCCACACACAGCAATGAAGACCCAATGCAGCCAAAAATAAATAAATAAATTAAAAAAAAAAAAAAATCCCACCAATTTTCTAAAAAATAAAATAAAATAGATAAACATGGTCCTACTATACAGCGCAGCGAACTACACTCAATACCTTATAATAACTTATAATGGAAAAGCATATGAAAAAGACTCTATATATATATTCTTACATATTCAGTTGCATCTATCTATCTATCTATCTGAATCACTTTGCTGTACACCAGAAACGAACACAATATTGTAAATCAACTTTACTTCAATTTAAAAAAAAAAAGAAAAAAAGGATATCTTAAAACAAATAAAAATGGAAAAGCAGTACTAAGAGGGAAGTTTAAGGACAACAGGTATATGAAAAGGTGTTCAACATCAGTGATCATCAGGGAAATGGAAATCAAAACTACAGTGAGATATACCCCCTCACACCTGTTAGGATGGCTATTGTCAAGAAGACATGAGATAAGCGTTGGTGAGGACTGGAGAAGAGGGAACCTTTGTATACCACTGGTGGGAATGGAAATTAGTATAGTCACATGGAAAGCAGTGTGGGAGTTCATAAAAAAATTAAAAATAGAACTACCATATGACCCCACTTCTGGGTATATATGTCTGAAGGAAACAAAGTCAGTATCATGAAGAGATCTCTGCAGCCCCGTGTGCATGGCCGCATTATTCACAATAGGTAAGATATGGAAGCAGCCTAAGTATCCGTCAATGGGTGAACGGATAAAGAAAATGTAGTATATAATATACAATGGGATAATATTCTGCTATAAAAACGAAAGAAGGAAATCCTGCCATTTGTGACAACATGGATGAACCTGGAGGAAGCCAGAGAAAGACAAATACTGTATGTCCTCACTTGGATGCAGAATCTAAAAAACAAGAAGTTGAACTCAAAGAAACAGAGAGCAGAATAGTGGTTCCCAGGGAGATGGGAGCAGAACTTTCATTTATAAGATGACTAGGTTCTGGGGATCTGACGTACAGCATGGTGATTATAGTTAATAATCCTGTGGTGTTACTTGAACTGTGGGAAGAGAGTAGAGCTTCAGTGTTCTCAGCACAAAGAACAAAAACAGGTTAAACTGGTTTGAGGTAAGGCAAACGCACGTCTCATTTATAATGTGTGCACACGCCATTTTGCTTCTGAGAAAGCCAACAGCAGTAATTTTGTAAAAGGATTTTAGGCCACTTTGAAAAGGCTGGATATTCTAATTAGAAAAATGAATAAATATCCAAACCATACAACATTTGAATGAATTTTGCTATTTAAAATAGGCCTGTTGGGCTTCCTTGGTGGCGGAGTGGTTGAGAGTCCGCCTGCCGATGCAGGAGACACGGGTTCGTGCCCCGGTCCAGGAAGATCCCACATGCCGCGGAGCAGCTGCGCCCGTGAGCCATGGCCGCTGAGCCTGTGTGTCCGGAGCCTGTGCTCCGCAACGGGAGAGGCCACAGCAGTGAGAGGCCCGTGTACCGAAAAAAAAAAAAAAAATAGGCCTATTATTTCACTCTTCACTTCCACGGATCAATTAGTAAATACTGAATACATTGCCATGCTCATAAGACACTGCTCCACATTATGCAGGATACAAAATGAGTAGGATGACGGTACATCCCAGTCACCGAGGACAATCCCAGGTCACACCTGTTGTCCCAACATACTAGCATCGTCCCCCTGCACTCTATAAAGAGTTCCCTGGTTTGGATGATACATTATACAGCCCTTCATTCATAATCACCAAAAACTGGAGACAGTTCTTTGACAGGTAAATGGATAAACAGACTCAAAAATAAATAAATAAAAATAAAATAAAATAAAAATTTTCTAAAAAATAAAATAAAAAAATAAAAAATAAAAAACAGACTCAAAAATAAAGAGGGAGGAACACAGCAATGAATCTCAAGTGCACTACGAAAAGCCAAAGAAGCCTGTCTAACAGGGCTGGTTACTGCATGACTCCAATTATATGACATTCTGGGAAAGGAAAAACTGTGAGGTCAGAATACAGACCAGGATACAAAGAATATTCTTGAAATAGTACAACAAAATTATTTACTAGTGTTAGAGAATTTCCCTAGAGATGCATAGAGTCACTATTTACAATCCCACTGCTCTGGTATTCATACCTGTCTGTGTAGCCTGTTGGTTTTAGAATGATGTCAGTGTCTTTGACGGTCTCTTTTTTCCAATAGGAATCCGAACTGTCATCCCAGCTAGAAAAAGAACTGCTCCTTAACTCCACTGGCTCGTCAAAGTACCTGTATGAGAGAGAGCAGAACAGTGACTTTGGAGGACCTGACCGATGTCCACTCACATCGGTGCATGGGGACCGCCCTTCCCGGCCTCTTCGGAGTTGGGGGCAGCCATGTGATCTGGCCAGTGCAACAGAAGCAGACATAAGGCGAGTCATTTCCAAGGCCTTTCAGGTGCCCAGTCTTCTCTTCCCTCGCCGCATGGAAGAGGTCGGGTTTTCCAGGTGCTTCAGCCTCGGGCAGGTGAAACCACCATCCACCTGGACAATCAAGATTCCACCAGAAGGGCAGGTAAGCTGGACAATCCCCTGTACCCTCAGCTGACTTTAGCGAATGAGAGACAAACCATCATTGTGTTAAGCCCTAAAGATTGGGGCGGGGGGGTGGGGGAGAGTATTTCTCACTGCAGTGTAACCTAGCTTATCCCAACAGCGCATGACGTCTTTGAGTGCTACCCCACTATAGGTTAGTCACAAATAATGCTTCGAGCCCATCCGAGGAGCTCTTTGTTGGCAATCCTGCCATGTCAGCCACTGTATAAGGCACCATCCCTAACAGCAAGCAGCCCTTAGTGTAAGTGACGCTGACGAGCCTCCTCCTGGAATCGCTGATCACGGGACCGCTGCCCCGAGATGCTCTTCAGTCTGGCTTGACGTGAGCTTTGTCTGTAAGCTTCTCAGGGGAGCTGCTGGCCTTCTGGGTGGGTTTACACTTTCATTAGCTGAGCGTCACTGAGCAGGGCATCGCTGAGAGAGCAAGGCTCAGGGACAGCTTTTGGTCCTGAGTGGTGGGAGAAAAACCTTTGACCAAGAGCAGCAGGGTTTGCCTGGAACAGGACAGAGATGGACAGGTGAGGCGGATGTGCCAGAGCCGCAGTGGAAAGTGACCACGTGCCACCTCAGAGTTCAGGACCGCTTAGGGTGGAAAACAACCCGGCCAGGCGTGCACTCCTTATAAAGGTGGTTCCCGAAGTTCAGAAGAGAGACACGGATCCCAATGCTTGGGTCTGAGGAAAGGAAGGATGATGGAAGAGGACACAGAGGCTTCAAAAATGTCACCAAGGTTTCTGCAGAGAGTAAGAACGGACGCACACAGGAAACAAGGTGAGGCCAAGCCCCGAGGGCATAAGGAGTTCATGAGCTAAGATGGGGGGGCGGGGGAAAAGACTCAATATACTCTTTTATTCTCGCAGGAAAAAAACCAGAAAAAGGAGGGGGCATAAACCTGCCGTTTGAAGCAGATGGTATGACTTCATATGAATAATAGAAAAAAGGCAGAATTTCCAAGTGTGGTTTCTGCATTCTCTGGCAAGGAGGTCATTAAGAACAAAGCTTGTTACACTAGCCTTCTCTCCCCAGGAAGAAAAACATGCAGTGTTCAAAGAGTATCTGGATTTCAGCTAGAAACTGACCAGGCTCTCCCTGCAGCTGACCAGCGGATGAGCCCTGAGCCACTGGGCTCTGCTCAGAGGAACAGAGACAACCAATCCCTGTTCAGAGAAGAGACCAGAACAACGAAGAGGCTCAAAGTCACGTCTGAGAAAGAAGGTTTGAAAGATGTGAGCCACGTGTTGGCCTGGAAAGTTACCTTCAAATATTTGAGGGACATATTTCTAAGGGACCAAGTGAAAGAATTAGGACCGATTCAATAAGGAATTTTAAAACTACTTAATAAGCACCTATGAGGGGCCAGGCACTTGCTGGGTGAGGATACTGGGCAAGGAGACATAGTCAGACCCTGCCCTTATGAGGTTGACGGATCTGAGCTCAGAAACCCAGCGAGATATGTAAGCATAGGGCAGTGTTTCTCATGTAGCTGCTGTCGGACTGAAAGGCTGCCTGGAGGAGGAGGAGGGGGAGGAGGGAGGGGAGGAGGGAGGGGAGGAGGGAGGGGAGGGAGGAGGGGGAGGTGGAGGAGGTGGAGGAGGGGGGAGGAGGGGGAGGGGAGGAGGGGGATGGGGAGGAGGGGGGAGGGAGGAGAAGGAGGGAGGGAAGGGGGAGGAGGGGGAGGGAGGGGAAAGAGGGAGGGAAGGGGGAGGAGGGAGGGAAGGGGGAGGAGGGAGGGGGAGGAGGGAGGGGGAGGAGGGAGGGGGAGGAGGGAGGGGGAGGAGGGAGGGAATGGGGGAGAAGGGAGGGGAGGGGGAGGAGTGCTGAGGGGCTGTGGCATCTCTTGGAGGGCTCTGGGGTGGGGTGGGGGTGGGCACTGGATGGAAGTGGGTGGAACTTCCAGGCCCTTCACAACTCTGAGGCACTGGTACTCAGGACTTTTTGAATTTAGTATCACTCTAAGGGAATATTCTTCATTCTGATAAGCCAAAGTGCTTATCCTGGAATGTAGGGCCATCGGATTTTTTTTTTTTTTTTTTTTAATGACTGGACAATTCACAAATCAGAAGGAGAGAGAAAGCCATTCTGCTAGGGTCCTACTGATTAGCAGGAGCCCGTTACGTCGTATTCTCTGCACTGCGGCGGGGAGGGTGCCCTTCCCACCATTCACCAGCGAGGCTCCCTGTGCTCCTACACGGTGTACACAGCGCGGGAGGGCCTCCCGATGCACCAGGGAGGATGCGGTGGAGGACGGGCATCCACCAATGGCTGTGGGGCACCTGTCTTTCCTCGGAAACACAACAGCTGCCCTGGATCTCCAAATCTTTATTGACTTTCTAATGTTTTGATTTCTAGATCCTTGTTCTTAATACATTTCATTTTTATTTTCACCCTCCCAGTCTGTCTTCACCCAACCTGAAAACATTCCTTACAATCCCTTGATAAGAGCCCCCTAATAGCACATATCTGATTTACAGCTATAGACAGCTGTCTATTCCACTGAAGGCCACACTGGCTTTATAAGGCTGAACAAGTTGTTCTAGTTTCATTATTTGGTACTCAATATATAATTACATTGTTTATATCCTGGAAACAATGGAACTCAAAAAAACAAACAAACAAAAAAACAAACCCCCAAGATATGGTTGGTCTTATTTTTAACAGAAAACAGTACTCTTTCATAATTCATAATATTCAAGCTCTAATGGGCTAATGAATTATTTGGAAGCAATGAGAGCTCTTCACGGAATACGCCTGCTTTCCGAGAGTCCGTGTTTATTTGACTTCATTTGCCGAAGTAAGTATTGTTCTACCAATAGTGGCTACCGTAAGGAGGACCAGCAGAGGCGTTTACGTTCCCATTAGACAACCTGCAGGTGATGATAAACAACACGCCAAGGTCTCTGGCAGGAACCCAGTAAGTGCAGTCAACATAGAAACGCCATCTGCTCCCCGGTTTCAAACCGTAAATAATTGTTCCATAGCAACGAAGGCCTTCAGGGCTAAGTCTTTTGACTAAGCTTTTGGAGAGGGAGGCCAACAGGATTCCTAAAGCTCCCAATGGGCAGAGGAAGCCCCACAGGAGCAAGGCTCCCCAGTTGCCCCCCGGGGCCCGTCCTCACCCGCAGTCACCTCTCCTTCCAACCCTTGTGACCAAGCGGCACCACTCATGGAGCTGGAAACCTACTTCCTTTGCTTGCCTATGCTCTCCTCTGCATAGGAGTTGTAATGAGCCGTGAAACAATCAAAAAGGCTTCGTGGAGAAGCCGAGCAGGCGAGTGTAGACCCTGCACCACTGGGAGTTTTCTTGACCCGGACACATCCTCCTCTCATCTAGCGTGCACATCTGACACACATGCAGCCTTCAAATCAAGTCAGACATTTAATTTTAGCCTGTAGAAAATGTATTTAAATACTTTAAAAGGCATGATTTGGAAGTTACCTCTAAGTAACCTGAAACCCAGTATGTTATACAGGTTACTCACAGGCAGCAAACATCAAACCACCCCTGTCTCTGAAAGCACTGACAGGGAACATCTCTAAACTACTAACTTTTTTTTGGGTAAAATATCTGGACTTGAAGTAATTTGAAGCTATGCTAGCAGAATGATTTAAAGATAGTTCTCTGTGTTACAATTCCTTACCTATGAACTTTGGTAGGAGAATACAGAATTTCAGGATTAGATTCTAATTAGTTAACATATATTTATACCTGTTATGAATATGAAAACGCTTCAAGCCTGTATAATTGCCAGACAACAGTAATGCCCTTTGAGATGTGAGTGAGTGATGGCGTCTCCTTGTAAGGACCGCCCATTACTGATGGGCACACATTCAATTTCCCCGAACTCCAAACTTGAAGGTGGCCCTCAATGAGGTTAATTTAAGTATCTAACAATAGCAATTAAACGTTTAGACTGAGCCACACGTCTCCTGAACTGAGTTTCTATATAATAATAGCAGCTGAACATGACAGCACTATTTCCAGTGCTCTGTATTAACTCATTTAACCCTTGCACACCCTGAAAGGTTGGTACTGCTGGTGTCCCTAAGTTACAGATGAAGAAGCTGAAGCGCAGAGAGGTTACACAGCTCAGCCCAGATCACACAGTCAGTAAGTGGCAGGGCCAGGGTTCAAGTCCAGGTCGCCCAGCTTCCCAGCTGGTGCCCACCTCCTGATATCCCAAGTTTACTTGGTGCCTGCGAAGCAGGCCTCCCTGTGCTGATCAGGTTCTGGGAGGAACCGCACAGAGTGAGTCAATTCAAGTTAAACTTGTTTTCGGCCTCTGCAGGCGGCTTGAACCTGAACCACGGCCTCTCCATGGTCAGCTTCACGCTGGAGTTAGGCAACTTGTCCCCGTCGGATGGGGAGCGCTGAAGGACGGGACCTAGGCTTTATCGCGGGACACCCCTCTGAAAGCAGCAGTGTTTTACATTCATAAAAATGCACACACAAAGAGCATTTATTTAATAGTCTATCCTGCCAACTGGAGACTCCAGAAGCTGGTATCCTGAAAACAAAAGAAGCTGCTGAAGGCGCAGCTGTGAAATATTCCAACTGTTGGAATAAGACTGAACAGCTTAACATAGACCTTTGGGATTCTGCAGATTTCTCCAATTTCACATTCTAGATAAATACAACTTTCCCACCTCTAATTTTAACTCCGGGGTGCGGATTTTATTATCAAACATTTCAATATTAGCAAACATCATCCACTAAAGAGGGTTACCCTGATTTTTTTCCAAAGGACGTCCTTGACTCCAGCCAAAGCTTTTAAAAACAATGAAGTATACTGATTTGTGTTTGTTCCTAACGCAAATAAACTCGTGAGTCCATAGTGATCACTGCTTTTCACAAAGACACTTTAAAGGTGATTTCTACCAGGTTACCTTGAGCTGGAAGTAAAATGCAAGTCATCACTGTCGTCGCTATACTTTTTTCTTGGTTTCGCTGGGATTGGCGTTTCCTGTTCAATGGTCTGCAAATCTGAGGTCACTGAATGTGAAATACCACTTGAGAAAATAGAGAATAAGATGTAAAAGAATAATATTAGTTCACGAGGACACTTGTGTGTTCACCAAAGAACGAATCTTTTTTTTTGGCCTCGCCGCGCAGCTTGCGGGATCTTAGTTCCCTGACCGGGGATCGAACCGTGGGCCCCCAGCAGCGGAAGTGTGGAGTCTTAACCTCTGGACCGCCAGGGAATTCCCACGAATGTTTTAATTTACACTCTCAATAAAAATATACTTATTAGTGGGGTTAAAAACATGAGCAATAAAAAAATATTGTTTTGGTGTAAGCATTGAAAAATACTGGACTTTAGTGAGGCCTGTAACTAATTATACAAAATACAGTCACATATATCAGTTGTGTTTATGGCATCCACTAAATGACAAGTCAGACCTATTTCCTTTTACCTAAGAATCAAATTTGGAATTTTTCATGCTATAGTGAACACCGCTCTGTCCCCCGGCTTCTGAGGGGGATTGCTTCCAGGACCCCAGCAGATAAAAAAACCCCACAGTATTACTTTGTACTTTAAATCATCTCTAGATTACTAATAACACCTAAGACAATGTAAATGCTACGTAAATAATTGCAAATACAATGTAAATACTATGTAAATAGTTGCCCTTAAGAGTGGTATATGCAGTAAATTCAAGTTTTGCTTTTTAGAACTTTCTGGAATCCCCCCCCGCCCCCACCCCCGAAACATTTTCAATCCCCAGTTGGTTGAATCCGCAAATGCAGAACCTGTGGGTACAGAGGGCTGCAGGCGGACTGTATTAGAGAAAAGCAAAACAACTGAAGAAAGTGAGTAATGAGAAAACATTTCTGAAGTTGAAATTAACAAGGAAAATCCGTTCATGATTAGCAAACTAGTTTAAATTCTGAAATCCAAGAAAGCAGAGTCTTACATACCTTCTGCAGTTTCCAAATCCCATGCCAAGTCTCTCTGATTCCACCTTCTTTTTGCCACTCGTGTTCATCTTTTCATCTTTCTTCATTTGAATATTAAGATCCTTATAGGCTAACCGTAATGATGACACACTGCCAGAAAAACCAAATGCTCCTTAATTTAGCTTTAATTCTTGTTCTTGAGTTAAAATACGAAGAACATTAAACATATCACTCTACTTTTAGCTTCGTGCTGCTTTCCATAAATTAACGATTATGAAGGCAAGCTGGCCTTTTTTTGGGGTAAAGGTCTTTTTTGAGTAGATGCTCAAGAAACTCTGAATGAGTTTACAGATACTTTTTGGTTGCTGCTGGACTTACATTACTGTTCTAGTTTATATCACTTATTATCATGTCATAACATGATGTATACTGAAATTATTTCTCTGAAGGATAATAAAAAGCAGAATTTCTTACTTGGACCAATATTTTACTATACTTCAACATTACATATCAAAAGTACGAGGTTAGTCTCGTTGGTCTGCTCTGGTTTAAGATAAAAAATATATACAAATTTGACTTAACAAATAAATAAATTAAGAAGGGATTACTTCACTGCAAAAGGGTTCTTCAGTTTACAAGAAAATTTCCTGTAAGATCTCTTTATGTAATCAGGCTCTGAGAGCATTTAAAATGGAGTTATCTCCAGTAATACCACTTCTGGGCATATATTTGGAGAAAACCATAATTTGAAAAGATACATGCACCCCAACGTTCATTGCAGCACTATTTACAATAGCCAGGACATGGAAGCAACCTAAATGTCCATCAACAGATAGAGAAGATGTATATATATACAATGGAATATTATTCAGCCATAAAAAAGAACAAAATAATGCCATTTGCAGCAACATGGATGGACCTAGAGATTGTCATACTGAGTGAAGTAAGTCAGACAGAGAAAGACAAATATATGATATAGCTTATACGTGGAATCTAAAAAAAGGGTATAAATGAACTTATCTACAAAACAGAAATAGAGTAACAAATGTAGAAAACAAACTTACGGTTACCAGGGTGTAAGGAGCAGGGAGGGATAAATTGGGAGACTGGGACTGACGTATACACACTACTATATATAAAATAGATAACGAATAAGGACCTACTGTAGAGCACAGGGAACTCTACTCAATACTCTGTAATGGCCTATATGGGAAAAGAATCTAAAGAAGAGTGGATAGATGTATACGTATAACTGATTCACTTTGCTGTACACTTGAAACTAACACAACATTGTAAACCAGCTACACTCCGATAAAAACTAAAAAGAAAAAAGAAAAAAAAAATTGGAGCTGTCATTCCTCAGCCAATAGTTTCCTCTGCACCACCAGTCAGATACTCATCACCTATCTCTCAAATATTTGTGACAAATAATGCACCCAGGTGAGAAATGACGAATAAAACACTGTCCCTTACTCTCAGATTTCCAAAAATGCTACAAATACTTAATTTTTCATAAAGAAAACCAGGCCTATATTAACAATTACAAGAGTAAATTATCATATTAGTAAAATAGCAACAAAATTTCAGGGCCTTGAAAAATGATATACCTACCTACCTTATCAGGATTTCTAAGCTATCATCCATTTAAAAAAATTGTGTAAAACGTCACGAATTCCTCATAAGAAAGGCACTGTATAAATTCCATAATAATATGAATACATTTCTCTGTAGTAAAAGGGAATGACGACAGAATTTCTTACTAGGAAAAAATCATCTTGCTTTTGCTGTGAGTCAAGCAGGACTTCTGTTTTGTTTTCATCTGGCAGGTGGTTTTCTTTACTATTATTCCTACAGATCAGGTAATGGTAACATACCCACTTTATTACTTGGAAAATATAATATACTCTTTCAAGTATAAATTTTGGAGGAAAACAATAGATCTGTTTAAAATCAGTAGAACTGTGATTTTCCTTCTTGGGGTACTTGACGTACGATTGGGTCTATCCTCCATTAAAAGTGTGCACTTTTAACAGCCGGACCCTGGAAGCACTAATGGAATAAGGAAGCCAGGACTCCAAGCTTCTCAGACCCGCAGAAGCCCTTCCGGTACCAGCTCGGCTTAGGGGAGGGCTGGCCAGACACTCAGGTCAGCAAGAGAGCAGCTCCAGCGGCACCACTGTATCTTCTTACTCTTTCTACCAACTGTGCACACAGACGCCTCCGAGGATGGGCCCAGAGACTGCCAGGCGAGGCTCAGGCTACTGCCTGCCTGGATAGTTTAGTTTCGCAGTCCGACAACACAAGAAACGATACCGCTCGTGAGAGCTGATTGAACTGAAATAACTTTATTTACAGCCGTTAAAAAAATGAACTTGCAGGGCTTCCCTGGTGGCGCAGTGGTTGAGAGTCCGCCTGCCGATGCAGGGGACACGGGTTCGTGCCCAGGTCCGGGAAGATCCCACATGCCGTGGAGCGCTGCGCCCGTGAGCCGTGGCCGCTGAGCCTGCGTGTCCGGAGCCTGTGCTCCGCATCGGGAGAGGCCACAGCGGTGAGAGGCCCACGTACCGCAAAAAAAAAAAAAAAAAAAAAAGAACTTGCAGAAGACTAACATAAAGCTTGGGCACTTCCTCATAGCTGGCACAGCGCTAGTTTGGTGAAGCTGAGCTGTGATGTGTCTGAGCGGCAGGACGGTGATTAGGGCATGGTGGTGCAGTTGTTCTGAACAAGGCCATGAAAGGGGTCAAACTAGGTTCCCAAGTCCAGTTCATAAATACCCCATGGTCTGCATCTTTGCTTTTATGCTGTACTGAATGGTCCTAATGAAAGAGACACGGGGCTTCCCTGGTGGCGCAGTGGTTGAGAGTCTGCCTGCCGATGCAGGGAACACGGGTTCGTGCCCCGGTCCGGGAAGATCCCACATGCCGCGGAGCGGCTGGGCCCGTGAGCCATGGCCGCTGAGCCTGCGCGTCCGGAGCCTGTGCTCCACAAAGGGAGAGGCCACAACAGTGAGAGGCCCGGGTGCCATAAAAAAAACAAACAAACAAAAAAAAAAACAAAACGAAAGAGACACGTTAAGGCTGGTGTTGTTTCTATTTAGTAACACGCTAGTTTCCGTCCACCTGACCTACAGGAAGGGAGCTGCTGCTTCCTGTATTCCATGTCTCCTGTTCTGATCAGGTGGGGATTTCACACGTTCTCTGGGAAAACCTCACGCACAAGCAATCTGGACAGAGCCTGCTTCCAAACATACCCATATTTTTTTTAAACTATTTTCTTAAATTTATTTTATTTATTTATTTTTGGCTGCGTTGGGTCTTCGTTGCTGTGCGTGGGCTTTCTCTAGTTGTGGTAAGCGGGGGCTACTCTTCGTTGTGGTGTGCGGGCTTCTTATTGCGGTGGCTTCTCTTGTTGCGGAGCACGGGCTCTAGGCGCATGGGCTTCAGTAGTTGTGTCTCGCGGGCTCTAGAGCGCAGGCCCAGTAGTTGTGGCGCAGGGGCTTAGGTGCTCCGCGGCATGTGGGATCTTCCCGGACCAGGGCTCGAACCCGTGTCCACTGCACTGGCAGGTGAACTCCTAACCACTTCGCCACCAGGGAAGTCCCAAACATACTCAGATTGAACCTTCCCCCTTGCCCAGTGTCAAAAAGCCTAGCTAAGTCAGAGACATCAAAGTGAAGTCTGTGACAACTCAGAGTAAACCTCACAAAGAGCATTTCAAGTCACATTTTACCCAAATACAGTTTAGTGCTGCCCCCTAGGTTCTGTGAGTTAAAGGACAGTGAGGAATAAGTAGCAATTTCCAATTATCTGGCTTATGGTATGAAGGTCCTCTTAGCGCACTGTGAGCATCAATAGCAAGAAATGACACTGGTTGAGCACTTACTACGCGCCAGGCGCTGCCTGATGCACTTCAATGAGAATTAACTAAAGGAATCCGCAAAACAAGCTCATAAAGTATTGTCTTCATTAGGCAGCCCGTAGTAATTAACTCAAGCTAAAACAGATGCATGTGAAAATAAGAGAAAAGACCATATAAATAAAATAAACACGCATACAAAACAGGAGTCCAAGTTGCCTTTCCTCTCTTCTCTCCTTACCATCCTCTATGCCCACTCACGGGCACTTTCCAGATGGTCACGTGTCTCTTCTGTTCTCAACACAAACGAAAACCTCTCAGGAACCTTAAGTATCTACCTAAAACAAGTCTCCAGTCTGGCCTCCTGGCCTCCAGTTTTTTCCCGTTCCTTCTGTCCTGGATAACGCCACCAAACGCACTTTCCAAAACACACCCCTTCTTCACAGCACTCCCCTCAGATGTGGTGTAAAACTGCCCGCCTGACTTCAGGGCGATCCCCAGCCATCATTCCAATGTCCCCAATCCAGGAAGGACCCCAGTGCCACCGTCTGGATTCCCTCTTCTTCATCCTCTTAGGCTCTTCCTTCTCCCCCGGCCCCGTGCCAAGTCTGACTCTGAGACTCCTTCAAGATCCAGCCTCAAAAGCTCTGCAGATGCCACCATACCCACAACCTTCCATCGTACAATTAGAACTTAGTCACCAAGTTCCACGGGGCTTCACCTTATAAACACATTTTTTTCATTACAGAGATATAATTCACATACCATAAAATCCACCTTTCTAAAGTACACAATTCATATTGTTGAGCATATTCACAAGGCTGCCACCGTCAGCACTATCTAATTCCAGAACATTTTCATCACCCCCAAAAGAAACCCCGCCCATTAGCAGTCACACCGCGTTCTCTCCCCTGCCCCCAGCCCCTGGCAACCACTAGTCTGCCTTCTGTCTCTGGATTTGCCTAATTTGGACATTCCATTTCTAAGGGATCATACAATATGCGGTCTTCTGTGGCCAGTTTCTTTGTTAGCATAAAAATTTTTAAGATTTATCCATGCTGCAGCACGTGTCAGTACTTTATTCCTTTTTATGGCCGAATATTTTATTGTATGGACATACACATTTTGTTTATCCATTCACTACTTGATGGACATTTGGGTTAGTTCTACTTTTTGGCTATAGGGATTAATGCTGCTATGAACACATGTACAAGTTCTGGTGTGGCTACACGGGCATATTTTAATTTCTCTGAGAAAATACTGAGGAGTGGATTGCTGGGTCATGTGGTAACTGCCACCAGCAAAGCACGAGGGCTCCAGTTTCTCTGCATTCTCACCGACACTTGCTGTCTGTCTTCTTGATTACAGCTACCTTGAGTGAAGTGGCATCTCCCTGTGGCTCTGGCTTGCATTTCCCTGATGACGGACGATGCTGAGCGTCCTTCCTGCGTAAGTACCTCCTGAGCGCTTCTGTCTCTCCCTTCCCGCGACCCCATCCCAATCCTGTCTGCACAGCTTCAACCGGAAATGGCGACTGCCTCCTTCTCCCCTGGTCTCTCCCCTTCTAATCTACACGTCCATGCAGTTTTCGTTATCATAAAACTGAATTTTGCATTATCCTCCTCACACACATATGTAAGAATAAATGGCATTTGGAAAGCATATCTCAGAAACATGTTACTATGACCCAATCAAACTTACATCGATTCTTCCTTAGGTGCCGCCCTGGCCAGAAGGTCTTCCTGTTCCTTCATTTTATCTACGGCTTGGGCTTGTTTTTCAATTTCATTAAAGCACGTATTCGTCAGTTTCTGGGCTCCCAAACTTCCTTTTTTGGCCCCAAGCTAGAAGATACAGTATAAGATTACATTCTACCCAAACTGTTTGAAAACGTTTGCAACAAAAGCTAACATTTATCGAGGGTTACTTGGTCCTCACGACTCTATGAGGCCGGCACTGTCTCCATCCCCGGGTGATGGATGAGGACCTGAAGCTCCTGCCAGTTAAGTGACTCAACCAAGATCCCACAGCCGGCAAGTGATGAGGTCGGGACTCAAAGCCCGCACCTGCCTCCAGAGCAGGGGCTCTGCAAGGAATCACGGCATCGCAACATTCAACCAATGACAACCCGCCCAGCCTCACCAGACAGCACTGCTTTTAGAACCGTAACCATGACAGAAACTCCCAGGGAGCCTCTGTTGATTTTTTTCAGAATTTTGTCATTGACAGAGAAATGTTAAACACTCATTCCAGAAAATCTTCACTAAGTATAACATCCCCTCATTGAACAAAATAAGCTTTTTTATCAAAGCCACATTCATTATGATATGGCTCAAAATAAAAGGAAAATGACAAAGGTGGCTTTTCTGAGTGCATGAGCCATTTTAGAGCTGAACTACCAGATATTTTATACATAATACTCACTCCTCTTTTAGCGTGATTTGGTTTCTTTTTTATGATAGAGGAAACCTCTGTCAAAAAATAAAAAGTAGAAAGTCAGACCAATGGAAATACATAATTTCAGTGTATTTTTTAAAATTCTAAGATACTGTATTTTATTATTTAAGCGACTATAACATTTTCCACATTAGTTTGTCATCCAGAAGTATACAAGTGTGCTTTACATGAACAGAGCTTTATCAAAACAGAGTCCTCAGTATTTCCACGTAGTATCCAAACTCAGAGATTACATATGTTTTGGGGACACCACACTGAAGAGAAGTAAAGAGACTGAGTTTGCCCCATTCACGTTTTTCTTCAGGAGCATTTCATATTACATTAGAACAAACCCTCCTATTAATCTCTACTCTTCAAAACATTTCAAAATTGTTTTAAAGCAGAAAGTTAGCCAGGCATTATGCATGCAACTAAAGCAGTGAAGCACTTTCTACTCTGATTTACGTTATCATATCAACCAATAAGAAATATAAAACACTCTATTATTTTGGTAGCACTACATTCTAAATTGCAGAAAAATATATGATGCTTTTAGATAACGTTTCTTAAAAATTGTTTTCTGGGTAAATTTTAATCATAGATTACATATTCTGTGTTTAGAACTATGTAAAAGAGACCCAGTAAGGATAAAAACTATTTTCTTACAAAGTGAGAATGTGCTTTAACAGGAAAAAGATAGCATAAAACCACAAACAACAAAGATTGAAACTTTTAGTCCTAATGAGGGAATAAACTCACTACATTTCAAGTATAAAAAAGCCATCCATGGAAATTCTCCTTTTCATCACTTTCTTTTAGATTTGTACTGCGGTAGTCACATAGTCTGCCCCCAGTCTCCTACACGTCTATTATAAATACATGACGAAAACATCTGGAACATTTCTAATAGTTTAGTTATTTTTCACCAGAGCAGCTGCTTTCCAATTAATAATACAGTGTAATATGCACTAATTTCAGATTGTATTTCCCCGATAATGAGAAATTAGAAATTAGGTTCACCTACAATAAAATCAGAAAGACAAGAAAATGCTAAGAGTTCTTGAGTAGCTAGGAATGACTTGGCTGCTCTGACCTCTGCTTATGCTGGGACACAAACCAGCAAATCAAAAGCGTCCAGAGCAACCTTCGCCGGGTACAGAGGCTGCTGCATTTCACAGTCTTCAAGCCGGCCGGAACAGAACAGCATTTTTGCTTAAATAAATCTCATTACATTTGAAGTTCTAGGCAGAATGTAAAGGCAGGATTCATTACTTTCTTAGTCAATCTCACTCTCTAAATCCCAATATAGGGTAACACATACCACCTAGAGCAGCCTTTGTTGGTGCATTAAGACCTTCCACACTTGGTCCTTGTTCTGGTCCACCTGAAAGTTGAAAATATTGATATTAACGCAGAATATAGATTCATCAAATGTGCTTTTGAATATATAATATACTCAACTTGCTCAGTACTACGAATCTTATCCAATTCTGTCAATGACTGTCTTTTCTTTTTAGCTCCATATTCAATTTTATCATTTTAAGAATTTTAATTTAAAAGTCCATTAAAACAGAAGTATATTTTGTATCCAGTTGCTTTGTAGAATAAAAATGTTATTGGTCTCCCTAATTAATATCATTTGGAATTCTACCTTATGGTCCAGTGTTTTATTTTACTTTATTTATTTATTTATTTATTTGGTTGCGATGGGTCTTACTTGTGGCATGTGGGCTCCTTAGGTGTGGCATGAGACCTCTTAGTTGAGGCATGCATGTGGGATCTACTTCCCTGACCAGGGATGGAACCCGGGCCCTCTGCATTGGGAGCACGGAGTCTTAGCCACTGTGTCACCAGGGAAGTCCCGTGGACTGGTGTTTTAAAGTAAACTCTTCTGAGGGACTTCCTTGGTGGTCCAGTAGTTAAGAATCCGCCTCCGGTTTGCAGGGCAGAAATAGAGACACAGATGTAGAGAACAAACGTATGGACACCAAGGGGGGAAAGTGGCGGGCCAGGGGGTGGTGGTGGTGGTGGGATGAACTGGGAGATTGGGATTGACATGTATACACTAATATGTATAAAATGGATGACTAACAAGAACCTGCTGTATAAAAAAATAAATAAAATTCAAAAATTCAAAAACAACAAAAAAGAAAAAGAATCCGCCTGCCAATGCAGGGGACACAGGTTCGAGCCTGGTCTGGGAAGATCCCACGTGCCACGGAGCAACTAAGCCCACGCACCTGCGCTCTAGAGCCCGCGAGCCACAACTACTGAGCCCGAGTGCCACAACTACTGAGCCCATGCTCCGCAACAAGAGAAGCCACCGCAATGAGAAGCCCGCGCACCGCAACGAAGAGTAGCCCCCGCTCGCTGCAACTAGAGAAAGCCTGCGCGCAGCAACAAAAACCCAACGCAGCCAAAAATAAATAAATTAGTTAATTAATTTTAAAAAATGCTTTATAAAGTAAACTGTTCTGAGATACCAAGTACATATGTGGACCATACACCCAATATATGTTAACATTTGGAAATTCTAATACCAATTATATCAGTGATAGAAACCTAAATTTTCAGTTGCCAAGAAATCTGCTCTGTTTGCTAGTTGATCTAAAAAAAAAAGATTCTGGTTAGGAACTCTGTTAAAATTTTTATTTTAAAAATGTTAATTTAATTTTACTTATTACGTTAAAAATGGATAAACAACATGTAATATATCCATGCAGTGGACTATTATTTGGCCATAAAAAGAAATGAAATACTGATACATGCTACAACACGGATGAACCTTGAAAACATTATGCTAAGCACAAGAAGCCCGTCACAACAGACCACGCAGAGTATGATTCCATACGTATGAAACGTCCAGACTAGGTGGAGCCTTAGAGACAGAAAGCAGGCTAGTGGCTGCCAGGGGCTGGGACAAGGAGAGAATGGAGAGTGACTATTAATGGGTAGGGGTTTCTCTCTGGGCTGCTCAAAATGTTCTGAAATTAGATAGTACTGATGGTAGCACAACCTTGTGAATATACTAGAAACCACTGAATTGCATACTTTCAAGGGTGAATATTATGGCGTGCAAATTATATCTCAATAAAGCTATTCTAAAAAAGAGAGCAGGCCCAACAGTGGTTTAGAGTAAACTCAAGTGTTTTATTTTTACACATTTTTTAAAAGATAAACTCTAGTTAAGGCATTTAAATAGGCAATAGCAGAATGAGTGAGAATAATGCCAATTTGTAGAAAGAGAACTGATTCTACATTTATTGATTACTTACTCTGGGCCAGGAACTGCTCCGGGCACTGTAGGAACAGCAGTGAATAACAACACAGAAGCAGAGCGTTGCAGGCCCCATATTCTATTTCTTAAAATTCTTTTGTTCTCTCATTTTCACTGCGTGACCCTTACATTTAGTTGAGACTGTACCTTGCACCCGATGCTAACACATGAAATTCTGGGTTAAGTCTTGAGACGACAAGCCTCCCTAACTAACCACAGCTTAAGAAAAGTTCTAGATGGAGAATAGAGAGGAAAGTGTTGTTGCAGGTGCAGAAGGAGGCAGGATTCCAAACAGTAAAACCTTTTAGGGGAAATTCATCAGCTAGGGACACAGCTTCTGAGAGATTTCCAAGAAAACATCTTGGTCTGCATTCAGTTCCCTTAGCTTTCTGTTAGTAAACAAACGGAGACATCTGAACTTCAGAGGTTACTAAACCTCCCGTGGCAGGTAACCTTCAATCTCAGAAGGTGTTTTATACTAATAAATTGTAAGAGTTAGAATATTCACATTAGGGGGCTTCCCTGATGGTGCAGTGGTTAGGAATCCATCTGCCAATGCAGGGGACACAGGTTCGATACCTGGTCCGGGAAGATCCCACGTGCCGTGGAGCAACTAAGCCCGTGCGCCACAACTAGTGAGCCTGCAAGCCACAACTACTGAAGCCTGGGAGCCACAACTACTGAGCCTTTGCTCTAGAGCCCGTGTGCCACAACTACTGAGCCTGCGTGACACAACTACTGAAGTCCGCGTGCCTAGAGCCAGTGCTCCACAACAAGAGAAGCCACCGCAATGAGAAGCCCGCGCACTGCAACGAAGAGCAGCCCCCACTCGCTGCAACTAGAGAGAGCCCGCGCGCAGCAACGAAGACCCAATGCAGCCAAAAATAAATAAAATTAAATTAAATTAAAAAAATCCCAAAACTGTAGCAAGTTGAAAGTAAAAATCCTCAGTAATTTTATTCTCCAGTGAACAATTCGGTGTTAACTGTGTGTGTGATTTGGGTTCTCTTTTTTATAAAAATGAGATAATATTCTGTGTTCAGTAATCTTTTCTCCCCACTTTATAACTGACCATGGGCATCTTTCCCTAGCAAATGCAAGATTCTTATTTTCTAGTAGTTCCACAGATGCCAGTGAAGCACAGGACAGCACTACAGGGCGGGTCTCAGCACTACCTTCACTGTTTGCTGGAGGAGCGTCCACGTTCCCTGGTGCTAAAGAAGATGGTTCTGGTTGTCCTGAAGTCCACCCTGTGCCGCTCACCTGAAGCAAGTGGAGAAAAGTCGTTACCAGCTAAGCAAGAAAAGTCATAAAAAACAAATAACAGGGGAAAAACCTAGTAATTTAAACAGTCACCTTCCTACCTGGATTAGTGGGAAGGAAGGATAAGATATTAAAATATACCTGTTCTTAAGTCTCTGTTTCCATGCTCGAATTCCTTATTTCTCCTTTTCTTTAAATAAAAATTTTATTACGCAATAATTTCAGACTTACACAAAAGTTGCAAAGATAAAAGCTTCTATAGACTCTTCACCCAGCTTCCTCTGATGTTAAAATACCCAGGGTACATTTGTCAAAGCGAAGAGTCGTCACTGGTACAGTATTCGCTAAACTCCAGACTTTACTTGGGTTTCACCAATTTTCCCACCAGTGTCTCTTTTCTGTTCCAGAACCCAGCCAGGACCCCAGGCTGCATTCGTCACGTCTCCTCAGTCTGCTCTGCTTTGTGACAGTTTCTCAGTTTTTCCTTGTTTTTCAGGACCTTGAAACTTTTGAAGGGTACTGATAGGTATTTTGTAGAATGCCCCTCACTTTGAGTTTGTCTGATGTTTTCTTATGATTAGACTAGGTCTGGGGGAGGAACAGCAGAGAGGACGTGCCCCCTCAGTGCCTCATGTCAACACGACTGTGCACTAGTGATGCCAATCTTTTTCACTTGGTTAGGTTGGCGCCTGGCAGTCTTTTCCCTGTAAAGTTACCGGTTCCCCCTTTCCATCCTCTAGGCCTGGGAAGCGTCACTAAGTCCAGTCCACATGCAAGGGGAGGGGGGTTAAGCCCCACCTCCAGAAGGGTGGAGAGGTATATGCATGATTTGGAATCTTCTGTAAGGAAGACTCTCCTTTCCCTCCATTTCTTTATGCAATCATCCATTTATATTAGTATGGATATTTATTTATTCTTTGGATTATAGTCCAATACTATCATTATTTTGTTGTTCAAATCGTTCCAGCTCTGACCACTGGCACCTCTTCCAGTTTGGTTCCTGAGTCCTTCAGACATGTCCTCGTCCACTCCCCCTGCCCGGCCTCCTAGCACTTCCTTTCTTCTAGCACCATAGGGCGCTCCAGGCTTATCTGCCGCAGCAGCCCCAGTCCTAGAATCGGCCATCTCTCCAAAGGCAGCCCTGGGTCCTTCCACTGGAAAACAGCATTTAGAAACCAAGGTGTGGGTGCTGGGTGTGCCTGTTGTCCTGGGGTGTCACTGTCTCTAGGCCTCTCAGTGGACAGAGCTAGGTCATATATCTGTGTGTACTAACCCGTGTGTACACACGTATCTGCAATTGGTTCTCCATCGTGTGTGTGTGTGTGTGTGTGTGTGTGTGTGCGCACATATAGATATATAAAGACAGAGAGACACTAAAATAAACATGAATTCATACTAATAGCTCCAACTCTAATCCACACCAAACCGTTCATCTCTCTCCTCTCTTCAGCCCGTCATCTCTATTGCTAACATTTCTCAGCTACTAATCATGGATATTCTGTATCTACACCAAACCGCTCATCTCTCTCCTCTTTTCAGCCCGTCATCTCTATTGCTAACATTTCTCAGCTACTAATCATGGATATTCTGTATCTACACCAAACCGTTCATCTCTTTCCTCTTTTCAGCCCGTCATCTCTATTGCTAACATTTCTCAGCTACTAATCATGGATATTCTGTATCTACACCAAACCGTTCATCTCTCTCCTCTTTTCAGCCCGTCATCTCTATCGCGAACATTTCTCAGCTACTAATCATGGATATTCTGTATCTAGTTCCATAGTAAACAGTAGCAGCAGATCACGACAGCACACGCTTCTCTTTTGTTTTCTGTTCCCATCTTTTTTGATAACTATTTCTGGTAACTACTGATTCTGTCAAAGATAACATGTACATAATGTGCAAATTATAATAGCAAAAAAAAAAACCAAGGTTTAGCAATGTATACAACTTTACATAATTTTTCTTGAAAATCAGTTGAAGGACTGAGTAGCAGTTAAGCAAACGGTGGCCCCTCCCCATCGGGACTGGAAGATGCAGGGCAGCTAACAGAACATCTGGGGCTATAAGCCAGGGATCGCGTACATTTCCTTAAAGGACCAGTTAGTAAATACTTTAGGCTTTGCAGGCCTCATGTTCCCTGATCTAAGCGATTTGGGGAAAATGCACAGAGGGACCATGGATTGTTGTTACTACTCCTATCAGAATACGAAGATGAGGTTAATGAAACGGCACTTGTTGAAGGCTTCCTCTGCACTGGGTACCAGCTACTTTTATCTGTGTTAACTCAATTCATTCTCACAATAGCCTTGAGATATGTTCTACGTACACAGCTAAATAGGGACAATGAGATTCAAACCGCTCTTAAAATCTGGGTTAAAAAAACAACAACAACGGGCTTCCCTGGTGGCGCAGTGATTGAGAGTCCGCCTGCCGATGCAGGGGACACGGGTTCGTGCCCCGGTCCGGGAAGATCCCACATGCCGCAGAGCTGCTGGGCCCGTGAGCCACGGCCGCTGAGCCTGCGCGTCCGGAGCCTATGCTCCTCAATGGGAGAAGCCACAACAGTGAGAGGCCTGTGTACTGCAAAAAAAACAAACAAAAAAAAAAACAAAAAAACCCCCAAAAAACTGTCTTCATTCTTTGTCAGTTCCAAAGCTCTGAACCGCACTGGGGAGACCCCTAGTAAGACGTCCTCAAGCCTCCCTCGAAGCTGGGTATAGGGCACGGGACTGAATTCTAGCCAGCAGGCTATGAGCAGAAGTGACATGTGCTACCTCTAGATTGTAAAAGGATGGGGCACTTGCTTTCCCGAATGTCCGTCCTCCTCCCGCTGGCTGGGAAAGGTCATGAACTGGAGCAGCCACTCTGCACCCTGAGGGAGGAGCCACACAATGAGAGGAGCAAAATCCATACCCCGGTCAGCCCTGGACGGCCCACCTCTGCACTGCTGGTGGGAAATTAACTCCTACCTTATTCCAGGCCCGACTGTATTTCAGGGCTGTTTGCTACAGCAGCTTAGCCCATATCCTAACTGAAACATTTTAAATATATGCCCTTTATAACTTTACTGTTGATAACTTTAGTTATGCCTTAGAAGCACACATGAAAATTATGTGAAGTGTAACACATACCTCAGGAGAAGCATGAGAGGCAAAAAAATCTTCCTCCTTTGGTGGAGGGGACAAAGGTGGTACCACACAGCTATCAAGCCACAGCTGGAACAAAAACACATGCAGCGCTCAGCATTTCACTTGCTTCAAAGTGTCTGTTTAACGCTCTTCACTCCCTTTCTGGAGGCCTGTCTGCTAAAGATTTGTACTTTCCATCATTATAAAGTCAGGGCCCCTGAGCACATTTTAGTAACACATCAATCCAGTAACTTCTGCCACCAGACCCTGTGGAAGACAGTCGCCAGCTCCCCAAGCCATTTCCGGAAAGGAAAGAGCCAGGGCTTCACGTCTAAGGGAAGGTTCCAAAGTACAGTCAACCCCCATCATTTGTGGATTCCACGTCTGCGAATCTGTCTACACGCTACAATTGACCTGTGACCCCAAATCTGCCGCCCTGCACGGACACACGCAGAGCAGCAGAGAGTCTGTCACCCCAGGTGCACGTCCCCAGCTGAGGTGGAACAAGGCGACGCTCTGCTTCCTTGTTTCGGCTCCTGCTGTAAACACGGGTCCCTTTTACGGGCTGTTTACTGACACGCTTTCCACATTTTTGTGCTTTTTGTTGGTGGACCCATTGTTTACAATGGTCTCGAGCACGGTGCTGAAGTGCCACCTCGCGTTCCTAACCACAGGGATGCAGTTAGCTGAGCGTCATTCAGCTCGAGCCACGACGCCCTTGGCCGCCAGCTCAGTGTCAGTGAGTCAACAATATACACTAAAGAAGGTGTCTTTAAACAGAAACACAGGTAAAATAAGGTTAGTGCTGATCAGCTGACAAAGGTGATGCTGCAGGACTCCCGTGCAGTGTTCAAAGCAAACTTACCAAGCAGGACCGTGAATAGTAAGAATCCACTACACGCTGTTTCCTTGTAAGAGAAGCCGGCTAGAGAGTTTTACTGTTTGGGGTAAGAACTACTTTTTCTACTGAAACAAATGTTCCTCTGAAGGAGACCCCCCCGCCACAACCCGCTGTGCTTACGTCAGTGCCATGCTTCCGGGTTGCCTGGGAGGCCAGCACCTTGATTCTCTCCCTATAAAGCTGGGCAGCGCGACTGTTGTACTTGGCATTGGTGTCGTTGGTGTCACACCCGTGTTGATGGAAAAAGGAAGACTGCAAAGGAAAGTACGCGGGTTAACAGCATCGCTGCATTAAATCTAACGTGGTGGTCAAAAACGTTACTGCATGCTATGAAGGATTCTTTTGAAAATACTAGTGAAAACCAAAATAATTTAAACCATGAAAAATTTTTATAAAATTTTTCCTTGTAAAAGGGGTAATACCTTCCACAGATGTAACATTAACATTCTGGTAAAAGTGGACATGAGATGTGCCTCCCAAGACAAAATAACTGGCCCTTCCTTGCTCCACTAAGCCACCTCCTGCTCCACTAAGCCACCTCCATCATCCGGAGTGCTATTTGGGGGGACGCTTTCCACTTGGGACTACTTTTAATTTGAGGAACCCACTTTAGTGTAGATTCCACTAAACTGGAATTCTTTTTCTTTGTATCTATATGAGATGATTTTTTGTTTTTGGCTCTGCTGTGCAGCGTGTGGGATCTCAGTTCCCCCATCAGGGACTGAACCCGGGTCACAGCAGTGAAAGCCCGGGATCCTAACCACTAGGCCACCAGGGGGCTCCCTACATTGGAATTTTTGACAAGTCAGGAGCCATGCTAACCTTCTCCTTGTCGAGCACTATTTCTTCATCAGCGGAGACCACAGCATAGGCAAGGTGATGAAACAGATGTTTAGACAATTAGAGGACACTGCTTTCAACCACCTCTGATCTATGTACAGACAATGAATTACAGTATTCATATCTTAATTGAAGCAGGTGTTCTAAAAGCCTGCATGAGGGATCCTCTTATTAACTCAATGGGATGTGTAACGGTACGGAGCACCCACATGTACTAGGTCTTGTCTGGTCCTTTGTGGGCACCATTCCGTCAAATCCTCGTGGCCAGACTCTCAGGGAAACTGAAGCAGAGAGTTTCAACAACTTGCTCAATGTCACACAGACAAGCGAGGGGCAGAGCTGGCACTCAAACCCAAGCAGGATGGTTCCAATCCCACTGCTTGAGCTCAAGGACCACTGACTGACCTGCCTCACCCCATCTGCCCCATCTCCACTGGCTGAGACGAGGAAGCTGCTCTCTGGAGTTGGTGGGGGACTCTGCAGCCTAGGAAGGTTTAGTAACAAGGACAGATACTATCAAACCCACAGTATTAAGTTGAGGAACAAGTTTGCGGACATAATGAAAATGGGTATGGGTTTCTAATAACATGCTTGAAATACTTAAGGCACGCATTCTCAACAGGGGCAAAAATGGTTTCCTGGAAAGTGGAAAAAAAAAATCTTAGTTATTACAATGGTTTGTAGCCTTCCAAAGATCACCCTTACCTGACAAAATCATATTCCTTAGTATTTAATTTCTCTCAGTAGGGAAAACTAAATCCAACTTAGATTTAAAATAAGTTCATCTATTAATTCAATTTTCCTGCTTAAGGAACAATAATGAAAAACCTGAGATACGCTGGTCCAGGGGAGTCTGGGTATTCTGAAGACTACTATTTTAGATTTACTGTTTTAATTTTAAATATTTAATTGATGCTAGACATAATTTTTATTTGAAATGTAGACAAATTTGATTTCCAATACTTTGCATGTTTAATGGTATGTCTAAGGGAATTCTATTTACTCAACCTATATCATTTTGGCATACCATTATAAAAACACGATGGTATTTTATATAAAGGATGATTTTGCTGGCTAGATTTATAAGGCTGACAGTTTAGCGTTTTAGAAATCAGATATACTGAATTTGTAAATGAAGTTTAAAATGTGTGAGGATCCTTAACTAGATTTGTAAATGGGGTTAAGGAAATTTGCTCTTTTAAAATTATAAATTAATTGAACACTTAAAAAGTTATTTTTTAACACAGAAATTACTAAGTTTATAGATTGATACATGATACTTATAAACTGTAATTGAAGATTTGGAAAACAGGTTCTTTAATCTGTAGATTTAATAAATTAAATAAAATTCAGGTAAAAGAAGCTAGAAGCATTCCATCTGAGTACAAAAGTCACCCTCAGATACTAAAGAACTGTATTATCACAAAGAAGTCTCCCAATTCCTCTATGCCATCACTTCCTGGTTTAATTTTCTTCAAATCACTTATCACCACCTTTTACTTTGTTTATTTACTGCTTTACTTGCTCTCTGTCTCTGCCTGTAAGGGCGGGGTCTCATCTGTCTTGTTCATCACTGTATCCTAGCCCAGAGCTTCGTGTTTATTAGGTTTTGAATAGATTTCTGGATAAACAAGCGAGCTGGGTCGTCCAGCTCCTAAGCCCATGTCTTCGCGAGGTCCGACAGGGCCTCCCAAACTCTTACATGGAAACGTTAAACTTCTTCACTAGTGCAACACATATTTATACAAGAAGAAAACGACAAGTCTGAAATGAACTTACTGCATTAGCATTTCCTCCAACTTGCATGCATCGCAATTGAAACCAAGACCAGTTAGAATCCAACTCTGTAGATCTAAATGGAGAAAATATTCTTAAATGTTAATACTGTTCTTCCCCGTAATCAAGCCACTAAACTTCTGAGGATAAGCCTTCCTCGATCTTCCAGATCCTGAAGAATCCTAAGTTTGTGTTAACAGTGACACATGCTTCCAGGGTGCTAGGGCTCCAGGGTGCACACTAGCTGGTACAAGCCACTCCTGGCCCCTCTCACCCTTCCTAGAAGCCACGCCTCCAAAAAATAGACGTACTGTTTGGATTTTTTTCAGGTTGGCTATCGATTTGCCCAGTGTGACCCCTAACAGGAGCCTGGAGGGTGCTCACAGTCTTACCATCAAGTAGAAGGGAGTCTCAACATCACTCAACATCACCACCACCAGGGAGCGGAGAAAACTCAGGTTTTAATGCTGCTGAAGTGAAAACGGCAAGGGCCTCCTATCCCCCACCAACACCTTATGCCCTACTTATCTATAATCTAAGATCAAATCAGAGCAAGAAAAAGGCAATAATTGTAGTCCCTTACAAAAATAATTCACCAAGTGATCACCGTAAAGCAAGATATGACTGTGCGACAATATTAGAAATCTTTCTATTGAATCCACAGACATGAGCAAAAGGCAAGGCTAACCCATATT
The DNA here is from genome assembly GCF_963924675.1 of Phocoena phocoena. Taxonomy (NCBI): domain Eukaryota; kingdom Metazoa; phylum Chordata; class Mammalia; order Artiodactyla; family Phocoenidae; genus Phocoena; species Phocoena phocoena. The sequence goes on along the minus strand of NC_089229.1, from coordinate 6,399,242 downwards.
CAACACTAGATTGTCCCACACTAACTGGAAAGGAATGTGGACATTTTAAAATGGGTATAGGTTGGGCTTCCCTGGTGGCGCAGTGGTTGAGAGTCCGCCTGCCGATGCAGGGGACACGGGTTCGTGCCCCGGTCCGGGAAGATGCCACATGCCGCAGAGCGGCTGGGCCCGTGAGCCATGGCCGCTGAGCCTGCGCGTCCGGAGCCTGTGCTCCGCGACGGGAGAGGCCACAGCAGCAAGAGGCCCACGTACCGCAAAAAAAAAAAAAAAAAAAAATCTCTTTTTAGAATTTGCTTACCAAGCGAGGTGACTAAGTTACGTATCTTGCTCTGAAATCCTTTCCCTGAAAGATCTTGCTTAGTTACCACATTTCCAAGTTGAGTTAGGCACCAGCCCCACCCCCCTTGGTCACAGGGTGGCAGCTCACAGCACAGTCTCTGGAGGCAGCCTGAAAGTGCAAATCTCAACTCTGCCATTACGGGTTGTACGGCCTTGGAGAAATTACTTAACCTCTCTGCACCTTACTTTCCTCATCTGTAAAGTAGGGATAATTACAGTATTATCCATTTTGCTCTCACAGAAATTAAATAAGCTAATATCTGAAAGGTGCCTGCCTCACGGTAAACACCACATGGCTAAAATTCTCATCAACACCACCATTATCATCATCGTGGTGACGCCGCCACACTGTTAGAAGCGGCAAGCTCCAGAGGACAGGATGTCCCACATTTTTCTCTCAACTCCTAGCACAGGAACATAATAGGTACCTGAATGTGGGCCGACTTTAAACATTTTTTTTTTTTTTTTTTTTTTGCGGTACGCAGGCCTCTCACCGTTGTGGCCTCTCCCGTTGCGGAGCACAGGCTCCAGACGCGCAGGCCCAGCGGCCATGGCTCACGGGCCCAGCCGCTCTGCGGCATGTGGGATCCTCCCAGACCAGGGAACGAACCCGCATTCCCAGCATCGGCAGGCGGACTCTCAACCACTGCGCCACCAGGGAAGCCCCAACATTTTTAAAAGTCCTAAAATTGAGGATATGCATACTCAAATTTGCTAATCTGCCTTACATTTTTTAAATTAATTTTTACTGGAATATAGTTTCTTTACAATGCTGTGTTAGTTCCTACTGTACAGTAAAGTGAATCAGCTATTTGTATACATATATCACCTTTTTAAAAAAATTTTATTTATTTATTTATTTATTTTTGACTGCGTTGGGTCTTCGTTGCTGCATGGGGGCTTTCTCTAGTCGTGGTGAGCAGGGCTACTCTTCGTTGCAGTGCGTGGGCTTCTCACTGCCATGGCTTCTCTTGTTGCGGAGCACGGGCTCTAGGCGCGCAGGCTTCAGTAGTTGTGGTTCGTGGGCTCAGTAGTTGTGGCACACGGGCTTACTTGCTCCGTGGAATGTGGGCTCTTCCCGGACCAGGGCTCGAACCCGTGTCCCCTGCATTGGCAGGCGGATTCTTAACCATTGCGCCACCAGGGAAGTCCCCGTGTGTCTTTCTGAATTATGGTTTTCTCTGGGTATATGCTCAGCAGTGGGATTGTTGGGTCACATGTTAATTCTATTTTTAGTTGTTTTTTTTTTTTTTTTTTTTTTTTTGGTGGTACGCAGGCCTCTCACTGTTGCTAGGGAGCATTGGTGCATTGGTATTTATTTAAAATAAATAAATAAATTAAATAAATAAATTTATTAAAAAAATACAAAACGAAAATAACAAGCTGGGCTCTGGCCACATGCCAGGATTCATGTGAGTTCATTTGCTCACCCCTCCCAAAGCCCTAAGATGAGTATAAGCCTTCTCATCTCTACTTTTTAAGGGAAGGAAACTGAGACACAGAGAGGTAAGGAACATGCTCACCTTACCAACAGCGAGGGATGGCAACGGGATTCAGACCCCCAGCAGCCAAGCTGCAGCATCCGCACACCTAGCACTGCCTTGTGACTCTCTGGGGTGCCTACTGCACCCAGGCTCACATCAGCCTTCCCTTCCCACGTGTACCCCGCAAGGGCCTCAGGAGTATAAAGTTTAAGGTCCCAGACTGGCCCTCCCAAGGTCACATAGATCTTCCCCTTTGAATCTTATCTCTCCTCATTTTCCTATGCATATAAAAACTAGCTACTAAACAGTTCACTTTTTCCCACCTCTATATCTTCTCGTAAATTCTGAGTGCGGCCCTCCTTTTTCCCTACCTTGTCTCCGTTATCAAAATCTCACCAGACCTTTGAAGTTCACTGCAAATGTGACCTCCTCCTTTACACTTTGCCTAATTTTCCAACCAGAAGTAGACACCATGCTCTGCTTCTATCAATGTTCTTTATAGTTTATCTTCTTATTTAAGTTGTATTTGTACCCCCAGCCCACCAACAGTGATCCAAGGGTGAGACCCCCTGCACTTGTCACAGCTCATGACATACTTAATGGTGAACTTGAGAATAAACAGAGCCAGAGAGAGGAGCACTGGGACACTCAGTGTCACAGGCACTGGGCGAAGAGCTCCGAGGCCTGTGGGGTGGGAAGAGGCCAGACAATTAGGTCCACTCTGCAGTCAGCTCCCAGTGCAGCTTGCCATTTCCGCAGATGCCTAACCTACCTTTTCCTTTTTGCTTGGCAAAAGCCGTAGTCTAAAAATTTTTTTCCCTTTGTAAACTCGTTGACTTGAAATTCTACTTAAAAACAAAACAAAACAAAACAAAACCTCCGGAGTTCCCTGGTGGAGCAGGGGTTGAGAGTCTGCCTGCCAATGCAGGGGACACAGGTTCGAGCCCTGGTCCGGGAAGATCCCACATGCCGCGGAGCAACTAAGCCCCTGTGCCACAACTACTGAGCCCGTGTGCCACAACTACTGAAGCGCCTAGAGCCCATGTTCTGCAACAAGAGAAGCCACCGCAATGAGAAGCCCGCGCACCGCAATGAAGAGCGGCCCCCGTTCACCGCAGCTAGAGAAAGACCACGTGCAGCAACGAAGACCCAACGCAGCCAAAAATAAATAAATTAATTTAAAAAACCCCATAAAACTAAAAAAACACAAAATCTCCTTTAAAATAAACATTCCACCCATGCCAAACTGTTAATATGTTCATGCCTGTGAAATGGGACTCTGTGTGTGTGCGCACGTGTGTGTGCAGCCAGCTAGCACGGGGAGAGGAAGGAGAGGGAAGGGGGTTCTAGAGCAGGGACTTTCACTTCCTACTTTATATACTCTGGGACTGTTTGGATTTTTTTCCCAGTGAACTAATGTTTGTAAATTTTTTTTTTTTTTTTTGCGGTACGCGGGCCTCTCACTGCTGTGGCCTCTCCCGCTGCGGAGCACAGGCTCCGGACGCGCAGGCTCAGCGGCCATGGCTCACGGGCCCAGCCGCTCCGCGGCCTGTGGGATCCTCCCAGACCGGGGCACAAACCCGTGTCCCCTGCATCGGCAGGCGGACTCTCAACCACTGCGCCACCAGGGAAGCCCTGTAAATTTTTTAGTCAATAAAAAATGTTTAAAGAGCAGCCCTCTGCCTCATGAAAAGAAAATCCTTAGTACCCTCATCATCCTTGACTTTCTCTTGCCCAAATCCTAGACTGTTGCCCTTGGGTTATATGTACAGTGATTTTTTTTTAAAAACAGTTGTTCTTGAATCATTTATAAGCATCATGATTCATACAGTTATATTTATCTAACTTTTAAAAGGGTAGTGATTAAACCTGCAACATCCCAAACAGGCCCTGCTGTCCAGCCTCATCAGGCTTTCAGGCAGCCCTTCCCTCAGCTGGGGAACACGTCAGAAAACCACCTGATTTCCTGGAATGGTTTAAGCTGGTGTTGTGCTGCAGTGGTGAGGAAAAGGGAGGGCCAGGTTCCGATGGGCGGGACCTCGCAGAGAGGAAGAGGGAAAGAGCGCAGTGAGAGAGAAAGGAAGGCAACACACTACGCGTAGCCTCAGTCTAGGCATCGCGACCTCTGGACAGAGTGGGTCACCACGTACTAACTGGGGACAACTGACCTGGGGGAAAAAGTACATGAAGAATAAACCCGCCCTGGCAACCAAATCCCTCCACATTTCAAAAAGAGACAAGGTCAGGACAGTGTATTAAAAATATCCTGGGTCCAGCATCTAAGAAAAAGGAAAAGAAGACAGGAAACTGATAGATATTCTGGAAGTAGTAAGAACCCCCAGGAGAATTCCCTTTTCTAAATCATGGCCTATGGAGTTCTATGGCTATAACATTTAGCCCATTTTGCTCTGATAAATTGATTTCTGAAAAAAAGAACTCAGGAAAGTACATAAAGTTTTTTTCAGTTAATCCATTAAGAAGAAAGTTATGGGGACTTCCCTGGTGGTACAGTGGTTAAGAATCTGCCTCCCAATGCAGGGGACACGGGTTCGAGCCCCGGTCCGGGAAGATCCCACATGCCGCGGAGCAACTAAGCCTGTGCGCCACAACTACTGAGCCTGCGCTCTAGAGCCTGTGAACCACAACTACTGAGCCTGTGTGCTGCAATTACTGAAGCCCATGCACCTAGAGCTCGTGCTCCGCAACAAGACAAGCCACTGCAACGAGAAGCCCGCGCACTGCAACGAAGACCCAATGCAGCCAAAAATAAATAAATAAATACGTTTAAAAAAAAAAGAAAGAAAGTTATGTTGTTATTATTACTGTATAGTTTTTGCGCCAGGATACAAAATATCTCATTACAAATTATCATAGATTTTATCCTACAGGAACAAATGCTCTTTATGGTAATCACACTGTAGTATCAGTATTCCTTAAGTCATAATATAAAATAAAACTGCTTGCCATGATTTCAAACAGCCTGCCTGCCTAGCTGGCTCCTTCCCTGGAAAAAGAACTGGCAGGGAAACAGGTGAGCTGACCTGGGGAGGCCAGCCGTACAGAGATCTGAGCCACGACTGCTCAGGGGTGCCCCTGCACTTCCAGCCCCCTACTGGACTGTGGGACTGTGTCCAGAGGGGGCATCTTTCTCTGATGGCCACAAAGGCCCCAGAGAGGCTACTACCAAGAGGTCAGAGCAGAGACAGGAACTAGCCAGAGGGGCCCAGGCAGCCCACGTCTTTCACATTGCAAACATTTGAAACTGCCACTAAAATTCATGCAAAAATCATTCCCTCGGGCTCTGCTATAAGTGTCGTTGGAAGCTGAGCTGCTGCAGCCCTGATCTGACGAGGGTCTCCCGCCACCTGCAGTGACTCTCCACCTGGAGGAGCGACAGAGACCCCTTCCCCCAGGAGGCGGCAGAGCAAGACTCCTGCGTGCTGCTAATTATCAGAGACAAGAAAGGAAAAGGAGATGCTGCCTCAAGCCTTCTGTTCTGACTGTGGCTTCAACACTGCTTCCTCTCACACCAAGCTCTACAGCACAGCGACCAAGTAGGAAAGAATTCATTTTCCGAGTTTACTCAATTACACAAGATTTAAATCTCCCTGACTCATAACCAACCTCTCATTTTACTTGACGTCAAAGCAAACACAAAGGAGAAGGGGAGAGAGACCCACGTAGCGAGGTAATCACTCCCACCCGCAGCGAGGAGAGTCCCCCTTTTACCGAATAAAGCTCAGGTGAACACCGAGCGACCGGTGTGACCCCGAGCAGTCGATGCACAGCAGCACCCCGTACGTGATGCTGGCCCAGCTGGGATTCTTGGCACCGCAGTCAAAACACACCTGAAAGAAAATTTCAAAATTCAGTTACTCATCGATTCTTATTAGCCAAATGAGCCATCCTATAGGACAATACAGGATTTGGCTTCAAAGCTGCTTAATCTTTACACTTTAAACTGATTATCAGAGGGAATTCCCTGGCAGTCCAGTGGTTAGGACTCAGCATTTTCACTGCCAGAGCCCAGGTTCAATCCCTGGTGGGGGAACCAAGATCCCACAAGCTGCACAGTACGGCAAAAAAAAAAAAAAAAAAAAAGAATAATAGATAAAACAAACGGGTTATTAGAAAAATACCTCACCTAGATTTTTTTTAAAAACCTCAAATTTCTATTTCTTTTATTATTATAATAATGTTACTGTATTATATAATTATATATCAATAGACTATTAATATAATGCATTAATTATATGTTATATATTTTTGCATATCTATCATAATAGTACATAGTGAAGAGAACTTAGATGTGTTTATTGTCTCACATATGACTCATGACTCATGCATGAAGCATCAACAGGGTTCCTACCACTCACATGAATGAACACTAGACAGGGATGTCCCCTGCTGGAAATGCCCAAGGCCTTACTGTCCCCTGGGCAGTGGCTCTCTACCAAATGTCAGGCGTCTGTGCATATTTCTTCTCTCCCCAACCAGAGGAAGAGAGCTCCCTGGATGCTCCCCTGGATCCTGCCCTCCGGGTACTCACCCCCCCATGTAATCCCCACCCTCGATTTGCCCAGGAGGCCCGTGTGACCAATGATATGGCAGAAGTGCTGCTGCGTCCCTTCCGGGGTGAGGTCATAAAAGACCCTGGGGCTTCCTTTCTCTCTCTCGCTCTTCCCCCAGATCACTGGCTCTGGGGGACGCCAGGTGCCATGTCTTGAGGACACTGGGTCGCCCAGTGGAGAGAGCCACGTGGAGAGGAACTGAGGCCTTTAGTCCAACAGCCAGTGAGGAGCAGAGGCCGGCTGACCACCACGTGAGTGAGCTTGGAGTGGAGGCCCCAGCCTCCCGAGAAGCCCTGAGCCTTCCTTCCTCAGCACTGACTAAAGTCAACATTCTTCACCTGATAACAGGCGCACAAACGTACTTTAGAATACACAGTGCTTGCTGTGGAAATGAATACTTATGAGTAATTAGAGCCAGGACAACAGGACAGTTAAAAATTCCACAAATAATAGACTTGTTTTGAATTGTTTTCCAGAAAAAATAAAACTATATTTTAGCTAACTGAGCCACCCCCAGATTCCCGGCCCTCCGAACCTGCGCGAGACAACTTGTGTTTGTTGTTTTAAGACGCTGAGCTCCGCAACAGAGGCTAATAGAGAGAGCTGTTCCTGCGTGAGATGCCGTGTCCTTCATGACCTCTGCCCCCTCCACTCTGTCCAGGTCACTGTTATAACTCAGACACACAGCTCACGTCCAAGGAGTGGGCCCCCTCCTGCACAGCTCGGAGCTCCTGCAGCGTCGGGGGCCTTTCCCTCACCTTGCCTTCCGCCCGCATCCGCACAGAGCTCGGACGTGGCTAGCGCTCAATGAATGTTTTCTGTGTGTTTTCTCGTCTCCCACAGAGCCTGAAAAATAGTGATCTACCCGTACAAAGCATTCAGGAAATATATGTTAATCAAATGAACAACTTATAAAACTTATTACCAGCTCAAAAATTAGCACCAGCCCCCTCAACACTGAAGTCAAACATTCTTCATCTGATAACAGGACACAAAAGTACTTTAAAATACACAGCGCTTGTCATGGAATTAATATTTGTAATTAATTAACATCAGCACAACAGAGTGGTAAAAATTCCACGAATATGCTTCCCTGGTGGCGCAGTGGTTGAGAGTCCGCCTGCCAATGCAGGGGACACGGGTTCGTGCCCCCGTCTGGGAGGATCCCACATGCCGCGGAGCGGCTGGGCCCATGAGCCATGGCCGCTGAGCCTGCGTGTCCGGAGCCTGTGCTCCGCAGCGGGAGAGGCCACAACAGTGAGAGGCCCGCGTATTGCAAAAAAAAAATTCCACAAATAGGAGGTTTTTTAAAAGCCCCCATCTTTTAGGTATGCTTTATAGGCAGAGCCACCTATGTGAAGGTTGTCTCAACTAAAACCATCAAGAAAGATCTGGGGACTTCCCTGGCAGTCCAGTGGTTAAGACACCACGCTTCCAATGCAGCGGGGAGCGGTTCAAACCCTGGTCAGGGAACTAAGATCCCACATACCATGCAGTGTGGCCAAAAAAAAAGGAAAGCAAGCTCTGGATTCTGGCCTTTTGAGGGCAATACAAGCGTGAAAACACGCGTGGATTTTCCAAAGCCCCTCATGGTGACAGGTTCACAATAAGCAGGCAGGAGTAGAGGGCTGACAGCTGACACGAGAGGCACCAGGCATTCACTCCAGTGTTTACTGACTGCCTGCTACGTGCCAGGCACTGTGGCAGAGGCTGAGGTATTAAGAAGTGGATGGCGGCACTGACTCCACAAATGCTTGCTGAGTCTCCCCATCTCCCCCTACCCCCCCACCGGACAGGCCACTGAAGTGGGAGTAAAGGACACGGAAATGAAGATGCCCTGTGGTAACAGCCATGAGAGTAAGGAATGCCCACCCCTGGGATGCCAAACAGTGGGCCCGACTCTGCCAAAGGTGCCGCCCCTCTGCAAGAGGCCACTGTGATCCCTCACTCACTTAGCTAACAGCTGTCACTATCAGTACGCCCCCGGCACACACAGAGTGCACGTACAAAAGTGGCCTGGGAAGAGTCAGCCCGCGTGGAGCCCACAGTCTAGCAGTCCCAGCGGGCAAGACAACTAGTTATAATGTTGAACCTTAGTAAGCAAGGACAGGATGCAAAAAGTTTTCTAGACAGGGCCCAAGTGGCATGTGGGATGTCAAGAATAGAGTCTAAAAGGGCAGAAGGGGCAAAAGCCTGTGCAGGAAATGGCCCTGTGCAGGGACACAACCCAGAGGTTGGGCGCACACAGCCCAGAGCAGGCAAGTCTGAGAATCACTCCCAAGGTGGTCGCAAGGCTGGTTACGAAAAGACAGCAGCGGGGCTTCTAACAAGCGGCCTCAGAATCCTCCTGACCCACCAACTAAGATGAGGAATTGCAGGCCTCTCGCCTTCCGAGATGGCCCGCACTCTTGTCTGGAGTGTGTTTCTCCCAAGGCCGTTCTCGCCTTTTGAGACAGACCACGTTCGGTCTACAGAATACGTATCTCTCTAAATAAATCCATTTCTGGACTCCCCTGGTAGTGCAGTGGTTAAGAATCCATTCCACAATGCAGGAGACACGGGTTCGAGCCCTGGTCCGGGAAGATCCCACATTGCCGTGGAGCAACTAAGCCCGTGTGCCACAGCTACTGAGCCTGCGTGCTAGAGCCCGCGAGCCGCAACTACTGAGCCCACGTGCCACAACTACTGAAGCCCGCGTGCCTAGAGCCCGTGCTCCGCAACAAGAGAAGCCACCGCAATGGGAAGCCCATGCACCACTCGCCACAACTAGAGAAAACCTGCACGCAGCAAAGGAAGGCCCAAGGCAGCCAAAAATAAATAATCCTTCTTTCTCCTGAAAAAAAAAAAAACAGATGAGGAATTGCAGAATGCAGCTCTGTGAGAGCTGGGGCCTTGTTCACCTGAGCTGAGCGCTGAGCACTGAGCCCGGCACAAAGCAGGCACCAAATGCAAATACAGGTGGTGGAAGAGCTCACGAGCCGAGACTGGGCCCTGTGGGATCTGAGGTCAGAGGGCAGTTCGAAATCCAAGTCTGGCTCTCTGTTGGAGCAGGGACTCCATTTTGTTTTGATGGGCAATCCTAAACCAAAGTGGAGATATGGTCTTCTAAGCAGAGTATCAGTTCTTATGGTGATGAAAAGTAGTTTTGGACGAACAATTTGTTTTGCTACATGGTCAGAATAATTGCTATAGAAATCACAGCTAATATTGAGTGTTTGTTCCATGTCAGGCACTGCTGCTGGCCAACAGAATCTTGATAACAACCCTATAAGAAGGTACTGTTCTTATGCCCATCTGGGCCAGCTTCTGGGCCTGTGTGTGATTGACGCAGTCACACAGGACACTGCACACAGAAGCGCCCATGGGTGGTTAATGGTCTGCTGTCTCATCTTGAAATTCTTAGTACTTTTGAAACAAGGGCCCTGCATGTTCACTTTGCACATTTCAAGTTCCCTGCAGAGTATACAGCGCCAGTTTTCATCCCCGTGTTAGAGAAAACTAAGGAAACGTGAAGTTAAGTGTCATAGCTAAGACGTGGTATCACAGAGACTGGACCCCGGGCAGTCTGCCCCGGAGCGCACTCGTCACCCCTTCACTACGCCGCCTCTTACCCCGCCAGGCAGCCCTTTATCTGTCCTCCAGGCACTAGATAGACCATCTGCTTCCCGAAGGCAGGAGCAGTACATCCTCAGTGCTCTGCGGTGCCCGGCACGCTGCAGGTGCCTGACTGGTATTTGCTGAATGAATACTTGCTAAATAACTCAAACAATCAATATAACACTAGGGAAGAGCAGAGACAAGGGAGGATTTCACAAGCTAGAAGACTGACCCTCTGAGTTAAAACCTTTGATCCAGAGTAGAGATCCATCATACATGAGAGGGAGAATTGGACACCACATTCTAAAAGGAAACTGAGGTGTTTTTCTTTAAGTACTTTCCTGTCTTGTGTGTCTTAGAGCTCTTTTTAACCATCTCATTTTAAAAATGCTTATTAACTCTTCCACATCATTAAAACTAGTTTTCATCTTTGCTTAGGTAATGGTTTCTTATTAACAATCAAATAAAAAGTCTTAATCAAGAAATGTAACACAGGGCTTCCCTGGTGGCGCAGTGGTTGAGAGTCCGCCTGCCGATGCAGGGGACACGGGTTTGTGCCCCGGTCCGGGAAGATCCCACATGCCGCGGAGCGGCTGGGCCCGTGAGCCATGGCCGCTGAGCCTGCGTGTCCGGAGCCTGTGCTCCGCAGCGGGAGAGGCCACAACAGTGAGAGGCCCGCGTATTGCAAAGAAAGAAAGAAAAAAAAAAGAAATGTAGCACAAGACTGTGGAACACTACCAGAAAATATTCTTGCTCGATGCTTTTATGAATCCTACTACAGAATATAAAATTTTCTACAAGTGTGTTGTTCATAATTAAAATAACAACAACAAATTGCTGACATGTATTGAGGGCCAGTATATACAGGAACTGCTCTAAGTGCTTTTCTTGGATTTCCTCATTTAATCCTCACAATAACTCTCTGAATTAGACCTAGTTCATGCCTCATTTTCAGATGAGGAAAATAAGGTACAAAGTAGTCAAGTAACCTGCCCAAGGTGACAGGAAGTCCCAGGGTCTGGATAACAATTTACAAGCAAGCCCACACATGTTCCTCAAAAGTGTTCTTGGTATAAAGACACTGACTTCTTATTTAAAAGGGACATCTTTTGATGAATTCAGTCAAAGAGAATATATGTTGGGTTTCTGAGATAAAGCAGACCAAAAAATGTATAGTTTCTACACTGCTAACTGCAGATCCTAATCTGGTCTAGTTTACATCAACCCCTCTTTATAAACAGATTAACCTAAATTTGAAAATCAAGAAAATACCAAAGAAATCGGCACTGAAGAATTCCTGGAAACTCTTTCCCCTCCTGACTTTCCTACGTTCATCAGATATCACCTCCTATAAACTGTTTCCTTGCTCACTTCTCTTAGGCTGTAAAAACATGGGCTCCCCTCCACCTAGACCTAAAACAAAGACATCTAAGTTTTGTAAAACTCTGGGACTTTCTTTCTATGCCATCACGTCATGGCACACAGAGTCCATGCTGACACGACGGCCCTTTGCACTGTCCAGGTTCCACTCTGACCTGTGATCCTCAGCAGAGGGTGTCACTTTAGCCCGATGTGTCACCGCATCTCCAGCCAGTAGCGAAAAGTTGTAAGAGTCATGGGTGGGGGGAAGGGACAGTCTCTGGAGATGAAAAAAAAAAAAGGAAAATCCCCATCTCCAAAGAGAGAGACAAAAGGGAAGGAAGGGTAAGGGGTCTGTGGTGGGCTTTCTTAGCAAGAGACAAGAGTGCGAAGCCACTTAGCAGTGATCACTTAGCAGCTTTATCAGACAGGGAAACTGAGGCTGCCACCAGAGGACACAGCTTCCCTGAGGAGCTTCAGAGGTGAGCTCGGAGGCAGGGAGGGGGCGAGCCGAGCTTCCCCAAGCGCCCAGCGCTACCAGCTGGAGTTTCTGGCCCGGCGCATGCTTCCCGGCTGGGTCATAGATGGCCTGTGGTCTCCGCCCCCAGTCGCAGGAGCCGCGGGTACGCCCCCTAGCCCTCCCTCGGGCCCCCGAGCTCGCCCCCCGCTCTCTCAGGAACTCGTGTCCACTCCGCCCCCACCAAAAGCCGCCTCCGACCCCCGTAAGTTCCCCGGCCCGGTGTTAGGAGCCCACAAGTGTCCGCCCCCGGAACCCCCAGATGCTCTCGCCTCCCGCCCCCAGGACTCCCAGGTGCCCGCCCTGCCTCGGACCCTGGGGTGCGCCCCCTACCCCGCCCCTCCCTTGCTGAAGCTGCGGGGCGGCGCACAGTCCGGACCCAGGCGAGGCCCAGCCGCTGCGGCCGCACAGTGCGACGTGTCACAGGCCGGGCCGGCTCCTCCTCCCGCGGCCGCGGCCACTGGCGCCGCAGGGGCCTCCCGCAGGGTCCGGCAGGGATGCCAAGCAAGCCTGAACACGCCCGGCGGCCGTTACCTTGTTGGTGGGCACCAACCGGAGGCGCCTGAAGATGGTCAGGATATCCTGCTTGCTGGGGTCCCCCATGGTCACCAAAGAAACGAGGCACAGCTGGCCCCGCCAACCGGGAAGGGCAGAGCAGAAGCGGTTGCCGCCTCCAGGAGGTAGACGATGGCCGAAGGGCGGGGCTGCCCGTGAAGATCAGACCGGGCCTCTCGATGTCCCCGCCCACTGCCGGAGCGCACGCGCCACTCTCCCCAGTGGCCCTCGCTTAACAGTGCCACTGGCTCCGCCCACTCAGGCCCCGCCCCGGTTCCTACGCAGGAGGCTCGCGCGCTTCCTCCAGGTCTCCGCCGGGCCTCCACTCCCGGCAGTGCGTGGCGAAGCTCGGTCCGGGTCAGGTTTGTACCTGCGCGCACGGCTGGTCGAGCCACCGACGCTTCGGCTGACGGACTGCTTCCTCGGCCAAGGTCCTCTCACCTCCTCCCCGTGAGAGCGGCAGAACCTGTCACTCCAAGTGGCAAAGGAGGAAACTTGCGGGGCAAGGGCCTCCCCGCCGGCTCCCCACACCCGAGGACTCAGTCCAGGCGCCGGATTTTCGCTAGTCGCCTGAGCCCTGGTGGGAGGCGTCCTATGGCGAAAAGGATCAGTTTGGGTTATGTCAGTGAGAGTCAGCAGTTCTCCTGAGGCAAAAGGCGTTCAGTCAAATCTGATGAATATAGACAAGAAAAGCAGCTGGCCCTTTTCTACCCTTCGGCTGACATTACTAGCTGGGGGGTTTAAACGCTTGGAGAAAGGTGCCTGTTTTGCGGTAGTGGGTGTGGAGCCACTAGGTGTCACCTGAGGTTCCGCGGGTCAGGAGAAGGATAACAGGTTTTGGAGTCAAATGCAACACCTTGGCTCCAAGCTCACTCCAGCCAGCTCCTTCCCAGCTCTGTGACCTTGGTCAGATCACGTCTCTAAAGCTGGGTTTGCTCCTCTGTGCAGGGGGGTGAGAGATGGGGAATCAGTGCTGAGCAGTACAGGAGAGCAGCTTCCCAGTGAAGCCCTGGGAAAGGCTTTGGCAGTGGTCTTTCAACCTGTCTGGTTAGATGCCCTCAGGGAAGTTGGAAGCTTGCAGGGTTGGAACTATTCCAAGGAAGGGAAATGTATTACCTTCCAGAACAGTAAGTTACTTTTACAGTAAGTTTCAGCTGTGACTGAAAGTTCTGCCTTGTACTGAGTCAAAGTATATACATACCGGGCTTCCCTGGTGGCGCAGTGGTTGAGAGTCCACCTGCCGATGCAGGGGACACGGGTTCGTGCCCGGGTCCGGGGAGATCCCACATGCCGCGGAGCGGCTGGGCCCGTGAGCCGTGGCCACTGAGCCTGCGCGTCCGGAGCCTGTGCTCCGCAACGGGAGAGGCCACAGCAGTGAGAGGACCACATACTGAAAAAATAAATAAATAAATAAATAAATAACCCTGTACTTTGTGTCCCTAGGTACGGGTTTGACCCTACACAGAATACCTGGCATGTTTATGAGTCCTGTGCTTTCTGATGGGAATGGGAATGATGGTCCCATTTACTATTTGGAGTTGAAATCTTCTTACCAAGTTATATATCAGATTCAGGATATTGTCTACTCCAGTCTCCAGTATAGAGATCCCTGAGAAGAAGAAAAAAAGTGCAATGAAGTGTAGACAGTATCTACACTAGTTGGGGCATAAGGGGACACACCCCCCCAAAAAAAATACCATTTGTACACCCATCTTTCTCTTTTCTATCATCTGCTTAAGCATTCTTCATAGAACTTATTATCACCTAATGCCATAATGTGTAATACTCCCCTCAGCTGAATATAAATTTTTTGAGATCAGATGTATTCCATCTACCTCTCTATCCCCAGCACCTAGAACAAAGCCGGGCACATAGTATGCATTCAGTAAGGATGCGTGGAATGGGCTTAGAATGTAGAAAGCTGCAAAGAACGTCACTCCTAATATAATAATGAGAAAAGGCTGGATAACCTTTAAAATCATAACTTCTCTTGAGCCCATCAGAGAGCTGAGAGCAAAGCAACCAAGTAAACTGAATTCCAAAGAGAGCCTAGCCTCTCCAAACACACTTGGAACAAAGAGCTCTTTCACCTTTGGCAAAGCACAGGGGAAAGAGGTGGCTGCCATACAAGTGGGCAAGAGGAAATCAGTTAAAATTTTAATGAATTCTTAGAGGCCAAGCATGGGCTAGCATGTCAATTTGGAATAGCTAGAAGCCTCAGAAACAAGAAGAGTTTACATTCATTCACAAGCTCTTTTCCATAAACCTCCATCAGAAATCTTTCTTCATGGGAAAGATGGAGACAGAGATCTCTGACATCAGAGAGAAACCCCTTGGTAGGGCAGGCACCCAACTTTTGGGGGATGGGCACAAAACCCCACCCGCTTCCCTTCTCTCTTAGAAAGCAAAAGCAGCAAATTCACTCTCCCTCAGGCTACAAGCAAAGATCCATTGCTGCCAGGAGTAGAAGCAAAATCTAGTAATACCAAATCCTGAAGAGGATAGGAAATCCTCTTGCTCTCAAAGGAGGGTAGGCAGAAATTCATTGCTTCAGATCTGAGCATAATAGAACACAGAAGAGCTTCGAAAGAAGGGCCCAGCCAACAGGCAGGCCCACGTTGCCCTCTGGGTACTGTCCTTGCCATCTGTGTCTTATGGGGATATCCTGGTGTGGCTCTGGCCAAGTGAGACAACATTTAGTTTATTTAGTCCACCCAGTCGGACAGGAGCTTGCTGAAAGCCAAGTGCCACTCTAGGAAAAACCAGACATGCTTACATAGTCATATGGTGACTCACAAAGTCAGAATAAGCACAGATCTCATCCTTGCCCTGGTGGACTTTAGTTAGTGCTGAAAAGAAAACAAATTGCTGACTTAAAACAACAACAACACACACACACACACAATGTAAGAGCTGTGTGTTGAATTTATTCAGTGTCTTCCTGAGGACTCTAACCCAGGAGGCAGCCTTTCAGATAGCCTTGATGTACTGTTCCAAAGAGGTGAGGGAGGAGCCAGGATATATATGAATTGGGAGGGGGGGGGGGCTGGAAAAAAACATGTAGTCGAACGTCAAAAGATTACTGGGAATCACAAAAAGACATCTCAAGTTAATGATTTTAGTGCTTTTCTCCGTATGGGAAGATACAAGAATCTGGGGTTACTGAAATTTTTCCTTAGTTGTGTATCTTAACTATCTCAGGGCCAGTATCCAAAGGACAGAATGAGTCCTGTTTTTCACCATCCTGAATTCCCCTCAGGTACACTGTCAGTGGGTGACTGCAGTGGCTCTTGGCTTGATCCTTGTAGAACTGGAATGGCAGGCAACTTACGAAGTGAACACTATCTCAGACATGCCATTTCTGTACAGGTCAGATACTTTTGAAAATGAGCTCATGGAATCCTGAGCAACCTTATCTGCTTTTTAAAAATAATTAATTAATTCATTTGGGCTGTGCCGGGTCTTAGTTACAGCACGTGGGATCTTTAGTTGCGGCCTGCAGGATCTTTTAGTTGCAGCATGTGGGCTTCTTAGTTGTGGCATACATGCGGGATCTAGTTCCCCGACCAGGGATCTGCATTGGGAGCGCAGAGTCTTACCCACTGGGCCACCACGGAATTCCCAGTCTTATCTGATTTCCACCAATCCGTATATGCTCAGGCAGTGCACTTGTTACCAAACTGAACTTGGGTCTGCTTGCCCGCTGCACAACAAAGCCAGTTTACTGACACTGGGTTGTGGTGAAGGAAAGCACAGTGTTTATTGCAGGCACCAAGCAAGGAGAATGGGGAGCTCATGCTCCAAGACCCAAACTCCTCGACGGTTTTCGGGGAATGGGTTTTAAAGGCAACATTGGGGTGAGGGTTTCAGCTCGTGGGCTTTCTTCTGATTGGTTGGTGGTGAGTTAACAGGGTGATATTTCAGGAACCTTCTGGTTCCAACCAGTCTGGGGTCAATGTGCTTGGGGTCAGCATGTAGTCAACAACCTCCACCTGCGTGGGGTCTTAGTTTCTGCAGAACAACTCAAAGATGCATCAGACTGTTCTGACAGTTGTTATGAGGATGAACCAGGACTCTGCTCTATCGATGAACTAGTTTCTTGACTGCTTTTCCTTTGTTTCTACATTTCCTCACTTCCTTGATTAGTAGCTGCTTGAGTCTGGTCTTTGGAACTCAGGGAAGTTCTGGGAGACTAAAGCCGTTTTTCACAAACAAGAGACAGGGGACACAGAGGGGCTTTTGTACCCAGGAGGGCCCTGCAGAGTCCTGCTTGGTTTCACACTTCTGGAAATTCACAAATGCCCTCTCCGCCTCCGTTTTTTTGGCTGCGCTGTGTGGCTTGCGGGATCTTAGTTCCCTGACCAGGGATCGAACCCGTGCCCCCTGTGTGGAAGCGCAGAGTCCTAGCTCCTGGACTGCCAGGGAATTCACCTTGATTGATTTTTTTAAATCAATTTATTTATTTATTTTTGGCTGGGTTGGGTCTTCATTGCTGCACACAGGCTTTCTCTAGTTGCGGCAAGTGGGGGCTACTCTTCATTGTGGTGCGCAGGCTTCTCATTGCGGTGGCTTCTCTTGCTGCAGAGCACGGACTTTAGGTGCGTGGGCTTCAGTAGTTGTGGCACGTGGGCTCATAGTTGTGGCTCATAGGCTCTAGAGCGTAGGCTCAGTAGTTGTGGCGCATGGGCTTAGTTGTTCCGTGGCATGTGGGATCTTCCTGGACCAGAGCTCGAACCTGTGTCCCCTGCATTGGCAGGCGGATTCTTAACCACTGCGCCACCAGGGAAGCCCCCTGATTGATCTTTTAAAAGTAGAAATTTAGGACTTCCCTGGTGGCGCAGTGGTTAAGAATCCGCCTGCCAATGCAGGGGACACGAATTTGAGCCCTGGTCCGGGAAGATCCCACGTGCCGCAGAGCAACTAAGCCCGTGCGCCACAACTATTCAGCCTGTGCTCTAGAGCCCATAAGCCACAACTACTGAAGCCTGCAGGCCTAGAACCTGTGCTCCACAACAAGAGAAGCCATTGTGACAAGAAGCCTGTGTACTGCAACGAAGAGTAGCCCCCACTCGCCACAACTAGAGAAAGCCCGCGCACAGCAACGAAGACCCAACTCAGCCAAAAATAAAATAAATAAATTTATTTAAAAAAATAAAGAAATTTAAGCTGATGCCATTACCGCCTTTAATGGGATAAAAGATTTAGAATCCTCATTACTGTGACATTTGCAACATTACGATATTATAAAAAATAATTGGATAGTGAAATGAAAAATTATGTTTACACAAAACCTGTACTTGTACGTTTATGACACATTTATTTGTAATCAAAAACTAGAAAAAACCCAAATATCCTTCACTTGGACTAACAAACCATGGTAAATTCATTCAATGTAAACTACCCACAATAAGTAGTAACAAACTGATCCATGAAACCACGTGGATGGATCTCAGACGAATTATGTGAAGTGAAAGATAAGACGATTTCAAAAAGCTACATATTGTATGATTCCATTCATATGACATTCTGGAAAAGGCAAAACTGTGGAAACAAGACAGATCAGTGGTTTCCAGGGGCTGGAAATACAAGGAGGGGTTGATTACAGAGGACCAGGCAGAAATCTGGAGAGTGAGGGGACAGTTCTCTATCTTGTTTGTGGTGGTGGTTACATGATGTATGTGCATTTGTCAAATTATACACTAAACAGGGTGCATTTTACTGTATGTAAATTATACCTTAAAAAATAAAAAAAGATGGGAAACAAAGACGTGCTCAGCAATATGAGACTTCTCACACATGGAATGTCATTAAACATTTTTAGTGGAAGCATATTTAGGGACAGGAGGAAATGCTCATGATCAAATATTAAGAGAATGAAGCAGGGTACCAAACTACGTTTAGAGTATGATCCCAATTTTGTAAAAAACACACACATTAATGATAAGGACAATGAAACATGGGCACATGTGTATGTATAGAAAAAGACTAGAAAAAATGCACCAGAATGTCAGCAGTTATTACCTCTGGATGTTGGGACTTTAATGTTTTTCTGAATACTTTTGCTTACTTTCCAAGTTTTCATCTGAACCTTTGTTCCTTTTACAACTGCTGAGTGGTCATTAACATTGTTATTTGAAAACTATTATAGAGGGGCAGGAGCAGGCTGGCTAATCTTGACCAGGAAGTGGCGAAGGAGCTGCACACAGTTCGCTTGCGGTCAGTTTCACCTTGTTGATCAAATGCCATCCGGCTCGGGGCTGTTTGTTCTCAGACCTCTTGGCCAGGCACTCGGGTTTCTGTGGCCTTCGGTTGCCATGCTGCACGTCAGGGCTTTAGCCCGCTGACGGCCGGTGTTACTTATCCTTTCCTCAGACAGTGATGTTATTTATGCAGTTCATTTGTTCATCTGTTCCTCCCTTCCTTCATTTCCTAGCCTTTTCCACAGAGGATTTGAAGAGGTCTAAAACAGTCCAATCTGAGTTTTACTGGGTGGTCCAAAATTGATTTCATTTTTTCTTTTCAATTTCGCTCCAAAGCACTGGGGCTAGAGAGAAGATTAGGGTGCAGTGTCCGCACCAAGGAGCTTGCTGTTTAAGCAAGAAGATGTGCCAGTAGTGACACTGAGGTGCTCCAGAGCACGGAGGAGGGCCTTTCAGGCCCGGCGTCTTGGAAATGGGGTAACTCCCATTCTGGTAGGTATGTTAATGAGCGCCACTGGGGGCAGGCACATCCTCGCCCTCTGAGGCAGGCGACCTCGTTGTCCAATAGCACAGCCTAGTGGGCAGGGACTGCACTGCACTACCCACGTCTGAACCTAGCTAGCTTGGCTGTATGGTATGGTACCTTGGGCAAGTTACCTAACCTCTCTGTGCCTCAGGTTCCTTACCTATAGAAATAGGAATAATAATATTTACCTAGTTCATAGGGCTGCTTTGTTAAATATTAATACATGTTAAAGAGTTTAGAGCAGGGTCTGGCACAGAGTGAAATACAAATGTTTACTATTATTGCCATTTTATAGATGAGTAAACCAAGCCTCGGAGAAATTAAGTATTTTGCTCAAGGTAACATCGCTAAGTGAGGCCCCACAATTGGAGCCAAGTTTGAGTGCAGAGAATATGACCTCACAGTCCATGCTCTTAACCCCTGGCTTCGTTTTTACACCTTTGTAAGACTCATTAATTTTCAGAGAAGAAAAAAATATTTTGTCAGGTTTTGGTGTGGAAAACCCAGACTTCTTCTGTACAGTTTCAGAGATGGGTGAACATATGGCTTGGAGGAAGCATTCCCGCCCAGCCTCTGGCTAGGGAGGGTCTGGAGTCTCCATCTGGGGTCTGCATACTTTGGTTATTTCTGGCTTGAGCTAGGATGGTGTTTGGGGGTGAGACCATTTTCACAAGGTGCCCATCCAACCCTCATGAGGCACCTCTCCCTCTACTACGTGGCTGCCTCCTAACCCTCCCTGCCCCTTGCCAGGGATGGGAGGTCACATTGGCCTGTGTCCCTTGCTCCCTGGGCTCTCTTCGTCCATAGCGTGCCCACCTCCTCGGCCCAGACTGTGGTTGATCAGTCTCTGGGTCCCCAGAGCTGGGTTAGGAGCATCTGCTGGTTATATGAACAAATCAAGGAGGACACGGAATTGCTGGTATTTTGGGCAGCTCTGACTTGCTCAGAGGGTGGTCCTGGGTCAGCGTCAGCTGCGGACTTGTTAGATGTGCAAGCCCTGGGCCTCACCCCCCAACCTAGTGACTCAGAAACTCTGGAATGTGGCCCGGCAAGCTGGGTTTTAACAAGCCCTCTAGATGTTTGAGAACCAGCAGTTTAGACAACAGCATCTGCTGTCTGGCGTTGGGCGTCGGGGTTCCAACCCCACCTCTACCCTGACTTGCTGTGTGGCCCGATGTAAGTCACTCAGGCTCTCTCGTTTGTTTCCTCATCTATAAAATGGTGCTCATACATCGTGAGGAGATTTCTATGATCCTTTGCAGGGAAAGGTGCTCAGCACAAGGCCTGGCATGTAGCTGATAACTGTTTAGCCCAAGGCTGGTTGGAAACAGCAGGCTGAGAAGCTGCCTGTCCCCCAAGAGTGCCGGGGTCGGCCTGGCTCCTCTGACCCTGTGCTTGGCAGTGGCCCTGCCTGGTGGGGCATGAATGAGCCTCACACCTCAACCTGGGTCTGTCCTTCCGCGGGCAGCAGAGGTGCTTCTATCCCGGGCCCAGGCCTCTCCACCAGGAGGGCCCAGGCCTCTCCACCAGGAGGGCCCAGGCCTCTCCATCAGGGGGCCCCAGGTCTGTCCATTGAGGCGCTGTCGCCCGGCCTTTCTGCTCGCTCCCTCCAGAGACCACAGAGATCCAGCCCGGAGGTCACTGCGGGCCCGTCTAAGGGAAAACTAAGGCCCGGAGAGGGGCACACACCTCCTGCCGGTGTCTGGGCAGGGGTGCAGAGAGGCGCAGAAAGGGCAGCTGCCACCCCGGAGAGAGCTGGGGCTGTGAGAAGGGGTGGGGGGGATGAGAGGCAGTTTCCAGGACACCTTGAGAGCAGGGCCCCGACCTGGCAAGTTCTCCTGCTTCTGGACACCCAGCTCAGAGAGGCTCAGGCACCTGCTTGGGCTTCAGGGCCCACAGGGGTGGAGGTCCCCCCAGTCTGCCCACAGCCCAGCCTGACCTCCACCCAGGCGGGGACACTTCCCGCTGGAAGTGGGGGAAACAGCTCAAGGACCCCATAGTGCCCACCCCTTAGGGTCTTGGAGCCGGGTTGGGAGGCCCTGTTTGTCCAAATTTCCTGAGACTTGTAGGCTGACCTCCAGAATCCACCACGCACGCTCAGGAGACCATCCTGCCCCCTCATCTCTGGCCACTGCGGCCAGTATCACAGTGACTCCGTCTCCCCCTGATCTCTGGAGTCCCCTGAAGGCAAACATGGGCCCTTCCTCATGTCTGTCCTGGCACCACCGAGTCTTGCACACAGTAGGTGCTCAAGAGCTGCTTGATGAATGAATACAACCTAGGAACAGGACATAGGGAGGGAGGGAGGCAACTGCCTGCCAGGAGGGGCTACTCGGGGTCAGACCTGGCTCAGCTACTCCAGCCACTTGCTCTGTGGCCACAGGCACGTCACACCTGACCCTCACATGGCCTCAGTTTCCCCAGGAACAAGGAGGGGCCCCCCAGCTTCCTACACCCCTATCCCATGGATGGCAAGTGGCCCCCCAAGCCTGCCCCCTAGGACTTGAGGCATTGGCACAGCCCAGATCCACAGGCCACCCAGAGAAGGCCAGGCCAGGCAAGGGGACTGGCCTGCCTGCGTTTAGGTGGATCAGGGCCCTGCAGGGAAGCCTGGGACACCGAGGCCAGCCCTGTCCTCCATGTGCAGGGACTCCAGAAGACCCAGTGTTTTAGCTCGTACTGTGGCAGCATCAGATCCCTGCCCAGGTCACTAGGCCATAGGTCACTTTCCCTCTGGTCATTACTGGGGGGCTTGGAGAGGAGGAAGTACTCCACCCCCCGCGCCACTGAGGGAAGTGGGGTGGGCTGCTGAGAGCCCTGGGGACCCCTGCGGGTGGTGTGGATGCAGCAGTGATCCAGGGGGAGAAGGGGCAGCTTGGCCCAGGCAGTGGCTATGGGGGTGGGGAAGGACAGAGAGGCAAAGAGGGCTCAGTGGCCCAGCATGGAGGGCACGGGAGGGGCAGCCTGACCGGGGACCAGGAGGGTGAGACGTCACGCATAATCATGGCAAACGTTATCATCTCCCGAGCACCTGTGGCCTTGCACCCCTTTACCCTAACCCCCACCCGGGAGGCAGGTATCACGCTTGCCTGAGAAGATGAGGCCCAGGAGCGAGTTAACGCTTCCAGGCTCACCCCGAGGGCCGGGCCAGGAGAGGACAGGTGGGCAGTGTGGGCCCTTCAGGCTTCCTCGCAGGAGCTCTGAGGATACAGGAAGCTGAGAAAAGGGCCTCGCCGAGCAGCGGCTGTTTCGGCCTGACTTTTGAGGGTTCCTCCTGCTTACCCACCTTGTTCTTTATCCGCCAGTGGAGAAAGCGAGGACGGGCTTGCCCTCGAGAGTCCTGCAGATGTGGGTTTGAACCACGGTTCGGTCACAGGACCTTGGGCAACTCACTGGACTTGAATTTCCAGACCTTCTTTGTCTTCTGCAAAGTGGGGTGACTCCAGCCTCCCCCACGCGCTGGCATCACAGTACACGAGCTCACCAAAAGCCCAGCAGGCCCAGCTCAGGAGACGGGACTGGGTGCCTGCTCTGACCCCTCCCTTTGTTCTGGCCCAGCTTGTCTCTCGGAGGAGCCTGGGGCTGGCGAGGCAGATGCTGGTGACTGCCCTGGGCAGCGGGCAGCTGCGATGGGCTCCAGCTTCTCCTCAGAAGTGGAGAGCAGGGGCCCCATCACCATCAGACCAGGTGGCAGATGACAGATCCATCCTTGGCCCTTAATGAGCTGGCAAAGTTTAACACTGCCGTGGCGGCTACCCCCTCACTCCTACACCCCTGTGAGGGCCTGGTGCCCAGATGGGGCGCTTCTCTGGCAGCCTGACCGACGTCAGTGAGTCCAGCAGCCCTCACATCTCTCCTTTCCCGCTTTGCCCTGGCCTCCTTCCGACTCAGGTCACCCCCGAGGGTGAGGGTGGAGGGCTCTTCAGGGATTTTACTTGGTGCCACAGACCAGCGGGGACTCCTTGGGTGAGTCTGGCTCTTGGAGCCTCTGCTTCTTTCTCTGTAAAATGGAAACGAGGAGACTCATCTCACTCACGGCGTGTTTGGAGATGGGCATGTTCTTTGCAGATAAGTAGAGAGGGCTCAGTGCACAGCGGGTGCTCAGGAAATACGTTCAAGGAAGCTCGGGTGATGAGTGGTCTCTGGTCTGGTCCCGCTATTTGGGCCTTGGGGAGTGGGTAGGGAGGCGCCAGCCTGCTGTCCACACAGGGGGAGTCTAGGCCACACAGCGGCAGGTTTGGGGGAGAGAAGAACTGCAAGGGGCTCCGGTGCCTCAACTCCCCAACCTCTAGCTTGGCAGGGGCAGTGGGACAGGGACACGGCCCCCTGGGCAGTGGTCTTGTACCTGGGATCTTGCCTGGCTCCAGAGCTGGTGCATAAATGCCAGTGAAGACACGTCCACCAGTTGATGAGAGCATGAGGCACACGCATAGCACAGAGACTGTCATACTCACGAGATCAACTGTTTATTGATTCTTTTTCTAAAATACTATGCGTTTAAAGAAACACCTAAACTGAAAAGACGTGACAATTTTTGGTACATCTGTAGCAAAGGAATGAGGATTTCTGCTGGTAAGTGTTCGTGACAGACAGACACACATCTATTTTCCAAGCAAGACATCAAGCTCACTGGAAACATTGAATAAAATGCATAGCTTGTGATGGCAGCAGCCATTTCTCCAACGTCTGAGTTACACAAAGTAAAGGTTATCCCTCCCTCCCCTGCCCCGTGATCACAGTGCAGCTTCCTGCCCCAGCACGCCCGCTCCCTGATGACTAAGGACACTGCGAAGAGACCCTTGTGCTAGGGGGGTGAGACCCAGCTTTTGTTTGCTCACGAGGAATACAGATGACAGTGAAATCTTCAACTGCTGGAAAGACACGGGAGGTTTGTACAGTGTTCTGCTACAGAAAGGACTAAGGCTTGTTAGAAGTTGGACCCACAGCTAGCCAGTGAGGACAGACTTCCCTACAGCAGGCTCCACTTCAGAGAGGCCCAGGGCCCGAGCCCAGAGGGTCTCAGCTGACCAGCCAGGCCTGTGCCCAAATGCCACGGTCTTTAAGCAGTTTACAAATTAAACCCACTGTCAAAAGCTGTTAAATCTCATTAACACAGTAGACGAGCTCTTTAGATTCTCTGAATATCAAATAATATATACAGATATACACCAAGACATGACAGTCTAACATAAAGCATCTTAACTATAGATGCATTCACTTGAAAAGTTAGTCTTGTTTTTTAACCTTTCAAATCACTGATAAAATTGTTAATTTGCATGAGTGAAGTTTTAAGCACAGAGTGAAAACAGTTTTTAAATATGGTGACTTTAGAGAGTTCTACATAAGATTATTTGCGAAAGTCACATTTGGATGCCCCAAATGTGGACAGCATTCACAACAGGAATCCAGCCATGTGTTCCCATCTTTCTACTGCAATCTCTTGTCTCAAACATTGTCTGTCCAAATGAGCTACTGGCTCTCGCAGCTTGCCCCAGGCAGTGGCATGGTTGATTAACAGTACGACATGGAAATAGAGATATTTCCTTAAGACTGGTGTACATCCATCTATGCCATAATTTAAGTATAAATGAATGGAAGAACATGTATATAAAAAAGTAACTGTACACAGCCTTTAAATTAAAAACCTCAAAGTCCTCCCTCAGAAAATGGCATGTAAGTTTGTTCATCTAAGTTGCAGGTGACGGGACTCATCAGAGAAAGTAATCAGTGGAACCAGAATCAGTGTAACCCACCATTACCATGGACTTGGAGGAGAGGAGGAAAGACAAGGTCAAGAATATACAGATCCATGATAAGCCAACACACAGCGAGTGGGGGAGCGGGGGCAGGGGAGGGTCCCGGCGATTTCTGTTGTACTGCGTCTTCCTGTGCTCAGATCTCTCCATTTGCACTGTGGAAAGGGTGCCGAGTCCCAGGTAAAAGGACCAGCTTGTCTGCCTTCAAGAGACACCATGAAGCCAAGAGCAATGGAACCATCATCTTTTGCAGGAAAAGGAGTGAACGCCCACACAGCCGGCTGGAGGCGCCAGAGCCCGGGGCCCAGGGCTAACAGAGCCCCTGGGACCTCCACCTCCACCCCTCCGCCAGCCAGCCCACCAGCCCGTCACTGGATCGCCTCGACGTAATTCGCTGGGTACAGGCCAACCTGTCCGTTGTCCAAGCGTCCCTTGCACCAGCCCTGCTCATCCTCATCCTCTATCTTGGTCAGCTCATCCCCTGCAAGACAAAAAGGAAGCGGTCTTGGTGACCACAGGGTCAGAGAATCACCCTCATGTTTTAGCCCCCACCCTGGGCCCACAGAGGGTCCCTAACTTGGGTGGGAGGGGCAGGCATTCTTCTGGGGGCAACGTGGCCCGAGGGCCTGGCTCTTTCTCTATCAAGTTGCATCTAAGGTTTCGTGTTTAGTCATGGGGGCCTCTGAGAGATCTAAAGACCCAGGTCTTTCACACAGTGATCATAAAGCAAGCCGTTCTCAGTTGCCAGCAGGGCTCCCACAGAGACTGCAGAATTAAACGCTGCAGGACTTTTGCCTCCGACTGTCCCAGGCCAGGTCAGAGGAATCCTTTCACAGGGTCTGTGTCACCTCCCTCACAGCCCTGTACTGCCATCCTTCCTTCCCCTGGGCCCTGGCCCGCCTGATCTTCTCGTATCTCCTCCAGCACTTGTTGCCATGGTCTTGGTGCCTTCATTTAATGTGTGTCTAGACTGCAGGCTGTGGGAGTGTTGGGGACCCATTATACCATCCCCAGCAGCTAGCTCAGAACATTTGTCCTCTGACTTAAGGAAATCAACCTCTCCCAACACTGAGAGTATTGGCATGGTTCTGGAATCTCCCCATGGCTCTGTGTTAGTGCAGTTTGATTTATCTTTTGTTTGTTCAAGCATGAAGGAACCTCTACATCACACCAAGGCCCTGGGTGGTGAAGGAGATACAGACATGAGAGAGGGACAGATGGAGCCCTGGTTCCTCAAGGAGACAGGCCAGGGGACAAGGACCAAAGGTGTGGTCAGGGCTGAGGTGGAGGGAGGTCCAGGCGTGGCATTTTCCTGTTCAGGACAGACAGAGCAGCCCAGACCAGGGGACAGGAAGGAGCTCTGGCCGGTGACCACCACCCTGCAGAGATGGCTGCCGGGACTGGCAGAAGACAGGCCAGCTGAGGCCTGTCCTTATTGGTCACTTTGCAACTTTGTATTTCCTGTTGGCATTTTGGTCCATTTTTCAGGCTCAGTTACATTTTTTTCCCTCAGGCAATTAAGCCTTGTTTAGCAACATTTCCCTGACTCCTTATTTTGTGTAGCAGCCATACTGATCCAGATGCCTGGGGGGCCAATACCTGGGCTGCTGGGAGAGCTGGCCAAGGCCCCGTCCCTGGGGCCTAGCTGCCTCATCTGTGGACCGGGGGAAGGGGTGAGGGGGCACTGTGAGGACCAAATGTTAAAACACAAAAGGGCCCTGGGTCCACGCAGCGAGCACTCGGTAAACGGGGGCTGCCGTTACTCCCATGAGCGAGATGGTTCTTCTGCCCGCTGCTGTGCACCCGTGCTCATGCAAGTCTGGCTTGGCAACATCAGGAGCGAATGCAGGGGGCCGAGGTGTGGCGTGCTGAGCGGTAAACCTCACCTTCGCCCACCTCCAGGTGCCCCCGTGGGCCCCTGGCAGGGGCGACACTGACGACTGGTGTTTCTCCCATCAGGCCCTGATGAGCGAGGCTGCCCGGAGCCGACGGGGCACCAGCTCTATTATGCTGTCACGTGGTGAAAAGTGCACCAAGTGAAGACTCTGCAGGCTCCCAAGGCCCAGAGAAGTGGAGAGCGGCCAGAGCGTGCTTAAGACAGAGGAAGCAGTATGGGCCGGGAACTAATGTCACGTCGGGGAAAAGAAAAATAACACAGAAAACAGACGAAACTAATAGGAACCTTCCAAGTTGTGAAAATGTAAACCGGTGACTAGAAACATTCACTTCAGTTTGCTTTTGGTAATTCACTGGGAACAGAAGGAAACATTTTAAATCTATAAAACTGCTGACTAATCCAATAGGTAAAATTTAGAGGGAATTCCCTGGCAGTCCAGTGGTTAGGACTTGGCGCTTTCACTGCCGGGGACCAGGTTCAATCCCTGGTCAGGGAACTAAGATCCCACAAGCTCTACAGCGGGGCCAAATGAGAAAAAGAAAGAATTAGAAAGAATGAGAAATTAAAAATCAATCAATCAACAAACAAAGCAGGGGGGAAACAACCCCAACCAAAGATGTCAGAAAACTCGAGGTAATTCCCTGGCGGTCCAGGGGTTGGGATTCTACCCTTCCACTACAGGGGGTGTGGGTTCGATCCCTGATCAGGGAACTAAGATCCCGCAAGCTTCAAGGCACACCCCCCCAACCCCGCCAAAAAAATGAAAAGAAAAGAAAACTCAACAAAGGTGTTTAAAGACACGTAAGAGGGGCTTCCCTGGTGGCGCCGTGGTTGAGTCTGCCTGCTGATGCAGGGGACACGGGTTCGTGCCCCGGTCCGGAAGATCCCACATGCCGCGGAGCGTCTAGGCCCATGAGCCATGGCTGCTAAGCCTGCGCGTCCGGAGCCTATGCTCCACAATGGGAGAGGCCACAACAGTGAGAGGCCCGCGTACAGGAAAAAAAAAAAAAAAAAAAAAGACACACGTAAGAACTTCTACATCCAGGGCTTCCCTGGTGGTGCAGTGGTTAAGAATCCGCCTGCCAATGCAGGGGACATGGATTCGAGCCCTGGTCTGGGAAGATCCCACATGCCGTGGAGCAACTAAGCCCGCAAGCCACAACTGCTGAGCCCAAGTGCCACAACTACTGAAGCCCACGCGCCTAGAGCCCGTGCTCAGCAACAAGAGAAGCCACCGCAATGAGAAGCCTGTGCACCACAATGAAGAGTAGCCCTGGCTCGCCAAAACTAGAGAAAGCCTGCGCACAGCAACGAAGACCCAGCACAGCCAAAAATAAATAAATTAAATAAATTAAAAAAAAAAAAAAAAAAAAAAGAACTTTCTACAACCAGCCAGAGGCACCCAATGACCAACCCTGGGGTCGAGTGTCCGGGGAGAGCTGGCCGGCCTGCTGAGTGCAGAGACAAGGGCTTCCGGACACAGCCCCAGCCGGGGTGGGGTGGGGTCAGAAGTGAGGGTCTGTCCCAGAGATGAAGCATGGAGGGCACACTTTAGCCTGTGCTGGTTAAGTCAGGGCCCAGCACAGCCCCTGCCCTGGAGGGATGGATGCTGAATTTGGGCTGGCTTTGAGGAGGGGCAAGGCAGAAGGAAGGAACTTGCCTCCCTTTGGGCCCACTTGGCACAGGCCGATCAAGCGTCTCTGGACAGGCTCTAAGGTAGTGCTCTTCAAATGGAGGGCTGCAGCATTTAAAAAAAAAAAGGACAGGATAGAAAATCTCCACCCACAGAGCTCATACAATCAGGATCCAGACTGGTCTATAAAACCGGGGTTTCAGCTACTGGCAGCAAAGGTGTGTTGGTGGTAGGTGTGCACACAGCATGGCTGCAGAAAGAGTGTGAAAAGCACTGCCCCAAGATGAGGCTCTGCAGCCCCACGGACACGCTGCCTGCTATTCTGGGGTCTGGGCTCCTCTGCCAGCTGTGGGCCTCTGGAGAAAGGCTTCCCTTGGGGACCCATAGGGCAGCTGCTTCCAGGGAGCCTGGTGATCAGCATCTCCTGTGCACAGGCCTTAGCCCTGCTGAGGCCGCATCTTGGGCAAAGGCACATGGGCACCTCGCTGTCTTCTAAGCTTTGGTGTTGCACATCTGCTACCTTTTTTTTTTTTAATTTATTTATTTTAATTATTTATTTATTTTTGGCTGCGTGGGGTCTTCCTTGCTGCGTGCGTGCTTTCTCTAGCTGCGGAGAGCGGGGGCTACTCTTCATTGCGGTGTGTGGGCTTCTCATTGTGGTGGCTTCTCTTGTTGCGGAGCATGGGCTCTAGGCAAGCGGGCTTCCGTAGTTCTGGCGCACGGGCTTAGTTGCTCCACAACATGTGGGATCTTCCTGGACCAGGGCTTGAACCCTTGTCCCCTGCATTGGCAGGCGGATTCTCAACCACCGCGCCACCAGGGAAGCCCCATCTGCTACTTTTAAAATGGGGGGTGGACTGGCGAACACACAAATGAAACTAGCAGGAAATTTTAGCAGACTTAAAAAACAACCACCTCCCCCAGCAGGCTGGAAGCACTCGCCCCAGATGCCAGCCGGGAGGGCCACCTACCAGCCTTGAAGCTCAGCTCATCGTGCTCCTGCCCTTCGTAGTCGTAAAGGGCCCGGACCCGCACTTCCGTCCCCGAGGGTGTGTCCTCGTCAAATGGATTTGAGTCCCCGTTGGCGTCCGTGGAGGAGAACGGGTTGTTAGACTCATCATCTGACCAGTCCGTGGGGTAGCTCTGGGTCTTCTCGTAGCTGCTCACACTGCAAGAAAGGGTTGACCCAGGGGCCCTGAGCATGGGGTTGGCAGAGGCCTGAAGCCCTGCCTGGAGGCTTGGTCCCCGCCCAGGCAGCCGAGGGAGCCCTGGGGCTGGGCTGGGACCCCTTCTGCAGGATCACAGCCCCCTCAGCAGCCCTGCATGGGCAGGCTCCCTGTGGGGCCGCCCGGCATGCCCGTCTTCCTGTGCTGGTGTGCCGGGACCTTGACATGGGTTAACAGAGGGCAGAGAAAAAGCAACCACAGCTTGTTAACTGGTGCCTCCCTCCCTAAGAGATCGAGAAGCCAGAGACCGTCCACCAGCTGGCAGCCGGGCCACCTCCTGCAGGCCTCATGCATTGCTTTGAGTGCCGAGGGGGTGAGACCCTGGACAGAGAGGAGAGACAAAGGAGCGAGGTGGAAACCAGAGGGAAACGTTTGTTCACCAACTTTTTGGCCTTAATGTCCTCCTTCTCACTGACGGTGCTCCCCGTGTCGTCCTCGTCCTCGAAGGGGTTGTAGCTGGACAGTGACTGCGCTGACCGTGCGGGGTTGTTCGGGACACTAAAGTCGCTACGGGGAGAGAGAGAGCTTTCAGGGGACCCCAACTCGGTGGCCCCCAAGGTCCGGGGTGCTCCCAGCTGCAGGATCACAGGGCCAGGGTTTGAAGGGACAAATCGGCTCCCCGTCAAATAGGAGGAATATGTTGTTTGCGCAGAAAGCCTGTTTTAGCAAAACGCTTGGCAACGCTTTGGCTGTTAATTGCGCTTTAAGTGTCTAAGAGAGAACAAGGTTTCCCTTTGCCCTCCTTGTGTCTGAACACAGTCTATCCTGAACAGGAGCCCTGAGGAGGGCACAGGCTGTCGCTGGAGCAAAGTGCTTCTGGGCTCAGGGGTTCTCTCTCTCCATAGTCCGCCCCACCTGGCTCTCTGCTGAGAGCTGGCAGCCAACAGCCTGTGGGGCTCAGCCTGGCGAGGGTGACAGCCGGGGAGGCTCAGAGCCCTGCCAAGGGCAGGAGGGAGGTCCCGGAGCTCTCCAGACCCCACAGAGCAGCGTACCCTCTCCTTCTGACTACAAAAGGGCCCAACAGCCTCCGCCCTGGTTCTTCTGGGTCTGCAACTTCCAAAATCGGAACCAAAGCCTGCTGAATAGCCCTTTCTGGGAAGAAAGGACCCCTTTTGTGCTCCAGAGAGGGAAAATCCATCTGCTTAACTGTATCAACTGCCTACTGTGTGCCAGGCCCAGAGGGGACCAGAGAGAAATTTGACCCCAGCCTGGCCTGAGTGCTGACAGCCAGGTGATGAAATGCAGAGCGTAGAACAAGATGGTAGAGATAAGACAGGCCCCCGAGAGCCCAGGCACCCCACTGTAGAACTCTGAGCTGAGGGACTGCACCACTGAGCTGCAGGGCAGGGCTCCCCAGGCCAGCACCACCTCCCAAGCCAGGGCGGCACGGAGCGGGGCCCACAAAGTGCTGGGGGGATGGCTCAGTCAGAGCAGAGAAGGGTAGGCAAGGAAATGCTTCAAATGTCACCAGAGTGACCCCAAGTGGCCGGCAACTGCCTCACTGGTTTCAGGCCAGGCAAGAGGCACTGGGCCTATGCCTGCCTGTTGCCTACATCAGGGCCACATGTCTAAGACCACCAGGCCCTCCTCCCTCTTCGGCACCTTTCTCCAGCTGATCTGAAAGGGGGTTGGTGCTGGGCAGCTGAATTTGTGCAGCAGCCCTGGCCAACCTAGGCCGCCCCGCCCCGCCCATAGTCACACAGGTGCTGGCCTGACCCCTGGCACGGTGCTCACTGCTGCAGTCACTTAATCAGGCCCACCTGCCCAGATGGTGGCACAGCAGCTGAATGACAAGTGGTCATGTCAGCCCAGGGAGACTGGGCGGGGGCTTGAGTGCCCAGGGCTACAGAAAGGCCTGCGGAACCTGCGCTGACTCTTCCTAGGAAGCCACGAGCCTGAGGTGTGTTATCACCCAGCATGCCGTGGAGGCCTCTGGGCCCAGGGCCTGCAGGGCAGCCTCAGCTCTGCAGAGGACAGCAACATTATCTGCTGGGAACTCTGTGGCCTCACCTGGCACACACTTTCCAGGAGGTTCTAAAGGACCTCAGTGCCACCTCTTTGATCCAAACTCAGTTTTAGCAAACAATGAGGTCAGAAATAACCAGTGCTCTCAGCAAAGAGGTAATTTGAAAAAGGGGGCACTTGACAATGCCCCACCCCCGAATAAGGCACCTGCATACGGCACAGGGAAATAAGTACAAACCTGGCCAGGACACCTGAACCCTCCTGAAGGACCCCACCGACAGTGACCTCCACCTGCCCGTGTGCACCACTGGGGACACATAATGACCAGCACCTAACATCAGTTCTTCCCCTCATTTGGGGCCCAAGGCACATTTGTGGCAAAGGCTCCCCCTCTGGATCTTTCTGCAGCTCTGGCACCAGGTGGACTGATGATTCTCTCCAGAGATGACCTTGGGCCACTGCCCAGCAGAGCGCAGGCAGCCATGGAGTGTCTGGAAAGATGGCCCTGGGGCTCCCTGCGAGGCCCCATCGGGGAGTCTCCCAGTGTTGCAGGTGGGGGCGTCCCAGCCCGTGCAGAGGACCAAGGGGACCTTTCCAGGGATTGAGGCCGCCCCAGTGCCCACCTGCTGGGCTTGTTCTGCAGAGCCTGGTCCCCGGTCTGGTTGATGCCCGTCAGGGTCACACCATCAGCAGTCTTCTTCTTCTCTCTCCGGCTGAGAGTTCTATTCAGGTCTGCAGACCACTCCTGAGCAACGGGTACCGAGGGAGAGAAATCAGGAATTTCATTTGTTTGAGGCCACATCAGTCTAAGACACCGGCCAGCGAGCCAGTGGCCTGCCCCGCAGTTAGTGGCATCTACCCTTGCTGCCTCTGCTCTCCCTTGTTACCCAGCAGACCCCGGGCTCATGACACCCACCACTGACCCCTCCTCACTGTGCGAAGTGTGGACTCCTCAGGGGGCCTGGAGGTCAGCACCAGGACCAGCCTGCAGGGACGGATGGATGATAAGAAGACTGGAGCCGACATTCAGGGATCCTGCATTCCAGTCCCAGGGAGCCTCCCCATCCAACCCCTGTCCCTGTGGCACTCAGCTTCCGGACCCTCAGGCCCGCAGCAGCAGCCAGAGGCCTCGCCAGGTTTCCTCGCGCTTCCAAAGGAGACAGAGCCCACCCTCCGAGGGGCTTGGCATTCAGTGCTGAAGACTCTCTCACCCGTGCCCTGAACCGTCAGCAGGGCAAGAGAGCTGGGCGTGGGGGCCTGAGCAAGCCTGCAGTGTGGGAAATGGGCCCTGGGTGCAAACAAAATCAGGGTCCCAGGGGAGCTCCCGCATCACTGCAGGGGCAACCCAGCCACTCAAGTCTCCAAGGAGCAGTGCCCTTCCCTGGCCAGAACGTCCTCCCCCATCTGAGCAGCGTGCTGGGGGCTAGCTAACAAAGCAAAGCAGTGTTTACCTCCCCAGAGGGTCACTATTTTTCCAGCATGTGAACAGGCTTTTATCAACCGCACTGAAAACACTGGGAGAAAAGCATGTGTGTGTACACATTTAATGAACTCTTCCCCCTGCCCCATTTCTACCCATTATCCAACAACTTTATCTGAATTAATATTTGGGATGACTCTGAGCTGTGCTTTGAGTCATGAGCTTTGCTCATGTGTAGTTATGGAATTTCAAGGCTAGAAGCCACCTTAGAAACATTCAAGTCTAACCTGCCAATTTGTCAGATGAGGAAACCAACACCCAGAAAGAAAAGTGACTTGCCCATGCAGAGCTGGTGGCAGACCTGGGCCCTCAACCCCAAACTTAGGTCACCTATTTATTTGTTAATTATCTTCTTAACTGAAATAAGCTGACTGAGGACTCAACTAGAACTCAGAATCCCCATAGTGACCTCTTTAAAAAATTTTTTTTGAATTTTACTTATTTTTTACACAGCAGGTTCTTATTAGTCATCCATTTTATACATATTAGTGTATATATGTCAATCCCAATCTCCCAATTCATCCCACCACCACCACCACCACCCGCCCCCCACTTTCCCCCCTTGGTGTCCATATGTTTGTTCTCTACGTCTGTGTCTCTATTTCTGCCCTGCAAATAGGACCTTTTGAAATATAAATCTGTCCTGATGGGGTGGCTTTCCAAGGGCCGATGTGATCAACACCAGGCCAACTCTGAAGGGAAGGGTCCGCTATTAACTTGGACAACAAAACAGCCTGGGCTACACTGTGGCCACGGTTCTTTAACCTGTCAGAATCAGGCTGCAGATGCCACACACAGACCCACCTGGGCTGAACACACACTGCAAGAGGTTTGGAATTCAATAAGTTAGCCATAAAATAGGAACTTACTTCATCCTTGTGGCATGGAAAATAAAAACAAATAATTTCATTAGAGAAAGGAAGCATGATCCTGTAAGAGCTGCAAGCATGCAACACATGCAGGCATGGGTTCCCGGCCCGTGGGACCCACAGAGAGAAGGGCCACCATGGGTTCTGGCCAGGACACCCACCCCAGCAAGACTGCCTGTCAAGTCTTCCTTTCTCTGGGTAGGGACGAACAACCCTAAGGGACCTGGGGATTGGAGCGGGTACATGTCACAGAGGGCTTCCTGAGCCTCTCCTGAGAGCAGCAAACACTCCCCGCAGAGGAGAATCCAGGTGTGTGCACAAGTCCCATCGCCAACTCGCTTCTTGCCCGTGTGCCATCACTAGGGGGAGGAGAAGTCGGGCTGTGCTGTCTCCTCTAGGTCCACTTCCACCTGGGAAGGCCCCGGGCCTCTGCTCTTGGTCCCTGTTGGGAGCCGGTGTCCTAAAGGCAGTGCAGGGTGAATGCCCAGCTCCAGGAACCCACTGTCATCTGGAGAAGCTTTCTTGAGAAACTCCAGAAAACAGAGGCACAGGGATGCGGACTGAAAAAACTATAGGCTGGGACGGGGCCAAACAAGTTTCTGTGTGGTGGGTCCAGGGGCAATACCCAGTACGGACCAGGTCACTGAACCTCCAGCCTCCAAGAAGATCGGGGCTGTTGTCATCCCCGTTTTACACATGGGAAAACTGAGTCACAAAAAGGGCAGATGATTTGCTCAGCATCCCACAGCTAGTAAGTGCTGAGGCAGGATCTGAGTGCAGCCTGGGCTCCAGCCGCTACTGAGTCAGTGGGGCCAGGTGGTTGGAGCCCAAGGCAGAGGGGGCTGCCTCCAGCATCCTCCCCGGGGGAGGCAGCAGCCATGGCACTGTGGGGCCCTTCCCAGCCCCTGCTTCGCCACGAGGTGGGGAGAATCCTTTCCCTCAGAGAACAGGGTGGTGGGACTTGTGGCCACTGCCTTCTCTGCTATCAACAGGAGGCCAGGTGGGGCCTGGGGACCCAATTCTAGGGCTGGAAGAGCCTTGAGATCCCCAGGTCCTTGAATTTTGCATGTAAAGATACTGGACAGCTGGGACCCATGAAAATGGGAAAAGAAGAAAGTTAATCCTACACCAAAGTTGGCTGAATTTATATAAGAAGATAAGGAAAAGCCCTCATGTGAAGGGTAAAAACAGCTACACACTGAGACCATGCTCCCCTCTCGTCCTGGACCAGAGGCTGCTGAGCTGGTGCTCTTGGCCCACCAGGCCTGGAATGCACTGTGGCCACTCCTTCTCTGGCCATCTCGCAGGGTTGAGCAGGGAACTGTAAGTCCTGCAACTCCTGGGACTCACCACGAAGGGAATGCCAGATGGTCAACAAGTGACCATCAAAGTTCTCAATTACAAAGAACATAATTGCATCTTCACCAGGGATTCAGACGGCCCTTTGGTAATCCTGAAGCCCCCCAGAACATTAAACATCCACTTGGTTTCTAGGATTGCCATGTGTAAAGGCTGCCACATAAACAGGGCACAGGCCAGCTGAGTTGGATGGAGAAAGAACGGTGTATGACTCGACCCTGTGGGCCTAGGCCCCTCCCAGGCCAACAGGTCATAGGTAGAGCCCCCTCTTACCTCAAACTGTGGCCAGTTCATGGACATGCCTGGCCCGTGGTTGGCTCTGAACCACCTCAGGTCCTCCACCGCGTCGGCAACTTTGATGCTCTGCTCCAGGTCTCGGTAAATGTTTTTGTAGCTAAATCAGAGACAGAAGCGTGAGTCTTTTTGAAGGACGGGAAGGCCAGCCCTCAGCCTCGCCCAGGGCCTGCCTAGAGCTGGCGCCATGGTCTGCAGCCACACGAGAGTCGACTTCACAGGGCAGATCAGACCCTTGCCCTGGCTCAGTTGGACGGTCATCTGGCCGTGATGCACACAGAATGGGACAAACAACAACCATGGCGTGGAAGCCATAGCTTCAGCTTCGGACAAATCAAACAAGGTGTCAACAACCTGGCTTTGCTCTGTCAGATAATACAAAAGGTGCTGGCATCTGGGCCACACGGGCCACCAATCTGTGTGGTCCCATTTAACCAGGTCCAGAATTCAGTGTCAGAAAGCACCCCCTCATCCCTTCAAAAAAGCAGGAAGGTTTACACTCAGCTGTGCAAAAACAGTAAACAAAGATTGGCCAGTGCTGTGGTGGCTGCACACCCCACGAGCCACCTGGGGGGACTCCTGCTTCTGCTTGATCGCGCAGAGCAGCTCGCCTCCCTAGGAAGCTGACCGTGTCAGATAGGAGTATGACCACTGCGGGTCCTGGTGTTTTCACTTCTAGGCTGTATGGCTAGCAAGTCAGTTACCCTCTCTGGGCCTGGCCTCAGTGTCTTCCTCCACTGAGTGTGCATAATGCCACCTGTTACGGGGTAAACTGTGTCTTCCAGAAAAGATAATGTTGGAGTCCTAGGCCCCAGTACCACGGAATGGGACCTTATGGGGAAATAGGATCTTTACAGAGGTAATCTGTAAATTAAAAAAACCACCGTTTTATAAAAAGGGGGAAATTTGGGTACAGAGACAGAGGGAAGACAATGTGAAGACACAGAAGATGGCCATGTGACTGGAGTGATGCGTCTCGTCTACAAGTCAAGGAAGGCCAAGGATTGACCCCAAACACCAAAAGCTGGAAGAGGCAAGGAAGAGTCCTCCCCTACAGCAGAGCCATCAGAGGGAGTGAGGCCCCGCTGACACCTTGATTTCAGAAGTGCAAGAGAAGAAATTTCTGTTGTTCTAGGCTGCCCAGGTTTGGGTATTTCATTATGGCAGCCCTAGAACACTACTACACCATCTCCTCCCCAGGGTGGCTTGGAGGACTAAGGGAAGCAAGGCACATCAACGGAGGACAAGCCCTCACACGATGGGAGTTACTCCACCCGCAGAAGAGCCTGGCAGCCCCAGCCCTGCCCCAGCCGGCGGTGCAGCCTTGGGCAAGTCCCTTAACCACGCCAGCCTGCTCCCTCATCAGCAAGATGGGGAATAATGCCCCTCCTTCACAGACACTCATAAGGATCCGTTAGTTGTTGGCAGAGGAGCTGAACAATAACTGTTGCTTTTGATGTTTTTCCTATTAGAAGGAGACAAAAGGAATGTAATTTCCTATTCACGACAAGCTTTAACTTGTGAGTCATTTCTAAATGGCTCTGCTATGTGGATGACAGAAGTCTAGGTCCAGGGTTAGCACGGGCCTCTGCCCTGACGAAGGTGTCATGGGACCAAAGACAAGGAAAGTATGGAAGGAATATCACAGCCTCCACGTCTCCGTTCAGAACCGAGTCTCTGAGGGTCTGTGCTGCCCGAGGCCCAGAACCACTGGAAGTCAAGGAACAAGCTGGCAGCCAGCTGCTCTGGATTGAAAAGACCTCGTAAAGGTCCTCAAAGAAAGGCCATCCCGGGGGCAGGGTGTGCCAGCCCCGGAACTGCTCGACTTGCTCCCGGGTTGATTTCAAACGTGCAACTGTGGCGGGTCCAAGCCGCGGCCCTCCCTTCCTGCCTAGATGCAGAGGACTGTACCCAGAGCTGGCAGAGAGTGGCAGGCGGCCACCCGACTCAGGCCAGGGAGCAGCTGTCCCAGGCAGCAGGACACTGCATGGCCACAGGCAGGCTTGGCCAAAGGGCCCTCCCTGGACAGGGGAACTTAAGACCTTCTGACAAGCACTGCCACCCCAAGGCTGGAGAGCAGCAACGGATCTTTATGCCAAAGCAACTTTCCACTGACTTCCCTGGGATGTGCTTTTCAGCTAAGGGACACTTACCTGGCCACGTTCGACAGGTCTAGGTGCTTCTGAACCTCCAGCAGCACTTCCCGGAAGAAGCGCAGGCGCTTCTCTTCAAACTGCTGGCACTGCTCAAACACCTGCTCCATGCCCTCCATGTACTGCGGTGTGCCCTGGCCCAGCTCCTTCAGGGACTTCTCGTACTTTTCTTTGGTCTACGAGAAAGTCCAGGCACATGAGTTGAAGACTAACTTCCACTCAGCCCACTTGCCTCTGACCGAGAGCAAGCGAGCCCGGCTCTGTACCACCCTGTCCATCACCCGGCCCTTGCCCCCTCCACCACTTCTGAATCCATCAGCATCTAGACTACTCCTCAGGCGACCCCACATCCAAGAAGCACCCGATCTATTTCCTTTGCCCCGCAAGCTCCTGCCCAGAGGACTCACGCCCCACCTCTGCTCCTGAGGGGCACCCACCCAATCTGGCTGTGAAACAGCCCTCCGCACTCCACACGCCAGGCCCCCCAGGCTCATCTTGGATGCTCTCCCCACCACTAATGTCGCCCTTGGGGAAAGCTGCTCCGTCCCCCAGCCGCCCCAGATTCCAAAACCCAAAGAGAACAAGCTCCAGAGTCTGACAGAGTTCCAAGTTCAAGTCCCAGCCCCTCCACTTCTGAAATGCAAATCACACTCCTGGCATCTGCCAGGGCTCTCAGCTGGAGTAAGACCCAAACAGGTAGCCACTGGGGAAGAGGCGGTCACTTGGAGCCCAGTGTGCATGGCCTCAAGCCCCACGTCACTCGCCCGTGTCCTCTCTCCCCCGGGGAAGGGCTGAGCCTCAGATCTTGCCCACGGCAGCAGTGGCTCGACAGTTACCTTAAAGGCAAGATCACAGGGCTCCAAGCGCCAGACAAACCCGTGGCCAAAGCCTGTGCCGCTCGTTTTCTGGGAGCCTCGCTTTCCTTCTCAGAAAACGAAGTACTTCTACGTCACAGTATCCTGATACTCAAATGAGGTGACAGACAAGGACACCAAGCAGCACCAAGGCATTCAAAAGAGTCCTAGTCCCCTTTCCTCCAGCCCAAGACATCCCCAACACAGCTGTTCCTCCCCAGACTGTCCTCAAGAAGGGGTTTTACCAGGAAGAAAATATGAATATAGGTATGTCCTATTCTCAAGGGTGTCTAGGGACAGTGTATCATGTCTTTAGCCTAAGAGCCATGGCTAAAGTTAGCACATTTACCTCGCAGGGATGTGCCCGGGGTCAGTAAACCCATGCAGTCTTCCCTGCGCCCCACATGGTTTTTTTTTTTGTTTTTTTTTAAAAAATATTTATTTATTTATTTGGCCGCACTGGGTCTTAATTGCGGCCCATGGGATCTTAGTTGCGGCATGCGGGATCTTTTTTTAGTTGTGGCATGTGGGATCTTTTTAGTTGTGGCCTGTGAGATCTAGTTCGCTGACCATGGATTAACCCGGGCCCCCTGTATTGGGAGCACAGACTCTTAGCCACTGGACCACCAGGGAAGTCCCCCCACCCCGACGTGGTTTTGATAGTTGGTGGGACCATCAAAGTGATGGTAGCCTCCTAGGGTAAAGTTAGGGATGGCAGGGCTGGGGCCGCTCATTTATCACAAGCCTTTTCCACTATCAAGACCCTGAAAAATGGGGGTTGATCACGGATGGATGGGCTGGCCACCTAGGAACTTTGCTTTTCTGTTCCTGACGACAGCATGGGGCCTTCTGAGGAAGGAATGAACCCCCCTTGAGCTTCTGCAGGGACCCCGTGCTTTTAAGATCAAGTCCTGGCCTCAGGGCCCAGCCCCTGCCACCTCTAGAGCAGCTTCTCTGCCCCCATTTGGGATCCAAGTCTACTCACCACCTCCCCTGCGCCTCTCCCAGACGACTTTCTCTGACTCATGCCCTGGAAGACTCCCCTTTATGCTCCAAAGAGACCCTCTTCTCGAAGCCTTCCGCAACCTCCAGAGAGCAGGCCTGCCCACCCCCAGAGTCCCCACCTCTGCCCCTCACCCCTCGCCTGCTATCTTTGGTTCCTTGTTCTCTTCTAAGCCTCCTGCCTTGGCTGGGCTTGCGTCCTCTATGACCCCAGAAAGAGGTCATCCCTGCCAGAGGCTGGGCGTCCCCAGCAGGAGCACGGCTCCACAGCTGCTCTGCTTGTGCATCACCACCCACTGCCCACGCCTATACGTGCGAGGCGCCTCGCAGCAGCTTGAGCTCAGACGCCAGAGGCAAGCAGCTGTGGGTTCAAACACCAGTGGTGCCATCAGAGTGACACAGAGCAACCACTTCTTGGGATCCTTCACCCTTCGGTAACCTCCCTGGACCCCTGGTGGCGGGGTGGGGGTGGGCTTCACCCGGCCTGTGCTCACGAGCAGCCCCGTCCCAGCACAGGCCAGGTAGAGAACACGGTCATTGGTCATTGTCATTCGGGGAACTGCTAGCACAGAGAAAGTTCCCAATAAATATTCACGGAGTGAAATGAGAGGCCACCCTCACCCTCACGTGGACTGTGACACTTAGCACAGAACGTGAGCGGTTCCTTTCTGATGGATGCTGCAAGATGCAGTCACTGCCTGGCCAATAAGAAGCACAGAAGGACGTGTGCAGCCAGTTAGTGCTGGATTTTAGAAACTGCTAAGAAGGGCAGCGGGAGTGAGTTGCCCTCCTCTCCAGGCCAGCTCTCAGCCTACAAGGACCATCGTGCCCCGAGGTCACTGGCCAGACCACAGAGGCAGGGAGGGCACCCTCTACAAAGTGCCCTGGTCATCCTGACACGTGCCTTACGTCTGACCTCAGGCCCTGGGTTTGTCCTGCCAGTGTATCAATTTGGTGGAGTCTGTTCTGGGTGGTTGTAAAACATGAAAGGCATGCATCACTCTCTCTTTCACACACACACATCTGGGTATGGAGATGCCTCATCTCTCCTCTAGGCACTTTCCTGGGCACCCAATTCCTTGTGTACCTGATGAAGGCAGCCCCTAGAGTCCCCCCAGCCTGTGTTCCTTGAGTCCAGGTGCCCCCCACACTCAGCAGGTGGTCCCAGGTTCCTCGCCTGATCCCACGGAGGAGGCCCCCAGGCTGCTCCACAACCCCAGATTCCTGGCTCAGGCCCAGTCTTAGAGACAGGCGTGGAGGGATTCTCCCCGAGGGATTCTGACACTCGCTCTGACCAATGAACCCCCATCTCCCACCCTCATTGCTATGCGAGGACAGAGCACTGGAGAGGGCACGGGCTCTCCCACGCTCACATCACTGGGTGGCACCTGACTGAACCTCTCGAGGTTCCTCCGTTTCCTACGTCACAAAACAGAGATGACAGCACCTAATTCCCTGGGGTTCAGTGATGCTCATCTGAGGCCCGAAAAGGTGGGCAGGTAGTAACACATCAGCTCGCGACTCCTGCTTCCCCTTTCGGGGTCACGACCTATTCCTGAAGCACACCTCCCCTCTAACATCACCTCTTTCTCCAAATCCAGGCTGGGACTCTCTTCTGTTAACACTGCAGCAGGGCAGGCCCTTGACAGGGGCAGCCTCCGGCTGCCCAGCCCTTAGAACAGAGCAGAGGAGGAGGGTGGGGCTGGGGGCCAAGCTGGGAGCCAAGGGCACAGGCCCAGAGCCTTGCTCACGTCGGCCCTCCCCTCCCAGGCTCTCGAACCTTCTCCCAGTGGCTCCCTGCCGCAACACCCCAAGCGCCCTACTTTTCCTGCGTTGCAAGGCCGTCGGCCGTCTGGTCCTCATAACCCTCTGAGCCAGTGCACCCATCAGCTCCCCGCTGCTGACATCCACAACTCGTGTCCTGCACAAACTCTTCCCTCCCGCTGCCCCACTGCCCTGTCCCCCGCGCACAGGAGTCACCTGTTGCCCCTGCCTGCCCAGAACTCGGGTCTGCCCTGGTCCTGAGGTGGGCACTAATGGCTCTGGTAAGGTAAGGCGTGACCTTGAGGGCAGGAATGTGTTTCATTGATGCAGCCGTCTGTCCGAGCATCCGACCAAGCAGCGGCAAAGGTGCACTGTGTGCCAGATGTGTGAACAGGTGAGGCGTGTGCTCTCAATACGTAAAGAGAAGTGCACAATTTACCTTAAGAACATCTTGCTTGCATTTTTCTACTTTGTCTTGCAATTTCTTAAGCTGTTCAGGGTTGAGGGATGGGTCCGCTTTGCTGTTGGTCTCTCGTGATATTGCCAGCTTCTCCTCTTTGCACGCCGCGTGGTAGGCTTTCTTTGCTGCTTCTACCTACAGGGAGAATGAGTTCCTGAACACCATGTTTAAAGTTCAAAATCCTCGCTAGAGGTTACAAAGACTGTGGGAAGTGCTTGCGCTCTCAAGAGGAGAGGAAAGAGCAGGTACAAAGCTGTATGTTCAGTATTAATTACAACAAGTAAAACAGAGGAGTTCATTCAGCAACTATTGACGGAGCACCTGCTTTGCTGTCAGGAAACATGTGGGCAATAGGGGTACAGTGCCAGTCAAAGAGCCTGGGCTCTCATGGAGCTTACCGTCTAGCTGGGAGAAGCAACCCCAAGAAACAGTTCAAGTACAGAGTAAATTAGAAGGTGGCAAGTGCCAAGGAGGAGAATAAAGCAGGGAGGAGAGGCAGGTGCACTGGGTGGGTCTGGGCTGGCAGAGCGGTACATGGAACGGTTAGAGAAAACCACGCACATGACATGGAGCAAGAATGTGATGGAGGTGTGGATCTGAGGCAAGAGCCGGCAGGCAGCTGGAAACCCAACGCAAGAGGAGTGTAATGCTGGGAGGCAGGGTTATGGGCACACTCCACACGCACACACGTATATATATAGATATGGATGTGTGTGTATGTGTGTGTATATATGTAATTTAATAGACACTTCTTACTTGAGTCAAAGTCACAGATTTCATTCTAGAGAAGAAAGATGAGTTTGTAACCACTGCCTCATGAGGGAGATAGTGTCATTACAAATGGGACCAGAGACAAGAAGGAAGAGAAAGGAG
This sequence comes from Phocoena phocoena, assembly GCF_963924675.1. Taxonomy (NCBI): domain Eukaryota; kingdom Metazoa; phylum Chordata; class Mammalia; order Artiodactyla; family Phocoenidae; genus Phocoena; species Phocoena phocoena. The sequence goes on along the minus strand of NC_089229.1, from coordinate 6,356,509 downwards.
ACGTGGCAAAAGCCAAGGCACAGAGCAGAGAAGGAAAGTCCGTTGCTACAACCTGAAGACGGAGGTCTGTTCCGGGTGATTCTGAGAAGGAGGAAGGCAGTGCAGCTCCTGAGAAAAGCCAGTGGCAGGAGTAGGGTTGGAGGGAAGTGGCATGTCCACCCTGAGCCTGGGCAGACCAGGCTGCAGGTCCTCGCGTGCTGAAGGCTGGGGGGTAGGTATGACAGCCTCCAGCAAGCCAAGGCTGGGTGAGACTCAATGGTTTCCATTTGCTACTTTTACAAAAATGAATATCAGTATTATTGCAAATTTGAGAGAAAAACCCATACAAGAGAAAGAACAATTGAAAATTATCCTTTTTACTGGTCCAAATGGACTTTTAAGTCTCTGTAACAGACAATTTCCCAGGGCTGTGGGAGGCACTGTTCGTGGTTAGGAGCTAGGGTTTGCCATCTAGGATATTACTTACTAGCTCCTGAGTGCTACCAACAGGTCTTCTGAAACTGTGCTATTCAAAATGTAGTCCTTAGACCAGTGGGCGTGGCATCACTTGGGAGATCATTAGAACTGAGCATTAATAGGCCCCGCTTTTTTTTTTTTTGATGGTGCCACATGGCATGCAGGATCTTAGTTCCCCGACCAGGGATTGAACCCAGGTCCTCATCAATGTAAGCACGGAGTCCTAACCACTGGACCACCAGGAAAGTCCCATAGGCCCCACTTCGGACCTCCTGAATCATTATATCCGGAGGTGAGGCCTGGGAATCTGGGTTTCAGCAAGCTTGCTTAAACTTAAGAAGCACTATTCTACAATAGTTTAACCTCAGATAACCTTTGGCAACTGTGGAGTTAATTTTTTTTTAACTTTTGTTTTTTGAAGTATAGCTGATTTACAATGTTGTTCCAATCTCTGTTGTACAGCAAAGTGACTCAGTTTTACACAGATACACGTTATTTTTTTAATATTCTTTTCCATTATGGTTTACCCCAGGAGATTGGATATAGTTCCCTCTGCTATACAGTAGGACCTTGGTGTTTATCCATTCTAAATGTAATAGTTTGCATCGATTTAATATTCTTGATAGACCAGAAGGTTCATGACATGGAGTTATTGGGGGAAAAAAAAAAAGAGAGAGCGAGAGAGTTTGGGTTTTGAGCTCTACGCCCTGTGTGTGGTTCTCATCCTGTTTCCAAGACTGGGAAATGGGTTGATACGGATTATGTAAAGGAGGCACATAAAGCACTCAGAGTCTTGAACATGGGTAAACGTTAGGCACCACAGGCTTTGGGCCTGAGCGCGGGCCTTTGGCTACCAGCTGCAGCATTCTGTGCCTAAAGCTGAGGCAGGAACCCCTGGGAGTGCAGGAGGGGGCGCTGCAGGTGGGAGCCCTGGCCAGCGAGAAGCAGGCTGTGGGGGCCAGGAAGGGGCCTGCAGGAGGGATGCACCTCTTTCAGCTTCTTGGCCCAGGGCTTCTGTGCCTTCCGAAAGCCATCTTCGGCTTCTTTGGTCTCCTTAAAACCTCCCATCATTTGCTTGTGAAAGGCCTCCTTCTGCCAGTTCTTGATCTTCTCGAAGTCCTCATTCATCAGCGAGGCCTTCACCTCCAGGTGCAGCTCGCTCACCTTCTCTGCCTCGGACATGACAGCCACCCAGGCCTTCTCCACCGTCCCGTACTGAGGCCCTGGCACAGGAGAGAAGCTGGTGGGTTACTCGGCACTGTGGGGCCCAGACAGGCCCTGGGGGAGGGGATTTCCTCTGTTAACCTCCCTCAGCTGTTGGGATGGGGTTTTAGGCCGGCAGGCTGGCTGCCCGGCTGAGAGGTTTCCTTTTGGTTGTTTCAGATATTTTTCTCTCAGTGCCGTTCCTTTTTCAGTTCCTGGGATGAAGAAAAGAATAAGGAACTGAAGCTGGATCTGTTATTGTGTTAGGGAAACTGGGGGATTACACACATTTCCTTTCTGTAAAGTCACTGAGCTCTTGAAAAACTCAAGTTTCCTCATCTTGGAAGTTTTGATTTGCTTAAGGTTGGCTAGAGAAGGAGGGCCTTCTGGAATGAGCTGGCCTCTCTGCCAGGCCACTCGGAGCCCACCTGCACGGGCTCCTGCTGGCCCCTGGCTCCCCCTCCACTGGACCACACGTTCTCCCAAGGCCCATTCATTCCATGCAGAGCAGGACCCTGGGAACTGCTTGTTGAATGAAGGACTGTCTCAGCAGAATGGAAGCCCTGTCCTGGGGAAGGAGAGGAGGAGACAGGAATCTACTCTGGCCCAGACAGAATTCTCTAGATAGCAGTGTGGGGTTGCCTGGGTCACCCCACTCACTGTTCTCAGGAAGAAAACTCCTAATGTGGCCCGTCATTTTGTTGAGTGAGGTGATGGAGGGAGAGATGGGCTATGACAGAAGCTGAGGACGGAAATGGGAAGACCCAGCAACTGCCCTCAAGGCGCTCCCGGGGGTCAATGACTGTTGGAGCTGGGTAATGACACAGAGATGCATGGTGTGTGGGTGAGTGTGTGCGGGTGGGTGAGTGTGTGCGGTGGGTGAGTGTGTGTGTGTGTGTGTACGTGTGCGTGTACGAATAAACACAGAACATTAGCCCCTCTGAACCTGTAATCCCTCATGTCTACAAAACGAGCAGCTCCCTGTCCTGCCTAGGTCTTGTGGCAGGATCCACAAAGTGAGCGGGCAAGAGTGCTTTATGAACCTCAGGTTCTGAATCAACAGAATGGACGGCGCTGACAGCTGGATCCTGAGAGAGGGGATTCAGGCAGGTGGAAATAAAATAACAACAGCTACCGCTTCCTGAAGGAGCTGGCTCATCCCCAGTCACTCCTCACCCAAGCATGGCTACCCCACTCCCTGGCACCCACTCTGTACCATGGCACTGTGCTAAGCTCCACAGAAAACCCGTTTCAGCAACAGGTGAAACACGGGCAGCTGGTCTAGACCCAACCGAAGTCGCCTGGGGGGTCCCTCGCCCTAGCCTGGTTTCCCCTGGTCGGCTCCCCTGAGGACAGTCAGTCATGGTGGAAGAGTCTGCCCCAAAACATACCCTGAGAAACCCCCGCTAACCCACTTCTGTCCCAGGAAATCCTGTAATCAATCGAGCTCCCCCTCTACTGCTGGGAAGTGCATTCTGAGCACAATCCATATCCACAGCAGCATTGTCACCAAGCTCTAGAATCTTCTGAGTTTTTGCTAGGGAGGGAGGGGAGGCAAAGCCTGCATCATACGACACCTGTAGTTATTCCTGCTAAAATTCAGTATTAGAAAGCCTGCCAGATGTCACCATCTAGTCTTATCTGACTTACTACTTGGCCAAGCTTACAAATAAACAGCCTGAGTGTCAGAAACCACGGTGCTGAGCAGCAAGGCCTTTGACTGGATAGGAGCCTACTCGAGGCTGGGCCCTGAAGGAGCTGCTCCTTGTTAACTCGGCAAGCGCAGCACGTCCTCTGGACGACAAGGACTGCCACAGGAGTCTTGGATGCTGTTCGAGGACAGGAGTCCTGTGTCCCCAGGAAAGGGGAGGAAAGCTCATGCAGGCTATGCTGCTGGGTGACGAATCACAGCCCCCCGAAACTGTGAGACAAACTCCTGCCCCGATCTTCCAAGAGAGGAAACTGGCTCAGAAAGGGTCGACAATTCGCCCTGGGCGCCTGGAGCTGAGACGCCCTGGGCGCCTGGGGCTGAGACGCCCCGTGCGGTGGCCTCCCTACCCTTGTCCACAAGCTGCCTCCAGCGCCGGGCCCACTCGGTGAGCTGCTGCGCATACGCCTTCTCGATGCGTGCCCGCTCGTGCAGGCAGTTCATGAGGTCACTGCACAGGCGGTGGCCATCCTCGATCCGCTTCACGGTCCGCTTGTAGTTCCCGACCTAGGAAACAGAGCCCCGCTGTGAGGCCTGGGGCCGCGGCTGCAGAAACGTCTTCCACGCCAGCCCGGCTCTTGGGCGCTCATGCCCCACTCCTGTCTCGAAGGCACCCTGCATTGCTACATGACCAGCTCCCCGTTTTTATCACTAGCAGAAACACGCAAAACAGTGATTCGGAGCTTCTCAATGTCCATGCGGCCGGCGTCCATGCTCTGACCCGTGGTTCAGGGAGGGAGACAGGCCAGAGTGGGAAGGGCTCTGATGGAGGGAAGCGAGGGGCTGAGGGCACCCAGAGGGCATCTCACGCAGCTTCCCAGAGTGGGTAATGTCTAACTAGAAAGATGAAAAACAACAAAAACAGAAAAATAATTTTTTAGTAACTCAGATTAAAATGATTTTATAATTAACATTATAGACTCTTGGCTAAAGGCCTTTTGAGCATTACTGGAATAAGCACGTTTCAGGTGCCTACTGCTGAGATGTCACCACATGCTAGATTATTATTGGTCCCAATTAGAGCAACAAACACTATTTCCCACTTTCTGAGCACATGCCAGGCACCACAGTAGGTGTTTTACACCCCCAAAATTGCCACTGCCCTAATGAGTAGGAATAACTGTCCCCATCTTAAGATGAGGAAACCAAGGTTCAGGGAAGTTACATTGTTTTCTAAGATCCCATAGTCGCAGTCCTAGAGGCTGGGCTGCAGCTGAAAGCAGGTTTTCAAATGGCTCCAGGTAGGAGTCTCGATGGCAAAGCTCACACTCTTATCTGCTTTGACGAGAGCCAAGGTGAGGCTTGATTACTTTATCTCACATATGAGAGGAGAGTTAGCTTATCTAAATTATAAATAATAAAAGAGTAATTGAAAAGAGTAAATTGAGAAAATATTAGCGGCTAATTTGGAGTGAAAAATCAAAGTATTCCATATGTTCCATTCACTGACCTGCTGATTAGAAAGGATACCATGTAGCTGACACTGGAGCACTTAGAGGAAATATGACAGAAAAATGATCGACTGTATTTTCAACCCTTTCCTCCCAACTGTCTTCAAAAACTGTAGTCACCTTTTTGTCAGTTTTTCCATTTCTAAATGTCTCTGCCTGGCTAATCACTCTCATATTTCATCTCCATTTAGAGTCAATCTGGAAGCTCCTGGAGAACATAGAGGACTAGTTCCCACTCTACAGAAAAGGGTATAGTCCTCTCTCTGCCACGTAGCCTTGTTTAACCCTGACTTATGAACAGTTCAAACTGCCTGAGTCGCTCCCATCTTGTGCTGAGTTAGCCAGGTGAAGAAGAGGCTACAGTGGAGTGGCATGAAGACCTTGCAAAGAGACAGAACACATGGAGATGGGCATCAGGAGAAAAGGGGACTGTGGTCCCTCCAGGAAGGGCTGTCCCTGAGGCCAGAGCTCTGGACAGGCTGAGATGACCCCACTCCCATGGGAACAGCGAGGATCCCTGGAAGGCAGGTGTCTGGGTGGGCTTCTCCAGAGGTCTGGTATGATTTCCAGCAGTCTTGCTGAAGTGCACAAACAGCTCTCAGGCCCCACACGATCAGTCATCGTTTCCTCCACAGACCCCTCCCTCCCAGGCGTGGCCTGGCTGCTACCCCCAGCAAGGAGAGCAGGTCAGCAGCTCACCAAAACACAGAAGGTGAACCTGAGTTTTCAACTCCATCCTTCAGCAGCCCCTTTTTAGGAAGGAGAAAGCAAGCATTTCACAACCAATTAGAAGTGACATCACATGTTCACTTCCCTTAAAATAGGGCCTTACTGTCATTTTGAAATTTACAGCAGGATGAAAAAAATAACCAACAAAACACAACTCAGTATTGCTGAGCTGGTGGCAAGAAGAGCTAAGATAATCACAGCTCAATACAGACTTGACAGCCGACAGGAAACCACGATGTAGATCTGGTTTTCATCCCACTGTTACCAATAATATTCATACTGGCAATCAATATTAAAATATGTTGGCTCTTCAGAAACCTGCCCGCCTGATTTTCAAAACCCTTGTAAAAAGATTTAGGGAAAAGAAAAGGATATTTCTTAACAAGGTACACATTGGTATAGCCCATCAACACGTACCATAGATACTGTTCTTATTTATTTATTTGCTTTATTTATTTATTTAACATCTTTATTGGAGTATAATTGCTTTACAATGGTGTGTTAGTTTCTGCTTTATAACAAAGTGAATCAGCTATACATATACATATATCCCCATATCTCCTCCCTCTTGCGTCCCCCTCCCTCCCTATCCCACCCCTCTAGGTGGTCACAAAGCACCGACCTGATCTCCCTGTGCTATGCGGCTGCTTCCCACTAGCTATCTATTTTACATTTGGTAGTGTATATATGTCCATGGCACTCTCACTTCGTCCCAGCTTACCCTTCCCCCTCCCCGTGTCCTCAAGTCCATTCTCTATGTCTGCATCTTTATTCCTGCCCTGCCTCTAGGTTCTTCAGAACCACTTTTTTTTTTTAGATTCCATATATATATATATGTGTTAGCATACAGTATTTATTTTTCTCTTTCTGGCTTACTTCACTCTGCATGACGGCCTCTAGGTCCATCCACCTCACGACAAATAGATACTGTTCTTATTTATTTATTTATTTACATCTTTATTGGAGTATAATTGCTTTACAATGGTGTGTTAGTTTCTGCTTTATAACAAAGTGAATCAGTTATACATATAGATATGTTCCCATATCTCTTCCCTCTTTCATCTCCCTCCCTCGATACTGTTCATATTTAAATGACAACTCTTGAAATCTGAAAAGCAGCAAGGAATACGAAGGTTGTTCCTGGAAGCACGTGTTTTCGGTTTAAATGCGGGGGCCAAGGGGAAAGGGGAGTGCTCATGACAACAGGCACTGAGATGCTCCAGCAACATCGGCCTTGCTGTCCTTTGCTCAGTGAAAGGCTACATATGGGCTTGTGACAGACCATCACTTCAGCCCACACGTGGGGACACTCATCAGGTTTCACTGTTTCCATCTCCATAAACCACACAGCAGCAGAGAAATGTGGATTTCCCACTCGATGAGCAGGGCGCTGACGGTCATCCTAACAGCAGAGCCACTGTGTGTTTCTAAAACAAGACACAGTCAGCATAAAATAAAAATCACCCCTTACAGGTATAAACTTAGATGAGTTCAGATGAATGTATACTGTGTATAACCATCACCATATCAAGGTACAGAATACTTCTACCTCGCCACAGAGTTCCCTTGTACCCTCTTGCAGTCAATCTTCTCCCCACACAGCCCCTGGCAACCACTAATCTGATTTTTGTCCCGTTTTCACGATGTCCAGGATAAGTAGAATCACACTGTATGCGGCCTGGCTTTTGTGACAGGCTCCGTCACTTACCACAGTGCTTTCGAGACTGATCCACGTTGTTGTCTGTATCAGTAGTTCACTCCATTTTATTGCTAAGTTGGACACACCACAATTTGTTTACCCTTTCATCCTGTTTAAGGACATTTGGATTGTTTTTGGTTTGGGGCAATTATAAATAAAGAAGATATCAACATTTCCTATAGGTCTTTGTGTAGACATATGTCTTCATTTCTCTTGGGTAAATACCTAGAAGTGGAATTGCTATATGGTAAGTGTATGTCTAACTTTATAAGACAAAATGGCTGGACCCCTTTGTATTCCCATCAGCAGTGTATGAGAGTTTTAATTGCTCTGCATTCTCACTAGCACTTGGTATTATCAGGTTTTTAAAAAAAATTATTTTAGCCATTTAGTATGTAGCAACATCTCATTGTGATTTTAATTGTATTTTCTTAGTGTCTAATGATACTGGGCATCTTTTCTTGTTCCTATTTGCCATCCATGTGTCTTCTTTGGTAGACTGTGTTCTCTTTTTTAAAATTGAGGTATAATGACTGTTTTGTAAAATGCAAGAAAAATTAATTTCAAATATATGATAAACTGATAATACATTAAAGTCAGAACATACATGGTTAGCTATTTCTGCTCTATCAGTTTTGTAATTAAAAAGCTTCTCTCTTGCTTCTCAAAATACTAGCTTGTTTTGAGATGGCCAAATGACAGATAACTTTAGGTAGGAATTGAAAATAAACAAGCTCTCTTCCAATCCTGATTATCAATTGATTTGTTCATAAAATGCCCATTTTAAAAACTAGATCTGAAGCCATCTATGTTCCTAACTTCCTCTAGATTCAGACTCACCCCCTCAGATACCAAGGTGCTAAAGACAGATGTTCAACATGCAAGTGCCTGGGTGCAAGGGGGGGATACCCCTACTCTCCCCTCAGGAACCCACCTGGCCGAAGGAAGGGTGAGGGGTGGGGCAGGTATACTAGAGGCAACAACCAGACTGAATTTTCAAGGACAAGTGGACGGATTAAAGGTGAGGTGAGGGAAATGATTCCTGGCAGAGACAATGTTGGCAAAATGAAGAAAGTGTGACAGCATGGAGACCTGGCTCCGGGAGAAGTCCACCAGGAAAAGAACGTGGACCACAGAATGCAGGGGGTGACTAGAGACTGAGCTGGGCGCTGGGTACAGCAAGTGGTGTGCGAGGTGGGGTCAGTCAGATGGTGAAAAATCTTGAGGGTCAGGCCTTCATCCGAAAGGGTGCTGTGCTCAGGGAACGGTGGGGTTCAGGAAGGTGAAGCCCCTGGAGGGGAGGTATGAGTAGCCTGCTGACTCTGGGGCACAGCAGTGGGGAGGAGAGCAGGAAAGCAGGAAAAAGGAAGTGCGCTGTCCTCCAGGTGGCACATGGGGGCGGCACAGAGGTAGCAGGATCCCAACTTCCAGGCACCTCAGGGTTGCGGGAGGGGGTGGGGGTGAGGGGGGTGGGGGGGGTGGAGGGGGGTGGGGGTTCCTGCAGGCTGCACCTATCAGGCAGAGAGAGCGGAGTCCTCCTCCTTTCCAGAGTCCTCCAGAAACCAGTCTCCCGCCTCCCTCCACCCAATCACCAAAAGGCCTGCCTTAGGCTCACCAGGAGCCCGACCGGTCCTGCGGTCCTCCCGGGAATCTGGGTCGCCCTACCCCCTTCTACCCTCAGTGCCCTTCACCTGGGCCCAGAGGCCCCTTGCTGCCTGCTGTCCTCCCGGCTGCCTATGAGTCTGGCTCTCATCATTCCTCTGGCTTTCCTCTGCCCCAGGCCCTGAGAATCCAGTGTCACACAAGCCTTGGTTTCAGTCAGCTAAGACGAGTCCTGGGCTGGAGTTGCAGACATCCCCTGGCAGAAACTGCATAATCAGGAATCAGAGCACAGACAGTGGGCTCTGCCTAAAAACCAGCGGGTTTATAATTACAGGGGTGCTGGGAAGGACTGTTCAAACAGGTCGCACCAGTTCCTCATTTATCCTCTGGGTGTAAACAGTCTGGAACTGCCTTTCACAAGGACACTGGAGAATGTTTGCTTCTCCGACTTTACAGCCTACTTACCCTGGCCAACTCCATTCTGTGGAACACAGTGGCCAAAGGCAACAGGAAAGCTGGAGGGTTTCCGCAGGTCAGTGGGACCCCTGGGATCCCAGGTGGATGAGAGGGAGTGCGAATGCGGACGTGCAGCTCCTCCCACCTGTTGGCCCCCAGTGCCAGCTCAGTTACCATTACTTGTGTGAACTGCGGGCTCAGGTCAGAGGACCTATAGAGTCACCTCACATACATCTTCCATGTTATTCCTTTTGCCCTTCTCTTTGGTCGGTGACCATCGAGCCCATCTCGCAGACAAATTGCGCGATTACAACCAAAGTCCCAGGGTGAAACCAGTGGCCCAAGTGAGAAGCGAACCAGGCAGGAACACCCAAAGCTCACGCTCTCCCACCCTGTGCTGCCTTGGCCCTGAGGCATGAACCTCTTCCCTCCAGTGGCTCATCTCAACATCACAAAGAATCCCTGTGGACTCTGGATGTCCCCAGGAACCCCAGTGAGCTTCTGGCTGTCTCACTGCTGACTTGATGCACAACACAGAGGGTGCTCCTAGGCCTGCGGCCCGGACCACCCTGCCCTCCCCCAGCCAGCCCCTCTGCCCATGCCACCCCCAGACGGCCTCACTGCCCGCCGTCCCGGGCCTGGGCAGACCAGAGCCCGCAGCACACAGGACACCACCCCCACACACCTTCCGATGGTGCCGCAGCACCTTTGTCTTTCTTCACCGCTCTTTCTCAACTGCCTTCCACTCACTGCGTCTCGTCAGGCACTCAATAAAAACGTGAAAGGTAAAACCATAAAGCGACTTGAAGAAAATGTCGGCAAATATCTTTGTGACTTAGGGCAGGGCAGGATTCCTTAAACAAAATTTCAAAAGTAAAAGCCATAAGGTTACGCACACACACATCCGTGTGTGTGTGTGTGCGTGTCCAAATAAATTTTATTACTTCAAAAATTATGGATTTCTGTTCAGAAACCGATAACATGGACAAAGCTAACAGATTCAAATACTGTCTACTAATCTGTCTAAACTGTCCAAATTGACAAGGGACTAAAATCTGGAATATCCCAGGAAATCCTACATATCAACATGAAAGAGAGACCCCCAGGGAACACGGGCAAAGGTATGAAGTGGTAACTTCAGAGAGAAGTGGAAGTCCATGGGGCTAAAGGCCTGAGTGAGATGCTCACACTGTGGGACTGCCCATGAGAGCAGCAAGGTAGCTCTTTACCTGTATAGACTGGCACACTGTAGAGAGCGGGAAATGCCAAGTGTGGGGCGGAGCTGGGCACACAGGACCCCTTCTGAATACAATGGCGGAAACCAGCCTGGGGCAAGCCGGTGACAGCCAGGCAGTAATTAAGTCACTAAGCATACACATGCCCTAGGAGGACCCAGCCACATGGCTCCGGAGTTTTAGCCCCATAGATATGTTGGCTCAGGTCACAGGGCACGTAGGGGTCTCCTCCTTGGGGAATGCATGGGTGAATGTGGGGGGCACCCCAGCGTGGCAGCAAGAACAAAGTGCAGGACTGTGTAGACACCGCAATGGAACAGACCTCACACACAGTGCAGAGAGGAGAAAATGAAACAGAATGGCAGGGCACAGGATGCCTTGATGCGAATTAAAAATAGCTGCACATGAAGCAAGGGTACAGTTTACAACAACACATGCTCACAAAAGCCATAATATTAGAAAGGGGGAGGGATTAGGTGCCAAAAGCAGGGAAAGAAATGGAGAAGGAGGTGGTGCTGAACGAGTCCCGTCCTACCTGCCCCAGTTTCAGCTCTCTGCTAAGGCTAGGCTGGTCTTCCCCACAGAGGCTACCCTGATACCACCTGCCATCCCTGCCGGACTACCAAGAGGGCGGGCCTGGATCGCCTGCGCTAGCAGACAGGCGACACCAATTCCCCACCATAGGGTCCTGCTGGCTGGTCCACCTGGGGGCCACGAGGGCCCTTCCAAACACTGTCCCCATGCCCCACAGTCGTAGCTTGTTCCACATGGGTCACAAGTGTGCATGTTAGCCTCCCTGCCCCAGCTGGACTGCAAACCTCTTGGTAACAGGTGCTGCACACAGAGTTTTTCCATCAGTGGCAGCATCATAATAGAGCACACCTACCCTTTGCCAGGCAGAGTGCTCACAGCTCTACACGCAGCCTCATTTAATCCTGTGATGATCCCAGGCAGGCGGATTTTACAGAATAGGAAACAGGTTTGAAGAGGCAAAGTCACCCATAATCATGCAGCCAAAAGGAGGCAGACCCCACCTTCTAGAACCTTCCTCAGGCTGAGAATAGAGAGCATGTAGAATGAAGACTTAATGGGTCCATATCAGGTGATGTGTATGTTTCCAACCAGCCCTGCAGGTTCCAGGAAAGGCCACAGAGTTCAAGACTGTGACACAGTATATGAACCCCACTCCTGAATCCCCCTGATTCCTCTTGGTGCCGGTGAGGCTCATGCCAGGACCCCCAAACCTGTAAACTACTAAGACCGCTTGACAAACATGACCTTGATTTTACTCTCAGAATGCTCATGCTCTTTAACCTGTGACTCTGAAGTCCCAAGCACCAGAGCTGCTCCCTCTACACCCTGGAGAGGCAGGTCCAAGAGTGAGCCAGCTGTGCCAAGCTGACTGGACAAGAAAGAAAAGCCACTGGTGGTGCCTCTCCAGGCATGTGCACACAGTCAGAGACCAACATTCTGTCCAAAGCTGCTACAGTATGCCCAGAGGCTCCAGGAGCTTCTCAATCAGCCTGAAAGATAAGGATGAAAGACAAGCCTGAAGAGGTGGCCATCAGCCCCTGGCCCTCTCTGATGAGGCCACCTTCCCTCTACCCCTGCTCACGAGGGGAGCAGCAAAGAGCTGGTCCTGCCCTGAAAGAAATGACCAGGTCTCTCTGCCTGCGTTTCTATCCCTTCAGTTGTACGGTGGATTCTGTGAGGATGTATGCACTGGTAAGTTCACAGCATAGGGTGGGTTTCTTCCCAGTCAGATGTGCTCTTAGCCTGGGGCAGCCATCACTTGACAAGACCTGCCATTTCCTTTTTTTTGTGGTACGTGGGCCTCTCACTGTTGTGGCGGAGCACAGGCTCCAGACACGCAGGCTCAGCGGCCATGGCTCACAGGCCCAGCCGCTCCACGGCATGTGGGATCTTCCCGGACCGGGGCACGAACCCGTGTCCCCTGCGTCGGCAGGCGGACTCTCAACCACTGCACCACCGGGGAAGCCCCAAGACCTGCCATTTCTTCATCTTGTCCCTCCAGACACAAAATGAAGAGAGGGGACAGGATTAGGTGACCTCCAAGGGACCTTCACAATTCCAGGTATCTGGCTGGCTACATGGCTGGCGACCTCCCGAAGCACTCCCAACTCTCAGTTTTTGAGGGTCTGGCAACACCCTCTTGCCACTCACAAATACGGGGTGAACACCTACTGCGTGCCAAGGACTATGAAAGGGACTAGGGATGCAATGGTGAACAAACTGTCACCATCCCTACCTTTGTGGGACTTCGGTCAAGTAACAGTTACAGACGGTGGCAATTCCTGGAAGGAACACTCCAGGAGATTGGGACTGCCTGGAGGAAACAATGTTTGAGGTAAGAGCCAAGGGACCTCTGGGGCAAGGCCACTTTCTGAAGGCTTGAGGCAGCATGTTGAGGCCCACAGAGCATGAGCTATACGCGACGCCACCCCCTCCATGAAGGTACCCCCTCCCCAGCAGCTCATCCCTCCCTGTTACTTTTGCCGCGATGTCTGCTGTCACATGCAAAATGTGGTAACATACGGGTTTTGAGGGCAAGGACTGTGCCTTTATTCTTCTCTATCCACCATGCCAGGCACACAGAGGGCACCCTGTAATATCTTCTCAATGCCCAAATGATGCTGGGAGCAGAGATTCCGTTCCATGTAGACAGGAGGGGACTGAGAAGTTGCTGAGTGCCCAGCTAGAGGCACAGGCAATGAAGTAAGTCATGATCCTTTATTTATTGAGTTCTTAATCCAATGAGTCCCTTGAGCTCTCCCCACAAAAGCTAAAAAGGATCACCTCTCAGCACATCATCAGATATTAACTCCACAGATGACAAGTGAGCAACTAACACTTGCCAAGCACAAACCAGCAGGAGAGCCTCGCAGTTCCTTCATTGCACTTGCACAGCTTTCAGTGAAATTCCAGTTCCCAGTCAGTTTATCTCCACGTCCCGCCATGTCCAGGGAGGCCGAGACGGCTCCAAAACTGGGCCTTTCAGTGCCACTACTTCCCCACCCGCATTCCCTGTGGAGTGCACAGCAGAGGCCATATCCGTACACACCAGCAGGGCCTCCCGTCTCAGGCACCCTTCTTCAATCCATCCCAACCCCTACTCTGAATCTCCCTTTCCAAAAAAGGGGTCACAATCGATCTTAAGGTTGTAAAATCTGTGATGTGCTTGAAAGGACCAAGGAGTAAGGCGTATCCTTGGGGAACCATGAACTCGTTGCCTTGCTCTCAAACTGTACTCTGGCAGTCCTCGTTTCTACAGGATTCCACTTCCAGTTCTCCAACCTACCTTCCAGCTCACCCACCATCTGGGCCCCCAATTTGTCCTGCACTGGAACAGAAGGTCTAGGATCTCCTCACCTGGGGGCTCCCCTGAACCTGACCTCACCGGGCTCCCCATACTGGAAGCAGGGTAATGCAGTTTACCTGGCAGGGCCCCAAGAGCGTTAGACATCAAGGCTCCTTGCTGGCCTGCTGCTGCTGCTGTTTACGTACAGCCTCAGTTTCCAGCCACCTTGAGCCTGACCTGTGTGCTGACCCAAACTAGTCCTGTCACTGCCTTGGGCCTCACTCAGTCCCAACTCCTGGTTTTCAGATCTCACCCCCAACACTTACCAGCCCTATCCCCTGTTCCTGGAATTTGTATTCATCAAGTAGGAGGGTGAAGAAATTGTGGCTCATCACCCTTGCTGTTTGAGAGTTTTAAAGCACAAATCCCAAACTTCAACAATGTTAAAAATAACTGCATTATCAATCTTTAATCTAAATGTTCAAAATGACAAGCTGAAAAATGGATGAAATGGAAAGTGAGAAACTCCAGTTCTCAGATCTAACTCAAATCAAAACAGATAATAACATACAGAGGAAGGATGTGTTTAAACAAAGTTATTTTAGACCTGAACTCCTCCTCAAGACTGGTCAGCCAGGCTCACCGTGCTCTGGCCTCCTGGCACACGTTGCTCAGATGTCAGGATAAAGGCCCAGCGATGCCCGGGGACTTGTTCCTGAGCACAGCACATGCCCCACCTGTGAGCCACCACCCCGAAGACCCTGCCCTGGAGCGCCCAGTCTCCCCGGCATGAGTGGACGTGCACACACTCATGCCTCAGCCAGGCGTCCGGGAAGCAGCCTGAGCATACGGCTGCCTGGTGACCAGGTCGCTGCCCCCTTATTCCCCCTCATGCTCCAGTAGGTGCTGCATGAGTGGCACCTCTTCGCTCTAAGGGCTGCCGCCAGCCCTGACGGTGAGATAAGTTCCGGCTCTGTTAAGTAAGGGCTCGCTGAAGACCAAGCCGCTTTTGGCAGAAACTCTAAGAGTGAAAGGAGGCAGGGATGGTTAGAGAGGTTTCTGAAATCGGTGAACCCCCCGGGGTAAAAAGCCAAAAGACCTAGTGTGGAAATCATCAGACTGGAAAAGTGGGAATAAATACCACTTCCTCCAGGGAGCACCCCGCTTCCACCATGTCCACCCCCTCCCCAGCTTGCTGCTTCCACAGCACCCCGTCCCTCCCCCAGCTCCCTGGTTGAACTTCCTGACTCCTGTTAAAAAAGAAAACCCTCCGCCCCAGGACACGAGCGCCTCCACCCCATCTCCATGCCTGGGTCCCTCAGCACCAGGCCCACCGTACACACCCACACATTGGTATAAAGGGGTCTCAGTGCAGCCAGGCCACCACAGGCTAACTGAGCGCCCAAGACTTCTCCAGTTCTAAAATCGTGCATTTCTATTTGTTACTGAGTGGAAACGGAAAACGTTTTCTCCTACAGGGCTTACAAAAGTTACTTTGATATCACTGAAATCAAGAGAGAAAATAAAAATCTATCTTCATAGAATAATCTTGACAGCAAAACATCTTGAGTGTTTGACTCTCTCAAGGCCAGAGCTGAGCAGCTCGCTAGCTGGCATCTAGAACAACGGCATTTAGGCAGGGGAGGGGCAAGCCTGCACGGACCAGGTGAAAGGCCACCTGATTCGCCCATCTTTGCCTGTCTCCACGGGTGCGACGCTCACACGTGAGGAGGTGACGCTTTGAGACCACTCGGGCTCGGAGCCATTCGGACCCTGGCGCTGCGGGTGTTATCTATAATTCTCACAACCATCCTGGGAAGTAGGAATTAGCAATGCCATGTTCGCGCCTAGGACAGTGAGCAGGTTACTTCTCTTCCCTGAGTCCTCAGGGTCACACGCTAAGAAACGCTGGCACCAGGCTTGAACCCAGACAGGACGCTACTTCCTCACACCGAAGCAGAGGCATTTAAGTACGTGGCAGTCACGGCAAAGGAATACCTCTCTACTATGAGGACCTCCCAGGAAGCTGAGAGCAGAGGCAGGAGAGCAGTTCTAGAGAGCAGGTGCTTGGGCCCAAATCCCAGCTCCACCCACTGCTGGCACCATCAAACCACCCAAGCCTCAGCTGCCCCACCTGTAAAGTGGAGCTCACAATCGCAGAGGCAGTCGAGAGGACTGAGAGCCCTCATGTAAAGCAGAGTAGGTGCCTGGCACAGAGCAAGTGTGCAATAAATGCTAGCCGCTATCACCGGTTTTCGTTGCTAAACTTCTTGTTGTGGGTTAACATTCCCACAGAGTACCCAGACCATAGCACAGAGCTTATGGGCACACAGCTCCATGACTTGGCAGCGCGTACACACCCATGCATGGGGTACAAGGGGCAGCGAAAGTCACTGCTCTCCTGGAGCCACCGCTGACACAGCACAGTCCACGCGCTCAGGAGGGAGGGCCCTCTTCCGCATCCTCACAGCATTTGCCAGATGTAAAAGGCACTTTTGTCTGTTTATTAATGCTGCACCTTCAAGGCCTAGAGTAGGACCTGGCACATGGTGGGTGCTCTGTAGGTGTTTACTGAAATAATGATTTCTGTTCAGTATTATGGCTATTTGCATACATATTTTAATTCCAAATATTTGTTTGTAAGCTTCTTATGAGCAGGGCATATCTTATTACCCAGCATCAAACCTTATCCTTCCTCTGATTCACTTGTACATTCAATCAACAATCATTTAGTGTGTCAAGCACTGTGCTAAGTATCAGATTCCCAGGGAAGACTCACGTCTTTGCCCCTAGGGAGTTCATAGCCTAGAGGGAGAAGCAAATGGTACAGCATGCTAGGCAGGCAGGAAGGCTGCCTAGGCCTGCCAGGGAGGACCAGGGAAGGTTGCCCGGAGGAGGGGCTCCCCGGG
Organism: Phocoena phocoena; assembly: GCF_963924675.1. NCBI lineage: Eukaryota > Metazoa > Chordata > Mammalia > Artiodactyla > Phocoenidae > Phocoena > Phocoena phocoena. Next base: position 6,339,742 of record NC_089229.1, on the reverse strand, counting down.
AAAGAAATGGAGGTCAGGCTGGAGAAAAGACCACCGCCCTCAGCCCCTACCCTCCCAGGCAGGGAGACAGCCCTTCGTGGATAGGAGCCCAGGGCAGAGCTCCTTAGGAAGGGCCAGGTGTCCAGCAGCTGCCAGCACATGCTCAAGTCTTAGGCATGCTAAAGAGTGCGGTTTTACTTGGAAGGTGATGCAGAAAAGTGAAGCTTCCTATCCGGGGCAGGGAGTTGCACAGGTTTGCTTTTCTGGATGGGCTACCCTGGTTGCAGGGTAGAGAACAGATGGAACATGGCACAGGGGAGGCTAGTGCCCTAATGCTTGGTCATGGTTCAACAAATACTAGTTTGCTTGAAAGAATGAATTAATGGTTCTATTTAGAAACTTTAGTGAAATAAAGGTAAGCCACCAGCCTGCTGGGAGCTATGTCCAAGTGCTGTGGAATAGTGATAAGGCTGACACACGCACAGCAAGGCTGCCATGCAGAGAAGTTCATCCAGATCTGTGTATGTGGGAGGTGGCTAGAGAACACATGGAATGGACAACTGCTGCTGAGAGGCAAGGTGGCAGTTACTTTCAAACACCTCGTGCTTCCACTCACGGCACCCACCCAACTGCCCATGACTGCCCGCCACTAAAAATGTTGGCTCTGGGGTCCCAAGACTGTGCACTCATTTTGGGACCCCAGGACTTAGCCCAGGGCCTGGATCGTGGCAGGTGCCAAATAAGGCTTTATGGAATCCATGAACAGGGGGCAGCAGCATCTTATAAATATGTTACCTACAAAATTGGTCTAAAAGGATGGGAAAAGTACACACCATTTTACATGGATGGCTTTCCAGACAAAATACTGATGCACATGGAGATGTTCTCATGTGATGTGCTGTGTCCACAGTGCTCGAGTCTGAGAGGACTCTGCAGGGAGAGCCTTCTCTGAAGGAGACGGCAAATACTAGTCACGTGCCAACTCTTTAGGGCTAACATTCCCAGAACATTTTACAGCAAGATATTTATGTCCTCTTCATCTCCAAAATATCCTTCTCCTCAAAGGCTCCTTGTGCCCACAGAGAGTGCAGTACAGGCCAGCCTCAGCCTGGCTTCAGCCGGGGAGATCTGAGCTCTAATTGCATGTACCACTGACAGCTGAACAGAGCTCCTGCCTCAGGGATGAGGCAGATGCAGGGCCCAGTTCCTGAAATCAGCAGTCGGCCCTCCCAGCCTGGCCTCAGGAGCCCTCAGAGATTCAGGCTGCAGCCCTCAGGCCTGCTGGGGCCAAACCCACTGTCGTGTTCCCAGAGCCTATGAAGGGCAGAGGGGGCCAGGCTTCCTAGGAAGCACTGGTAACACTTGAAAAGCACCATGGCCTGCAGCCTAGGCTCTCTCTGTACCCCAGCCCCCAGAGCCAAAGAGGAGACCCAGAAAGAGGGCCTGGAAGTGAAGGACGTGGGGGACACCTGCAGGCTCCCCGTGCAAGCCAGGACTTGCCAGAAGCGACCGAGCCACCCACGCTCCACTGGGGAGCCTGTGCGCAGGATGTGCCAGCCTCCAACTTCAGCCAATTGGTGGCTAAAGGAGTCATCCTCTTGGGGAACCACCTCCACTAGGCCTCAACCTACCTAATCCCACATGACTTCTCACCTCCAAAACAGACCCTTGGCTCCAAAGAGGTCAAGATCCTCAGCCCTCTGCAAGGCCATGCTCATTCCAACCTCCAGATATTGATCTGGCCTAGAATGCTGCCCCTGCTCCCAACTCACAGCCCAGCCCCACCCACCCCACGTATCTTCTCTGGTGATGCCAGCAGCAGACCCCTCTCCTTTGAACGCCATGACACTGAGAAGCAGAGCTGTGGCTTGGCCTCATTGCCCTCACTCTCCATGGAGGCCACCATCCTTTCTCCTCCCAATACCTTCACTGTGGGAATCAGATATCCACCCCTCTTCTCTTCTGAATCGTTTACTACGGTGTTGGGGATACAGAAAGTGTCCCCTCCAAATGCCCACTAAATACTTCTGGCTGATATTATGTCCCTGTGGGTAATCTCTCCTCCCAAGATCACTACTTGTTCACTCATTCATCTAGCAAACATCTGAGTGCTTAGTAAGTACTGATCCTGCCTATCTTCCATGCTACCTTTCCTGCCCCCGACCCTAGGGGGAGCCCTACCTCCCCCTTGCACCCCAGCAAATTCTACAGCACCTCAAACAATGATCTGTCTCCTCCCTCTGGGAGCTTACCTCCAAATGTCACAGCCAAAGGCTCCTGGAGGGCAGGGCCATGTCCCTCCTGTGCAGGCACACAGCCAGCACGCAGAAGATGGTTCTGGAATGACCCACTTCAGTTAGCACCTTTTGGTGGGAAGGAGTAAAATTAAGCACAAAAGACTTTTCCACCTCGAGACCGCAAGGCTTTCTTTAGATTGTACAGCTCTGTGGGTCACACCAGTGAGAAGCGGCCTTCCATGGGAAAGAGGGAACTTGCTGGCAGCTTGGAGATGTGCACCTGGCAACGTGCGCCTAAGTCGCTCAGAGACGAGCAGGGCCGGTTCAGCCTGAGCAATCCAGAGCACACCCATCAGAGGAGGAGGGCGGCACTGCTGATTTATATGAGATGAAGAGTAATTTCAGGGACAGCATCACAAGATGAGCAGAGCCTGAAGGATCCTTAGGATTCTTCATACAAGAGATGTTCTTGTCTACTGACATCGCAGTTAAGAATTTAACAGGGTGCCTAAGGGTTTACATCAATAACAGGACTTGTTCAAGCTACTTGACTTAATATATGCTGACAATACACACTGGCAACTTTCACCTACCTTTTTCTTTTTTTTTTTTTTGCGGTACACGGGCCTCTCACTGTCATGGCCCCTCCCGCTGCGGAGTACAGGCTCCGGACGCGCAGGCTCAGCAGCCATGGCTCACGGGCCCAGCCGCTCCGCGGCATGTGGGATCCTACCGGACCAGGGCACAAACCCGCGTCCCCTGCGTCGGCAGGCGGACTCTCAACCACTGCGCCACCAGGGAAGCCCTCCATTTTTCTTTTGTAACCAGCAGCTGAAGACTTCTGTAATAGCACTATATTTAGCTACTTAATTTTTCCACAGCAGCTTCTGGCATCTGGGTAATTACGGCAATGCTGACCAACACACCCCAGAGGAACAGATTATATGTTGTGTGTGTGCTGATGGCCCCCTATCCCCCAGAGCAGAGGGACAGAGCTCCCAGCCAGCACCTGTCTTGAGGCCCGACACCACTTTACATGCATTTGTTCCCTTAACTCTCACCATCCTAGGATGTGGGTACTGTTAGTATCCCCATTTTACAGATTGGGAAAGTGAGAAAAAGAAAAATTAGTAACTTGCCTAAAGCCACACACACACAGTTAAGTGACAAGGCAGGGAGTCAAACCCAGGCCACTAGCTCCAAAGCCTGTGTCTGAACCTGTCCTGTTGCCTCTCCTGGTCTATCCCTCACAAGGCCATTCGTGTGCTCTAGTCTCTCCATACTACCACCTCGCTCAAGGCAGGCGCTGATGGCAATGTCACAACAGTTACCAAACAGAAAGTTTCCCCATGACTGTAAAGGATTCTGTCTATAGTTTCAGATCAGTGTTGAGAAGAACAGGAACCTGCATTTCTAAAGGCCAGCTTCACAGGAGCTCACAAGAAGTCTCTGCAGCCAGTGCCAGCTCCCCAAGTGCTTCTGCAATGCTGGCGAGGCCACAGCCCCCCCAGAGGACAGCAGGTGGAGCTTGCCTGCCTGTGAACCCAGGACTGCATATGGGACCAGAGGGGCAGTCCTGAATCCCAGCAATGTCCCAGAGACACCTCCACACTGCACCTTGGAACTGCCTGTTCCGATTCATTTTTATCTAGTTTTACCACCGACCTTCCTGCATGCTGTGAGAATGCACCTGACTATGCCAGGGAGCTGCTGCTGCTGAGCGGCTGGGATGCACCCGTGACACCGTTGCTGCCCCGTCACTCTTGCTGCCTTTGGTGAAATGTTTCCCGGGCCACATGTGCCTCTCTGGCTACTGAAATTTGAGCTTCAGCCTGGACACCCACCAGGAAGGCTGCTACCAGCCAAGGGGTGGGGACTCAGGCTGTCACATTTCCCACTGGAACTCACAGGGCCTAGCGCACAGGAGGTGCTCAATAAACATACACTTTTAATAAAACGAAGTATTCAGCTAAAAGTCAATAATGACATTTCCCCCAATACCCAAAGAAGAAAAGTGTTGAGAGAATTTTGAGTCCATCTTTTTTTTTTTTTTTTTTTTTTTTGCAGTACGTGGGCCTCTCACTGTTGGCTTGTTGTGGAGCACAGGCTCCGGACTCACAGGCTCAGCGGCCATGGCTCACGGGCCCAGCCGCTCCACGGCACGTGGGATCTTCCCAGACCGGGGCACGAACCCGTGTCCGCTGCATTGGCAGGCGGACTCCCAACCACTGTGCCACCAGGGAAGCCCTTGAGTCCATCTTTTTAAAACTTGGGCTCCTGTGATCACTTGTCTCTGTTAGACTATAATATCAAATGGAGGGCTTCCCTGGTGGCGCAGTGGTTAAGAATCCGCCTGCCAATGCAGGGGACATGGGTTTGAGCCCTGGTCCAGGAAGATCTCACATGCCGCAGAGCAATTAAGCCCACGCGCCACAGCTACTGAGCCTGTGCTCTAGAGCCTGTGAGCCACAACTACTGAAGCTTGTGCACCTAGAGCCCGTGCTCCGCAACAAGAGAAGCCACCACAATGAGAAGCCCGCGCATCGCAACGAAGAGTAGCCCCTGCTCACCGCAACTAGAGAACGCCCGTGCGCACCGATGAAGACCAAAAGCAGCCAAAAATAAATAAAATAAATTTATAATATCAGATGGTATTTGATGTCAGACAAAATTATACACCTAATTAATCTAAGCTCATAGAACTAATGTGTTTTAGTTTCCAGCAAACCCCAGGGCCTCACCCTCATCTCTTGCAGCACTTGAGCTTTTTGTATCAGGAAAGCACCCACATGGCGATGATGTTTCTATTCTTATTTCATCCTGGCAACCTCCCTCGAAGACCAGTATCATTTTCCCTCTTAGAGATGAAAACCCTGAAGCTCAGATTAGTCAAGCAACTTGCCCAAGGTCACACAGACAGCTAGTAATGGCACAGCTGGGATCAGAACCCAGATCTTTCCAACTACAGAGCCAGTGCTCTTTCCACTAAGCCCACAGCTGCGGGGAAGGTTCCGGGGGTGTTGCCATATGAACAAAATTTTATCAAACATGGACTTTGCTTTAACCAGCAGGCAGGAAGTAAGTGGGGTTCAGGAAGAGTAACCTCCAAAAAAAAAAAACCATACACACCACAAAATAATCTGATTAGGAAAGGAATTCCTCATGGGCACAGACTAACAAGAAGGTGCTCCAGCAAGCTCAAGGGTAGTGTGTTCAGCCTTCTGGCCACCTGCCTGTACTGTCCAACATGATGTCACATCACCGCCGTCCATTTTTCCATACAAAATTCAAAAGTAATGCCTATTCTCAGGCCAAGCCCGGTAATTAGTGTACGTCACACCAAGTCATATCAAGGCTAAACGTGGAAAGGAAGCTCTGAGAATGGACAAATTGACAAGACCTTAATTAACACCTCTAACCTCTCTCATTAATCCAACTCTCCTAACAAGGTAAGTCTACCACCTTCACTGAGAGCTAAGCCATACCTGCTGCCACCTAGATCTGACCACAAATGCCTGGCTGGTTTTGGGGTATGTTCATCTCATCCCCCAAATCCCAGCCACAAAAGAGGGAGGAGGTGTCAGACACAATTGGCTTGGTCTCTGTATTCATCCAGAAGAAATCATGGGCATTACCTCCCAGAAGCTGTCGCTGGACACTTCGACTCCAACGGAATCATCATAAGTGACAGACATCTCTTCAAAGGGTGAGGGAGCAGCAGGGAATGCTTAAATTCAGAGGGCAGCTTCAGATGCTCAAAATCCGTAGACAAACCTATAAAAGAAAAACATATCATTGTGGTTTTAAATTCCCAAGGTAAAAAAGCAAGCCACCTCCATTTCACAACTTCCATTTCCATTACTGCCTTCAGTACAGAGCAGTCTAAAATGTCTCCTTTTGGTGGGAGAAAGTCAATAAACTCTAAACTTGGCACTGACATACATGTGTGTGTTATAAACGTGTGTGTATATTTCACAGTAACAAGTAAACCTTTCAACATCTTAACTGAGGAGCTCAAAGAGCTTTCTGCAAACAGTCCCTATGCTTAAATCAACAGACTGATAACCTTAATTGGCCTCATCTCTTGGAGAAGGGGACAGAGAACATGTGAGGAGAACACGCCAAAGCAGAGTCCCTGCATCTCGGGGCTCACTCTGTTCCAGCCTGTCCTACCCATCCGACAGGACTAGGACCTGGGGTAAAATGTGAGTGGAAATAACCCACCTTCGACACCTGACTCCACTCTCCACAGAGTTTCCACCAGGCTTTGCTTGTGTTGGGCGCTGTCTCCCCCTTTCCATGACTGGCTCATTTCAGCCACTGATGCCCCAATTCAGACCAGTTTATTCTGACACAGTCTGTGTGAGGGTCAGTTAGAAAGAGTAAAGTTCTAAATCCGAGCAAGGGTAACAGGGTGATTATTTCCCTTGCCAGAGGGAAGAAGTTGAAGGACCCCCCGCTATATTCACAAGCACAAATCACGTTGATGGAATGACCCGTTCCATAACCAGATGAGATTCCCTGACTTCTTGGTGAAAAAGTGATTCCACCCTCCCTTATATATCACCCTGCATTCAGACCACACAGCCAGAGATCTGAAACTTTCCTAATTGCCGCAGTCAGGAGTCCAAAGCCTCAGCTTAGCCAGAGGAGGGAGAAGGTAGGGCAGGGTAGGCAGAGTGATCTACATTGTTACACTCACAAGGTGCAAGACTTTGCTTTGCTCTAGGTACTTTCCCACATGTTATCCTACTTAATCTTCGTGATTCCCTGTGAGACAGTCTAGAAGCAGAGTAAGGAATATCAGCTGCCTGGGCTCTAATCCCAGACCCATTACTCACTAGCTGGGCAACAGTGGGCAAGGTACCTAAGCTCTCTGTGCCTCAGTGGCCTTATCTGTAAAAGAGAGACAATACTGCAAGGAATTACTGTGAGGGTAAAAATGCAGCAGGACATACAGGGGTGAACAGTACGTGGTCTCCAGTAAGTGCTATGTAGTAAATGATAATGTAATTATTATTAGATAGTAATTATTATCACTATCATTACTTTTATCTCTACTTTACAGCTCAGAAAACTGATGCTAAGGGAGGCTAAGTAACTTGTCCACGGTCACCCAAGCAACGAATGGTGGAGACCAGCAGGACACCAACTATGCCTGTTTGTTAAGGTGATGTTCTATCATACCAAGATGTTTTCTAAAAATGATCTCAAATTTAAATAAATCAGGTATCTTATAACCTAAGATCTAATTGCTAATTAAAAGGTTTAATCTGATGTATTTCACAGCTTCCAAACTTGAATACAGCTCTGTACGGACAATAAATTTGAAGTAAAGAGCAAATTATGGTACCTCGAAGCCAAATACTCCAAATGCACGCACTCTGTAACCAGGCAGAGTCGCATGGGTGCCACACACGCACTCTTGCAGACAGCATGCTGGTAGGATCTCTGCTCCATAATCACAGAGGCAGCGTGTCCTTTTCATCCCTGGGATATAAATAAAGGCCGGACAGGCTTCTCTGGCCTGGGCCCTGGTGCTACATTTCACAGCATTCCCTTCCTGTGGAATCCGATGCTCTTAGCCAGGGCCCTCCTAGAAGCACCCCAGTCCATGATTGCAGCAGCAGAAAGTTTTCTACCCAGAGCAGCTGGTCTCTGCTCCAGGCTCCTCAGGGAATATCTGGGCTTTCGGCTCAGGCTAGTCTCAAAGTGGCCAAATCAAGCCACTGGCTGGGCTGCCTGGCCAGCTCCGGGGAGCAGCTGCAGGGGACAGGTGCAGGGAGATCGGGGGCCTGCTCTGGGCAGAGAAGCAGCTTGACACCTGAAAAGCTCATTTTCAGGAATTCATTTTCTGCCTGGATTCAGCCCTGGTTTAGACACTAACAGAAGATGAGTTCTGCACAAGATTTATTAAGAGCCTACTAAGTGCCAGGAGCCAAGAAGAGATTGCCACCAGGCTAAGCACGAAAAGACACAGACTTCTAGGAGCAAGAAACTGAATCACCGGGTACAGATGCCCTGCCCAGTAACAAAACCAAGAAACACCAGACCTGCAGAGGGCACTGGAGATGAGGCATGTGTATACCTGACCTGTGGAAACAGGGAAAGTCCATCTTTCTTTGCCCAAGTCACAGAGTGGCAACTTGGTAATTTTCCCTGTCAGTCCAGGGACCTGTTTCTCACCAAAGCACTGTGCTCAGCGACTGCGACATTCCCAAGATCAAGGCCAAGCTGACCCCATCAGCACCCCACGTAGCCACAGCCCAACGTGCAATGACTGCAGTCAGCTCACCTATCTGTGTGTGTGTTGTTTAGAGTTGCTTCTAATGCAGAACCAGCTCCCCTGCACAGATTCTCAGCTCTTGTTGCCCATCTCCCCACTTACACATTCTCCAAGCTTATATATGGATGTCATTAAGTAAATGCCATAATCTAAGTAAAACAAAATCAGGAAGGCCAATCTCTTTCTGTAAAACTGTGCAAGGCCTTCCATTTATATTAATAACTGACTTTTGGAAGCTCCGTGCCACCACTTCACTTCTGACTTGTAATAATTCAGAATTCATGACACTTTCCTTCTGAAGCCTCAAAGCAGATCTGTTCAGTCTCCTCTAAGAGGTCAGAAGTCAGCAAAGACATTCAAAGTCCTAGAGAGGAAACCGAGGCAAGGCATAAAAAAAACCCAAGTAGACAAAGAAAGTAAGAGGAAGAACTGAAGATCTCCTGCCCAAAGAGTTAGTGAGATAATGTAGATGAAAGCCTAGGATGGTGGCAATCAGGAAAGCTCAGATTCATGAGCTCTACCACTGATGAGCTAGGTGACCATGGGAAAGCCATTCTGTTCTCTGAGCCCCAGCTTCCTGAGCTGTGTTCTACCAGGTTTGAGTGAGGGTTAGACGAAATGGTGCATGAAGGCCCCAGGATCCCAGGTTGCAGCCCATGGCAGGGCCTCCCTCAGTGGGAGCCTCGTCCTAGGCCAACACCCTTGGCTGCAAGTGTCCTCACTCTTCCCTTCGGTTCCACATGACAGCCGTAAGGCAGACAGGAAAAAAAAGAGGGGCCTGGGGGACCAGGGTCTGTACCACAGAGGAAAACCCAACTGGTATTAAAGCACCAGTTGACCTGAAAACTCATCGCTGACATTCACAGAGCCACACCAACTGCTGTGGGGCTTGAGGTCAGGCCGCCGCGGTCACCCAAGCGGAATTCTCAACCAGCATCTCCCAAGGTCCCCCTTTCCTGCCCTGCAGTAGGGGTCCTGCCCAACCGTCCACCCCTCCCAAAGCACCCTGTACCACCCTCAGTGATCCTGGTCTCTCCTCCCTCTCTGATAACCCCCTCTCCTTCTCCCCATCACTGGTACGCCCCATGGTCCATTCTTGAGGCTCTTCCTGTACCTCCCAGCAATGTTTCATCCCTTCCTATGACTTCAAATGTCACGAATATGTGCGAAGCAGTGGCACCTCTTCCAAGAGTCAGCCCCTCAAAATAAGAATGAGAATATTTTCCTCACAGGACTGAAGGAAGATTAGAGACAGGGAATCAAAGTCATGTGGCATACATCTGACATCCTAGAAGTGGTAGCCATTGCTCTTAAAATCACCAACCAGCAAACCACCAAAAGATAGTGAGAAATGCCAGTGACTGGGGCTGGATTTGCTTTTTGTTTTCCCATGATTGTTGCTACTGGGATAAGCACTTGTACGAGGCTTCCCCTACCACCCTGATACTATCACCAGCCCTCCTTCACTCAGCAATGGGGAGGCCAGTCATCACCTAATGCCTGGGAAGACATCCTCATGAGCCAGACACTGCACTAAGTGTCTTGCATGTGCTGGCAATCTGCAAGGGTGCTGGCCTAGGATGAGCTTCCATTGAGGGAGGCCCTGCCATGGGCTGTGACCTGGGGTCCTGGGGCCTTCATTTAATCCTAATGACAACCCTCTGAGGGAAGTGTTAGCAACATGCTCCTTGTTAAAGGGATACTGAGTCACAGAAAGGGTAAGGAGCTTGCCCAAGTGGTGGAGTTGAGATCTGAATAAAGGCGGGTTCACACCAGCCATACTCTTAACCACTGACAGTAACTACCTCAGTGCTGAGCTCAAATCTTCTAGAACATAAAATGTGAAAAACAAACACTTGCTGCTGTTTCTTTATGAGTTACTACTAAAGTCCAGTCCTCACCGACAGTCTGCTGATCTTAGCCTTCATGTGCATGTGAGTTGCAACACTGATTTTAATCTGATTTCCCTCACTAATGTCTTGCATAAATTGTATGCGTTGCCCTATGTCCTACCTTTTCATTGCTTAATGGTGTCATCTGTTGCATAAATATTCTTAATTTTAATATAGTCTAACATCAATATTTTCTATTATAGTTAGTGCTTTTTATGTCCTGTTTAAGAAGTCTTTTCTTAGGCTGAGGTCATAAAGATATTAATTATCTTTTAAATGGTTTTGTTTTGGTTGGTTTTTACTTTTCATACCCAGAAATTATTTTTGTATGTGATATGATATACAAGTTTCATTTTTTTCCATATGGATATCCAACTTTCCAGCATTATTTGTTAAAAAGAGCTTATTTACTTCCATATTCTGCAGTGCCACCATTGTCCACAGATGTGTGGATCTTTATGTAGGCTCCCTATTCTGTATTCTGTTTGTTCTTGTGACAATACCACATTGTCTTAATTACCACAATCTTATAAGAATTCTTGGTATCTAGCTGAAGAAGTCCTCCGACTTTATTCTTCAAGAGCAGCTTGGCTATGCTTGGATGTATGCATGTACGTATTTATTTAGCTACACTGGGTCTTAGTTGCGGCACGGGGGATCTTTTAGTTACAGCATGCGGGATCTTTAGTTGCAGCATGGGGGAATCTTGTAGTTGCAGCATGAGGTCTCTAGTTCCCTGACCAGGGATCGAACCCAGGCCCCCTGTGTTGGGAGCACAGAGTCTTAGCCACTGGACCACTAGGGAAGTCCCACGGCCCTCTGCATTTCCATATATGCCTTAAAATCTCCTTGTTCAGTTCCAACCAACCAACGAACCAACTAACTCTGCTGGGATTTTGATCAGGATCTCGTCGAATCCTCAGACCACTCTGAGTTAATGGACATCTTTACAATACTGAGTCTCCTAATCCATGGAATGCATTTCATTTATTCAGGCCTTCTTTAATTTCTCTCAATATTGATCTGTACTCTTTTTATAGAGTTCACGCACACCTTTTTGGTCAGTGTACTACTCAGCATTTAATATGACATTGATATTATAAATAGTATTTAAAATTTTTTTTCACTTTAACTGTTTATTGCTGACATATAAAGCAACTGATTTTTGTATACTTACCACGTATTCACCAACTTTACACTATTTATTTCCTTTTTTTGTACTTATTATTTCTAATTATCTATAAATTCATTTGGATGACCTATATACACATTCATATCATATTCAAATAATGACAGTTTTACTTCTTCCTTTGCAATTCTTAGGGCTTTTATTTCTTTTCCTTGCTTTTTTGCACCGGAGAGGACTTCCAATAAAATGTGGAGCTCCTTTCTGGTCTCAAAGATGAAGTATTCAACATTTCACCATTAAGTATAATGTTTGCTATAGGATTTTTAAAAAACTATCACTTTTCAGGTTAAGGAAGATTCCTTCTACTACAATTCTACTAAGAGCTTTTATCACATATGGATGTTTGTGTAAGATTGGCTTTATTTTTCCTTAAATGTTTGGCAGAATTTGTCAGTGAAATAATCTGGGCCTGGAGTTTTCTTTAAGCAGTCCTAATGACAGATTCTGGTTAAAAAGTAGAAGACTATTCACATATTTTCTATTTCTTTGTGATGATTTTGTAAAGTTGTGGTTTTCTAGAGAATCCAGTTCATTTTTTCAAATATATTAACAAAAAGCTGTTTATATTATCCTCTAATGATCATTTTAAAGACTGAAAGACCTGTAGTAATGTTCCCCTTTTCATTCTTTTTTTTTTCCCCCTTTTCATTCTTGACATTAGGTTTTTGTGCCTTTTCTCTTCATCAGTCTCATCAAAGGTTTATTGATTATTCTTTTTTTCAAAGAATCAACCTTTTTTTTTTTCCCGGCCACGCCGGGTGGCTTGGTGGGATCTTAGTTCCCTGATCAGGGATTGAACCCGGGCCCCTGGCAGTGAGAGGACCAAGTCGTAACCACTGGACTGCCAGGGAATTCCCCAAAGAATCAACTTTTAGCTTTCTTTCAGCTGTCTGTTGAATATTTGTCTTCTTTTTCCTTGATTTTTTCCCCTTTATTATTTCCTTTCTTCTACCATCTTTAGGTTCAAGTTGTTCTTTTCCTAACTTCTGGAAATTAAAGCTTAATTCACTATTTCCAGCCTTTCTTTTCTAATGTACGCATTTAAAGCTATAAATTTCCTTCTAAGCACAGTGTTTTTTTATTTGGTTTGGTTTTTTGTCTTTGTTTTTACTATTTATTTTTTAATTTAGGCTGCACCAGGTCTTAGTTGTGGCATGCATGCAGGATCTAGTTCCCCGACCAGGGATTGAACCCAGGCCCCCTGCACTGGGAGCACGGAGTCTTACCCACTGAACCACTAGGGAAGTCCCTAAGCACAGTTTTAGCTATATTCTACAATCTCATTTATTTTTTCATAAGAGTCCCATGAGGTAGGCATTTTTCTTTTCTTTTTTGCAGATGTGAAACTAAAGGTCAAGTAACTTTAAAAATATTTTTTATTGAAGTACAGTTGATTTGTAATGTTGTGCTAATTTCTACTATATAGCAAAGTAATTCAGTTATGCATATATATACATTCTTTTTTATATTTTTCCATTATGGTTTACCACAGGATATTGAATATAGTTCCCTGTGCTATACAGTAGGACCTTGTTGTTTATCCATTCTATATATAACAGTTTGCATGGGCTAATCCCAAACTCCTAATCCATCCCTCCTCCCCCTGGCAACCACAAGCCTGTTCTTTATGTTTGTGAGTCTGTTTCATAGATAGGTTCATTTGTGTCATATTTTATTTTTTTAAATTTATTTTTTACAATATTTTATTTATTGGGCTGTATTGGGTCTTAGTTGTGGCACGCGGGATCTTTCGTTGTGACGTGCAGGCTCTTCGTTGCAGCCCACGGGCTTCTCTCTAGTTATGGCACACAGGCTCCAGAGTGCACGGGCTCTGTAGTTTGCAGCACATGGGCTCTCTAGTTGAGGTGCGCAAGCTCAGTAGTTGTGGCACACGGGCTTAGTTGCCCGCAGCATGTGGGATCTTAGTTCCCCAATCAGGGATTGGAGGATTGAACCTGTGTCCCCTGCATTGGAAGGAGGATTCTTCACCACTGGACCACCAAGGAAGTCCCCCATTTGTGTCATATTTTAGATTTCACATATAAGTGATATCATATGGTATTTGTCTTTCTCTTCCTGACTTACTTCACTTAGTATGATAATCTCTAGGTCCATCCATGTTGCTGCAAGTGGCATTATTTCATTCTTTTTTATGGCTGAGTAATATTCCATTGAATATATATACCACATCTTCTTTATCCATTCATCTGTCAATGGACATGTAGGTTGCTTCCATGTCTTGGCTATTGTGAATAGTGCTACTATGAACTAAGGGGTACATGTATCTTTTGTTTTCTAAAAGTATTTATTTATTTTGGCTGCACTGGGTCTTAGTTGCGGCATGCAGGATCCTTTGTTGTGGCATACGGGATCTAGTTCCCCAATCAGGGAACGAACCCAGGCCCCCTGTATTGGGAGCATGGAGTCTTACCCACTGGACCACCAGGGAAGTCCCTGCATGTATCTTTTGAATTATAGTTTTGTCTGGATATATGTCTAGGAGTGGGATTGCTAGATCATATAGTAGTTCTGTTTTTAGTTTGTTTTTTGTGTGTTTTTTTTGCGGTACGTGGGCTTCTCACTGTTGTGGCCTCTCCCGTGGCGGAGCACAGGCTCCGGACACGCAGGCTCAGCGGCCATGGCTCACGGGCCCAGCCACTCCGCGGCACGTGGGATCTTCCCGGACCGGGGCACGAACCTGTGTCCCCTGCATGGACAGGCGGACTCTCAACCACTGCGCCATCAGGGAAGCCCTGTTTTTAGTTTTTTTGAGGAATCTCCATACAGTTTTCCATAGTGGCTGCACTAACTTACATTCCCATCAACAGTGTAGGAGGGTTCCCTTTTCTCCACACCCTCTCCAGCATTTGTTATTTGTAGACTTTTAAATGATGGTCATTCTGACTGGTACCTCATTGTAGTTTTGATTTGCATTTCTCTAATAATTAGCGACACTGAGCATCTTTCCATGTGCCTGTTGGCCATCTATATGCCTTCTTTGGAGAAATGTCTATGTAGATCTTCTGTGGATTTTTCTATTGGGTTGTTTTGTTTTTTGTTGTTGAGTTGTATGAACTGTTTGTATATTTTGGAAATTAAGCCCTTGCTGGATGCATCATTTGCAAATATTTTCTCCCAGTCTGTAGGTTGTCTTTTTGTTTTGTTTATGGTTTCCTTTGCTGTACAAAAGCTTGTAAGTGGGTTCCATCTTTTTTTTTTTTTTTTTTTTTGCTTTTGCTTTTATTTCTAATGCCTTGGGAGACTTAGAGGTCAAGTAACTTGCTTAAAATTATAAATGGTGACAAACTGTGAAATCAAGGTTCAAAACCAGGTTCTGTGCTTCTAAAATTCAAGTTCTTCCTATTATAGTACATTACATATAATTAGTAGTTTATAGGTATTATGAATAAAAATGCTATGAAAATATCAAGAAAGCAAAATCAGGTCTCTTCCTCCACAAGATGTGGGAAAAGCTAGAAAGGGATTTACAGGCAAATAGGCTCTGCTTAGGTACACAGGAGAAGAGCTTCCTATCTGTAAGCAGGGGAAGAGGGGAGGGGCAAGAGGGGTTGACAAGATGGGTTAAGAGAGGCCAAGAAAATCTCATCTGTCCCTGGAAATCCATGATTGGTGATTTTATAAAAGTAACAGAATCAGTTCTCAGCCTTCAGGGCTCACTCAAGAATTGTTCTCCATGATGAACAGTTAGATTCATTCTTTTATGGCCAGGATTTGACTAGCATCACGATCAACCACTATCCCTGGGTCCACATGACCTCTTGAGTCATACCAGCGATAGCCGAGCTCAGAGATGGTCAGGAGGGCACTGGAAGAAAAGAGCACAGAAAGCATCATGTGGCTTAATGACACACTGGTCTGGTGTCAACTTAAAACTGGAAAGAAGGGAAAACCTGTCATCATCAGCTGCTCTTGGGGAGCCTCATTCATGCATTCAATAAAGATCTAAATTTCAAGAACTGAACTAGTGCTGGGAATACAAACAGCTTGTAGGCTAGACCTCAATTTCTTTTAAGTAAAAATGAAAAACTAAACTAGACTAGAATAATGGGAAAATCAGGAGATACTCAAATGTTAAATTTGTCAAACACAAACAGAATACTCTTTGCCCTTTTAGTACTGTAATTAAAGTGAAATTGGTAGTAAATGCTTGATGACAATCTAAATAAAATCACAGGATATCTGCTCTACAAATTTATATAAGACAAGAAAAACTGTGATACTCAATGCTATGGGGTCTTAATGTACCAATCAACTTGCGACGTTTTTTCTTTTAATGTATTTGTAACGTACAAAAACAAAAATAACCCATGTTTTCCATAGAAAACTCAGAGAAGAGATTTTGGGAGAGAAAGGAAGAACAGGAAGAAAGATTATCCATAGTTCCATCACTCAAAGACAACACAATGCATGCTCTTCCCTCAAAGCTTATTTCCAGTCATCACTTAATTCCCTCCTTAAAGTGCAAAGTGGGGTGGGAATAGGGGTGGACATGTGTGAATAGGGGGCCTGAAGCTGCAGACAAATAAGTCTAAGGTAAGAGGAGAGGGCACAGGGCACAGCCTACACACAAAGAGAAAAATAAGATTTCTGAACAAAGCCCCTGAATGTCCAGCCACACACTGGTGCTCTGTTCTAGTGTGTGCAGGTTCACTTTAGTATGCCCCCCTCCTGCGGGGGGACCAGCTACAGACCAGGTCGCACCCCAGGAACACGCTCAATCCCACAGTGAAACCAAAGCCGCCAAGGAAGGAACTAGAAGAGCTGCCTAATGGCACCACTTAGGTGTTCAGTAACTATCTAATGACTGAAAGACGGCCCCAAAGAAGGCTCCCTGGGCTGAAGTCAGCCATGTCTGTGTCAAGTAAAGCAAGCCTGCTTCAACAGGTGTGGTTCTGTTGCTCCACCTGGAGCCCAGGATAGGCATAAACCAACATCTAAGCAGCTTCCACATACCGGGCATATCTTAGCACCAGCTTTAGACATATTATTTTTGTTCCTCAAAAACCCTACAAAAGTGGATTACTGTGCCCATTTTACAGGAAGGCAACCGAGGTACAAACCATTCAAACCATTCGCCAGGGGCCCCACAGCTTGCAAATGCGAGGCCGTGACTTAACCCAGCCTGTCTGACTCCATATTGCCCAACCCTAGCAGGACATCTCAACTCCAGCCTGAGTCATTCCCAGCTCTGGGAAGCCTGCTTGGCTGGGAGGCTGCTCCCTAGAAAGGGGGCTTGATTCTCAGAGCTGTCTTATTAAGGGCCAAAGACCCTGACCTGTCAGGGAATATTACTCAGAATTTTTTTTCCACACACAAACATCTTTAACCATAAAAATGAACCTGGTTTCAGTACACTCTGGGTAAAGAAACATGTAAGTTGGGGAACCTGAGACTTCTGAGGACAACAAGAGAACCTGCAGACTTTGCTTCAAAGGGAGATCAGGTTGGGCACATTTCCTAGTTCTGCTTCCTTCATTCTTTCAGGGTCTCAAAAGACTTGCTATGGCACAAGCCGGTCGCTAATGCCAAATAGTACTGAATGCTCCTAAGGTCCATTTATCACTGCCAACAACATAAATGTATATTTAAAAATTAATTGGGTGCATCTCAACAGGAAGGTGAAGTTCCTCAGAAGACAGCGTGAGGATGGGTGGAAAACAAGTGTTAGCTTCACCTCTGGGAGCACGGCCCCCATCCCTCCGTATGGCAGCACTGGTGCTCCTGCCCTCCCGAGTATGAAGAGGCTCAGGGGTGATAACGGATACGGAAGAGCTTTGGGAAAGTGCAAAGTGACAGACAAGTGAGTTAGTACGGCTCTTCCCAAGGACAGGTACTGAGTCTGGCACTTCTGTAGTATATTTCAGACTGTCTAGCACCCAGCAGTTGACTGACTATTTCTCCCTAAAGAAACTGAACTACAGGACTCGACGACAATGCTGAACGAGTTCCGCTACCTTGGAACACATGCTGCACGTGAGGGAGAGCACTCCTGTCAGACACTCTTCCTGCTCGTGGGCCTGGTCCTAATTCTATCTTGTGGGCTACACTGCGCACCAAACACGCTGAAACAGGCTTTTACACTCTAACCTGGTCACAGGAAAATATCTGAATCCCAAACAACCGCTCTGAAATGAACTTTTGGGATGAGGTAGTGTATACTGAGTTATTCTTGATCCCTTCCCATCACAACAGGAGAAACAGACAAGAAAATATGTTCCCCATGTATTTCCTTCAACTCTGTTTCTCTCCCCCAAATCACACTAAAACAGTCAGTTCAAAAGAGGTGCACACATCTCTCCCTCCCTGCCCCTAAGGGCCCACTAGGTTGACAAGAAGGAACCTGTAATAGTGTAGCAACAGAGCAGCAGGGAGGATGTGCCAGAGGAAAGCAGACAGGTCTGGGCTGGGAGGAAACTAAGAAAACCATCCCAGAGGCCAGGGTGGGGATGAGTCTTCCCAGGGCAGGGGTGCCGAACAGAGCACAGAGATGCGGGGGGTGGGGACTGAGGAGCAATCATCACAGTAATTTTTAAAACTGCACTTGTGACCATCAAGTCCAGACACCCTTCAGGGAGGCCCACCTGGGGCCTTGCCCAGCCTCTGCAGAAACGCAGACATCCTCCCTCTTAAGGCAGAGGTCAACAGGGAAACCCAGATCAGCTTCTAATGCTCCAACCCTCTAATGCTAATCAACCCTCTTCTTTCATGAACATGAACTGATAACCAAGGATCTTCAACCATTAAATAAATAATAATGAAATAAAAACCCAAACCATGAAAGAGTAGGACCAGGATAAGCAGGACAACTTTTACTTTGAATTGATCTCTGGGGAAAACACAGATATTTCAGGGAACAAGAGAGAAATTCTATAAACGCTGGTAAGAATTCTCCAAGAAAGTCAAGGGTTATTGCACCCGTAAAACAGGAACAGGCTGCTATGAAAAAGGAGTGATTAGGAAGTAAGTAAATTTTTTTTAATTTTTAACATTATTACCAAAATAAACATTTTAATGTTTGGTGTGTATAAGAGAATGACAAGATTAAAGAGGAAGCTAGTGACCTAGATGATAAGATCACAGGGACTTCCAGTCACATAAAACAGGAGGAGACTGGTTAAAGGACAGGGAGGAGGCCAGGCTGGAGGTCTCACAGGTGGGGAGGCACAGAGGAAGCCCTGGACTGCAGGCTCTGCCACGTGTCTCACTTACCACTCGGCTCTAGTGCCCCCCAGTGCTGCACACAATAGGTGCTCAACAAAGATCTGAGTGAGTGAATAGCAGGTGGGGATTTCCAACCTCTCCCTCCTTTTCTGAGGCCTCTGGGAGGAGCGCAGCTCTGCTGTGGCCACTCAGGGGACTGCTGGTCATCAGTGGAGTGGGCAGGCTCCCCTCAGAGACTTTAAAATTCCAGTTGCACAAGGGGTAGGGGCAGTGTGTTTCTGCCCATTGAAGGTGTAAAAGCAACAAATTTGAGCCTTGAGAGCAAGAAAATCCTAAGTGTAAAGATGTACAAATCATCCCCCCTCCTCCTTCCCCTCCCAGTCCTGAAAAACACATTCGTGGTCCCTCATGTGTGCCCTGGGAACACAGTAGGCCCTCAAAAGATGCTTGCTGAATACATTCAGGAATCCAGGAATGACCGAGGTGGGGGAAATGGTTCCCAGATCTCTGGACTCCAATGACTTCTGCCACTGATGTAAGTAAACACCATGAGTCAGAGCCATTCCCAAAATGGTGCACAGAGTATCAGAGGTTAACAGAGGCTGCCAAGGGTGCCCTTGGTCCAGGTTGGGAGCTGGCATAACATCTTTCCTCCCCTCCGGGCCTGATAACACATATATCAAGTGAAGAAAGGTACAAATTACATAAGTACATTCAGCTCGCCCTTAATGCCCTTAATTCATTCCAAGAAATAAAAACAGAACAGGTCATTAGGCCAAAAGGCTATTACTATAAAGAAAGAACATTCCGAGAGAAGGCACATGTTGCTCATCTCTCTGAAAGTCAGCCTTGGAGAAGCCATCTCTAATCTCTGTAACTGCAGAAGGCAGCACAGAAGGAAGGCGTCCTCACTGCTGCCCACACACAACGCTGGCTTGGCCTGTACTGCCCTGCAGACCTCGCTGTGAGCACACACTGGATCTAAGGTTTGTTCCTCCTTCATTACCCAGGGTGGGAAATTCTTCACTCATTAGAAGTGACTACAATTTCTTCTAAGCCACTGTTTGGCCTGGAGTGAAGAGAGGATCAATCCTTAAGCAAGGAGTGGATTTACCCATTCATTCTACAAACAGATGTTTGAGTACTTACTATGTGCCAGGCACTCTTCTAAGTCCAGGGTTTGGAGCAGTGTACAAGACAGACATGGTCCCTGCCTGCCTGGGCCTGACGTCCTAATAGGGCAGACTGACACACAGTAAAGTAAAAACAGCCACGAGTGTGGAAAGGGCTAGAACGGAGGTAAATAAGGCGTTACGAGAGAGTGGAGGGAAGAACAGGGGAAAGGACTTGTGAAGGTAGAGTGGTCGGGAAGACCCAAGGTGGAGAGCAAGTGGGGGTGTGAAGGACGGGGAGGGGCCTTTCCAGCAGAGGGAGGCCCCAGGGAACAGAGGTCACTGTTCCAGTCCCAGCAGGGCAGGAGCCCACAGGCTTGCCTGAGGTGCCACTGAGGACTCCAGGGAGGAATGGTCAGCAACACTGGTGAGCTGCCTGGTAACTCAGATCTTATATCTGTGCTAGCAGATAAAAATTCAAGCCTCAAGTGCTTGTAAGATATGCTATTGAAAACCAAGCACATATATATGCATAGTGTTCCATACCTATCTGTACCTGTGCTGCCTCTCAACATGTGATATATTTAACCAAAGAGAAACACCTAGCCTTTGACCCAACTATTTCTTCTAAAACTTTTCCTACATATAAACTCACCCAAGGATTAAAGGTAGATGTTCACTGTGGCCCTGTTTTCAACAGCAAGAAAAATAAGACACTGAAAACCACCTCACTGTCCATCAAGAGTCACAAGTGCCGATACACCTCTGGAGTGGAACACAGGTAGCCAGAGGAGAGAGAGGGCGGGGAGCTGTGTGCACAGACGCGAAAGAATGGCACATCGGTGTTCCCTCATATCAAGTGGCATCAGTGGGTTGTAGCACGGTGATATAATCTGATCCCACTGTATTAAAACACAATTAGGTACCCACCAAAGTGTGCCAACTCACAGCAAGTCCCAGTGGGGTCTCAGACTTGAGGGGGGTTGGACTTTCACATTTCATCTCGTTCTAACCAGTTTGAAAATTTTGACTATCACCAGTTGCTTTTAGGATACAGCAACTAGTTAATAAAAAATACCCTACTTTGTTTTGTTAATGGCCTGTGCTGGAATGAAGGAGGGGCCCTCTGTGCCACGTGACTGCACCACAGCCTCGAGAGAGGACTGACCACCCCCTCTTCAGAGGTGTCCAAAGCCCCCGCCCCGGCACCTCTCCGTTTCATAACCGCAGTCATCTCCCAGTGGTGTCCTGGCTCCCCCATTGCCCTTCACAGGGATGCTTTCAAAACTCAAGTCAGACCATAGAGCAGTCATTCAGTAAAAACTTGCTGGATGAATTCAGGAGGAGAAAAGTTGAACTGAAAAGTCTGGGTAGTTTTGATTCATACAGACTGAAGATCCACAGATGGAAAATGCCTGGGGCATTTATGCCCAGGTATGAAGATGCTTTAACTTATGAAGATGCTTTAACTCTACTGGTTAGAACTCTCTTATAAACACTCTGCACATGTTAAACTAAACCACAGTTGGATTTAGAAACCACCGTGCAGGATGTGTGGCTCAGTCCCGGCTGTCTACCAGCAGCCACACAGGAAGCCCTTCTCCTTCTCAGCCGCGGGGTCTGACCACCATGGGCGCCCACAAGCTCCTGGGTCCTCTCTGCCTCCAGCTCAGGCAATTTCTGTACGTCCAGTCAGTCCCTCCAGAGAAAGGACGGGCTTTCCTGCTTCTCTCTGGCCCTCAAGCCACCTCCCACCCGGCTGGTGTCCAGGGAGTAGGGCCTGAGGTAATACACTCCTCTGCACCATTAGCAAAGCAGGAACGCTTTTTTTTAATGGCTCAAATGTCCAGCACATTATTTTGTTGCCAATGATTTCATCTGGAAAAGTGAACATTCCTCAAAGGAAGAGATAGAGATCAGCAAATAAAGAGACTTATATCTCTGGAACATTGTGTAGTGCATTGACTTCAACAGTGGAAAGCAGCTTGTGCACTGCGAGATGCTCAGTTTTAAAGGTTGTCCACTCCAAGGGAAGCACATGCCACAACTGGGCAAGTCCCAGGCCCCAGACGGGGAGGGGAGGGTCCTCCAGAAGCACCTACAAGGGCGGGCAGTGTGGGCCGAACACACTCAAAGGTACTTCCAGAGATGAAAAAAACAGTCAGCATCTCTCACAGACAAAGCTTGGTGCTGCTGTGAAAACCACCTCCTGAAACTAGTAAAGGATTCGCATCCACTTGATGGCACAGAACTACCTGCTGCAAACTGAAGTAAGAGCTGGTGAGAGGAAGGGGAATTTCAAGAACTCTATTAGGACACAGCCATTCTGCCAAAAACAAACATGGCTCAGACCCTGGAATGTCACAGTTCAGAAGAAAAGACAAAAAGAGTGGGGGGAAAAAACACATCTTATTTTGTTTAGCCAACACTACAGGGCCTCTTCCTCCCACAGAAAAAAATCATGTTGGGTTAAGTTAAAGAAAAACAAAATTTTCTAAACAGGGAAGCTATTCCACAATATCAAATGTGGCGCTGCTTTGATTCAGCACAGCATCAGTTCCAAAGCAGGTGTGTTCCCACTCAGGTGTGACCACCCGGCTTCCATAGCTTTGCTCATTCAACGCGCCCTGTACTGCTAAGCCCGTGACAGTTTCAAGTCCAAATATCTATTCTTTTGGTCACCACAAGGCTGTCAAAACCAATGAGGGCTCCTCGTGGCAGGGCTCTGCTCTGCTAGCCTTCATTCTCATTACTCAGCCCTTTCTTCTCCTGTCATCCACTGTCTGTCTGTGCTGCAGTCATGGCCAACAAGCCACCCTGAGCACCTGCACTGCTGTCCACGCCGCCTCCCCATCACTCCTAACAGCTATACAGCATCGCGTCTTGGCCCTGCACGACCACACCAGGCCCTCACAGTCACACCTCGGGGGTTTGGGTCTTTCCCAGTCAGAGCCAAGACTGGGGGAATGTCACGGTACATACAGTTTCCCACTCTGACTCTGTCCAGTTACTTCACTAGGGGCTCTGGGCTCACAGGTTCTAACAATATTTGGTGAACCTCTCAAATACAGTTTAGAAAGCAAGAGGTCAGGGCTTCCCTGGTGGCGCAGTGGTTGAGAGTCCACCTGTCGATGCAGGGGACAATGGGTTCGTGCCCTGGTCTGGGAAGATCCCACATGCCGCGGAGCGGTTGGGCCCGTGAGCCATGATCGCTGAGCCTGTGTGTCTGGAGCCTGTGCTCCGCAACGGGAGAGGCCACAACAGTGAGAGGCCTGCGTACTGCAAAAAAAAAAAAAAAAAAGCAAGAGTTCAACCTGATATCCTCAATCTACATTTAAGGGGGTGATTACACACCCATGAGAAAGGGTAGAAAGACACCCTAAGAGGCACAGAGAAAAAATGACCCCAAAACACACCTTGGCCTTTGGAGTCTTACTTGTTTCACACAATGAATCTGAGGATATTTCTTTCTTTCTTTTTTTTCTTTCTTTCTTTCTTTCCTTTCTCTTTCTTTCTTTGTTTCTTTCTTTCTTCCTTCCTTTCCTTCCTTCTTTCTTTTCTTTCTTTCTTTTTCTTTCTTCCTTCCTTCCTTCCCTCCCTCCCTCCTTCCTTCCTTCCTTCCTTCGGCTGCGTTGGGTCTTCATTGCTGCGCGCAGGCTTTCTTTAATTGCAGCGAGCAGGGGCTACTCTTCATTGCAGTGCACGGGCTTCTCATTGCGGTGGCTTCTCTTGTTGTGGAGCACAGGCCCTAGGCGTGCAGGCTTCAGTAGTTGTGGCACACGGGCTCAGTTGCTGCGCGGCATGTGGGATCTTCCTGGACCATGGCTCGAACCCGTGCCCCCTGCATCGGCAGGCGGATTCTTAACCACTGCGCCACCAGGGAAGTCCCTGAGGATATTTTAGGAGATGAAATAGCACTAATAATATTACACGTGAATAAGAAATGGACAGAAAAGGGAAAAGAATAAGCCCATGTGAAAAGGAGACTTCAGCTGCAGTGTGGACAAATGAGCCTCAACACAGCTTCTAACTTCTCACTTGGTAAATACAGAAATCATATTGGCTGCAGTTTTTTGTTTGTTTTTAAAAAGCTTCAAGTAAATAAACATTTATGAAACTTATAAATATAAAATTACTTTGATGTATACATTTGCAGAGTGTTCAGGACTCACTCCATTCAACCTTACCTGGACACCTGTTATCCACGCATGGATATCCTGGTGGACCGATGTCCTTTAATCTTAGTGGGATGTTGTGAATGCCTGAACACAATTAATTCCCCCCAAGAGGCAGCGATGGTGGTGGTTCATCAGTCTGGTTTAGGGAATCACTGGGTGCACCTTGCTGGGAATGCCAATTTTTAAAGAAAATTACAGACAGATATTCATATACCTCAAATAAACAAATGAACTTGGTAAAGCTGCACTGAACATAATTTAATTTTTGATGATTCTGAAGTCATGTTTTACTCTTACAAAGGGCTCTCAGGGCCGAAATTTGGAAGACTCGCTCCAAATTTGCCACTAAACAGTTGCGGGACCTAGGGCATTTTCTCAGCATCCTACTACCTTCACCTAAAGAGTGTGGGATTAAGCAAACTCTTAGATGTTCCTGAGTTTAAAATGTTTTAAAAGAACCTCCGGGCTTCCCTGGTGGCACAGTGGTTAAGAATCCGCCTGCCAATGCAGGGGACACGGGTTCGAGCCCTGGTCCGGGAAGATCCCACATGCTGTAGAGCAACTAAGCCTGTGCACAACTACTGAGCCTGTGTTCTAGAGCCTGCGAGCCACAACTACTGAAGCCCATGCACCTAGAGCCCATGCTCTGCAACGAGAGAAGACACTGTAATGAGCAGCCCGCGCACCGCAACGAAGAGTAGCCCCTGCTTGACACAACTAGAGAAAGCCTGCACAGCAACAAAGACCCAACGCAGCCAAAAACAAATAAATTTTTAAAAATAAATTTATATATATATAAAAAGAATAAACAGCATACTGATAAAAACAAAAAGAACACCTCCATGATTTGGGTGATCCAATCTCTCAACCTGGTTTGAGTCAATGGGAAAAGTTAAGAATTACAAAATGAAAGCTTCTGACAGTTCAGGTTCAAAAGTAAATTTATCATCCTAAGTGAAGTAAATCAGACAAATATCATATGATATCACTTACATGTGGAATCTTTAAAAATGATGCAAATGAACTTATTTACAAAACAGAAACAGACTCACAGACTTAGAAAACAAACTTATGGTTACCAAAGGGGAAAGGTAGGGGGAGGGATAAATTAGGAGGTTGGGATTAACATATACACACTCCTATATATAAAACAGATAATCAACAAGGACCTACTGTACAGAACAGGGAACTCTACTCAATACTCTAATAACCCATATGGGAAAAGACTGAAAAAGAATAGATATGTGTGTATATGTATAACTGAATCACTTTGCTGTACACCTGAAACTAACACAACATTATAAATCAACTATACTCCAATATAAAATAAAAATTTTAAAAACAAAAGTAAATCTAACCTTGAAGTAACTGTATTTTATTTCTTACTGATATTCCTAATCTTAGAGACAGATGCTAAATGTATAGCGTAATGGTTTCTAATGAGATGTTAGATGAGCTTGAACACTCAGATTTGAATGAATATTCAAGTTTCTGATATATTATGTTCTCTGTAACTTAAATGTATTTCCATGTGCTTCACTGACTAAAAGAATGAAAATATTAAGCAAATGAAAGTAATAATCTTAGAAACATCACTACTAAGGCGGCAGCAGACACAGCAAAGGCATAACAGCATCTGGGCAAAAGTAGGTGATGAGGGGTCATTTCAGTTATCAGTTACTGTTGCTAAGAGGGCTACTGGCAACATGAGCTGATATAATAACTTACTGGACTAAAACATCAAGACTGATAGGGAGCAGGATGGGTAGAAGGGAGAAAACAAGTAGGACAAAACAAGGAAACCTGCCAAACTTAGGACAGTAGGAGAAAAGAGCAGGAAAAATAAGGGGCCAAAAGCTGACCATCGTTCAGGCAGTCCTGCCCCTCACAAGGGTCTCACAGGGTCGGCATCCACGAGCCCCACAGCCATCAGACACGCACCAGTGTGTGTGGAACTCTAACCTGGACAGTCACGTGCAGTCCAGTACCGTCTCCCACCTTTTCTTCCCTCATCCATCGTTTACAAGCCCTGAACCAGTTGCAGACACCATGGTAAGAGTGGTGAGGGGTTCACAACTGCCCTCGGAGTTGTATGGGACACGGTTCCTGTCCTCACTAGATGGCAGAAATAACAGTAAATCAATATTTATTGAGCACTTCCTAGGTGCTAGGCAACATTCATTCTCAGAACAGCCCTACAAGGCAGCTATTATCACCCTCATTTTACAGGTGAAGAAACAAGGCACAAAAGTGTTTAAATAACTTGATCAAGGCCACAGAGCTAGGAAGCAGTAGAGCTGGGATTCAAACCCAGGCCAGGCACCCCAGAGCCTGCCCTGTAGCTGCCAGGCTACACTTCCTCCTGGGTGAGACAGGGGCGATGGAAGACTGAAGGAGAGGGAGAAGGGAGGAACATGAGCATGACTCCGACTAAACTAAAGGTTGGGGGCCTGATGGGCTGGCGCTCCAACCAAGGCCCCAGTAAGGGTAGGATGTTAGCATTCATGCATTCATTCATTCAGCATTCACCGAGCACCTGCGGAGGAGTCCTGTTCTGGAAGTGTGCCTGCTCAAGCAACTCAGGGTGGCTGGGGAGGGAGACAGACACATAGCCCACGCCTGCCTCACTCACAGGTGTATTTCAGAGGTGGGCACAGCGCCCAGCATGACGAGGCAATAATGAGAGAATGAATGAACAGTGAATGAATCCCTGCCGCACACTAGCTAGATAACCATGGGCAAATACTTAACCTCTCTGAGCCTCAACCTCTTCCTCATCTAGAAAATAAAACTAATACTTCCTATTACTCCTCGGGGTTCTTGGGCGGATGAAATACCTTAGTTCAGGGTGGACATGGCTGCTCTCCACCACGGTGCTGAGGAAGGCTGGAATAGGAGTGTCCAGCACAGACAGTCTCCCAGCCTGGGGACGCCAAGCTGAATCCTGAGGAGCCAGTGGGAATCAGGCAGGTGTACAGGAGCAGGGGCAGGGTGTCCCAGCCAGAGGAATCCTTGGGGAAAGGGTGGGGTGGGGAAGATGGGGGTAGAGAGGGGGCACAGGCCACCCAGGCTTCAGAGATCTAGACAGCATGGTAGGGTGCCCACCCTGAAACAGGAACAGTGAGGAAGGAAGGAGGAACTGGTATCGCACTTCTATACAAAAATCCCCATGTGGTTTAAACTTGATGAGTTTCTCATAACTTGTAATCGTCCAGCTGCTGGCTAGGCTGGGAACTATTTTACACACTACTGTATTAATAATTACATGTTTTAATTGACAGGATCATGCAGAGATCATTTTATCAACAACCAGAGTACATTTACTTACACAATACCTCTCCTCAAAAAGAACCCAGAAAACTTCACAGAATCCCAGATCACTAGGAATACAGGTTGTATTAATAACTCTAAAATTTCAAAGCTAAAATGAGAACAAAAGTTTAATGTTTTTCCAAGTAACCCCAATGTTAGGTAGAACAGAAAATCTACCCTCACTTTCAATTTCTAGTTCCCTCAGGACAACCTTCAAAAATACTTAAATCCTGTCACTTCCCTGCTCCAAACCCGTCGCACTCAGAGCTAAACCCTAATTCGTCACCTTTGCTACAGGTCCCATCCTGATCTGGCCCTTGCCTGCCACTTTGGCTGATCTCACCCACTGGCTGATCCTGTTCTATCTCAGCCACAATTATCTTCCTGCTGTTTCTCCAACACACTAAGCTCATCTCTGCCTCAGAGCCTTTGTACATGCTGTTCCCTCTCCTTAGAATGCTCTTCCTTAAGGTAAGTGTGTGGCCAGCTCCCTGACACCACAGGAGCCTCTGCCCAAAAATCCTGAAAGGAGCTTCCTTGACCATCCTCTCTCATCCAGCCCTACCTCCCACCACCATCACCTCTATGAGATCTATAAGATCTTTACAATAATATACTGTTGTTAGTAATTTCACTCATGAAGCCATATGGTGACATCTCTTAGATTACATAAGAAAGAAAAAAACGACTAGTTTTTCAGATTATTAATCACAAATGTTTCTTGAGCTGAAAGCAAAATTTAATTTTTCAGTGATTCTTTAAAAGTCAATTATTCTATAATGGCCAGCTTGTATACAGTCACTCAGTTGGAAGACCTTCCCACGTGGAGCCTCCTGGGCAGCCTCCAGAGCACTCAGAACCACGTTTTATTTTGGTTTTGTTGTTGGAAAAGGGGTCCTCTCTGAATCAGTGGAAGCAGCTGTGTTAGTAACCAAAGGTCCAGTCAGTGATAACATACTTTAAATTCTCAAGTATTAGGAATTGCTCTATCATTAAGTCAGCATTAATATTTATAGTAGAATTTAAAAATGTTTGGCCAGACGAGTCCCCTATAATATGCCTTAGGGGGCTTCCCTGGTGGCGCAGTGGTTGAGAGTCAGCCTGCCAATGCAGGGGACATGGGTTCGTGCCCCGGTCTGGGAGGGTCCCACATGCTGCGGAGCGGCTGGGCCCGTGAGCCATGGCCGCTGAGCCTGCGCGTCCGGAGCCTGTGCTCCACAACGGGAGAGGCCACGGCGGTACGAGACCCGCGTACCGCAAAAAAAAAAAAAAAAAAAAATATATATATATATGCCTTAGATACAGGACCAGAACCTAGTCTGATACTAGGAAAACCTGGTTATCCCTGAAAAGTGGAAGAGATCAAAAACTTTAAGAGACTGGAAACAAACTACCTCTACAATTCCATATTGCTCTGGGACTTTCTCTAAATCCTGAACAGTCCTTTAAGAAATACACATTTCTCAAAGCAGTGAAATTCAGAAAAGTGTCTCCTTGAATAGTCCTGAATGCCAGGAAGAGAGAGCAAGGCAAACTTCACCAACGACTGCCAGGACCAGCACTGTTTTTCTTTTGACTGCAAATCTTAAAACAAGAAACCTTCCCAAAGTGGAAGCCTCAATCAAGTCCAAAAATAAATGAATAAACAAATAAGAGCAAGAGAACAAACACACACTTGTGCTTAAGGAGAACCAAGTCTGTTGGATGTCTGGACCAAAACATCCAGTGCCATCACTTCCCAAGCAAAGGTAGCAGCAGCCTGTCTATCCTGTACGCTCACTATGGGACCTAAAGGGGAAGTGGCTCCAGAGAGATGCCACTGGTCCCCTGCTCAGATGGCCAATGGGCACCCCCTAATAATCTCTACCCACCCTACTCACTGCACGGTCCTTCACAAAACCAAACCTTTTCTCTCCCCAAAATCCGTAGTGGGAAAAACAGCTAACTTTTTCCATTTGGAGAAAAATGCTATTGCAGCTGGAAAAACATTCTTGGATATCATGAATAAGATATTCTAATTCTAAGGAATTGTAAATTTGATACTAAAGTGTGTGAAAGTATGAACAAGCAGATTTGAGGAAATATTATGAAGCCATGGTAACAGAAACCATGGAAGAAACTCCAGTTGCACAGAACTGTTTAAAAATAAACCGGATACTAAAATACCAGCAAAAAGCTACAATGACTCACACTGTTCTCCTCAAATACTTATGAGAACAGCCAGTTCTTTGACAGTCTTCCAGGCATTTTCCCCATTGGAGAAACGTGAGACAAAGAAAGTTTAAAGAAGCTTTGAAATTTTTCTCTAATTTTATGAGCAACTTGATATGAATAGGACCTTATGGGTTTTAAAGTTTGATGCGAGTATGGAAATGTACATTCATGAAGAGAGAACTTTTTTGAGGCTTTTAATAAAAGCCAAACTAATTCAAAAATAACCGAGGCCCCAGAGTGCGCTATACGAAGTGCTCAAATACTAGTAAATGTGGTAAAGAACTGCAGCACAATTTCTATCATTAATGTACAACCTTTCAAGGCATTTTGTGTGTGTGTGACCACGTTCTCCCTTTCTTCACCTGCATGAACACCCCACCTCCCTGTCTTGGACCCCCATCTCCACTGCATGTCTTTTAACTACACATACACACCTTTTAATGTGCAGCTTCACACAGAGGACCCTCTTGGGCCCACACAGAGGATAAACCCACAGGTCTCCGGCCTGGGGGCCCCACACGTGCGGCACAGTGCTGCCTGAGACTCACCTTCCTCAACAACTCCTACTCATCTTGCACGCGCCAGTGTGAGCGTCATCTTCTCCGAGGAGCCTCACAACCATGCCAATGACCCTCTGCCTAGCACTGTCCCAGTATAATTCCTCCATGGAGCTATTATTTGGCTGCTATAACTCTATCTCCACAACCAGACTATTCGCTCCTGGGGGTACCCTGGTGCCTATCACAGTACCTGAAGCTCAGTGACAGTCACTGAAGGAAGAAATGGAGCCAGGGAATGAATGCATCTCTCAGGAAACCTCAGAGTCCCGGCATGTCTGTGCCATATTCATCAGAGTCATATTAGTCAGAGCCTGGCTCCTCCCTGTTCCCCCTTCCCCAGCCCTACTCACCATGTCTCTTCTCTTCATCCCCCACGAAAGTAATTATTCTCCTGACCAAAATGCCACTCTTTCACATGCCCAAAGACCTGTTTTGGACATACTACATACTCACCTACAATTCTGTCTGGAGTCAAGAGCACCAGAAAAACTTGTTTGAGAAACAGCTTTGCTGCCAACTGATAAACAGTTTCAATGAAGAAACTGTACTTAGGCAGCCCTTAAAATTCACTTTGTTTAGGGCTAATTTTTTAATCTTTTGCAACATAAATTATTTATCAAGTCCCATAATCACTGCAATTCCAATTTGGTTTGTTACCAAAAGCCTAGAAGAACCGCCCCAACACACACTGGCTTTGAGCCATGGAAAATGTTGCCCACAGAGACAAAGGTCAACTTGAGAACGTGCTCACGGCAAGAAAATGGAACACACTGAGCCAATGAAAACACAGGTGACCAGCAGCAGCATCAAACACCACCAGGTCTGGACAGAAGGCTCTCGATGCTCCCCACCACCGCTGAGGAGGAGATTCCCTGTGCATGCCGTGAGGGGCTTCGGGGGTGTCACTGAGAGCACTGGCTGGGAATAGGACTGGCCCAACCATCCAGGTCTGACTAGTCGTGTGCACCAAGCAAATCACATTACTGCTCTGTGCCTCTGGTTTTCCACTCATAAAACAAAGGGGGATGACCATGTACACTCTGCAGACTTAACAAGGATTAGCTTAGATAATGCAAGGAAGTGCCTGTCTCTTATGTGGCAAACAATAAATGTTGGTTCCCTTCCCTGGCTCTGGTGCAAATTTAGTGAGATGGAACAGAATGACCTTGGTCTCAGCACAAGACTCTTTGGGGCTTCGATTTCCCTGTTCATAAAGTAGGCGATCTTTAAGTTCTGCATAGACTCTAACATGCTAAGGGGAGCCTGGGAATGCAGGCAAAGGACAGATGGGGCTGGCATTGGCTCAAAGTTTTAAGTGAAAATGTGTATTATGCATTTTGTTTCAAAACAAATGAAGAAAGATGATTTTTTTAAATAAATCAAAGCAGCAACCAAAAGGAGGTTTATTTTTAAATATATCCATTGGGAATGCATTGGTAATCTATCCACCCTACTGCTTTTATTTTCCATTCTTTCCACACCCATAGTCACATGATGTGCTAGGGAATCTAACAGGGTATGGAGCAGACAAAAATCTCTCCACCGTCACGGAGTTTATGCTCTAGCACAGATGACTGACAAAGAAAATAAATCACACAGTAGCAGCTATGCGGAGAAATAAAGCAAGGAAATAAAGCAAGGAAGAAGGATGAGGATGGACGTGGAAAGGAGACTGTACTTTTAAGTAGGGTGGCTAGAGCAGGTCTCACTGAAAAGGAGACATCTGAGACAAAATGCGAAGGAGGAGCCGTGAGGACCTCTAGGGAGAAGGCCCCCAGCAAAAGGAAGATCACATATGATGGCACGGAAGGCCTGTCTGGCATGTCTGAGAAACAGCGAAACAGCTACCTTAGAATTTCCCAGGGAGGGATGATGGTGGCTGAGACCACACAGACAGCAGTAGAAACAATGATACACAAGTTTTGAAAGAATACCAAGGATGAAACAAAATGGCCTCATTCTTTCAACTTCTGTCATACCACAATGTCTACCCCAACTCCCTGACTAGGTTTCCGGGTGCAAGCATTCAACAAACATGTGCCCAGCAGCAATCGTGCCCTGTGTATCCCTGAGCTCAGCTCTCCCTGACCCAGGCTTTCTCAAGGCCCAATGCGGATAAGGAGCGGGGATGCGGGCCCCGAACCCTTTCCGCTGAAGCCACGTAGTTCCAAGAAGCAGAAAAAGTCCAGCACCCCTGTGGGTCCCACACTGTTGGAGGGCCAGCTGCACAGACATGAACCAGAGCAGCTTCTCCTCCCCACCGAGCAGTCCTGGACCCCCATCTCCAGAAGGCTCAGTCTTCCACTCAGTAACTTCAGAACGAGACCGGGAGGTAAGAAGTCTTGCCTGTTCTGTGCAGCCGACTATTCCCAAGCTCGTTTCCTCACTACCCCTACCCATACACGCACAGAGTAAAATAAAAACATCTTGCTGAATGCTAGATTCAAGCTGACAGTCCTAAAAACCAATGCCATTGAAACTGAGCAGAATGTAAAATGTTTTTGAAGCACACCAGTCACTTCAGGTAAGTTTAGAGAAGATCTTTTGAAATCACTCACTCTGGATCGGCACAAGGACTTTAGTTTCTAAATTGTTTTCTGGACTCACAAAGCAGCAGAAGATATGAATAGTGAATACTCAGCTGTGAATTCCTAAGGCCTGAGAATGAAAATTAAGAGGGTTCTGTAGATCCAGAGAAAGATGTGTCTGTTTATTTTATTTTTACAATTGGCCTGAAGAAGGAAGTAATGCCCCAGATGCAGAAAAAGCTTAAAAAAGCCTCTACCTTTGGGATATGCAAGGAGGTGTTAAAAGCCTTGACCTTTCCTTTCCGATTATCTTACAGGAAATGCACTCAAATCTTAAAACTGTTCTATCACACAGCTGGCTTCAGAAGCAGTTAGGGAAGTTCTTTCTTTCAGAAGGGCTCACTGAGTATGTACTGTGTGTCAAGGACCACACCAAGAAGAGGATGTACAAACATGCATGGCCCCAAACAGGCCACTTGGCAATTTCCTGGTGTCCTTTAGGCTCTGCCGTTTCCTCCTGCCACGCGCCATCTGCACAGGCTCACAAAGGTCTGTCTCCTACTTTACTTGTTAATTCCACAGGGGAAGGACTCTGCTGTCTTTATCTATGTATAATCCAAAACAGGTGCTCAAGAAATGAGACAGGACCACAAGGTGAAGGGAAGAGAAGGGGAGAGAAGAGGTGCTGAGTTGGATCTTGAAGGTTAGAGAAGGTGACAGATTTTCTGTGCAAGAAATCAGTATTAAAAAATACTAGATTTGGAGTCATGTAGTCACCCTTAAAATGACTATGTTTTGCCCCTCGTGTCTTTTACATCCTAATAGCTGAAAGAAAACAAGTGATGGCCAGCTCCCTGGTCATTTTCTGATGGCTTTTCATGTTCTGGGTAATAACTGTCTCAGGTTACAGAGAATCGGCAGCAAAGGTAGGATGAGACTCCAAGTCACCTGGCCTCAGTCCAGCCTATCAGCTGCTGGTTCACCCACATGATTTACTGAGGATCTGGAGCAAACAGAATTTAGATGTGTCCCCAAAACTCATTTTTCTTATGTAATGGAAACATGTCAGCTGACAGGTCCGAGCCTTGGACTTCTTTGCAGTGATACTTTTTTAGACCTCTGGTTGGCAAGCACCCTGGGAATGTGGAGACTCAGGCTGAAGATTTCCCTAAGCTAAATACTGAGTTGATGCTCCATAGGTTTAAAAATAGAGAAAGTTACTTTAAAAATGACACATTTTCAAATCTACTCCCCTCTCCACAGCCCCTATGAGGAGCCAACCCCAGAGTGGGAATGGGACACATCCCCACAGGGCAATATTGTTGTGAGAAATATACCCATGTTTTTAGATTGGGGTGGGACTGGAATGTACAGTGAGACCATAGAGCCAGGAGACCTGGACTCTAGTGCTCACTCTGGCTTTTACCTGCATAAGCCATTTCCCAGCCAGCCTCAGTTTCCTCACCTACTAAAAGAGACACATTCCCTGCCCTGACTAGCTCTCAGACGATGGAAGGACTGTTAGAAATTGCTGCACAAACAGTATCACTGCACTGAGGCCAGTCCCCTCTGGTCATTCACTTATTTACCAATTAACATATCTTGTACACCTACTATGTTCAGGTAGGGGAGATCACATGAGCAAGATAAAGTCTTTGACTTCACAGAGCTTGCTTTTATTTTTTTAATTGGAGTAAAACTGCTTTACAATGTTGTGTTAGTTTCTGCTGTACAATGAAGTGAATCAGCTGTACGTATGCCTATATCCCCTCCCTCTTGGACCTCCCTCCCACCCCACCCCCATCCTACCCATCTAGGTCGTCACAGAGCACGGAGCTGAGCTCCCTGTGCTATACAGCAGGTTCCCACTAGCTATCTATTTCACACATGGTAGTGTATTTATGTCAAACCTAATCTCCCAGTTGGTCCCACCCTCCCCTTCCCCCACTGGGTCCACATGTCCGTTCTCTACATCTACGTCCATGTTCTTGGATTGGAAGAAGAGCTTGCATTTTAAATGTGGGATTTGCATATACCAGGCCTTTGATAAACTGTTGAATTTGGGAATGCTCCACCTAGCACCAGACCCAATTAGTAGATTTCTAAAGTTGGATTTTTTCCCCCTGGCCCGCTGCATTAGTGCAGCCTGTTGCAGGGAAGCTCCTCGGAGGGTGGTGAGGCTCGAGCAGGATGATGACTGTGATCAGCCTAACAAATGTTATTATCTATTACTATTATTACATAGCCATTACAGAACAAAAACTAAAACTAAATGGAAAGAAATAATGCTGGCTTAAAACCTCAAATTCCTTCTTAACTACTCAGCAATTAAGACAGCATTTTACTCCAAATACAGATTTTTATATTCTATGCATCAAAAGGAAAGAAATGCATTGCGAAGTAATAATTAGATTGTGATCTGCTCAAGGCAACCCATGTCGTCTTCACCTCTGAATCTCAGAATCTGCACATGGCACAGGGTCACTACGTGTCTACTGTTGAATAAGCCCCTACAGTTGGCGAGAATGAAGGTTACAGCAGAGAGCCTGTGGTGCTCCAGGGACTGTTCACACTCTCTTTAATACCTGCTTGTCCTTTCACAGACTTAGAAGCTGAGTCACCGTGGTCAATGAATTCAGTAGGAAGTGGTGTCACCAGAATGGAGCCCTGCACTAAGGACAGGGAAACTAACATGGCCTGGAGATGGAGACCCGCCAGTCCCAGTCCCTCCCCTTCAAGCTGGCAGCCACATCTCCCTCCTCCTCCTCCTCCCTTACTGTAGGGTTTTGTGTTTAACCCGGGAAATCACAGTTCAGGAGGTTCAAGAAAAAATAAAATTTTGTTTCTACAAGTGAAAAAGACAAAGGAATGATATTACTTGCCAGGAGAAGTTGTGGGAGGGGTAATGGTTTAAGTACCTGAAACTTTTGCTATTTTCTCAACACCTTTATTGAAATATAATTCATACACATTTCAGCCATTTGACACGTACACAATGATTTTTAGTGTGTTTAGAGTTGTGTATCATGACCACAGTCAATTCTAGAACATTTCATCACCCCCCAAAAAAAACTCTGTACCCCCATCCCCCTCTCCTCCAGTGCCTGGCAACCATTAATCTACTTCTGTCTCTATGGATCTGCCTATTGCTGGACATTTCATATAAATGGAATCATACGATGTGATCATATGTGATCTTTTGCAACTAGCCTCTTTCACTTGGCCCGATGTTTTCGAGGTTCATCCATGTTATAGCACTTATCAGTAGTTCATTCCCTTTTATTGCTAAGTAATATTCCATTGTATAAATAAACCACAATTTGTTTATACATTACCAAGTTGATGGACATTTGGGTTGTTTCTACTTTTTGGCTATTATGAATAATGCTATGAGAATTTGTGTACAAGTCTTTGTGTGGATATATGTTTTCATTTCTTTCTGGTACCTAGGTGTAGAATTGCCAGGTCACATGGTAACTCTATGTTTAACCTTTTGAGGAGCTGTTTTCCAAAGTTACTTGTTTCCAACAGTCAGCGAGACTGTTTTCCAAGCAGTTTTACATCCCCACCAGCAGTGTGTGAGGGTTCCAATTTCTCCAAATACTCACCAACACTTGCTTTGTCTGTCTTTTTTATTATAACTATCACAGGGGGTGTGAAGTCACATCTCATTGTAGTTTCAATTTGCATTTCCCTAATGACTAATGCTGCTGAGCATCTTTTCATGTACTTATTGACTATTTGTACATCATCTTTGGAGAAATGCCTATTCAGATCCTTCATCCATTTTTAAATTGCGTTATTTGTCTTTTTATTGGTGAGTGTTAACTGAATTCTTTATATATTCTAGGTATGAGTCCCTTGTCAGAGATATGATTTGAAAATATTTTCTCCCATTCTGCAAGCTTTCTTTTCACTTTCTTGATAGCATGCTTTGAAGTACAAATGTTTTAATTTTTATAAAGTCCAATTTATCTATTTTTTTCTTTTGTTGTTTGTGTTTTGGTATCATATCTAAGAAACTATTGCCTAATCCAAGGTGACAGATTTATGCCTGTTTTCTTCTAGGAATTTTATAAATTTAGCTCTTTACATTTAGGTCTCTGATTTATTGTATCAGTTTTTTATGTGGTGTGAAGTAGAGGTCCAAATTTATTCTTTTACATGTAAATATCAAGTTGTCCCTGCACTATTTGTTGAAAAGACTATTCTTTCCCCCACTGAATTGGCTTGGCATCCTTGTCCAAAATCAAGTGATCATAAATTTAAGGGTTTAGTTCTGTTCTCTAAATTCTCTCCCATTGATCTATATGTCTATCCTATATGCCAATACCACAGTGTCTTTTTTTTTTGGCCACACTGCACAGCTTATGGGATCTTAGTTCCCCAACCAGGGACTGAACCCAGCCATGGCAGTGAAAGCCCAGAGTCCTAACCATTAGGCCACCAGAGAACTCCCCTACACTGTCTTGAATACTGTAGATCTGTAGGACTTTTTGAAATTGGGAAGTGTGAGTACTCCAATTTTGTTCTACTATTTCAAAATTGTTCTATTTTGGGTACTTTGCATTTTAATTTCCATGTGAACTTTAGAATCAACCTGTCGATTTCTACTAAAAAAAAAAAAAGGAAGCTGGGATTTTGATAGGGGTTGCACTCAATTTGTAGATCAATTTGGGGAGTAGTGCCATATTAACAATGTTTTTAATCCATGGATGTGGGATATCTATTTAGGTCACCGTTAATTTGTTTCAAAAATGCTTTATAGTTTTCAGTACAGAAGTTGTGTACTTCTTTTGTTAAATTTATTCTTAAACAGTTTATTCTTTTTGATGTTATTATAAATGAAACTGTTTTCTTAATTTCATTTTTGGATTATTCATTGTCAGTTCATAGAAATACTATTATTTTTGTACACTGATCTTATATCTTACAACCTTGCTAAACCTGTATATTAGTTCTAATAGGTTTTAAGTGGATTCCTTAGGATGTCCTATACATAAGATCATGTCATCTGTGAACAGAGATGGTTTTACTTTTTCTTTCCCAATCTGTACGCCTTTTATTTCTTTTTCTGGCCTAACTGCCCTTGCAAGCCTCCAGTGCAGTGAATAGAAGCGGTGAGAGTAGACATCATTGTCATTTCAGTGTTTTACTTTGCAACCCTGTGAGTTTTTTTTTTAACCCTCTGAATTTTCATTCATGCCTTTTATCAGGCTGAGGAAGTTCCCATCTATTCCTGTTTCACTGAATGTTTTTATCAGGAAGGGGTGTTGTACTGTTCTGCTTGTTTTTTTGTGTTTTGTTTTGTTTTTTACTGTTACAGAACAAAAAAGTATGACCAAGGACCAAAGTTAACTTAGATTAAAACCACTTGATGTTATATACTTGGATGAGTTTGAAGTGTCATATGGAGCCAAATAAAAATCTACTTTAAGCGACTCAAAGAAAATAGCTTATTCTCTGGCTTTTAGAAAATGATAAATTTGTAATATTAAAGAAACAAAAGATATCAGAGGAAAAGATGGATTGCCCCAAGCTTACATTATTTAAACGTCTGCACAATAAAGTGTAATGCAGAAAGCAAAGAAAAATGGATTTGACACAACTGATAATCTTTCTACCTAAAATATACTAAAGACTGAAATGAAACTGAAGATCCATTTCCACTGCATAAAGTTGTCAAAGATGAATATACAGGAGAGAAGACAGCTGGGGCACAGACAGGGACGCTCACAGAAGTTCTCTCTAAGCCAGGCCACATAACTAGTGAAAAGCCTGTACAAAGTACCCAGCCTTCTCCTGCCTGCCTGTCATCCACTGAGGAGGATCACACTGCGGCTCTCCTGAGTCAGCCTGGCCCCAGAGTGACTGTGTGGACTTGTACCCCAATGCCCCACAAGGGACATGCAGAGCAAGCAAAAGAGACATTTTGTTATGTAAGCCTCTGAAATTTTGGGTTGGCTTGTTACTGCAGCTTAACCTAGCCAAATTAACACAACAAATTAACGTGTGGGGAAAAAAGCACAGCTTCCTTTAAAAATGGAAATAACTTGTAAAGATGAGAAAAATTAAAATGACAATGCCAGTGGGGCTACAGGAAAAATAGGAATGAACTCGAACATTGCCAACAGACTTCATGGAAAAATCTGGAAACACAGAACAAGGCAGATAACAGTTACCAGCCTCTGACCCTGCAGTCCCACTCTGGGGAATAAGCCCCAAGCAAATAAATTCA
The DNA here is from genome assembly GCF_963924675.1 of Phocoena phocoena. Lineage (NCBI taxonomy): Eukaryota > Metazoa > Chordata > Mammalia > Artiodactyla > Phocoenidae > Phocoena > Phocoena phocoena. The sequence goes on along the minus strand of NC_089229.1, from coordinate 6,300,835 downwards.
AAGAAAAAATAGCTTGAACAAAATGTTCATCCCAGTAATATTTATAACACCAAAGACTGGAGACAAGTCAAATGCTCACAAACTGAGAAATCATTGGTGAATTGACAGAGTGGACACTATGCAGTCATTATAAAAGACAAGTGGGGGACCACTTTATATCCAAAATTGGGCATAAGCAAAAAAACAGAATAAAATAGCACATAGACCTTCATTACACACAAGTGTTAAAGGCAAGGATTATGTATTTTCATCTTTGTAACCCCAGTGCTTAGCATGAGGTAGACGCTCAAATATTTGCTAAGTGACTGAATGTCTGAACCAACAAATAACCAAGTCGGGGGTGACAAGGTCTGGAGGAGACTCTGGGGATGGAGTTGAGTGCCCCTTATTTCTGTAAAATGACTTCAGTGTGTACACTTTAAGATGCATATATTTGAATTAGGAAAAGGGAACTAGTATTCTTCCTTCATGTAACAAAGCTGGATTAATGTTTCAAGGGGATGGGTCATGACTTTACACAAAGAAAAACTCACTAAAATCCAAGTTCTGAATACTAGGAAGGAATCCTCAGTAAGTGGTAACCGTGAAGTCCAAGGAGAGGCTGGCAGGTCGTGGTCTGTGCTGGGCAGCGGGAGAAGCAGGGTCAGGTTCCGAGGAGCTTGTTTAACAGTTTTACTTGTTTTGTAGATGCCGATGTGCTGGACCACTTTATAGTCTTCAGCCTTGACTCCCAGACCCTCTCTAGCGGTCGCTCACCCCTCTTCCCTTCATAGCCAAGTTTCTTACAAGAGCTATCCACTCTCAAGTTCTCCAGTTCTCACCCCACCCGTTCATTTCTCAGCCTACTGCTTCCTCTCCCATCTTTCTTTCTTTTATTTTAAAATTGATTAATTTATTTATTTGGCTGCCTCGGGTCTTAACTACGGCACACAGGATCTTCGTTGCGGCATGCAGGATCTTTCATTGTGGTGCATGGGCTTCTCTCTAGTTGTGGCGCAGGGGCTCCAGAGCTTGCGGGCTCAGTAGTTGCACCGCGCAGGCTTAGTTGCCCCACTGCATGTGGGATCTTAGCTCCCCCACCAGGGATCGAACCCGCATCTCCTGCATTGGAAGGTGGATTCTTAACCACTGGACCACCAGGGAAGTCCCGCTCTCCCATCTTTCTAATAAAACTGATCAGACTAGAAAGCCCAAGACCTTCCTGGTGTCAGGTGCCACCCTAGTGTTAAACCACTCAGCTCTTTCAGGTCTTCTCACTGCCCCTCCTGCACTCTCTCCTCCTACAATCACACCCCTGGCATCCACAACACTACATCTCCTGATTTTTCTCCTCCTCTGTCCTCAGGATTCTGTCCCAGGCCCTGCTCTCTAGCTGCACACTCTACCTAAGCAAGATCCTCTGTTCCCACACAGCAAACTACCTTTAACCTCATAACCCTGGATACGCATCTCTGGCCCCAAACTCCAGACCCACACATCTGACTGCCTACTGGATGCCTCCACTCAGCCATCATACAGTCCCTGCAAACCATTTCCTACCTTCCCTGAGCCCACTCCCATTCTTGGGTTTCTTCCATCAGAAAATGGTCCCACCATTCACCCAGCTGCTCAATCCAGAAACTCCTTTTCTTCTCACGCCCAACCCCTACCAACCCCACTACATTTAATCAGTTTCCAAGACCTGACAACACTAGTTCTTCAGTATCTCCTGAATCTTACTTTGCCAGTTCCCACAACAATGGCTACCTTTAATAAGGCCACCACCATTTTTTGCCTAGTTCGCCAATGGCCTAACTGATCCCACAGTCAACAGTCTGGTCCCCCTTTCTGTCTATCTCCATGATGCTACCATGGTGGTTGGTGGTGTGTCTTTTAGAAGATCAAGTTATGCTTCTACTTGAAACCCCTCCAAGACTTCTTACTGTGGCCAGCAGGGCCTCCCAGCTCTAACCACCGCCCCCTCCAGGCTTAGCATTCACACCATGTCCCCAGTCACCCTGTACTCCCTCCGCCAGTTAACAACCTGCAGTCAGCTCCACACAAGCACCACGCTCCTCTAGCTTCTGCGCCTTCACACATGCTGTTCCTGCTGAACAAACGCGGGAGTGAATGAGAGGAGGAGGAATTAATTTCTCGCTGCCAAACAGTTTCAAAAGCAAAACTATGAAACTCCTTTCAATTAGTTTTACAATGTAAAAAAAATGTTTAAATTGAATGTGAGTACAATGTAACATAGCTAAGATAATCCAGGGTGAGTGCCCAAAGTTTGCCTGAGTCTAGAAGTGAAGAACAGAGGAAGATAACAAAGCCCTAGGACTTGTCAGCGCAGGGGACACCGCTGCCAGACTGAGCACACGTCACTGGTCCCTCCTGGCTTCTGACTTGGTGACAGCAGTAATGCACTGTGTGCCCACCACCCTCCAGGCCATTCTCCACAAGGCCCCTCACGCTCACAGTAAGTTTGTAATAGGCCCCATTTCACGTGTAGTTGAACAAAGGCCGAGCCACCAAGTAACTCACCCCAGGTTTCTTCGCATGAATGGGGAAGGGGCTGGAGTCATTCACAAATCTGTCCCACTCCCTCTCCTGACACTCAGTTTTCCCATCTCCACAATGTGGGGGTGGGCTAAATGATAAGGGTCTTTGCAGCTCTGATTTTCTATCATTCCAAATGGAAAAGGGTTATGACTTGTGGTCATCAGAATCTCAAGGAAGTATCTGCCAGCCACGATTAAACACATTCAACAGATGTGGCTTCTTCTGTCCCCAAAATGTAAGCATTCTATGATGATGCCCAGGCAGTCACATTCAACAAAGACTCATTTTACAGCTCCAAAGAACAAGTACTCATTGATTGGCTACCATGTCAACCCAGCAAGGAGCCCCAGTTACACCACAGCATGCAAAGCTGCCTGCCAAGGCTGAAGCAGTATTATTCTAACATAATCTTAGAATGCCTTCACACAAGTGGCATCACGCAAACACACACACACACCCTCCTGGAAATTCGCTGCTCGTCTCTCATGTCCAGCTGGCGGTCAGGGTTGGGAAGCAAGCACCTGGGGACGCACTGGCTCATCACCACCACTACCTCCCCCATTCACTTCAGGATGTCCTTACATCCTAACACAGCATCTAACAAGAGACAGATGTCACAGATACAAGAGATGTGCATGAAAGTTGCAGGGAACTGGGCTGTCGATTTGGGCACCCTCATTTCATCTTTATTCCTTGAAATTCTCTGTGCTGCTCCACCTCCCCTGTGCCAATCTTTGAGGAGCACCGCCAGAGACAGCTATTAAGCTTTATCAAACACTTCCCAAAGATTCCTTGTCTCAGTGAGAAGCTCTTGCGCAGTGGGTTACTTCTTCCTTGAGCTGCAAGTTTTCCAACTCAAGAGACATACTTAAACACTAAAAGGGGCTTCCCTGGTGGCACAGTGGTTGGGAGTCTGCCTGCCAATGCAGGGGACACAGGTTCGAGCCCTGGTCTGGGAGGATCCCACGCGCTGCGGAGCAGCTGGGCCCGTGAGCCGTGGCCGCTGAGCCTGCGCGTCCGGAGCCTGTGCTCCGCAACGGGAGAGGCCGCAATGGTGAGAGGCCCGAGCACCGCGATGGGGAGTGGCCCCCGTTTGCCGCGACTAGGGAGGGCCCTCGCACAGAAACGAGGGCCCAACACAGCCATAAATAAATTAATTAAAAAAAAAACACTAAAAAAGAAAAGTCAGACAAGACAAAAAGATTTTTCTGGCAAAAGTAGAAGGAAAAAATATAGAATGGGTCAGGAGGTTGTCCTTTGTTCAGGCAAGAAAATGGGGGTATTCAGCAAGGGCAGATGTGATAGGGAAAGAGGAGAAGAGAAACACTGACCACTGAGAGCAGGCAGTTATGGGGCCGCCCTCCAAGCTCTGTTAAAGCAGGTTCCCAAGATTCGACAAAGGACATTATTAACAACACGCATGAGTCAGAGTGGACCCAGGTCAACCACTTCAGCTTCTTTCAACCCCTCCACTTTGAGGCGGCCCCTTCTAGAAGCAGGACTTCCTGTCACACAAAGGGCCTCTGTGGGCAGTTCCTCGGCATCTTTTCCTGTGCAGAGCACCAGCACTTTCCGAGGCTCTTCCCTCTCTCAAAGTCTGACTGAGCACTGAGCACTCCAAGGGAGCTGTACCCCGGCTGAAGGGGTGAAATTTACCCGCCCTGAAAACTAGACACGGCAAGAGAGAACAATACCAAAGGACACGGCACACCTGGATGTATACAGCTAGAACTGAAATCTAGCCTCTGAAATCTGCATCTATGATGCTTCACAAGACAGGCTGGGGTGATCCCTTGATGGCCTAATCACCTCAGGCAAAGAACTCAAGAGGTCTGTGATGGGCACTGCTCATCTGTAAAATGGAATCCAACCTGCCTTAGAGGTGTGCAGATCAAATGGAGTCTGTCTGGGGCCTGGCCCAGTGCCACTGTCGGGGGCCTCCGGAGTGATGGTGACTATGGGCCAGCTTCAGTCAAACAAGCCAGGCGCCATCACTGAGGCATTCCCCTTCCCACAGGCTTGACGGACATTTGAACAACCTCCTCCAACACAGCACCATGGCCTAGGAAAGAACACACTATGGGAACAGGAGGGTTCTGAAAGGGTACATGGGGCTGACATTTCAGTGGGAATTCATCAGCTGGAGAAGTAGGGAAGGGCATTCCAGTAGAGGAACTTGCATGGCAAAGAGAAGGTGGGATAAACCAGTGCAATAGAGGGTCACACAGATCCTGAGGGCAAGCCCTGGGAAGTGGCTTTTAAGGAAAGAGGAGAGATAATTTACAAAGGGCAGGGTGCCGATGGTCACACCATCTGGTCGCCAGCCTCAGTGGTTCATTATGCTGCAAGAAGAGTGACTTCTGCTCTGTCCACCTAACAGCAATAAAAAGCAGCACATCCTGGGGGACTTCCCTAGTGGTCCAGTGGTTAAGAATCCGCCTTCCAATGCAGGGGACGTGGGTTCAATCCCTGGTCGGGTAACTAAGATCCCACATGCCGCGGGGTAACTAAGCCCTCATGCCGCAACTACTGAGCCACACGCTCTGGAGCCTGCGCACCACAGCTAGAGAGAACCCTGCATGCTGCAACTAAGAGCCCACGTGCTGCAACTCAGATGCGACACAGCCAAATAAACTAAAAAAAAAAGCAGCACATCCTGAAAAATGCCCACCACGGGAAGGCTAGGAAACCAGTGACTAGACTTCACACCCATCAGAGCTCTGTCAGGAAACAAACTACTCAAATACTTCTCAAGCAGTGCTGTAAATATGTGCCTTTGAAGTTAAAAAAAAAAAAAAAAAAAGGTCATGCAAACCACAAAAGGGTTTGGTTTTTAAGTATTTTGTAAGTATCTACGCACTCAACTATGGGGCCACTTTCTCAAGACACTATTCCATTTCATTCAAACGTACAAGCTGGAGCCAAAGCATTCTATTCCAGGGAAGGAAGGACACAGTGCCAGTGTGGACCTCGGGTGACAAACTGACAACTGAGTTCTAACTTGAATGTGATTTTATTTTTTAAAAAGTTCCCATAACATGAAGGACTATCCAGTAATTTGGAAAAAGGAACAGGGAACCCACTTATCAAGCAACAATCTAAAGCTAGTGAGCTAAATAAAGTTTCCCTTAAATGGGGAAAAAGAGAGCAGGGCTTGAACTAGCAGTGGTAGCTATGATAGGTGCAAGTTTTAACTTCTAAGCCTCATTCTTCTCACCTGTAAAATGAGGAGAAACATGGCTGACCTACTTCAGGGGGAAGTAATGGGAAATTTAAATGACATGTTATATGTGAGTGCCTGCATACGTGAGGCACTCAGCAAATGTCCCTCTCTACCTGCCTGTCCCTAGTACAACTCCTCCTGGTCCCTGGGTCTCGCTGGCCATGCCCCACCTCAAGGGCAGATGTCACTTGAGCAAGCAGGACATACACGCTCATCCCTCACTTGTGCCACTGAAAACTCCAGGAACGCAAAACAATCTGCAGTGTTAAGCCATGTGTATATATATATATATATATATATATATATATATATATATATATATATATATATATACTTTTTTTTTTTTTTTTTTTTTGCGGTACGCGGGCCTCTCACTGTTGTGGCCTCTCCCGTTGCGGAGCACAGGCTCCGGACGCGCAGGCTCAGCGGCCATGGCTCACGGGTGCAGCCACTCCACGGCATGTGGGATCTTCCCGGACTGGGGCACAAACCCATATCCCCTGCATCGGCAGGCGGACTCTCAACCACTGCGCCACCAGGGAAGCCCGCCATATATATATATATATATACTTCTAAATTTATTTATTTATTTTTTCGGCTGCCTTGGGTCTTCGTTGCTGCGCACAGGCTTTCTCTAGTTGCGATGAGCAGGGGCTACTCTTGCGGCGCGCAGGCTTCTCATTGCGGTGACTTCTCTTGTTGCAGAGCACAAGTTCTAGGCATGCACGCTTCAGTAGTTGTGACACCTGGGCTCCATAGTTGTGGCTCGCGGGCTCTAGAGCGCAGGCTCAGTAGTTGCGGTGCACGGGCTTAGCTGCTCCGCGGCATGTGGGATCTTCCTGGACCAGGGATCGAACCCGTATTCCCTGCACTGGCAGGCAGATTCTTAACCACTGCACCACCAGGGAAGCCCTATATACAGATTTTTTTAATGATGCTACCTGCCTAATAAACACTTCCAGTTACCAGTTTACAAAGGAGAAAAATTAATGGAACTTCTGTTTATGATAAAATGCCTAATTACTACATAGGCATACCTCAGAGATCTTGCACAAACATGTGCAAGCGTGTGCACACACACACAGAGGCAAAGAGAGTCCATCCTTAATAAAACATTTGTCAGTTTAGTTGGCTCAAGGAATAGACTGTGCCCCAAATTTTTTAATGATTTCAATAAAATATGTAATTTATTCTGATAAGCTCAGTAAAATGGTATTGTCAAAACAAAGATGTTGGGCTTCCCTGGTGGCACAGCGGTTGAGAGTCCGCCTGCCGATGCAGGCGACACGGGTTCGTGCCCCGGTCTGGGAAGATCCCACATGCCGCGGAGCGGCTGGGCCCGTGAGCCATGGCCGCTGAGCCTGTGCATCCAGAGCCTGTGCTCCTCAATGGGAGAGGCCACAACGGTGAGAGGCCCGCGTACTGCAAAAAAAAAAAAAAAAAAAAAAAGAAAAAAAAAGGATGTTTTGATCATATTATGTATATTTGCCCCAAGATTCTAAAAGCATTTACTTTCTGAGTGCCAGAAACCTTGCTAAGAGCTGGGGAAGGGAGAGAAATAAGTCAATAATAAGAGGTGGTCCTGCAGTCCAGGAACCACAGTCTAGCAGGAAAGATAAGACAAGGTCCCACCTGATTAGGCTGACAGGTGGGAGGGAGGAGGGGGCAGGCGGAAGAGCAGTCTGGAAGAGGGAGTGAGAGGCCGGCTGCCTGCAGCCCACTGAGAGTGAGTATGAGGTGCTCCAACCAAGGGGAGAATCAGGAGCTGCTCTGAGAGCCTGGAGACAGACTGAAAACAACGCCCACACCCACGAGGGCACAGAAAGCTCCACCCTGGAACAGAGGCAGAACATGGCCACCTCACACCACCTCTGCCTCAGCTTCTTTAGTTCAAGCCACCAAACTGAAAATGTGTCAACAGCTGCCTGTCCCACTTATCTACACTCCCCCGCTGCAAGGTCCCATGTGATCTGGCCTCAGCTTCCAGCTCCAGTCTCGGCTCCTTCCAGTGCCAGCCACAGTGACCTTCCTCTGGGTCTCCAAATGCACCAGGCTTGGGCCTACCTTCGCCCCTGCTTCCCCTCTACCAGGAACACCCTTCCTCCAGGACCTGTAGGCTTTGCTGCCTCACATCATCAGATATCTGCTCATACATCACCTTCTTCTTAAGAAAGCCTTCCCTAACCCCTCCCCATTCCTCTGACATGTCAGCCCCTAACTCTGATGAATCGAACCCGTATTCCCTGCACTGGCAGGCAGATTAATAACACTCAGCCCCACATGCCAAATTGTGTACTTATTTACTGTCTCCAGTCACAAGAACGCAAGCTCCTGAAGAACAAGGACTCTGTCTTGTTCACTCCTACATCCCTACCACTGATGCATAACAGGTGCACAATAAACACGTCTGCAAGGAATGAGTCAAGGAATGTGCTGGGCTCGGGCACAAGCACACAGTATAACAGAACAGACTTGTGTTTTCAGCAGCAAGGCAGACCAGGAATCTTAATGACTCTCTCACTGAAAAATTAAAAAAACTGAATAAAATATAATTGCATCACTTTATTATGTTATAAAATATAATAAAAGAATCTAAAGATACCAAAAAAGTAAATTTAAAGAAGAAACCCTAGAATATAAGTAGATAAGTCAGCTTTCTCTCTGAGGTGACAAAGAGAGAAAATATAAAAGAAAGATTAATAGAGTTGGAAGAAACAGTGAAGTCTAACTTACAACTCATGAAGTTCCAGAAGGAGATAACATTAAGAGCGGGGAAGAAGCAATATTTAAAGGTGATTTTTCAGAACGCTGAAAGACATTAAATCACAGATCAAGGAAGCCCAATGAACTCAAGCAAGACTTTAAAAAGAAAGAGAGAACCATACCAAGACAAATTAAATTAAAATTGTAGAACCTCAAAGGTACAGAAAAGATCATAAATGCAGCCAGAGAGAACTGATATATTCAACATGCTAAGCAACAAAAACTGCCAACCAAGAATTCCAAACCCAGCAGAACTAGTTTTTAAGAACTAAGAACTAGACATTTTCAGAAAGACAAAATATATACCACCCAAAAAACCCTTGAAGAAAAGGAAATTTTAAAGGATATACTTCAGGCAAAAAGAAATTATCTCAGCTGGAAAGCTTGAAGCACAAGAGAGAACGGTTAATAAATACACGGATGAATCTAAACAGCATTGATGTTATGAAACACAGTATCTAATTTATAGAATTAAAAAATTCAGAAAAGAAATACTGGACAAGTTGGAAGGGGATGTGGAGTTAAAATGTTTTAAATCCTTCCATTAGTCAAGAGAAACATAAAGTCATCACTTTAGATTTTGTTAAATGTTTTTGTTAAAAATGGATATCTAGGATAACCACTAAAGGACTAGACAGAATTTAATTTCCAAGCTAAGAGAGAAAAACAAATGCAATGATGGGGGTGTGGGGGAGCAGGAGCACGATGGAACTCAATCAAAACAAAAAGGCACACGTGCGCGCGCACACATAAACAAACGCACACACACAGAAGAACTGTAGCAAAGAGAAGGCACAGGAACAGGAAAGGGCTGCATCTATTCAATATCACTTCTATTCACATTGTACTGGAGGACTAGCCAAAGCAATAAGAAAAATAAGTAAGAAGTATAAGAATTAGAAAAGGAGAATCAAAACATTATTTGTAGATGATATGGTTTTAGCAAGGCTGATGGACACTAAAGATGTCTGTCTAGAATGACAGCTCTCAGCTATGACTTGAGAGCTGTCTAGTTAAGTACAGTGCTGGGGGCTCTACACATTTGGTTTCATTTAACATGAGGGAAAGACCATTATAAACTTCATTGTACAGAAGAAGAAACCAAGAGTCAGAGGTTAAATATCTTGCCCAAAGGCACATGGCAAGTAAATGGTTAGTTTTGAAATTAAGCCTATCTGTCTCCAAAGCTTAGCCAGTATGCCTGCCAGAGAGCGATAGACAAACGACGATGGCACCACACGATAAGCACCATCCGTGCTCTCTCACAGGCGCCTACAACGGTGTGATTACAAGTACTGGAGTACAACGAGAAGGAGATTAACCTGAAGCCAGCCAGCGAAGAGAGCCTGGAGCTAGGTCTGAAGTGTGCAGGAGAATGCACAGACGGCAAATGGCAGGTACTCTGGAGAAAGACAGAACAGCATGTACTAAGGTTAAAAGGTGTGAAAGAATCAAGAATGTGACAGCGGGAGAGCAAAAAAGGGAGTAGCTGAATACAAGGCAAGATAAGTGCCACCAGGCTAGGAGTCTTGAAAGTCACACCGGGAATTTGGAAAGTTATGGGGAGGGACCTGATCCAAAGGCCCGTGAAAGAAAGTTCCCTCAGACAGAGAGCAGAGAACAGACCATCAAGCCTGTAGACCTGGGCTGTCCAATACAGCAGCCACTAGCTACTGAGTGCTCGCTTGAAATGCAGCTAGTACAACCAGGGAATTGACTTTTTTGTATCTACTTTTAATTCATTTTAATACAAATAGCCACACATGGTTACCAGCTACCATATTGGACAGTGCAGCTCTAGAGGTTAGAGACTGGAGAAAGAGAAAGGGTTAGGAGACCAGGAAAGAGGAGTAATATTCAAGAGAAGAACAGGCAGGATGAAGTCACCTGTGAATAAAGGGCAGAGGGGGAATAAGGATTAAAAGTTCCTAGTTTTGGAGGCAAGGTAGGTGGTGATGCCCCAAAGAGAAACAGAAAATTCAGAAGAAAGAACTGGGTTAGGATGAAAAATACTGGCCTGGGCCAGATAAATATGACGTACCTGAAGCCCAGCTACATATATACTATACTGTTCAGCCGTATCAAACTCCCAAACACAGCATATTCCTTCTGACCTCCTTGCCTTCGCATATATATTTCCCCCTGCTTCTCCTGTCTGCCTGACAAACCGCTCTCCAAAACACACCAATCTGTGAAGTTTTCCCCGACCTCCCCCATTCTTCACAGCAGATAAGGTCCCTGTAGCACTGTAAGAAGACTTATCACCCTGGAGTTTAGAAGTCTCTTTATCCGTCTGGACGGTGGGCTTCTCAGGGGCAAGAACTCAGTCTTAACCATCATGGATCCCAGGGCCTACTAGCATCATGCCTGACACAAACTGAGTGCACAAGAAACTCCACCAAGCGGGTAAGTTGAATGCATGCGTGCCCGCACAAGTGAACGAAGCAAGTGATCCAGCCAGCCAGCATTTAGATGGACTGTCCCTCCAGGTAGTGACCTAATGGATGGTCAGAAATAAGCACAGAGCTCGCTCAGGTGCCTGCATAGCTGTTAATGAAAGCAGTCAGGTGATGGAACAAGCACAATTTACGTAAGTCTCACACCATGACTTTTCATCATTATGACAACCTCTACCCATCCCAAATTCAAACTCTTCAACCTCAGAAGTCTACTGGATGCGCCTAAGATAAATTAATGCCTTAGAAGTCAACATTAAATATGCAACGATTTCTCCTCAGAAAATGGTCCTGACACTTCTCCGCATGGCCTCGTGGTCTTGTTGTGTAACATTCTTCCTGCACAATAAGGGTCAGATCTCACGAATAAGTGAACCTGAGCTGAACACGCTCAGAGGTGGTAAGTTAACAAAATGTTTCCGTTTTCCAAGTCAACAGATACTTGGTCGTAAGTCCACTGTGCCCTGTGCTATTTTTTCTTTATGTGTCAGCTCATACCAGAAAAGAACCATAAAGAGATCACTTCATTGTCTCCATATTGCCCTGTGCTTAATTTATTTTGCTAAACGAGCACTACCAATACATGTTAGGAACTTGAGAATCAAAGAAAATTCAAATTGGTAAGTTCAACATTTTAGCCCTGTTAGTTCCATCAATAACATCTTGTCAAGTAGCAGTCTCCAGCAAAATCATTCTCCCTGATCTCCCTCAAGGACTCCACTGCAGAACAAATTCCAATGAAAAACAAGACTGAGTATGAAATTCGTAGCACAGGCTTCCCATTAACATAAAGAAATTTAAAATCCCATACTATTGTGATGGCCATCGTCACACATTTCAAATTCAGAACACTTTGTGTTGGATTCTTTAAGTTATCCAAAAAACACAATATTGTGCTTTGTGAGTCCACATAGAGATTCATGTCTTATGATTCACGTATGACAGTCTAATTAGAAAAAAAAATTTAGGCCAGATTCCCAGGGCTATTGGAGATGTTAAATAAACACCTAGTCTGCCACTTGACATAAAGGCAGAACTGTGAGATGCAAATACATTTAGACCAGCCCAGTGAAACACAACTATAGTGCCTTCAATCTCTGTGGGAAGGAGACCATTGCAACCCTTTCATTCGTTCACTCACTCATTCAAATTAATGGCCCATGTTTTCCATTGTTACTATTCACCCCCACTCTGACCCTGGCACACACACAGTCCTCTTTACCTGCCTCTGGAGCCTGGGATCTACTTGGGCTACTAGGAGAAGTTTCTTCAAAGCCTTGGCGGAGGTTCTAAGGCCACCACTAGAAGCTGGCCTGGAGAGATGCCTCGAGCAGAGACGGAAGTGAAGAAGGCCCAGACAACCCCAACCTCACACACCCTCAGAGACTTCTGGGCCAAGAGCAGCCTCAGGGGCTGCCTTTAAAGTCCTCCTCAGCCTGCAGCAAAGCCAGCACCACATCCCCCTTCACATATTTAAATTTCACAGGCACAATCAGAATTTACACTAATGTGGACAGAAGCTAGGGGCAAGAAGGAATGTCAAATATTACTTATTACTGACTAGGACTATTATATATTAATTATGTTTATATATACATATATATAATTATATATTTATTAAGGCCAACCCAATATGTATTAAGAAAAGGAAGCCAGTTAAAATATTCTATAGTTAACATGTACTGAAAATATAGCAGGACATATAAAATGCTAATTGGGGAACAAAGGTAACTAAATTATGGGAGAAGTGAACTAAGCCAGTCCCTGAAGCAGGCTCCTCACCCTTTCTTTAACCCCCGATGTAGTCATCTGGCTCACCAACTGAAAGCAGCTTCGTCAAGGACAATGACAAAAAGTGGTACCAGAACACCAGGAGGGAAGACACAGTCCCAACTAGTGCATAAAAGCACTGTTCATCTGCAGGCAAAGAAGACAAGAAGGCACGTCCACAGCCAGCGTTAAAAACAAAAAACCAATAAAACATTGCTCATGCACCCTACTTCATTCCCAGGTTTTATAAATTAAAATAGGTATAACGTTATTGACTGCAATTTCAAGTACAATTAAAATATTTATAAAAATGCCTATTTTCCTGTAGTATATTTGTTTCAGAATTCTCCACAACATATACTCTAAGTACTTCAGAAAATACAAATAAGTGCTATTCTATGAACCTCTCCAAGGCATTTTAAGGTGACTTTGGACAGAGTGGGAGCCACATCAAGGTCTAAGAACAGTCACTCACTGTTCTCAGCATGCCTCTATTTGCATCTAATTCCCATACTTGAATTTCAGAGGATTCAAATTCAATTTTTAGGAGAGACTATTTTTAAATGTTTCTGGAAGGCTGTAGATAAATTTCATTTTTATAAATTAAATCACTACCCCTTTTATTTACATTATAATGTATTATTTTAAAGTCTATCCTATTCCAAAACCCTGTCAGTCCAGACTGAGAGTTAGCAAGATAGAGTTGTCAGTATTCCTTCCTAGGGGCCAAAATGCTCCCACAGAGTTCAGGGTTTTCCTTTCATAAACTGAAGAATCCTCTTTTCAAAGAAGAATCAAGTACTTTCTTCTATTTTTTTATTAGTTATGATTTTATTAAGTATGGATTTCACATGTAGCAGATAATCGTATAATGAGGTTTTCTTATAACAGTAACAATTGAGTAAGACCTAGTTTAGGGGAGAAACAAGAAAACCTTTATAAAATAGAGAACTGTTTGTTTTTAAGAAAAATCTCTCACAAAGGGAGAAATGTCAATGCTCACTGTGCTTGACAGGTAATTTGTGCTTGAGGTAATTCATTGCACACCTATACCGAATGGTGCTCACTTAGGGAAATTCTTGAATAAAAGCTGAGTATTTGAAAATGAAACAAATGAAAATGGAGTCATAAGAAGAAAAAAGCTAGTCTTGGCCAAGTCCTATTAATCTTGAGATAACATGTGGAGAAAGCAGATAAAGGAAAAGCCAATGGCCCAGAAGTCAGGAGAACTGGGTTCCAGACTCACTCAGCCACCAACAAGCCATGTGACCTTGGACAAGTCAGCAAGGCATTTCACCTCTCAGTATTAATTCCTTTGTTTAAAAAAAATGAAGGGGGACTTCCCTGGCGGTCCAGTGGATAAGACTCCACACTTAAAAAAATGGTTCTGAAGAACCTAGGGGCAGAACAGGAATAAAGACGCAGACATAGAGAATGGACTTGAGGACACAGGGAGGGGGAAGGGTAAGCTGGGACGAAGTGAGAGAGTGGCATGGACATATGTACGCTACTGAATGTAAAACAGATAGCTAGCGGGAAGCAGTCGCATAGCACAGGGAGATCAGCTTGGTGCTTTGTGACCACCTAGAGGGGTGGGATAGGGAGGGTGGGAGGGAGACGCAAGAGGGAGGAGATATGGGGATATATGTATATGTATAGCTGATCCACTTTGTTATACAGCAGAAACTAACACAGCATTGTAAAGAATTATACTCCAATAAAGATGTTTAAAAAAAAAAGGACTCCACGCTTCCACTGCAGGGGACATAGGTTTGAACCCTGGTCAGGGAACTAAGATTCCCACATGCTGCACGGCGCGGCCAAATAAATAAATAAAAATTAAAAAAAAAATTTTTTTTTAATAAATGGGCCTGACTATAACAACTCCAAGAGCCATTACAACTCTGAAGATCATGGTCCCACCTTTTTAATTATGCTACCTCCTAAATAACAGAATTATATGGCTGAGCAAAACAGAATACTAACAATATATAAAAGTTGGGGGGGGCTTATTTTTACTACTGGCATAAATCTCAGACCTATAAGACATGCTTCAGTTTGAAGCTAGGATACCTGTTTATTATTTTCATAAATGCAGCATTAAAGTTCACCTAGAATTAGGTAAGATATCTTATATATGAAGAAAGAAGGAAGTTGAGATATTCTAAATCAGCGGTCCCCAACCTTTTTGGCACCAGGGACCAGTTTCGTGGAAGACACTTTTTCCACAGGCAGGCGAGAGGGGGAAGGTTCAGGCAGTAATTCGAGCGATGGGGAGCAGCGGACGAAGCTTCGCTCTCTTGCCGCTCACCTCCTGCTGTGCAGCCCGGTTCCTAACAGGCCACACACCGGTACCGGTACCGGTCCACGGCCCCAAGGTTGGGGACCCCTGTTCTAAATTATAAGAGCAAGGGTAAAACCTGATTAACGTCTGAAGATAGGAAACCTGCTTAAGGTCTAGAAAATAGGAAGTATGCAACCTTAAAAGTGTTAGAAATACATACATCACACTAGGTAATGACCTAACGAGAAAATATGCTTGTGTGTGTGGCACAGACTGTACCAGCATGGCACTTTCTGGAGAACAGAAAGAGGACACTGCCTTTCTAACGTTCACAGCAATAGGTAACCCAATAAATAGCGATGAGTCACTCACATATCGGGATTTTTAAAGAAAATCTTCTAATTAGAATTACAGTACTGCATAAACAAAGGAAAGGGAGAGGGAGCCAAAATTTTTCAATTCCAGAGTACGACTTCAAGATAAGAAACAAATATGTATGTAAAGCTGCTCAGTTATTGAAACAATAAAAGTTTTACATTTTGCTATCCAATAAAAATGAAAATAGTGTCCAGTGATAGCAGTCAGATGGGGATGAGAGCACAGGGTCCAGATGAGAAGAAAAATAAGAACTGACTGAGGAGGAAGACGGAGGGGGGTCTTGGAGCAAGCCGCATGCTAATTCTGGGATTCTGGAAGACACAGTCATGAAATAGCAACTACAGTTAACTGGAAAAGCTAATTTGTTCATTTTCTATCACAAGTCCCAGTTGTGAGTTTGTAGATTAGCTGTGGCTGTTAAGAAAGGAAGTTGCAGCATGTAATAAATGGAATGCCTGACAGTAGGGGGAAAAGAAACCAACCCTCTATTAACTGTTAACTCAAGTAATTCATTTAGCTACACAGTAAGAAAAAAATACAGGCAGAGGTATGCAAACTAGTCTAAAACATGCCTAAGTTTTTAATTTATTCCCTCTACTTTGAAATGAAGCATGCACATATGTTCTAAAACCAGAGTAGAAATTATAAAGCATAGTCCTTCATTTGTTTGGGTCAAGATGTATTCACCAAGAAAATCAAACATGTACTCTAACATTTTCTCAAAGCATTTTGGATAAAACACTCCACACTGTTCAGCTGATATTGAACTGGGTGAACATTTCCATCAAGAAGCTCTAATACTAGGTGTGCTTAAAAGGTAAGGGTTCTGTTAAATCAATCACTCTGGAGGGAAAAAAAAAAAATCAATGAAAATTTTACTTTCAGCAGGTCTCCCTTAAAGGAAATGCATGTTCTAAACAGCACACTCACGTTTTCCTGTCAAAGGCGGCTTCAACTGCCTAACTTTGCAGATCAGCTTCCGTACCTGCCTCCTTCCGTCCCTGCTGGTATGTCTGACCTCGGCTCCCAGCTGAATTCTCCCAGCACATTTCATCATTTCCTGTTGGCTGTCGACTCCTTGCAGCCGAGATAAGGCCATTCCCCTACACTGCTGCATTCACCCTACAGGCACCAGGTTCTCAGACTGCCTCTGCAAGCCTGCTGGGACCATCACAGAAGAGCTTTCTTTTCAGTAAGTAGCCAAACAGAAATCTCAGTATTCCATGGAAAATCAGAGACAAAAGGACTGAGAACGAAAATCGTATCACCCCCCAAAATCAACTTATATATAAACTAACTTACACTGTATGTGATGGTCTTAGAGTCTCTTCTTGTTTTTGGGATCCTCCCATTTAGGAGGGAAAAAAGACATGCTCTGTTTCTAAGGAGCCAGGAGTTAATGTGACAGGGTTTTACTTGCATGGGGTAATCTTCCATTGCCCCTACATGTAAAACTCAGCTTCTCTCTGTGACTCCACACACAAGGCAAAGCAGCTTGACAGTGGGAGATGCAGGGGAAGCCTGACGCAGGCTCATGCTGGACACAGGCAGGGGACCCTGGTCTCAGCAGTGTGACTGCCTCCTAGGAACTAGGGCACTCAAATATGCAAGTGTGATTCCCTAGAAGTAAAAATCAACACAAAAACACTTTACTTCCTAGAGTTTTACAAAGAACTGAAAGTGAAGGAAAAAAAGAATAATATAACTTTAGGTGAGGAGGAAGAGATCCTATCTCCTCATTTTATTTATTTATTTTTCAAGTGTTGAGGGGTTTCCTTTTTTAAAAATATTTATGTATTTGCTCCAGGTCTTAGTTGTAGCAGGTGGGCTCCTTTTAGTTGCAGCTCGCGGGCTCCTTAGTTGTGGCATGCAAACGCCTAGCTGCAGCATGCATGTGGGATCCAGTTCCCCGGCCAGGGATCAAACCTGGGGCCCCTGCATTGGCAGCATGGAGTCTTAACCACTGGGCCACCAGGGAAATCCCCCTAACTCCTCATTTTCAAATGTATGTGTCCACAAGAACATACTGCATTAATTCCCGTTAGATAAAGAGGAGGCACAACTCTGTGCCGAGCGAGGCCAGGACAGGGTAGAGCAGAGAGGGACAGAGCAGCAAGGGGTCACCAGGAATGCTTCTGAGCAGTGTTCTGGTTTTTGAGCTGTTATGGGTATGGTGTATTTATGAAAATTCATTGGTATACACACGTATAATATGCACACTTTTATGTATTTACACCTGAATAAAAAGTGTTTTAAGGGGCTTTCCTGGTGGCCCAGTGGTTAAGACTCCGCGCTTCCACTGCAGGGGACAGAGCTTCTGTCCCTGGTCAGAGAAGATCCCGCATGCCGCAGAGCAACTGAGCCCGTGTGCCACAACTACTGAGCCTGTGCTCTAGAGCCTGCAAGCCACAACTACTGAAGCCCACGCGCCTAGAGCTCGTGCTCCGCAACAAGAGAAGCCACCGCAATGAGAAGCCCGCACACCGCAACGAAGAGGAGCCCCCGCTCACCACAACTAGAGAAAGCCTGCGCACAGCAACGAAGACCCAATGCAATCAAAAATAAATAAATAAAATTGATTCTTTAAAAAAAAAAAATCTCGGTTTAGAAATTCCTTAATAGAAAAACACCAATAAAGCAAAGGCCATATCAACAAAAGCCTCAATTATTTGACATGTGATAATCATTCACATTACTCAGAATGTTATGATACCACTTTCCCCTCACCCTCCCCACGAAGTCAACCCAACACAGACTTCACCGTACTCTGCCGCCAGCTTAGTTAAGTCAGTTACACCCTTACAGAGGTGCACACGTCAGAGTAGCATCCTCTGGTCTGCAGGGAGGCTGGCCACTTCATCCCAGGGTTTGCTGTGGGACAGACAGGATCAGGAACTGAAGGTCTAATGGCCCTAAAGGTCATTTTGTCCAGTGGTGGACACTAAGGCTGGAAAAAGTTGAGCAACAAGTCAAAAGGCTTGCTGAGTACCAAGACAGGCTTTCTAAAACCAATGGCATGGCAGTTATCTTTCAAAGTACATGCTTTAAGTTTAAGAGGCATAAAAATATGGTCGCCAAAGCCTTTGTCTGGGGGTATTTTCTTCCACTAAGAAGGAATACACACCTGAGTTGTTCTCGCAAAGCAAGCTGATTGTCTACCTCTCCTTGCTATCAGCTAGCATGACAGGAAATTCTTCTTTGCCCCAGAGCCCCACTTAGTGCTCTTGGTTATGGGAGGGACAATCATAGCAAGGTTTAAGAGCCTCATGCTCTTTATTCTTTTTTTAAATCCAACAAACAAAGGCTGCTCAATAAACATTTATATAGTGCTTACTTTATTTATGGTCAATCATGAAAATAACCCTATGAGGGTAAGTACTGTTACCTCTTCCATCTTCCAGGTGAGATAACTGAGGCACAGAGAAGTTATATTACTTGCCCTGTGTCCTGGAGCTGGTTCATGGCGAGGGCCAGGAATGAACCCCAGGCAGTCAGCCTCCAAAGCCCAGCTGTTAACCACTATACCACACTGCCTCTCCATCTTGGCTTCCCTGAAGAATCAGAACTGGGTCTTGGATACAGCTGCTGCTTAAAAAAAATTGTATATGAACTGAATTAAGAAGGCAGATAGCAGTAGCACTATGAAGTAACAAGACCAGCTTTCCAGCGTGGCCAGGGCACCTTCTCCCTCCTCGTAACTTCAGCCGCATCTCACCAGTGGATGCCTGGCAGGAGGCAAGCTCTCCTGGCCCTCTGGCAGCTCTCCCATCCTGGGGCAGGGGTGCAGCCCCTGGAGGTGGTGCTGGGACAGAAACACTGCTCCAGGGAAACCCACCTGCTAACTTCTAGCATGTGGTGCCTAAACTGGTATTTCCGGTTCCAAACTAGTTTGTCACCAGACTTGAAACCATTGGGCATTCATTCAACAAACATTAGTGCCAGGCACAGTGCTTAGGGCCTCGGGGCCCCATGACTGAAAAGCCAAGGTCCCTTCCCTGCATTGCTCACAGTTTATGGGCACAGCAGAAGTGTAAATAAATTAAAATGGCACGAGCTGATAAATGCTAGAACCAACGTGTGCCAAGGGTTGAGGGAACAGTGTGAAGGGAGCAGGGACCCAGGGTGGGAAGGCTTCACAAAGCAGGGGACACAAGTGCGTTCTCCAAGAGCTTGCCACCAACCTACTCAAACCATGTGGATTAAGGCAGAAAAAAAATTTTGAAGCAGAGAGTCCAGCAAATTAGCTAAAGACTGCCAGGGTCATCCATTAGCTCAGCCATTGTTACCAAGGCACATCAGCAGGGGGATTCGAGTGAACAGCCGTTAGTTAACCTAGCAGAACTCACAGACATCAGGACAGCGTCTCACCACACTACCTCTTCTATCTGATACCTTTGTTATATGACTGTCACGTGGTGAAAATGGCTGCCTCTACCGAGTTTTTTTTTTTTTTTCCCGGTATGCGGGCCTCTCACTGTTGTGGCCTCTCCCGTTGCGGAGCAGAGGCTCCGGACGCGCAGGCTCAGTGGCCATGGCTCACGGGCCCAGCTGCTCCACGTCATGTGGGATCTTCCCGGACCGGGGCACGAACCCGTGTCCTCTTCATCGGCAGGCAGACTCTCAACCACTGCGCCACCAGGGAAGCCCATACTGAGCTCGTTTAAAAGATCCCATAAGATAGGTACTACTAGTCCCCTTTTACAGAAGGGAAACCAGCACAGTGAAGTTAAGTGACCTGCCCAAGGTCACCCAGCCAATAATGGCAGAATGGGGATCCAAACTCAGGTTCACCTGATACGTCAAAGCCCATCCTCTTTCTACCACACTCTTATGCCCCCCATGGAACTAGAGCTGTGAAGCAACTAGGATATTTAGCAACAGGTCATGTCATATGGGGAAAGAGTAAAATTTCTATGTCAATTTTCCCCCATTCCTCTATTGGTCTGTCCTTGCTCTAATACCACCCTTTTTAAAAAAATAGCTTTACTGAGGTATAATTCACATACCATACAATTCAGCCATTTAAAGTGTACAATTCAACAGGTTTTAGTATATTCACAGATATGGCAACCATCACCCCAATTTTAGGACATTTTCATCATCTCAAAAAGAAACCCTGTACTCTTTAGCTATCGCCCCTCTCCCTACCCCACCATGCCTTCCCCCAGCCCTAAGCAACCACTGCCTCTTACAAGGTGATTCTTTCTGTGTTTTATTGTTTGTTTGTTTTTTGGCCACACCACAGGGATCTTAGTTCCCCAACCAGGGACTGAACCCGTGCCCCCTGCAGTGGAAGTGTGGAGTCCCAACCCCTGGACCGCCACGGAAGTCTCACAAGGTGATTCTTAAAGAGGTTATGGGCACACAGTAATTGGGTTGTTAATAAAACAGTGCAACTTGCAGTTCTGTGCTTTATTCCTCCCAACTGGGCTAAAGCTAACAGCTGAGCCAGGACAGAGCAGGACAAGAGCCAGACGACTCAGAGGCAGAGGCTGGGGTGGGAGGCGGGGGTGCCTGGCGTCCCCATGCTACATGTGCTACACAGTTCACATGTCTTGGAACTTAGCAAGCCCTAAATGCAGAGCCAAGCGGCCTAGCGCCAGCAGGGATGGCACAAATCATGCAAAAGCCCTAGAAGAGCCTCTCTAAGTCACAAGACCTTAAACCATTCGGAATGCCCATCCCCCCATCTCCAGAAAGACAAACACCAAGATCATATTGGCTGCCACAAGCTAAGGGTCACCAGAATAGTGTTGTTCTGAGAAGCCAAACCACTTAAGGACTAACAAGAGTCAAGGCTCTGATGAAAAGGTGACACCCCCAAAATCTCGGTTTGTTTATTTGCTCTTCCTCTCAGCCTTCCTCAAGTGCTAAGAAAAGTTGGGGGAAGGGGGTATTAAAAACAGACTATGTGTATATTCCTGCAGAGCCCTGATTTCTCTGCCACACTTCTCCATACAGGACATCAAAAAACAGCTGTGTGCAGCATCATCGACACGCAGTGGAAAACTACTTGGCGCTTAAAAGGAATGAGCCACTGACAGAAGTAACATGAGGGAAACAAAGAAACATCATGGTGAGCAAAAGAAGCCAGATGCAAAAGATACACACCGTGTGTCTCATCTTTACAGGAAATTCTAACCCAGGAAAAACTCACCTAGGGTGACAGATCAATGTATGCCTGGAGCTGGGGACGGGGGGCTGACTGCATGGGGGCACAAGGAACGTTTTGAAATGATGGAAATGTGTCTTGATTAGGACAGTGGCTACACAGGAGTATCTATTTGTCAAAGCCTCTAAATGAGGGCATTCAGTTGTATGTTAATTAATATCTCAGTAAAGAGAAAAGGGAGGGGGAGGAGGGGGAGAAGACAGGACAGGAGAGAGGAAGAAAGAAGAAGAGGAGGAAAGGAGCCCTCTGCAGAACTTGAAAAACAGAACTTTCTCCTGCTCCCAGCATCCGCATCAGCGGTACAACAGCGATGGACATTCACCAGGAACTGAACTTCAAGGTCCTCTGGTTCAAAGGCCAAATAAAATAAGTTCTGTGTAATGTTAGCACTAAGTATATTTTATTAGGTCTCAATTCTTAGCATAATTGATCCTCTAACACACACAAATGATTCTGATGAGCCCGAATGGTCCACTTTCTAACCAGGTTAGCTCAGTTCTCTCCATCATCACTGCAGTAAAATTTGATAATGCCAGTCAGCAACTTAGAAATGGCAGCTCTCAGTGACAGGTTTCAATGGTTGACAGTCAGTAAATAAGTAAAATCTAATAACGATAATTACAGGTATTAGCTTTTCCTTCTTTTTTAATTGATAAGTAAATCTTAAATTCTAGAAACCTACCATGTTCATAAATAGGTTATGTAAAAACCTTCTGATCTTTTTGTTGTTCTTGTTTTTTGGTTGGGGAGAGGATAGTGGCTGTGTTCGAACCCTACTGGTTAGCCTTTCATATTTTTCATGAACCAAGACATAAACAGAGCCATCTTACCTTTAATACTCTTCTCACATAATTACATAAAAAGGAATAAACAAAGCCAAATTTCTATCACTCTCTATCAAAGAAGGTGCCAGGACAAGCTAAGTACCAGTTCTATCTTTGGCAAAGTTAAAAAAAAAAAAAAAAGGTTAAGACCTTTTATATAAGCTTCTTTGCTTCTCTGACACTTGCTCAAAGCTTAAAAAAAAAAAGAGAAAGAAAGAAAATATGAAGCCAGACTAATTAAAGCAGAAAGCCCAATTAAGAAAAACTTCAAAGCACCAAATGTGATAGGAAAAAACACGTTAATTTATTTCCTTATGCATTTTATAAAATGCCAGCATGAGAAGCAACACCTGGACTTCTAACACAACATCTCAGTGGTCAGGATGTCATACAGCTCCTGCCGCTGCCCCCCAGTCCCGGGAACAGCTCAAGCCTTCTTTGGGCAACACACCCAAAGAAGAAGGTCTGAATTCAAAAAAGAGTGGTGCGCAGAGTTTGTGGTGAGTTTTGGGGTATTTTCAGGAATAGAGTTGAGATATGCTGTGTTAATGTTTTATTAGAGGCTTATTGGTGTGCTTTCCCCCCTCATTTATTTATACGTACGCTCTCTCTGCTAGACTCTGGAAGTCACAAGCTAAATAATTCACCACACTTTTCCTTAAGCAGCTTAGAGTTTAGTAGGGTAGACAGACAAGCCCCCAGAGGACCACACAGTATGACAAGTGCTATGTAATAGACCTAAGCAGGAGTGAAGGGGGTTGGGGGGTGGGAGGCTGGGAAGAGATGTGGGAAGACTCCCCAGGAGAGGGGACCCTGAGCTGAGTCAGGTAAGAAGGGGTTGTGTCACTCTGCATCTGGCTATGGCTTCCTCTTCCCCAGGGGAGAGGGCAGGGCACCATATGAAAGCTCCAACTTCACTGACCAGCGCCTTTCGTTAAGGGCATGTGAACTAAAATATTGCCTGCCATATCAGTAAACAAAGGATGTTATAGCCATCAAGCCACCACATTACAGCGGCCCGACAGCAAGCCCTGAAGAAACGCAGGATAGAAACAAGATGCCCACCATCTAGCAGTCAACTGCCTCAGCCAACCCTGATGGTGCACCCTGAGGAGACTCGGGATGAGAAAGCACAGGATGCTGGCCCCAGGTAGCTGAGGTGCATATCAAAGGAATGATTTCAGTGAGCCCAGACTCGTGCATCTTCCCATACATAGAAAAGTGCTAAATTCCTTAACTTGAGATATCTGGTTTTCTTTTATTCACAGTAACCCTTTGATGTTTGGACTACCTGGTCTTTTGTTGCAAAAACTCCTATATATCCTGGCTCCCCACCATGCCTCTTTGGAACAGTTTCTCAGTGTTATCTGAGAAGTTGTGTCCCAGGCTTGAAGTTCTCAGAATGTCCACCAAATAAAACATAACTCTCAACTTTTAGGTTGTGCATTTTTTTTCGGTCAACAGGCAGAATCACCCAACATAAGGCTGCCAACTTTATTTTGTCCACTAAGGACGTTAAGAAAAGAGAAAACCTAGCACTTAGCATTATTCCATTTCAAAGGCATTTAAATAATTTTTAAAAGGTATTTTAACACTAAAAAGTGGGTCATACAACTTCAGAATAAACGAAAAGCCTCAAACTAAGTGTCTTTAGCTTAAACAATGATTATACTGTTGATATTTTGGCGGCACAGCAGTAAAAATACCATCACAAACTTGTGTCTGGAAACCCTGCAAATAGAGGATAAAATTAGGGACTATTTTATGACATTTTATATACATTTGCCAGGATCTTTAATACAATGATTCCACACTTCATGATAGCCCTACAAGGTGGGACTACTGTCCCTATTTTTCAGATGAGGAAACTACGGCCGACCGGGCAGTGGCTTCTCTGTGGTCACGCAGCAGTGGCTGTTCATGGGCAGAACTGCTACACCTGGTTCCCTCTGACAGCGGAGGCTGTCCTGGGCCCCACAAACACTGAGTAGGAGCGTTCTAGGTGACCTCTGAGGTCCTTATCAGATACTAAACATCTATTTTATTGCTGCTGCTTTGGGGATAGCAAAGGAAGAATTCAGTTCTGCCACCTTTTACTTATTTATTTTTGATAGTCCCAAACAACCAACTCAAATCCTTTGTGAAACCAGGAGAGGTATAAATATGTAAATAAATGAACGTGATCCCAAGCACTCCAGAATGCTACCATCACCTTCTCCTTTCTCCTTCCCCATTTTGGACCTGTGCTAGGGATAAGATGGGAAAGATGGAAAAGATCAAGAACCCCATGTGCCAAGAAACTGGAAACATTTGAACTCTTACTCAAGATTTTCAATCCTGTACTTCAATTTGGCATGTAATAAGAATACATTAAGTGTTTAATAAATGAATGAATCTAAAGCTCGCAGGCACTGTTGAGTGTTATAGAAAGTCAACTTAAAACACATGGTCTCTAACCTCTAAAAGCTTCCATTCTCTGTCTGAAATATGATTATAAATATAACACAAACTTAGAAGTGTATCTTGTTTTACAAATTTTACGTTTTTCTTCTACTTTCACCATTTAAAATGGAAGTCTACTAAACAGTCTTTTAACACAATGTTCCCAGTCGTACTCTGGCACGGGTCATGATCCTGCCGTGTGAGGACACAGGCCAGGTAACCATTGGAGGCAGGTCCCCTATAGGGTCCTCCACAGACTTCTGCGTGAGAAAAGCAGTACTGAGTGGGGCCAGATGACAAGAGAGGGGCAGAGGTGAGCAGGTGCAGGATCTTGGCAAGTCTGTAAGCTTCCTGTGCCTCGGCCTGTAACATGAAGACAGCCTCGATAACCACCTCAGGGCTTGGGAAGACTGAGTGAGATAAGGTACGCGTAGTGTGTTTTTCAACGGTAGCATGGAGGTCACCTCCTGAAGACAGAACTGGATGCTCCAGAGGATGCTGATCACAACTAAAGTCAGGGAAGGGTCAAAGGGGCCTCTCCAAGAGTAGGGCTGAAACATAGGAGGCACATACTCAGGCAGCAGCAGCATAAGGTTAACCCCCAGGAAATTCAGAGAGTAGGCAATTAGTAAATGTCGGAAAATCAATGAATCAATGCCATAACAATCCAAATGGAAACAAACTCACAGTGACCACAAGGAATGAAGTATGGATATGGACAGGCTGGTTCAGAAGGTCTCATGAAGGAAGATAAAGTGAGGGAACCCTGCCGAGAGGCTGACTGGGCTGAGCACCTGGCAGGAGTCACAGGGAGAAAGCAAGCCACTCAGCCTGGCAGTGGTCACTTTGCATTTGTGACAGGTGACCCATCTTAAGATGAGGGACATGTATCTCCCATGTGTGAAACTAAGCTAAAGACGGACAGGTTACAAACAGTTTAAATATTATGACCCCATTTGTTTTGCTTTGTTTTGTTTTTAAAGTTGCTATCCTTTAATCATACCAAAAAGTTAGCCCTAATTTGATAAAATATCAAACAGAAAAACTGATTAATCTCATTGATATCTTACAGGCAGAGATGCTATTGAAAATGTCCAGCATTTGATAGGCAAGGGGGATGAAGCACATAATAAGATTTGAAAATATATGGAGTGCTTCACGAATTTGCGTGTCATCCCTGCACAGGGGCCAATGCTAATCTTCTCTGTATCATTCCAATTTTAGTATATGTGCTGCCGAAGCGAGCACTCCCATTTGTTTTTAAAAATCACATTTGTGTGTGTGACTTTAACAATCTGGAGAAGTGTACATCTAGGTATTGACAGTGATTTTCTCTTTTCAAAATCTATATTTGTACTTTACAAAGTACATGTACTGATTTTATAATGAAGAAATAAATGAGTTTCTTTAGGAGTTTTTAAAACCAGACAGATGATGCCAAGGCTGGGTTCAAAAGGGCTGTCCAGATCCCCACTACTGAGAGGGGGCTCAGGACCACAACTCGCAGAAGTCCTCTGTGAACCGACAGATACAGGGAGGTCACAGGCAAACCTCTGCCTGCAGGGCATGTCACCTTCTGCAGCTGGCTTCACCAATTGTGCAATATTTCTTGAGGGAAAGAGGAGGGACGGGATTCCTGAGCACTCCACAAAATTTATTCCATAAAGTCTGAGATTTTACAAACCACTTCTATAAAGAAACACAAGTTCCAGGAAGAGTTAAGACTCTCCAGCTGCACTGAAAAGCAGCAGGTGCTGGCCCCAGCCTCAAGCCAGAGATCTCATCCACAGTGTGGAAGTTATTTAAAACCTCCACATCACATGAATTAATTCCATGCAGAGGCAGGTCTAAGGGAGACAATCTGGTATATAATCAAGTCTTAGTCTGCTGGATGAAGAGAACCAAGTGAAAGGCCCCATCCCCAGCGCCATCCACACACAGGCAAGGACGAGACTTAGGCTCTCAACAGCCAGACCGCCCCTTCCCTAAGAGGGGACAGTGCCTCTGACAGCTCACATGATTGGTGACCACCAAATGCATTCAATTAACATACACACACAAAGCTGTCATAAAAGCCTGAAACAGGTAAGAAGAGACCAACCTACACACTGGAAGTAGGGCTGGGGGTAACTGTATAAACAGTCACAAGTTAGTACTAACTTCCAGAGCCAAGATCCTTAAAGTGTGACACCACCAAGTGTGTTTATTATACATCATGACAATGTTCACTTTTACAACTCATAACTCGGCGACTGTGTGTTTGCAGGTTAACTGAGGGAGCACAAAGATAGCGAGTTTATCCAGATCCTGGGTCACTTTGTGCTTGTTCCCTCAGTATACCCTTCACAATCCACTCACAATCCCCCACCTCTTAGATAGTCTCTTGGGATTCAGGAGGAGGGGCTAGGATCTTTAAATGGAATCAGTATTTATCTAACTACATTCACTGAAAGACCAGACTCACAATTTGTAAGGTCAAATTGCTGCACATATGAGAAATAGGCCGCATCCAAATTCATTAGATTCAAATGTTCTTTGCAGTAAATTAGTGTGACAATAAATAGTCAAGATTTTCTTTCTATTCCATAAATATATTCCAACTAATTTGTAACCTCATTTTAATTGGAATTATTGTCTGATGGCACACTAATGATCTTTTTTCTTCAAAGATGTTAAGAAATAGTATTACATAGCTATTAGCAGTACCACTTAACATTGGTTTAGATGCAAGTTTTTCTTCATATCTGGGCCTTGAGGAGGAAACAAATACATTTAAGATGGGTAATAGCCTGAACAACTCTGGCAACAATCAACATCATAACACCTACACTATCAAAAACAACCTGGGATTCATTATAGCTGTAGATTGGAAATGTTTTTCTCTCTCTTTTTTTAAAATTTATTTATTTATTTATTATTTTGGCTGCATGGGTTTTCGTTGCTGCGCACGGACTTTCCCTAGTTGCGGCGAGCCAGGGCTACTCTTCACTGTGGTGCACAAGCTTCTCATTGCAGTGGCTTCTCTTGTTGCGGAGCACGGGCTCTAGGTGCACAGGCTTCAGTAGTTGTGGCACGTGGACTCAGTAGTTGTGCTCGTGGGCTCTAGAGCGCAGGCTCAGTAGTTGTGGCGCACGGGCTTAGTGGCTCCACGGCATGTGGGATCTTCCCGGACCAGGGCTCAAACCCATGTCCCCTGCGTTGGCAGGCGGATTCTTAACCACTGCGCCACCAGGGCAGCCCTTTCTCTTTATTTTTTATTGAAAATGTTAAACATATAAAAAAGAGAGATTAGAACAATGACCCCTAGTTTCAACAATTATCAACACATGGCCAATCTTGTTCCACCTATGATTATGAAAATTGTTAAATGCTCACAGAAGCATGCAACTTAAATACATCTTTACTTGACCCTGCAGGTCCACAGCACGCATCCTCACGCTGGGAAGAGGCACAAAGCAAGAAAAGCAGGGGCATTGGCCTGAAAGGACTAGCAACTCAGTGGGGAACCAGAGCCACATAAAACATGTATAAAATCAAGGAATAAAAATACTAAGCCTGGGGCTTCCCTGGTGGCAGAGTAGTTGAGAGTCCGCCTGCTGATGCAGGGGACACGGGTTCGTGCCCCGGTCCGGGAAGATCACACATGCCGCGGAGCGGCTGGGCCCATGAGCCATGGCCGCTGAGCCTGCGCGTCCAGAGCCTGTGCTCCACAACAGGAGAAGCCACAACAGTGAGAGGCCTGCATACCGCAAAAAAAAAAAAAAAAAAATACTAAGCCTGCAAGGTGAACCTCTGCAGTGATAAGCCATGCTGACGTCACTGTATTCCCTGATACGATACATGAGGACAGCACTTCACCTCTGCATATTCTTCACCCAAACTCATCAGGCCAGTCTAACAATGTGAAAAACACCAGGCAAACCCAAACTGATGGCCACTCCTCAAAATATCTGACTAGCACTCTTCAAAACTGTCAAGGTCATGAAAAATAAGGAAAGACAGAAAGCGTCACAGATGGAGGAGACTAAGGAGCCATGAGGACTAAATGCAATGTGATATCCTGGATTGGATCCTGGAACAGACCGAGAACCTCAGTAGGAAAACTAGTGAAATCCAAGTAAAGCCTGTAGTTTATTTAATAACACTGTCCAATGTTAATTTCTTAATTCTGACAAATGTGTCATGTTTAGGTTAAGTTAACATTAGGGAAAACTGGGTGAAAGGTACATGAAGAATCTGTTTTATCTTTGCAACTTTACTGTATATCTAAAATATTTCCAAAATAAAGTTTATTACAAAAATAATAATATAAAAAATTTAACTGGCTAATGAGTATTCATTATACCCTTCAGAAGAAGGAGTCAGTGACAATGTAGTTTTCATTTCAAAATTCAGCCTGGGAAGATGAAACCTAAAGAAACAAAGCAATTTGTTAAAAAGCCTCAAAGAAAGTAAGCACCTTGAAATGAAGGCAGGGCCCCTGGCCACACCAGGTGATTGGTGGCAGCACACCACTGGGGAACCTGTGACTGTGATAATGAACTGGGCTGACAGCCAGAAGTGACTTCCTAACCTCGAGGCTGCCTCTGCCTGGTCTCCCGCTCCACCCAGAGCAGTGCTGGTCAGCCGCCAACCCAGTCTCCTTGTACCACCCTAAGCTGCCCCCAGCCTCCCCCCGGTCCTCTCCCCACGAGCCCATCCTCAGAGCACCGGCACCTCTCTTCATTCACTCAGCAATCTCTGAGGGGCTGCAGGTTACCACCAAGCTGAAAGCAATAAAAGGAGGCGGTATTACAAACCACTACATAATAATTCATTTTTTTAAAATAGTAGTTTATCTAGAGGAAAGATGAACTGTGATCAGAACTGTACACCAGGAAACCTGAAGTTGCAGCACTGAACAAGGGAGGGGCTGGAAGCAGCAGCAGCAGCATTCTCCCTTCAGCCTTTCTGACCTGGAGACCACGCTTGGAACAACCGAGCCTATGAGTGCTCACTCGCGCTTTTAAATAGCTTTGAACGTGCTTCTTTATAACAGCACCATCCTACATTTGAAATAGGACACAATTCTAGAAATGAAAGTGCAGATCTGGATTTTCAAACTATGAACAGCATGTGGGGATTTCATTCATTCTGAAGCAGATTTAAGATGACTTCTGTGGCTGGGAGCAATGCAAAAGTAAACACCCGTGGCAGAGCAGCCGGATGTCTGCCTTCGCGCAGAAGCAAACATGTCTTGCGCTTGAATGTCAGCCCAAATAAGAACTTATGTGAAATATTCCTGCCCAAAATGCCCTGCAACAAAATTACTGAAAGACAAAGAGAGGAAACCAGCACTGATGTTTTTAAAATAATCTTAAAATAAGATGACAATCTAAAAAAGTTGTACTTGTTCTCCATAACAATTTGAAAATGAACACAATCTGCCATGTTCCTCATCGATGAGGCAATCTCTCCTGAGCAACTTCATTATTTCTGCTTATCCAGTAACTGAAGAGAGTCTTACAAAATGCAAGTCAAAACTTCCCCAGTGCCCTGAAGTATGCAACTAGGAATCTGGCCAAGAGTGTCACTGCTCAACAGCCCTCCACTGAGGCTTCACCCTTTAATGTCACATTAAAAAAAAGGCTACATATGGTTCCCCCATTCATTTTTTTAATGTTTTCTTAAACTAGAAACTTTCCAAATACACCTTGGACTTTACACATTTGTCAGTTTTGCAGAGTTCATGGGCAAGCTCTCAGGCCACACACCTGTGGCTCCGGTAGGTTTGACAAGCCCCGCACCAGTGCCAGGCGTGGCCCCCTTCCCCAGATAGCCGGTGGGGTGGATGCTCCCCTCTCTGAGCTGCTGCGGAAGCAGGCTGTTGTACTCCATCCAATCTTAGGCCTGTGCCTGTCCCCTCCTCCTCCCTTCCCCATCCTGTCTCACTGCCCTCGTTTCCTTGGCACCTAGGACAGGGCTTAGTACCTAGGGGCACAGCACATACCAAAAGAAGAAAGGAAAAAAAAAAAAAATCCATGAGAGAGATGGCAGCTTCGCCCTTGGGCATGTACAGCTCAGGTGTGAATGCCAAGCCTCAGGTGTGAATGCCAAGCCTTTTCTTTCTCTCTCCATCCCAGACCAACACAAGGCAGCCATGTGGAGCAAGCGTGTCTGCTCTACGGATGCAGCTGACCCTTGCAGAGGCTGTGCCAAAGCCTGGAACACAGTCAGGGCAAGTCAGCACATCCCCCGGCTAGCGCGGCATCTGCTGCGTGCACCATATCCTCTGGACCTGTTACAAAGGTGGTGTTTTGGTCACATTCTGACTCTCTTGTATCACTCTCTCATAGGTCTGAACCTGAGTGAGTTTAACTTATGAACTCTCTCAAACCCAATGCCAATGCTCAATTATTAGCATTTATTAAGCTCCACCATACGCTCACCACAAAGTTAAGTGCTTTCAAGGAATACAGAGATCCTTTAAGTCAAAGCCCCCATTCTTGTGATTTACTCATCAGGAAGATAAAACTAAAATAATTCTACTAAAAAGCAGAATAGAGGAAGGAGGGGTTGCCTCTTCTTCTATTGACCAAGTACAGACCGGAAACAGACCCACAGGCTGTGGTAGGAGAGGCATGGAGAGTTTTCATTCAGTGGGAACAGAGATTCAGTTTGGGATGATGAAAAGGCTCTGGAGATGGCTGGCTGGTGACGGTGGCTGCACGACAGCGTGAATGCGTGATACTTAATGCCACAAAACTGTACCGTTAAAAATGATCAAAATGGTCAATTTTATGTTATGTATATTTTAACACACACACACAATTTTAATTTAGAAAAAAAGACAGACCCACACATATTTCAAGATTTCCTAAGTGACAGAGGTAGAGTCCCAAGGTTCAGGAGGGCCACTCAGTAGTGAGGCTGTCTCAATCAAACATGCACTCAGAAGAAAAGAAAACTTTACCTCACACCAAACTCAAAAATCAGTTACAAATTACTCCACAAAGACTAAGGGTTAACAGGAAAAGCAAAAACTTAAAATTGTTAAAAGAAAATACTGAGTACCTTTATGATCTCGCAGCAGAAAAGGATTTCCTTTAAAAAGTCCTTAAAAATACCTATCATAAAAGAAAGGATTAATATAGACAGCTACATTGAAATTTTAAATGTTTAACAAAAGACAACATAGTGAAAGTGAAAAGACATGCACAAACTATGAGACAATTCCTGTACCTCATATAACCAATAAATCAACTGGTATACAGAATGTATAAAGAACCCATACAAATCAATAAGAAAAATACAGACAACCCAAGAGAAAAAATGGGAAAAGCCTTAATCAGGCATGTCACCAAGAGAACCCATGAATTGTTAACACCCATGTGGAAAGAGGCTCATCACCCTCAGTAAGCAGGTAAGTTCAGACCAGAATGAGATAACATTTGACATCCGCTAGGTGGGTAGGATTAAGAAGCGTGACCATTAGCCCGTCTGGGCAAGGATGTGAGCAATGGGAATTCACACATGTGTTGGGTGGGAGAGTAACCTGGCTCCCAACCTGGAGGAGGTATTTCTGCGTGCTGAGCACACTCAACCCCAGAGGCCGCAAGTCTACTCCTATACAAACCTTAGAGAAATGAGTGCGCCAGGAGACCTGTACAAAGAAGGTTCATAACCACAGTACTCCTACTGGTCAAAAAAAATGGAAGCAATCCAATATCTGCTGACAGGAGGATGATAAATTGTGGTCTATGCATGTGATGGTTAAGTTTTATGTGTCACAAAATACCCAGATATTTCATCAAACATTATTCTGGGTGTTTCTGCGAGGGTGTTTTCTGATAACATTAACATTTTAATTGGTAAAATAGATTGCCCTCCAAAATGTTGGCAAGCCCCAATCCAATCACTTGAAGGCCTGGACAGAACCAAAAAGCCAACCCTTTGTAAGAGGGAATTCTCTACCTGTCAGCCTTCAGTCTTCATTTGCACCATCAACTCTCCCGGGTCCCTAGGCTGCCAGCCTTTGCAGGGAACTGGAACTGCACTACCGGCTTGCTAATCTCCATAATCACGTGAGCCAATTCCTCAAAATAAATCTTTCTGTACATATATAGATCCTATCGCTTCTCTTTCTCTGGAGAACCCAAATACAATATACACAGTGGAATATTATTCAGCAGTAAAAATGAAATTCGCATATTACTTGATTCCCTTTTGATAAAGCTCATAAAAACTGGACATATTATTTACAGACACATATATATGTGTGTAAGTGTTCTCTTTTTTAAAAAAGTAAGAGAATGATCAAATATCCTGGAATACCTGTGCCCCTGGCAGGAAGCCCCAACCAAGAGCCTCCCTGTGGTGCACAATGGTTTCAAGCTGGGAGGCTGGTTTTGAGGTTTTTGTAATTATGCTTCGAAACTTACATATCCATCACCCATTGTTTACATAAATTTTAAGCTAATAAAGCATTTCTAAACTAGAGGCAAAAAAGAAAAGTGCTATAAGAAAGACACAAGAGGGGCTTCCCTGGTGGCACAGTGGTTGGGAGTCTGCCTGCTAATGCAGGGTACACGGGTTCGAGCCCTGGTCTGGGAGGATCCCACATGCCACGGAGCAACTAGGCCCGTGAGCCACAACTACTGAGCCTGCGCGTCTGGAGCCTGTGCTCTGCAACACGAGAGGCCGCGATAGTGAGAGGCCCACGCACCGTGATGAAGAGTGGCCCCCCACTTGCCACAACTGGAGAAAGCCCTCGCACAGAAACAAAGACCCAACACAGCCCTAAATAAATAAATAAATAAATAAAATTAGACATTCTATTAGACATTATATATATAAAATAATATTAAAAAAAAAAGAAAGAAAGACACAAGGAAAAAAACACAGGTGTTCAACAAATGCCAGGCTAAAATCAGACCAATGCTGAGACCCGCCCCTCCCACCAAGGCTTTCCAGGCCAGTCTGGAAGGTCTAATCTGACCTGTACCCCTCCAGGGTTCGGATCATTCAGGCCTTCCCTCCCTC
Source organism: Phocoena phocoena (assembly GCF_963924675.1). Classification (NCBI taxonomy): domain Eukaryota; kingdom Metazoa; phylum Chordata; class Mammalia; order Artiodactyla; family Phocoenidae; genus Phocoena; species Phocoena phocoena. Next base: position 6,266,964 of record NC_089229.1, on the reverse strand, counting down.
TCTCATTTTGAGAGCATTGGTCCACTTATTTTGCAAGTGGAAGAGGAAGGGGAAGGTTAGAAATTATGACTGGGCTAATTCCTTGCAGAGAGAAAACAAAACCATGTGCACCTGCCAGGCTAAGCCACCTGCTGCTGACCCTCGGTGCCCTAGATGTCATACTTGGTTCCCAGTGCTCCTACTACTACAACAAAACTGCTCCCCTGGTCGTTTAGAGGTGGCTTGTTACTTTTTGCAATCCTCTTCCCCCCTTGACCCCAGGAATTTATTCCTGGTTCCTGCAGAGTGAGAGCAGAAGCCACACCCACGGTACAGTGGGAAGGGCAGGCCTTAGGAACAGGTGGTCATGTGCTCCAGACAGAAGAGAAACACAGGGCCAGCTCAGGCTGGACAGACACTGCCACAGCGGCTCCTCTGGCCCCTCTCCCTGCAAGTCTGTCAAGTCCAAAGGATCATCTGGGGATCCATAGATGTGAGGGAAGAGTACTGCATGCAGGCCTCCCTGTCATGCCTAGAGTTTAATTAAATGGCCACTTAACGTGCTCACTGCTGAGTTCTGGTAAGTATTTCTGTACTCGTTCGATGACCATTTTTCTTAGATTTTTATTAGGATTAGCTGCAGAATTTTATTACATGCCTTCCAACCATCTGCTGATTTAGTCAACGCAGGTTTTCTTTTTGTGTACTGAATTGTTATGCATGACATTTAATTGAGCACTTACTATGCACCAAGCCCTGCTCTAACCACTCTACATGTAATATCCCATTTAGTCCTGACACCAACTCTGTACGATGGCACTCTTCTTATCCTGCTAATTTTACAGATGAGATTGAAGCTCAGGGAGATTAAACCATTTGGCCAAAGTCAGAGTAGTACATGGCAGGACTGGGATACAAAATATGCTCTAAGCCCTGGGCCACAGCTTTCTCCAGCTGACACAATTCCTCACATGAGGCTACCCTTGTACTTCTGGAATAAACCTTGCTTGGTCATGGAGAATTAATCTTTTAACACACTACTGTATTCAAGTTATTGTTTTACTTAGAAACATATTTAGAAATGTTGCAGATATATATATATATATAAAAACATATATATGCACACACACATAGGAAATTGGTCTATAGCTTTCTCTAGATAATAGATGGAACAGGAAATAGGAAACCTAAACACTATAAAGAGATAGGCATATTTAACTACATAAAAATCTTCAAATTTTATGGAAAAAGACATCTAAACGAAGGAAAAACAAATCATAGAAACAGTAGCCAGGGGGATTGTAGTATCTGCAATAGTAACAACAAAGGATTTATAGCCCAATATACAAAACCTCCTAAAAACTGAAAAGAAAAACAATCCAATGCCGGGTGGGGGGGTGGGGGGGGGGCAACAAAAAGCATGTATATAGAATTCACAGAAGAAGAAGAAATACTAGTGGCCAATAAACATGTGAAGTGATGCTCAACTTCACTAGTACTCAGGAAAATATAAATTAACAACGGGAAGGAATTCCCTGGCGGTCCAGTGGTTAGGACTTGGCGCTTTCACTTCCCAGCTGGGTTTGATCCCTGGTCAAAAAAAAAAAAAAAAACAACAAAAAAAACAATGGGATATGAATTTTACCCATCAGATTAGGAAAAAAACATCTAGTGCTGGTGGAAATGCCCAGTAAATGGTGTCCTCATACACTGCTGGTATATGTCCTACAAAAAGGCTGAAGCTATTCAATCTGGCCTAACTTCCAGAAACTACTGACCTGGAGAGATACCCAGAGTATAGTATTCATTCATTCATTCACTCCACAATAAACACCTACCACATGCAGAGCACTTTGTTAAATCTTCGTTCTCAGAGAGCTTAAAATCAGGAGCGTGACAGCTAAAGGAAAGTGAAAACAGCAAGTTGCTGAGTGATGCCTACAGTACTACTCCTTTTATTAAAAACACACTGATGTTTGTGAGAGCCTGGAGGAAGTTGTGAAGGCTCTGCTACACTGAAGTGGTCAACGCTGGTTCATCTCAGACTGTTGGTGTTGGAGGTTTATTACCATCTTGCTGTGCATACATCTTTTTTGTTTCACTTGGCATGAGCATATAGCAAAAAATGCAATAACTTGTAACTATGAGAAGTCTAATAAAGAATATTGCAAACAGCTGTCATTGCACACAACAAAGAAGAGCACAAGGTCCACATCAAGTTAGCGGCAGAGCCAAGAGTCCACCCTCTGTCCGGCTGACTGACTGCAAAGCTGGGCTCTTCACTCCAGATGATACCGTTTCTCCTCACTTGAGTTCACCCACCCACACAGGGCAGAACTCAGGAAGACTGCTATGCTCATGTGGGCAGTAAGTTTCGGGAGGCAGTCTGGCAACATTTCTTGAATTCATAAGAATCACATATTTCTTGAGCTCCTATGGGTGATGTGCTATGTTTTTTTGCCTCTAGAAGCTCAGGTGGACTCACTGGAGATGATACAAGTGCATTTGCTATCAGGATGCATCCTGGCCTTTGGTTAATGTGTTATCCATTTCATGGGCACTCTACAAAGCGTTTCCCAACAGGCTGCTCTTTGCCTAGCATCCATTCCTCCTCCTTCTGGCAACAACATTCCAACTGGGCTTTGAGGAATCCCCCACCCCCTGGAAACAATCCCCTCCCCAGCTCCTCTGCAGGGTCCCTCTGGGTCTGTGAAGCTACCTTACCCAACGTCTCCCAAGGAAGTGCTTTTATGCTCAGGTTAGCTTAGCACCACAGAACTGTGACCGGTACATTGTTTCCTGACTGAAAGGAACCCCATCCGTCTTGAGGAACCCCCAACAACAGGGGTATTATGAAGCTTTGTCACTTAGGAGAAATAGCAAGTGCCCCTACAAAGGATAGACATAGAAACCTCAAAAGCCTTCAGACGTTCTTACCACTGCCTAAGGCCCAGTGACAGTTACATCTGTTTATATCTCTACTAACAGAAAAATATTCAACTAAAGACAGAAAGAAATGAATGGCCCAGGTCAAATACCTGCTTCTCCATGAATTCTCTGATCCCTTCCTGCTGGGAGTACATGCTGTCTCTGAAGGCATCTGCCACTTTCTAACTTGTGTTACAGATTCTGAAATACAGAAATTGCCCCCACCAGGCTGGAAGCTTCCTGAGAGCAGAATCCCTGTCTAATTTACTAAAAGACCCACTTGGCATTGTGGCCACATGTGACAAACAGAACCGCATGTCGCCCAGTGTACTAAACAAGTGTTTGTCCCCAAACCTGTTTATGTCAATTGTACATATAAATTGCAGGGACTGCCCTGGTGGCACAGTGGATAAGAATCTGCCTGCCAGTGCAGGGGACATGGGTTTGAGCCCTGGTCCGGGAAGATCCCACATGCCACGGAGCAACTAAGGCCGTGCGCCACAGCTACTGAGCCTGCAGTCTAGAGCCCGCGAGCCACAACTACTGAAGCCTGTGCACCTAGAGCCCGTGCTCTACAACGAGAAGCCACCGCAAGGAGTAGCCCCCGTTCACCACAACTAGAGAAAGCCCACGCACAGCAATGAAGACCCAACGCAGCCAAAAATAAATAAAATTAAATCTTAAATAAATAAATGCATATGTACTTATAAATATATATGGATGTGTATATGTGAATGTATATATATACATACATATACACATACATACACACCTCACTATATAAGCCTATGAAATAAGTGTATAGTTGCTAAGATTTTTTAAAAGTTTTAAAACCCTAACTAAATCATAGGTGTGGGTAAGACAGGTAAGATAAGTGGACTGGGTGAAAATTTGTAAAATCTAGGATTTAGCAACTCAGGTTGCTTTACATATCCAAGTTCTCAATCCTCTTCAGGCAAAAACCAATATCAAACAGTAAATTATAGGCATGGTTTATGCAAGAAAACTAACAAGTCTGATCAGCAGATTCAAAGTAAAAGAAAAGGACGGCGCGACTAGAGAGAGACCCTCTCCTTCAGCTGCACACCTCTCAGGGCGGGGTGCTCACCCCCAGAGACTGGCTGGCTCCTCCCAGGGCTGCTCCTGATGGGCTCCACACTCTGCCCCCTGGGGCTAGCACGTGGGCATGCTTGGAGGCTCCATGGTGGTCCCAGGCTCTACACACCCCTGGCTTCACTTCCTTCCACACCCAGACCCAGTTCCAGGGCTCAGCAAGGTTACCCTTTCCTACAGCACCCCCATCTGACCGCATGAACCAGTCCTCAGCCAACCCCTCAGAAGGGCCTACCTGGTTTTGAAACACTTGCTAACAGAAAGGGAACAGCACAAAAACAGCCCCACCCCCGCACTCCACACCAAACACACACTCACACATCTGTCTTCCAGCTTCAGGTAGTTTTAACCTCTGCCTCTACACCACATCATATTCTGAATGAAGGGGTCCAGTCTGAAAAAGACCTTGAAACCTGACAAGTGCTCCCCACCCTATCCACCCAGAAATCACTGAGTACACCCACCTTCTCCCCCCAGACTCTACAGCCCTGTCTCCACTTGGAGCCATTCCACCCACCTCCACCCCACCATGCCCTCCCCTCGCCGACTGCAGCGTTGATGTCCATTATGGGTTCATATGGAGCCACCAGCCACCCATCCTCACCCCCACACCACCAGCACAAAGGACACATCAAGGTCATCTTGACTGAGCCTCAGGGTCTGGCACACCGCAAAAGTCCAGAATCAGGAAGCTCGAATTTTAATTTCAAAATGTTCTACATTATCTGGTCAGGCAACTCCAAGTTGATTTCCTTTTCCTCAGAATTAATACAGAAAAAACAAGCATTAGACAGGGGAGAAACATGAAAAGGGAGACCAGGAGCTACACTGGAGACTTAAAAGAGGACAATGATAGCTAGCAAAAGAAAACTTGCTCAATGGGAAAGGAAAAGCCATCCAAACTAAACAAAATGATGCCGCTGTCATAAGCCACAAAGCTTGCCCACAGAAGTGGTCAGCAAGTCTGGCAAACATCCCAGCTGTTTAGGAAAGAGCAGTGGCCACCCAACTGGAACATCCACAAATGTAAGCCAAGGGCAGCATTAAGCTGGTTAAACGAAATTTAAAAGAAGGACCTTGGAGCCTCTCTCCCCTTTCTAGCCATGCTACCACCAGACCAGCTCCAACCCACCACATCTTAGATCTCACACCACAACTGCTCATTCACACCACACGTTCATCAGGACCTTCCAAGGCCCGCACTGTTCTGAGAGGAGAGAGTACGGGACAGACAGGCCGCTGCTTGTGTGATGGTCTAACAGAGAGGGATGGAGGTAACTTAACACGCACTGAGATCCATGTGGGAGCACGATGACTTCAGACATGCAACAGAGATAGCAGGACAGGGAGCAAATTTAGACTGAGTAGTCAGGAAAGCCCACTGAGGAGGTGGCTTTGGTGCTATAACCAGAAGGATGAGAAAAAGCCATCCAGGCAAAGGACAGTCCAGGAAGTAGGAACCACATGTGCAAAGACTCTAAGAAGGGGTAGTTATTACTGCATCAAACATTTGCCTCTCTACATACAAACTCTACCCTTTTCTAGCCATTCCAGAAAACTTTCCTGAAACCCAGATCTGATCTTATCCTACTCTTCTGCTTAAAAACCTTTGTTGATTCCCAATGCCTATATAATATCCAAGTCCCTGAATTTGTCAAGCGAATTTTACTGTATGGAAATTATGCATACCCACACCACAAAGAGATACAGACATCTCCACTGTCTCCAGGAAGCCTCCCCTGACTACCATCTCCTGGCTGCACCCACAGCTCTCTCCCCTCACACCACTCTGACAGCTGTGGAGTCTGCTGCCCGCTCCATACTTGGTTAATGAGAGGAGACATTTCCCATGGCTGGGGCGTGTCCACATCTCTGCCCCGCAACACAGACCAGGACGGAGCCACGCACATCACAGCATTCAGAGGAACACAGGACAGACATCACCACTGACACCCTCGCGCAGAGCTGTGTGTGAGCGGAGGCCGCGCGCTCACATCCCAGGCTGTCTTAACTGCCCTCTGCGGCCGGATGCTGAGAGAAGAGGCTGTGTCAAGGAGCCCAAGGGTGCCATATGCCTACCAGCCCCATGCTACGGGCAAAGACCAAGACCGGCCTGCCTTCAGTTCGTGGCTCTGCACCTACTAGCTGGTAAAACTGAACAAATAGCTTAGCTCCCTCTCTGAACCTGTTTCCTTTATGTGTAAAGAGGAGGTAACAGTGTTAGCCTTGAACCCCTACAGTGAGGGCTGGATATAATGTATGTGAAGTACCTCCCACACGGTAGGGGCTGAACACTGATCCCTACTGTTAGCTTTCAGGCTGGTTAGCTCTCCACAGAGGAGAATTCTATCTCAAGCCCCTAAACAACACCCCTAAACGCAGCTGGCCCTTCCCCTCAGAGACCTCACTGGCCACCCACCATGGTGGTTCAAGACCACCCACTCTGAGCTCAGGAGGAAAGACTGCACACACCCCTACTGGCACCATGTTCAGAAGTCAGACATGTGCCAAGAGCAGGAGTGGACAGCTACCAAGTGAAACTTAAACCCATTTTCATAAAGATACAACTCAACCTTCTATTTCCCTTACCTCCTTCCTCCCCCTCCCCCCACACACACAAACGTGAAAGTAGACGGGTAAGATTGATTAATCCTGCCTCCTAATAATTAAAGCAAAAAATACATTATGCAATGAACTGGAAATTTAATTCAAAGGTTTGTATCTCAACAACCCAGGAGAGTCCAGCCTCAGGATCCATCAGCCAAAAGTCTAAAATTCCTTGAACTACAGCAGCTCAGGACTAAAACCACATAGTCACAGGCATGTGGACTACAGTGAAATGCAGCAAAATACTTCTAAATAGCTCTCTGTACTAAACACAGTTCAGTTAGCATTTCTTGCCAAACTTCTTTCTCCTTCAAAAAGAGACACGGGGGGGCTTCCCTGGTGGCACAGTGGTTGAGAGTCCGCCTGCCGATGCAGGAGACACGGGTTTGTGCCCCGGGAGGATCCCACATGCCGCGGGGCGGCTGGGCCCGTAAGCCATGGCCACTGAGCCTGCGCGTCCGGAACCTGTGCTCCGCAACAGGAGAGGCCACAACAGTGAGAGGCCCGCATACTGCAAAAAAAAAAAAAAAAAAAAAAAAGAGAGACATGGGGACTTCCCTGGTGGCGCAGTGGGTAAGAATCTGCCTGTCAATGCAGGGGACATGGGTTTGAGCCCTTGTCCAGGAAGATCCCACACGCCGCAGAGCAACTAAGCCAGTGAGCCACAACTACTGAGCCGTGAGCCTTAACTACTGAAGCCCGCGTGCTAGAGCTCCGCAACAAGAGAAGCCACTGCAATGAGAAGCCCGCACACCGCAATGAAAAGTAGTCCCCACTCACCACAACTAGAGAAAACCCGTGTGCAGCAATGAAGACCCAACGCAGCCAAAAATAAATTAATAATAAATTAAAAAAAAAAGAGAGACACCAAACAAAACTTGATCCATTCTAAGCAATCCATGCTGGCCCCAACATTCCAAAGAAGCATTTTCTAAAATTATTTATTGCGCTTACCATAAAACTTACAATGGCATCACAGGCATCTGGGGAAAAAATGTAGAAATTTAAATTTATGATCTAAAAGATGGTCAAAGAAATAGTATTTTTTTAACACAATAGAAAACTCATTCTCATAGAGGGAAAATAAAAAGATCTATGTAAGTCTCACTCAGGATTTAAGGGAATCACTGAATAATGCTTTTTTTTTAAATTAATTAATCAATTTTAGCTGCATGGGGTCTTCATTGCTGCGTGAGGGCTTTCTCTAGTTGCAGCGAGCGGGGACTACTCTTTGTTGTGGTGCGTGGGGTTCTCATTGCAGTGGCTTCTCTTGTTGCAGAGAACAGGCTCTAGGCGCACGGGCTTCAGTAGTTGCGGCACATGGACTCAGTAGTTGTGGAGCAAGGGCTTAGTTGCTCAGCGGCACGTGGGATCTTCCTGAACCAGGGATCGATCAAACCCATGTCCCCTGCATTGGCAAGTGGATTCTTAACCACTGCTCCACCATGGATCCCAATAATAATCCTTTTCAAATGCATCAACATCACTTTCCCCATGAAGGCTGCCCTGGGCGCCTGCAGTCATAGATGATATTACAAACCAACAGGTCTGAGAACTAAGGGTCCTCATATTATTCACGTCACATTTGTTCATCCCACAAATGTCTGCCTTCTATTACATGCCAGTACAAAGGTAAGAACTGTGAATTCCAAGGTAAAAGGCAGTCCCTACCCTCCCCCTCACCTAGCCCAGTGGAAGAAGACCAGCAGGTAGTCAGTCAATCATACCATACATGAGGAGCACTGGGGACAGGTGTGGACCTTGCACTCTGTAGGCCCAGGGGCAGGATACCTTAGGTCAAGGAGAAGGGGGTGAAACTAGAGCTGAATTTTGAAGGATGAGTAGGAGTTCAGCAGGGAAAGATGGGAAGAAAGGGCATTTACAACAGATGTAACAGGGTCTGTGGAAAGCACATCTGAGAAGGGAAAAACACAAAAGTTCAGTGTGGCAAGAGATGAGGTTGAAGGGGTAAGCAATGGCCAGATCACAAGTTTGGATTTTACTGTGATGGCAACAGGGAGCCACTAAAGAATTTTAATCTGGGGACTTCCCTGGTGGTCCAGTGGTTGAGAATCTGCCTTCCAATGCAGGGGACGCGGGTTCGACCCCTGGTCAGGGAACTAAGATCCCACATGTCGCAGGGCAACTAAGCCTGCATGCTCTAGAGCCCACGCATCACAACCAGAGAGCCTGCATGCTGCAACTACTGAGCCCACACACTCTGGAGCCCGTGCACCACAACTAGAGAGAAGCCCAGGTGCCACAACAAAGATCCCACATGCCGCAACTAAGACCCGATGCAGCCAAGTAAATAAACAAATAAGTAAATGTTAAAAAAAAAAAATAGAAGAAGAATTTTAATCTGATTAAACAGTTCAACTGCTCCCCACTGCTGATAAGGAAATGAAGACTTAGAAGAGGGAGGCCCATAAACCACTATTTCCATTTTGTTTCCTAAGAGTTAATGACAAATGTTAAATAAAATCCCTCCTGGGCTTCCTTGGTGGCGCAGTGATCGAGAGTCCGCCTGCCGATGCAGGGGACACGGGTTCGTGCCCCGGTCTGGGAAGATCCCACATGCTGCGAAGCGGCTAGGCCCGTGAGCCATGGCCGCTGAGCCTGTGCGTCTGGAGCCTGTGCTCCGCAACGGGAGAGGCCACAACAATGAGAGGTCTGCGTACCGCAAAAAAAAAAAAAAAAAAAAAATCCCTCCTCCAACACTGAATGATGGAAAGCATGGCCCAAAGACTTCTCACACCTGGGCTTCTCTGTGTCTCAGTTTCCTCATCTGTAAAATGGCCTGTAGCCACCCTATAGGGTTGCTGCGAGGACTAAATGGGTAACACAGGTAAAGGGCTTAGAGCAGAGGAAAAGCTCCATTGCTGTTAGATGCTGGTGATGGTACCAGTAGTGCTAGTACTAGTAATACCAGCAGTATAAGAGCCAAGAAAACTGCACACGGGTAAAAAGTGGACAAACGTTTTACTGCCCCCTGTGAAGCTGCTGGCTAGTGGTACAAAGGTGGAGGCCTCTCAGACCCCTTTGTGACTGAAGAGAAAAGAAGAATGAACACCCATTCCCTGTACACACAGTCATAAAGCTGGGCTGAGGCGGACCAGGAGCCCAGAGTGGAGCCACATTCTCTCAGTCTGATGACAGGTCACACTGCTGCCAGCCCACACAGAAGAGAATGGCCCCTCCCACCTTCCTCAACTGCAGCCACGTCCCCAGCCTGGGCACACCCCCACCCATCCAGGCACAGAAGGCTTATTGTCCCTGCACCTCTCTGTACCTGGCAGGCCTTCACAGTCACCTCTGGAAATGAGACACTGCCCAGAACCCACCCACCAGAAAGACCTTAAAGGCTCTGTGCCCAGGCATCTGGAAGGTCCAGAGTAGAGGAAGAGACCCCCTGGGATCCCAGCAGGCATCACCCAGCCCCTTACTCACATGCTGCCCAGTGGTAGCACCTCTTCCATCAAGGGGCTCAAGACATGCATGAAATAAAGAGAAAGCCAGGCTAATGTGAAACTGTCATGAAAGGTGAGAAATCAGGGTGCCTAGAACCACAATTCCCAGACCTTTGGATTTCACCAACTAAAAACTACCCCCCGCTTCAAATCTGGAGGACTTTTCAACAAACAGTACTGAAACAACTGGGACATCCACAGGCAAAAACTAAATTTCAATCCATACCTTACACCATACACAAAAAATAACTCAAAATGGATCACAGACCTAAATGTAAAACTATAAAATCTCTACAAGGAAACATTTGTCACCTTGGTTAGGCAAAGATTTTAGTTATGACACCAACCAAAAATGCACAAACCATAGAAGAACAAACTGACATCATCAAATTTTTTAAACTTCTGCTCTTCAAAACACACCGTCAAGAGAATGAAGACAAGCTACAGACGGGGAGAAAATATTTGCAAATCATATATAAGGACTTATAACCAGAATATATGAAGAAATCTCAAAGCTAATTAATAAAATAAACAACCCAATTTTTTAAATGGGCAAATGATTTGAATAGATCACAAAGAAGATATACAGACAGCAAACAAGCACTTGAAAAGAGGCTCAACATCACTGGTCATTAGGGACATGCAAATTAAAACTACAAAGAGACACCACTACAGACCTACTAAAATGGCAAAAATTAAAAAGATGACCATACCAAGTACTGGCAAAGACATGGAGGAACTGGAATTCTCACTCACTGCTCGTGAGAAATGTAACATGGTTCAGCACTTTAGAAATAGAGAATAATTTGGCAGCGTCTTAAAAAGTTAAACCAACACCACCATATCAACAAGTCATATGACTCTAGTATCTACCCAAGAGCTACGAAAACATACGTCTGTACAAAGACTGGTACACAAATGTTCATAACAGCTTTATTGGTAATAACCCTAAACTACAAACAGCCCAAATGTCCATCAATAGGTGAATGGAATAACAAACTGTGGCATATCCATACACTGGATTAAAAAGAATGAAACGTTGATATATGCTACAACATGGATGAATCCCAAAATAATTTTGCTGAGTGAAAGAAGCCAGACTAAAAAAACAAGTGTACACTGTATGATTCTATTTATATAAAATTCTAGAAAATGCAAACTAATCTACAGTGACAGAAGGCAGACCAACAGTTGCCTGGGTGTAGTGAGGGGCCGGTGGGAGAAGCTATAAAGTGGCTCAGGGAAACTGCGGGGGGGGGGTGATAGATATGTTCATTATCTTGAGTGTGGTGATGGCTTAACAGGTGTGTTCATACATCAAACGTTATCAAATTGTATACTTTAAATATGTGCAACTTACTGTCAGTTATACTCAATAAAACTGTTTAGAATTTTGGAGAATTACATAAGGCTGCTAACTTTTTATTTTGTTAAGTAAGGATACTCTTTAAAAAACTACCAGCTCAGGCTTCCCTGGTGGCACAGTGGTTGAGAATCTGCCTACTAGTGCAGGGGACACGGGTTCAAGCCCTGGTCTGGGAGGATCCCACATGCTGCGGAGCAACTAGGCCCGTGAGCCACAACTACTGAGCCTGCGCATCTGGAGCCTGTGCTCCACAACAAAAGAGGCCGCAATAGTGAGAGGCCCGCGCACGGCGATAAAGAGTGGCCCCTGCTTGCCACAACTAGAGAAAGCCCTCGCACAGAAATGAAGACCCAACAAAGCCAAAATTAATAAATAAATTAAAAAAACAAAACAAAACAAAACTACCAGCTCATATCAACAATACCAAAAGAAAAGACATTTTAAAACTAAAAGATACAGGACTTCCCTGGTGGCACAGTGGTTAAGAATCCGCCTGCCAATGTAGGGGACACAGGTTCGAGCCCTGGTCTGGGAAGATCCCACATGCCGCAAAGCAACTAAGCCCGTGCACCACAACTACTGAGCCTGCGCTCTAGAGCCCACGAGCTACAACTACTGAAGCCCACGCACCTAAAGTCCATGCTCCGCAGCAAGAGAAGCCACCACAATGAGAAGCCCACGCACCACAACGAAGAGTAGCCCCCTCTCAACACAACTAGAGAAAGCCCGTGGTCAGCAACGAAGACATAACACAGCCAAAAAATAGAAACAAAAAACTGAAAGATAAAAGGTCACCATCTTATACTAAAAGAATCCTGCCCAAGAAAAGGCAGTTGCTAATCTTAACATATAAAAACTACACTGTGAGAACAAGGTTTCAGACCAGCTCTTGTGACCCTCTGGGCCAGGGACATGCTGAGAACTCCACAGTCCTCAGGCAGTCCCCACGCCTGTCTCCATCTCCATCCTGGAGCTACTTCTGGAGAGACGGCACTCCAGCTCCAACGCCACTGGGATGGTCATGTGTACTGTGGGACACTGCAGCCAGGGCAGTGACCCGAGACACTGTGTCCCTCCCCTCCTGGAGGACAAGAAGTCACAAGAAGAATGTGCCCTGAAAGGTTCCTGGAGCGCTGCTTTGCTGCTGCTGAAGTGCACTGACTTGTTTCTAGAAGAGCTGTTTACGCCCGAGCCAGAGTATCTGTGCTTTTCGGCAAAGAAAAGTTATATATGACAATGTTAAAGCTGTTCACTGGGAATCTTCCAGGCTTAAGTCCATGGATAAAATGGAAATAAAATATGAGCTCTAAAAAAGACCATGATATATAAACTAGAATCCTTCTGATACTGTGCCAGAATGCTAACAAGATCCAAAAGACCTCAAGTCCTAGAAGGAGACTTTGGGTAAAATGGCACAATGCAAGTGGCCCTCCTCTGGTGTGCCTGATTTAATGCCAAGAACAGCTGAGCAGGGAGGCCTGATGTTGAACCCACCTCCCCAAGCCCCAGCTATCAGACAGGGAGGGACACCTCCAAGCTCCGCAGGGTACCATAAGCAGCAGAGATGGCATGGGACAAGCACACTCAATAAGTAAGTATGGACTTTGTTATTTCCAGAAGCCAGATACACAATGAATCCAGAGCAGTGAGTGCCCTGCTCCTCAAGGACCCCCAGTGCACTTGTGGGAACACCCTAACCTGCACACCCAAGCCAAATCTGCACACACACACCCTGCACACAACCACCATTTGACCACCTCTCAACCTGAAGCATATGTACACGATGGCATGGTCCACCGGGTCCAGTGGGACACAGCCAGGGAAGAGGCCCAAACAGGTCTTGCAATTGGATAAGGGGTTACTGGGACAGGGAATTATGGTCTAGAAGGGGAGGCCAGGGAAAGAAGCCACAACAGATGCCTTCTCCAGCCACCCTGCTCAAAAATCCTACAGGTTGGGCTTCAAACTGAGACTCCTCCAACCCTGCCTCACCTTTTAGACTGGAAACTCCATTTAGAATGCCTCCTGGACTCTCTCAGGACTCGACTTCCAACAATCGCCCCTTGGTCACATAACAAAGGGACAACTTCCCCCTCCGACCCTTGGGGCTTCTCCAGAAGACCCAGCTGCCCAGGAAGGACAGCTGGACGCTGCAACATTTAATTAGCACTGAGCCAGACCCACAGTCCAACTGTTCCTCCATGATGTGAGATGGCTATAGAGAAACTTCACCCTGGCATTTAGTCACATTTCAAAATAACTTCAAAGGTGCAGTTTTGTGTTTGACGTGAAGTTGCAGCAAGCCTTAGAAGGAAGCAGAGATAGAAAGTTATTAAACGTAAATATTTAAAGAACTAACAGCTGTTAATGCCAGGGGGATGGCAGCTTGCAAACCTCCAGTCAGAATAATGACTCTGTTATGTCAGGGGCTGAGTCAAGATCACTAATACTGTTTCATTCCACCCTCTGCAGAGAATACAAAGTTTTTTAAAGCAACTTTTCAGGAAGTTATTCTGTTCATTGGGTAGTGCCTTAAAAAATTAAATCAAGACAATAACTGTCTGGTGTGGAAAAAACAGTGTGCATATAAATCTCCTTAGCCAAGTACTAAATAATGTGCATTTCAAATGTCACTCATAAGGCAGTTATTTGGGACTGAGGATGGAATTATGCAATCTTGCTAACAGTAAATATATATTTGGTAACTTCAAGTGTCTGTAACGTCTACCATGTAGAGGCCTGAGAGCATGTTCCACTCACGTTTCCAGCCTTGAGCAAGGCAATTTGATGTCACAGGTGAAAAATTTATGACCGCTAAAGGAACCAGTCAGAGAATGGACATGTCCAGGACAAAATGGTCACACTTAATTTTTGTTGCCATTTCTGATGATGTCCTCAGGCCTGGCTTGCTGAATTCCACAATCGTAAGCTGCAGACTGATCAAAAGCACCACACTTCCTAGCTATGAGGCCTGTCACTTAACCTCTCTAAGGCCAGCTTTCCACCTGCAAAACAAAGTTGTCATAAGAATAAGTGTAATCATGCATGGAAAAGTAGCACACCTGGCACAAAATACGCCTCAATAAATATTAAATCGTTAAAAATCTATGTGATAATGATGGTGACGTCAAAAGCTAGTTCTGGAAGGTGAAAGTTGGAAGTGAACTGGGAGGTTGGCAAAGAGCCTAGCCCCAAGCAGGCAGGATGAGGCCTGGATGCTCCAGCCCACCGAAGCTGACCTTCCCTCCATAAGGGACATGAGTCATCTAACCATATTCTGTCTCCCCCGACTAGAATGTATGGTCTTGGTCTACTGTGTTCCTGCTGTAACCCCAGTGCCTAGAACTGTGTCTGGCACATGACAGAAATTCAAATATTTGTTCAATAAATGAATGGGGACTTATGAACCTGTCAGAAGTGAATGCAAAAATGTTTGTGTCCATTTTGCCGGGTGGGGGCGGGGAGCGGATGGAATCTGTCTTCATGAAATTCTGAAGGAGATCTGAGACCCAAATAAAGGTCAAGAAGGACAGTGCTGAGTTTCAAGCACATATATCAGAACACCGATGACCAAGGTTAGGTGAGTAGGGAAGTAAAATTGCAGAGCAAAATCTAACAAAGAGGAGAGCTTTCCTAGAAAAGAGAAGGCCTCTCAGGGGCTGGCCACCATGCAATTGGCAGCTTAGCCAGGGGCAGGCCCCAGCCTTTAAGTTTGTGGTTTGGATTCGGGAATGTACTTTGCAACTAGAGCCTTTCGTTAAAGAGGAGCAGGAATTTGTTGAATTAAAAAATATAGGGACTTCCTTGGTGGTCCAGTGGTTAAGAATCCGCCTTCCAATGCAGGGGACGCAGGTTCGATCCCTGGTCAAGGAACTAAGATCCCACATGACGTGAGGCAACTAAGCCCGCACACAGCAATTACTGAGCAAGCGAGCCACAACTAGAGAGAAGCCTGCGTGCTGCAACGAAAGATCACATGTGCTGCAACGAAAGATCCCACATGCTGCAACTAAGACCTGATGCAGCCAAAAATAAAATAGAATAAAATATTTTTTAAAAATTAAAAAATATATGTATCAGTCTGCCCCAGGAAGGCACCCTAGGAGACACTAGTGAGGGTGAACCAGAATCAATGCCTCAGAGAATCGAGGGATCCAGCAGAATTCAAGATACCTCAGGTGTAAGTACCTTCTTTGCTCCCATGGAGACTTCAGATATTCCTCCTGTTTGAACCTGATATGGATTCTGAGCTCCCAACCTTGCTTCCAGTTCACAGTTCGGCCCAGCCACAACGGAGATTCCATCTCCGCAATATGCCCTGATCCTTGAGAAGGCATGCAGATGCCAGACATACAAAAAGACATATACTAAAGTACAGGGCAAACAACTACTGAGCTTGCGCTCTAGAGCCGGTGTGCCACGGCTACTGAAGCCCGCGCGCCTAGAGCCCGCGCACCATGGCTACTGAAGCCCGCGCACCTAGAACCCGCGCACCACACGAAGAGTAGCCCCGGCTCCCCGCAACTAGAGAAAGCCTGTGTGCAGCAACGAAGACCCAATGCAGCCAAAAATAAATAAATTTATTAAAAAAAATTTTTTTTGAAAAAAATGTACAGGGCAAGAAAAGGGCAACAATAAACATCTACTGAATTCTCCCCCCAAAAGGATCCTTTTTTAATATTAACAAGGTCCTTAGATCCCTAGATGATAGTACTTTTCGCATTCAATGACTGAGGAAATCAAGATGACAAACGGCTATGATAAATTCAAGCTTTAAAATGAATTGGTATTTTATTCATCGTAAGCACAGCCATCATTTTTATACAGTAACTTATGTTTTGTGTGTCTGTGTGTCTTTTGCTTGTGTAGAGACAGTTAAAAAAAAAAAAATCCACCTACAAAGTATGCCTGGTGGGTATAGTTGTGAGTGAGCCATCCCTTTGTAATCATCCCCTAGCGTCCTGGAGAACCAGGGTACCTGTGGGGAACCACCAGTGCACTGAAGAGAGAACCTTAAGGCAGATCTGGGTCTAAGGAGTTATTAAGCTTCTGTGAGCCTGTTTTCTCAACTGTAAAGTGACAATCAAAGAGCCACGTGGCAGGACAGTTGGGAGGCTCAGAGGCACACAATGGCTACACTAAATGGGGCTCTTAAAGTGCAGCACTGCCCCAACCAAGTTCAGGACACATACTCATTCATCCAGTCCTCACACCAATCCTATCATTAACCCCACTTTAGAGGTGAGGTAACTGAGGCACAGAGAGATCAGTAACTTTCCCAGGGACCCACCATAAATTGCAGAACTGGGATTCAAGCCCAGGCAATCTGTCTGCAGAGCTCGTGATGTGATAAACTCGCCACGTAACACCTGCAGCACAGAACACCAGGCTGGCCCATAACCAGAACTCAGTAGGGCTTGTCCCACTGCTCCAAGAAGGCCCTCCTACAGGGGAGAGCAACCTGGGACCAAAAGCCAGCCCCCCATCAACAGCAGGAGCCTTTGCAGCCCCTGTAGATACTGAAAATCTTCTACCCCTACCCCAGGGAGGGAAAGTTCCCTCTTCTTACCCAACCCCCAGGAGTTCGGGGTGGGGTGCAGTGGGGCGTAGGTTGCTGACAGAGTTCGCTTCTCGAGAGTGGGCCTCCACCTCTTCCAATCACACCACTAACATTAAGTTTCTGTAAGGCAGGGATTTAAAGGTTTGGGGGTTTTTTCCTCCTGCCTCTTGTTAGTTAAGAGAGCATGTTATTTTCAACTATTTCTAAATTTCATGAACCTGGAAGTTATAGACAAAAAGCACAAGTCCAAGGGCTTCCCTGGTGGCGCAGTGGTTGAGAGTCCGCCTGCCGATGCAGGGGACGCGGGTTCGTGCCCCGGCCCGGGAGGATCCCACATGCCGCGGAGCGGCTGGGCCCGTGAGCCATGGCCGCTGGGCCTGCGCGTCCGGAGTCTGTGCTCCGCGACGGGAGGGGCCACAGCGGTGAGAGGCCCGCGTATCGCGAAAAAAAAAAAAAAAAAAAAAAAAAAAAAAAAAAAAAAAAAAAAGCACAAGTCCAAAATAGCAATTCTGGAGCAAAAAAAAAAAACTTCAAGAAAGGTGACCTGTCTGAACTTTAAAGGGAGACAATGAGGGACTTCCCTGGTGGCGCAGTGGTTGAGAGTCCACCTGCCGATGCAGGGGACACGGGTTCATGCCCCGGTCCGGGAAGACCCCACATGCCGCAGAGCAACTAAGACCGTGCGCCCCAACTACTGAGCCTGCGCTCTGGAGCCCACAAGCCACAACTACTGAGCACGCGCGCCTAGAGCTCGTGCTCCACAAGAGAAGCCACCACTGTGAGAAGCCCGCACACCACAACGAAGAGCAGCCCCGCTCACTGCAACTAGAGAAAGCCCGCGCACAGCAATGAAGACCCAACACAGCCAAAAATAAATAAATAAATTTTTAAAAATAAAGGGAGACAATGAGACAGCCCAGCCCACCCCCAATCAAGCAACTTCAGACCCACACCTGCAAAAGCAAGAAGGAAAGAAAGAAATCCAAAAGATAAAAAAATCTGGAATGTACTATACCAATCACTTCACTCGGTTCTCATAAAAGGAGGCATACTGCAGCACTCCAATTATCCAATCAAATTATTTTTTTCCATGACTTCCGCATGGCCAGGACTACCACCCCAGGTCCCACTTCAATGCCCTTTTTTTGTGGGACTCTCAGGCAAGGCCTACTTCTGGACTCCAGTCACTGGCCCCAGTTCTAAGAAGCAGAAGAAACTTGATGGAACACCGTGCACCTGTCCAACCCAGAATAAAGCTGGGGTTAAGGGCTGCTAAGGAATCATGCTTCATGGTCCAAAGGTCCACGTCCTGAAATAAAATAGCCCCATTGCATTACATGCCACACCCTGCCAAGCCGGAGCAATTGGGCAGAGATTTCTCAGGAAATAAAACAGGAAACGTGGAAAGGACAAAGGGGAAGCCAAAAACGTGTGCCTCTGGGGCTTGGTAGTTACCATCCAGCTTGGCTGAGAAGCCATAAGGTTGTCTTGGGACTTCCACCCAGCCTCTACCAGAGCCTTCACCACACACACAACCAACAGCTCAGCCACTTGCCCAGGCAACAGCCAACTCAGACATGTTTAGGCATCTGTGGAAACCAGGGCAAAGTACAATTTCCGTACTTCTGATAAAAACACAGATTACCAAGCACAGAGCAAAATATTACTCTAAAATTTGGGTTTATTGACTAAATAAACAGGTGGGAAGGAGAAGCAGGAAGCTAGGCAGCACCTAGCTGAGCCAATGCAGTCAGATTAGCCCTACAGTGCTGGCATCAAAAACCTACTTGTGCCTGAGAAATAAAACTCTTGTTATGCTTCTGTGTTGTTTGTGATTAGTTCCTCTTATTTCTACCTGAGTACATACTAATGTTTTCTGTTTTGTTGTGTTGTGAACGCCAGACTTTCTTAGCTAGGATAAGAGGAACCAAGAAAAGAGGAGTTTTTGCCCAGGATGAGGCCAGAGAACTAAAGAGGAAGCAGCCTTCTGGGGGTGGAGGAGTGTGATGGAGGCACAGCAGGAATCCAAGAGAGAGAACCAGAGGGTGAGAGTTGAGGTCTGGCCACTGCTCCCCACCTGGGGCCCTCCTTGTCCCTGCTAAGCACCTTTTCCTTTGCAAACCCTGAAAATGAACCACCAGGAAACTAGGACTCCACTTAATCTTCAGGTGAATACCTAAGGAACAGTGGAAGGTGAAAAAGTAAGCCAGCCCACGGTGAAGGGACATGGTAAAGGACACAGTGACTTCAGAACAGAAAAACAAACAAGACAAAAAAGAAAAGAAAAGGAAAAAAAAAGTGTAAGCACCAACACTATAAACCTCCCAATACTTCTCAGACTTCCCTGGTGGTCCAGTGGTTAAGAATCCGTGCTTCCAGTACTGAGGGCACGTTCGATCCCTGGTCGGGAAAGTTCCACATGCTGCGCACTGCGGCCAAACAAACAAACCTCCCAGTACTTCTCTGAGATGTTTGCCTCTAGCAATGGTAGGAATGTCCGTGAGAGCAGCATCTAGAAACTACACAGGCAAAATCCAAAGGATCTCGAGATCCCCCAGGCTGTCCTGATGTGTGACGATACCAGCAGAAACAACCTTGCATGGTCTTTCCCACTATGCGTATTTCAAGTGAGGAAAAGAAAAGAAGAACAAGTTCAGAGAGACTGTGGTTCAGAGTATCATGACAGCTGAATTGATGAAGGAATGCAACCACAAGCATTTACAACCTAGGGAATGCAGAACATTGGCTCAGGTGATCAATAAAGAAAGTAGTAAGGACTTTTTCAAAGACTGTTTCTTGTTTATGAAAGTAAAAACATCTAATTCAAGTAAAACGATATCCAGAAACTTAGGAGGAAATGTGACTCATTTAAGAAAACCTCACAAAAGTTTATCTCACAGATACTTGGAAGTTCTAAAGGCCAAAGCATTTTAAAGAGAAAAAAAAAAAAACTCCCTCAATTTTTTTCACCCATAAATATCAGAAAGATAAACCCAGAAGCAACGGAGTAGGCTATCAAAACACTCTAAGATGTTCATATCCTTTAATCCAAGATTTCTATTTCTGGGAATTTATAGCCAGGAACTAATTACACAAATGAGAAAAGAAAAATGAAATTGTAAACTGCAAATTCATCTAGAATAGCAAAAAAAAAAAAAAAAGTGGAAATAACCTAAAATGTCCATCATTAGGGGAATGTTTTAACCTCATTACATTAACAGGATTAGGGCTTCCCTGGTGGCACAGTGGTTGAGAGTCCACCCTCCGATGCAGGGGACACGGGTTCGTGCCCCGGTCCAGGAAGATCCCACATGCCGCGGAGCGGCTGGGCCCGTGAGCCATGGCCGCTGAGCCTGCGCGTCCGGAGCCTGTGCTCTGCAACGGGAGAGGCCACAACAGTGAGAGGCCCGCATACCGCAAAAAAAAAAAAAAAAAAAGTACGTAAAGAAACATTAACAGGATTACACAACCATTAAAAATCTTTTTAAGGACAATGATAAAAACATGATATTTGATAAAATATTTAAGGGAATCTGAAGAATACAATTGTGACAGTGTAGATTGACAAGAAGGGGACAACCACATGTAGCCAGTATAGCTTCAAATTCTCTCCCCTGTTTACAACACTAATGACCTTGGACTAAGCACATGATCTCACTACCTGCAGGGCCCTCATGTTCAAACTGGTAACCTCAGAGTCTTGAGTGTTGCTGTGAGGACAGAGGCAATGCCTCTTGCTTCTTCTGAAGCATGGAACAAAGCAGTCAGTAGGCGGCAGCTACTGCTTCTAAGATACATAAAAACCCCTATGCATACGCAAAGTAAAATACAGAGTTCTTTATTTAAAAAAAAAAACCTCTATTTTCTATGTTGTACCTTCAATTTTTAAAAGACTAGAAAGCAAAAACACAAAACAAAAAAAAGCCTTTTGACACAAAAGTGACAAATATTTACAAGCATAAAAACAAAGATCTGGGCTTCCCTGGTGGCGCAGTGGTTGAGAGTCTGCCTGCCGATGCAGGGGACACGGGTTCGTGGCCCGGTCCGGGAGGATCCCGCATGCCGCGGAGCAGTGGGCCCGTGAGCCATGGCTGCTGGGCCTGCGCGTCCGGAGCCTGTGCTCCACGGCGGGGGAGGCCACAGCAGTGAGAGGCCCGCGTACCGCAAAAAAAAAAAATTGCTCTAATTTACCTGTACAAATGATGTTCATTTGATATCACAATATCAACAAAATGTGAAGCTCTTTTACAAAGTGTAGTGCAAATGAATGCTTTAAAGAAATGTAATTTCTTCTCCCCAAATAAGTGCTTTTTCTTTTAATTTTTAAAATTTATTTGTTTGTTTGTTTATTTATTTATGGCTGCGTTGGGTCTTCGTTGCTGTGTGCAGGCTTTCTCTAGTTGCGGAGAGCGGGGCGGGGGGGGGGGGCTACTCTTCATTGCGGTGGCTTCTCTTGTTGTGGAGCACGGGCTCTAGGTGCGCGGGCTTCAGTAGTTGTGGCCTGCGGGCTCTAGAGCACAGGCTCAGTAGTTGAGGCGCACGGGCTTAGTTGCTCTGTGGCATGTGGGATCTTCCTGGACCCAGGAAAGGCTCAAACCCGTGTCCCCTGCGTTGGCAGGCGGATTCTTAACCACTGCGCCACCAGGAAAGTCCCTCCCCTAAGTAAGTGCTTTTTCAATCTCATATGACACCAAGGCGAGGCAAGGGCATTCCCACCGAAGCCAGGAGCTCTGGACTGTTTAGAAGCCTCTCCCTTTCTGCCCTTATCTCCCCACCGCATAAATTATTGCAAACTTTTGGATTATCTTAATCAAGTTAGTTGTAGGCATAGATCCTGTCTTAAACAAAAGACCACATAACTTGCCTCTTTTCTATGTTTCTGAGAAGTGGGGAAGGAAGATTAACTTAAAGATTATTTTCATATTTGAGGGCAAGTGACTCAGAATACACTTCAGCAGGCAAGTGTGGTAAGTGTGGCTTCAGAGCCAGGCTGAGGGTCAGCTCTGCCGGTGACCCTGTGAAGGTCACTTCATCTCTCAGAGCTTTGGTTTACTCATGTGTAAAGTGAACTTTATCTTGTTGCAAGAATTAAATGAGCAGGAGCTTAAAGCTTCTTGTACGGTCCCTCAGAAAGCCCCAGAGGCCTGTCCCAGACGGTGATGCCCTGCCCCCGATCTACCCCCCTCACTGGCTGCCCTCGCTCCTCAGCTGATGGTTACCTTCACTGGTGCAGAGGGCACAACTGCTTCCTTAATTAAAACATTGTCATGTCCAAGCTAAACAGCACCCAGGTAGGCCCGCTCCATCCTCCAGCAATCAGTCAGCTACAAAACCCACCAACAGCAGGCCTGGAGGTCCACATGGGGTGCAGAGCCTGCTCTGTGGTTCTTCTGAAGACCACAACTCACAGACGTGGTGTGCTCAGTTGGCGACAACATAACTGGATACAATGGAACACAAACGTACTTTAAAATATGAAAATGTTCACAAACTATGGTTTGGGTATCACTTTACAATAATAAAATTTCATTTATTCAATAGGAAACTTCAAAGCACTAGCCACAGCTTTTTCTATATGTGAAAGACCACCCTGCAGGCCCCAGCAGAGACCCCCATAACTAGGCTCTCTAAGAGCTATAGACTTGGGCTGAGGCCCACCTGGGGTCCTGGCTGGCCAGCCTCAGTCAAAACCAATGACCCTCCAGTCCTCCCTCTTATCCTCCTCTGAAAAATGAAGAGGGGAGCAAACCAACAAGGCTGTTCTGAAAACAAAATCAGGACTATGGGAAAATTCCTGGTAAACTGAAAATGCCTAAACAATCAAGCCATTCATATTATTTTTTTAATTATAGAGTCAAGTTATTACTTAAATATTAATTCTAAAAGTAAAAGGCCAATGGAACAGTTTGGAAATCAAGGAGAAACTTTCCGTACTTCTACAACCTTAACTATAGTTGCTGTATATTGTTTTAATATTTTACACTTGTGATGAGTATACCTATTGCTTTACAATTTGCTTTTTCAAGCCTTTAAATTTTTCATTACTTAAGTATGAGCTACTGTCACCATCACACATGGTCCTTTCCAATTCTGAGTCATGAAGGCTAGTCACAACACCGAGGGTCAGGCTTTCTATAACCTAGGTAACATTCAACTCAAGCACAGAATCACCAACCCAGATGGGAGCAAGGCCTCTGTGTGGCAGGGCTGCCCTCAAAATCCAGGAAGGAGGGCTTCCCTGGTGGCGCAGTGGTTGAGAATCTGCCTGCCGATGCAGGGGACACAGGTTCGTGCCCCGGTCCGGGAAGATCCCACATGCCGTGGAGCAGCTGGGCCCGTGAGCCATGGCCACTGAGCCTGCGCGTCCGGAGCCTGTGCTCCACAACGGGAGAGGCCACAACAGTGAGAGGCCCGGGTACCGTAAAAAAAAAAAAAAAAAATCCAGGAAGGAAAAGATCGCCCTCAAGCCTTCACCCCAACAAAGGGGACAGAATCAGAGAGAAGCCTGGAGGTGGAAAGAAGAGACAAGACAGGTCCTGTAAGGAGCAGGATGGGAGTGTGTTCCATGCAGGGTCAGAAGCCTCATCCATGTCGACAACCTCAACAGCATCCCTGTGACCCTGAGTCACCAAGGAGAGGTCCGAGTATACTGAATACACTTAGGCTGAGAAAAGAATAACACATCTTTAGAAGGATTTTCAATAGAATTGGATAATATAACATCAGTTTGAGCCCTTTAAACGTATATTTCTCTTAATTAGCAAATTCACTCAAGTAGACCCTGCACTTTGAGCGATACGGAAGTTACTGCGCTGGCACCATGAATCAGGCACAGGTGCTGAGCTCTCGGGGTCTATGGTCTGCTCCCTCACACTGCCCTCCCCAAGTTGTATGAGGAGGGGGCTGTCAATATCCTGGTTTTGGAGATATTGAAATATTTGGCCAAGGAAGACCACGGTTACCTAGTAGTAGTAGTGCTGGCACTCAAACCCAGGACTGTGTGGCTCTGAAACCATGTTACTTCCTATACCTTACTGCAAATACTACCTTTTTTCTGCAGGAACTGGCAGTGAAAGTTACACACTAACTGCATGGATTTGTGAGCATAAGCCATATGAAAAGAGGCAGAACCCAGGCAGATGCTGTATTACCAACTAAAAACGTAAATTCAGGCAAAGGAACTGAGTTAAGACTGACGCCAGTCCTACTGTGGAAGCCCCTCTCATCAGAGTTTAGCACTGCTTCCTAAGAACTTCCACACTAATCCTTGAGCCTCCAGGGACATAAGTGACTTTTGTTAAAATAAGCCACTTGAATCACCCCTCCCCCATCTGCATTTCTGACTTCTCACCTGACGCTCTCACTTCTGTGCAGAGCTTCAACCTGCTGTGTCTACTACCCCAAAACAGCTCCCTATTGAACTCCACCCTCCAGGAGGAGGTTCAAACCCGAGCTTGGCCTGCAAGGCAGGTCACACAACCTGAAGTCTGCCCACCCAGCCTTCCCCCGCTCCACCCTCAGCAGCCCCTTCACACCGTCAAGTTCTTTACAACGCCGTGCCTCTGCCTGGGCCTCTCCTTCCAGTCACTGCCACCTGGAGAGCGCCTGGAGAGTGGCAAAACCACTCCGAAGTCACCTCCCTGAAGGCCAGCTTCTGTGCAGTGTCCTGAGGGTGGTCAGATCCACCCTCCTCTGTCTGCCCCTACTTTGTACACACTCCCATCTGCTACTGTCACAAAGATGGGATCGCTTCTAAGCTCACCTCCTGACAGTCACCTGAATCTCGGGATCCCAGAACTGTGAGGAGAGACAAGTGTCAGGGGCACTGCACACACAGTGGCCAGGAAGGCTCCCTTCGACCCACCTTGCCCAGCTCCCATCATCGGCGTACACTCCTTCCGAACACTCAGCCCAGGAGTGAACTTTAAATAAAAAGCAGGCACTTCGACATAGCAGCCTAATGGAGTTCCCCAGCTCATTACTGACAACTCTGCCGCTCTATCAATATATAAATCACGGACAGGCCTCTGGAAAATAAGAGCCAACAGATGCAAGTTTCCTGGTCAGAGAAGGGCCCGTGAATACTAGCTGACCTCAAGGCAGGTTGTGTAGTTAACTGGATGCCATCCCTGCACAGTGGCAGCAGCCTGGAGTCCACACTTCATCGTGGGCCTTGCCCTCTAACAGCCTCACCTCCTCACCAATGCCTCTCTGGCGAGCAACTCACCTAGGGAAGCTGACACATGACATCACGCTTTATGTTCAATGTCAGTGAGGCTGTGCATGTCTGCCTCATCCTCTCCAGTATTCTAAAGAAATGCACTGTGAAATGAGCAAATACCCTTTTCCATGCCTGGAGAGTGAATGATGTCGGCCAGTCTCCTTACAGGTATCAGACACAACATAATAGGAAGACTGGAGGACACACACATATACCACATTTGAGTGGTACCTACCGTATACCATCCTATTACCTCCATGTCTGATTATTCAGAACATCTTTATTATGATGATTCTTTTCATCAGTAATAAACCATTTAACATCTGTGAGGCTTTAAAGTTTAGTATTTTTTTGCTTACACAAGCCCTTTATATAGCTGATACACTGTATTCTGTTAATAAACTGAAAAAAACAGTCCCTAAAATATTCAGAATCTGGCCAGAAGGCCACAAGAAGTCACTGTTGGATAGTCATGGTCATTGGCACAATCCACACCCAACTCTCAAACCCACCCAGCAGCTCTGGGCCCAGGGAGGGGCCTCTCAGGCTGCAGAAAAGTCTCATCTGTGAGGACATATTCGACAGAACAAGTCAAATGTTTGGAATTATCACTTAACATTTATTTCACAAGTTTCTCAAGTACCACTCAACTGAAAAGTAATCATCTCAATGTACTCTTTAATCAATAAACATTAAACAACTCTGCTCAAAACGCTCAAGTCCCACAAATGTTTCCCTATGAAAAGTATGGCACAAAAAAATAGCAAAAACAAAATAAGTAACCTTTTGACAGTCAGGCAGAAAGGTGTTTAGTGATCCAAATTCAGACAAAAAAAACCAGTCCTTTCAGCAGATGCACAAGTATTTCCTCTGCAAGTGACACATTCTGGGATATCTACACTGCCAAACATAACCAACCACCAAGGAAGCAAAACCTAATGGAAAAACCCCAAGCTGGCAACCAGGAGCCCTGACTCTGGTCCCAGGACAGGCCGCTGGCTGTGTAATGCTACTAAAGTGGTGGACAGGTCTGGTACCCCTTTCTCCATCAGAAGAAGGAATATCCATCACCACCCACACTGTTCAGAAATATTCTGGGGACAAAAAATGAGAGGTGAAAATGCTTTGGAATGTGTCTTCCATAAATACAAGTCATCATTATTATTAGCTCAAAGATGACCAGGAAAATAGGATTACAGAATATCAGAGGTGAGAGGGAGCTTAGAGATGGGATGATCCAGGAATTCCTAATCTGGGGTCCAGGCCTCTGATGCTGTCCACAAGTGTGCTTTCTGGGAAGAAGTCCATAGTTGTTATCAGATTCTCAAAAGGTTAAGAACCTCCAAGGCTCTCCTTTTACAAACATGAAAACTGAGACCATAAGATATGTGATTGTCCTAGGCCTCAGGGTTAGTCAGGAAAAGGCTGGACAGAGCCCAGGGTTCCTAGTCTCCATCTATGCTCCTCCCCCTCTACTATCGCATATTCCAGGGAGGAAAAAAGTCACATAAAGCTCATATAGCTAAATAAATAAATTTTTTAAAAAAGGGGCTTCCCTGGTGGCGCAGTGGTTAAGAATCCGCCTGCCAATGTAGGGGACACAGGTTCGAGCCCTGGTCCAGGAAGATCCCACATGCCGCGGAGCAACTAAGCCCCTGTGCCACCACTACCGAGCCTGCACTTTAGAGCCTGTGCTCCGCAACAAAGAGAAGCCACCGCAGTGAGAAGCCCGCGCACCACAACGAAGAGTAGCCCCCACTCGCCTCAACTAGAGAAAGCTGCGCACAACGAAGACCCAACGCAGCCAAAAATAAATTAAAAAAAAAAAACAAAAACCACCACACACGTGGTTTCTAAAGTTATAGCAAAATTTCCATCCTTTTTTTTTTTTCTTAATGCTTCTGAGGCCTTTGATCGCTGAGGCCTTTGACTGTTGAGATAGCATTTTATTCATTCTATATTCTCATATGCTGTTCTTTCAGTGCCTAATGTCAGGAAACACTCAGATGATGTTTTAATATTGAAAATAAAGATTTTATTCTAGGAAACAAGAAAACTAGACTACATGATGCTGTTTTATTAAGCAAACAGATAAACATACAATCATGGGAATGACTACAAGCTAATATATAACATAAGTAAGGAGTTTTTGTCATTTTGTTTTTAATTAAAATACCAAAGCTTGTGCTCTTAGATGGCCACTGCCCCTCGAATAGCTACCATTGGAACCACACAGACGCCAAGAATGTTGCATTGTGCAGAATACTCTGAGAATTCTTCTTTTAACACTGCCTCCAGTCAGCATAGCATAATCGTCTGAATACCACCAGTCTCAAGGAACTCCTACACAGCCATCCCAGGGACCACTACTGGGCCCATCAGGAACCAGGTTTCAGGCACTGACATGCTTTCAGGTATGCGAAGGATCACTGCCAGGGCCATAAAGTAAGGTCTCTACCTGTGGAATGCACACTGACTGACTTCGTAACTAAGGCACTGCTGCGCTGCCTTCAGGTATGCCGCTGCACTTCCAAACAATCTTAATTGGAAAAAAACTGAGCCAGCACTATCGCTCATGTGAATGTGGTCATTACCCAAATAATCTACAGGGTGGCCTCCACAAAGTCACCAGTACAATCTGATGGCAGATAAGGCAGGCCCGAGTCAGATGGGAGGTCCAGGTAAGGGTAGCCAGAGAGCACTTGGTAAAAGCTATCATGATCTCTAAACACAAGGTGCCATTACTATTATTAAGGAATCTATGCCACCTTTTTGATATTCCATAACATCCTGGAATCAACTGTGACCTGGTCAGAAGAAGGAAACCTGAGCACCAGGCCCTTAACTTGGTCTGCACAGATTATTATTTAAGTGAATAATAATTATTCAAGTGAATAATAAGAAATGAAAAAAATGTAAGGACAAACGCCCCTCATCCCCCACCCCAGAAATTGCCTGGCCATCAGAGATCTGGACTGGGCATCCAAGACTGGGAAAGACAACTTTATCTCCCAGCAACAAGCCATGTTCAAAACCTAGATATTGGGACTTCCCTGGTGGTCCAGTGGTTAAGACTCCACCTTCCAATGCAGGGGACCTGGGTTCAATCCCTGGTTGGGGAACTAAGATCCCACATGCCGCAGGGCAACTGAGCCCACGCGCCCAACTAAGATCCGACACAAATAAATTAATTAATGAATGAATTAATTAATTTTTAAAAATCAACACGCTTTATAAAAAAGGACATGGAGTATTTATTTTTAAAAAAACAGATACAGCTTTCTATATATGCCTGCTGTTAGATCATTTAAATATTATGACCTATATCTTATACATTTGAGACTAAAAGTAATAAAGTTTCAGTTCCCCAACAGCATGAGCTAAGAATGATATTTCCATTCAAATGAATTTTTATTCTTCTCCAAAAAAGTGAATTAAGAGTGCAGACCTAATCACTCATCTATTCCTCTGTGTTACGTTACTTTCCCAAGTAATAAATATCATCAGCCTAATGGCCAGTTTCTTTAAAGCTGCAAGACAATTGTCAAAAGAAAAACACACCACAGAAAAGTTTTTGATGTAGTGGTCTCATATCTCAACTAACATAACCTCACCAAGGAGACTGTGAAACTCTAGAATTAAGTTTAAGTGCACACAGATTATTGTTTCCCATGTGAATCAAGAGAAACCCCAGTTGCACTGGCTCCCATTCAATGCCTCTATGGGGAGGCTGCAAGCAGGCTTGTGAATCAAGTGTAATAAGAACTTTCGTGCAAGAAGGGGAGGGCTGGCATTCAACCGAGCCCACCTGGTTGGCTCCCTTGCCCTGGGTTAAAACAGAACTTCAGCATATTGGGATAACTGAAGAGGAAGGAACTACAGAGAAGGGAAGGAATTGGTGTGAGCTCACCGCCCGTAGCCCAGGTTTAAATTCTCTGAGCTGGTCTCCTGATTTTCATCAGGACAACCAGGG
The DNA here is from genome assembly GCF_963924675.1 of Phocoena phocoena. Lineage (NCBI taxonomy): Eukaryota > Metazoa > Chordata > Mammalia > Artiodactyla > Phocoenidae > Phocoena > Phocoena phocoena. The sequence goes on along the minus strand of NC_089229.1, from coordinate 6,237,747 downwards.
TGTGTTTGGTAAACAGTGTAATGAGTAGCCGTGGAGTCTCTGAGCAGCCAACCCTCCTTAACCACAGAAACACAGGACAGTTGGGGTAAAGGAGAGAAGACAAGACCCAGGAATGGTGCACAGACCCCACCTGAAGGCACCCAACCCGAGAGCACCATCCTCAAAGGCTGCAGCTGTGTGGGACTCCCGGAGACAGCACAACTCGCTCCCCTGACCAACTCCTCTGAAAAGAAAACCAGCCTTCCCAGGTGGAGCTGAAACCCAACAAGCCACTGAAACTGAGCAGCAGCAGAAATCACTACCTCTCCAATCCTAGGCCTCTCCGGATGCCCCGGCAGGCTGGAGACTCACGTTTCTAAAAATGACAGTCTGGGAAAACTACGAGGAGCAACCGGGCAAACACCCCCAGCCTCTCCTGCCCGTTCCCCCAGTCCTAGGACCTGCTCACAAAGAACGGCTTGCCATCCCCCGGCCCCACAGAGCCAGAAGAGGGACAGGGAGGGTGGGAAGGAAGGAAATGGAGGACGGTCATCAAAGCGCCCCAAATAAGCGCGTCCGCATATGTGTCCCGCCTGCTCTGGCCGCCCCCTCCCCTCCAGGCCACCCTCGGGCCCAGCCCTGCCCTCTAACCGGCGCCTACCGGGCCCCCTCTCCTCCGGCGCGGCTCCCCGAGACGCCCGCGCTTCCCCCAGGGAACCCCTGCACCCCTCGGCTTCCCCGCATCCCCTCCCCAAGTCTCTCCTAAAGTCGTCCGTCCCCCCTTCTGCGGCAGCGCTCTTGCCTCCGCGGGCCCCGCTCCCCAACTTCTCTCTCCAGCAAGCCCTCAACCCGAGAACTCGTCCTCTCCTCTGTGGCGCCCCCGCACCAACCCCGCACCCCTCGGCCCCCAGCTTTCCTCAAGCCCAGCCCACCCGCCCTCCGGAGGCCCCTCGACGTCCTCTCTGGCGCCCCCCTCGGCCCCCGGACGCCCCTCGGCGCCCGCGGTGGCCCCAGAACACACCCCCTCCCACAGCGACAGGAAGTTCGCGCGCCGGCGGCGCGGCCCCAGAGGCTGCCCTCGGGCGCGGAGCGCGGCCCCAGCGTGGCGGCCTGACAGGGCGCGGGCCCGGCCGCCAACCAGCGCCGCGCGTCCGTCCGCGGCGCCCCAACCGTCGCGGCGTGCCCCTCACCTTGGCCGCTGTTCGCCTCCCGACACGCCGCACACCCTTCTCCGGCCGCGACCGCGTCTTCAGCCCCGGCTCCGGCTCCGGCCCCGGCCCGGCTCCCGCCCTCGCTCTGGCCACACTGTCCAGCCCTGCCCTGCCCCGCCGCGGCCGCTTCTGCCGCCAGCCCCGAGCGCCTCGCCCCCGCCGCGCCCGCTGTGCTCGCGCCATTGGCTGCTGGGAGCCTGCCCCGCCCCACAGCCCCTTCAGCGTCCCTGATTGGGCCAGAGGAGCTACGAGGCGGCACGCCCCCTAGCGCGCCAAAGGGACCTCCAGTGGGCGTCATTGGCGACTACCTTTGTCAATCAAAGGGGGAAAGCCTGCTTAACTGAGGAGAGGGCGGCTGGGGTCACTTTCCCCGAGTCGCTCAGAGGCTGAGGTCCGCAAGACTTACTGCCTGGAGTCAGTGTTTCGGCTTTGCGGGCGCCCAGAGGTGGGGGCCGCGGGAGGGTCGCACCGCACTTAACTGGGAATTCAGGGAAGGTAGTCTTTCTGAAAGTTTTCTCCCCTAAGGCACTCACAGAAGCCAATGTCATCAGGGCTTCCTCAGATTCACTTGAGCCGGCTTAGTTTAAGCAAGACGGAGAGCGGGGTGTGTGTGTGTGTGTGCGCGCTCGCGCGTGTTCACAGAGCCCACGCGAGGGTTTGGGGAACCGATGCCAGGTAACTTGTCGGGGGGGCCGGAGCAAATAAATAAATGTCAAAGCCAGGATTAGAAACCGGGTCAGCCAGATCCCAGGTCTGAAGTGGATCCACATCACCACCTTGAAAATAATCACGACGATGGTGCAGCAATATGGAAAAACGCTTAAACTAAAATGTTAAAAGGAAAAGCCAGATACGAAATGGCGGGGACTCTAAAACTGCTACTACATTTGCACAAGGACCAGAAACAGAGTGGTTTTTCCCTTTTTAAGTATTTGTTCTGTTGCAATGTGCTTGTGATAATAATAATTAAGAAAGAGGAAAAAGAAAGGCACCACCTGCTTTGTGACCTAGAGGGGTGGGATAGGGAGGGTAGGAGGGAGACGCAAGAGGGAGGGGATATGGGGATATATGTATATGTATAGCTGATTCACTTTGTTATACAGCAGAAACTAACACACCATTGTAAAGCAATTAGACTCCAATAAAGATGTTAAAAAAATAATAAAATCAAGACAAAAAAAAAAGGATCCATACAGTCTAAAGAGAGGTGGGGGAGGGGAGGTGGGGGAGGGATGGATTGGGAGTTTGGTGTTAGCAGATACAAACTATTATATATAGGATGGATAAACAACAAGGCCCTACTGTATAGCACAGGGAACTATATTCAATATCCTGTGATAAATAATAACAGAAAAGAATATGGAAAAGAATGTATATACGTGTAAAACTGAATCACTTTGTTGTACAGCAGAAATTAACACAACATTGTAAATCAACTATACTCCGATAAAAATAATAATAAAAGAGATACAATTGACATATATATTTTAAAAAAGCACTACCATGGTGTGCCAGGACCAGCTACTGCCAAGAACTCCCTGCCATTCTCCAGGACTCAGCCCACAGGGACCACTCTGCCACCCAAAACACCTCTGGACCACGTGTGCAGAACCCAGTCATCAGCTGGGGTCTCCCAGCCCTCTGAGATCTGGGGAAATTCCAGGTGCACTGCTTTTCCAGGTCCTCTGAAGATCCAGAGTCTCCCCATGGTTTCTGAACAAGTGCATCACCTCTGCCTCCAGCCTCCTGCTCTTTCCCACATGTTCGCTGGTCCTTGCCATCATCCCCGTCTCCATTTGCACACACTCACATAATCCCCCTTCACACCGACCACTGGTGAGGCTAGCAGGGGTTCCTGCAGACTGAACCCCACAGGGAGGCATCCAGCCTGGCACTGCCTAGCAACATGAGACACCTCCTGAGCCCTTTTGGCCTCTTGGCTCTGAGGTCACAACCTGGCTATGTGACCCAGGCAGCGCTCTGGGCTCTGCACACTGGCTCCCTTCTTTTCTCTCCCCTTCCTTCTGAAGACAAAAACAAAATTCCTCTCATTTCTTTCACCAGAACTCTGACACTTGCTCAGTTCTTTGAGTCTCATCTCTGTTCCAGCAGCTCATCAGGCTATTTTTCCAAAGAGACCTCCCCTTTCCAAGCTGTGAGCATCCCAACTTTGACCCCCACAAACATTTCACAATGTTGCACCCAGCCTCCTCCCATCAGATCCAAACAGGCCTGGAGCCCAATCCTGCCTCTGCTCCTCCCCCACTGAGGGGCCTTGGGCAAGTCACTGCAGCTCTCTGCATCTCTGTGTCCCAATCTGTAACACAGGGGTGATGACAGAGCTCACCTCACAGGACTGTGGCAAGGAGTAAATGGGGCAAATCAGGTAGAAGCACGGGAAGCAGCTCTGGATGCAGGCGTGAGTGCTTAGTATCTGAGCGGTTAACGTGGTCACACTTTGTCAATGTCATTTTGCTCCCTTCTTCTTGCAAAATGTGCTCATTACCTGAGTCTGGGGCAAAGGCTGACTGGTCCTTTATTAGCCATTTCCCACTAAACAGCCAGGATAAACAGACAGCCGATGTTAAAACATACTTTCACAGAGAACAAAACATTCTCCAAAAAATTTGAAACGTCCAGATACAGTTCTTGTATGGTGATATACGTGTGTCTTCCAAGAAAAAAAAAATCAAAATCTGTTACAGATATTCACTTGATCGACAAGTACTTCCAATGTTTAGAGAATGTGCAGGGCAAGGGATGGGGTGGATCGAGGGAGGGACGGACCTGGGTCCTGTTTGTGCTCCTGGGAAGAGCACAGGACGTAGAGTCTAGAAGAGGCCTCCCCAATGAGTGACCGCAGTGATCCCTGGAGGGCGACGATATTGAAGGCAGTGATATTTAACTGAGCCAAAGTGGATGGAAAGGATGAGGGCAAAGGCCCAGAGGCAAGAAATCCTGCTGTCCAAGGAGACAGGAGGGTTCTGCCTGGCTGGAGTGTACAGCTGAGCAGTGAGTAGCCGTGTGATGCTGGCAATCTGCTTTGCCACTCCAGGTCTCAGTTTTCTCAGCTGTAAAATGGGTATAATCACAGAGTCTAACACTTAGAGAAACTGCAAGGATTCTCGAGATCACACCTGTGATGCTCTTAGGACATAGCTGGCACAGCCAGAGGTTGTTGAGTGTTTTCCAAGGACCTGTTTGCATTTTGTAAAAGTGCTCTTTTTAAAAATTTGTGATTAAAAAAAGAACATGGGCCCAAGAACATGCTCTCTGCACCAACTGTTAATATTCTAGAGACATCAAAGTGTTAACTGTTGAGGCCGGAGGAACACATTTCTGAATATACCTTGGAATGAAGCTCTCCTCTGCCAAGTCATGTAAAGATCTGAATTCCTTGTAAATGTGTCCTTGATTAGGAGGCAATTACCCCAGCCTTTCTTGCTTTGCTTTGTTTTGCTCCATGCCTGCCTGCACGCGTCTGCTCACATAAAATGGTACCAGCAAGTACACGGCTCCACTCACATGCGCCAGGCTCAACTCAACACCACTGGGCAAGACCCCTGGGCCTGGAGCCTGCTCCCTTCCAAAGTCGGCAAGATATGGTCACATCATCTGGATCGCGTTTCCCAAAGTGGGCATCTCCAGGATGCCCTGCATTGGGATCACCCCATTTTCCACAAGTTCCTCAATTGGCTCTTATGCCTCATACAGTTTGAAGCTCTATTCCTGACACTGACAGATACCCTAACTTTTACTAGGTGGAAAAGCTCATTTGGGGAGTTCAGGGTTACAGTGTTGCCATTGGTGCCAAAGTGGAACAAGTATCAACAATGAGACAAATAGGTTCAAGTTGAGTGTTTTGAAACTTTGAATGAAGGCCTGGCAATGCCCAGACTTTATGTGATACATTGTATTTTCTACCATGTGATAAAGATATAAACTCCCTCAGGAACTCCTTCCTTGAGTCCCTGAATTTCAGGAGGATGAGGAGGTCCTGAACACCACATTGATTCCATTCTGAATCCAAAGTATCATCTTACCCTTTTTCAGGCTCCCAGATCAGATGAATGGAAGGTCATCCTGTGATTGTAAAGCAAGATTTTGTTTTACAGTGTTATCATGTGCATCTATTCCTGTGAATCCAGATTTCCTTGATACAAAATAAAATTAGATACTGAAGTTAATTGTTTTTAAAAACTGGAACAGTCGGGCCTCCCTGGTGGCGCGGTGGTTAAGAATCCACCTGCCAATGCAGGGGACATGGGTTCAAGCCCTGGTCCGGGAAGATCCCACATGCCATGGAGCAACTAAGCCCGTGTGCCACAACTACTGAGCCCGCGTGCCACAGCTACTGAAGCCTGTGCACCTAGAGCCCGTGCTCCGCAACAAGAGAAGCCACCGCAATGAGAAGCCCGCACATCGCAATGAAGAGTAGCCCCTGCTCGCTGCAACTAGAGAAAGCCTGCGCACAGCAACAAAGACCCAACGCAGCCAAAAAATAAATAAATGAAAAAAATCTATAAAAACAAAACCGAAACAAAAAGATCTCAAACTGTATATTCATCAAAAAAGTAACATTGCTCTTACTATTGGTTCATTTTATAACAAATATGTAAATGTTATGAACTTGAACTTTTAAAAGAAGTTGTACACCAATACTTACATTATAAAATAAATGTACACCAATAAAATGCTGCTACTGATTACCTGTAGGATGTCATGGAAAGACTCCCACAATTAAAAACGTAAAGAGGTTTTGAAACCACAGCTGGAGACAGTGGGGAGCCTTCAACGACTGCTCTTCACCCCCAGACCAGCTATTACCAAAGGTTCTGCTGACCAGGAGTGACCTTCATCCGTGTGTCCATGCCTCACTTGTTGAATCACCATCTGTGAACACTGGACAGGGGCTCTGCCCTGGGGGCGTCCACATCTCGCCTGGGTTGGGCGTGGGTACTTCCAGGTGGGTGGGACTTGGGACCCCTCCTCAGCCAGGGCTCAGGATTATATGTGTCTCAATGTTACTGTCACGGCAGTAGTACAAGAAGCAGCGCTGGAGGTCAGACTTCCACCCCAACTCTGGTTAAATATTTAATTGGGTCCTGGTCGCTTCCTGGTGTCAGAGGAAAGGAGAGGCCTGAGGGCCACAGGCCCAGTTTTATCTTTTGTGGAAAAGAATTTTCCCCCCTGCCAACAATGAGGGAACCCTAGGACTCAGGCAAAGGCTCAGGGGTTCCTTGTTCTTTTTTTGCTTTGTTTTTGTTTTTGCAGAGCAGTTTTCGGTTTACAGGTTTGGACATGTCTCCTCGCTTCCCAGCCTCAATGTTCTCATCTGGACAGGGGAACAGCGGCTCACCACCACCACCACCCACCGCCCGGGAGGGTGGAGGAATTAAACATGCTAATTGATGAAAAGGACTTTGCATGGTGCCCAGCGCACAGCAGGCGCTCGCCCGACTGATGCTGATGTGGGTATTGGCCCAAACCATCAAGCACCTCCTTGGGACTTCCCTGGTGGCCCGGGTTCGATCCCTGGTCAGGGAACTAGATCCCACATGAATGCCACAACTAAGGAGCCCACCTGCCACAACTAAGACCCGGTGCAACCAAGTAAATAAATAATATTTTAAATAAAAGAAAAAAAGACTCTGTGCTTCCACTGAAGGGGGCAGGGGTTTGATCCCCGGTGGGGGAACTAAATCCCACATGCCGCATAGTGCGGAGGTGGAGCGGGGAGCACCTCCTCATCTGTAAAGGGGAGAGCAGGCAGGGGAGGGGCCTGGCAGGGCCCAGGGGACGTGGCAGCGCCCTCTCCCTCTCTTGCACCCCCTGCCCCACAAGAAGCAGAGCCATGGGGTGCCGCTCCCCAAAGTGGGCATGGCCCGGGGAAGGTGGACTTCCAGCCCAAGTGAGTGCCAGATTCACTGACATCATCACCCACGAAGGAATGTGGGCACCATCCCTCCAGATCACCGGCTGCCCCACCCTGCTGCCTGCGTTTCCACTCCCGCAGCCCTCTGCTCTTCCCAGGCCCAGTTCCTGCCCCCGCCTGGTCTCCCTGTGCACCCTTCTCCCTCTGTGGGAGCCTCCGACCAAGTCTGAGATCCACCCTCCAATCCAGACAGCCCCACTGTGGGCAGGGGATTGGGGAGGCCAACTCCACATTGAGCTCAAGAAATTCCTGTGCCCCGTGGACTGCCCATGGTCACCCACTTTCTCCTCTCTCTGGGTCTGGGCAGCAGATGGTAGATCCACACCAGAGCCTGTCAGGGTAGGTCACGGATGGTTTTGAACCATCTGAACTGGAGCTGTGTATGCCGTGTGGCGGGTGCTCAGAAGTGTGTGTGACGAAGGACTATTCCTTTTCTTCTCCAGGAGCATGAATGATGGACAGTAGTTCAGAATGGGGGGTCAGCAGGGTAACAGGCAGAGGGGCGACATTTCACATTGGAGTGCAGTATTGGGCAGGGGGTGGGGTGGGTGGGAGAGATTGGTGGAGGAGGCTGTTTGGGGGCCACAGAACATCAAAGCCAGAGACCCCAAAGGATGACCAGGTGAGTCCTTCCCTGCTTCTAAGTTGAGGAAGTGGAAGTCCAGGGAAGTCAGGTGAGTTACCAGAGGTTCTCCAGCCAACAGGGCCAGAGACCCTCGCAAACCGGGGCCTCCTGGCTGCTTCTCCTGTGTTCTTTACTTCCCCACAGCAATCCCCCCTTTCCCTCCAACACAGCAGACATGTGACGCCGGGTATCGAGCTGGGCATGAATGAAAACCACTCATTCCCCACTTTCCAGCAAGTAATGCTGGTGGGGGCCAGAGGAGGTGGCTGTGAGCAGTGATGCTGAGGGGCCCAAGCAGTGCTCTGGGGACGGGGTCCCGGAGGGCCCCTGAGAAAAGCAGAGTTTGAGTAGATTCTGGAAGATTCACAGGGCAGGACTTGGAAGGACGGGTCTGAGGGGCAGGTAATGGGAGCAGTGGGGGGCGGGGCGGGGGTGTCAGTCAGCCGGAGGTGAAGCACAGGCAGATTCCTCAAGGCTGTCGGCAAACATCCCTCCTTATGGTTTGAGACCAAGCGCAGGGGCGGCCAGCCGAGGGCACGCTCCCAGGAGCTGTCCTCTGGGCATCTGGGTCCTGGCAGCTCCCGGGGGGCTGGGGGGCGAAGGGCCGAGGCTGCTTCCTGCTGTCCCTCCAGCAGCCTCAGACACGCCCTTCCTGTTGTGACAACTCTGTTCTCTGTGCAACTGGTTCTAGCCCGTGGCTTGGGTTTCAGATTTCGGCCCATGCAATCTTTGAGGCTGATGGGAGTGTCATGTGGACTCTGGGGAAAGCCAGCCCGTCAAACCCGGCCTGGCTTCGTTGCAGCTCACAGCCTTCTTGTTGGGCGCCCAGACAGTGGGCTCCCCGAGCCAGGGCCTCCCGGGGACCAGGCCTGGGAGACTGCCGCTACTCCCTCGTTCAGGCAGCCTTCACCCTGCACCTACTGGGACAGATCACCTGCTGGGTGTCCACGGAGGGCCCAAGGGGCTGAACTGGCCCTGGTTTCTTCCAGGCCCCAATAACAATCACATTCGCCACCAAAATGACCCCCTTCCATGGTGACAGGCCCCAGGATGGTGCTTTATACAAGAGAACTCCTGCTTCCTCACGACAAGTCCTCTTTGCACTTGGGGAAACTGAGGCTCGGAGGGGTAAAGTGACTTGTCCAAGGTCATAGGCTCTTGTCTGGCTCCAAAGCCATACCCTTTGCACTACCCCACACCACGCTGAGTCTCCCAGTAGAGAGGGCACGGGGAGAGCAGAGGCCCTGTCACTCGTCAGTGTCCCCTGGCCTGGGGGCCTCCCTGAGCACTGGCCTTGGAGCCTGGCCCGATGTCGGGCACTGTTTCCAGGCACTTACTCTGTGGTCTCTGCGCCCTCTCCCACTTCCTTGCTCTGCTGTCCCCCGCTCACCTGCTAATGTGCCCTCAGTTTACAGAAAAATTGATTAGAAAGTACAGAGTTCCCACCTACCCACACCCCCCCACACACAATAGTTTCCCCTAGTAGTTATGTCCATATTAGCGTGGTGCATTTGTTATAATTGAGGAACCAATATTAATACACTATCGTTAACTACAGTTCAGAGTTTGCGTCAGGCTTCATCTTTTGCACTGCACAGTTTGACCGATGCATAGTGACGTGTCCATCCTTATTACATCAGACAGAATAGTTCCATTGCCCTGAAATCCCCCCGTGCTCCACCAGTTCATCCCTCTCCCCACCCCAACCCCTGGCAACCACTGATCCTTTTACCGCCTCCGTAGTTTTGCCTTTTCCAGAATGTCATAGAGCTGGAGTCATACAGTCTGTTACATTTTCGGAGTGGCTTCTCTACTTAGCAATATGCATATAAGTTTCCTCCACATCTTACTGTGGCTTGATAGCTCATTTCTTTTTATCTCTGATAATAGTCCATTGTCAGAATGTACCACAGTTTATATATCCATTCAGCCACTGAAGGACATCTTTGTGGCTTCCAAGTTTGGGCAATTATGCATAGAACTGCTATAAACATTCTTGAGCAGGTGTTTGTGTGGACATAAGTTCTCATTTAGGTAAATATCAAGGAATGGTGATATTTTTTTTTCAGCTTTGTATTTACAGGCGTTTGTGTCATAGAACTAACTGTGAGATCAGAAAAAGCACCTATGAGAAATTTGGATAAATATGGGTGGAGTTATATGAAAATGTTTGAGGCCACCAGAACCGAACTCAAGCTGGGGGGAAAGGCGAGGATGATTTAGTGGGAGGAGAGAGAGGTGAGAGGTGAGAGATGAGAGGTGAGAGTTCACTTGTGTGGAACTGAAAAGTCAAGGGCAGGCAGAGAAGAGTGGCAGGTGCTGGGTCAGAAGATGGTTTAGAGACTCAAGGACGTGGTCGTTTAACTGGGCCTCAGGAATGGGCAGGATTTCAGCAGATGGGGGAGGAGAGGGGAGGGGAGGATGCCAGGTTGTGGGAACAGCAGGACTGTGAGGTGGGCATGGGGCATGACTGGCTGGGAAGCGGGATGCCTGGAGGTTCCACCGTACCTGTAAGTAGGAAACTTGCTCCAGGCCAAATGACAGGCCTTTCCAGGTATGGGAGCTGAGGCACCAAGAACGCTCCCAAGCTGAAGGGATTCCTGGGCTGCCAGTTCACTAAAATTTTCCATTTGTCCTCCTGTTTCCTTGCTTTCTCAAAGCCTTTCTGTTTGGGCTCACTCGCCTGGAGGCATGGGACACAGCACCCTCTGGGCAGGAAGTGAGTGTAATGTAACCATGACCCCCACCCCACCCCAGTTTTTATGGCTGTGACTCAACCCTCACCCAGCCCAGGGCTCTGCCAGTTCCCCCTCCCCTGACACTTGCACACGTTCCCACTCCCCAGCTGGGCTGCTCTCTTCCCCAAGCCAGCTGGTGGGACATGGAGACTGCTGCCCAGGGGACAGTGGGAATAGAGAAGGCAGACCCACAACAAAGCTTTGTGATCATTGCTGCTAAAAATAGCAGGACAGCAGGACTTCCCTGGCGGTCCAGTGGTTAAGACTCCACGCTCCCCAATGCAGGAGACATGGGTTCGATCCCTGGTCGGGGAACTAAGATCCTGCATGCTGCACGGTGCGGCCAAATAAATAAAGTTAATATATTTTTAAAATAAGAATAAATAAAAATAAAAATAGCAGATCAGCAACCAGGGCAGCCCAGACCCAGGTGCACAAGCTCGGCCACTGCCTCTTCCCAGCTGGCAGGTAAGGATGGCAATCACCCTCATGTCATCATGCACACTTTGGAGACAAGGAAACAGACTCAGAGATGTGATGGTGTGGACCCACACGGACAGTCAGTGGACAAGGGTTCTCCCGGGACTCAGATTCCAGAGTCAGGCTTTGAAATCAGAGATTTATTGAGCACCTACTATCCACTGGCCACCGTTCTGAGTGCTGTGGTGAATGAGATGACAAATCCCTGTCCTTGTGGGGCAAATCCCCTGGGGCAGAGGGGGAGAGGGATACTCCACAAATCAGCAAGTGAACAGAAAATCTGCTCGCAGGGCCCTAGAACTTGGCCCGTCCTCTCCCCGCCAGCGGTGCTGGGTTGGCACAGGCAAGCTGCTCTCTTTCCTCCCCATGCCCTGAAATGACTCTTCCCCTTAAGCCCCAGATGAAACTTCTAGGTCGCCTCTGAACATTGGGACAGCACATGCCTTCAGCTCAGGGAACTGCTAGAGGCTCAGAGGCAGAGAGGCCCTACCAGCCACCTGTGCCAGTCTTATCCATGATGGATGCCCTCTACCGCACCCCTGGGAGTGGTACCCTCCCTGAGATGCGAGGCTCATAAGATGACTCATTCTGCGCCTGGGCAATGCTACCAAGAAAGGGCCCCTTACACCAAACCAACACCTACCGCCCCACTTCTGCCCCCTGCTCCTGGGTCTGCCTTCTGAAACACCCTGACTACATATTACTCCTCTTCACCTAACAGCTCCTCGATTTTTTAATTTTTATTTATTTTTTATTTTTAGTCACGCTGCACGACTTGTGGGATCCTAGTTCCCTAACCAGGGATTCAACCTGGGCCACGGCAGTGAAAGCATGAGTCCTAACCACTGGACCACCAGGGAACTCCCGGCCCTTCAGTATTTTGTGTCACTCCTAAATCTTCTCTTCTTGAGACTAAATTTCTTCCAGTTTCAAACCATTCCTCACACACTGTTTGCCCCGCCCCCCCGCCTTTTTTTTTTTTTTGCGGTACGCAGGCCTCTCACTGTTGTGGACTCTCCCGTTGCGGAGCACAGGCTCCGGACGTGCAGGCTCAGCGGCCGTGGCTCACGGGCCCAGCCGTTCCGCGGCAGGTGGGATCTTCCCAGACCGGGGCACGAACCCGTGTCCCCTGCATCGGCAGGCGGACTCTCAGGACTCTCAACCACTGCGCCACCAGGGAAGCCCCTCACACACTGTTTGATCTTGCTCTGGCTTGTCACTGCCGCCAGTGTCTGCTGCTCTAACTCTGTCCAGAAGTGCTTCACACAGTGACCACTGAGGGCCCCAGCCACGCAGAACAAATTCCAGCCCGCCCAGTTCTTTCTTACCTCAGCCTGGGGGTGCGTGGCAGTGACCCTGGGGCAGCAGGAGCCACACAGGTGAGGGCGAGGGCCATCACAAATGAGCGGGTACCTTAGACTCCTTCAGTCAGTCATTCAACTGTCATCCATCAAGTGCATGCCATACTCTGGATCGGGTCAAGCAGAGGTTGTGGTGCCCTCACGGAGCTGACGGTTTTGTGGGGGAGAAAGTAGAAAAGCAGGTAAATACCTAAGATAACTTCAGATAGTGATCAATGCTTTGAAGAAAGCCACAGAAGATGATAAGATACTTTGGCTGGAAGGATGATCAGGAAAGCTTCTCTGAGAAGGTGCCCTAAATGAAGAGATGGAGCCGGCCCCGCAGAGATCAAGGGGAAGAGAATTCCATGTAGAGGCCAGTGCAAAGGCCCTGAGGCAGTGGTGAGTGTGGCACCCTCAAAGGCCTCTGTGGCTCCAGCAAAAGGAGCAAGGGCAGAAGGGAGAGTGGGCGGTGGGGAGATGAGGCTGGAGCTTGAGTTTATTCTAAATTACAGGAGAAGTTTTCTTGGTGGGTGTTAAGTCTCAGATATGATCTGACTTATGCTTTAAAATTTAAGAGACAGGGGCTTCCCTGGTGGCGCAGTGGTTGGGAGTCTGCCTGCCGATGCAGGGGACACGGGTTCGTGCCCCGGTCCGGGAGGATCCCACGTGCCGCAGAGCGGCTGGGCCCGTGAGCCATGGCCGCTGAGCCTGCGCGTCCGGAGCCTGTGTTCCGCAACGGGAGAAGCCACAACGTGAGAGGCCCGCGTACCGCAAAAAAAAAAAAAAGAAAAAAAGACAAATAATAAGGGCTAGCAAGGATGTGGAGAAACTGGAGCCCTCACACGCTGCTGGCTGGAGTGTAAGACGGTGCAGTTGCTTTGGAAAATAGGCGGTTTCTTAAAAAGTAAACATAAATTTACCTATGACTTAGCGCTCTTAGATATCTACGCAAGACAAGCGAAAACATCTGTCCGCCTAAAGCCTTATACACAGATGCTCACAGCTCACAATGGCTAAAAAAGTAAAAACAACTCAAATGTCATCAACTTGGTAATGGGTACATAGGTGTGGTATATCTATCCATACGATGGAATACTATTAGGCAATAAAAGGAAATGAAATGCTGATGCCCACTACCACATGCATGGATCTCAAAACATGATGCAAAGTGAAAGAAGCCAGCTTAAAAAAAAAAAAAAAGAATTAGAAGAAGAACAAAAACTCCACATACTGTAGGATTCCACTTATATGAAATGTCCCCAAAAGACAAATCTATAGAAACAGAAAGTAGACTAGTGGTTGCTGGAAGCTAGAAGTAGGAATAGGGAGTTACCGCAGATGGGCTTGAGAGATCTTGTGTGGCCAATGGAGATGTTGTAAGATCGGATTCTGGTGATCACTGCACAACCCTGTAAATCTGCTAAAGGTCATTGAATCGTACACTTAAAATGAGTGTTTATGGTGTGTAAATTAGACCTCAATAAAACTGTTCAAAACGAAGATTTCTCCTCTAGCAGCCTCTGGATTTTATGCTCCATGATGACAGGGACTGACCCACCTTGTTTAGCAAAGTGTCCCCAGGACCTCAAACAGCTATGACACACAGTGAGCACCCAGTAAATACCAGTAGAACGAATGAATGAATGAAGCCTATTAAAAGTTATAATCTTCAGTTGCGCGCACAGCACCTCACAGCCTCCTTCTCTCTCTTCTCCTCTCCCTCACCTCCCTACTTGAAACACTTATCCCCACGGCTGGTCCACTTCCTCTGGGATCTCCCTGCCACGCCGCGACCCTGACCTCACCAGGCCCACCATGGCCCCGGTTGTGAAGTCCCAGAGCCCCTTTCAGGGCTGAGCTCCTGTGACCCCTCGCAGCTCTCGTCACGCTTTCCTACATCCTGGCTTCCACGAGATGCTGAGCCGAGCTCCTCACTCCTCTCTGACTGCCCCTTCTCAGCCCCTTCTTGTTGTTCCTTGTGGCCTCCGCCCTCAGGCAATCTCCTGGAGCATCCTTTCCCAGCTCCATGCCAGTGGCCCTCGATTCTATATCACAGTCCAACTTCAGATCCTCAAGTGCCAACGTGACACCCCACAGGAGTGTCCCCAAGATTCCTCAAGTTCAACATCCCTAAAACTAAAGGCATCATCTTCCCCTGAGCCCTGCATGAATGGCACCTCCTTCCAGAAAGCTGAGCATCCTTCTTGAGGTCTCTCTCCCCTTCTTCACCCATCCTCCCCCACCAAGTCCTGTCGACGCTACTTCCAAACATCACTTTTTTCTCCAGGACACCGTCATCTATCGTCTGGATGACCATTCTCCCATCTGTTCTCCACATTGTAACCTGAGTGACCTATTACAGGTTAAAATTCTTTCAGTTGTAGCCAACTCTCTCTAACTCTGGCTGAAAATAGTGGTGGAGTTACAAGAAGGAGACAGGCAGTGTTCCGTGCAATTGAAGGAAGAACTGAAAGGTCAGGACGAGGGAAAGAAAGTGACCGGACAGCCCCCAGCCTCACCCTCTGAAGCTCATGGTCCTTCTTTCTGGAACACGTCTTCGAGGGGCCTCCACCTCGACAGTTTCTGTGCTGACCCGAGTAGCACAGACATGTCCTCAAGACCCACTTGGGGGATCAAGCTCCTTGCAGACCAGGAGAAATCACCTGTGCCCAGCAGCCAGCCCTCCCATCCCCCAAGCAGATCAGATGGCTCCCCTAATCCTGAATATCTGTCCAGACACAACACAGAGAGCCAGCCTCTCTTATCCACTGCCCTCCGCCCCTCCAAAACTTCTGCCCCGTCACAGTCAGCTCTTTCCAGGCCCTTCATGGCCCCTCCGAGGGTCCACTTGAGCAGCCTGCCCTCTGCTCTCACCCACCTCTGGGAATGTTCCTTTCTTATCTCTCTCCCCTTCAGACTGAACTCTGCAGAGCAAGGACTTGCCTGTTTTGCTCAGGGCTGTGCCCCCAGCACCCAGTGCTATCAAATCGCTAATGCTCCTTCAATATTGGGTGATTTAATGGGAAAACAGGGAATTCCGCATGCTAAGGAGAAGTTTGTGCCTGGGACAGACCGTGTGTGAGAAGAGTTTGCCTGTCAGCCCAGCTTTCTGGCAGACTTATTTTCATTCTTATTCTGAGTACAAGATTCAGGAACTGAAGCAAACCAGTGACTTTCTCGCTACACAGTTGTTACATGGAAACAATATTATTTCATAGCCATGAATAATAGGATCTCACTGAACAGCTCCTGGAAAGTATTTTAGTTAACATAACTTTGCCAAGTTTACCTAATTCTGCTTAGAAAGCTCAAACCCCTTTTGCACACACACGCCCCCTGCTGGTCAACTGAGAATTGCTCCTGGCTCTAAAGATCTGCAACCCGGGGTGCACAAGCCACTTCCTCCACCGACCCTCCCACCCCCAATAGCCTCCTTAGTCCACAACCTCAGCTCTTCTTTGCTGTGCTTCCCTCCAGCCTCTCCCCGCCTCGATCATCCTCTGAACCACCCACAGAGTCTCAGCTCTAAGAACACCTCCCTTGTCACTCTACTCCTCAGAAACATTCAATGGCTCCCTAGTGCCAAATCCTTTAGCCTGGCATCCAGGATCCTTCATAAACTGGCCATGAATCCTCTTTCTGAAATTAACCCCCCACTGCTCCCCTGCTTCCCATCCAGTTTCCACTCATTCTTTAAGACATAGCTCAAGGAAACCACCCCCAGATCACCCAGCCGAACCAGAGCACAGCTATTGGAGCATATATTATTCATGCCACTTCTCTGAAAGACAGTATAGGCTCAGTCTGTCTTTCTCACTGTTCTTACAAGAAATCGTTTGTGAACTCCTTGAGGGCAGACACCAGGTCTTAAAACTCAAGTGACAGTAAAAAACATTAACTAATGCTGATTTGGCACTTTTGCAATCATTGCCTTTCCTTCTTCGTGATGGCTTTGTGAGGTAGGCGGGGCACAGATTATAATCTCCACCAGGCAGATGAGAAAGCAAAACTCAGAGTCATACAGCAAACAAGCAGCAGAGCAGGGAGAGGCCACGGGTCTTCTGATACCTGATTCCGTCCTTGTTCTGTTACCCCCTGCAGTCTCCCTTGTGCATCTTCCAACTTCCCAAACCTTCTGAATGGCAAGTGACAACCAATATTTGTTGATTTTATAATCTCCAGTTTCAACCCCTGGATACTGTCCTGCTACCATAGGGACCTGTTGGAAAGAGCTGGGTGGGAAATCACATGCACCGGGCTCCAGTGAGCCTCTGTCTTCCACCAGCTGTGTGACCCTGGGGAGTCACCTCCTCCCGCACATGAAGGACTGGGCAGCATTCTGTGTCTCTCAGATTAGGTGCTGGGTTTTTGTTGTTGTTGTTTGTTTTGAACTTAGTAGGCCCTCAAGGCTTTGTGGGAAATGTAATTTGTAAAAGTTAAATAACTACACGGCAGCCCCCGCCCCCAGTGCCCAGGGCCTCCCTGGCTCTCCCCCCACCGTCCCCGTACCTTGCAGTAAGGGAGGTGGCTGCATTCCTGAGCAGGGACACTGGAGGCCGGCTTCCTTCTCCAAGCTGCTGCTGGAGCTCCTCCATTATCCCCTCCCCACTCACAGCATCTGTAGCCCAACTGAAGAGAAAAACGTGTTTACCTGTTTCTAAGACTGAACAGGACCTCTGCCAGCCTTGGGGAAGGACTCAGTCTTTCTTATAACTCAGCCACGTCAAAACTGGTGCAATTCCCCACGTTAAATCATTAAACATTCCCATAGTCTTATGTTCTTCAGCCAAAGGACAGGAACATCCCTGCGGGGCAACAGGGTGGGTGAATCGCTTGTTACCTAGAAGGAGAATACGCCTGGGACTTTAGGGCACTGGGTGTGTGCTGGGTGACAGGTCTGAGGAGGTGGGCTTTGCTCTGGATTGGATGCTCTGAGGAAGGGCAGGTGATTCTGTAAACAGGTGTCTCAGTAAACCTTGTCTACAGGGAGTGGAGCCTGGGGCAGGTACAAGCAATGATTGGTGAAGTCAGTCCTGTGGCTGGGACAGGGTGGGGGAAGCTTGGTCATTTTGCAGCTTGGACAATGTTGATGCTGCCGTTCAGGTTCAGACACGAGGATGGAAGGATTCTGCCTTGATGATCAGTTACACACTGGCCTGGTCTGATGCCGACGGTCTGTGCGATTATTTACATTCCACAGGAGAACACCAGGCTGCAGGGACCAGGCCTGCTCTTGGCTGTCGGGGCTGCTTTCTCTTCCTCGGGGACAATGTCAGCAGACAAAGCTCAGCACTCGTGGGACTTCCCTGGTGGCGCAGTGGTTGAGAGTCCGCCTGCCGATGCAGGGGACGCGGGTTCGTGCCCCGGTCCAGGAAGATCCCACATGCCACGGAGCGGCTGGGCCCGTGAGCCATGGCCACTGAGCCTGCGCGTCCGGATCCCAGCAGTGAGAGGCCCGCAAACCGCAAAAAAAAAAAAAAAAAAAAAAAAGGTGAAGGAGAGGAGCTTGGAGAATGGCCCTGAATCAGACACCAGAGGCACGAAAGCCCCAGGGGCATGTGGGCTTGCATTGTACCAGCAGAGACACCACACCGCAGCCATTGCTGTCCTTCAGGCAAGAGGGTCACCCACAACCTACATCAGCATAGCAATCACATTTGCTGAAAAACCCAGAAAACTTGGGCTTTCTCTGAAGCATCTGACTCAGGTGAGAGAGTAACTAGAGAACAGGGGACAAGCACAGCCAGGCCCGGGAACTCAGGAGGGGAGGTCGCAGAGGCTTGGGATCTGGAGAGAGAGAAGGCACGGGTGTGATGCTTCTTCTCCGAGAACAGACGTGGCCAGCCCAGCGCTGCCGAGCCTGCAGGGCCTTCGCAGGGAGTCTGAGCAGGACTGAGAGCTGGGAGCGGTGGAGCAAACCTGAGAACCAGGTGGTCACCTGTCACCAGTCGGCCCTTCGGTCAAGGGCCAATTCCTTGCGGCTGTCTCCGCTGCTCACCCACTGTGTTCGTGTCCTAGAGCTGCTGGAAAAAATGACCACAAACTTGCTGGATTAAACAACAGAAACTTATTCTCTTACAATTCTGGAGGCCGGAGTCTAACATCAAGGTGTCAGGGGTGGTTCCTTCCAAGGGAGGATCTGTTCACGCCTCTCTTCAAAGTGGCAGCCAGCAACGCCTGGCTCGCTTGGCTCAGGGCGGCATCTGCCTGTCTTCACATGGCCTTGTCCTCTGTGCCTGTGTCCTCTCTTCTTCTGATAGAGACACCAGTCATGAGATTTAGGGCCCACCCCAAATCCAAGACGATTTCATCTTGAGACCCTTAACTAATTATATCTGCAAAGACCTATTTCCAAACAAGGTCACATTCCAAGGTTCTAGGTGGACACGAGTTTTGGAGGGACACTGTTCAACCCAGTATACCCACAAAGAAGTCTGGGGTCATTGGTGTCCCACAAGGTTGAGGTTCTGAAGGTGATACCCCTGCAGAAGTAGACCCAGGGGCCGAGTTCAAAGCCCTGGCTGGCACTGGAGGCTACTCAGTGGGTGTCAAGTGCTCCAAGGAAATTGCTGCTGCCACCCGCAGGGCCCATCCTGGCCAAGCTTCCAACCTCCCGGTGTGGAGGGCCACTGGGAACAAGGCCAGCAAGGCCCCACTGGCCCCTCTACCACGGCTCTGCAGCTTGCCTGGTCCCCCTGCCCAAGCTGCTGCTAACGGCCACAGCCACCTGGGCAATCTGCCAGGCCACCTTCCGTGTCCTGCCCAAGCTACAGTGTCCTCACCGCTAACCCCTGGAAGGAGACTTTGCTCAGAATTTGCTCTCTTAGACCCACTCGAGATCCCGGGATGAGAACCCAGACTCCAGATATGGGGCTACCACGCAGCATTATCATATAAGAAAAATCAAGGGAATTAAACTTGAAAAAGAAAGGGGAAAAAAAAGGACAATCAAGGGGCAGGGAAGCCCATGGCTCCCTGCAGGGGACCCTGCAGACCTCAGGCTCCCTTCTGCTAAGGGAGCACAGCAGCCACGGAAGAAATGAGCACGAGATGGAACGCTCGGAACCCTCTAGGCACAGAAGTACGACGATGCTATCTTCAGCTTAAAAGCATATGAGGAAATCCCCTGGAGGCCCAGTGGTTAGGACTCTGCTCTTTCACTGCCGAGGGCTTGGGTTCGATCCCTGGTTGGGGAACCAAGATCCCGCGAGCCACGTGGCGTGGGGCGTGGGGGAGGAGCGTATGAGACGCAGTACGATTCAGGCTGGGACAAATCAGAAGAGAGATAAAAATACCTCGTCTGCTTGAATGAGAAACAGGAAACAAAATCTGATGGTGCTCCTGTCGCCTCCCAGGTGTCCTGAACTGTCCCAGGGAACCCCACGTGGGCACAGCTCCTGTTAATGAGCACCTTGTGGGCACTGGTCACTGGGCAGTGCCAGGAGTCAGGCGAGAGGCCGGCTGGCCGGGGTCCCTGCAGCAGACACTCACCTGCTTCCCTGGCCACAGGAGGCTCATGGCCTGACGCTGGCGAGACCAGAGAAGCTCCTCCGGGGCTGGCTGGAAAGACAGCAGAGCTGGAAAGTGGACCTAGAGGGATGGTGGGAACTGCCAGTCTCCTGGGGTTAGAACATCAGGTGAGTTTGGAGCTGGCGGACACCGTGTATGGAGGGCCTCCGGGTCCCCCCAAGCACAGGAGGCTCTGTGGATGGTGCTGAAGAACCACAGTGTGCTGGGAGAAATGGCCACAGGTCAGAAAAATCCTCTGGGCCAGACGGTGGAACCCAGTTGCATGGGGTGGGGCTGCGGGCCGAGACCCAGTGGTCCAGGTGGGAGGCCCACTGAGGAGCCTGTCACCAGGTTTGGGGACTGCCGGGCTGTGAGGGGGGGAACATGTAGGAAGACTCCTTCATTTTGGGCTTGAGCATCTGCCAAAGAATACTGAGGGAGCAGCCCATTCAGGAGGCAGGCAAACGATGAGTTCACTGTGCGAAAAATCAAACAAAAAGAATCGCTGAAAATGACCAGATGCTACAACCCTCAGACTTCGGGAACCACCCGCTCCCACCCCATCAAACGGAAAAAAGTAATGGGAGCTGATAAGAAAACAAAAATTGTCATCCTGGACGATTCCAAATGGGGACACCACTGCCAAGACCTGAGCCGAGTGACCCGACAGTCTGTTCACAGCCCAACAACTTCCCAAGGCCTCTCCACACATCGCATACTTCCTACTCCTGCATGTTCTAGAAATGTCCAGAGGAAACATCTGCCCCAGAACATGACATCACTAATGTCACAGTCAATATCTGACATAAATCTGTTTAGCAGACACTTGCTCTCACCTAGCAACCTGGTCACTGGCAAACTAACTTCTTTCCTCCGTGATTGAACTGCCCCCTGAGCTCAGCCTGCGGTCACATTCCCAGCCAGGGACTTCACCCTTTCCCAGACACATCCGAGAGGCAAAAATAAAGCAACATAACGGAGAACCTGGGTTGTGAGAAGTGGTGGGTGGAAAAGCTGTGTGCAGAAGCTGAGGGTGGAGGCCAGCCACGTGGATTTTGTCCCCTCCTGGGGAAGAAAACCCCGTCAGAGCTGGAACTAGAGCAAGGTGGGGCAGGCGGTGGCACTTGTTATTTCTAAGGCAAATATAGGTAATCCCCTTCTTAAACACTGGGAAGCAGAGGTCCAAAGAGCCACTGTCAGCCTTGGGACAAACTAATAAGTGGCAGAGCCAGGCCTCAAGCCCAGGTCTGATTCAGAGGCTCGAAGCCACACCTGCCATCCACAGCGGGCCTAAATATTAAGGAACACACGAAACGCCTCGATCCATGAGCTGGAGCTGTTTCAGGCTTAGCGTGAACACAGCAGACAGATCCCTCCAAGTTGCAGTTTCTTTGGATTCTGGCTAAATGCCATTTGTATTACATTTTGTTCACTTTGTACTGTACCAGATCCATTTAAAAGGACCTTTTCCCCTAAATGGCAGTGAAGCATCATTAAGTATATGTGAGCACGTGTATACACACGAGACATGTAAGCGCGACAGGTGTTCGCACATGGGTACGGGGAAGACCTCTATCTTCTATGTCCTTGGCGTAATTATGTTAACAACAAAATCCTATTCCTAACGTTGTAACCAAAAAGAGGTGGGGAGTTGAAAAAGAAACTCAGGACAGTGAATGAAGCATCAATGAAAACTGTCACATGTGACAGTAAAAGGTTCTTACTAAGAGGAATATCCCCATGGGTTATTCGGCCGCATCAGTCGCTCTACAGAGGGACACGGGCTGCCTCCCCATATTTTTCTGTAGGTCAGTGGTGACCAGGGTGGCTTGTGGGTAAACACATCACATCAAGAGCTTATCCCGCCGCCAACGGCTACGAACAGCGCTTACCTCTGCGTCTGTGGCAAACCCAGATGCTGATGTCATATGAGCCACATGCTGGGAATTGCCTGGGCTCATCGGACAGACAGACTCACCTACAAAACCCAGGTGAGTTGTCTGAGAGCATCAAGACAAAGGACTTTGTAACGATAAATGCTGAGGAATATTTCTAGTCGCCTGTTTTCCTCCAAATCGCAGTCAAGCTAAAAGGAATGAAAGCAGCCGTCAGATTAAATGTTTTGTTTTCTCACGGCGGCATGATTTTGTAAGATATTCAGGTTTGGGGTTTGTTTTTAATTTAGTGCTATAATAAACTAAATCACAGGCTGAAGCTGTTACTTTCTGTGGAAAGAGCTCGTTTCATACATTTGTGAATCAGTTCTTACAGCCCTTATGAAATAGACTGTGATATTGTGATTTACAAGAAATATATATTTGGTCTCCATCCCCTTTCCTGGCACACAGCTCCTAAAACCCTTGTAATTTCCTTTCTAAGAGCTACAGGGACATCTTTGTTATATTTAGTTTTGTTCCCAGTTCCTGAAATTGCTACAGAGCATAAAGGTGAAATGGGTATCTTTTGTTGTTCCTAACAAGTCCCTTTCAAGCAAGCCAGAGTTTGCGCTACTGACTGGGGGCTGGGGCTCCTGGGTGGCCTCGGATGTGAGCTGGCTGCCTGGGGAACCAACCACGTGATTGGAGGGGTGGAACTTTCAGCCCCACACTGCAGCCTCCAGGAAGGGAGCGAGGCCGGAGGTTGAGTCAGTCGCCAATGGCCAATGATTTAATCAATCATGTCTGTGTAACGAGGCCTCCATAAATATCCCCGGACTATGGAATCTGAAGAGCGTCCAGGGTGGTGTCCCCGGAGAGGACATGGAAGCTCCGTGCCCCTTCAGACACACCTCGCCCTGTGCATCTCTCCCATCTGGCTTTTCCCGAGTTGCACCCTTTATGTAAACCAGTAACCTAGTAAGCAAACTGTCTTCCTGAATTCCGAGAGCCCCACTAGCAAATTAATTGAACCCAAGGATAGGGTTGTGGGAACCTCCAACTTACAGCCAGTTGGTCAGAAGCACAGTTAACAACGTGGGCTTGCGGTCGGCGTCTGAAGTTGAGACGGTGGGGGCAGTCTTGTGAGACTGAGGCCTTACCTGTGGGATCTGACTCCAACTCCAGGCAGACAGCGTCAGAACTGAGTTAAACGGTAGGATACCCAGCGCTGTGGCAGAACTGCTTGGTGTGGGAAAAATCTCCATACATCTGTTATCAGAGTGTCGTGTGAGCGTAAAGGAGAAACAGGGACTTTTCCCCAATAATAGGCTCCTTAACCTTCCAAAGAAATGCCTTTATTTATTTACAGGGTTTAGGAAAGGAAAAAAAGCTCTAGAAAAAGGAAGTTTCCAAAATAGGTCTTCAGCAAGGGTGGGTGCAGGCTGGAGTTTTGCTCTCGCTGGTGGTCACTTCCAGGTTGTGAGGACGGTCCTCCCGGAGTCTCTCGATCGGCCCCCTCTGGGTCCCAGCGACTGGCCCGGCCGACTCCTCAGCTCTCGGTCAGCCCCGTCGCCCTGTGCCAGCTCCTCGTCGTACCTAGAAACAGAGAAGCATCTCCAGGGCTCAGCGGCAGTGTCGCCATGGCTGCGGTGCGGCCAAGGCCTGTCACCCGGAGAAGCAGCCTGGCCCCGTCCCACACGCCTCCAGCCCACCAACCACTGCCCCAGGCCATGGAACACAAGTACAACTGCCTCAAACTGTTACTGTGGGCGGTCCCCACCCCTGCAGCTGACATTTTATACAGGCCACCAGACTGAACTTGGCAATGACCCCAAGGAAAGAAATGAGCCCTCAGGGTAGTGAGGGAGAGAAGTGACGTCTGGAAATACTTTCCACACAGCACCTCGCTGAGCATCTGTGGGGCGGGGATGACTAACCCCATTTCAGACGGGGCACAGGGTGTGAGTGGCCCGCCCAGGAGGAGGCCCTGCAGCTGGCTCACAGGCAAGGCCAGTGCCGCCTCCACCAGCTGTGACCCCCCCCACCCCTCCCCCCACCAACGTTCCTGCATCAGGCTGGCGCGGCGCTAAAGCACGGCCTGGACAGAGAGTACAGCCTGGGCTCTTGCATCAGAAAGAACTGGCCTAGAACCTCAGCGCCCCTGACCGTTTTGGCATCTGGGTGATCCTTTCTTGCCGGGGTGGGGCCCCTCTTTTGGGGGTCCCATGAGGGTGGTGAAACCCGCAGGACCTGTTGTGGGCCCCGGCACCACGCAGGCTCCAGCAAACAGGGTCTCCTACCCACCCCCGCCGTGGCTTCACATCACCCTCCTGACTCAGACCAGGAGGCGTTATGATTCCCACCTCCTGTTTGAGGAACGTGGGGCTCAGAGGGGTTGACTCAGTGTGCTAAAGTCACACAGCTGGTACGCGGCAGAGGCAGGATTAAATAAAACCCAGGAGTCCGGATTCCTAATTCGGAACTTTTCACCCTGTAGCTCAGAGCGTGAAGTTCCTGCCACTGTTGAAGTGTGTGCGTAGGTATCACTGCTGACCACACCCTGACCGAGGAGCCTCTGTGACACGTGTGAAGACGTTCACATCACACGCAGACGGTACTAAGATGTTCGGTTATGCTGCGTTAGCTACGTCTTGCTGACTTCTGGGAGAGGGTGTGCTTCCGTTATAAGCTCATTCCCAGGGTCAGAATCCGTGGGTTGAGTGTGGGTTAGAGGCTCTGAGGTTGAAGAACACATTTCTGCATTGGGCTTCTGGTGGCAAACGGGGCTGAAAGGGGAGGCGGGGGAAGAGGAAGGCCAGTCGCCGAGTGTCGTCTATGCGGCAGGCACAACGGGGTTTCCCTCTGCCAGACGTAGATGTCAGACCACAACACGTGGGCCCCCCTCTCCTCCCCGTCTCCCTACAGAGAGACGAAGCTGGACAGAGGACTCCCCGGGGACACTGGCGGTTCTGCCTGTGGGGGGCTCTCCCGGAAGCCACCCTGGCCCCTCCCCTCCCCCGGGCACTCCCATTCATACGTCATCACTCTATTGCCTGCGCGCGTCTGCAGTACCGACCAAAGGGCTGGAGCGACCCCTCCCCACCCCCACCCCCGTCTGCTTCACGGTCCTCCCCAGCATCTCACTCGTGGGGGGGGTGCAATAAGAATCTGCTGAATGAACACGGGGGAGACCCACAGGTGGGCTCCCAGTCTGCAGCTTGCCAACAAAACGAACTGCAATGAGCGTCTGGCAAGCAGCTGGCATCCGGGACGGGCTGCTCCCAGGGATGGTGTGCCCACGGACAGAGCGGGCGTGGAGGAGAGTCAGAGACCGGATGGCTCTTCTCAGGCCCCTTCTGTGCTGGTGGGCTGCTCTCCTGGCCTTTCGACAGGCAGAATCCACTCACTGTCAGGGCTCAGAGCATTTCTTTTTTGAAAGGCCATAAAAGTAGAACGGGCACCTTCCGAACTGGGCCCCGGAGGGAGCAGATGCAAAATGCCAGGCTCTGTGGCCCCAAGGCCAGGACGGCGAGCTGGGGCAGCAGCAAGAGCGCCTGTTTCTGGGTGCCACACCAGGGGCGCCGGCACCCTGGCCGGGATGCTCTGAAGGGCACTTGGGAGCACGCAGCGGAATGCAGAGAGGCTGGCACGGCAGGAGGACAGGGCGGTGCGTGTGACGTCAGGGCCCACCCCACGCGGCCCCACGTCGTCTGAAGCACCGGGAGCAGGTCCCGAATGGAAGGATTCAGAACTGTCGGCCCCGCGCTGGAGCTTTCCTTATCACCTCATCTGGGGAGAGGGTGGCTGAACGGATTGAGGGCGGCCCACCTTTTTGTCTCTCCAAGTAAAAGCACTGAGGCTTCGGACCACTGCGTCTTCAACTGGAGATGGAGCGTCTGCCCACTCCCTCAAGGAGGCAATGGGTTGATGGGCGCAGAGGGTCCCACAGGGCCCTCGCAGCCCGCCTCCCCGCCACCCTCAGCTGGACCAAGGCGGACCCACCAGACCCTGGCCAGACTCCTTCCCCACACAGCCCCCCATCTGTCTCAGGACTGGGCCCACAAGGCCCTCCATCACAGTCTGACGTCCGTCACCCGCGTGTCACCCTGCACCACCCACAATGCTAACCCCCGAGGCTCTGGACAGGCCCCATCCTGGCCCCACCGGCAAACTCTCCCTCCCTCTGTGCACTGAGAGCTCTGTCCATCGTCAGCAATGGACACAGCACCCCCCCCATCCCCCACCTTATCCTGGAAGGTCCCCCTCACCTTCCTGCTCGGCAACCTGGCTTCCCCTGCAGCCCCTGGAGTGGGCCTGTTTTCCCTCCCACTCTGGAGGAGACCCTCCCACCGCAAACCTCCTTCCCAGGTCAGCAGAATTCACCACCCTCACCCGGCCTTGGTCACCTCTAATCCTCCGTGTCACTGCCCCTAATTCCTTAAGATTCAGGCTCTCGGCTCACTGTTGCTGGTGACTGCAGCCACCAAACAGACGGGACCCCGACTCCCTGACCTACTGCCCTCTCCGATGACCTTGTCCTCCACCCCAGCTCAGCCCCGTTCCCAGGGCACCCGACCTTGCCATGTTTGGTGACCGCAGCCCCTGCAAAACCTCGGGCGCCAGCCTCACTCTGACCTCTGCCCCTCCTCTTCCCAGCTCACTGTCCTACAGCCCTGACCCCATGACCCCTCCCCACCCCCACACTGTCCTCACCTGCTCACACCCTCACGCTTCCTTGCCCTTCTCCCGCACCTGGCGAGCACCGCGGGCACTTCCACCCTCTGCCTACTCTCCACCCCACCTGCACAGCAGACGCACTGGAGGACACAACCGACCGGCCAACTGGTCGCCCTTTCGGTTCCCGACCACCCTCCCCAGGCTGCACAGTTACGTCCACATGGCAGCAGCGCTACCAGCCAAGAGCCTGGGATCTGTGCGCTGTGTAAAGTTCACTCACCACTTCTTCATTTTTTAAAAATGTTAAGTTAAACGCACATGTTTACTTTTACAGGATCACGTAACGTGATCCTAACATATCCAGTCCTACGGGTTGGGTGCTATTCCCCTCTCTTCCTGGCTCCCCTTCCCCGGCCCACACCCCTGCAGCAGTGGTGTCCACGCTGACACCCTAATGCGTGTCCCTCCATGCCTCCTGGCCCGTCCACTCTCAGAGCAGCCACCACACATGGAAATGCCCATCACACCGAGGGAGGGGGCACCGGGACCACTGCCCGTTTCACATGGATCACATCAGGCTCCCTTTCCTGCAGCTCGCTTTCCTCCCGGGCCCCCGGCACAGCCCCAGGTCAGTCCTTTTAACGTCCACTCACTCTTGTATGGTGAGAACGAATTGGACTTGCTCGACCACTGCCCTCCTGATGGGTTCTCACTTTCCCCCGCTTTATGTCACCACCAACGTGCCACGTAACCCCTCTGAGCCTTTGTTTCCACACGTGTAAGATGGAGCCATTGACAACCCTCACCTCACAAAGTTGCTGGAGAAATGAAATGTGACAACACGTGTGTCAAGCCCTCAAATGCTACATTTCTTTTCCTCTCACCACCGTAAGACAGATCGTATTATCCTCATTTAAAAAGATGTATACACGGAGACTCAAAGAGATCGATTAGTTCCTCAGTGTCACACAGCTCTCGGGGTGGGCCAGGGCGTGGCCAGCCCCCGCTCCACGGCACGTGACCAGCTCCTGCTGCCCCAGCAGCAAACGTGGCAAATGCTTCGTTAATGTTTCTCAGGCACAAGACTAGACCGAGGCCTGGTTCAGCACGCAAACGCTTGTCTGCTACGAGATCTATCTCATAACACCGAAAAACAAAGTACTCTACCCGATAAGGTGAGTCCACGTATACCTAGAAAATCCCAGGTGGGCCCTGGTACCCCCCAATCTGAAACACACGGGGCCAGCTGCACAGACACACAAACTTACAGAACTTCATAATTGCCGAGGACTTCCTTTGGGGGTGACTTGTTCCATTTACAGTCTGGAATTTCGCCGTTAGGGACAGCGATGTTGAGGGTGTCATTAATCAGGTTATACTTGAGGATTCGGTCGTTGGCAGTGCTGGAGGTGAGGGATGGGGACGCGTTCACCTACGAGAGGAAAGAGAACACATCCTTTGGCTAGACCACTTACTCGCCTGGAGCGAGGCCGCACGACGCAGACACAGTTGTGATTCACACCGTTCATACCTAACGCCTTCAGGGAGCATTTCATGATCTATTTCATTAGCTGTTAGGGGAAATACAAATGATATTTAAAGACAGGATTAGGAACAGAAGCTACAAATCCGTCACCACGCAAACAAAAATCGTAGGTCAATGTCCATCACGAACGTCATTTCAGCGACTACCTGTGTGATGAGCTCTGTCCCCAGCACCAAATGCTGCCCAGAGCTTTGCTGGAATCAGTGACCCAATGACCCTGACCAAGCAGCATCGTGGGTCGAGTAAAAGGAAAAGGACCCCTTCTGCTGAGAGAGTAAGTACTAGCTCACCAACAAAGCAACATTCTGACCAGGTGAGGAGCCCGTCCAGGCCTCTGAGGAGGTCAGCCAAGTCACAAAATCCGTGTGTTAAAACGTGGCCACTTACTCCGCCGAGAGTCCCACGGGCCCTCAGTCAGTACCTATCTACCCTTGTTTTAGGCACAGCTGTAATGACTTTGGTGGGCTGTTTTCTCAGGCCGTGAGAGAGAAGAGACAGCAAACGTGCAAGCTGTTCAGGCTTCCCCGCCCAGCAGTCAGACTGTGTCTTTGTGCCACCGGCAGGGTGGACCTCGGTTGCCCCTGAAATTACCACTGTGGTTGATCGTATAATACTGTAATTCTTTTTACAGATATGCTACAGTTAAGACCTGTTAGTATTTTAGAAGTAGTGTTCACAATTAAGATCCTAGTTCATCAAGGAAAGCTTGAGCTCCATTCAAGTTATTTACTCTGTTTAAGATGGAGGGAAAAAAAGCATAACTATGTTATATCTAAGGACTGACCTACCTGTCTATCTATACGCACATTTATCTACACACACACACACACACACACACACACACACACAGCTCGCCCTCCCGTAACCTGTTCTCCTGGCAGCTCCCTGCAGGGCCCCCACTGACTCCCCTACAGGGGACCACTCACTTGCTCTTGTGACTCAGCTTCGGCTGGAAACAGGACTGAGCTAAAGGGCCTGAGCCGTCCCGTCCACATGGGTGTGGTGAGAGGACACGGCACTCAGGGGCACTAGCGGGGAGATGAGTCACCAGAGTGGAAGCCTGCACCCTTTCTGCCCATCCAGCCCTGCGCCCCTGAGGCCTGAGACCCTCTTCCAGGCAGCAGAGCAAAGCAGGACCACCCGGCAAGGTGGGCTCCGTGTCAGGGCCTCAGACGGGTGTGCCAGCGCCCGCTGCCACCGTCATCAGGAAAAGGGTGTATGCACTTTGCTCTTTCTAGAACAGCCATCACTACATCCTGTCTACGCCTTGAAACGGGCATATGAGTCCACTTCCAAACTACGCCTTCCTCCCAAGAGGATAGCGTTCCTTATTTCCAGACAGAACGCTACGGCCTCCCAAGGGCTTCCGGGTCTGTGAGCTCCTTTCCTGAATGGGAACAGTGTCCGACAGGGCTGGGCCCCAGGACCTGGACTCACCCAGAAGCACCCATTCGGAAGGGGGAGGATGGCTCGGGCTCTGTGGGCTAGGCTCGCCAGAGGTGACAGACCGGGAGTGTGTATTCCCCAACCATCAGCAAACCGTCATACCTGGACATCTGCCCGCCCCGTCCTACCGCGCCCACCGTGGCCTGGGAAACATCTGGCTGGGGCCGCGGAGCCTGAGGCAGAAGCACCGGGAGGGTGCGGGGCGACCAGGCACGCGGGCATGCAGCGCGTGGGTACCTCGATCAGCCAGGGCTTCAGCTTGTCGTCAATGATGATGTCATAGCCGTAGCACTCAAAGCAGTGTTTGTCGTTGTTCATCACCGGCTGCAGGGAGAGGACCGGCGGGTTACAGAGCCAGAACTGGGGGGCCCAGCCGAGACCCACATCGTGGAGTTGTGGGATGTTAAAGCGGCAGGACCCTACTCACGGTGGTGATGCCAGCTCACTCCTGTGACCAGCGGCTTCCCATCTCCGCCCTCTCCCCTCCCCCCTTCCTCTCCGTGTTCCTCCCGCAAGGTCAGGGATGGAAAGGGGGTTCGTGAAGCAATCACCGTCTCCACGTCTCATTCATCTGAGGCCTGACAACCAGTAATGAACGTCTCCGTTGGCACAAGACTTTCCTCAGAGTGGACAGAAGTCCAGCTCCAAGCCCAGGCACCCAAAGTTCAGGCCTGTGCGTCTTACACACACACACACACACACACACACACACACACACACAGCCCACCAGGCTGTCAGTCCCTTCACAGACCCCTCGGGATGCAGCGTACAAACCTCTGCTCTCTGTGACAAAAGTCAAAAGTCAAATCCATTTACTTAAAATTTTTCGATTGGGCTTCCCTGGTGGCGCAGTGGTTGGGGGTCCGCCTGCCGGTGCAGGGGGCGCGGGTTCATGCCCCGGTTCGGGGGGATCCCACATGCCACGGGGCGGCTGGGCCCGTGGGCCATGGCCACTGGGCCTGCGCGTCCGGAGCCTGTGCTCTGCAGCGGGAGAGGCCCGCGTACCGCCAAAAAAAAAAAAAAATGTTTTTTTTCTTAGGTTTTTTTTCTTTAATTAATTTATTTATTTTGGGGTCTTCGTTGCAGTGCATGGGCTTCTCACTGCAGTGGCTTCTCTTGCTGCGGAGCGTGGGCTCTAGGCGCATAGGCTTCAGTAGTTGCAGCACGTAGGCTCAGTAGTTGTGGTGCACGGGCTTAGTTGCTCCGTGGCATGTGGGATCTTCCCGGACCAGGGCTCGAACCCGTGTCCCCTGCATTGGCAGGCGGATTCTTAACCACTGTGCCACCAGGGAAGTCCCTTCTTCTCAGTTTTTAATTCCATTTCAAAAATTGTTCTCCAAGTGCATAAAAAAGCCACCAGCGGCTTGTTTACAACACAGACTTCCAGGCTGCCCAAGCTGCCTGGATTAAACCCTCCAGGAGAGGCCCAGCCAGCAGCAGTGCTACACGCTCCCCGGGGACTCTCATGCACCCCACAGCGAGGGGAGCACACAGACGCGACTGTGAGGATGGTAAGGCCTATTCATACGTTAGTGGATGCCTGGACTCTCCCTAAAACACTGGATTTAGAACAGGAAACGTCTAAGGGGGAGAGAGCCCAGTGCAGCCCCACTCACTGGAGGAAAACCAGGCTGGGGGGCTGTTTCATCACGTGGAAATTTAGCGGAATTATTGCATTTCCACTGAAAGCCTGGTGTTCTAACCCGGCCAGCGCACACACCACTGTCCCCAAAAGCGTCTGCAGCACAGAGGGAACAGAGGACAGTCACTCACCCTCTGTCATCCCCCAGCCCCGCTGTCTCTGGCCCTCTGAGCATTCTGCTCCCAAGCTCTGCCTCTCGGCTTCTCCGTGGGCCCCCCACGTGGTCCACACCCTGCACCAGGCCCTCCTCACGAGTTACCGCAGCCTCCTGTTTCCCTGCCTGCCCCTCCCCTCGATTCCCCGAAGGCAACAACCTGGTTAAAAACAAGGTGACCAAATATTTGCTAAATTAATAAAAACTGAAAAAATAAATCCCTGCTCCCCAAAGCCTCAGAGCCTTAGAAATCCAACAGCTTCTCAGCTCAGGAGGCTGAGGCCCAGGAGAAGATGCTCAGAGGCGCCTGGCAGATCCAGCCTCGAGACAGGCTGTGTATCCGGGGCCAGGACACAGGTTTTCTTGATTAAACAGCCAACTCTTTCTCAGAGTTCTGCCAATCAGGCCAGGACGGGAGCGGAGGCACTGGTTTAATCGGGCGCTGAGGCCCCCACATCGCCTGTGTTACAGCCGCCGCCATTTACCTTCCCAGCCCGTAAGTTAGCCTCCGTGGAGCGTGTTCACACAACCAGCCCGAGACATCAGGGTCACGACCCCAATTTCACAGAGGACACCCCCGAGGCCCACGGAGGGCAGGCACTTGTGCCACGTTGCCAGGAGGCACATGGTGGCTTCGGCTTGAAATCTGAGCCCAGGGCTCCCCACACATCCGCACCGTGACCCCTGAGACGCCTCTCTCCAACAGCTAACTAGACTAACTAGACCCTGCGCTTTTCCCCGCCGAGTCCTCCCTGTGGGCCCGAGACGCAGACTGAAGGCACAGGCAGGGCTCATCAGTGCTTGCTGACACAGAAGGAGCTCGATTCAAGGCACAGCAAAGCTGAAGTGTCCACTGAAGGGTCACCTTTCCTGTCCATAGTTTTCTTTACGCAGTTGTTTCAACAAAGCTTTTCACGTACAGGGGAATTAGTATAAGTTGGCATTTTCAAAGTTAAAAATGGGAGAGCAAATTCCCCAGCGGTCCAGCGGTTAGGAACTGCCGTGGCCCAGGTTCAATCCCTGGTCGGGGAAGTAAGATCCCGCCAAGCCGCACAGCGCGGCCAAAGGGGGAAAAGAAAAAGCGGGGAGAGAGGGCCTTAATCTTCCACTGAGAAGGTTTCACATAAATCTTTTCACACACGTCCACCTCGCTGCCAAACCCACATCACACTTTCTCCAGAACAGCAATCTCCCCGCGTTTCCGACTCCAGCAAGCGCAGCTCTTTTCGCAGCCCCTCAACCCCAGTGTGTGGGCACTACTGCAGTCTGCCCACCGCCATCTGCACCAGAAATAGCGGCCTGCATGTTGGTGCCCCAGGGTTTATCCTCTGCTTTCCCTTTGAAAATAGATGCACACCTGCTTTAGAACGGTGAAACAAAACACCAAAACTTCAAACCAGACAACAGATATGAGACTTGAGTGAAAAAAAAGAGGCTCTCTCCAGCCCTAAATGTCTATGAAATAGCAAAGCAGGAAGCCTAAAAATAGGGAGGCTGCTGAAAAGTCCATCTCCAAAGCATCAGCTTATGACAAAACACTCATTCTCGACTCAGTGGGCACAGAAGAGCCGACGATGACTTCACGAGGTCCCTGCCCTTCTGTAGAGGTTCCAGGGTCATGGCTGCAGCAACGCCAGCCAGGAGCCAGCCCCTCTCCCTTCCCGAGACCACCCTGGCCTCTGGCAGATGTGTAGGAGGTGAGACCATAAAAACAGCTATTTTTAACAAAAGAGCCACCTGCACCCCCAAATCCCAAACTCTTGCTAGGCTTGCGTGGTCTCCGCTCTCTCCTCCCAGGGCTCCCCGCCCCGCCCCCAGC
The DNA here is from genome assembly GCF_963924675.1 of Phocoena phocoena. NCBI lineage: Eukaryota > Metazoa > Chordata > Mammalia > Artiodactyla > Phocoenidae > Phocoena > Phocoena phocoena. The sequence goes on along the minus strand of NC_089229.1, from coordinate 6,204,766 downwards.
ACTCCTGGGACTCACCGCCACGGCCTTCAGGGACTGCACAATGATCCAGTGGATCTCGTCGAACAGCCTGCTGGCCACCTCCTTGCCTCGGGTGCTCTCCAGGTACAGCCGCAGGTTGTGCACCGTCCACTTGCCCCCGTGGATGTGGTTGTAATCCTCCTGGCCACAGAAAAGGGGGTGGCGCCCCAGGCAATGCTCCCAGAGGAGCCCAGCGCTTGCTCTCACCCTTGAGCATTTCTGGTGCCCCTTGGTGTGTGTGTGGCGGGGGGGGGGCACCCGGGAACAAAGTGGATGGGCCCTGCCCCTTGGGGATCTGGGCCTCCTACACATGTGATGTTTTAAAATACAGCTGTCCCTCGGTATCCACAGGGGAGTGGTTCCAGGACCCCCCTTGGATGCCAAAATCCTTGGACGCCTAAGTCCCTTATATAAAATGACATTGTATTTGCCTGTAACCTACACACATCCTCCCCATCTCCTGTGTACTTTAAATCATCTCTAGATTCCTTATAATAGCTAATGTGATGTAAATGCTATGTAAATTGTAAACACAACATAAATACTACAAAAATAGTTGCCATTGAGCAGCAAATTCAAGTTTTGCTGTTTTGGAAATTTCTGGAATTTTTTTTTTCTGAAGCTGGTTGCTTCGCACAGCTGGCAGGATCTTAGTTCCCCAACGAGGGATGGAACCCACGCCCCCTATGGAGGAAGCGCAGAGTCTTAACCACTGGACTGCCAGGGAAGTCCCTTTTCGAATATTTTCAACCCACGGCTGCTTGAACCCGCAGATGTGGAGTCCTGGGATATGGAGGGCCAACTACACTCAACTCTGCAGTATTCTCATAATCAATGCTTTATCCCTTACGGTGCCTGCTGTGGATGGAGTGCCACCCAGACACCCCTTCAAGATCAAGGTGTTCCTTCTTACAGCAGAGACTCTTTCAGGGAGCTGCCCTTGGTTAAGAGGACCTGCCTAGTCCAACCCCTCCTCGGGCAGCCCACAGCCAGTGAGGGGTTGGTGCCTGGGTATTGGCCCCTGTCTCCGTCTGGGACAACTCTTCAGGGGCACCCAGCTGCAGAGCGTGCTGAGGTTGGCTGGGGCCCCTGCTGCAGCTGTGTCCCCACTTGACCCCCCTCTGCCCGATCCGGCTCCCCTCAACTCCTGGTGTTGCCCCTGACATCGTGCCCCAGTAAACCTCCTGCACGCTCATCTCTACCTCTGTTTCCTGGAGAAGCCAACCTGGGACACACCATGCCCCGGTCACGATGGTTTAAGAGACCCACACGTGAATCTTCCTCACAGCGTCCCAGCTGTCTGAGACACTCGGGCTCAGAGAGGCCCCATTACTTGCCCAAGCTTTCATCCTGGCTGTGACAGAGCTGGGACCTTAGCCCAGGTTTTCCGATGCCAGTTCAGTGCTCTTTCTACTTCTCTGACTCTGAACATTAATTCTCCACACACTGCCTCTTTGGAGGCAAAAAGCTAGAAAATACTGAAGTATATTAGACAGTTATGAGACGGAGATTTCATTTTCTAAGTATAAAGTTGGTAACTGTGAACTAAAACAAAATCAGCCTAATAAGGAACAAACTCCAAGCACTCTGTTTACATATAAAAGCAAAGAATTATCCATATTTTCAAAAACATCTTTTCAAGGTCAGAGACAAATTCCTTTTACATGTCAGTTCTTACTAAAATGCCTCAAAAGATGAGGTGCCCAAGCTTGTTCACCTCAAACAGGCTCTCAAATATATTACTTGGTGTTTGTATCCCTAAAAAAAGGACTGTAGCCCTAAAATAAATTATAGGAAAAACTAGGCTAACTGTCCAGCAATACCTTTTCTTTTCCTATATACAGATTCTTTTTACTATCAAGAAAAATTTGTTTACTTAAAAAAAGTTCCAGAGGCATAAAGTATACACTTTATGCAAGACACTGTCTGACACGTGCATAGATATAAAAAGTATAGATACAGGGCTTCCCTGGTGGCGTAGTGCTTGAGAGTCTGCCTGCCGATGCAGGGGACACGGGTTCGTGCCCCGGTCCGGGAAGACCCCACATGCCGCGGAGCAGCTGGGCCCGTGAGCCATGGCCGCTGAGCCTGCGCGTCCGGAGCCTGTGCTCCGCAGCGTGAGAGGCCACAAAAGTGAGAGGCCCGCGTACCGCAAATATATATATATATATAGATAGATACAAAGTAATGATACAAAAAGCGCCGCTTTTTGGCCGTAGGAAAGTTATTTTCTCAGTTATCCCAGAACATTTTTCTCCTATCAACTTGCAAACGCTGCACATTTCAGGACCCACCCTGCACCCTGGGAAACCCGCCAGCAGTCGTGGTTAAGCCAGCCTCCTGGCAGGCCCCAAACCCCACTCCCGCACTCTCAAGGCCTCTTGACCTTTCCTGACACTCTGTCCTTTGCAATCTGCCCCTCTGGCTGGACTCTGAGCTTCCTGAGGGCAGGGATGTGTCTCATCATCCTGCCCCAGAGTGCCGGGTGGTGCTCTGCCCCCAGGGGCCCTCGGTGGACAAGCAGATCCACTGGCCCACAGCATTTCTGTGTTCGATATAACATCTATTCTCTACGCAATGCTAACTTAGAGCCATGTGAAGCTTTCATTCAAGGGTGAAACGGACATTTCTCGGAGTAACCTGTTTCTCACATTAAAAAGCGAAGCATTTAGAAACAGGAAGAATGTGGAGAGCACTGCTGCTTCCCGTGCACGAAGAGATGCCAGGCTGAAGACAGCCTCAGCTCTCTCCTTCTGTCTTTTTAAAATGGCTTCTTTTCCTTAGTGATGGAAATAGTGACCTCGTGTTTGATGTCCTGAGAAGGCTCATCAAATGGGACCCTCCCAATTTCAGTCTGGCCCCCCCAGGGTGAGGCGGCTTAGCAGGCCAACACATCATGCACTGACCTCAGGACACCAAGTGGACTCGAGGTCGGTCACTGTCATTTCCCACCCCCGCCCAGACTTCACGAAATGTGCTACTTGGTTATGAAGGGTGTGGCGTCCCCAGATGGCTGTTAAGTTCTGTGCTGTGTCACCTGAAAGACCATTTTCCCAAATTCTTATGAGTAAGGCCTTGGCCGAGTCGCCCCTTCTCCCCTAACTGTGAACGCTGTAACGACAACGCTCTCTCAGTCTGCTCGCAGGAAAACCCGACGGGCAGGTGAGCTGGGGTCAGCCCCACAGGGAAGCCAGTTGCCACGACCAGGAAGGTAAAAACCAGGGCTCCTGTTTGAGAGGGAGGCTGGGTGACTTGCCCAAGTCACCCAGAGGTTAAATGATGGGCACGGGATTGGGCCCAAGCTGGTCTGACCAAACCCTTCAGTAGGTTACTCAGAAAAGCTTGTTTTCTATCAATATTTACCCTCTTTCTATTCAAATGATGAAAAGACTAGGGTATTCAGGCTTCCATTCAAGCAAGACCCAAATGGAAGAGTCTTTCCTATAGAAATGAGACCTTCAGGCCTTGTTCGCCAGGACTGGATTATAGCCCCAAAGCCTGCACAGAACCTACCACGTCCTGTGTCCCGGCCTCCGCTGGCCTCTACAGGGTCCTCTCACTCTACCCGCCTCGCTCGGGGGCTCCAGCTGCCCCGACTCCTTTCAGCTCCTGCGATGCTCCTTCCTGCCACGGGGACTTGGCACGTGCTGTGCCCTCTGCTAGAATGTTCTTCCCACTCCTCTACCCAGGGAACCCCCGCTCAGACTTCAGCTCTCTGCTCAAGGCCACTTGTGCGCGGCGGTCTCCGACCACCTGGACTACAGGCCCCTTCATTCCAAGCTCCTCCAGGCCTGCATCTCTACCTGCAGAACGTGTATCTCAGATGCAGTGTGATTATTTGATGACTGCCTTCCCCCCACAGGCTCTAGGCTCCATGAGAGTAGGGGTGAAGGAAGTTTTTGCCCATAATTGTAGCCCTCATCATGGGACCACCCCAGACAGGTGCTCAGTACCTGGTCTTTAACTGAATGACCAAGCACAAGTCCTCTCATATAATCCTCCCACAAGCCCCACAAGGTAATAATATTATCTCCTTTTATGACTCGAGAGACCCAGGCTCCAAGAGTCAATTAAGTTGCCCAAGGTCCCAGAACTACTTGAATGTGGGACTTTCTCCAAATGCCCCACCCCCAGTGGGACAAGCACACTGGATATTTGGGGTTCCCCCTCCCAATCAGTGCCAGAGCATCTTAAATACAACTCTTATACCCACCCACCCTCTCCTGCAAATAGAAAAATGAAGAAACCCACAAAATCCTCATCAGTGCCAGGGCATCCTAAATTCAACTCCGGTACCCACCCAACCCCTCCTGCAAATAGAAAAACAAAGAAACCCATAAAATCAGTCCATTTCCTTAAGCTCAAGGGAAAAGAAACACTTACCCCGTGTTTCTGAATGGCAACGTTGGTGAGATGAACAAACATGTTGTCCAGCTCACTGGTGCTCGGGGTGTATTTTACCGTGCAAAAGCGGCAAAATCCAAGTTTATACCTAAGTGGGAATTCAGATGAATTCAATACTCTGAGGACAAGCGTAAACAAAATATAACACTTTTTTTTCTCTTAGAAGAGCTGCTTTTTGTTTTAAACTTTTTAAACAGCTGCTTTGTTATTTTTTATGGTTCTTTTTACATAATAGCTTTATTAAGATATAATTTACGTGCCATATAACTCATCCACATGAAGTGTACAACTCAACGGTGTTTGGTATATTCAGAGTCGTGCAACCATCACCACAATCAATTTTACATCTGCATCACCCCAGAAAGAAACCCTGCGACCATCAGTAGTCACTTCCCAACCCTGATGCTGGGCAAACACTAATCTACTTTCTGTTTCTACAGTTTTGCCTCTTCTGGATGTGTCATATAAATGGAATTGTACAACATGTGGCCTTCTGTGTCTGGCTTCTTTCTCTGAGTTTCTTTGCAAGGGTAAAAGAGTTGCTTTTTGCTTTAAAGATTCACATTCGTGTCAAAGTTACGGCCTTACTCAACATGGATCACATGCCAGGCACTACTTGTACGCGGAGTTCGACAAACCCTTGCAACGTCTCCGAGGAGTAGGAAGTATCGTGTCAAAGCACGGTCTTTTTTTTTTTTTTTTTTTTGCCACAGCGCGCATTATGCGGGAATCTTAGCTCCCCAACCAGGAATCGAACCCGGGCCCCCCGCAGTGGAAGCCAAGTCCTAACCACTGGACCACCAGGGAATTCCCAAAGCTCAGTCTAAAGAATGGAAACAAAACTCCGGCTCTTACATGTAGCAGCGCAGTGGGCGGTACGTAGACACCAGAACATACAAGCGCAGGTCAAACTTCCTGCCGCCGATTAGTAACGGGTTGTTAATGTACAGAGAGATCACGTAGGCTTCCTTGGTAGACTGAGTCAGGAACCTGGGCGTGTCAAAGTCGAGGTTAGATGCAAAGACCAGAGGTCTCATAGAGAACAGACTTCTGGTTGCCAAAGAGGGGGTCAGGGAGGGATGGATTGGGAGTTTGGGGTTAACAGTTGCAAACTGTTATACATAGGATGGATAAACAACAAGGTCCTCCTGTACAACACAGGGAGATATACTCAAATATCCTGCGATAAACCATAATGGAAAAGAATATGAAAAAGGATCTATATATGTATAACTGAATCACTTTGCTGTACCGCAGAAATGAAAACAGCATTGCAAATCAACTGTACTTCAATAAAATAAATTAAAAAAAAAAAGACCAGAGGTCTTTAGTCGGCTGGTGACAAGCTTGCTGCCTCTCATTAAGTGAGAGGCCAGTTCACAGGGAGAAAACGAGGGTGGGGGGTATCCACAGAGGAACCCCCGGGTGCTGGCATCATGCAGTCAGACTTAAATGCGGGACACAAGGAGGCATCCCTGCCACTCCTGGGAATTCAGGGGAGCCACTGGCCCACCCGGAAAGGATGGCACCAACGGTGGCCTCCAGGCACTTCCCGGCAGTTAAGGACCTCAAAGAGGCAAAGAGTGAGCCTCAGATGAAATCTCCTGGTGTCCTCCGTTCTGAGGGGCACCCAATCCAGAGAGGAGACCTGACCTGATGGTCACTTAGGTCTTCTCTTACACTGACGGCACACACTGCCTGGCGCTCGGGTCCATCCCCACCTCGACCCCGTGAGGCTGGTGCTATTTGTGTCCCCAGTTTACCCGGATGAAGAACCTAAGAGTCTATACAACAAAACTTACTCAGGTGGTGAGTGTCAGACAGGGGCTCAAGCCCAGGCACCCAGGTGTTAAGCATGTGCTTCGCCACCTCAGAAGCACCAGGACTGGACGGGTCTCCCCCCAGCTTTCAGGACAGAGAGCGGCCAGCGAGGCTCCCTGCTCCTGTGACCTTACGCCAGTTTACCCACCATCCCCAGGTGAGATTCTACGACTGGTGACGCTACAGTGGCCACAGAGCCTTGCCCTGCTGCCACGTGTATACCTGCACAAATGCTGCACACCTGGAAAAGCAAGCGAGGGCCCCCCCCACCCGTGGCAAAGCACACGCAACGGGCTCCCCCACTTACGAAGACGTTTTGCTGTCCCGGGACCACTTTTTGATTTGCGAGAGCTTGTTGATCAGAAAGATGCCCTTTCCCTGGGCTTTGCCACAAGGTTTCATGATCCAGGTGCTAGAGGGGCTTTTCCTGAACTCCTCCACGAACAGGTTGTAGTCAGCAGGCAGCATGTAGGTGACGGGGACGAAGTCTGAGGGTAACAGAGAGGAGACAACGGTGAGCCAGCCCGCCGGGGGCCACGGACAGAAAGATGCTGCCACTGCCGCTTCAGGGCCTGTTTCGCTACCTCACGCCCCCACCCAGCATCCCACAGGGCAAGGGCTTCTGCGGTTCAATCCCGGTACGACACAGGCGCACCTCACTTTATTGTGCTACACAGATAATGCGTTTTTTACAAACTGAAGGTTTGTGGCAACCCTGCGTGGAGCAAGTCTATCAGCACCATTTTTCCAAGAGCATTTGTTCACTTTGTGTTACGTTTTGGTAATTCTCGCAGTATTTCAAACTTTTTCATTATTATTATGTTTGCTATGGTGATCTGAAATCAGTGATCTCTAATGTTACTACTGCAAAAAAATTACAACTCACTGAAGGCTCGGATGGTGGTTAACATTTCTAAGCAATGAAGTATTTTTAAATTAAGGTATGTACGGACTTCCCTGGTGGCGCAGTGGTTAAGAAGCCGCCTGCCAATGCAGGGGACACGGGTTCAAGCCCTGGTCCGGGAAGATCCCACATGCCGGGGAGCAACTAAGCCCGTGCGCCACAACTACCGAGCCTGTGCTCTAGAGCCCGTGCTCCACAACAAGAGAAGCCACCACAATGAGAGGCCTGAGAACCGCAACAAAAAGTAGCCCCTGCTCGCCGCAACTAGAGAAAGCCCGCGTGCAGCAACGAAGACCCAATGTCGCCAAAAGTATAATTAATTAATTAAGGTATGTACATTGACTTTTTTTAAAGACATAATGCTATTGTACACTTGACAGACTACAGTTTAGTGTAAGGATAACCTTTATATGCAGTGGGAAACCAAAAAACTCATGTGGCTTGCTTTTATTGCGGTATTCGCTTTATTTTAAAACTTCATTCTTTTTATTTGCTTATTTATTTATTTTGGGCCACACCATGCAGTTTGCAGGATCATAGTTCCCTGACCAGGGATCGAACCCGGGCCCCTGGCAGTGGAAGCGTGGAGTCCTAACCACTGGACCACCAGCGAAGTCCCATTGTGGTAATTTGCTTTATTTTGGTGGTCTGGAACTGACCCCACCATACCTCTGAGGTCTGCCTGTAACGAGTTTTCTCTTTTAGCTGTGTGCTAAGTACTTGACAAATCTGTATCATTTAATCCCCACAGTAAACTGTAAGATAGGTATTGTTATCATTCCCATTTATCAGATTAGGGAACGAGGCCCAGAGAGGTCACTTATGTACTTTTCCCCACGTGTGCTAAAGGGATTCTGAAATTACCCAACAGCCCAGCTTTTCTCACCAGACGGGGCAGGGACGCACTGCGCTCCCCAGGCATTGCTGGACACAGTAATGATCCCTCCTGGCAGTCTGTAACTCAGGGAGTGTCCCCCACGCCCATCACCTCCTGTGCACATTCCCAAGGCACTCACACAAACTCGGATTCCAAGTTGAGCCCCCTCCCCCAATTCTGGAGATGCCTGGAATGAAAGAGGTGCCCACAAACACGGTCATCCCTCAAAGCCAACAGTCACCGTCTCGCGGTCTTGTGCCACTGGAGAATACTCCACTATCTATTTAAAACGTGAGGCCGGTGGAAAGGACACAAACCCAGGTAGAGGTATTTCCCACTTTCGTCCTTCTCTGCCAAAGGACTCCCTTCCTTCTCCAGCTCTTTCCTGTATCTCTTGATGTTTTTCACCATCAGATCCTTCCGCGTCAGTTCATAGTGGTTCGGGAAATGGTTGACTATTTGATCATCTGAGAGCCGGTAGCCAGTCTCGACACTAAAAACGTTGCGGATGGTTTGCACACTCATCCTGAAAGAGAAGCACAGAAGGGATGTGCAGGACAGAAGCTCAGAATGTGTCCATGTGGAGGCGGGTGTCATTAAAGCCCGGGGACTCCTGACCAGGAAGCACACTCCCTCAGAGCTTTACCTGTCCCCAACCCGGCACCGAGCCAGGTGCCTGGCCCACAGCGGCAGGCTGTGTGTCCGCTGACTGTACCTCAACTATCTGAGGCAGGGGCTGTTTTGACTCTGCCCTGATTGGTTGTACTCTCTGGCACAGAGTAGATGCTCAAAAAATGTTTATCAGTTAATGATAACACTGATTTTGATACCAAACTAATGAAAGTCGGACTCTGAAGTCAGGAAACTCGTTGACTCACACCCGAAGTCAGGAAGGACAGGGACCCCCTAAAACCAAAACCCCACGGACTTCCCTGGGGGTCCAGTGGTTAAGAGTCCGTGCTTCAACTGCAAGGGGCGCAGGTTCCATCCCTGGTCAGGAACTAAGATCCCGCATGTCATGTGGCAAACCCAAAAAATTAAAAACAACAAAAAAACAGGGGTTATTTAAGGACCCTGAGTTGGCATGTGATATTCTTGGAGAGACCCCTGACAGGCCAGCTAAACCGCGAAGCCCCCAGTGAAATGAGAGTTGAAAGAGAAATAGATTCCTTCTCATCCTCTAAGAAAGCCAGTCTCCCTGCCACACCTGTCTGACTTCCCTAGCCACCCCCAGAGAAGCAGGAAGGATAGAAGGGCTGGCACCCACAAGGGAGTCCTGGAGTCACAAGACAAAGCAAGGTCCTCTCTGTACTCCCTGCCCCCAACCCGCCCCCTCCCCATAGCACCAACCAGAGGGTTTCTTTTGATTCCATAATCATTAGAACAAAAGGATTAAAAGGATTAAAAACAAAACAAAACACTGTTTATTATGGGAAAGCTCAAACACACGAAGAAGTATAGAGAAAAGTGCAACAGAACCCCGTAATCCAGCTTCAACAGTCACCACGAGGCCAGCCTTGCTTTGCCTGTACCTCACAGCACTGGCTTATTTTGAGGCACTTCCCAGATACCATATCATTTCATCCAAATTATTCCTGTTAGAATCTCTAACAGTTAAGGGCTCCTTTTTATATTATATGATATCCTATTTTATACTGTTATCACAACTGAAAAAAAAAAGGAGCGCAGCCAATTCCATTTTTTTTTCTTTCCCTGCACCACGCAGCTCGCAGGATCTTAGTTCCCAAACCAGGGATCGAACCTGCGCCCCCCGCAGTGGAAGCGCTGGACCGCCAGGGAAATCCCAGGAGCAGTAATTCCTAAATATCATCAAATATTACTCAGTGTTCAAATCTCCCCAGTTGTCTGATAAATATTTTTTTACAACTTTGGCAAATAAGGGCCAGGCCTTCTGATTAGTTGTTCTCTCTCACACACATCTCTTTAAATCTATACATTCTCCCCCACCCCTCCTTAATTTTTTTCTAGGTAATTTATTTGTTGAAGACACCGGGTATCTGTTCTGTAGGGGTTCTCACAGCTTCCTTATTTATCATGCTCCCCAGGGCCCTGTACTTCCTGTAAGTTGGGAGTCAGACCTAGAGGTCTGATGAGCTGCAGGCCGATGGGGGCAGAGCTGCGTCCCGGGGTGGCATCCAGCCGGAGAGCCTCTCCCTTCGGGATGTCAGTGACTAGTCAGCTGCACTGCCCAATAGAAAATGTGACCCACAGCTGAGTCACATAGTGAATTTTCTAGTAGTCACATTAAAACAAAAGTTAAAGGGGGACTTCCTTAGTGACACAGTGGTTGGGAATCCGCCTGCCAAAGCAGGGGACATGGGTTCGATCCCTGGTCCGGGAAGATCCCACATGCCGTGGAGCAACTAAGCCCATGCGCCACAACTACTGAAGCCCGTGCACCTAGAGCCTGTGCTCCGCAACAAGAGAAGCCACCACAATGAGAAGCCTGAGCACCGCAACGAAGAGTAGCCCCTGCTCGCCGCAACTAGAGAAAGCCCACGTGCAGCAACGAAGACCCAATGCAGCCAAAAAAAAAAAAAAAAAGTTAAATGAAAGAGGTGAAAGTAATTTTAATGTATCTTATTTAACCTAATATATCCAAAATATCATTTCAACATATTACCAACATAAAAATTTGTGATGAGGAATTTTACATTTGTTTCTTTGTACTAAAACGGGAGCGTACATCACACTCCGGCACATGCATCTCTGTCTGGACCAGCCACACTTAAGTGTCCTATTGTCCTGTGGTCAGCGGCCTCCGTCCTGTACAGGCGTAGATCCTTATGCCGCGAGGGGTTGCAAAACAGTGAAATTCTCCTTTTTCATTCCTCCTTCATTTATCGGCAGGAATATTTCTACAAGGAGAAACTTCCCTTCGTCAACAATTTAGGTAACCCATGAATGGTTCGTACAGGAAAGACTGAGTAAGTGTGTGACTCTTTCCCTTTACCAGTTTTCAAAATAGTGAGCTGGTTCCCTACCACCCGCAGACGTGGGATGAGCTGTGTTCTGGGAACCTATCACTGCAAAACGAATCACCCAACGTTAGCTACTTAAGACAACCACCATTTTATGATATCTCGAGGTTTTGTGGGTCAAGAATTTGGGCAGGGCTCAGCAGAGCGCTCTGCCCCACGCAGCACTGAGGTCGCTGGGTGGGATTCAGCCGGCTGGTCTGGGGGCCCCGAGAAGGCTTCTTCCACATCCGGCACCTTGGCAGGCATGGCTGGAAGGTGGGTGCAGCTGCCACTTCTCCAGCACAACGGTCCCGGGACGGTCAGGCTTCTCATGTGGCAGCTCAGGGCTCCCGCAGGGGGTTCCCACACAGGAGGAGGAAGCTGCGGGTTTCTTAAGGCCTGTATCACACTGACTGGATCACACTGACTGCATCCCACTGGCCAAAGCAATCACAGAGCCCACCCAAGGTCAGGAGGAGGGGAACGAAGACCCCATCTGCAGAAGGAAGTGGTGTCAAAAACTCTGTGGCCATTTTAATGTGCCACAAATTATGTGGGGCTTTGTTCCGTTTCAGTTCTTTTTGGGGAATTTTTATGAACTCATAGATTCAAACATGATTCATGAGTTTCAGTCTGCTGTCATTATTCTTATGGAAGCTCTAGGTGTCCCTATTTTGGGCAGAAGGAACTCTGCAAGTTGTCTCCTGAGTTTTATTAACCTGAATCCAGCAGGCCTCGACGACGTCCTCGCTTTCCCTTAAGACAAGCTATTCCGAGCTCACCTTGTACAATTCTTCCTGAGGCCCAGCATCAGGCATTTCTCCAAGGAACAAAGGACGCTTTGTTATAAATAAATGTTCACCTACTGTGTAGCCTGATTGTAAAAAGGGCCCCAATTGTCCACCCCTCAACTCCCATCAGGAGGTAACATATATTTCCCCTTGAACTGGGGCTGACCTAATGCCTTTCTTTGGCCAAAAAGAAGGGCAGAAGTGATGGTGTGCCATTTCTGAGACTAACCCCGAAAGGCCTTGAGAGCTACCACCTCCCTCTTGGGCCCCCGACACCACCACAAGCCCAGGCTAGCCGGTTGGAGGGATGTGAGAGATTTATGGAGAGAAGCCCCTGTCGTCCTAGCCAAGGGCATCCTAGACCAGCCAAGCCTCAGATGACCCACCAGGTGACAGCAGATGTGTGAGTGAGCCCAGGCAGGAACAGTGAAGTTCTGCCAGACCAAAGGAACCGCTCAGCCAAACCCACAAACTCATGTGCGGCAAAAAGCGGTTGTTGTTTCAGGCCCCTAAGTTTGTGGTGTTTGTTACTCACCATCAGTTCGGCAACAGATAACCCATACACCCCCTCCAGGAGAGCCAGTGTTTACCTGTTTCACACTCCTTCTGCTTCCTGCCCACATGCAAGCTGTTTTTGCATAGTTGTTATCAGAATACAAATACAATTTCGTAATATGTTTTTCTTCACACTTACTGTTATTCAGTTTCCCAAACTGCTTTATAATCATCACAATTATTTCAACGGCTGTACCGTAATCCACTTGGTTAATCTATTCACCTTTCCCCAACCAGTTAATGTTTAGTTGTTTCCAATATCCTTCCCTAACCAATTTTTAAGACCCAACAGGACACTTAGCGCTTAAAGCGTGAGCTCTCAAGATATCTCAAATATCCAACCTTATCATATTGTTTAGCTCTTTTCTTCTCTGTCATTCTCTTGTTGGTTAAGAAAAGCTCCAAAACGCTTCTCGGCATGAAGAAGCAAGCATTCAAATCCCCACCCCCCCACCCCCATCCCTGGCACGTGACCAGCTGCCCAGAGAAGCCGAAAGAATGCGCTGAGTTCTGCTGGGCCCCACAGCACTGGGCAGTGGGACACCAAACAGCAAGTACAAAATACTGTCCTGTTCAGCCTTCTTTTCAGAGCTCCCATGAAACAGGGCTCTGGATAAAGGATTTCACTTTACCTTTGAGAAGAAAGAACGTAAACTTGACACTAAACCATACACAGGCACTGAACTACTCCATCAACGCCCTTCCTCTCTGCAGTCCACACTCCTGAAGGGAAATTAGGTTGCAGTTCGTTTGTTTGTTTGTTTATTGGCCATGCTGCCTGGCTTGTGGGATCTTAGTTTCCCAACCAGGGATCGAGCCCAGGCCCTTGGCAGTGAACGCGCAGAGTCCTAACCACTGGACTGCCAGGGAGTTCCCAGGTTGCAGTTTACAGGGCAGGTGACTTCACTGCTGCCAGGAGCAAAGCTAGGGTCACCTCTCCATCCACCGCTGCAGCTGGAGGCTGGGTGCTGCCTACTCTGTGCCCAGGCCCGGCCAGGCTCCGGGGATGCTGAGATAAGCCAGGCCAGGTCCTCATTCTCCAGGGGTTCACAGTGACACTGGAAGAGGGGACAGGCCGGGAAATCACAAGTCACAGCACTCAGCATTTGCTGCCACGGCACCAGAATAGAGCAGCCTGGGAGGGCGCGAGAGGCAGAGGCGGCTTCCAGGGCAGGTGTGCTGGTGCACAAAGGACAGCGCCTCCCCACACCACCCGCCATGCGCCATGCGCCAGGCACTGCCCCGAGTTCTGTGCTTCACTGCTTCCTTGAAACCTCAAACGGTATTTGCAGAGAGAGACCAAGTCCTCTGCTAACAGCCACACAGACGGCAGCGGAAGAGCCAGGGCTGAAGCCATGCGTGGCTCTGGCCCCAGGGTCTGGACGTGTAACCCCTGGATGCACTGCGTCTCCAAATGGGGGGCTGAGGAAGCATAGAAAGCATAGCACGTACACAGACGGAAAAGAAAGACAGTTTCAGCAGTGGGTCAACAGGGGAAAACGCACAGCCCGCTGCACCAGCGGGGACCAGGGGAGGAGCAGGGAAGAGAAGTGGCTGAGAGAAGCCGAGTAACATCTCTCAAGGTGGCGGCAGGGAGAGTGAGTCCGGGGCGGGGGGATGTACAGGGTGACAAAGGCCCTGCCGACCCCGACGTGTGCCCCCACTGGTCCCCTGCCCCCTCAAAGGTTCACTGCAGTGCTCTGGACCCAGGAGCTGCACAGGGTCGGCGAAGTGTTTGGCTGAGGAACCCAGCAGGGATGTGGAGGCCGCCCCGAGGGAGGGAGCAGACCAGGCCTGGACCAAGGAGGACACAGGACCTCACCCTGAGGAAGTGAGAGGCGAGGAGAGGAGTCTAGGAAGACTCCAGGCTCCTGGCTGGGTGGTACCACCCGGGACTCAGGGCCCACACACTGCTTTTCCAGCCTCATGCATTTCCGCGGTTTCTCAGTCAGTCCAGCCGGCACCCTCTCGGCCTAACGGGAGGGAGGTGAAAGGAAGCACCGAGCTCTCCCCACAGCCCTTCCCCCAATCTCCTCCCCACACCACCCCACAGGATGCTGACCTCCCCAGCGCACCCCGAGGTGCCAGGCAACAGGGCACCATTGTGACCAGCATGAACTGGAGGCAGGAGGGCTCTGGTTTCTCACCCAAATTCCCACTGCCGTGTAACCACACTCAGCCGTGCTGAGACATCCCGGGACTTCCTGATAACCAGGAGCAGGGGACACTCCACCACGTATACTAACCCAGGGCCTTCTCCCCGCATGCACGAAGGGCCCAGATGAGCGAAGTGTAAGGGGAGGCGGCACGATGGCTTGGAGGTGCCTGCACAGGACAGTCCGTGCGGCATGGGATTGACTGCGCTGATAAACGGGCTCTGGAAGACAACCAAACCCTGGTTTATACTTACCAGTAAAAATTCCAGTCCTCGTTTTCTGTCACTTGGACCCATCCTCTCTTTTCAAAGTTATTTATCAGCACCGACTTCTCGATATCAGTGACCCATTTCACTTTTCCTGCCATAATCCTGGAAGAGATCACCTTGTCGGAGCCATGAAACTTAACAACTCACGTCCCTCCGCCCAAAGGAGTCCTCTACACGCGGCGAGCAGACATCCCCCACCCCCAGCTCAGTCCTCCCCAGTGGCTCTCAGCCAGGGCAGGTCACCCCCGGGGGACATCTGGCAACGCCTGCAGCACTTCGCTTGCCAGGACTGGGGGTGAGGGATGCTTCTGGCATCTGGAAGCAGAGGCAGGGATCCTGCTCAACGCCCTCCGACGTACAGTATGCCCCACGCCAGCCCCCACCAACAAAGCATCCAGCCCCAAAGACCAGTTGTGCTGAGACTGAGAATCCTGGTTAAGTGGGAAATAATGGCAACACACGCCGAATAGCAGCTGTGACTGGAGCCACAAGGACAGGCACGAGGACAGGCACCACTGTGAGAGCGGAGACAGCTGGGAAGGCTGCCCTGAGCAGGGACCCTGGAGCTGACTTCTGATGGGTGGGTGGGAGTACTCACCCCAGTCTGGGCACCCCCCGTCCCCTCAAGTTCTGCCTATCTCCCTGCTGCTTCCGGATTCGCTACACCAATTCACTCTCTTTAACTGTGGGTGATCTTTTTTAATATTTATCTCTTTGTTTATTTATTTTAGCTGCATCGGGTCTCAGTTGTGGCACGCGGGATCTTTTTAGCTGCGGCATGTATGTGGGATCTAGTTCCCCGACCAGGGATCAATCC
Source organism: Phocoena phocoena (assembly GCF_963924675.1). Taxonomy (NCBI): domain Eukaryota; kingdom Metazoa; phylum Chordata; class Mammalia; order Artiodactyla; family Phocoenidae; genus Phocoena; species Phocoena phocoena. The sequence continues at coordinate 6,189,173 of NC_089229.1, read as the reverse complement.
CGGGCCCCCTGCTTTGGGAGCACGGAGTCTTAGCCACTGGACCACCAGGGAAGTCCCTAACTGTGGGTGATATTGTTTGTCTGACCACATCGATCCCGGTGAACAAGCAACGTGGCTCTCACTGTACTTAAAATACGCAGACCCCTGGCCCTCACCTGCTTTTCCAGGTGCATCTTGTGCCACCTTCTCCCTCACCCGCTGTTCCTGCCACATTGGACTTCTCTGCCCACCTCCTCTTCTACCTCAGGGCCTTGGCACATGCTTTGCCTGCAGCACTCCGCCCTGCTCTGCCTGGCCAAGCTACCGCCCACCAGTCTGCCAGCATAAGTGAATGTCACTTCCTCCACAAAGCCTCTCTGACTCTCCAGACCAGCTACGCGGCCCCTTGGCACCCTGCAGTTCTGTCCTTGCTAGAGGGCAGGAGCTGGCTTTCTTTGTCACTGCTTTGCACCCAGGGCCTGGCACCGTGCCTGGCATGCAGCAAATGATCACTTCAGAGAGAATGAGTGACTGTGGTCACAGGCCTGTCAGTACCTCCATGTGACTTTGAGAAAGTTTCTGGACTTGTTTCCTCCTTTGAATTCTCATTTTCAAACTGCTGGGGCAGCCCAGGATTCCAGGCTCCCACCCCAGCGCTGACCAGAGAAGGCTGCATTTGTTACACTTCTGTGTACCTCTTCACAGAAGGTGAAGGGCTTTCAGGAAGAAGGGCTTCTGTGAAAAACTGGGCTTGAAAGCCAGGGGACCTGATGAGCCTCGAGGGCCTTTTATGAAACGAGGCACCTCCTCCATGGACTTGTAATAGCTTCACATTTGGGCAACTTAACCGGGCAGAAAAGGCATGGGACGTAGAGATGGGGACCCAGGTATGTGTTGCTTGGGAGAGGAAAAGAGAAGACACTCTCATGATAGAATCCACCAGGCGGAGCTCGGGGTGCTTCCACCCAGCATCAGCCCACTCCCTCCTCGTGTTGCCCAGCAAGGCGGGTAGTATCATCGAGGCGGGACTGTGGTCAAGCATAGGTCCCGGAGCTTGGGTTTGAGGCCCAGCTCCACCACTCACTAGCTGTGTGACTTTGGGCAAGTTACTTAACCTCTCCGAACTTGTTTCCCCCTCTGTAAAATGGGGATAACAACAGTATCTATCCATGTCATAGGTTGGAGTGAGAAGTAAATGCGTGAACACATGTAAAGCACCGAGAACGGTGCCTGGCACGTAAGGAAGCAACTCATACGATTGTCATTATCCCCGGTTTTCAGATGAGGAAGCTGAGGCTCAAAGGTTAAGAGCCTGTGTAAGAACAGACCAAAGGGACTGATGGTGGCTTGAGCCAAACCTAGCGTGACCCTACTCTAAACCTCTTTCCACACAGCCCAGCCCTTCCCTCTGTGAACTTGGCCTTCATCAGGATGATGACAACGCCCACAGGGTCAAAGTGAGGAATAAATGGACCGCTCTCTGCAAGCTCTAAGTGCCACATGACAGCCACATAAGGCTGCCAACTGATCCGTCATGACCCACGTGCAGGTCAGCAGCCACCACACGGAAATGATGGCAGAAGCACCACAGAAGCCGAGTCCCCGTGTGCCGGTAACTCATGTCTGTACCGGAGCAAACCCCGCACGCCTCACACCCTCTTGCACTGTCCAGGCCGACTGCTGAGGGGAGTTTACTTTTTCACCACTGGTGATTTGCACATACTGCGTTTGTTACAAATTGAAGTTTTGTGGCAACCTTGCATCGAGCAAGTCTGTCGGCACCATTTTTCCAACAGTATTTGCTCACTTCATGTCTCCGTGTCACAATATTCTTGTGATATTTCACACTTTTCCATTATTATATATGTGCTACGGTGATCTGTAATCTTTGGTGTTACTACTATAGCTCGCTGAAGGCGCAGGTGATGGCCACCATTTTTTAGCAATAAAGTATTTAGTTAAGGCAAGTACCTCTTTTAGACAAGTTGCCAACGCCCAATACCGTCTGCAGGACAGTGTAAAGATAACTTTTAAATCCAGTGGGAAACCAAAAAACTCATGTGACTTGCCTTCTTGCGATAATTCGCTTCACTGCGGTGGTCTGGACTGGAATCTGCAGTTATCTCTGAGGTCGGCCTGTATTTGATTTCAGTCTAAACAGCCCTGCATCCCTGACCAATCCTGCTCGTACTCTGCCCCCTAGAGTCCAACTGCAGACACAGGATTTCAGTGAGAATCACCCCCAAGCCAGGTAGCACCGACACCACAACCCACACCCTGCACTTCAAGCGCCAGTCTCACTGGGCGACCTCACTCCCGCCACAGCTCCCACCTGGAGATGACGCAGAAGTAAAAGCAACAACACAGAACAATGATGAAGGCCGTACTTTATACGTGTCCTGCGCTTCAGTCATAAAATAGTCTGAAAATGCTTCCAAGGGTAAACTCCTAAACCCAATCGGGCCGATGGGGCAAATATTCTCACCTTCACTTTACTGAGCAGGAAATGGAGCCTCCGAGAAAGGTAGGTTTCCTCTCGGCCCCCTGCACCCTCCACCTGCTGTGTGGACAAGTGGTCACCAAGGAAAACATCTCAGCCCCGACCTACCATAGGTACTTATGGAGCCACCGGGAACATTGAATTTCTCTTCAGTTTCACCAAATTTTGACTCGGATTCTTACCTAAAATAAAATACACAAATGATTGGCACAAAAACAGACATATGGATCAATGGAATAGAATAGAGAGCCCAGGGACTTCCCTGGTGGCACAGTGATTAAGAATCTGCCTGCCAGTGCAGGGGACGCGGGTTTGAGCCCTGATCTGGGAAGAGCCCACATGCCGCGGAGCAACTAAGCCCGTGCGCCGCAACTACTGAGCCTGCGCTCTAAAGCCCGCGAGCCACTACTTAAGCCCGTGTGCCTAGAGCCCGTGCTTCGCAACAAGAGAAGCCACTGCAGTGAGAAGCCTGCGCACCACAACGAAGAGCAGCCCCCGCTCACCGCAACTAGAGAAAAGCCCGTGCACAGCAGCGAAGACCCAACGCAGCCAAAAATTAAAAAATAATAAATGTATTAAAAAAAAAAGATTAGAGAGCCCAGAAATAAACCCACAGACATACGGTCAATTAATCTTTGACAAAGGAGGCAAGGATATACAATGCAGAAGACAGTCTCTTCAGCAAGTGGTGTTGAGAAAGCTGGACAGCCTCATGAAAATCACTGAAGTTAGAACACACCCTCACACCACACACAAAAATAAACTCAAAATGGCTTAAAGACTTAACTATGAGACATGACACCAAAAAACTCCTAGAAGAGAACATAGGCAAAACATTCTCTGACATAAATTGTACCAGTTTTCTTAGGTCAGTCTCCCAAGGCAATAGAAATAAAAGCAAGAATAAACAGATGGGACCTAATCAAACTTATAAGCTTTTGCACAGCAAAGGAAACCACAAACAAAATGAAAAGACAACCTATGGACTGGGAGAAAATGTTTGCAAATGATGCAACTGACAAATGCTTAATTTCCAAAATATACAAAGAGCTCATACAAGTCAATAACAAAAAAAAAAAAAACCCAATCAAAAAATGGGCAGAAGACCTAAATAGACATTTCCCCAAAGAAGACATGCAGATGGCCAACAGGCACAAGAAAAGATGCTCATCATTGCTAATTACTAGAGAAATGCAAATCAAAACTACAATGAGGTAACACCTCACACCAGTCAGAATGGCCATCATCAAAAAGTCTACAAATAACAAACGCTGGAGAGGGTGTGGAGAAAAGGGAACCCTCCTACACTGTTGGTGGGAATGTAAATTGGTGCAGCCACTATGGAAAACAGTATGGCGGTTCCTCAAAAAACTAAAAACAGAGTTGCCATATGATCCTGCAATCCCACTCCTGGAGAAAACTAATATAATTTGAAAAGACACATGCACCCCAATGTTCATAGCAGTACTATTTACAATAGCCAAGACATGGAAACAACTTAAATATCTATCAACAGATAAATGGATAAGGAAGATGTGGTATGTATATACAACAGAATATTACTCAGCCATAAAGAAGAATGAAATAATGCCATTTGAAGCAGCATGGACGGACATAGAGATTATTATACTAAGCAAAGTAAGTCAGAAAGAGAAAGACAGATATCATATGATATCACTTATATGTGGAATCTAAAATATGACACAAATGAACATATCTATGAAACAAAAACAGACTCACAGACATAGAGAACAGACTTGTGGTTGCCAAGGGAGACGGGGTAGGGTAGGGAAGGATTGGGAGTTTGGGATTAGCAGATGCAAACTACTATATATAGAATGGATAAACAACAAGGTCCTACTGTATAGCACAGGGAACTAAATATATTCAATATCCTGTGATAAACCATACTGGAAATAAATATGAAAAAGAATATATGCACATATAACTGAAACACTGCTATACAGAAGAATTTAACACAACGTCGTAAATCAACTATACTTCAATAAAATTTTTTTAAAATTAGGGGAAAAAAAAGTTAGGGGAACTTCCCTGGTGGTCCAGTGGTTAAGAATCCACCTTCCAAGGCAGAGGATGCAGGTTCGATCCCTGGTCGGGGAACTAAGATCCACATGCCGCAGGGCAACTAAGCCCGTGCACTGCAACTACTGAGCTCGCGCGCCTCAACTAGAGAACCCATGTGCCGCAAACTACAGAGCCCATGCGCCGCAAAGAAGAGCCCACGTGCTACAACTAAGACCCAATGCAGCCAAAAATAAATTAAAAAGAAAAAAAAATTAGGGATTTCCCTGGCAGTCCAGTGGTTAAGACTCCACGCTTCCAAGGCAGGGGGCGCAGGTTTGACCCCTGGTTGGGGAACTAAGATCCCACATGCCATGCAGCCAAAATATTAAAAATGAGAAAAAACATTAATACACAGAGAAATGTACACAGCACAAGATCAAGAGGTGTTCTAACAGTTTATGAATACAGCCAAATGGTAACTAACCAGAACATTCGGTGGATGGCGTCTTCTGTTTAAGTGCCCAACGGAGGATGCCTTGGGTTCCTCTCTTGTCATGATAAGTACTTCTGAATTAATTACTTATTGGCTCCCGCTGACCTTCCCAAGCTGCCAGGCCACCCCTTCACTTCACGCAGCCCTTGCTCTGGCTGAATGCACCCCCCGCTGCTGCTCCGGGCTCACGTGCTCGCCCGCGATCCTGTGCCCACGCTGTCCCTCCATCCTAACGCCTCTCTCCACCGCTCTTTATCCAGCTCCACGCGGGGCACAGTTCAAAGGCCACTTCCCCCAGGGGGCCATTCTCATCGCCTTCACTGGAATTAGTGTTTCCCTCCTCGGGACCCCCTGCAGACCCTTCCTGCCATCCTTGCTGGCACTCAGAACTTCCCAACTTGCATTTCAGTTCTTTATGTACATTCCTTCCATAAATGTGTGAGGCGAGGGACTCTCGTAGTCACCCGTTTCCCTCTCAACCCACTGATTCTAGATTAAAAGGGGAGTATCTGAAGCGAACCCTACAGTCCATTTGCCCGACCCCATTATCTCCAGCCCTTCAGCACATGAGACGCAAAAAATGACTCCTTGCTGTGTGAGTGACTGATGGACAAGTCCTCAAGGCTGGGTCCTTGGAACCTGACTCATTGCTTCCCTGGAAATGATATGGGTTGAACTGTGTCCCTGAAAAGATACATTGAAGTCCTAACCCGGGTACCTGTAAACATGACCTTATTTGGTCAAAGTATGGTCTTTGCAGTTACGATGAGGTCATTCGGGTCAGCCTTAATCCAATGACAGGTACTCTTATGAGATGGAAAGTTGGACACAGACACACAGGCAGGGAACGCCTTGTGAAGACACAAGAACGGACAGACAGACAGAGGGAAGGCAGCCATGTGCAGATGGAGGCAGAGATCAGAGGTAATGCTGCAACAAGCCAAGAAATGCCTGGGGCTCCCAGAAACTGGAAGCCACAAGGAACCCTCCCCTAGAATCTTCAGAGAGAGCACGGCTCTGACAACACCTTGATTTCAGGCTTCTGGCCTCACTGCGCCACCCAGTTTGGGGCACTTTGATACCGCAGACCTAGGAAACTAATACAAGACACAGCCATCCTAAACACTAGGGAAAAACGAAGAATAAGAAATGTACACCCATAAGGAGGTTTACGTATATATATTTGGGGAACAGAGCACAGTAAAATGTTGAGCAAGAAGACAAGAGAGTCATTTACGGTTAAAAAAGGAAAAGATGAAGGAAGGCCCCCTCTCCTTTAAAAGAACCTCTTTTCGGAAGTGCACCAAATCAATGTGGAAACCGCCACTGAGAGCAGATGAAAAGGCAGCCTTGGGAAGAGCCAAAGGAGGGAGGGCAGTTCGCTCCACACCCGAGGCTTAGAGACCCAGCTCGCTTAGAGACGCGTCTGAGCCCTGGAGCCGCCGCTGTGGATCCTGGCAAATCCTCCCTGGGCCTCAGCCTCCCCAGTGAAATAAACGGGAAAGAACTGACTCACTCAGTTACAAAGCAGAAAATACCACACCATTGTAAAGCAATTAGACTCCAATAAAAATGTTAAAAAAAAAAAAAAAAAAAAGTGACAGCTCCTGGGCGGTGCTGCTGGGATTACTGCAAGGTCAGGTGGGCGTGGACCTGGCACACAGCAGGTTCTCCAAACCGTCAACTGGGTTTGAAACCAGTGCATCAGGCAGAAAGAGCTTCACCCTGAAGCTGCCCCCCCCACCCCGATTTCAGCTCCGCACGCGCCTCCTTTCCAGCTCCTCCTCCCGGAGGGCTTGCCAGGCCCCGCCCTCACACAGTAAGTGAGTACGTATTTCTGTCATCCCTGAAACAACAGCTACCACTCCCCGAACACCAGGATGCATCAGGCCCCGGGCTGGGTGGTGTGTGTGTAGATCCTTCTCTACTGGGTACATGGTTACGGCTCACCTGAGGCCGGCAGGCAGGTACTCTCCCCACTTACAGACGGGAATGTGGGCTTGGAAAGCAAGAGGCAGAGCAGAGACTGCTGCCGAGGCAACCCGCACAGTCTCCCTCCCACACGGGGTGTCAACCGTCATTACACGCATCCCCCTTGTCAGGCGTCATCGACCCCACAGGGCAGGGGGTAGGTCACCCAGTACCCAGCCAGGGCCAGGCACAATGAGGGGGCTCAGGTACCACCTGTAGAACAGACTAAGGAACCAGCTGGCCAATCCCCACATTACGGAAGCCAGGGCTGACGCCTTCCCAACCCTAGGAAATACTAAGCCTTATCTATTTATCAGGTAAATAGATAAATACCTGATGTCAGATTGTTTTCCTGTGGCTTCCTCCTAAAATAGAAAAGAAAAAAAAAAGTGGAATTAGCGGTATTATGTGACGAACTTGACACGTTACCTCTCTACTGGTTCATATGAACTGACACCTCAGAATTTTAAGCCACAGGGTCAGCTACTTTCAAACTGAGCATGATAAAAACCTAATCAGGAAAAGCAGAGAGTGACGTGCTGGTCCTCATGCTGCCCACAGCTTGAAGTCAGAGTGGGCTGTCACTGCCTCACGCATGTCAGCCTCGGAAAGCCATCCTAAAACCAGGCAGTGGCTGGTTACTTCCAGAACACCGTGGGTCCCACTCCTGGGGCAAGTGGGCAGGATCTTCACAAGCTTGAGAACAGGTTTCCGCCGGGACATCCCTGGGCATCCGGGCCACCGATAGTGTAGTTTCTCATCCATCCACTGGGCACCGACAGCCACTCCGTGCCAGGCGGGTGACGGGAGACGGAAAGCCACCCGGGGCCAGGTGCTCCTGGACAGTCCTGATCCAGCGAAGGCAAGAGACGCGTTCAACCAGCGGCAGCCCCGGCGGCAAAGTGCTTTAACGACCTAACAAAATCCAACCTCAGTCCTGGGGAGGAAGTAACCATCAGTCCAGTCCAGCAGCAAATCATGCCCACTCCACCCCCAGAAAATTCCGGATCCGTCTGTGCCTCTCCCCAGCATCCCCACAACCCAGGCCACAGCTGGCTTCCTTGGCCCCATTCTCACCCCACGGCAACACGTTCCCCACCCAGCGGCAGCCCAATCTTTTCAGACACAAAGCAGGTCTCGTCACTCCTCTCACAAGCCTGCAGCGGCTTCCCACTGCACTGAGAATAAACCTAGCAGCCCACCCATGGCCTGCAAGGCTGGCCCAGCGGGACCCGGGACCCCCATGCCTCTCGGGCCTCGTTTCCCAGCGCCCTTCCCACCTGTCTTCCCTCTCCAGGCGCCAGCCTCTGTCAGCTCCCCACACCCGCCAAGCAGCATCCAGTCTTAAGGCTTTGCTCTTCCCCCACACCTGGCCCTTTCTCCAAGGTCAGCTCCTCAGACTGGGTTTCCCAATCTCAATCCTCCCCCTTTACAGAGCTGTCACTTTACTTCTCCGTGGTGCTCACGTTGTACACAGTTGCTGAGTCGGCGCCAGCTCAAAGCATGGTCCGCGGACCGGCAGCACCCGCATCACACCTGGAGCTCGTTAGAAATACAAATCTTCCAGCTCCCCCCGTGCACACACAAGGGTGCACACATCCAGACTCTTTGGGAGCGGGGCCCAGGAATCTGTGTCTTAACAAGCTCTCAGGCAATTCTTATGCAAGTGCAAGTTTGAAAAGACCTGGCCTATGAGACTTCCCTGGTGGTCCAGTGGGTAAGACTCCATGCTCCCAGTGCAGGGGGCCCGGGTTCGATCCCTGGTCAGGGAACTAGATCCCGCATGCCTGCCACAACTAAGAAGTCCATATGCTGCAACAAAGATCCCGTGTGCTGCATGCAACGAAGACCTGGCGCAGCCAAAAATAAATAAATAATTTAATTTAATTTAATTTTTTAAAAAAGGGACTTCCCTGGTGGTGCAGTGGTTAAGAATCCGCCTGCCAATGCAGAGGACACGGGTTCGATCCCTGGTCCAGGAAGATCCCACATGCCGCGGAGCAACCAAGCCCGCGCGCCACAGCTACTGAGCCTGCGCTCTAGAGCCCGCGAGCCACAACTATGGAGCCATGCGCCACAGCTACTGAAGCCCGCATGCCTAGAGCCGGTGCTCCGCAACAAGAGAAGCCACCGTGATGAGAAGCCCGCGCACCTCAACGAAGAGTAGCCCCCGCTCGCCACAACTAGAGAAAGCCTGTGCACAGCAACAAAGACCCAACGCAGCCAAAAATTAATTAATTAATTAATTATTTTAAAAAAGAAAAGACCTGGTCTAGTTCATGTATTTGGCTCCTTGGTGACTGTTTGTCTGACACAGATACGTCACATTGTGAGCAGCAGTGCTGTGCCACGTTATCTCCTGCTGAATCCTCAGCACCCAGAACAGTGTCTAGCAATAGCAGGCTCTCAACCAATACGTGACGAATTAACAAAAATAAAGACGTGAATTCCCTCCACACACACAGTCAAACAAGCACTGTTTGTGCCAAGCAGTGAAGTAGGCGTAGCCCAGCCCTACAGGGCCTGTAAGTCCCAAGGGGGAGACCCAGGAAACCATCACCCATAAACACTTCCACAGCTTTACCCTGGTGAGAAATAGGAGGCCGGGAGTTTAGCTGATTTCCGCCGAGCGAGGGAACATCTTGGGAAATCTCTGTGCCTACAACCCCAGGAGGACAGAGCTCTGCCAAGAGGCCTTTTACCTCCTGGAGTTATGACTACTCCCAGACAAAAGTTAGAACAACCTCTGAGGAGAAACAGTGGAGGGCGGGGGACTCACCCTCATGGGAGTCACTTCACTCTTCTGGGTCCAGCCATCGGAAAATGGGAGCAGTCTCTAACCTCATCCCCCTACCCCAGACACTGTGATCACTATCAGTTTCAATAAAGTCCCAGCTGGGCTTCCCTCGTGGCGCAGTGGTTGAGAGTCCGCCTGCCGATGCAGGGTACACGGGTTCGTGCCCTGGTCTGGGCAGATCCCACATGCCACAGAGCGGCTGGGCCCGTGAGCCATGGCCGCTGAGCCTGCGCGTCCGGAGCCTGTGCTACGCAACGGGAGAGGCCACAACAGTGAGAGGCCCGTGTACCACAAAAAAAGAAAAAATAAAGTCCCAGCTAGGCCAGGATCCTAGGACACTGCATTCTTTTCCAGCTAGTTAAGTCTTTTTTGAAAAGGCAAAAAAGAGCCATCTTTAAATAAAGTAACAATATAAATGACTTCACATCAGTGCCGTGCAGCATTAGGTCGCAGCTGTGTTACCCTGACAGTCTCCTCACCCCCATGCTCCACGTACCTGTTTACCAGTGCCTGTAACTCCCTGAGTGCAGGGCAGGGCCAATCTTTTTGTACTGCCACAACCCAGCACCCAAATGTGCTCATTAAATATTTCCTGAACAAAGAACAGCTTTGCAAACAAACCTCCAAACGGCTTACAACGACCAGATACTTTTAGGTCTAGAATGAATCCCCTGTAATGCCACAGCTACTCTAGGGGTGTATGACTACCACCACCCCACCCCCTCTAATGATGGGGAAACAGTCCCCCAGAGAGAGGTGAGCAGGGCGGGGAACACTTATCTCCTGTCTCCTGTCCAGAGCTCTAGCGACAGGTACACCGCGCCCTGCAAGATGCCAATAGGAACAATACAGATTGCAAATGAATGAAAAAGCCTAGGAACAATGAAATTCTGGGATAACCGATAATAAGAAGAATGCAATTACAAGGATCGAGCGGCACAAGTTAAGTCATAGGAACTCGGAGGAGGAAGAGGGGCACAGTGGTCAGCGCAGGCTTCCCGGGGAACGCGAGTCCAGCGAGCAGCATCTAAACCGCACCTTCGCGGCCCCGTAGACCAGGACCCACAATCGTTCGCGCATGCGCACTCGCCCACCCGGCACGGCCACACCCTCGGTCCCCGGAGGCGGCGGCCTCGGCGGCGGGGCCTCACCTGTGGGCGCACAGCGCGGAGGAGCGCCCAGAAACGCGGAGCACGGCGGCCCCGCGCCGCTGCCCGGCCCCGCCTCCAACCCCACTCGGCGCTCAGAGGAGGACGCGGACCGCTACCCGGCGCGGACCGGCTCTACTTCCGGGGCGGTGCCCTGGCAACCGAAGACGCGGCCTTGCCAGCGCCGCGACTGATTCCGGGGTCAGACTTTCCCTGTCGGTCTCTACACCGCTATGCCGGTGGCCTGCTACGCCTGGCGCTGAGATCCTACGAGGAGTCATGCGTCCACCCCCGGGAGCCTTGCAACCTTCAGGACCCAGAAATGAGGTTGCGAGGGGTCGGGATCGAGCCTGATAGTGGGAGGTAGAGCAGTATGATGCCTGGGGCCCTGGGTCCAGTCGGCTCTTTATCCCCTCTGCTGCTCAGCTTCAGTATCTGTAAAACTAGGACTGTTCATAGCACCTCCCTAGTGCTATTGTTGTAAGGATAACAAGTTGTGCTCAGCAACCAGTAATCAATAAATGGCCTACTCAAAGGTAACCTCATTGATGAAGTGTTCCCTGAAAGTGGGACAGGTTTAGGTCCTCAAACTAGATTTTTAAAACGCCTTCTGTTAGGAAGAGGCGGCCTAGCCTAGTGAGAAATTTAAAACTGAAGCCAGGGGAATTCCCTGGCGGTCCAGTGGTTAGGACTCCGCGGTTTCACTGCCGAGGGCGCGGGTTCAGTCGCTGGTTGGGGAATTAAGATGCCACAAGCCGTGCACGCGTGGCCAAAAAACCCAGAAAAACAAGCCAGGCCTAGATTGAATCCTCACTTCAAAATCTACTAGCTTTCTGGCTTTTGGCAGGTCACCGTCACTTCTCTTGCCACAGTTTCTTGTCTGTAAATGGAACAGCAGCACCTATATTGAAGAGTTGTTGGGAAGATTATTTTTTTAAAAAAAGGCACAAATACTTGTTGAATTAATACAAAATAAAAGAGCATGTACCCCAGACATCTGTCAGCCATGAAAATGTACTTGAAGGCAGCAGAAAAGAAGAGACACAGAATTTACATTCCTGCTCTGTTACATTCTAGGTGTCTGGGCATGGGAAAATCCCAGCCTTTTTTTTTTTTTTTAATAAATTTATTTATTTATTTACTTACGGCTGCATTTGGTTTTTGTTACTGTGCGTGGGCCTTCTCCAGTTGCAGTGAGCGGGGGCCCTCTTCACTGCAGTGCATGGGCTTATCACTGCGGTGGCTTCCCCTGTCATTGCAGAGCACGGGCTCCAGGCGCGTGGGCCTCAGTAGTTGTAGCACATGGGCTCAGAAGTTGTGGCGCACAGGCCCAGCTACTCCGCGGCATGTGGGATCCTCCGGACTGGGGCTCGAACCCACATCCCATGCATTGGCAGGCGGATTCCTAACCACTGTGCCACCAGGGAAGCCTCTAGCCTCTTAATTACATTTTTTTCATGGAGAAATGGGAATAATGATCTCCATCTCTCAAGGGTGCAAAAGTGTTTAAATTCCTAGGTGAATAGCACCTAGGAAGATGTTTAACATGTCTTACCATGTCCTGCCCCTGTGCAGAGTACATGCCACTCCAAACAGCATCACCAGCAGCCAAAATACCAGAAGGCTTAGGTGCAGGCAGTGGGAGGAGACCAACAGCACAAGAGCAAATAGTAGGAAAAGTTCTAGCCAATGTGAAGAATTAACTGGGAGCTAGGTGGTCCCAGGAGAAAGACAGGAAACTAAGAATCTCAATGCTAATCTAATCATGTAAATCTAGTTAAAAAGTCTTTAAGGGGCTTCCCTGGTGGCGCAGTGGTTGGGAGTCCGCCTGCCGATGCAGGGGACACGGATTCGTGCCCCGGTCCGGGAAGACCCCACATGCCGTGGAGCGGCTGCGCCTGTGAGCCATGGCCGCTGAGTCTGCGCTCCGCGATGGGAGGGGCCACAGCAGTGAGAGGCCTGCGTACCGCAAAAAAAAAAAAAAAAAAAAGTCTTTAAGGACTTTCCATTGCCATCAAGGTAACATCCAGACTCCTTAATATGTTATTAGTTTTAATGTAGTTACAATCTGTTAGGGCTTCCCTGGTGGCACAGTGGTTGAGAGTCCGCCTGTCAATACAGGGGACACGGGTTCATGCCCCGGTCCGGGAAGATCCCACATGCTGCCGAGCGGCTTGGCCCGTGAGCCATGGCTGCTGAGCCTGCGCTTCCGGAGCCTGTGCTCCGCAACGAGAGAAGCCACAACAGTGAGAGGCCCGCGTACCGCAAAAAAAAAAAATTTGTTAACCTTTTTCCTGTATCGTATCTCAGTTTCCTGTTGGGCCTAGAAAGATCCATCTTCACAAGTTGTAAAAACATAACTTATAAGAGGCCAAAAATACAATCAACTAAGTTAAATGATAAACTGAAAATGTGTCCATCATCTGACAAAGCATTAGTTAATATCCACAATATACAAAGAGTTTGCACAAATTGATAAGAAAAAAATACAAAAATTGGCAGAAGTGATGGAACCACAAATTCCAGAGCAGAAGGATAAAGAAAGATGGTAAGTAAAAATATGAAAATATGCCCAATTCACTAAAAATTAAGGATATTAAAATGTTTAATGAGGTATTTTTTACTGACAAAATTGGCAAAAATTTAAGATATAGTTACAACTAATGTTAGAAAGGATATGGGAAAAAGCACTCACATCCACTACTAATAGAAGTGAATATTAGCATAGCTTTTAGAAGGCTGGCAATTTGGCAATATTCATCAGACTTTTAATACATGTTTAATTATATACTCTTTTTTTTTTGCATTACGTGGGCCTCTCACTGTTGTGGCCTCTCCCGTTGCGGAGCACAGGCTCCGGATGCGCAGGCTCAGCGGCCATGGCTCACGGGCCCAACTGCTCCGCGGCATGTGGGATCTTCCCAGACCGGGGCACGAACCCGTGTCCCCTGCATCGGCAAGCGGACTCTCAACCACTGCGCCACCAGGGAAGCCCTAATTATATACTCTTTAACCTATAAATCCCAGTGTTAGGAGTTTATTCTATAGAAATTCTCTCACAGGTAAACAAAGATATGTGTACAATAGCATTTAAAGCAGTATCATTTCTCATAATTAAAAATTGGGGGCTTCCCTGGTGGCGCACGGGCTTCCCTGGTGGCGCAGTGGCTGAGAGTCCGCCTGCCGAGGCAGGGGACACGGGTTCGTGCCCCGGTCCAGGAAGATCCCACATGCCGCGGAGCGGCTGGGCCCGTGAGCCATAGCCGCTGAGCCTGCGCGTCCGGAGCCTGTGCTCCACAACGGGAGAGGCCTCAACAGTGAGAGGCCCGCGTACCGCAAAAAAAAGAAAAAAAAAAATTGGAAAAAATATAAATGTTTTTTAGCAGAAGTCGTATTGGCTAAATTAAAGTTCATCAATTTAATGAAATAGTATTTACCTATTAAAGGGATAAAGTGGATCTACGTGTGCTGACCTGGAAACATATACATAATATATTAAATGAAAAGTGAAAATTACACAACTTTGTATAGTATGATTTTAGAAATCATTAATATGTATATGCATTATATATAAGAGGCATAAAAAAAGCTTGAAAAAAGATATGCAGTTACTGTTAAGAGTCATTCTCTTCAGGAGTTGGAATAGAAAGTACTTTCTCTTCTTATAGCCTATATTTTTTATTGTCTGAATTTTTTAGTAGCACAAAATTATTATTTAAAAAATTTTTAAAGCTTCAATAAAATAAAGTTAAAAAACAAACTTTTGGGACTTCCATGGTGGTCAGTGGTTAAGAATCGCCTTCCAATGCAGGGGATGCAGGTTCAATCCCCGGTCGGGGAACTAAGATGCTGAGGGGCAACTAAGCCTGTGCACCACAACTAGTGAGCCCACATGCTCTGGAGCCCATGCACCACAACTTCATTGTATTGCAATGAAGAGTCCACCTGCCGCAACTAAAATAAAAATAAAAAATAAATTAATAAATAATAAAAATAAATATTTTTAAAAATTAAAAAAATAAAATAAAAACCAAACTTTTTTCCATTTTGAAACAGCGGACTGAACATCTTTTCACACCCCAAAATCTCACTGAAATGGCAGAAGAAGAAATAGAAAAATACAATAGAAAATTAACTATCCAGGAATCTGAATACCAAAAACATGCAAATAAAGGAATTTCTCTAAAAGGTTTTGTTTTAAGATCATCTGTTTCTGGGAACTCCCTGGTGGTCCAGTGGTTAGGACTCGGTGCTTTCACTGCTGGGGCCGGGTTTCCATCCCTGGTTGGGGAGCTAAGATCCCGCAAGCCCTAAGGCACGGCCAAAAAAAAAAATCATCTGTTCCGAAATCATGCCTTTGTGGCTATTGAGGATCCGTTTGCCATTCTGCGTTATCACTGGTGTTCTTAGCTCCACCAGGCAGGCAAGAGGGATTGCCCATATGGGGCACTCCCATCTTCCTCACATGGGCAGAAGGACTCAGGCACAAGGGGAGATGTCACCTTGGGGTATCACAGCACAAGTTATGGCAGATCCCAGTTTATACATTTTGAAGGATAACCATTGTATAAAGTACTGAACTGCAATTGTTGGTCGTTAAATTCTTTTCAAAGACACATCTCCCTTTTGGTGTTAAGTTAGTTGAACTACAGACTGCATAAGTGATCATCTGCTAGAAATCCATGACATAGTTGGAAGACTAGTAGAAATATTCCCAATAGACAAAAAAAAAAATGAGGAATTCCTGGAAGATGAGATAAGAACAGATAAACGGGCAACCCCAATAAAAATGAGGACAAATTCTCCCCAACATGCAAAAGAGAGAAGTTCCACCCAAAATCAGTTTTCTGAACAAAACTCTGAAATTACCCTGAGATAAGAAGCAGTGACATGGACAGTTGGCCAGAAAATTAAGTAAGGTAATCACTGGTCGGTCTTCTTAGAGAGCAGTCCTCTGACACTTAGGATAAATCCATGTGTCTTAGTCCATTTGGGCTGCTAGAACACAAAAACACCAGCGACTGGGTGCCTTCTAAACAAAACATATATTTCTCGCCATTCTGGCACCAGCAGATTCGGTGTCTGGTGAGGGCTTGCTTCCTGATTCATGGATAATCATCTTGCTGAGTCCCCACATGGCAGAAGGAGTGAGGGAGCTCTCTGGCGGCTCATACAGGCACTAATCCCATTCATGAGGGCTCCACCCTCATGACCTAATCACCTCCCTAAGGCCCACCTCCTAATACCATCACATTGGGGATTAGGATTTCAGCACAGGAATGAGAGGGTGGGTGGGGTCGGGGGTGGTGAGGGGAGACATAAACATTCAGTTCAGTCCGTGAACCTTGAGAATAGTTCATAAAAGAGAGAGTTCAGACACTCAGCCAAAAACATTAAAGACCAAGAACATTCAAGAAAGGCACAAAATTCAGCAAAAGGAAAATTGAATGCCAAGGAAACAGTTAACACAGTTAAAATACTAGATCAAGAGTCAGCAAACCACTGGCCGAATCCAGCCCACTACCGGCTCCAGAAAGCTAAGAATGATTTTTACTTGTGACCGTTTGCAGCCGATTTGTTAGGGAACACATTAACTTTGGACCCCAATTAAGTGAAATTATCTCCCCTCCTGCCCCCCAAAGAAATCCATTCTTCTCATTAGTAGACCTGTATTATAAAAAATATTATGCTCAATTGTTATTATATTTTTATTTCATCAGTTTAAAAGTTGTGAATTTTTTAAAAAAAACAATGAAAAGCTAGGAAGAATATCAAATAAAACTTATATCAGCAAGAAAAATAAAGAAATAAAAATTTAAAAGTTGTGAAAATGTGTGGAAATTTTAAGTGGCAGAGCCTGGATTTGAACCTAGGAAACCTGATCGTTCACACTACTGCCTCCCTGAAAAACAAAGAGCCGCCTTCTGGAGAGACGGCTGCACTTTCAAGGTGACGCTCTGAGTTTTGCTTGCGGGCATTCCGGAAACCTCCGCACAACCCCTCCCTGGCCCGTGGAGCTCTTTGCGCCCATCATTATTTACGTTTAGCGCCATCTAGTGGAGCCAGCGCTAATCTGGAGCCCGACTGGCTGGGTTCACACCCCACTGCTGACACTGGTCCCTCCTTGGTTCCCGGCCTCAGTCCTTAAACCCAGAATGTGAATGGGAACGGGAGGATCACAGATGGTGTGTTTACCGCTGGCTCATAGTAGGTGTTCAATAAACACTGTTTCCCGCATGAGACGTTCCTTCGATGGCTGGTTTCTGAAGCTGGTTCCTTGGGGCCACGGTCTGCCGGGGGAGACTTGAAATACCAACTCAGCGATGGTCGGGGCCCCATCTTAGGGTGATATGGCCCAGCCCCTTACCAGCCTCTGCTGTCTGTGGCCCTCTCCTCCCTTGGCAGGTGGCCCCACTCCTCCTCAACCCCCAGGGAGGGGTGCTGTTGTCGTGTGGCCCCCATACCCTTCTCCACCCCCAACACGGCACATCCTTCACCAACCCTTTCTGAACGAGGTTGATGGCAAGGTCTGTCCAGGTGTCTTTTTCACTAAGAATCACCAGCCTCCCATTGGCTGAGGGGCAGAACCAGCTACATAATTTGTAGGACGCCATGCAAAATGAAAATGCAGGTACCCTTGTTCAAAAATTATTAGGAATTTCAACACAACTACAGCAGCATTAACCAAGTGAGGGACTGATCTGAGCTCAGGGGCCCTGTATGGCTGCCCAGGTTGCAGGCCCATGAAGCCCGCCCCTGCTTTGTGCAGGACACCACCCTAAGATCTTAGCCGGAAATCCCCTCATTACACCCTCTCAAGGACCCTGCTTGGTGAGTAGTGTTATCTCATATATTTTTTTAATGTGGTAAAATACACACAGCATAACATTTACTATATTTTTTTTTTTTTTTTTTTTTGCGGTACGCGGGCCTCTCACTGTTGTGGCTTCTCCCGTTGCAGAGCACAGGCTCTGGACGTGCAGGCTCAGCGGCCATGGCTCACGGGCCCAGCCGCTCCACGGCATGTGGGATCTTCCCAGACCGGGGCACGAACCCGTGTCCCCTGCATCGAAAGGCGGACTCTCAACCACTGCGCCACCAGGGAAGCCCTAACATTTACTATATTAACCATTTTTAAGTGTACAGTTCAGTAGTGTGATAAAGTATATTCACGTGGTTGCGTAACCAATCTTTAGAACTCAATCATCTTGCAAAACTGAAACTTTTCCCACTAAACACTAACTCCCCATTCCCCTCCCCCCAGCCCTGTTGACCACCATCTACTTTCTGTCTCTATGAATTTGTCTACTTCAGGTGCCTCACATAAGTGAAAACATTCAGAATTTGTCTTTTTGTGACTGGTTTATTTCACTTAGCATAATGTCCTCAAGTTTCATCCCCGTTGTAGCATGTGTCAGAATGCTTTTTCCGCTTTAAGGCTGAATAATACTCCATTGGATGTATTTATCATTTTGCTCATTCATTCATCAGTCAATGGACGTGTATTTGACTTGTTCCCACCTTTTGGCCATTGTGAATAACTCTGAACATGGGTGTTCCATATCTGTTCAAGAGTCTGCTTTCAATTTTTTTGGAGATATTCTCAGAAGTGGGCTTGCTGGATCCTATGATAATTCTGTGTTTCGTTTTTTGAGGGGTGTCTACACCATTTTAAGTTTTGAGGCACTTTATTTTAAAAAAGCTGGTACTCAAGCACATAAATGAATAAGAACTTAAAATTCATCATATGGGAATTCCCTGGTGGTCCAGTGGTTAGGACTCCGTGCTTAACATTGACGAGGACATGGGTTCGATCCCTGGTCGGGGAACTAAGATCCCCCAAGCTGCATGGCTCGGCCCCCCGCAAAAAAAGTAAAATTCATCATACATTTATTTCATTTTTTAGTTTGACCTTCTAGTAAATCTTTAGCATCACTGATCTTGGGCTGCTATATAAGGAGATCCCCCCTTGTCATGTGATTTAAAAGCATAGCTCGTTAATAAACATTTCTTATTTTTCCTTTATTGGCAGGAGGGCTTACACTAATTACCATGCTAACGCTGCTTCCCATTTTGTCATTTTGGGTTCAAACCCACCTCTGTAATAACCACCACAGAAGGCACATTTTGGTAGACTTTTAAAAACTTGTTTTACTTGAGGCTGCATGTGTTTCCTGGCTTGCAAAGCATAAGACAGCCTGCAAGGGCTTCCCTGGTGGCGCAGCGGTTGAGAGTCCGCCTGCCGATGCAGGGGACACGGGTTCGTGCCCCGGTCTGGGAGGATCCCACATGCCACGGAGCGGCTGGGCCCATGAGCCATGGCCGCTGAGCCTGCGCGTCCGGAGCCTGTGCTCCGCAACGGGAGAGGCCACAACAGTGAGAGGCCCGCGTACCGAAAAAAGAAAGCCTGCAAACCCTGCATCAGGAATGGTCAGTCCAACTGCTACCACTGTACTGGCCGTGGCTCCCCTGGCTCCACCCCGAGCGAGGTTCATCCCAGCCCAGAGGCCTCAACCACCCTGGCTACAGCATTTCATACCCCCGCCAACAGGGCACAAGGGTTCCAATCTGTCCACATCCTCACCGATACTTATTTCCTGTTGTTGGGTTTGTTTATTTATTTATTTAAATAGCAGGGATCCTAATGGGTGCGATATCCCCACTCTTTAATATGGTATCTGAAAAAAAAAATGGAATCTGAGGCTTCAAGGCACTAATTAACTTGCCCAAGGCCATGACGCCCATTACTATTATCAATCCAGCTGTGACTGGCACTGAATGACCTGCCTGACTCATGCTGCCTCCAAGGGCAGCTTGCCATTGTCAAGGTGCCAGCCAGAACCATTCAAGGATTTCCATGGAGCCCCAGCCCAGTTCCCTGAGGCCATGACGAACCTGCAATGGCGCCCAGCATTACTACAGAACCAGCACCAACCCACCACCCTGCTTAGGCTCAAGCCAGCCGGCTGGCCCTGCCCTGCAGGTACACAGACCTCTCCTCCCCCCACCTTACTGGGGTCCCTAGTACCCTCACCCCGGGCCCTTGCTGCGTGAGGCCAGAAGGCCAGAACCAAGATCCAGACCGAGCATCCGCTAGGGACTGAGGAAGGGGCTGGACACTGGAGCCCAGCTCTGGTTCTGTCACACCAATTTCTGGCCCCAGGGTGAGGGTGGGGGGAGGGGAGCTGCCTGGCCTGGGGCCAAAGGGGTAGAGTCCCTGTGGGCTGAGAAATGGGTGAAGAGGGGGCTTCCCCGGTGGCGCAGTGGTTAAGAATCCACCTGCCAGTGCAGGGGACACGGGTTCGAGCCCTGGTCCGGGAAGATCCCACATGCTGCGGAGCAACTAAGCCTGTGCGCCACAACTGCTGAGCCTGCGCTCTAGAGCCCGCGAGCCACAACTACCGAGAGCCTGCGTGCCAAAACCACTGAAGCCCGTGCGAGAAGCCCACGTGCCGCAACAAAGAGTAGCCCCCGCTCGCCGCAATCAGAGAAAGCCTGCGTGCAGCAACCAAGACCCAACACAGCCAAAAATAAAAATAAATCAATTTTTAAAAAAAAGAAATGGGTGAAAAGGGAATTCCCTGGCGGTCCAGTGGTTAGGACTCCGTGCTCTCACTGCCGAGGGCCTGGGTTCGATCCCTGGTCGGGGAACTAGGATCCCATAAGCTGCGCAGTATGGCCAAAAAAAAAAGGGTGAGAACAGACCCTCTTGGGAAAACCCCTCAGGAGTAGCCTCTTTCTTGGTACTGTGGTTGCCCAAGAGTGGGTCGTGGCTCTGTTTAGAAGGCAGCACCGGCGTTAGTAAACAAACATTGTCTTTATCATTTGAAAGATAATTACGGGGCCCTTACCCCAGGCTTGGCTTCAGTGGGACAAACACAGGTCCCTTGGCGGAGAGGGACCATTAGCGCATAAGCGAATAAGTACTTATGTACTATTTGTGGACAAGAAATACACACAGGCCCTATGGCGCCAGTGATTTCTGACCTCTGCAACCTGTTCCGGCTTCCTCCATTTCACTCCTTTGTCTATAAGTTTCTCCTGTCACTTCCTCTCTTCCCTTTTTTTTTTTTTTCCTCACTAGCATGGCTTGAGGGATCTTAGTTCCCCAACCAGGGATCGAACCCGTGTCCCCTGCAGTGGAAGCGCAGAGTCTTAACCACTGGACCACCAGGGAAGTCCCATCTCTCCTCCCTTTTTTTCAAAATCGGTGGTGAGTCTACTCTGGGCCAGGCCCCTTGTGGACTTGTCCTTCCCCTCACCCTCCGCCGCGCTGCTCCCCACTCAGGCAGAAAACACAACCCCGAGCACCTTGGTTTCGCATCTCGTGCCCGTGTCCCAGGCCTGGCCCTGAATGCCCTGTGGTCCCGTCCAGAAGCCCGGGCTGCGGGACCAGGGCCCAGGCTCCCCATCCAGCCCCCAAGCCAGGGCTGTCACAGGGTAGCTGAAAGAGGGGTAGATCCGCAAGCAGGTGGCGGGGGACACATGGCTGCTTCAGGCTTCAGCCGTGTCCCAGCTACACGCCCCAGGCGGCTCATGGACCCAGCAGAGGGAGGAGAGAATCCCCAGGGCTTTGAGTCTGAGAGGGAGTTCAGAGGTCAGAATGCCTGTCACCGCACAAAGTGGATGTACAGACAGCTTCTGGAAAGAGCCTTCCATGCCCAGAGCCAGTGGGCGGGTGAGGGCAGCTCCTCAAAGAAAAGCCACCTGGGTTGTGGGGGGCGCTTCTTCAGGGCCCAGCTCTCTTCTGTGCCCACGGGAGCTCTCCCTTGGTCTTCATGCTGGGCTCCCCCCACTGTCCCCCAGCCGGGGTCAGGTGTTCAGGCCTTCTGCCAGGTAGCGCTGAGTAGGTGTTCAGTCAGTGATAGAGGAAGGAGCCGCCCCACCACAGGCTGTGGCTTTGGACGCCTAAGCTGGGGTGCTGGTGCGGGTCTCTCCTCTTTCAAATGGAGTTACTAGTAGATAACGAACCAGCTTAGGGGAATGGGCGCTGTGAGGATTAATGCAGGGGAGGGTATCGAGGACAGTCCAGGCACAGAGGGCAGTTTCTATCATTACTGTTGTTGTTACTGTTATCCATCATTAATGAAAAAGAAGCCCTCAGATGAGGATCACATGCTGTGTGTGTGTGTGTGTGTGTGTGTGTGTGTGTGTGTGTGTGTGTGTTCGCCCACAGCAGGACCCAGGTTTGGAGAGTTGGGATGAGGGTCTGGAAGGGAAGGGACTAGAGTCTAGACCTTCTCTACCAGACAGATCTCAGATTCCTGGGGAATCTGCCCTTCCCTCCCTCCCCACCCCTGCAAAAGGGCCCCAGCACAGACACAGAAGCCCCCGAGGGAGACCGGGCTGATCTTCCCAAGACTCAGGGTCCTGCACGCCCCGCATGCCCAGTGCCCAGTGCGGCTCAGGAATCAAGCCCTTGCAGATGTTCTTGCCTCAGCCTCCCCCATATGGCCCAGGCGAGGGCCACTGAAGGATGGAGGGAGTTGGCAGGTGCCAGAGGGATTTGAGCCCAGGTCTGCGGGACTCCGCATCTGGGGCTCTTTCTTCCATAGTAGCTGGCGGCAGGGGGACTGTGGACAGACAGTTCTGTGAACTATGGAGGCTGAGAAGTGGGGATACAGGTAAGGGAGGCTCAGGGAACCCATTTATGGGGCCGACCAGGACCAGTCCCCTGTGTGTCCCCACTGCCTGCCTGTGTCTGCTCGTCTCTGTGCCCCATGGAAGGTGACCAGTAAGGACTGGGAAGACAAGGCCTGAATCTTGATCCTTTTCTTCAGGTCTGAGCTCGGGTCTACAGGCTCCTTTCTGGGCCTCGGTTTCACACCCCATAGTGTCTGTGCACGTGGCCTTGCAGCACTGCCACTGGAATTCAACAAACTGGGTAAGGTGCACGTTCCCGAATTTATTTTATTTATTTATTTTTTAAAAATATTTATTTCTTTCTCCTTTCTTTCTCTCTCTCTCTCTCTCTCTCTCTGCACTGGGTCTTAGTCACGGCACCCAGGATCTTCATTGCTGCGGCATGCGGATTTCCTAGTTGCAGCATGCCTGCAGGATCTAGTTCCCTGACCAGGGATTGAACCTGGGCCCCCTGCATTGGGAATGCGGAGTCTTACCCGCTGGACCACCAGGGAAGTTCGCGGACCCGAATGCAATATGCCCTCGTCCCTCCCTCCAGCCCATCGCACCACACGCTTTACCCCCACTCTCCGAAACTCTACTGCTGGCCCCTGTTTATAGACTGAGGGTGTGGGGAGGAAAACATCTGGAGGTGGCCGACAGGGAGGGCTGGTGTTGGTAAGGAGGTCATAGAAAAGTTCCTGCCAACGAATTAAGCTACCCAGCCTCCCGTGGGAACATGAGAACGGAAGCCCCGTTCACACCAGGGTCTCCACATCATCCCTCTGTGGCCTTGGAGGCTGACACCGTTATCCCTGTTCAGCACAGACGGAACCTGAGGCTCATGGAGGCAAGGAGGCTGGCCCAGGCCCCGCAGTTCTCCTGGGGCCCACACGGACCTGGGCCACGTCCCATAGAAAATGTGCAAGGACATTCTGGCCCAGGCAGACATTTGGTCCTGAAAGGGCTGCACTAGGTTTCATTTCTTCCCTCAGATCCAACAATCCCACCCTCAAAGGCACTGGGGTATCAGAGGACTCAGACCTCTACGCCATTGGCTGGATAGTTTTTCCCAGTTCCAACCAGTCCTTTAGATGCTGAGTCCCCTGAGGGCAGGGGCTTTGGACACCCTCTGTTGTCCCGAGTCATGCTGCCAGGGGAGATGTAAGATTCCAGTTAGGAATGAACGAATGAGGGACCTTGAAGCTGGACGTCAGTCACACCTGAGTTCAAACTGGAGTTTTATGGTAGACCCGGCCTGTTGCTGAGCCTGTCACCTTGCTCGTCTGGGAACTGGGATCATAAAACACGCTTCCCCAGATTATAGAAAAAAGAAATAAATGCTGCAAGGGCTTCACAGGCTGTGCACGCCAGCCCAGCACAGGCAGCTAAGCATCTGTTTCCAACCTTGACCAGGTTCCAAGCCGGGGCCTCCTCTCCAGAATTCTCCTTCCCCTGAAGCGCATTCGACTCACTGACGGCTCAGCCCAGTCCTTGCGGGGACGAGTATGTCCTGCCACCTGGCGGGGCTAGCAGCTCCCTCCCTTCTGAGGCCAAGGGCCAGACTAGCCTTTTCTGTCAAACGCCCACACTTCAGCTTTCCGATCTCCACACCTTTGCTCACGCTATCCCTTCTGCCCAGAATAGCCTTATGTGAAATACCTGGGTCAGAGAACACATGCATCTGGCGTGTTTTGAGACGCTGACCAAGCTGCCCTCCTAAGAGGCTGCATTCAAGTGTATTCCCAAGAAGTGCCCAAGAAGACAGTGTCCCCACAGCTTTGCCAGCGCTGTGTGCTATCAAAGGCTTAGATGTTGGACAGTATCATTATTGCTTTATTTGCACTTCTTTTGTTATTAGTGGGGATATGGGAATACATACACTTCCTCAGAAAAAAGGACAAGGCTTTAGATTTTTTTTTTTTTTGCCTCACATTATGGCTTGCGAGATCTTAGCTCCCTGCCCAGGGGTTGAACCTGTATCCACGGCAGTGAAAGCACAAAGTCTTAATCACTGGACTGCCAGGGAGTTCCGCTGAAGAACTTTAAATACAAGGAAATTGTTTCCTGGAAATTCCTTAGCAGTCCAGCGGTTAGGACTCCACACTCTCACTGCCAAGAACCCAGGTTCCATCCCTGGTCGGGGAACAAAAATCCCACAAGCCACACAGCACAGTGAGGCCAAAAAAAAAAAAAAAAAAGAAAAGAAAAGAAAGAAAGAAATGATTTCCTGTGAGAGAAACCATCCCCAAATGCTGTCTCCAGGTCCTCCTCGCTCTTCCAGGCAGGAGAAGGGGAGTTGAGAGAGTGGTAATTAACAGTCATGAGACAGGGAAACCCAGGGCCTGAAATGAGAAACTGGCTCCTGAGTCGGGTGCACCATTTCACCTGCCTGGCCTCAGTTTCCTCCTCTGTAAAGTGGGACCTTCAGTTCTTAGCCTGGAGGGTTGTTGTGAGGATGAAAGGGGATGGCGAAGGGGAAATTCACTTATCTGTGAAACAGATGGCTACTGAGGGCCCAGCATGTGGGGTACACGGCCTCCCGTCTCGGGGTACAGACCAGGTCTTCCTAGGGGCTTCCTCCCCCAGAGCAGAGGTGTGGACAGCAGCTCCCGCTGACACCATGGCCAGCCGTCCCTGCTGAGTGCCGGCTGAGGGAGCTGCTAGGACTGCTGTTATTGTTTTGAAAAACTCTGCTATCACGCTGATAAACTCGGCTGTCAGAAGGGATGTTATTTCTGGGTGAAAGGAGATTCTGCAGGACTGGGGCTCCTTCCTGCCGGCGCCCACGTGGGCCTCGTCCCTCCCGCCAGACTCAACTTGAGCGATAACCTGGGCCTTGAGTCTGCTCCTGGCAGAGGACAATGGTGGCCGCCACTGCAGGATGTCCACAGCCTGCTGTCCAGGGCCTCTACAACGCTTCAGGAGCACATATCACCCCCTCCCTGACCCCGGATTCCTGGAATTGTCTGACCGAGTAGAGGCTGTTCTCTGTCCCCCTGACAGGCTGCATGAGATTAGGTTATTTTGGTCACACGGGCCATTTAGTCTTTTGGCCCCAGCGCGCGTCTATTAAATTGTCGTGGCTCTGAGCTGAGCGACCTGGCTGGTTAGGCCTCACAGTCTGCTCTGAAACGTGCTGGCTCTGTTTTCAATTGCGATAGTCTCCTTGTCACCAGCACAGCTGGCCCCTCTGGCTCCACCGTGGGCTCAGCCTGCCAAGCACCCCTGGGAGCTGTAAAACTGGGTCTTGATTAGAATCCTCGCTCTTGGCCGTCTCAGGTCTGATCATTGTGCTTTGTCTTATTACACTTTAGTTTGTAGTATCAAGTGTTCATTCACATACCCAAAAGTGCACAAATCTGAAGCATTCACCTCGGTGCATATTTACAGGTGTAGGTACCCCTGCGACCACCATGCATATCAGTCCAGAAAGTTCCCTCACGCCCCTTTCCAGTCAATACCCATCCCACCTCGAGAGGTGCCCACTAGTCTCACGTCCATCATGTAGATTAGTTTCACCTGTTCTTGAACTTCATCTAAATGGATTCATACAGTATGTTCTCTCTTGTGTCTGACTTCTTTCACTGTTAAAAAGTTACTGTTTTGGGAATTCCCTGGCAGTCCAGTGGTTAGGACTCGACGATTTCACTGCCGAGGGCACGGGTTCGATCCCTGGTTGGGGAACTAAGATACCGTAAGCCGCACGGCAAGGCCAAAAATTAAAAAAAAAAAAAAAAAGTTACTGTTTTATGACCAGAAACATAATACATGTTTATGGCAAAAGTTACAAGTAATGTACAAGAGAAAGAAAAGACCAGTGAGTGATATCCACACCTGTTACCTAACCTTGACCTTCTAGTGTGTTCCTTACAGAACTTTCAAGGCAAATGAAAAACACTCTTCTACGTAAATCAATTCACATTATACTTATTCTACAACGTTTTTATCTCATTTAACACAGCACAGGTACAGATGTCCTTCCGCGTTAGTACATGTGGGTCTACCTCAGACTTTCACATTATATTCATTAAAAACGAGTCCCCAGGGAATTCCCTGGTGGTCCGGTGATTAAGACTCTGCGCTTCCACTGCGGGGGGCACGGGTTTGATCCCCGGTTGGGGAACTAAGATCCTGCAAGCCGTGTGGTATGGCCAAAAAAAAAAGAGTCCCCAGATCTGACCCACATTCAAGGAGAACAGAGCTGCCATCAGCTGAGACGGGGAGACTGTGGGAGATGTAAGTTTGGGGGAGACGAGTTTAATTTGGCTGCATTGGCCTGGAGTGCCTCTTACATATCAGGAAGGGAGATGGAGAAGCTTCTGTGAAGTCTACTGGTTGCCCACTTCTGTTCTCCACTGCTTTCCTGGGGGCCTTAGCCATCTGCTTCCAGGCCCCTTGGTCCCCGCTCCTGGTGGCGCTCTGCTCCTGGCCGGCTGTGGCCTCCCTCCAAGGCCGGAGGCTCTCCTGCATCAGGCGCCCCCGCCAGCTCCTCAAGTTCAGAGGCCCTCTGAGCTGGCCCGAGACTAGAAGGGGCCCAGTAGTTCAGCTGCCTGGAGCTTGGGCGGCACTGCTGGCCTTGGGCCAGCTCATTACAAGGGGTTTGCAACAAGCAGAAAATTTTAAGGGACCAGAAGGGCAGAAATCCATCTGCCTATTCATGGCTGTGAGGAGGCTCCTGCCAAAGCTTTGGGGGGGAATTGAGTCCCCCCAAAAAGGTGGCTGGGGTAACTCTCTTCTCTGGGTTTCCAAGATGTTATTCAAGCTGCCAAGAACCAGCCTTGACTTTCAAAAATCATCTTACTGCCACCGATTCTTGTCCCCAGGGGCCTCCCCAGGTGGCACCCAGGGACCCCACCCCACTCCGATGACTTCCTCTCCATCTCCACTGGCCCTCGGCCGGAGACCCACCACACACCAGGCACCAGTCCTTGGCCTTGACCTCAGTCACCCCCGCAGTCCCTGCGAGTTCTCGGAGAGGCCGAGTGCCCTCAGCTGTCACACAGCCTGGACTCCGGACCCTGAAGCCTGGGGTCCTCGTGGCTACACCGGTCACACAGCCTTGCCTGGCCCTGTGTAGAGTCAGTCTACACCTGCCTGGCAGCAAGTCTAGGCAGGGCTGGCCTGATCCAGGTCTCTGAACCCAATGCCCAGGGGAAACTGAGCCATGCAAAGGTTCAACTCCCCGGCCCGGGACCACCATCACCAGACTCCGAGAGGGACCAACCCCCATGGGCTCCTTGTGAATCCCCCCACCTTCCCTCACAGCTCCAGGGACAACCGTGTAAATGTGCATCCTCACCCCCTACATGGGGTCCTACAAGGAGAAGTGTCACCCTCCCCTCACACGCCTTGCTAAAGAAGAGAAGGAAGCCGTGAGCAATTTTAAAATGTCGTTCATAAAGCAGAAACTAACACACCACTGTAAAGCAGTTATACCCCAATAAAGATGTTAAAAAAAAAAAATGTCGTTCAAGGGGGAGAACTGTCTGCGCGTCTGAAAACCTAGGGAGGGACAGAGGGAGGAAACAGACCAAAAATAGACGAGCGTGTTGGCCCCACAATGCTCACCCTCAGGCATTCGCTTGCTCTGCAGGTGTTTACGGAGCACCTACTACATGAGCTGTGAACAAGCCAAGTCTGGCTTAGTCTCAGTGGGGGGCAGGGAGTCAGGCAATAGACGAGTAAACAGGTAAATACATGTGCAAAGAGCAGAAGGTGCCGTGAAGGAAGATAAAGCGAGCGGGGAAGAGGGGGAGCAGTAGCCCCACCAACCACTGGGTGACCGGAACAGTCATGATGTGTGAGTTGGGTGTCACCATCCCCGTTCCCCAGCAAGTGAGGGAGAGTGGAGCTCTGATGCATTAGGCCAGGGAAGGGAAGGTCCCGTCTCTCATCCCTCAGCATCCACACCTCTCTACCCTGCAGCTCAGCTGGCCTCTCTGAGCCTCAGTCTTCTTACCTGTAAAATGGGGATGTGATAAGGTTCCCAGAGGCTTCACAACAGCTCTGTCCGCAGAGGGCCTCACTAACTGGAGGACAGTGAGTATGGCTGGGTGTGGAACACAAAATAAAGGAGGCGGAGCTTTGGGGGAGGGGCAACCTGGGCACTGTTACCAGTTGGATGGAGGCTGGGGTTTCCCCGTTCAGGAGCCCTGGACATTCTCAGAGACTCCGGGGCATCATTTCCCCTCTAATACCTCCCCACATGGCTGCCAGATTCCAATTCCCAAAGGTCTATTCCCTCTTCTGCTCAGAGGCCTTCCATGGCTCCCAGGTACCCACAGGGCAATAAGGCCAAACCCACTTTTCTGTTCCAGTTGGAATCCAGCCCCTTTCCAGGGTGCCTTCAAATACCTCCTCCTCCAGGAAGCCTTTCCTGATATGTTTGCCTCCTCTCTAGGATCCCAGCTCTTAGTTTTCCCTCTCCTGAGCTCCTGTACTTCCTGCCTAAGCCCCACTGTGTACTCTATCCTGGTTCTGAGCTCCTGTACTTCCTGCCTAAGCCCCACTGTGTACTCTAGCCTGGTTCTGTCTCACTCGGAGCAAAAGGCGCTTGCTGCTGTCTCTGGCTCAGCTCCGGCCTGGGATGAGACCAAACATACTTTTCTTCCTCTTCTTGGAATAAAAAGTGATGTATTTCGGATACTAGCATAAGTTAATGTACTTCTGTATAGAAAACTGGGAAGATACAGAAGAACACAAGGCCAAACATTAAACCACCTATCACCCTTATGCCCAGAGACGATCACTATTCCCATTTTGCAGGACTGTATTTCCTTCTAGACTTTTCTACATGGATTTTTTTTTTAATGTGGGATTGTACTGGACACACTGATCTGTAAAGTGTATTTCATTTAATAAATGACGCATCTCCAAGATACAGTTTCTTTTGTGAATATGTCACTCTTCACCAGGTCTTTTGCTTTTTGTTTTTTTTTAATTTGACTGCACCGCGGCTTGCAGGATCTTAGTTCCCTGACCAGGGATCGAACCCACAACCTCGGAAGTGAAAGCGTGGAGTCCTAACCATTGGACCGATGGGGAATTCCCTCAAACTCTTCCGCAGTTTTTAATCCCTGTCTGCAATAAGAGCCTCTGGGTTTACCCATCACCTACTGGGTACCAGGCATCACGCTGAGGGCTTCCTGTGTGTTCATCCTCACAGCAGCCCTGGGAGGTGGGACATTTCACAGAGGATGGAACTGAGGCTCAGAGAGGCCCAAGCACTTACCTGACGCCACGCAAGTTTTAGGTGGCAGAGTCGGGATTCTAACTCAGGGCTGTGTGGCCCCGAAGTCCCAGCCCTCACCCACCAGGCTGCAGGTTCCCTCCCCAGAAAATGCTTTTACCCCAATTGCCATTTTGTTTCACTTCAGGGGGTTCACAGACTTCCTGAAGCCTAGCTACAGACCCCCAAATCAGACAGGTCAGAGAGACCTGGGTTCAAGCCCCAGCCCTGCAATCTCTTGGCTGTGTGGTCATGGACCTCTTAGGACCCATCTCCGAGGCTCGGTTTCTTCATCCGTAAAGTGAGGAGATCTACCCTTCAGGAGGCCACGCAGGGTACCTGAACTCACCCAGGCAACACGCCCAGCCCACCAGGCTCTCAACAGCCTCTTGTCCTGGGAAGGTATCCCCACAAGGTGTCCACCAGGTGGGCGTGGGTGGAATGTCACCGTGAGGTTGCTCTAGCTCCTGGCAAGAAGCTCAGGCCCAGCTCAGGAGAGAACCTCGAAGCCCTTTGATGGGTCCCTCCTGATATTACAAAGTCCCTGTCAAAGCTGGAGGATTTTCCAGGTAAGGTGTCCCAAGGCTGGGACAATAGTCTGGGATGGCACGTGGAAAGACAGCCATTTAAAACCTGCTCTGGCGTCTGGCTCCACAGGTGGGTCCTGGATGCCAAGGCCAGCACTTGGCAAACATGCTTGGCCAGCCCTCTCCCTGGGGCTCCCACCTGCCCTCTCCTCCCCTCCTGGGCCTTGGAGGAATGTTCTCATAGGAATGTTCTCATTTCTCTGCAAGGCGTCCTCACTTCTCTCAAGCCTTTGCAGGAAGGTTGCGTCCTCACCGAGGCTTCCCTTGACACCCTGGTTAAAAGACCCACCCCGCCCCCACTCTTCACACACTGCCTGGCTTTACTCTCCCTCCTTGAGTGCATGCTGTGTGCCCAGCTGCCCAGAGTTCTATTCTCCTGTCACTGGTTTCTCCTCCACTGTTTCCCCCACTTGGATGTGGGCCCTGTATTAATGCCATGAATGTGTCGTCTCTAGATCCCCATCACCTACCCCCCTGCCTGGCATATGGTAGGTGTCAATATTTGTTAAATGAATGATCAGAGAAAGTCACAGTCAGGACAAAACTCAACCCTAAGTTGGAGCAGAGGGTCTGCTGGGTCATGGATCCCTGAACTGCGGAGAGACATGGTCACGGCCTCGGCGGGAGGGCCTTGCCTGGGACTCGGAGGCTCCAGAGGCTCCGGAGCAGGCAGCTGTTCAGGAGGGAGGCTCCCAGGGAAGGAAGGGACTGCCCACGGGATCATGGTGTTTTCTGACAGCAGGATCCACAGCCTGATGGCCCTGGGACAGGCCAGCAAATCCCGATGGGGAAGGGGAAGGTGAGGCCCAGGAGGTTTGGAGGCCAGCCATGGAGGGTGGAAAGGACACTGCAGCAGGAGTAGGGAGACCCAGGCTTCAATCTGCTTCTGCTGCTTAAGGGCTGGGTGGTCTCGGGCAAGTGGCTGGCCTCCTTTTTCAGAGCCTCAGTTTCCTGATCTGTAAAATGGGTCCACAAGGTCTCTCTGGCCTGTACATGGACCCTTTGTGGGTATACTGGTGTCTGCAACATGGGACAGTGGCAGGAATTGTAGGTGATAATAGAAAGTGCTTAGACTGGGGTTGAGGGATCTGAGGAGATCCTGGCAGCTACTATTGTTATTGTTACTGCTATTATCGTTTGCCATCTAATCTTTTTTGGACTGATAGGAAGGCAAGGCCTTCTACAGGCCCAATTCCCATTCAAAAGGTTTTTGCTTCCTCCTGTCCATTTGATCTGCATATTATTTGGGGACCTTGCAAGGCAAATATTTTCACCCACCGCCTCCTTGGGCACTTCTATCCTCCATCTGTCCCTAAACTGTCCTCCTTGCTCCAGCTGTTCCACTAATGTTTACTGAATGCCTACTCTGTACCTGGCACCATGGCTTCAGCCTTGAGACCCCTCTGGAAGCATTCTTACACACATAGGTGAGACCATGCCATTGCTTCCCCTCTGAGTCTGTTTTCTCATCTGAAGAGTTGCTTTTGGAGAGAGGTCCCTATTTTGGAGGGCTCCTCCCTCTGCCTGTAAAGCACCCTGTGGCTATTAGCAGCCCAGGGAAATCCAGGAGTTGTAGGGCTTGGAGTCAATGTGATTTGGGAGGCCCTCAAAGAAAGGATTACAAAATCAGAAGAGGCCAGAAGAGAGGGTGGGAGGGGCCTTGAAGCTTAAACTCTGCTGGGAGTTTACTAAACATTTGATGATTATCTCCTCTGATCCTCCCTATAACCCTATAGGGTGGTGGGGGGGGGAGGGGGCATGCCGTCATCCCATTTCACAGATGAGAACAATGAAGGAAAAATCCGTATCAGTGTCATCACTCCAGAGGTGGGAAGAAGGGGTGAGGGGATCTCCAACAGGTAGCAAATGGCAGAACTAAGGGGAGGGGAGCTCCCCGGACACTGCTGTTTCTCTGTTCCAATAGGCAGCAGGACTGAGGTAAACAAGCTTTGTTTTGTTCCTGGGACAACAGCTACTTTGTAACCCCAGTGCTCTGCTCTGCATTCCTCTACCTCAACACACCCCAGCAATAACAGGTTGGGGACTTGAGACCCTACACCTCCTTAGCCCACCCCAGGGCTGGGTACCACCCAACCTGGACCTTTTCTGATTTCTCGTCCCTCCCCCGAGGCTTTGGGGGCCCTTCTCTGCCACCCATCTCCCCCTAGGCCCAGGAGCGCCAGAGCAGGGCGGGCTGCCCCCACTATGGCGGTGGGAATGGAGGTGTGACGGATGGTGCAGCTGGAAGGATGCGGGGTGGGAAGGAGTGGGGCAGGAAGACCCCAGGCTTTGGTGGAATGCTGCTGATGCTGTTTCTACAGAAGTTTGAGTCTTAGTTTTCACATTTGTGAAATAGGCTTAAAAACACCTAACGCCTGATGGTTGCCAGGACCTGGGGGAGGGAGGAATGGGGAGTCATTTTTTAGTGGTATACAGTTCGTTTTGAAAGATGGAGAGTTATGGAGATGGATGGTGGTGATGGTTGCACAACAGCATGAATGTATTTAATACCAGTGAACAGTACACTTAAAAATAGTAAAGATGGCAAATTTTGCTATGTGCATTTTACCACAGTTTAAAAAATTGAAGAAAAAAAAAAACCAAACAAAACCTAACTCCTGAAGCTGCCAGCACTAAGAGCGCCAATATTTGAACGCTGAACTCATGCTGTCATTTAGCAGGTCATTAAGTCCTCTTTGAGCCTCGCGGGCAAGAAAAAAGCATCAATCCCCTAGGAGTTCTTTGAGGATATAAAGATCCCGGAATACCCACCCAAATGCAGCCAGGGGATTCATCCACAAATATTCCCCGGAGCAAACCAGCGCACGCGACAAAACAAACCTGCAGACCGCAGGAGGCAGAAAGACAGTAAACAAGTAAACAGATCACACTTGTAGCAGCTCTGTTGCCATTCGGACCCGACTGGGTCCTGGAGTCCGTGCTATTGGCCGGGGAGGCGGCCCTGAGGGCGGGCCGGGGCGGGGCCCGGCGTTTTATATGGTCGCGCGCGCGGGCCCCTAGCCGTAGACAATACGCCTCCCGGCTCGAGAACTGCGGCCGCCGCCACCGTCACCGCCATTGCCACCGCCGACGCGAGGTGAGTCTGAGCCCTGCCCCCGCTGCTGTGACCCTAACTCCGCTGGCGTCCGCCCCTCTGCCCAGCCCGAGCCCGGCAGGTAAGCGCCCGGGGGCTGCCCTGGGCGCCGGCTGGAAGGTGGGGGACCCGTACCCAGGTTTCCGTGTCCCGGGTGTTACTCGCGGGCGACGTCTGGGGACCCCGGCTCCGAAACACCTCCTCGCTGGCGGGGGCTCCAGTTCCCGGTTGGCGACCGTGGCAGCCGGGGCCCCTGCGGGCCTCAGTCTCCGCATCTGTGCAATGGGGCGGCCCCTCTGCGCCGCGCCCCGGGAACCCGGCGCCGCATCGCCCCGCTCCTCCCTCCTGCGCGGCCTCCGGGGCCGGGCTCCCACGTCCTCGGGGGATGGGCCAGAGAGCGGGGCTGCCAGCCCAGGGCCAAGGCCCAGGGCCGAGACGGTACAGTCGCGCGGTCACCAAAAAACGGAAGATGGCGTCGAGCACCGGTCCCCGCCGACGCCGGGGCGCCCCGGAGCCGCGCACCTTCGAGGGGCCCGAGACCGGCCGACCTCGGGACGCGGGGAAGTCCGGAACAGGAACTGCGCGCCGAGCGGGCGCGGCGCCCTCCTCCTACCCACGCTCAGTGCAGGTGCGACCCGCGGGGAAGGCGCCCGGCTCGCTTGTGTAAACCGGGGACCGCCGGGCGCCGCGGCGCTGGAGGGGCCGCCGGGCGCGTTCTATCCGGTGACCAAGAGGGCTCCAGCCGCCAGCCCCGCGCGGCCCCAACCAGCCCTGGGGGTGGGGGTGGGGTGCCCCGGGCTCGTTACCTCCTGGGTGTGAGTCGTTTTGTAAACCGTTCATTGTTACCGTAATTTTCGCCAGGAGGAGCCACCCTGGGGGCCGGGTGTTGCTGCTGTTGGTCTTGCTGCCGCTGCTGTTTTTCAAGCACCCATGTGGCTTGGTTTTCTGCGCAGGCTTTGCTCCAGCTGCCCAGGAAGGGAGGAAGGGAGGGTTATCGGCTTTATCCTTACTACGCTAGGGAAGGCTCTGTGCTGGCCAGCCTCCAAGGATGGTAGGCCTCATTTTACAGATGGAGAAACTGAGACATAGTTCAGGAGGCATTATGAGCCGTTTCCTAGAAGCCAGGCCAAACTCTCCACGCAGCCATTTTCCAGCTGTGTTGTCTTAGACGGGCTACTCCACCTCTGAGCCTCAGTTTGCTCATTCTGTAAAATGGGTCCACGAGGTTTCCCAACAGGGACGGAGGAACACCATCCCCAAGTGTTGGTGGCTGTTACTGACTTCTCTGGAGTTAACACTTTAATCTTATTTCTACTTATTTTGGACATGCCCTTGGAATGGGTCCTTAGGAACAGCACCTTTTGGGTGATTTGCACCTGATCCCTAAATGGCCTGGATTCCAGTCTTAGCACCTGGCTGCTGGTGCTGCTTGTCTGTGTACCACCCCCCCATCTCCCCTCCCTTCTCGTTCCAGGATTTGGGGATTTCCCACCGTTTTAACCTCAAGGTCACTGTGGCTTCTTCAGCCTTACCAACATTAGACTGTACAAGTTTATTTTTGCTTGGGTTTGGTTTAAAATGCCTGAGGGGTCTGGAGAGGGTGGCTTCCAGAGCGTGGGCTTTCAGGGAGTGCCTCAAAATGTCCTTTAGCGTGGGGAACTTTTTTTTTTAATTTCTTTTTGGCTGTGCTGGGTCTTCGTTGTGTTGCTGCGCGCGGGCTTTCTCTAGTTGCGGCGAGCGGGGGCTACTCTTCGTTGTGGTGCGCAGGCCTCTCATTGCAGTGGCTTCTCTTGTTGCGGAGCGTGGACTGTAGGTGCGCGGGCTTCAGTAGTTGTGGCACGCAGGCTCAGTAGTTGTGGCACACGGGCTTAGTTGCTCCTCAGCATGTGGAATCTTCCCAGACCAGGGATGGAACCCGTGTTCCCTGCATTGGCAGGCGGATTCTTAACCACTGCAAGGGTGGAGAACATATTTAATCTATCTTCTAAGATGGCTGCCAGGTGGTCTTTCTTTTTCTTTTTTTTGGTGGAACTATGTCAGCAGGAATATTTCTCCAAGCATCAGGGATTCTGTGTGGCCTTGCATGGGGGGGTGTGAGGCCTAAAACAAATGGAGTGATGTACTTAACGGCCCGGGCTTTGTGCATGTCAGACACATCATCTCAACTCAGTTGCTTCCTTCTCTGAGAAGTCTTCCCTGACTACCTGATCTAAAACCACAGCCCTCCCACTCTTCCCAGCGGTCCCTCTGGCCTAGTACCTTTTTTTTGGATAGGTAAGAAGTGGATTTATTTAGAGAGATACACATTCCATAGACAGAATGTGGTCCGTCTCAGAAAGTGAGGAACAGTCTTGGGAGAAACACTCCAGAGTGTGGGCTGGCCTAAGACTTGACTATACTGTCTTCAGGACACTCGAGACAGTGTGGGAATTATGTGTGCTCACTTCGTGTGATTTACACTAGCCTGTAGTTCCATTAGAAGAGGAATTTAGAAAGGTCACACTCATTAGAGCATCTCCAGTGCCCGTCACAGCCTAGGCACTCTGGGAAGAAGCTGGTTAGAGGGTTGTATGTATGTTTATTGTAAATTTTCTTAAGTGGTTAGTAGGTATAAAAACTGAGCTGCAAAGAAAGCAGAGAGCAGTGTTATAGTCCATTTTTTCACGTCCAATCCTCTAGTAAATGGAAGGGGGCACACCGCGAAGGGCTCCATCCATCGGTGGGTCTTGACCCTGACCTCGGAGGTGTTTTCCCCTCTCCCTGGAAAGCATCCTGTTTTTAGTGAACCCATTAAGTTTGTAGACAATTAATGGCTTCTTGCTTCCCCTGCCGTGGACATAGTGGATCCCACGAGAGTCCGGCTGTTTTTTTCTTGGCTCAGAACAATTCCAAGGGGTTTCAAGGAAGTTCCCGGCACGCTCGGGATTTTGTTGTCGGCGGCCACCAGGAAGCCTGCAGCGGGTCTGGAGTGGACGTGTGCAGTCGTGGCTTTGTCCTGCCGCGGGTTGGTTGGGGCCGGGCCCTGGATGTAAGCAAATAAGTCCCCGGTCCAAGTCCCTCGTTGGCCCTGAGGCAGGCCTGGTGGTCAGGGCACTGGGGCGGCTCGGGGAGGGCAGCTGATTATCCTAGTGTCAATATTAGGATGTGACAACACAAAACACCCGCTGGGCCTCGTCAGGCACTGCTTGGTAAACCTGTTTTTCTGGAGGTGGGAGAAGACACGGGGTCACCCAGAGTCTGACAGGAGATGCAAGCTCTGGGCCGGAGCGGGCAGCCCCACGTGGCTATCTGGGGAGGGTCACTTGTGTCTGGCTTGGACCTCAGAGGAGGCTCTGAGTCCAGGCAGGGAGATGGGCCGGATTTCCCGTGTGCCAACAATGACGCATCCGGGAAATCCCAGCTCTGACACAGGGTGGGCATGCGCCTCTCCTGAGCTCCAGGCTCACCAGACGAGAGCTTCCCATTAGTGAGCGCTGACCGTATACCATGCATGCAGCCTCTGCCTCCTCTCAAAAGGTGAGGCTGTCCAGTCCAGGGTGCCCCAGCCAGGAGCTGACTGTCCTGTGAGCCCAGTTCCCTCATTCTATTGGACATTGTACTGTCTGGTTCCCACTGGGCTGTCCCCGCTCACAGGGTTCCTGCTCCGAGCCGGGGCAGATAGACAGGTAAACATTTAATGAGACCCGTAATGGGCTAAGTGCCTAATCCAGGTCTGTTTACACAGGATGCTGGGTACGGAACAGATAATTCTGTCCTGGAACGAGGTGGGTTCTGGGCTGGGCCTGGAGGAAGAAGCAGGTCCCCGACGCCAACCTGGGGAAGGCAGAGGGAGGGTGTAAAGGTGGGGTTGAGGGTGTGAAAAGGTGGGAGTGGGGAGCTGAGATCTGTCCCAGGGAGGAAATGGGAGTCCCCAAGACTGCTGACTGGAGCGCTCCGTGACAGGATCTCGTGAGTGGTTGAGACGCCACAGCGCTGGAGGGAGACCCAGAACTGAAGAAAGCAGGGCGTAGTCCTTCACTTAAATTCTTCTTAGGAACTTTAATTGAAGTATAGTTGATTTACAGTATTGTGTTAGTTCCAGGGGTACAGCAAAGTGATTCAGAAACAGTATATATGTATATATTTTTTTGCGGTACGCGGGCCTCTCACTGCTGTGGCCTCTCCCGTTGCGGAGCACAGGCTCCAGACGCGCAGGCTCAGCGGCCATGGCTCACGGGCCCAGCCGCTCCGCGGCATGTGGGATCTTCCCGGACAGGGGCACGAACCCGCGTCCCCTGCATCGGCAGACGGACTCTCAACCACTGCGCCACCAGGGAAGCCCCAACAGTATATATTTTTAAAAATTCTTTTCCATTATAGATTATCACAAGACACTGAATGTAGTTTCCTGTGCTATACAGTAAATCCTTGTTTATTTTATATATGATGGTGTGGGGACTTCCCTGGTGGTCCAGTGTTGAAGACTCCACGGGGTAGCGGGTTCGATCTCTGGTTGGGGAACTAAGATATCCCGCGTGCCGCCTGGCGCGGCCAAAAAAAAAAATAGTATATGATAGTGTGGATCTGTTAATCTGATACTCCTAATTTATCCCCCCCCTTCCCCTTTTGTAACCATAAGTTTTCTGTGTCTGAGTCTGTTTTGTAAATAAATTCATTTGTGCTGTTTTAGATTCCACATATAAGTGATATCATGTAATATTTGTCTTTCTCTGTTTGAGTGTGATAATCTCTAGGTCCATACATATTGCAGCAAATGGCAATACTTCATTCTTTTTTATGGCTGAGTAATATTTCATTGTGTATATACACACACACACACACACACACACACACACACCACGTCTTAAAACCAATCATGTGTTGATGGGCACTTGGGTTGTTTCCATGTCTTGGCCATTGTGAATAACACTGCTATGGACATTGAGGGTGCATGCATCTTTTTGAATTTGAGTTTTCACCTTTTGTAGATATATGCCTAGGATTGGGATTGCTGGATTCTATGGAAGCTCTATTTTTAGTTTTTTAAGGAAACTCCACACTGTTTTCCATAGTGACTGCATCAGTTTACATTCCCAAAAACAGTGTAGGAGGGTTCCCTTTTCTCCACACCCTCTTCGGCATTTACTGTTTGAAATACGTGCTTCTTAAACGGCAGACCCAGGCGGTATCTTGGCACCTTTCCTTTCTAATGGTGATGGAGAAGCACAGGGGTGTCAGCAGGACTTGGTCGACTGGGATCCCTTCCGACCTGGCCTTCCAGGGTCTCCTCACCGTGTTTCCCCTGCCTTTTTTCTGTTCAATTCATTGAAGTGTGTATTCTTACAAAATACCACAAGCTGGACGCTTCATAAGCCACAGACATGTATTTCTCACAGTTCTGGATTCTGGAAGTCCAAGGTCAGGGTGCCCCAGACTTCCTGTATCCTCAGTGGAGGATGGGGAGGGGAGCTCTCATGGGCCTCGTTTAGAAGAGAGGAAACCCACTAGCAGAGCCCTCATGATCTGTTTGCCTCCCAGCGGCCCCACCTCCTTTTCCCATTACTGGGCATTAGGTTTTCGACTGAGGAATTTGGGGCGGGACAGAAACTTTCAGACCTCAGCAAACTGGTTGAAAACCATTTCAAAATTAGTTGTCAAGAGAATTATTAATCTTTTACACTTTCTCTACAGTTTGTTTGTTTTTTTAATGGATATTTGAGCAGGAAAGGACAGAAAAGAATCTGTCCCCAATGCTTGTTTTACAAGTGAAGAATTAGGGGTCCAGAGGGGCTAAGGAATTTGTCCAGAGTAGCACAGCCAAGCTGGAGCAGAACCCAGGTGTGCGCCCAGCCCAGGGCCCCTTTGCTACAGCGTTTCCATTCATAAATACTGTGTAAGCAGTGAGAAGTCAACAGCTGCATAAACAGCAGGTCCTTAGCTTGCTCTTGTCTCACAGCTAATCGTGACTTCTTTCCACGCTACCCAGAGGCCCCAGCTCCTTCCATTTGTGCGGGGCCAACCTGCCCAGGTGGGGAGGAGACGGGGGCGCTGGTCTTGCATCGTTCTTTCCGCTGACATTCCGGAGCTCATCGGGCCAGGCGCTGGGGACCTGGAGCCCAGT
The DNA here is from genome assembly GCF_963924675.1 of Phocoena phocoena. NCBI lineage: Eukaryota > Metazoa > Chordata > Mammalia > Artiodactyla > Phocoenidae > Phocoena > Phocoena phocoena. Next base: position 6,149,626 of record NC_089229.1, on the reverse strand, counting down.
CAGCCCTGAGCAACTCCAGCCAAACTGTGACCTTAAACTGCGGCCAAGGGTGTGTCCTGGGGTTGAGGCCAGATTTAATGTAGCTCCTCCCGCGTATGTGTGTGACAAGCCCTACCCTGTTGCAACCCCGAGTCCTGACGGAGGCTGGACTCTAGATGCAAATAAAAAGGGTGTGGGGTTACTGAGCGGTAAGCACCAGGCCCAGAGTGGGCAGCCTTTGCCTGAGGCCACCCCAGCCAGAAGCCAAGCCAAGCCAAGCCTGGATCTCTTGCTCGGTGGCTGGCAGTGTTTGTGCCTGGTCCCAGGTGGCTCAGGCCAGCACCTGTGCTGGGGTTCAAGGTGGAGGGAGGGCTCCGGTGCTGCTGCCGGCAGTAGGACTTGAGGGGGGTCCCTTCCAAGCTGCAGCTTTCTAACTCCTGCCCACCCCACAGGTGAATTTCCAACCTTTTGCTTGAAATAACCTTTCCCTCTCCTTACTTTCCTCTCCCTCTCCCTCCTTTCTTTCCTCTCTCCTTGTTCCCCAGGTATTTCTCCTTCACTTAAGGGAAGTGAGCCCCACCCACATCAGACCAGCTGCTTGGGGCATCTGCAGGTTACTAAGTCTGGACCTCTCCTGCCAGGTGGGGAGGGAGCGGTGGTGCAGGGGCGGGGAGTGGGGCTGGGGAGGGGTTGGATGCCTGATTCCTGAAACAGACCTTTAAGACAAACATCAGTATCTCAGACCGCAAATTAAAGCTATGAACTTGAAACAGTTGCTTTTGCTTTATTTTTTGAATCAGTGATACCAGCACATGTTCAGGAAGAGGAAAACATTTATAGTAAAAACTCAGTCTCCTTCCTACCTTTGTCCCAGAGAGGCCCCTTCCCCTCTTTACTAGTCTTCTTTCTCCTTCAGGAGATGCACCCACGCAGGTGGAGGTGTTTGTCTTTTCTTCTTAACCCCTGTAGCAGCACGGTTAAGTCAGGCCCCCTGCTGTGTGCCTGCACCTTCAGGATCTTGGCCCAGCAAGATCCTGCCAGGTACAGGCCGGCCTCACTGGAGGACGCATTTCCAGAAATCAAAGGCTTGTGTGCATTTGTGACTTTGGTAGAGACTGTCAAACTGGCCCCCAGAGAAGTAGGGGCTAGCTGTTTCCCATTCCCTTCTGGGTCTGTTGATTTCTTAACCAGCTGTGGAGCCCCTGCTTGGTGGCAGAAAATGGGCAACAGTGGTATCTTTTATTCCTCTGAACAGTCCTGGAGGCTGTGCCGCTTCTGTGCTAGAGAGCCCTCTCTGGTTCTGGTCACACAGCCGTGGCAGAGCTGGGACTGGAAGCTGGGTCTGTCTTGCTGAGGTCAGGGCTTTTCCACTTGACGCTTTGAGCATTGGGTGCTCTGTAAGCCAGGGCATTGCCCTGCTCATGGAGGGGGTGGGAAGCCCCAAAGGAAAAGACTGGGGACCAGGGCTTTCCAGCTGGATCCACCCAGCAGCCACTGGCCTGGCACCCAGGACTGCATTTACCAGATGGCTCTGATGTGGTCCCAGAGGGGTCATCACCTGTTCCTGCTTTGCTGCAAGGCCTGCAGGGACAGGGGGAAGGCTGGGCTTCGGGCAACTGAGGGTCCCCCCTCCAAAGAGGGGGCAGCTGTTCCCATCTCAGTGTGTGTGTGGAAGAGACACGGCCGGTGACACTGCAGGCTGGCTGGTCCAGAGCCTGCCCTCCCTTCCAAGCCCTGCAGGCGTCCTCACGGCTGTGGGGACAGCAGTTTGCATCCGGAGCTCTGGAGGAAGACGGGTCCCCACTGCGTGTGCAGGAGGGTGTGTGTGGGCTGCAGCCTGGGTGGGTGTGCCTTCCTTTCACCAAAGAAGGGTTTTAAACTACTCATTTGCAAATATGCTGGAAAAAAATAGATGCTTGAAACCAGTCCAGGCTCCTGGATCTGCAGCTGCAGTGACCTCAGTACTTGGCTTTGTTTAGTCATTCGACAAGCATTTATCTGCTCTGTTGTGTGCCAGGAAGCAGAGATTAACAGTAAGGGCAGCTTCTTTTTACTTTTTTTTTTGGCCACACCATGTGGCTTGCGGTATCTTCGTTCCCCCACCAGGGATCGAACCCGGGCCCCCTGCAGTGGAAGCTCAGGAGTCCTAACCACTGGACCTCCAGGGAAGTCCCAGCTTCTGTTTGTCCCCCGTGAAATGGCTATTGCTAGCGTCCTCATTGAGGAGTGAGTAAGCTTGGCACAGAGGTTGACTTACCCAAGGACACCCAGCAGGGACCAACAGGGATGTCAAAAGGAGACTGAGGATGGCCAGTGGCACTGCCCAGGCAAAGACTAGAGGCTTGGCACGTCTGGGCATGTGCCCTGTAGTGTGGTGGGAACCAGGTCCAGGATTGGGGTGGCAGGGCTAAGGCAACCAGGGGGAGAAGAGGGCCCTGGTAATGGTGTAGCATGTCTCCCGAGGGGACTGGGGAGCTAAGAGGGGGTGGCAGGGTCAGATTTGAGGCTGCTGAGTGGAGATCAGATTGGAGACCCCAGCAGGAGCAGGGCCAGACAGGAGGGACTGGCCCTGGGCCTCCACTGGGGTGATGCGGTAGCTGGGAGGGACCAGAGATGGCAGGCTGCCATAGGGACCCTGCCCCCAGCCCTCTGGCCACACTGTTCTCTCGCTCGGATCTAGAGGCCCAAGGACAGCCTAGGCCTGACTGCTGATTCTCCTCCATTGATACCAGCCAGAACCTTTGCATTGGCTAGAAGCAAGAGGGCAGAGGACTTGGATTCAACCTTCACTTCTCTGACTTAGATACGGGATTAAGTGGGGAGCATTTTAGAGTTAATCCATGTACAGGGAGGGCTTAAATCACTGCCTGACCATAGTAGATACCCAGACACGAGCCAGAATTATAAGACAATTAGTGCTTGTTCTTGCCTGGAAGAGGAACCCTATTATCTTGGGACCATTATCCCCATTTAACAGATAAGGAAATTGAGGGTCTGGCCCAAGATCTCACCGCAAGTGAGTGGGTGCGTTAGGACGTTAACCCAAGATTCCCCCACCTGTCTTGGAGCATCCGTGCAGGGCTCAGATGATGAGCAAGGGGAGAAGAGAGTCTGGTGTCTTTGTTCTCTTCCCAGGCCAGCCCAAGAGAGGTCCGGAGGGGTCTGGGGACCCCCCTGAAGGTGCAGACGCGGGTCCTGCCCCCAAACAGTTCAGGCTGGTTGGGGGGGCACCACTCCGTCGCTTAGCCATCCGTGGAGCTGGTCAGACACAGCTGGCCTCACCCCCAGCCTGGCCAAGCTGCCAGTAGCCCCTGTCCCTGGTCAGGCACCTGCCTGGTAGGGCCCCTCATCCCATTTGGTACACAAGGTGCCCAGGGATTCTAGGCATGTCTACTGGGGACGAGGGATATTGAGACGGTGGGTCAAGGTGAGGTTCAGGCCATGTGCCCAGTGAAGTTCCCTTGTGACCCCTTGGGAAGGGTGTCTACGGGACCATAAGCCATCCCTGGGAAGAGAAGAGCCCTGTGCTCAGGGGGCTGGGGAGGGGGTGGAGGGGTGAGGGATCAGGAAGACTGATGCAAATGACATCAGTCTCCCTGATGGGGCAGCTTTCCCTGGAAAATAGCCATTTGCATAGACACCCTGGGGCCTGGGGCCTGAGGGCAGCAAGAGCTCCTGGTCCCAATTCCTGAAATGCCAGCCTAACACAAGGTCAAGTTCACAGGGCTTACAACCTGTGCAGTGTTAAAACCTGTCTCCATTTATCTGGGTCTTTTAAGTCCGTTAATGGAATTTAAAATTTTTGTCCATAAAGATTTTAAGCATCCTTTCTTAAATTCATTCCTGATCAAAACCCTTATATTTCTGTAGATGTATTTATTGTCTATAATATTTTCTAGCTGCCTTGTAGGAATGCTGTTTTTTGTATGTTGATCTAGCTTAAGACTCATTTACAGTTTTCTTAAGGTAAACCTAACTTAATTGAGCCCACCCCGCCCCAAAGTGGTGTCCATGCACCGCCCCAACCCCGCGGGGGTCCGGGGCCTGGGAGTAGGATTTGTGACCTTGGTTCAGCCTCCCCTAATCAAAAGGGGAAGGGATGAAAGTCACCCCTGGCTACAGAAGTGGCTTCAAACCATACTAGTTTTGTCGTCTTACTTTTTCCTCAAGGATGGCCGGTGGATCTAGATTCACCTCATGGCTTTTCGCCGATACCCAGCAGTCTCTAGAACAAATGTGTGAAGATTTAGGCACCCAGAGTGGTACCTCTGCTGGGTGTGGGGTCTTAGGAAAGTCCCCGTGACCCTCCCTGCTGGTTTGGGGGAGTCGCTGGGTCAGGCCTGCTCTTAACACTTTGCCTGCAGGTGCCCTCAGCAGGTGGCAGCACCCTTCCCCCAACCCTGCCCGGGGCCACCCTCCCTCCACCCACCAGATCTGACCTGACAGCTCCTTTCAGCCTACAGGGGAAGGGGCTGTCCTGACAGTTGCGGGTGGCATATGTCAGGCCGGGGCTCTTTTGTGGCCTTTGTGGCTGTGTTTACACGTCTGATCTCTCCAGCCCCAGCGGACCTGCCTTTCACACTGAGCTTGCATCTGGAACAGATGTAAAACTGTTTCCCTCTCAGGAAACTGAAACAACCATCTCTCTTTGATACAAATTCTGGGCATTTATTCTCTCTGGAACAATGCTGTCCTTATGTGGTTTTCTTTCTCAAAGGCCAGAGTGCCCCAGACCCCCCAAATACCTGTCTGCGCCCTTGATGACATCATGTCCATCTCTGCATGCAGTTTGGATGCATTGTGGAGAATAACTTGTCCAGACTTGCCCCGAGACACCTGGAGGACCCAGGAACCTTAACCTGTGTGCCCACAAGCCCCTGCCCTGTCTTTCTTTGCATTTCCAGCCGTCACCCTTTAATGCTGAAAGCACGTGGTAAGCGCACGCATGCTTGTTTAGCTCCGTGTCTCTGTGCCCGTGCACGTCCTGCCTGTAGTCCACTTCAGGGATGAACACTGGTCCACTCTGGCCTGGGGAGCAGGAGACTTGGGTGTAAGCCAATTAGTTATTAATACAATTAATTTTTTTTTGGCCGTGCCCCGCGGCACGTGGGATCTTAGTTCCCTGACCAGGGATCGAACCCGTGCTCCCTGCAGTGGAAGCGGGGAGTCCTAACCACTGGACTGCCAGGGAATTCCCTACAATTTATTATAAGAATAATGGACTGAAGTACAGAGGTCATAACAGTGCCTGTTCCCCCCGTGTTCCAGGCTCTGCTCAAAGTACTTAAAGGAGATTCCTTCATTCCCCAACAGCCCAGTGGGGGGGGGGGTACCTTACAGATGAGAAAACTGTGACATCACACAGCTGCTGAGTGGAAGAGCTGGGATTTGAACTCAGGCCCTTTGGTTCTTCATTCACTATATTCCGGACTGAAGGCTGTTTGATACAGTGTGGGGTAAATTCTGGTGAACACGGTCACAGGCCTCACCAGCCATCACAAGCGATGATGTGAACATGTAAACACAGCTGCCCAGGCCGTGTCTGTTCCCTTTCAGCCCCCATGTCAGACTTCTGAGACCTCATTGACCAGAACTGGGTTACATGCCCACCACTAGCTGCAAGGCGTGCCGGGAAACTGAGAACAGGAGTGTCAGACTGCCTTAGATGAACACAGATCAGGGCCACCCCAAAAACTAGTTCTATTAGCAGGGAGCCAGGGGAGTGGAGAGGTGAGACATCAAGCGAAGAAAGGAGGTTATAAAATACTATGTAAGGAGTGATCCCATTTTTTTTTTTAGGTTCTCATTAGTTATCTACTTTATACACAGCAGTAGTATATATATGTCAATCCCAATCTCCCAATTCGTCCCCCCCCCGCCCCGCTCCCTGCCCCAGGAGTGATCCCATTTTTGAAAATGTGTGTGCTGTGAATGTGTTTAGAAACTGGCAGTATCCCTCTGGGAGTTGGGATTGTGGGTGACTTTTCCTCGTGTAGCTTGCATTTGCTTTTTCTGCTCGAGGGGCGTAGCAATTGGAACCTGGCAGAACCCAACGAATTGGCTCTCCTGCTGGAGCCCAGCCTTAGGCCACTGTGACACCAAACACTTGGGTTTTTTAGTCTGACTACAGGCCTCTTGGGGGCCAGTATTAGAAACATACGTTTGTAGTCTGATTTGCTCTTTTTTTTTTTTGGCCGTGCCCCACGGCTTTCCGGATCTTAGTTCCCCGACCAAGTCCTAACCACTGGACCGCCAGGGAATTCCCTGATTCTCTTTTCGCAAAAAAAAAAAGAGAAAAAGGCAAGGGCGCTTATGAGTCTTCTCCAAATCCCTGAGGGGTGTATGACAGAACAGAGAGGCACGGTGACTTGCCCAGAGGCACACAGCAAGCATACACAGCAGGATTCATGCCGGGGAAGCTAGGGTAGAGGTAAGGTGACTAGTGAGTGACACCCCAAAGCATCCAGTCTACTTCTTTTTTCTCCAGAGAAGAAATGTATCAAGCAAGACCCCTCTCTAGGAACCTCTTTTTGTACACCTTCCTGCAAAACCATGGCCCTGGCTTCCTGGATGACCAAGGTGAGGGGCTACCCGGCGTGACCAATATCTTGGAGTTCCACCCTGTCTCCCCCTACAGGTAGGTCCCAATTGCCTCTGGGCCCCGCCCACCCCCATTCCTGGTCAGTGACCGTGGCCGGGTGGTTAGCAGAGTCTTCTGGGTTCTCCAGACAGGGCTGCAGAGTGGAAATTCCCCGGGCGTGGTCACGCAGGCAGGTGCCCTGGGCGAGGCAGCTGTGCTCTGACAGCAGCTCACAGAGGGGCCCCTCAGAGCACCCAGCATATTCATAGTCCCAGGATGGCACTGGCCATCAAAATGACTCAAGCTTGTGGCCTTAAGACAGGGTGCCTCCTGGCCCTCAGGACCACAGTCACCTCAAGGCCTCTTAAGAGATGGATTCAGTTTTAGAAAGTCAGAAGGAGGCCACTTCAGATGCAGACCTGACCCAGTTGTCAGGGCAGCCAGGAAGAGATTTTCCCAGCATCAGCACCAGGGTTCTGGATGCTTCCCCCTGCTTTAGGCCTCAGGAATCACTTAGCCGTTAGGTCCTGGACTTGGGGTTTGGGACTGGTCGGGACTTTAGGGCTGGAGGGACCTGAAAATCTGCCACCTGCCCTTCCACGCTGCATCTGTAGATGGAGCCCGGGGCAGTGTTGCCTGACTTGAACCCAACCCACTGCCTGATTGCCGGCCAGCCCTCCCTAGCAAACCCTTACCCCAGACTGGGCAGATGGCCAAGGCTAGGCTGGGAGGGGCTCAGCGTCCTGGGAATTCCCAGCCAAGTCACCGGGATGGAATGTGGGCAGCCCGCTGAGAGCAGAGCTGAAGCTGGCCCAGGTGCCCGGTGGGCGTATGCACGGCCCCGTTTCCATCAGGGACTCATTCAGTGAGAATGGGGGGCCTAGACAGGGGCCAGGTAGCCCCCCCTTTCTGAGAAGGGGTGGTGCCATCAGAGGTAATCTCGGGATTGGGGTCCAGGGGACATGTGCCAGGGTCCCTCCCAGGGTTCTCTGGGGCACTCAGTCATCCTGGGAGGGGAAAGGGAAGCTGACTGCTGTCACAGGCTCTCAGTGTCTCCCTGCACTCCCACAAGGGGAGGGCGGTGGGCACAGGCTTCTCCTGGGCAGCCCTCTCCCCGGGGTCTAGGACTTGCACTCCAGGGGAGGGGACCCCACGGGCTTCTTCTGAAGCAAAGTGGGAGCCAGAGGAGGGGTGTGTGAAGGTTCCCTGCCCCCGAACCTCGCGACGAACCTGTCGGTCTGGGGCTGTGGGTCACCAGCGCAACAGCTAGCTCCCTGTGGCCTCCCTGCAGTGACGGCCCCCATTACTTGGCCATGCAGCTGGCCTCCATTGCTGACGAGATGGAGCTGAGGCTGCTGCTACCCCAGTTCGTCGAGCCCATCCGGATGACCGTGTACAGGTGACGAGCCCCTGCCCGGCCCAGGACCCCCACAGACCAGGGCTGGCCCCCGGCGGCTCCGCTCCTGGGCAGCCCTGAAGCCCGCAGCTCCCTCTTCCCCCGCTGGGTCCCCAGCTCCTGGAGCTGGCCTGGGCCACAGACCCCGGCGCCTTTCTGTCCTCCCCTCATCGAGCCGAGGTAGCCCCTTTCCAGCAGAGCCTGGACTTAAAATGACAGGAATTGCCGAGTGAGCCAAGACGGAGCTCTGTGCCCAGCCGTGTGGGCGGAGCCTTCTGCATGGGACGGGCTCTCGCGTGAGGACTCAGCTTCCGGGAATTGCCGGCTTCCTTGCAGGTTCTCGGAACCTCACAGAATTGCCCAGGTGGGGACGGAGAGACCCTACCACAAAAGACCGGGATGCAAGCTGACACGGTCCCTTGGTCTCCGGGGAGGCAGCCTTCCTCTGAGGAGCCCGGGCCTCTCAGAACACGGCTCCTCCTCTCCTGGACCTGCCTCTGGGCCGGTGGGCAGCGGGGCGTTGCCCTGGGTCCGGCTCTGGGACGCAAGTCCAGACCCCTAGCAGGATGACTACGGGACCACAAACAGCCCACGGAGGGAGGCCTCTCATTGGTGGAGGCGCCCAGGGAAGGGGGATAGGGTGACAGTTGTCACCTACAGCCAAGGCCGTCTCCGCCCCTGTTCCTGCGTAATGGCCCTGCCCCCCTTTGTCTTACAGCTTGTTTTTCCCTACAGCCACATAGGACTGAGGGACGTTCTTAGAAGTTTTATGGTGGCTTTCACTAACCTCAGGGAGAACAGAAGCCTCTGGAGCTTCCTGACCCTCAGGGACAGGGTAAGCCTTGATTCCATGACCTTGACTTACATTCCTGCCAGTGGTGCCAGCTGCAGAGCAGCTGCCCCGCGGGGCATACCCTCTCTGGATGCCACAGTCCGCACCACTCCCTACTACGCGGTCCTGCCTGCTTCCCCCGTTTCTACTGCTGCCTGGTCCCAAAGGCCTCTGGGTTTGAGACTCTGGCTTGTGGACCAGATGCACGAATCCTTGCCTGCTTCCACACCTGAGCCGTGCTTCTCCCTCTGCCAGGAATCGCCTCCATGCGGCAGACTGGTGGCTCACAGCGGCTCCTTGTCCTGAGCAGCTTCCCTGACTGCTCCCCTTCCCTCCCCGCCAGCACAGCAGAACGGCCCCCACACCAGTTCCCAGCGGACAGGCAGCCCCTGGTGGGCTGGCCTCCACTCCTGCCGTGTCCTCAGGGCCACTGGCCTCTCCTACCCCTCCTGTGCCCCTCGGCTTTCTGGTCACACCTCGCCCCAGACCCCCCCCCAGTTCTGAGCTGAGCTCTCCCCCGCCCCGCCCTCGCCTGCCTTGTCCCTGCTGCGGCCACACAGCGGGTGTGTAGTGAGCAGGCCTGTTGCAGGCTGGAGGTCCTCACTCGTCCCCACCTTCATCCCGCAGGTGTCCCCCAGCCCGTGGCCCGAGCTGGCGCTGTCCCTGCTGCTGGTGGTGACGCTCAGCTGGGGGCGCCGCCTCCACTGACCCGCTGCTGGCCCGCGTGGGGTGGGGCTGGACCCCCGCCCACTCCGCCACCACCCTGGAGGTGGCCTTGTCGGTTTGGCTGGCGTTTAACTGTTTTCTATTGCCCCTTTTTTATATTTAAACTCTGAGTGCTGGGACACTGAGGTTCATACTAGTTTTTCCCTTGTTTTTGTAAGAGAAATGAATTTATTTTACCTCTGGGGTCGTTACTGGTTAATGACCTGCTCTCCTGGCCCCGGCCCGCTCTGCGGGGGCCTGTCCTGAGGAGGCGTCTCCCTCTCTGGGGTCGGTCAAATAGTGCGCAGCAGGGGGAGTGCTGGCCACACCCCCGTATCCATGATGCCCGTGGTAAAAAGAATCTGCTGGAATAGATTTCTGCGGGGTGAGGAGAGCTCAATAAAATGTTGGTTTCCAGCCAGCCTCTGGTCCTCTGCGGGGGTTTGCAGTGTGGGCTGCATTTTGCCTGTGGGGTTGGGGGAGGGCAGGGCGTGCTCCTGGCCACCTGTGCACCCGCGTGTACCACACAGCCTCCCGGCTCCTTCCTGCACCTGCAAATGCTGGTGTGTCTGGCCCAACACAAGCTGGTTCATCCCTCCTTGTCAGCCTTAGTGCCTGAAGTCTGCCATTAGGGATTATTTCCTTTGGGCTGTCAGTGCCTCCTATAACTGGGCTGCCTGCTCTCCTCACATCTGCTTATCCAGCGCTTCCTTCTGGAGCAGTGCAGTCTGTGGGGATTCTCGCAGCGGTGTGGTGAGAGGGGGCTGGGCAGGGGGCACCAGGGGCAGGATGCCAGGCCTCCCACCCTGCAGGCTCGGCCCACCCCAGACCTGGACCCAGCGCTGTTTCTAGATCTTGCCAGGCCCTTTTGCCTCTCCCCACCCCCAGTCCCCTACCTCATGCCAACCGTGGGCTGGGGTGAGCCACCTTCTTCCAGCTCCCCCACCCACATTCCTCTCCCCCAGCCCAGCACCTCCTGCAGCCTCGTCTTCCTGCCCCCTCCTGGGCCCAGGGTTGGGGAGCCTTCCCTGCCCTCCACTCAGCCCTGGAGCTGATCCAGCAGATGCAGCTGCCTCTCCTCCTTCCAGCCAGGCTGGTCAGACCCTGCCCCCACTCCAGACCCCGCAGGAGATGCATCCTGCCCACTCCCCCAGCACCTTCCAATCCTCATGACTGAAGGGACCACGCGGCTCCCAGGCCTTATGCCACAGCTCCCCAACGTCTGGCCCTTTGCAGCTTTAAGGCCTGACTTCACTCCCTTTCCTGTGTAAGGTGTCACTATGTCGGGCCCTCAGAACCTCACAGGGTGAGCCCAGAATCTCCCAATTCCCAGGCAATTGCTTGGATGCCCCATCTGTGGCAGGCTGCTTCATCTGGAAAGGTCACTTTCTATCCCAGACAAGTACCCCATCCCCACCAAGCTTATAGACCTGGAAGTGACCCCAGGCCTCACCCTGTGTGGATGTACCAACTCCAAGGCCCGGGCACCCACTGTAGAATCAGAGTGGCCAAGGATGTAGCAAGGCTAAAGCCAGAGGCACCTCTTCCAGGAAGTCCTTCCTGACCACCCAGCTTGCTCCATCCTGAGCTCTCAGGACAAACTGCCCACCCAACCATGTACCCACGTGGTTGCGGCCAGGGTTGCCTGTGGCTTCTCAAGGAGTGTGGGGCTCCTCAGGGAAGAGACAGACTGGAAACACTATATGGGGCCCCCAGGTGGCAGCTGATGCTGGCTGGGCAGTGGCCTCTCCCTGCAGGAGTCTGGGGATACATTCCCCAGGATCATCCTGTCCTGGGGTTTGCAACATTCTTCCCACCCATGGGTATCAGGAGCCCCCACTGTACTACATCAGCTCTGGGGCAGGTTCTGGGGATGTGAAGACAGCATGGGTGCCTGCCTCAGATCTCACACTCATTTTAGGGAAGGAAAAAATGCACATAAATCAGCCAAGAGTATTGTTGGATGTGTTCTGAGGGCCCCAAAGGACAGAGAAAATGATGGGGCCTGCGGTGGGTGAGAAAAGTCCTCTCTGAGGAGGGGCTGGGGGATCCGAACTGCAGTACAAAGGCCCTGGGCTGGGAGACAGGCCTGGGCATGGAGGCAGACTGGCCAGCTCGGGGCAGCGTCTGACCCACTGCGTCTCCCAGTTCACACAACCCTGGGGCCTTGCTAGCTTGCTACAGCTTTAGCTCCCACCCGGTGCTCGACCTCCTGAGCAGATGCGGTTCCCGCCATTTGGGACAGCACTTCAGTCTCATCTGCTCCAGACAAGCCCACCCGACTAGGGGGAAACTGAGGCCCAGAGGTAGGGGACTTGAGCAAGGGGACCCAGGCTTCCGTCACACCAGGGTCCTCCCACCCCAATCAGATTGGGATCCAGTCAAACCCGCTCTGGCTGCTCCACGTGGCAGTTCCCACAGTAGTGGAAAGATGCTCAGCCCTTAGGAGCTGAGAGTGGCTTCAATCTGAGTCAACGGCAGTACCAGAAAGCACTCTCCGGTCCCTAAAATGAAGAGCCAGAGGCCTGTCCCTCTCAGGCAGAGGGCAGGAGTCACCCACTGGCCTCATTATTCCTAGAGAATTGCCCCCCGACCTCCTGCAGCAGTTCTGTGGCAGGCCCCGGGGCACTGCCGCACGCAAAGTGGACACACAGACCACGGGAGGGGAGCGGTGCCCAGTTCCAGGTAGACCTGGAGAGTCAAGTGGCTGGAAGGAGAAGCAGGCCAAGGTTCTCCACGGACATGGAACCAGAGATGTGGTGGCAGGTGCGAGTCCCAACTCGGGGTGGGCTAGATCCTGCGGACCAAGGACAGCACTGGTAGCTTCCCCAAGGGCACAGGAACTGTCCAAGGTCCTGCCAAGGAACAGGATGTAGGGTTCACCATGGCCCCCAGGCCCTCACCCTAGGACTCCTCCCAAAGCTCCCTTCACAATCCCTCCCCTCTGTCACTTGTCCAGATTCAGGGTCAGCAGGGGCAGGGCAAAGGCCTGCCCACCCAACCCTCCAGGGGTCCTGAAGTAGAGATGCAGCCCTGCCCACCTGCGTCCCTGAGTTCCCTCCTACTGGGCAGCCCTTGAGGCAAAGAGCTATGTCCAGAGGAGCAGTAAGGCCTGCAGACCCGCCCTCCACCGCTCCTCCGGCTCCCTTGCGTGGGGCTGTACCCAGAGCTGCCCGCAGACCAGCCAGACACCCACAGCCTGGGCCGTGCAGGGAGCTTGCTTTCTCAGAGCTCTCAGCAAAGGGGATTCCAACAGCTTCAGCATTGTTTAAAAACAATAACAAAGTTCTCTGTGAAGGTTTGAAATTTTCTAAAACAAAGTTTGAAGAAATATAATAGTTCTTTCTTCATTATGCTCCAAAGAGCACGCAAACCCAGGCCATGCTGAAAATTGGGTTCTGTGGCAATATATGCAGTGGTTCTCAGCGTGGAAGGGCTGTGGGAACGTGTGGGCATGTTTGGGGTCACAATGCCCGGAAATGCTACTGGCATGTAATGGCTAGGGGCCAGGACAGCTGCCCACAAGCGCAGGACAGTCCCATACAATGAAGACCAGTTCTGCTCAAAGGCCGACAGGGCCCCAGTTGAGAAACACAGAACTAAAAATGAGAAACCCTTAGGAATTTGGGGTTTGAGTTCGAATCACTTTGCTGTACACCAGAAACTGATACAACACTGTAAATCAACTAGACTTCAATTAAAAAAGAGAAACCCTACCCAGGGCTTGACATGTGCCTACACAACAGCAACATTTAAAGACAAGCTCAGGGGACTTCCCTGGTGGTCCAGTGGTTAAGACTTCCCCTTCCAATGCACGGGGTGCAGGTTCAATCCCTGGTCCGGGAGCTAAGATCCCACATGCCTCAAGGCCAAAAAACCAAAGCAAAACAGAAGCAATAAAGACTTTAAAAATGGTCCACATCAAAAAAACATAAAAAAGGGCTTCCCTGGCGGCACAGTGGTTAAGAGTCTGCCTGCCAATGCAGGGGACATGGGTTCAAGCGCTGGTCCGGGAAGATCCCACGTGCCACGGAGCAACGAAGCCCGTGTGCCACAGCTACTGAGCCTGTGCTCTAGAGCCCACAAGCCACAACTACTGAGCCCGTGAGCCACAACTACTGAAGCCCGCATGCCTAGAGCCCTCACTCCACAAGAGAAGCCACCGCAGTGAGAAGCCCACGCACCGCAACGAAGAATAGCCCCCGCTCGCCGCAACTAGAGAAAGCCCACGTGCAGCAACGAAGACCCAATGCAGCCAAAATTAAAAAATAAATTTAAAAAAAATCTTAAAAAAAACCCCAAAAAACAAGCTCAGGGATTTCATTCCCAATATGGTTTTCCTACTATTGCTGGATAATGAAAAAAATCACCCAAGAAGTTTAGAATGACTCGTATTTAATATTGATATTAGGAGCAGAGAGTCTGCGCCCTGCTTCTGGTGTGGAGCAGCTGAGGACAAGCTCTGCGGGTGGGCCTGAGCCGAACCAGGCCCTGGGCACACAGCCGAACCAGGCCCTGGGCACACAGCAGGCACTCCGTGATTGCAGTCTAAAGGGATGACTCGGGGTGGGGGAGGAAACAGGGCCCTCAGCCGCCCTCCCCGCACCACTCCCGCCTTGCTAAAGGACCCTCTTCCCTACCAAGGCAGAGGCCACTCACTCCCTGGCATACAGCAGGCACTCAATACTTTCTGTGCAGTAAGTAAACAGATGGGGCCCTGGGTCTCCCAACTGTTGAGTGAAGGGGTGGACGGAATGGCTGCCAAAGCCCACTGGGTCCTAAAGCCCTTTAACCTCAGTGACAAAGGAGCTAAGGCTTTGGCTGTGTGTGGCCAGAGGATGCTGGGGCAGCAGGAGCCCATCTGCCACTGGTCAGCCTTGTGGCCATGCCACCTGCCCACGGCACCCACAGCAGCAGGCCAGGCCTTCCCAGTCCCCAGAACACACCTGCCAGCCAGGTCATTCCCGCCCCTTGTACAGAGGAGCCCCTGAGCCCCCGAGAGGCGGAGGGGCCTGCTCAAGAGGCAGGGCAGGAACTCACCAGTCTTCACAGAACCGTCACGGCTGCATCTCTCCCCGGCACTCGAACGTGTTTCAAGGGGGGAGAAATGGACTGTGTCATGTAAAGAAATACTCGTTTTCAGTGCTTTTTATGTGGCGCTCAAAGCACTCTGCCAACAATCCCTCCCGATCACTTGGAGGCGGCGGCCTGGCTGGGCTCGGCCCACTGGAGCCCCTTCGGCCTCCTCAGCCACGCGCCCTCCACGCCAAGGTCCTCGGGAGGCCCCTACAGGTTCTAGTGCAGGTCCTCGTCAGCCTCCTGCACCTCCACGTGACTGTAGGACCTCCAGGCCTGCAGGTTACAGCTCTTCAGGATGGTTCCCAGCTGCTTCCCAGGTCCTACTTCAAAAGTTCTGGGGAACTCGGTGCCTTTCTTCCTCTCATATACGGCGTGCATCGTCTGCTCCCACTTCACCGGGGAGACCACCTGCCGGACCAGCAATTTCCGGATGTGTTCTGGATGCATATATCTACTCCCACTAACGTTTGAGTGGACGGACACCAGAGGCTTCTTGATGTCAATTGCCTTTAAAACTTGTGCCAGGGGCTCCAAAGCTGGCTCCATGAGGCTGGTATGGAACCCACCGCTAACTGGCAACATCTTGGTGCGTCTGAAGTGATACTTGGAGGAATTCTTCTGGAGAAACTGCAGAGCCTGGAAGCAAAAGAAGGGAGGTTTAAGCCAACCAAATCTTAGGGGAAGAAACAGAGAGGCAGTCACCACTGGCTGATGTCGTCACAGTCCTACGTGTAGGATATGCTTATCTCGACACATCAGCACAGGTTATTTCATCCTGCACAGCTGCCAAGTCAGTGTCCCAGAAGCCCTCACTAGCCCGGTGACCCCAGACAACCTCTTTGAACTTCTTTTAGTCCATCCATAAAATGAGCACAATTTCACCTACTTCATAAGATTGCTGGGAAGTGATCAGATAGGAGGTATCTGATGAATGAAAAAGCAGTATCTAGTAAGTGTTAGTTTTCACTTAGAATTCTGCTACTCTTCATAATTTTTTTAAGCCTGTTTTCTTGTTACTCCATAACCTTCAAGATGAAAATTCACAAGATTCCAGCCTCACTTCACAATCCAAGGTCTGAAACCCCTCATCTGGGCTCCTCTAGAGAAGACAAGAGCTTGATTAAAAGGGGCCTCTGGGACTAACAGGCCCAAACTTAGAACCATTTGCAAACATCTTTAGAACAGTATATATTCTTTTTTTTTTTTTTTTTTTTGCGTTACGGGGGCCTCTCACTGTTGTGGCCTCTCCCATTGCGGAGCCCAGGCTCCAGACGCGCAGGCTCAGCAGCCATGGCTCACGGGCCCAGCCGCTCCGCGGCATGTGGGATCTTCCCGGACTGGGGCACGAACCCGTGTCCCCTGCATCGGCAGGCGGACTCTCAACCACTGCGCCACCAGGGAAGCCCTAGAACAGTATATATTCTTAAGAGACCCCGTGCCCTCGGGACACAGCCCAAGGCTTACCACCCTGACAGCCCTTCACTGGGATCCACCAAAGGCCTTCCTATGCACTAAACCGTCTGCCACGTCCCTCCAACCTGACACCATCCACGGCCTGCTCAGAAGCTGGGCCAGCTGCTCCTGACGACTCAAGGTAAGTCGTGGCAGCTGCGTGACCTCGGGCACTTTACCTGTCAGTGCCTTAGTTCCCTCACCTGTAAAA
Organism: Phocoena phocoena; assembly: GCF_963924675.1. Lineage (NCBI taxonomy): Eukaryota > Metazoa > Chordata > Mammalia > Artiodactyla > Phocoenidae > Phocoena > Phocoena phocoena. The sequence goes on along the minus strand of NC_089229.1, from coordinate 6,133,392 downwards.
TGGTGATAACAACAGTTACGTCACAGGGCTATGAAGAACTATGCTCGGTATACAAACCCTACAGAAGCGCAGCAATTACTAACTTGTTACCAAGCCCATCCATGCCCACCGGGAAAAGTACAGCAGGGTCTGGAGTTCCCTGGTGGCCTAGCGGTTAGGATTCCAGGCTTTCACTACCGTGGCCCAGGTTCAATCCCTGATTGAGGAACTGAGATCCTGCAAGCTGCGCGGCACGGCCAAAAAAAAAAAAAAATACAGCGGGGAAGCTATTTGTGCCCCGAAAGGGGAGGGATGAAAGTTTCTGGTTGGACGGTGCTCGTTCGTCCCTCTCTGTGGGCCCCGCCCCGCAGGAGCTTAGCCTGCTGCCCAGGCGCGACTGGCCTGAGGCTCATCACGTGTCACTTCCCTCTGCTGAGTGAGTCCATCTGTTCCACCCGGAGGCTGCTCAGCCACCTGAGCCTTGGGGCGAAATCCAAGTGGAGCAGAGCCCAGAGCAGCGAACTGTCATGGAGCGTGAACCATGCGTGTGGGAAGCACGGAGGGGTCTGGGCTGTCACTGCAGCAGAGTCTAGCCTGACCTGACTGACCTGGTGCTTCACACCCAATTCCACGCTCCATCCATCCCCACCTCACTGAGGGGTGCGCCCCCAGCGCCTCTCTGAACAGGAGACTCTTGGACTTCACAGCCCAAGCCCTTCCCACCACGCCTGGACACTTCTGATCACCGGCATCTACGGAGACAGCTACTCGGTGGCACTTCTGCACCACTGCCATGGTCTCTAAGTGCTTTCCATGGGAAGTCTCTGGATTCATCCAACTCAAGTCCCAGGTCAGGGCCACAGGAGTCAAGGACACAGCCTCAGGGTCCAGAGGCTCCTGTGGCTGGCTCTCAGGCCAGGCATGGGTCTAACAAAGGGCAAGGAGTTTTTTCACATCCACTGTTGGAAAGGGACTCACCTGCTCAGGGGACCCTGCCCGCACCTAAGCTCTTTGCTGTAGCACTTCCAACAGCACCAAAGGCCAAACCTGGGAATCCCAGGAATCGCCACCTGCACTGGATGCCCACCTGTCTGGGAGCCTGGGAGACTCCTGCCTTGACTGGGGGGCCCCTCCTGGCCCACTTATGGGCTTCCTTCCAAGGCTATTAATGGGAATAAGCAACCAGCTCCGTGATTCGCTTGGGGCCACCGTAGCTGGTCTTCGCGTCATCTCAGAACTGCCCCAGAGGCTCGCACTGATTCAGAGGAGATACGTAAGGACACCTGCGTACTGGCAAGGCCTCAACAGGGAGATGAGCCAGCATGGTCAAGTGGAGGGTGGAGGGAACCTGAACTTCAGAGGCACATGGACAGGAGCTCTCACCTTGCCTCCACCACCACTAAGCACTTGGCTCTCAGTGCCTCAGCTTCCCGCTGTAGAGCTCCCGTCCACAGAGCGCAGGACCAGATGGAGGACCGGAGGAGACAAGACGGGGAAGCACCCATCCGGCCTGCACTCAACACTCCCCAGCCAGGCACACGGTACAGAACTGCCCCTTCCGTCGGGCGCTCCTGTCTGCCTGGGATGCCCCTGCTCTTGGCAACCTCATCCTCCAGGCACCGCCTCCTGGCAACCTGGTAGTCAGCCCGACCCTTACTGTGCCCTGAAACCTGGAGTCATCCGTTCACAGCCAGCCTTCCTTTGACAGCAGGAACCCCGGCTGATCCGTCCGTGTGTCCTCAGTGCTTGCCACACAGGAGCTGCCCGAGAAAGGATGTCTGGGGCAGCAGTGAGTGGAAGGATGGACAGAAGGAAAGGCTGCAAAAACAGACACCTAAGAAAATGGAGAGCAGGGCAGAGTAACCCAGCAGGAAACAGCTTCTCTCTCCAAAGAAGCAACTGGATCAGAGGCTGTGGGAAGCCCAGAACGTATCACAGGAAGGCCCTGGAGATTATCTGGCCCAGCCCCTTTACTTTCCACGTGGGCTGGAAATTTGCCCAAGGTCTGTACGTGGTGGAGCGGAGACAGTACCCCAGCCTCCTGCCTCTCCCTGCAGTGCTCGCTCCACCACACACACCCCTGGCCCCCAGATGCCTCCCAAGGACCAGGGCTGGGCAGAGCACCTGTTACACTCTGTGCGCTCCCAGGTGTGGAATAATTCCAACCTTCTGGACTGGACTGGACGGGGGTCTAGGAAGGTTGCTCCCGTGAACACCCACCTCCAGGTGTCCTGAGATCACCCTGCAGTCGGGAAAGAGGTAGCTGGACACCTCGCACACGGGGTTCTCTATGCCCAAAGTCCTGCAGTGCTCCTGGGCCTCCAGACAGGCAAAGGTGAACTTGGACTGAGGCTGGCCGACGACGGACAACATCCCACTGGGGACAGCTTCCGAGGCTTCCTGCATGGCCTCAGCTCGGATTTTCACTGCATACAAACCTACCCAGAGAGAAGTGCATTTAGAAAAATCAAGGCACGTAATGGAGAAGAGAAACCCAGACCCAAAAAACAAAGCACAAATTCCACACTGTGTGCTGGAGACACTGATATGGGTATCCATCACCAGTCTACAAGCCGCAGTTCTACGTATCTGAAAGCATACATATATGGTACCACCATCATCAAAAGGCAGGGTGCTGTCCCTGGCACAACCTCAGTGTCCACTGACAGATGGATAAAGAAGACGTGGTACATATATATGATGGAATATTAGTCTAAAAAAGAATGGAATAATGCCACTTGCAGCAACATGGCTGGACCTAGAGATTAGCATACTAAGTGAAGTTAGAAAGACAAATACCATGTATCACTTATATGTGGAATCTAAAATACGACACAAACGAATATATCTACGAAACAGAAACAGACTGAGACATAGAGAACAGACTCGTGGCTGCCAAGGGGGAGGGGACGTGGGGGAGGGAAGGATTGGGAGTTGGGGATTAGCACATGCAAACTATTACATACAGGATAGATAAACAACAAGGTCCTACTGTAGAGCACAAGGATATACATCCAATATCCTGTGATAAACCATAATGGAAAAGAATGTGAAAAAGCACATATGTATAACTGAATCACTTTTCTGTACAGCAGAAATTAGCACAACATTGTAAATCAACTATACTTCAATAAAATTTAAAAACAAAACAAAAAAGAATGGACTGCAATTACTGGACAGCTATCATCCTGGTCCTGGGCCAGACCAAGGAGCGGTTAAGGGACCGATCCAGGGTTTGACGGGACAACAAAGTCTGAGGAACAAACCCTGCACCCTTTCTCTCTAACACACCTTCGTTCACCCGGCACCGTATTATGTCTGTACTGGACTTTTAGCCCTTACACAAGCAGAACTGTGGAGCAAATACATTAAAAGCCTGTGTTAACAGGCAGGAGAGAACCCACAGGAACGTGGAAACCCTCCCAGGCAGGCATTAAATAACTATGCAAATTGTCAAGTGAAAAAACACAGAATGTCAATAATCCTGCAAATTACATATACATAAAACTGTATTTGTATAAAACAGTTTTATTAGGATGTGGAAATATGAAAATTTTTTTCCACTTCCTTGATAATGCTTCCTTCCTATAATGCTTTTTTAAAAAACAATGAGGTGAATTTCACATAAAATATAACCAGTTTCAAGTGTATAATTCAGTGGTATTTGTTTTGTTCATGTTGTACAACCACCAGCTCTAGTTTCAAAACTTTCCATCAGCCCATAAAACACCTCATTTCACCTCCCCTCCATCCCCGGTAACCTCTAATCTGTTGTCTCTCTGGATTTATGCCTTCTGGACATTTCATATAAAAATATGTGATTTTTGTGTCTGGCTTCTTTCACTTAGCACATTTTTGATGTTCATCCACACTGCAACATAAGTATTTCATTTCTTTTTATGGCTGAATAATATTCCACTGGATGGATCTACTACAATTTGTTTATCCATTCATCTGATTATGGACATTTGGATCATTTCCACCTTTGGCTATTATGACTAATGCTGCTGTTATAAACATCTGTGTACAAGTTTTTTCTGTGTGGACATGTTTTCATTTCTTAGGTATAGACCTGTGAGTAGAACTACTGGGTCACATGGTAATTCTATGCTTAACTTGAGGAACCACCAAATTGTTTTCCACAATGGCTGCACCACTTTACATTTCACCAACAGTGTGTGAGGTTCCTACATCCTTGCCAACACTTATTATTTTCCTCTTTTGTTTTTTAAATTAAAGCCACCCCAGTGGGTATGAAGTGGTACCCCACTGAGGTTTTGATTTGCATTTCCCTAATGATTGGTGATGTTGCACATCTTTTCATGTGCTTATTGGTCCTTCGTATATCTTCTTTGGAGAAATGTCTATTCAAGTCCTTTGTATGTAGCTATAAGCAAAAATGTTTACATGTTTATACACAAAAATCTTAAAAAGTGGAACTGATATGGCTCAAGATCAAACACTGATTTATTCTTTTTCACTTAATGAGAATCTACTGATGATCTACCACACGACAGGCACTGGAGGTACACGAGTGGACTAAATGCACGTAAGTAGTGGGAGACACTAAAGCAAGAAGATTTCACAAGACTACAGGAAGAAAGAAATTCCCTGATGAATCCTTCAAGCTTAAAAGGGAATCAAGGTGAAGTCTGGTCCTCAGGTCCCATTGTCACCCCCACCCATGGCTCTCTTCTCTATTACCCCTGAGTAGGTCCAGAATTATTTTTGGTAGTGCCCCTTGTCCTCAGTAAGCCCAGCAAGACAATACCCCATGCATAAAACCGAACCTTGGGACTTTCCTGGTGTTCCAATGGTTAAGAATCCGCCTTCCAATGCAGGGACGTGCGTTCGATCCCTAGTCACGGAACTAAGATCCCACATGCCACAGGGCAACTAAGCCCATGCGCTCCGCAATGAAAAGATCCCCCATGCCACGACTAAGACTCAATGTAGCCAAATAAATAAATATTAAAAAACACAAAAAAACCCCAAACCTCTTCCTATGTACCTTCACAAAATTCCATGGCTCCAGCAAACACTAGGGCTGCAAATTCTCCCACACTGAATCCTGCAGCAGCAACACAGTTCTCAATAACCTGCAGCGACACATGCAGAAGAACATGAGGCCAAGTTCTCAGGCGAGTTCAGTCCGGGGCTCTGCACTTGCAAGCTGACAGGGGTTCAGTAGTTGAGTGAGCCAGGTTCTGCTGGCCTGGTGCTCCAGCCAGAAGACAACACACAGAAGTGGCCTTGACTATCACTGATCCAGCCCTTTACTGATGAGGAACTTTAACTGGCAAGTCAAGTTAAAGCCTACTGGCGGACTCCTTGGTTGAGCTGTGATGCCAACCCAGGGCTCTGGATTCTCTTGCTTCTGCCCTAGTGCTGCCCCTCAGGCTGATGGAGACAGAGGACGCTAAGTACAGAAGTTAAGAGCATGACCTTCAGAATCACCTCTGGATTTGATTTTTAGCCTGGGAGAGTTCCCTAACGTCTGCCCCTCAGTTATCTCATCTGTGAAATGGGGAGAGCAGCAGGACCGACCTCACAGGGCTGCTGAGAGAATTACATGGAGATAACACCCCTAAATCGCTCAGCACAGACCTGGCCCAGGACAGGCACTGGATGAATGTTATTATCATGACTCGACATGACCACTTAAACTAATTCCTTTAATATCTCTGAGTCTTCTTTCCTTACCCACTCAGTGACAGTACTTACCTCACAAGGCTGTTGTGATGATGAAATGGGGGTAAAGTACGAGCTTAACATTTACTGTTGTGATAATAAATATTAATAGCAATCATTTCACAACTTCAAGTGAACTGATACTTTCAGATATCACCTTCTCAATGACCCTTCCTTTAAGGGTGAAGCTTAATCATGCTAAAATCATTTAGTAATTAATTAAATGATTAAGGATCATTTAAAATCGCAACCCAGCCCTCCACTCCCCGGCCCCTCTCCCTGATCTATTCTTCTTTCTGAAACACTTATCTTTAACACACTACGTAATTTACATAGCACATTTATTCTCTATTATCTATCTTCTTGCCCTAACATGCAAGCTCCCCAGGCGCAGGGATCCTTGTTTTGTTTGTTGTAGGCTGTATCCACTGGGCCTACAACAGTGCCCGGCACGGTGGGAACTCAGTAAGGATCTGCCGAACAGATCAGACGTTGGAGCACGCCGGCCTGGCAGGCTGGAGCTGTGAGAGCTCGGGCGGAGCCCATTCTCCCCGGCCTGCAACAGGGCCTCGGGCCTCACCGCGGGCTGCAGGTGATGCAGTTTCTCGACGGCGGCCAGCGAAGCCACGAAGACGGCGGGCTGGCAGTGCACTGTGCGGTCCAGGGCCTCCTGCGGCCCATGCAGGCTCAGCTCCAGCAAGTCGTAGCCCAGCACGCGGTGGGCGGCGGCGTAGAGCTCGCGGACGCGCGGGTAGCGGAGCAGACCGCGGCCCATGCCCACCACCTGGCTGCCCTGGCCGGGGAAGAGCAGCACCGAGCACTGGCCCGGCAACCGCCGCACCGAGGCCTCCCGGGGCCCTTCCTCCGCCGCTGTCGCATCTCGCAGCAGCTCCTCCACGTCCACCGCGCCCGAGGGAGGCAGCAGGAAGCTCGAGGCGCTGCTCCTGCACCTCACGCCCCGGCCCAACGCCCACGCAGCCCGCGCTACCCGGACGTTCATGCTGAGGACAAGGCCCCACGCGCGTTACCAGGGCGACCGAGGCCCGACTGCGGCGGCGCGGTGCAGCGCGGCGCGGTCCTTGACGCATTTCCTGCCGGCGGGCAGAGGCACCGCTGGGCGGGAAGAAAGGTTCCGCTGTTACAGCTTCCGTCCCTGCTCTGAAACTGTCGGCTGCGCGCCGGGTGATCCACACGCTTACCTAAACCTCCGCAGGAAAAAATAAAACACGACACCACACCACAGTGAGCCCTCAAACATATTTATTAAGTAAACAACCCAATGCAATGTAATATTCAACCTAGCATGGAAAAAGTACTTGAAACGCTTCCACATTCTTTCTTGCATCTGATTTTCCCAGCGCTGTCCTTTTATGTTTCCTACAAACCAGACACGGTGCCAGGCCCAAAATAATCGTCCAATTAATACTTGTCCTATTGAACAAAGCCCTAGATATATTTCAGACAGTCTGTTTAATTCCTCACAGCAACGCTGTGACGAATAGGTGCTATTATTATCCTCAGTTTACACATGAGTAGACAAGGGCTCAAAGACAGGTGGTTAGTGATAAAAGGAGGACTGGAAATTGGGGGTGCAAGGCTGGGTCAGAGAGAGTCTAATTCTGACCTCATCTCTAACTACACCCCTTTACGCCCCCTGCTCCTCTTTCATTCCCTGCCAGCCTCTTCTAAGGAGCGCAGGACACACACACACACACGCGCTCACTCCACACCTCAGAATGAGAAAGATCTAGGTAGACCTGAGGTAGGAGATAGATGGGCAGCTGGGCTGCACAGCGGGGTTTGTCAAGTGGAGTAAAATTGAAGCTTTGTTCTCACCCAGGCACTCCAAGGACAAAGCTAGTGGCAGAAGCTGAGCTCTTCTAAGGTAAAGAGATAAGGCGCCCACTCCTGAGGTCAATAAAAACTTCTCTGTCTGCACATGCGCAGGAAGGCTCCTTGGGGGTCAGAAAGGGAGCAGCCGCCACCCCATAGTATGTGTGGACATACACCCAGCTAGAAGGCCTCTGCAGTGGGATCCATCTTAGCAAAATGTTGCACATGCACGTTGGGGAGGGTCCTGGGACCCGTCAGCTGTGAAAAAAGAAACGAGATAATTGGCCAAATGTAAACCAAGACCCGAAGAACTGTCCTATATACGTGATTTAAATCACCTCTTTACTGAGCTCCTCATTCAGGACTCCCACACTCCTCTCTGTGGGTATATTTCTGGCTAGCTTCTGACTTACTGGCCCCCCCTCATTAGAGAGGAGGCTGGTAGCCTTTCCCTCCAGGTGTGTATTTCTGCCCTGCTTCTGTCTCAAACAAACTGTTTGTCTGTGTGCTCTTCCACATGTTATGCTGTGTCTCTAATAATAAACTTTGTACCTGATTTTACAGTTTTTGCCTCCTTGAAACACTCTTGCTTTCAAATGGGGGAAAGAGCTAGGGCCCCTTTGCTTCTAGTCTCTAGCCCCTCGTGGTCTAGCAGCTACGATTCCTGGTTTTCATCTAGGCTATCCAGGTTCGACTCCTGGGCAGGGAACTACAATCTCTCTTCAGGACTGCTTACTGCTGTCTCTCCGAGATCAGACTTACATCATCAAGTCTACTACAGTGAGCTTGTCCTGAGAAAAGAATCAGATGAGCTCTCAGGTCATCCGCAGCAGCCTTGCTTTTGACACGGAAAAGGAGGAAATGAGGTGCATATCCAGCAAGAGGAGATTAGTTAAATAAGTGATGGCAAATCTATACAATGCTGTGGTGATAAAAGATATGGAGGAGGTTTTCAGGTTAAGACATGAACAGAGCACACGCTGCCTCCAGAAGCACATAAACCCAGAGGAAAGGAATCTTTTAAAGACATAAAACACAAGGACAGGGAGAACAGGAACAGCAACAGAATCTCTTCAAGCTGGAAACCAGGATGAACAGTATTATCTGATTCAGCAGACTCCAGACGGCCGAAGGCTGAGAACCAACCCTTATTCATACAACAGAATCCTTAAATGCTTAGGAACTGGTAGCCCTAGGCACTTCTAGATCTAAGGGTTAAAAAAGGCTAAAATTGGGCTTCCCTGGTGGTGCAGTGGTTGAGAGTCCACCTGCCGATGCAGGGGACACGGGTTCGTGCCCCGGTCCGGAAAGATCCCACATGCCGCGGAGCAGCTGGGCCCGTGAGCCATGGCCGCTGAGCCTGCGCATCCGGAGCCTGTGCTCCGCAGCGGGAGAGGCCCCAACAGTGAGAGGCCTGCGTACCGCAAAAAAAAAAAAAAGGCTGAAATTAAGAGAACTATTTGCAGGTGTCTTTGAAGAACAGTTAGATCTTTAGATGTCTTCCCTCTCTTTAGCCCCTGGGTGATACCCCTCCCTCATTCTGGCAAATGCTTAGCTCTGGAAAGGGCTGGGCAGGCCAAGGATCATGGTGAATGTGGGTTCTCTGCTGAAACAGGTGGATACTGACTGCTGAATGCAGAGATCTCCTCCCATGCTCCCAGAAATGTGCCACCAGACCTACCCTCCAGGCAAGAACTGCAGGGCCTTGGGGAGTCTGACCAGTACAAGAGGAAAAGGCTGAAGATACTGACAGCCCAGGAAGTTACCAGACAAATGACCAACAAGTTCAACTTACAGTGAAGCTAACTCAACAAATACCATCCAAAGACTTATTTTCCTTTTGTCTTCTTATCATGAGCAGCCAGGCAAAGATTCCCAAGCATCTGAGGAAAGCCTCTTACATACAGAAAAAAATAAAATAAAATAACTACAATGCATAGGAATCAGAGACTATGATGAGAGAAGAAAATAATTGTTTTAAGAAAATTATCCTTGATAGTTGAGAGGTAAAAGAAGACATTGATTGCATCAGTGAAAAATGTATAGGAAGTTTGCAGTGGGAGCATGGAGTCTTAACCACTGGACCACCAGGGAAGTCCAGGAAGTTTTTTTTTTTTAAAAAAGAACCTTCAGACAACAACAAAAATCCCTTGGAAATAAAAAAATAGGATAGCTGAATTTAAAAAAATCAATAGAGGGCCAAGAAGAGAAAGGTGAGGAACCGTCACAGAAGTTTACAGAAAAAGAAGAAAGCAAACCATGAGAAGCAGGAGAGGAAGGGAAGTTAGAAGACAAGCCCAGGAAGTCCAGGATTCTGAGTAACAGGGATTCCAGAAAGAGAAGCGAGAAAATGGAGGGAAGGAAATCATCCCCTCTAAAAATCCAGTTTCTGAAAAATAAAAGATATGAGTTTCCTGAGAGCTGGAACATTGGATGAAATTAGACCCACATCGAGGAATATCAGCATGGAATTCCAGGACTCTGGGGACGAAAAGCTTAAAATCTCCCAGGAAGAACAAAGGGGGTTACACACAAAGGCTCAGAACACAGAATGGCTTCAGTCTGCTCATCGGCACCATGGCAGCTGGAAAACGGCGTGATGCTGAAGGACAATGATTTCCGACTTTGAATTTTGACTCAGTCAAACATCAGTCAACCACAGGACAGAGTGCAGGATCTCAAAAAAGATACCTCCTATGTAGCCTTTCTTAAGACTGCATCCTTGGGGACTTCCCTGGTGGCGCAGTGGTTAGGAATCCGCCTGCCAGTGCAGGGGACATGGGTTCGAGCCCTGGTCCGGGAAGATCCCACATGCTGCGGAGCAACTAAGCCCACACGCCACAACTACTGAAGCCCACACGCCACAACTACTGAAGCCCACGCGCCTAGAGCCCATGCTGCGCAGCAAGAGAAGCCCGCACCGCAATGAAAAGTAGCCCCAGCTCACCGCAACTAGAGAAAGCTCACGCGCAGCAACGAAGACCCAACGCAGTCAAAAAAAATACATATTAAAAAAAAAAAAAAAGACTGCATTCTTGGAGGATGGGCTCATCGCCAACACAGGGGGACCAGGAAGGGCGAGATGTGCTGTCCAGGAAATGAGCTCATACAGGTGCAGTGAGCTCAGAAGCAAGAAGACACACAGCCCATGCCTCTATTTCATATTGAATGTCCACACCACAGCCTGGCGGGATGTGCCGACAGGGGAGCTGCACACCCAGCCTTGCCCGCCAGCTGCCCCAGAGGGACTCCTGTCAATGCTCAGGGAGGCTGAGGCCAGTCTGTGCCCCAGTGGTTCAGTTCAGTTTCACCTTCGTAGGGGTCTTCCTCTGCCCCGGCCATCGTGTCCACTCTCTCCAGCCAGCTGCATGCTGCCCCTCAGCTGTTTGAAGCGAATCAATATAGGGCTCAGGGAGACATACCTAAGGGTCTTAATAAAACTCTAAAGGAAAGTAAGGGCGTGTTTAACCCAAAAGTCAAGACAGAGGTGACCTCTGGAGTGGCAGCAGCAATCACCAGAGAGAGCGCCAGGAGGTTCCTAGGGCACTGGGAATCTTCGTATTATTAACCTGGGGGTGGACAGACGGCATCTTGTTATTATTCTAAAGCGCACACGTGTTAAATGTAGACAAATTTTTGATAATGTAGAAAGAGGTTTCTGATTTATTGTAAGGGGAAGAAAACAAATTACAAAACCAATTATTTCATGAAGGCATTCTTGTAAAGAAACACGTGCACGTGCTTAGAAAAAGGCATAGAAAAACTCACAAAGTGTTGACTGTGCTTGGGTAATGGGAGAGTGGGTGACTTTTTTCCTTTTGCCTGTATTTTCCAATTCCCTTACAATAAATATGAATTATTCATGTAAGAAAGTAAACACACAAAATATAAGAAAATACTGTACTCAAATCACACTTAGAATTGAGAAGCCTAATGAATGACACGACAGTTAAGAGCGCAGGCCCTGGACTGCCGGAGTATAAATCCTGACTGCATCACTGACAAGCTGTGTGACCTTGTCACCTCTCTGAGTATTCTCTGGGGATTGGGAGGGTGTTTTCCATGTCTCCTTCCTCGATCAACTGAGGCCGGGGGCTGCGTTTGCTTGTGTTGTACCCTCCAGGGTTGAGCCCAGAGCTGGGCAACCTGTGGTACTCAATATATACATCCCTTGAGGTTGGCACATGCCAAATGCCCAGGAGAGGCTCCTATGCTCAGTGCTGTGAAGTTCAGAGGTCACTGCCCGATTAGAGTGGGGGTGGTACAGAGTCAGCGTTCTGGAAGAGCTTCCTGGGGTGACACTGGGGAGCAGTCAGACTTGGACACGTGGAGTTGCCCAGGGTGGGAGTGAAGGATCCTCTGTGCAGGGGGAACAGTGTATGCAAAGGCACGGAGGTGGGATAGGGTCAGGTAGTCAGGGCCTTGAGTGCCAGGTAAAAGGCTTGGACTGTATCCTAAGGGAGCCACAGAGGGTCCCGAGCAGAGGAGGGGCATGGAAGGGACTCCCTGGGGGCCAGCTAGGGAGGATGATGGCCGCTGCCCAGGCTTAGGTGGGGTGTGTGCGGTTGGGCAGAGGGGGGCACAAGTAACGGGAGGCTTCCCAGCGCCCCAGGAGGGGCATCCACATCTCATCTAGACCTGCAGTGTTAATCCCTATGGCAGCCACTGGCCCTCTGAACTGCAGGGGCTCACCTGTGAAAAGGGCAGGCCTAGTGTGTTTGTCCTCTGCCTGCCCCCTGCACCGGGCCCTGGTGCCCAGCAAGTATTTGGGACCAGAAATCGCTGCCTCCCAGGATGCCCTGTGGGCCTTGAGCCCTGCAAGCAGGAGGGGAGAGGCGGGAGGGAAGCTGCATTGCCTCCCCGCCACGCGTCTTCCGCGGCAGGCGGGTTTGCCTCTCAGCCAAGCCATTGGGCGCCTCCTTAGAGGAAGAGGGTGAGGGCTGGCAGCTTGCTGGAAGGCGTGGCCAGACCAACTTCATGAGGAACAGTACCCACAACGTGTGGGCCCATGGTACCTTGAGGGATCCAGGAAAATATTTTCATTTCTTTTAAAATCAGAAGAAAAACGTGAAAAGAACCCAGCCTGGATTATACCTGCCTTTATACAAACGCAGTCAAAGGTAGAAGAGGTCCATGAAGGCAAAAAAGGCAGGGCCTCGGGAAGTCAGACGTCAGCCCAGGAGCAGCAGGCAGGGTTCACCTGGGCCTCCCGACCCCCACCCCAAGTGTCCAGTTCGGGCAATTGTGGTTCTGGCAGTCTGCGGGCCCCGCCAGGCCAAGTTAGTCAAGGGGGCAGTGACAGGCCCTGGGCTGCAGTAATAAAGAAGCAGTGCATGCAGATGAGGCGGTGAAGTGCTCAAGGCCTGGGCCTGGACACGCTGTCCCATCAGGGTGACCTGGCAAACTGGAGGCCACCTCTGGGCTGTGATGGTCACTGAATGCCAAGCGCCTGTGGTCTCCTGCATTACCATGTGGCATCCTCCTTAGTCCCACCATGCTGTGCCCATTTTACCGATGAGGAGATGGAGGCGGAGGGAGCCAGCCGCAGAGAGGCTGGGCCAGGGCTGCCTCCTGTCCTGGGGCAACAGCTAAAGGAACTGGGGCCCTCCTCCGGAGATGGTGGCCAGGGTTGCTGTGTAGAAGGATGTTCAGGGCTCTGCCGTCAGGCGACGTAATTGCCCTCTCTGAGATCGGTGATCTCTATCGGCCCACTTTACAGATAGGAGAAATGAGGCACCGGAAGAGACGCGACCTGCCCGCAGAGCCGGCAGTGTCTGCGCGGCGGGGCGGTCACGGTGGGAAGGAGAAGCGTCCGGGAGGCGCGCTCGTGCCCGGGGGAGGCTGAGGCGCGTCTTTCTGTCAGGGCGGCCAGAGGAGGGAGCGCCCCAACCCGCTGGGCGGTCGGCAGCCGCCGCCCGGGTTTCCAGCCAAGCCGGGCGGGGCCGGGGTGGGCGGGGCCTCGCGGGCGGGTCCGGATCCGGGCCCGGCCCCCACCTCCCGTCGCGCAGTGCCCTTCCCCTAGCGAGTCGTCGTCGCCGGTGAGTGGGTTCGGGGCTTCGAAGAGGCGGCGGGAAGGGGGCCCCGCGCGGCAGCGACCCCCGACAGCGCCCGCCCGCCGGCGCGGGGCCCGAGGGGAAACTGCGGCGGGAGGTGACGGGGACCCATGGGGCGGCCGGGGGGCAGCACTAGGGACCCGGCCATTGGGTCGGCCGGCGGGAGGGGGGTGGTGACCCCCCCCGCCCCCCGGCCCTGGCCTCAGCGGTCGGCGCTCCTGCGCGGCCGGGTTCCGGCGGGATTGGGGGCGCGGAAGGGGGAACTTGGGCACCCCCGCCCCGCCGCACCCCGCTGGGCCCTCGGGTCCCGCGGGAAGCGGAGCCGCGGGAGGGACCAGGCACCCCGCCTTCCCGCCCAATCCGGTAGTTGAGCAGCCGCGGCCGGCAGAGGGCGGGAGTGGAGGAGCGGGATACCTTGAGGGTCACAAAGTGCCTGGGAGACCTCGGGCTCCTGATCCACTTGAGACACCCCATTTCTAGGGGAGGAAACCCAGGCCAGAGAAGGGGAGGTTATTTGTCCAAAGGCAGTGAAGGCCCCGCGGAGCCTTAGGACCGGGTCCCTAGATCCCCGTCAAGTGCTCAGGTGCGCTGTAACCTACACGTCCCGGTGTGGGCAGGGCATCCCCTGGGACTTGCCTGTCCCCTGCCCCTCCTGCAAAGGAGCTGGGAGCCCAGGTGGGAGGTGTCATGGTGTTCCCGGAAAACTGGGTTCACCTCTCGGTGGGTGGTGCGGAGCCAAAAGGCACAAGCAAGCCGAGGAGAGAAGGAAGGATTTATTCCTTCCAACAAGTAAGGAGAGCGCCTTCGAGCTTTCCCAAAGAAGTGTCTCCCCAAACAGCAAAACTGGGGAAGTTTTAAGCTGCATATTCATGAAGGGTCTTGAGCAGGGGAGAATTCAACATAGAATTGGGGCAGAGGTCTATAGAGTCCAAGCTTTAGTTGATTGAAGTTACGACGGGTCAGCAAAGGTCAGCTTCTTGTCCCTTAGGTTCCAGCTGATCTGGTAGCTGAGCACTTGGGGTGGGGGTAGGGAGATGTGTTTAAATTCTGCAAAACAGCTCAAAAACGTGTTTCGGGGTAACCTTTACCACTGAGACAGAACTGGGAGTCTTTACAACTGATTTATTATCTTTGCTATTGTTATTTCTCTTGCCTGATAACAGTTGTCTGTTCTTTCATTCCCTTAAGATTATTAGAGGCCTGTTCAAGGGCAAGCCCTGTGGCCAGGCTTAGATCACAAAACGGCTTAGGCCTAAAATGGCTTCTCTTGTGTCAAGAAAGCCATGAGTGGTTCTCTTCCTTGGGGGGCACTCGACCCTATCTGCTTACAGGGGGGCTTCCAGCTGTGAACACATGGCTGAGTGCCAGAGCCAGCCTTGCCGAGGCCTGTGGCCTGGCCCGGATTGGGAGCCTCTCGGGCTGGCCTGCTAGGGCACGATGGTACCTGGTACCAGCCACATGTGCAGGGTGGACGGCAGGGGCAGGGGCAGGACTCGAGCCTCCCCTAAGGTTGTGTGACTGAGGGTGTCCCAAAGGGTCACGGCCAAGGAGGAGGCTGTGTACAAGGAGCACGGCCCAGAGTGCCTGGTGCACAGCAGGCCCGCGGCCCAAAGGCCAGGCTGCTTGGATGTGGGCCGAGGGCCCCAGTGTCTCTGTGGGGAGTGGCGTGGGGACCCCGACACAGGGCAGCGGGAGGCCAGGGGCCGCTCCCAGGAAGCAGTAGCTCTTGTCCACTGGTCGGGAAAGGGGCTGAGGAGAAAGGCTCTTCGGGGAGCAGGGAGACAGGCTGCTCAGCTTCCGCAGAGGGAGCCTCAGAAAGAGCCCTGGGCCTCCAAAGGAGCCTCTGAACTGGGGGGAAACTGACGCTCACCCAAGAAACTGCCCAGGGGCACGGAGCAGTGCAGCTGGGGTTCAAATGCTCGTGGTCTGACTTCAAAGCCCTGCTTCCTCCACAGTGCATACCCAGAGGAGTGTGTGCCTGGAATGTGTGTGTGTGTGTGTGTGTGTGTGTGTATGTGTGTGTGTGTCTGCCTGGCCATGACTGAATGGTGTCCAGCTGGTTCAGCCAGAAACCAGAAACCGCTGACAGTGGATCGCTGAGCGGGGGTAGGGGAGGTACTGACAGGGGGCGAGCGTACTTTGTGCCGTATACACTTTTGACTTTTCATTACTTCATTTCTGAATCTGTCTCTTATTTATATTTTCTTTTACTCATTTTTGATTGTGCAAACAATGCCTGAGCATGCTGTCTCAATAGTCATTCTCCATAAAGCAGATTCCCCTTTGTCACCCCCAGCCCCACCCCATCCCAGACCAGCTGGGTTTCCAGACCTGCTGTCTGTTACATTGGATACTTTCATAATGAAAAAGATTAACAGAGGTTATAATGAGGACGATTAGCTGTGAGTCATTTTAAAAAAAAAGGTCCCTGAGACCATCGGTGGTGGCTTGAAGGAGACATAAGGCCCAGGAGGGGCTGGGTACAGCTCGGAGGTGGGGACCAGAGAAGAGGCAAAACTGTTCTGTTTCTGAGCAGCCGTTCCTGTCACCTTCTATAGGGAGGCCTCAGAGAACAGAAAGCTCCTCCCGAGGCCCACTGCCGCCACCTCCCCTTCACAGACGGGGCCACAGAGGCCCAGGAGTGAAGCGTCGCTAGGAGAGAGATCCTGAGTCTCACCCCAGGGGCAGGGAGGATTCCGATCCCGAAACTGCTGCCCACGGGCCCAGCTGGGACCTGATGCCTCGTTGGCGCTGGGAACGTGGCCCTGGTACTGGAGGGAGTGAGGCTGTTGGTCCTGAGAGAATCCTCTGGCGCCCAGGCAGGGGGTGGAATGGCTGAGGTGGGGTGGGAGTGGCCTGAGATGAGCCCTGGGCCCCCCGCAGGTTTCTGGGGCAGGGCTTAAGCGCCTGGTCACGATGGAGGAGGAAGCTGAAGAGGGGAGGTGACACAGCCCATCCTTGTGACTGGCTGTGTGGCCCAGAGCTGAGGCCAGCAGACTCCCAGATCAGGAGCTGGAGGGGTGTTTCAGGAGGTCTCAGAGTCACCCAGACCTGGAAAGTTCTGTGACTCCCTGTGCCTCGGTTTCCTCATCTGGAAAGTGGAGCCCACTATGGAGGCCGAGAGATGTGGAATTCGGGGCCTGAGAAGAGAAGCAGCTGGCCTCACCCCTGCGGCTGTTGTGAAGCCGCGACGACCCAGGATGAATACAGCTGGGCCCTGCACCAGGCTCCGCCCCCCACCCCTCCCGAAGGCCTTGCGCGGTCTCCTGACCCCAGGGCCTGAGCTCTCTGCTTTGCCCTTCTTGGCCTGTGTTTCAGTGGCCCCAGGCCTTGAGGGCGGGGCCTTTTGGAAGCATTTTCACCCACTGAGCGTTGGGTGACCAACCGGCTGACATTTTCTCAGCCTTGGGTCTGCGCCATGTGGCTGCTTCTTCTCCTGGAGGCATGAGTGGTCCCCAACACTGACCCCCACATCCCCTGGCTTATCTGGACCTCCCTTGAGCCTGCCCACAGCCCCATGAGGCACACAGGGCAGGTTACACCCACCTGATGTAAGGGGAAACCGAGGCCCAGAGAGGAGCTTTGGCTTGGCTTCACCAAGAAAACTGCAGGCAGGGCCAAGGTGGGCGCTTAGTCACCTTCTGACGGAAACAGATAAAGGGCAGGTGGGTGGCTTTGCGTCTCTGCCTGAGCCCTGCGCCCCCTCCTGGCCACTGGAGTGACTCTAACCCAAACCCTAACCCTAACCCCATCACGGGATGGATCTCTCTCAGGCCTGCTTGGGCCAGCTGCCCCGCCCTGCCCAGCCCAGCCCAGCCCAGCATGACTCAGCTTGGTGGGTCCCCTAATCGGGTGATTCAAGAGCCTGGCAGTCCCCGTGAGGCCCCAGGAAGCTCCTTGCCTGGGCTGCCTCCATGTGGGGCATTTGACCTGTTTTCTGACCCTCAGGCTGGGCAGACCCTTTAATCCCCTTGGCCCAGTGCTGCATCAACACAGCAGCCTGGAAAGCTGAGCAGAAGCGTGGGCTCAGGCCTTACTCTGTCACCGCAGAGGGGAGAGCCACCACCTCTTCCTGGGGGTGTTTGTTCTGCACAGCAAGGGACCGGGGTGGTGGGCTCTCCAGCCCCGTCGGCTGGCACGCTGGGGATTTCCCGGGCACCGGCTGGGTGCCGTGGCGGGGTGACACGAGTGCCCCTGCCCACAACGCCTTGGGGAGAAGTATGGACCCAGGCCACAACGTGGGTGAGCCTTGAAAACACGCTCAGTGAGAGAAGCCGGACCCCAAAGTCCACATAACGTGTGATCCCATTTATGTGAAATGTGTGGAAAAGGTAAATCCACAGGGACGGAAGGCAGATGGGTGGTTGCCAGGGGCCGGGGGAGGGAGGAACGGGGAGTGAGCTGATGGGTGGGCGTCTTTGGGGGTGGAACTTGGTATAGATGGTTGCACGACATTGGGAAATGTACCAAATGCCACTGAACTGTGCACTTTAAAATGGTTCATTTTATGTTACATGACTCTCATTTCCATTAACCAAGAGCAATAAGAAATAGAAAACAAATAAATGGTCAGGAAACTCTGAGGGGCCTTGGTGGCAGATGGGTCGGGGTGGGGCTTAGGGACCGAAGCAGAGACTGTGCGTGTTAGTGTCCAAACCAGGGTCCTTCTTTTCTTTTTTTTTTCTTTTTTTTTTTTTTGCGGCACGCGGGCCTCTCACTGTTGAGGCCTCTCCCGTTGCGGAGCACAGGTTCCGGACGCGCAGGCTCAGCGGCCGTGGCTCACGGGCCCAGCCGCTCCGCGGCACGTGAGATCTTCCCGGACCGGGGCACGAACCCGTGTCCCCTGCATCGGCTGGCGGACTCTCAACCACTGCGCCACCAGGGAAGCCCCTTCTTTTCTTTTTAATGTTTCATTTTGAACTAATTTTAGACTTGCAGTAAAGTTACAAAGGTCGTGCAGAGAGTTGCTGCGTACCCTTCACCCAGCTTCCCCTAGTGGAACCAGGAAATTCACACCATGCCGGTAACCCCGCTAACGTGCTCAGCTGGCCCAGGACCCCAACCGTCTGGGATCCCACATTGCGTTTAGCTGTTATTTGTCCTTAGTCGGTGACATTTCCCTCCGTCCTTCCTTGCCTTTCGTGACCTTGACCCTTTTCAAGAGTGCTAGAACGCAGGCCAGGTATTTGGTCGAATGTTCCTCCGTCTGGGATTGTGACGTTTTCTCATGATTGGACTGGGGTTTGTGTTTGGGGCACGAATACCAGAGCGAGTGTGTCCACTTCTGTGAACCGTGTCATGTGTCTTACACTGGTGGCATTAACCTTGGTCACCTGTAAAAGGAGCACTGCTGAGAGGGAGGGGGGCCATTCTTTTGGGACAAAGTGGGCATAAATTGGGACCTTCCTGGGAAAAGGCACAGTTCAGCCCCCGACCCCCTGGGCCTCCGTGTCCCTATCTGTGTGTGAGAGTCAGTGCGAGGTGAAGCCCTCCCACCTGCCCAGCTCAGGTCACGGTCCAGGGGAGCCCTCAGGCACTGAACACAGCTTGTTAGGGTTGCCGAAGGGCTGTCACTTGGCTGTGGATTCAACACATTTATTAAACAGGCTGAGCAGGGCTGTGCCCCATGGCGTAGGTGAGAAAGCTGGCTGAGGTGGCCTGGGCTCCCCCGAGATGACCCAGTGGTGGCTGGGTCCCAGGGCTCCACATCCACCTGGCAGCAGCACGGGACCAGTGCTCTCCTGGCCCCGGGAGAGGTGGGCCTTCATACTGTGGTGAGATCAGACCCTCGCCCCCACCCCAGGAACACTTGTGTGCACCCTGGAAACCAGAGGGCCGGGGGGTGGGGTGAGAGGGGCGGGGGAGAAGCACAGGAACCTTTACTTGTCACCAGCCAGCCCTGGGCAGTGTTCATCCTCATGGCTCATCTGTGCAGTGATCGTGGGGAATGAGCTCACTGTCCCCACTCGACAGGCGAGAAAACTGAGGCCCAGCGGGGAGGAATCAGAGTCACTAGATGGCAGAGCCGGATTCTGCTGGATGCCTGACACTCTCCGACTGTTCCTTTTGAAAGTATGCTCATTATAGACATTTCGGAAAGCAATAACAAAGCATCGTAAATCCCTCTGCTGCGTGTGGGCCTTAGACTCCCAAGCTACCCGCTTGTGGAGGGGCCCTGGGCAAACGCCCCCGCCGCTCTGCAGCATGGGTCCGTCGGCAGGTGGGATAAGATGGTGTGGGTCCCTCAAAGGGTGAGGACAGAAAGACAGTGTTTGGGTCGGGCCTGTGCCCGGGCCAGGCTCACAGCCGTTCCCCAGGAGGTGTTTGTTTTATGAGGGTGATGGCTGCTAACATCTTCACGCACTTGTTACCGTTTTTAAAATGCATATCCGTTTTTTGCTAAAATTGGGATAATTCTGTATCAATTTTGTATTCTGCTTTGTGCACTTAATGTTATGTTGACGACAGTTTTCACATCATTAAAGAGTCCTCCAAGCTGGACTTGGGGGTTGACCCATCCTTAACAGTCCCCGGTGTTGGGCACTGAGGTTGCTTCTGCATCTCACGGAGCTTCGTGCCGCGCCAGGCCAGCAGCTGCCCCTTCTGCCCTGGGCAGCCTTCGCCCTCCACCCGGAAGCCCCGATGGCTCCCCACTGCCTCCGGATGGGCAAGGCCTCTTCCCGGTACCTGCTGCCCCGTCTGCCTCGTGCCTCTCTCCTCCCCCGCCGCAGTCCCCTCCCGTGTCCTGGGAGAAAGTGCTCCGTGCCCTTCCAGCACCATCTTCTCTCTGATCCCGGGTCGGGGTGCCCTGTCTGAGGTCTGGGCCTCTTCCGCTCCATCCGCCGTGGGTGCCCAGCCCCCACCCCAGCAGGCCGTCCTGCAAGTTTGTTGAACATAATCCATCTGTGTGGCTTCTTATCTCCTACAGACACTCCGGCTTCTCCAACTAGAGTCAGGGCGTGTTAGCAGGAGCTCAGCCCCTTCATTTTGTGGTGGGGAAACCGAGGCCCAGTTGGGGGTGCTGATAGGCTTGGGGTCCCACAGCAGGTTAGGCAGAGCTGGCCCCCGACCCCAGCCCAGGGCCCCGCTTGCTGTCTGGCTGGACTCTCAGCCCCAATGAGCTCAGTTCCCCGGGAGCCTTGAGCACTGCTGGGCGCCTATTAGGTCCTCAGCGCAGACCTGGGGGCTGCTGGGCAAGGGGGAGTGTTTGACGAGCAGAATGGAGAGACCTGAAGATTGGGTCCCCTCTGTCCCTGCCTGGGGGGCTCCAGCCCTGGAGGTAGTGGTGACAGCATCCAGGCCTTCCTTGCCGTGAGCCCCGTCAGCCTCTCAGGGCTGCTGAGGGGCCCTCACCAGCCTTAAACTCTGTCCCTTTCCACCCACCACGTCCATGGCCCTGGGCGTCAGGGCCCAGCAGCTTTTCGACCTGGGCAGAGCCTGACCCCAGAGTGCTGTGTGACCCCAGGGAGGCTGTTTTCCCTCTCTGGAACACAGGGAAGGGGAGGTGATTTCAGGGTGGGCCCGTGGGATGATGTACAAAGAGACCCCCCTACACTGGGCTGGACCCAGGTCGGCCACGTTGATGTCCTGTTCATTTGCCGGAGGCCACAGTATGTTGGTGGGGAGCGGGTATTCGAGCCAAGCTCTGTCTGCTACCTGTTGTTGAAATGAATGACGAATGACTGAATGAGAAGTATTGGAGCGTCAGGCGCAGGGTGTGGACCGAGGCGGCCTCACAATACCGCCCGGGGAGGGAGAGTTGGGCAGCCTTCTTGGTGGGGGGACCCAAACTGGCCGTGATTGAGGCAGCAGAGAGGAGGGGTCACTTGCCAGGAGACCCAAGGTCAAGGGTGAGGGTGAGAGCACAGGAGCCTGGCAGCTGGAGCGGGGGTGGACGTGCAGCCGGCAGGGCAGCCTCATGGGTGGGGGTGGGGGTGGGGGTGGGGGTGGAAGCGCACTCCCTGGGGCCCTTGGGCTGGGTGGGGCTGCAGGGCGGACTCAGCACCGGCCCCCCAACCTCACACATCTTTTCTGCACCTCCTGCATGTTCCATCAATTGACTGGTTGATCCATGAGTGATGAGGGGCTGGTAACAGACCCACCCCTGGTTTGTGCACGGTAGGTCCTCAGGAAACGCCAGGGGAGGCCCCACCCCAGTTCTGGAGCATCACCGCCTCTCACCCCAGCCCTGTCTTCTCTTTCAGAACTTTCCGGAACAGCAGCTGCAGCAGCAATGGCCCCGCCCTGGGTGCCCGCCGTGGGCTTCACGCTGGTGCCCAGTCTGGGGGGCTTCCTGGGCTCCCACTATATCCGCGAGGAGAGTCTCCGCTGGTACGCCGGCCTGCAGAAGCCCTTGTGGCACCCGCCCCGCTGGACGCTGGCTCCCATCTGGGGCACGCTGTACTCGGCCATGGGGTAGGTGGGCATGGGTGCTGGCCTGGCAGCTGGGCCTGTCCACCTGCCGGGGCAGGCAGGGCAGGGCGAGGCCCAGGCCCGAGGGCAGAGCTTCTCCTCCAGAGTGGGAACTGTGCAGGTGTTCCCGGGGCAGCGGGCACCACTTCCTGGCCTCGTTTGGCAAGTGAGGGTGGAGAAAACTATGGGGCCTGTTGGTTGCACAACTGAACTTTTTCCTCTGGGGCCTCCTGGGAGGGGCGGGCAACCCCGTACTGGCATTCTGGCTGTTTTCACAACAGCAGGGTGAGGCCGGCTCAGTGTGCAAAGTTCAGACGTGGGCATGTGGATGCTTCCAAGGTCGGTAGCAGTAAGAACAGCAGTAATAGTAGCCATTTGTCGAGCACCTGCCTGGTGACAGGCTTTGTCTCGGTTAATTTTCATGACCCCCCCATTTGACAAGGGACCTCCCACAGACACAGGGCTTTGGAGTCGGGACCCTACAGGATTTCCTGGACTAGACCCAGGAACTGCCACCAGGCAAAGCAGGACTGGATGGGGGAGTGCCCCCCCCCCACGCCACCCCCCGGTGGCTCCAGTGGGAACCGCACCCAGGAGACTGGTCTGCTTCCCACCCTTCTCTGGAAAGTTCCCTGCAGACTGGTTCTGTCCCAGCCCAGTGCAGGGTGGGGCTGCAGAGGGCAGGTAGCAGAGACCAGGCTGATGCCCCAGGGTTCTTTTTTTTTTTAATTTAAAACACTTTTATTTATTTATTTATTTAGGGCTGCGTTGCTGCGCGCGGGCTTTCTCTAGTTGTGGCAAGCGGGGGCTACTCTCCTTTACGGGGCGCGGGCTTCTCATTGCGGTGGCTTCTCTTGTGGAGCACGGGCGCTAGGCGCGCGGGCGTCAGTAGTTGTGGCTCACAAGCTCAGTTGCTCTGTGGCATGTGGGATCTTCCCGGACCAGGGATTGAACCCATGTCCCCAGCATTGGCAGGCAGACTCTTAACCACTGGGCCACCAGGGAAGTCCGCCCCAGGGTTCTGATGGGAGTAAGATAGCCCTGGAAACCTGGGTGTCACCTGGGCCACACCCTCTGCCAGCCCCAGGCCCTCCTGCATCCTGCTTTCTCCTCCCCATCCCGGCCCAGGCACCACTGTTTCTGCCTTAACTTGCTCCAGCCTCCAGGCCTCCCACCACCATCAACATCCTGATGGAGCATAAATCTGGCACCTCTCTTGTGGAACCCCGTGGAAACTCCCTGTGGTCCAGATAAGGTCCAACCCCTCACAGAATAAAAAGCCCAGGCTCTGGCCTCAGACCACCCGGGTTCAAATGCTGACTCACCTACTGATCGCCTGCCACAAGCCCTTAGCGCTTTGACTGTCTGTGCCACAGTTTCTGCACCTGTAACATGGGAGTGGTAGTACTGCCCATCTCATGACGTTATCACGAGAATGAATGAGCTAATGCTCGGAAAGAGCGGTGCCTGCGTGTGTAAATGCTGGAGGGCATTAGCTATTATTATTGGTGGTGTTATTGTTGTCCTTGTGGCCCTAAGAGCCCCATGACCAGGCCCTCTTCTGCTTCACCTCCCCAGTGCCCCCCAGACTTCACCAGTAACATAGGCTCACTCAGGGGTCTCGTGCATGCCTCTAAGCCTTTGCATATCCTCGTTGCCTCCCCCTGGCAAACTCATACTCATCCTCTAAGGCCCAGCCCAAAAGTCCCATCCTGTTTACTTGCATGCCTTATGTGCTTCCCCCTTTACAGCACTGATGAAGATAATAATGTCAAATATTTATTGAGTGTCCCATGTGCCAGGTACTGCCCTAGGCACTGCCAGTGTATTAAGTAGAATCTCCACAGCAACCCCATGAGAAACAAAGGCCCAGAGAGGTTAAGCAACTTCCCTGAGGCCACACAGCAGTCGGTGGCAGGGCATGGCTGAGCCATCAGTGTGTGGTCCCAGAGGTGAGCTTGGCTTCCGGCCCTGCAGGGAGGCTCCTGGCCTCTTGCCTGTTGGTGCCCTGACCGGCAGCCTCTCTTTCAGGTATGGCTCCTACATGATCTGGAAAGAGCTGGGGGGCTTCTCGAAGGAGGCTGTGGTTCCCCTGGGCCTCTACGCTGGGCAGCTGGCTCTGAACTGGGCATGGCCCCCCCTCTTCTTCGGTGCCCGACAAATGGGTTGGGTGAGTGTGACCTTGGCTTGTCTCCCTGGTCCCTGGAGACGGCCCCTCCCTTGGGGGACATGGGGCATCATATCCCAGACCCCCAGGGTCAGGGTCTAAAGGCGGGGGCAGGGGAGGCACTTGGCTCCTGGTTCACGTCTTCTCAGAAGCTCTTAGGGTACCAGGGCCCCTCAGCTGCTCTTCTTCCAATGCAGGAAACCTTGTGGGGCTCTGATGGGCTTAGGGGCCGTTGGTATAGGAGAACCCACATTACACCTGGTGCTGTGCACCCCACACATGGCATAGTCAGGGAAGGGCGATTGTTCCCATTTTACAGATGAGGAAACTGAGGCAGAAAATGGGGGAGGGGCTTGACCAGGTCACTGAGAGGCGGATGGAGAGTTCCCTCAGGCGTAGTGGTAGTGGGCAGCTGGGACACACAGCCCCATGGGTACGTGGAGCCTCAGGCCTCCCTGTCATCCCTCTGTGTCTGTGCAGGCCCTGGTGGACCTCCTGCTGATGGGTGGAGTGGCGGCAGCCACGGCCGTGGTCTGGCACCAGGTGAGCCCACCGGCCGCCTGCCTGCTCTACCCGTACCTGGCCTGGCTGGCCTTTGCGGCCACGCTCAACTACTGCGTCTGGCGGGACAACCAGGACCACAGCCGTGGCCGTCGGCTCTCGGAATGAAGGCGCCCCGCCCTCCGAGGACTGCAGCCGCTGCGGGTCAGGCGTTGCTGGTGGTGGTGGCCCCTGGGCTCTCCTGGCCGCCAGGCTGCCTGTGTGTCCAGTCTCAGCCCAGGGGTCACCAGCAGTTTCAGAGGTGCTCCAGGCCGAGCCCCCACCCCAGAAACAGAGTCCTGTGCTTTCTGCACTGCTCGAAGCTCGCTGTCAGAATGTGGAATTTTATAAGCCAAATAAAGTTTTTTAACCTCCTGGCAGTGGCCTTTTTACTTGGGTGGGACCCTTGGCCGTGGGGAGGGTGAGGGGCTCGTCCTCTTGATGGATGCGTCTGAGTTGTATCATCCAGATGACGTTGGGCCCGGCCGGGGCTTCGCCACAATTCTCGGGACCCTTCCAAGAGCGGAGGTGGCCCGTCCAGGGTGGAGCAGCAGACACTGGCATAGCTGCAGCTGAGGGAGGAGGCCCTGCCCACCTCCTTCACGTCCAGGAAGCCCAACCCAGCCACTTGAAGGGCACAGGCCCACAGCCTGCCTGGTCCAATGCCTGACTCTGCTCGGGTGCCAAGCGTGGTCCTCTGCTGGCCTCAGCCAGGATGGGGCTGGGCCCAGAGCAGGGGACGCCGACCAACCTGTCCCTGGGGTGCTGGGACTCATGCCAGCCTCACCCCGTCAGGGACAGCCTCGCAAACACTCCATCTGGGAGGCGAGGTCAGAGGCAGTATTGGCCATGCCCCAACCCAGCAGACAGCTCCTCCCCGGCCCAGGTCCACCCAGATTTGGAGGTGTCACCCCCGGCTTCGAATTGGGGGACCCATGACCTGTGCGGGCAGCTGTTGGGAGTGGGGCCGGGCAGAGCCTCTTACCCAGGCTGCTGCTGGAGCGCCAACTCCTCGCCCTCTGAGTTCCTACAACCCGTGCTGCGGCCGGCAGCAGACTCCTAGGACCAGGGCTGGTCCAAGCTACTGGCCTTTTTGTTGCGTGTCTGTTTTGGTTTCGGTCATTGAATAAGCTAATTCAAATTAAGTAAAAATAAAATTTCCGTATTTAGAGCTCACACTCATTTTGGCAGCCAGTGGCTTTTGCCGCTCCTCCCTCTCGCCTTGCCTCTTCTGTCCTCACATCCGGACGTGACCGAACAGTACGGAATGCTCCAGGAGATGGGCAGACAGCTGACTGCATTCTTCTGAGAGAAGGGGCAGCTCTTTCAGTGGCTGTCACTTTGCCCACACTCAACTCTGGTGGAATTTCACGTCCCACAGACTGTGCTCAGGAATCCAGCTGCTTGGTAGCCACGAGCACTTAGCTGAGCCCTCGGCCAGCTCCCCAGTTCTTTTTTTAAAAAAATTTATTTATGTATGTATTTTTGGCTGTGCTGGGTCTTAGTTGTGGCATGCGGGATCTTCACCGCAGCATTCGGGATCTAGTTCCCCAACCAGGGATCGAACCCAGGCCCCCTGCATTGGGAGTGCAGAGCCTTACCCACTGGACCACCCGGGAAGTCCCTCCCCAGTTCTTCTGATGCTCATTGGAGCAGAAGGGTCAGATGGGTGACTCTGCACATCCTTTTCACTAATTTATTTCTAAAGTTCTCCAAGACGGTCAGGGGTGCTCCTTGGAGCATCGTGGGCACCCGTGTGCCTGCCAGACTTAGCACATTGAATGTACCTGAGGCTTCTGGAATCTTCTCAGTGGTGCTCATGCAGAGCCCTTTTTTCCATTCCGTACATTCGTGGGTTTGTTCATCTCTAGCAACATCCCACATCCTTTCTACCGGCCACAAAAACACACACGGCCATAGAAACACCCGGGAAAACGGGCAAGAGGAGGGTGCGTTCTGCTGTTTTGTTTGCTACTTTCTCACGATGCTCTCCCCGTGCTTCTCGATTAGATGGCATTTCTGAGCTGTCGCCACCCACGAGGGGCTTCAGGGTTCTGACAGTCTCTGTGTCGGTTTAATGGGAAAATCCACAGCACACAGATCTGTCAAGTCCTTCTGGTCTGCGTCTCTCCTGGAGCTGCTTCATTCAACTGAGATCTCCTTAAATCCGTGTGTCTGAACCCTTCTCGGTCCGACTAGCCATAAAAGATGCGAGCAAGAGTTCACATAGCCCAAGAGGGCTGGGCTGGCTGGTCATCAGCAGGGAAGCGACAGCGACTCTGTTTGCCGGGCATTTTGATGTTATGGTTGTGCTCTGGACCCTGCAAGATGAAAGCCTGCCTCTCCTATAGCAAGAGATCCTATTCTGTGTCCATGAAAGAGCTGCCGTGTTTATTGGCCATAGGTCATCACTGGGGACGTTTTCTGAATTTCACTGCCAGCATCTCAAGCTTCACCTTTTGGATTTCTTCTGTGTCATCCTGTAGAACTTTGGTACAATTATCACTGCTACTGGGACTCTCCTGTCAAGCCCAAACGTCAGAGTCTGACTTATGAATTCTTAACCCAGAGAAACTGACTCAGGTGAAGATGGGTACCAGAAAGTATCTAGAGGGATAAGAACCGTCTCCACAGCAACGAGTCTTCTGGGACCCTGGAAGCCCAGCTTGATGGTCTTCCTGGGGGTTGTCTGATCTTCACTGATCAGAGGTGTAAGGACCTCTAGAATCGGGGGAAAGCACATTTGTAATTGTGGAAAGCCTGGATCACGTGGTCCTTTGATCCCAGCGACTATGCTGATTCCACTGGGATTGCACTGGGCAACCAGGTCCCAAGTTAACTGGGAACCAGCAGGAACATCATGGGAGGCATCTGATGAACAGCCTGGTGTGAGCACCCGTTCTGAGGGGCACAGGAAGGGCCCTGGCCTGGGTGTCAGGGGCCCTCTGCTTTCGTTTTAACCTTCAAAACCACCAGGGGGCGCCACTGTGCCGGCTGACAGGGTCCACGGACCATCCCCCGCTGTCCTGTGGGCAGTCTCCTATCATCCCCACCCCCAGGATGAGGAATCAGGCAGGAGGGAACTCCATCCCTGAGGGCCCCAGGTGTAAGCACGGAGCCAGGATTCAGGGCTCACAGGGGGACCGAGGCTCCCGGGTGTTGGTCATGATGCAGAGATGGGCCTCAGCTCCACATCTGTCCCTACTGCAACCCACTCTGAAATGGAACCAGTGCTAGGAAACCAAGCTTTGGGTCAGGAACTATTGCCTATTTATACCCTCAAATTCATGCTGAAATCCTAACCCCCAGTGTGATGGTTAGTTGGTGGGGCTTTTGGGAAGTGAGTGATTAGGTCATGAGGGTGGGGCCCCCACGTATGGGATTAATGCCTTTAAAAGAGGCCCCAGAAAGCTCCCTCGCTCCTCCCACCTCACGAGGACACAGTGAGAATACAGCCGATTATGAACCAGGGAGAGCGTCCCACCTCAGGCAGCAAATCTGCCTCCCCTGCGACTTTAGGACATCCCAGCCTCTAGAACAGTGAGAAAGAGACCTCCGTTGTTTAAATCACCCAGTTTATGATATTTTGTTAAGAGCAGCCCAAAGACAGGGACTTGGAGGCCTAAATACTATCCCATTTCTTCTGTTTCTCAAAGCATACGTCTTGATATTTTGGGTTTCTTTGACAATGAGCAAGGAAAACAACTGATACACCACGCAGGCCTGTGGTTCCAGGGCCCCCAAAGAGAAAGGGAGGCAAAAGTAGAGAAGGCATACTTTATTGCGGTACAAATCAAGTCCGGGAGGGGACAGGACGCAGCAGCTCTCCCACGGAGAAAACCAGAGATGAGGTGTCCTGCCCTCTAAACCTCTACTTGGCTGGAGGAAAGGGTGTTTTCCAGAACACAGGCTGAAATTCTGGTTAGCAGAGACAGTGGACAGACACACCCCAAAAGACACAGAAGTGAGAGGTGAAGTCAAGTCCAGTTTTGCTACAAGGATCACTCTTGGCTTCAGAATGAAACAAGCACCTCCCAACACACGCAGGCATGCACGCGCACACACACACGACACGCACGCACACATGTACACACACACGAAAGCTCTGCAGGCAGCTCCTCCATGAAAGTCAGACCCGCCGTCTGGTTAGCTGGGCTGGGTCCACTGTGGCAACACAAACTACCCTGGAAACTGACTCAAAATTTCAGAAACAAAATTAAGGAAAAAGAAAATTTTGTATTTTCTTCCCATAAATGAAAAAGTTACAAAAACCCCACATTCTGACTCTAGCTTGTGGAAGACGGCATTCTCCCCGGAAGCATCTTTCTCAGCCCCCCACTGCCTGGTGCTCTGCCGCCCACACCTCTCCTCGAGTCCCCTCACTGGAGTGTCCCAGCCAACCTCAGGCGAGGCTGGAAACACTGCAGTGCCCAGCGGGCGGGTTGGTGCTGGTGCCACATCTGGCCCTTTCCACGGGGCCGCATGGAAAGGCAACAGCAACCAAAGGCAGTGGCTGTCCTGCCCCGGGGCCTCAGGGGAGGTTGCTGGGGAAGGGGGAGGAGGCTGGGTCTGAGAAGCAGGCTCCCGGCGGGGACCTGGGGACACCTGTCACAGGGCCTGGGGCAGAGCGTGGGAAGCAGCCAGCTGGGCCTGTTAACCGCTGGGCTCCCACGGGTGCTCCCAGGGAAGCTCGTTTCTGAGAAAGAACACCGCGTCACGCTCCCCAGATCCCTTTCACGAACGCCCTCTGGAAGCACAGCGCCCCAGGAAGCAAACTCTCCAGAATAAAGCCCTTAGCTGAGCTGAGACTAATCACCGAACAGACACAGACGGCAGTGAAGGGGGTGTGAGCGGGGGCCTAGCGCTCAGCCCCGGGGGCAGCACAGCTGGCCCTGCTCCTGACCAACCGGGGAGGGGTCCCGGGCCACCAGGGTGTGAGCAGGAGGAGTGGGGGCGGGGGGCGGGGGCACGGTGCAGAAGCAGCTCCGGGAACAGAGGCTGCGATCCGCCCATGAGCACCCACAGCAGGGCCTGCGGGCGCCTAGACGAGGCGGGTGACGGGGCAGCTGTCAGGCTCATCCAGGTACAAGGTGCTGAAGACGTCGTTGAAGAAGGTCGGGTGGAACCTGCAGGCCCGCTCACAGTCTGGGTTGAAGTTCACCTCTAGGAGCTGCGGCTGCATCACTCGCTTCCCTGATGCGCAAAAGCACGGGCATCTCACTCCCGGGAGGTGCGCTGGGGGGCCCGGCCTGAGGCCTGCTTGCCCAGGGGGAAGCCCGGAGCCACCTGCAGCCCCAGGAGCGACACGAGCCACCACATCCCGGGGACTCTGGAAGGAAGGTGCGCGGCCAGGGCTGCCGCTCCCCCTGCCCTTCACGTGGGGCCCCGCCCCTTGTGAGCTCTCTCCCGACACCACTGCCGCCCACTTGCCTTCCCCGCTTGTGCTCTGCCCTGCAGGCCGTGGCGCTGAAAGGTGGGCCTCCTCTGACCCAGATCCCAGGTTAATTCGAGGCAAGTGCTGACCGTGGCGAGGGAGCAGCGACGCCCTCCCTCTGTCCCCATGTGGGCTGGGTGGGGAGGGCTGAGTGACCACCTTTGGGTAAGTGGGGAGGGCACTTTGGATTATGGGGCAGGGGAGCCCCCTCACCATCTGGACGGCTGTCCCACTTCAGCATGAGGTCAATGGCATACATGGCTCGGGATGAGGGGTAGTCGCAGAGGCCCAGCGGGGGCGGCCTGGCACATGCCACCTGGAACAGCTCCGTGAAGGCCTGGAAGATTTCAGCCTGGGGGCCGGGGGAGGCAGGGTCAGGGGCCCGCACGGCTGACACTGGGTCCAGCCCTTCAGGGCAGCCTCTTCATATGGGGTTCACAGCCCCTTCCTGAGCCCTGGTCCCCAAACGGCCAAGTCATCTCCTCCGACATCCTTTGTGACTCCAGACCTGGCCACAGCCACCTGTGCCCCGCTCCCTCACTCCTGGCATCCACCTCCTGCAGAGCTGCCTGGGTCCCCCGCCCTGGAGCCCACGGCCCCTTCTGCACCGAGCCAGGCAGCGCAGATCCCGAAACGCTCCCTCCAGCAAGTGGCGGCCAGCTTGTGTCTCTAAGCACGTCCCTGTGTGCCCTCAGGTGTGCAATTCCTGGCACACACAGAGCCCTTTGCCGTCAGGCTGTCCCAAGGGTGTCCTGAATACCCCGCCAGGCCGCCTCCAAGGAACCCTCACAACACCCCACCCAGGCCAGAGGGGAGGAGGGGGTCTCAGCCCACACCGTCTCCCTCACCAGCCCTGGTGGGAAGAGCAGGACCATCCAGAGGAGGCAAAGGCCCCCCCCCCCCAACCGCCTGCCGCTGGTCCACGAGGCAAGCCCCGCCCCTCCAGCTCTGCCAGCACTCACCTGGACGCTCTTCCAGGGGAATTCTGGGTATTGCTTCTCAAACTCCGGGACGAACTCGTCGTAGTGCATCTGCAACAGACACAGGGTCCGTCGAGCTCTGCCCGGGGCCTCCTCTGGGCAGGGGCAGGGGAGGCCTGGCCTGCCCTGCTCTCACGTGGAGCCCTGATACTCGCCGGGGCCCCAGGTTGGCGCCAGCAGCCTCTCCAGCTCCACCCCCGCAGGGCACAAATGGGAGGCAGGACACGGGGTCTGGGCTCTGGACACATTCACTTCTCGGAGTCTCAGTGTCTCCATCTGTAAAACGGGACAACGCTTCCCGCCCAGCAAACCCGCTTGGCACGGTTGCTGTGAGGCTCCAGTGAGGCACTGAACACTGGGAGGCCTGGGCCAACGTGTCACCATGTCCCTCTCACGATGGTCACTGGACGCAGAGCTCGGACCCAAGTCTGCAGGGCCCAGGCCTGAGCTCACTGCCGGGCCCCGGCTCAAAGTGCCTGAGGACAGCAGGGGCTTCTCAGGCCAAGACGTCACCCAAAACACACCTGAGCAAGCTGGCCGTCAGCTCAGGTTTCTCCCAGAGAGGACCAGGACGGGCTCCCTATGGAAGCCCAACGTTCTCGCCCTGCTGGACACGCATCCCCACACGCGGGGGCTTCAGAGGAAATGTGACCCTCGGGACGACACCTGCTATGTAGAGGAAAGGCACTCAGGTCCTCAGAGACAACCTCAGCAACATCCCGGGACCCCGGCAAGGGCTCGGGCTCCTAGGGACCAGCTGTCAACACAGCCCAGGACAAGAGGAGGAAGGACCAGCAGCAGCCCTGCCGGCCGTGCACGTGGCCTGGCCACTTGGACGGCACAGCGCCCCCTAGAGAACTTCTCAGACATGGCACAGCGAGAGCTGGGGGCGGGGTGGGGTGGGGGCACATTTACTAACAAATCACCCCGGCGCCTCGGAAACACAATCCCCACATTCAGGAGTGGCTGCTTCGAGGGAGGCGGGACCAGAGGCCACCTGCAGGCCTTGTGTGGAGCCGGGCAGGAGAGTGCCTGTGCCCTACTTCCCGTCTGCCCCAAACAGCCATAACCGACCTGCTGGTCCAAGAGGACCTCGTGGGACACACGTCAGGGGGCCTATTTCTCCTTCCCTTCTGCCTCCACCCAGAGCCAGCCTCTGCCTCTACCCAGGCTGTGCCTCCCCTACCTGTCCCAGGTGCACCACCGGCCAGCTGGGGGATCACGCCCTCACCTCGAAAGGAGCTGTGCTGACGCCTTTTGCTTGTGGTGCCCAGAGAGCACAGGGAAGACAGAGGGCCCAGGGTCCAGGCAGGGTCACAGGCCAGCAGAGCCGCCTGCCCTGGGGGCCGTGGGACACGAACCTGTGTGCCTCCCCACCCCTACCAGCGTCCTCATGCTCAGCGGGTGCCAAACAGAAGACGGCCTGCGCCTCCCGGCTGAGACCCTGCTCTGCTCAGACTTGCCAGGGGACCGGGAAGCCTCAGGGGCCCCCTCAAGCCAAGCAAGTGCCCCTCAGAGCTGCGGGGGCAGCTGTGGGAGGGGACGCAGGTACAAGAAGGCAGCTCCCCTGACCGTTAGGCAAGCTGCCGGAAGACAAGCTGACGGGTGTCGGGTCCCGTCTGGGCCAGCCTCCACGGGAACCCCTCCCCAGGCCGCGCCAGGCCCCTACCTGCTTTAGCACCAATTCTGGGTCGTAGTTCATGACAGTGAAATGCTTCTCGTAGTCATCCAGGTCGTTGAGTGCGAAGGGCCTGCAGGACAAGCGGACAGACGCTCAAGTGGGTCCCGGGCGTGCAGATGCTGAGCCCCCTGGCCAGGCGCCGGTTCCCCCGACAGTGGGGTAGCCCTACACTGCCCCCGCCCCCCCGGCCAGGGGTTAACCACGAAGACCCCCACTAGGCCGGTAAACATCGTCGTGGTCTGAGGGAGCAGGTGCCCGTTCCACAAGGTGGTGGTGACACAGGCAGTGTGAGAATTACTGCCATTTAACAGAAATGGGCTCAGCGGGGTCCCTGCCGGGTGCTTGGTGGTAAAGGAGCCCCCGTGCAGGCGTTCTCATTCCGAATAAACGAGGGGCCCTGCCGCCCAGCCCCCAGCCCCAGCCCAGTCTCCCCAGTTACCGGTTGGAGAACCGCAGCCAGAACACGTCATAGACGAACAACGTCAGGGGCTTCACCGACCGTAGGAGCAGGATGTAGCGGATGTCGAACTTGACCCTCCCCACATCTTCTCGAAGGAACAAGACGGGACTTTCAATGTATTTGGACACAACCTGAGGACACAGATGCAGGCTCACAGGTGGCTTGTCGCACCTGGGCCAGGACAGAGCACCCCGACCTCCCCAGCTGCGGCTCCCACTCGTGGGACCTCCAAGTGCTGTCACCGCATCTGGAGGAACAGTCACTCCTGAGCCCACCTCCCGTCCCGGTGCCACGAAGGGACCTGCTCCCTGCACTCCGCGTCTTCCTGTCTTTTCAAACCTGTGTCTTAGTTGCAACAAGTTCTTTATCTTCATCTTTAATTGAAGAAAAAGATACCACCAGTTTTTAGCTTTGAAAACGGGATTCAGATTCTCAGCCGTAAATCCACTGACTCCCCATCCCACCACTGGAAAACTTCACAAGGGTCATCGCAGTGGCGTTTTCTCTCGGGCCTCTGTCCAGGTGCAGAACCTTGTGCCCTTCAATTCCCCCACTGATGGGCCCCATGCCACCACAGCGCTTTCGTCCAGGGCCCTGCGGGGCTCCCTGGCCTGGCCACCTCCCTCCTGCCGGGTGGTCCTGTGAGGCGCGGTACGCACGCGGGGATGCAGGTCAGACACACCCAGAGAGGCTCCTTCCTCTCACCCGACTGTCACACAGCCCCTTCCCCCCACTGGCAAGGGCAGGGGAAGGAGTGGGGGTGGTGAGACTCCTGCGAGCTGAAGAACGCTGACGCCGGGACCTACGCACAGAAGTCCTCGCAGAGCCCCCCTCCCGGAGCCCCAGGGCCCCACCTTGGGGGAGCTCTCGCGGTGCCGGATGATGCTGTGCAGGTTCTTGGTGATGTGGGTGTCCAGGCTGCGGGCCAGGTTCCAGGGCTTGCAGATCCAGTGGTTGTCCTCGCCCCTGGGAGCAGAGATGACCAGGCTGTGCCCTGGGCCCACCCTCCTGGGCACTGTGTCCCCAGTACTGTGGCAGCAGAGCAGGGGCTGAGGGAGGGGTCCCGGAGGAGACCTTAGGGGCTGGGCCTCGGCAGTGAGGAGCCGCCCTCCGGGAGGAAGGGCTGCCAAGCAGCAGTGCACCCAGAGCCTGCAGCTCCCGGAACCGTGGCCGTCGCACGGCAGGCGCTCAGCCAGGGGGCCGGCCAGGCGGGGTGGCGGGGACCACGGGAGCCTGATGGGCGTAGGGTCTCGGCCGCCGTGGCTCCGGGGGGCGGGCGGGGGTCCTCACCGCCTCTCCCGCTGCTGGAAGTAGCTGACGAACTGGGGCAGCTCGGTGCGCAGGTTGAAGGTGCGGGGCAGCCAGGCCGGGCCCTCGGGGCCGCCGGCCCGGCGCGCGACGGAGGCCAGGCAGTCTTTCACCGTCAGCAGGTTCTCGCAGGGGAACTGGTTCAGCAGCACGCTGGGCCTCTCCCGGCTCAGCCTTCTGCGGGGCCCAGGTAGGTGCCACTGGTCAGCGGGGGCGGGGGCCCCGGAAGGCGGTGGGGACCGGGCTGGGAGGCGCCTCACCTGTAGTCCTTTAAGTGCGAGAAGTGGTAGAGGATGTGGGCGTCCGCCTCGCTCTGGGTGAAGGTGAAGCGCGGGTGGCTGAGGTGGCCGAGGACCTGCTGGACGTCCGTGTAGACCCTGGGGGGGGCGGGGTGGGCGGAGGTCGGCCGCCGCTTGTCTGCCCAGCGACGGGGCCACTCGGACCCTGGCGACCCCGGGTCCCCCACCTGTGAGATGGCACCACAGGGCCACCTCACGCTCCTCCCGAGGACGAACCAGGAGAACCCGAGTGTTTCGTCAGGCAGGGGCTCCCTCCTCCCACGTGGAGACGGGACGGGTCCACACGCTGGGACCTCTGCCCTCAGAGAAGGGAGCCGGCGCCCCGGGGGCCTGCAGGTGAGCGTGTGGCCGAGACACGCGCCTCCGATAAGGCCTCATTCCACACCGGCCCCGTGGGGAGGAGAGGACAGGGCCTGGGAGCCCGTCTGCTGGGGGTGGTGGATGCGGCCACACTGTGGAATTTCAAGGTGGGAGGGAGGCCTGGCCCTGGACGGCGATCCAGGGAGGAAGAGAGGCGAGGAGCTGGCTGCTCGGGCGGGGCCGGCATGGGGCGCTTAGTCCATGGTTGGGGCGTGGAGCACAGCTGTGGGGAGGGGGCGAGGCTAAGGGGGCCTCCGTGCAGCCTCCGACCTGAGGGGGTGGAGGGATGCTAGGCGGTGAACTCAGGTAAGGGGAGGAGGGCCAGGCTGAGGGCCAGTGGGAGGAGACCCCAGAACCTGGGGGAAGGGGTCAGTGGAACATGGTGTCTGTTCCAGCTGGAGCAGGTGTGGGCAGCCAGAGGGAGGGCCTCCCCCTGGAAACAGAGGCCAACCTGCCCCTGGCTGACCCAGGACCTGCCGCCAAGCCAGCTGGACGCCTGGTGGGCGTCACCCAGGACCTCCACTTCCTCACCCGTAAAAAGGGAGCATCTGCTTCCACCCCGGGTCCAGCCTGGGCTTGCTGGCCTGTCCGGCCTTACGTTGAGCTGCCAGCCCACACCTGCAGACACCTGGGCGCGGCCCCCCCGGCAATCTGGGCGGCTCTCCTGGGTGCCCAGCACCGTCACTGTCGGCACTGGCTCCCTGCTTCCAGAGGCCGCGCGCACCCCAGCTCACCCTCGCTTCTCGGGCGCTCTCTCGGTGAGCCTGAGACCCCGCCCGTGGCGTTTCCGTCACTGCTGTGCTACCAGGGGGCAGAGGACTTACTGAGGCCGCCCTGTACCGAGCACCGTTCCAGGAGTTGTGGGGACTGTGAGGCGTGTGTGAGGAAAGGGACCGAGGCAAAGGCTCAGTACAGGCTGGGGGCAGGGTGGGCTACGCACTTGAAGACGTGGTCGCAGGGATACACCGCCGGCTTGATGGCCAGTGGCAGCTTCTCCTTGTTTTCCTCCAAAATGGCCTAGAAGGAAAACACTGGAGGTAGAAACAGACCTTCAAAGAAAGGAGCACACGCCTCCCCATCCTGTACATCAGGGTTTTGGGATCCCAGGGGGCACACCTGGACCTCAGGTAGAGCCCTTCGCAGGCACCGCAGCACCCAGAGCCCTCTGACCACCCCCATCCCAGGACTCCGGGGCTCAAGACCCCTCAGGTGCCAGACAGCCCGTTCTGTGTCAAAAGAACAACGTACACATTGCTCTAAATGCTTCCTCCAAGTCACAAGCAGCCCAGAAGGTGCCCAGCCTGTCCTGGGAGGGGGCTACCTGGTCCTCAGGGAGCCCCCAAAAGCTGCTCTGAGCTTAAGCGGTGTGATGGTTTAAACCATGCCCATAGGGACTTCCCAGGTGGTCCCCCAGTGAAGACTCCGTGCTCCCAGTGCAGGGGGCCTGGGCTCGATCCCTGGTCAGGGAACTAGATCCCATATGCTGCAACCAAGAGCCCGCATGCTGCAACTGAAAAGATCCCACACGTGGCAATGTAGATCCCATGTGCTGCAATTAACACCCGGCGCAGCCAAATAAATAAAATAAATAAAATAAAACACGTCCATAAACTCTTCTACATTCCTTTTGAAAGGCAGAGTTCATTCATCTCCCCTTGAGCGTGGGCTGGGCTGAACGAGTTGTTTATAACAAATAGAAAGAAGTGGAACAACAGTTTGCTACTTCACGAAAGGCCCTGCAGTCTCCTCCCCGCCTTCTCTCAGATCACCTCCTCCGAGAGAAGTCAGTCACCATGTCCCGAAGACACTCAAGCAGCCCCGCGGAGAAGCCCACGGCTGGGGAGGAACTGAGGCCTCCTGCGCACAGCCGGCGCCACCTTGCCAGGCGTGAGTGTGCCACGTGGGGGCCCGTCCTCAGCCCCATCGAGCCTCAGACGTCAGCCTGACCGCGCTCACGAGACACCCTGGGCCAGAAGCACCCAGCTGGGCCGCTCTCCACCTCTCTACAGAAAGCGAGAGACAACAAATGTCTGCTGTCTTGAGCTGCTATGTTTTGGAATAAATTGTTACCTGGCGCTAGCTAACTAATACATGCAACCCCAGGGCGCAGGCCTGATCCAGATGGGTCAAATGGGGAGAAACAACCCGAACGCTTTAGAAAACCAGTGTCTGGACTCTCTTCTCTTCCTGGCCAGTGGAGGGCATCCTCCTCAACCCCCCACAAATGCTAATTTCAATTCACGTTCCTTTAACAACCTCAAGATCCGGAAGCCTTTGTTCCTAAGCCATTCTTAAACCGCCCCCCTTCGCATTCACTGACTTGTTCAAGTGTTTAAGCACGTACTAGGTGCAGGCACTCTATAAGGCTCTGAAACACACCTCTGAATTGAGAAGGGTGATCCCTGAGTTTTTGACAGGATCAGTTCAATTACCACTGGCTTAGGTTAAATTCATAGGGAAAAGTGCCAACAGGGCCACTGTGTCAGCCCAGCCCTCCCAGTCAGCAGCATCACAGAACAGCTAACGCCACACGCGCTCCCCCCTCTAATGCGAATTAACTAGTTTACTCCTTTGCACAATCCTCTGGGGCATTCGGTGAGCATGTGATGTGCTGGTGGGAGCAGGGAAACTTCAACATGTGGGGCAAGGTCGGAGCCTCTGCCCACAAGTTACCAGGACCCCTTGGTTTTGGACTCCTGCCTTTCCACCAGCTGTGTGGCCTTTGGCAAGTTACTTAACCTCTCTGTGCCTCAGTTTCCTCATCCTCAGTAAAATGAAGATAAAATACGTCCAGATGTCCTAATGTAAGGATTATAGCAGAGCAATGCCCGTAAAGTGCTAAGCAGGGGCCTGTGCATCTCTTGGTTTCCAACTGGGACCAGCTGACGGGAAGCAGTGGCAGGAGATCAGAGGGCAGGGCAGGAGGAGAGAGGGCCAGGGTGTTAATTCCTGCTCAGCCCTGCCTGGTTCTGTTCCCACAGGCTCTACTTGCTGCCCTACCCCAGGCTGCACCAACCCTGGGTCCCTAACCTGGCCGGCCTCACGGACTGGGCCCTGCACTAACTCACCACCAGCCAGGCACTTGTGAGTGGTCCCTGGTGGGACCCAGACCACGGACGGAAGCACTGCCGTCATCCCCAGCAAGGACACCGATGACGACCACTTGTTGGGGGCCTACTGTGAGCCAGAAGACATCCCATGCTGTGTCTGAACGTAGTGTCCTCACATCCCTGGTGAGGGAGGTGTCAGGAAATGGAGAAGCGGTACGGAGCTGGGATTCACAGTGGAGCCACAGAGCGCCCCCTGCCCCCACCCCCCAGCCCCTGAAAACAGGCAACAGCAGCCCTGACCTCCAGTCCCCCAGCTCTACCCAACCCTCGGGAAGGACGGCTCCCAGCATCGGGACCCCGGGGTCTGGGCCGCAGGCAACTCACGTCTGCTCCCTGAGCTCTGAGCCCCTTGTCCCTCAGACACCCCCAGACTCTCCTCTCCCTCCCACGGCAGCCAGCTGGTGCTCAGCAGCAGTTGGTGACCGGGTGAGGAAAGCTCCAGGAGCCACCGGGCAAACAGGCCCAGGGGGCGGGGCTGGAGGCCACACCTGGTAGTGCTCGTCGGCTGGCTCGGGCGTGGAGGAGCTGAGGTCCAGCAGGTCGGCGGGGGCCCAGGGCAGCAGCGCGCACCTCCGGACCAGAGGGTCGGCCTCTCCGTAGGCAAAGTCCCGGGTCACCTCCTCTGCACCAGGACATGCGGGCAGTCAGGGGGTGGCAGAAAAGCGCCGGCCCTTCCTCGGGGTGGGCGGGCTTTGACTTACCGCCCGTGTCCAGGTCCCTCAGGGGCCACAGCAGCGTGTAGGCCACCCGCTGGGGCATGTAGAAGAAGGGCGCGGTGGCGAAGCTGGGCACGTCCGCGTGCTGGATGCGCGAGCCGAACTCGTCCATGATGTACCACACCGGCACCTTCTCCTCGGCCGTCTGCGGGCAGAGCACACGCCACCCTCGCCCACTGCTCCGCCTCCCCGCCCCATCCCCGCCCCAAACACCTACCATCGGCCCGTCTATGCCCAACTCTCAGAGCCTGGAGCACCTACCACACATGCCTTCAGTCCCTTGAACCCGTGGCCTCCGGGCCGGCGGCCCTGCCCTGGCAGACAAGGACAACAGGCCAGCGGGCTGCCGTGTGATCACGTGTGCGGCAAAGGTGTACGGAAAGAGGGCACGTAGCCTAGTAGCTACAGGGATGGTTTGGTTCTGTGTGCAGGCGGAGGAGGGGGGAGACTTCTGAGTTCAGGGAAGGCTTCCTGGAGGAGGCAACAGCTAAGCTGAGATCAGGAGAAGCAACTTTTGCCTTTTCCCGGACTGAAGGTGGTGAGGGGCTGGAACGTAAGGGTGGGTCTGGGGAGGCCGGGGAGGGGGGTGGTGATGTAAGCCCAAGGACATGCTGAAGGGACTCAGCTCTACTCCCGAAAGCAGCAGGGTATCACTAAGGGCTTTTAGGAGGGTGACGGAACCAGAAGAGGCCAGGAGAGAGGCAGCCAGGTCACTGGGGTCCGTGAGCCCAAAGGCCGCATGGACACCTGGGTCCCCGGCACCGGCTGGCCCGAGGCAAAGAGTAACAGGTCCGTGACAGAGCCACGGGGAACCAGGGTAGTTTCCACTGGCCACAGAAGATGAGTCTGCTCACTTGCGGGGTAAAAGGACGCCTCCCGCTAGCCCTGACGGCACGGGGCAGTGAAGGCCTGTCTGCCTCCCCTGGGGCCCGGCTGCCCGCTCACCCCGTGGGCCAGCTGGTAGGTCTGGTTGAACTTCCACATCTCCTCCAGCACCAGGTCCACGGCCTCGGTGCTGGGCAGCTCGCCGTGGAACTCGATGCCCATCAGGTTGGCCATGCGGTGCAGCAGCCCGGGCACCTGCTGCAGCTGCTGGCGGGCGTGCGCCACGCGGCACGTCCAGGCGTGGTCGATAAGGAAGATGCTGCGGGCACAGGTTACAGGTGAGCGCGAGGCTACCAGGCAGGCAGGGCAAGAAGGGAGGGTGGAAAGAGGGCCAGCAGGCGGGATCCGCCTGAGGAGGAGGCCGGGCTGAGGCCTGGACGCCGCACCAGGCCTGGGTGGGGATCCTGGCTCTGCCGACCACCCGCTACGCGGGCCTGGGACAGTGCCTCTCCCTTTTCCAGTTTCTAAAACAGGGCAACACGGTCCCTACCCCCTATCACTGGGCTGACGTGAGCACCAAATGAGACAAGACAGCATGCTGACCGTACACTGAATCCTCATGTATTCAGTGATCACTACGGCGATCACCGCGACAGTTAACTGTCCTCAACTGGATTTTGAACTGCTGGAGGGCAGGCCCACGCCCCCCAACCTTGCTACTTGCAGGCAGACACGCAAAGGAGCCCCACTCAGAGCTCACTCGTGCTTGCCCGGGACTTCTGGGCAATTCTTGGGAAGCACCAGGGATTTCTGCGGGAGAGGCTTCAAGTCCCCACGTGTACGGACACCTGCAGTCCACACAGTCCGGTCTCTCTACAGGAGCCCGGTGGGCCAGCTGCATGGCTCTCACACCAGCGTGGTGGAGGGTTGGGTGTCCCCACTGCAGGCCCAAGGACACGACTGCCCCCAGCCCACAGGCCAGGCTGCCCGGACACCATCCAAGCCCTGCTGGACTCGGAGGCTCTGAGCGCACGGGGTTCTGCCTGCTGGGGAAGCAGCCCTGGCCCGGCGCCCTGCTAACATGCAGGCACAGCCACCACTCCGGTTCTTAGGTTAGGGGGCAAGCTCAGTAGTAGTTATGTTATTGCACTTACGTTATTTTTTGTTTGCATATCCTGAAACAAATGATTTAGTCCCGCCCTCGTGCGTAGTTTATGACCGTGTGAGACACGGCCAGGCCTTCAAAGTGGAGCGTCTGGGGGTGACCTGGGCAGACGCACACAATGGCTGCTGGACATGGCGGGGGCGGGGGAGGATGGAGGCTGGGGCCTGACCATTGGGGCGGGGTGGGGCGGACTCACAGAGGTCTGGAGGGAAGAAAGGCCCAGGAGCAGGAAGGACGGCGGAGCCGGGCTCCAGCCCAGACGCCGGCCCCATCCCTCCCCAAACCTGCCTGGCGGTGTGCGTGGAGGGGGCAGAGGCCGGGAGCTGCTCGAGGTGGCCGCTGGGCCCGAGCCCCACGGCTGGCACAGGCGGCAGCAGAGCAGGCGCCCGCGCGGGTCCGCTGTACCGAACTTAACGAGAGAAAGGGGAGCCTGCAAGTTTCTGAGTCGGAGGGCACGGGGGTGGAGGAGCTTGGCTGCTGTCATGACCCGTGGGGGCCCTCCCACCCCACCAGGGGCTGGTGAAGGAGCCAGACTTCCTGGAGGAGCTACGGTCACAGGGGCCCGGAAACCCCCAGAGGCCAGCAAGTTTCTCGCTCAGGGTTCCGGCAACGTCGGGCCGAGGGGCCTGTGGGCCTCTCCTGGCGGAGGGCAGCCCCTCTTGGCCCCTGGGAGGCAGGAAGCCTGGGGGCTAGGATCGACTCTGGCCTTTCTACTCTGTGGCCTCGTGCCAGGCCCAGGCCCACTCCCAGCCTCGGCGCCCTCACGCGAGGAATCAATCAGGCCATACTCCTCACAAGCCGGGGTGTAAAGCGCAGGGCTCCACCCAGAGACTGAGATTCAGCAGGACCGGGGCGAGGCCCGGGGTCCCTGGAAAAGCCCGGGCTCATGAGTCCAGGCTGCCCTGGGGTCAACACCCACGACCTTAACCAGCTGTGTGACCCTAGGCAAGTCCTTCCCCATTGTTTCCTCACCAGCAAAACGGGAACTTGTCACACCTCCGTGGAGGGGCCGCTGCTCTCAGGACAGCATGAAACACGACTAACGCAGGAGTGTCGCCAGTGTCGGGGCTGAAGGGACCTTGTCTCAGGGCTAAGAGGCCAGCGCCTGGCACCCAGGAGCACGTGTGCTCGCAATGACAGCTCCTCCCTAGCGGCCACGGCCTTGGTGACACCTTTGTAAAAGGGAGCCCGGCCCTGATGGCCACGGTGCGGGTGAAAGGCGTCGGCCTACGGCTCCTACCTGTTGGGGTCAGCCGCCTGGAGCCCATTCTCATTGGTCACGATGACCTTGTAGCAGAGCTGGCCGCCTGGGTTGGGCTTCTTCCGCGCTTCCCGGGCCGCCTCGTCCTCACTCTCCTCCTCCTCCACTTCCTGCACCTGCATTATGCCGAACATCTCCCCAGCGTCGAAAACCTGGGGCCACGGGAGGGGGTGTTGGCAGGAGACCCCATTCCTGACCCGTTCCTTCCGCCACAGCCCGGCCTCGAGGACAAACTGAACCCCTAGGAGAAGCAGGACCTCTTTACTGCCCAGCTACCCATTTTACAGGTGGGGAGATGGGTTCCTAATCAGTGAGAATGAGGCCCTAACCTCCCCCACTATCGCTGGCGCTATCATCCAAGGCCCCTCAGCCCGTGGGACCCAAGCTTGGAGGTGGGACTGCATGCATGTGTCCCATGATATCTAGTCTGGCCTCTTGCATTACAGGGAAAATGCGGCTCAAAGGGCAGAGCGGGTGGCTCCGGTCACGCTGGAAATGACTGGAAGAGTGAGGATCCTGGTGGCTAGGGACTGCACCCCAACTTTGTTCTCACCAGCACCACCAACCCAACACCAGGGCAGGGGAGGTGACCCAGAAGGAAACAGGGGCCCAAGAGCCTCCTGCCACCACCACGCCAGCCCAGGTCTGCACAAACCGTGGCCTGGGTCTAGTCTCCTGAGGTCCTGGGCCAGGATGGGACAGAAGGTAAGGGCCTTGGTCCTTGAGTTTCCCTGGCAAAGGGCAACTGCCAACCACATGCAGCTGGTGAAGGTGACAAGCCAGTCGGTCCCCACACAGCCACACACATGTACCTGGCGTCTGCCACAAGTCGGCGAGGGGCCTTAGGGCAGATTCTGCAGCCAGGCTACGTGACCTTGAACAAGACACTGAACTACCCCGTGCCTCAGTTTCCCCATCCATACAATGGGAATACGAAAACCTACCTGAGGGGCTTGTTGGGAGGATTAAATGATTAACACACGTGAAGAGCTTAGAAGAAGCTAAGCTTGGCAAACCCTCTGTAAGCACTTGCTACCATCACGACACTTTTGAGACTAGTCTCTCACCTGGGAAGGGGGCATCAGCCACCTTCCAGCAGAGCTGAGAGCGATACATCAATCAAACAGTACACAGAGAGTCCGTGGCATAGAGCAGGGACTCAGCGAAGGCCAGCTGCCCCTAAAACCTTTCTCATGACTCTATTAAAAACAGAAGAGAAACTCATCCCAGTCCTTGGAAATCAGCCATCCATTCGGGCACAAGCAGCTGGGATGTGCTGGGCAGGACAGGCACTTGGGGGTGTGAGGATGAATCACTCATGACCTTGCCCCGAGTGGCAGAGGGGCCATCTGAGAGGACCAGGTAAGCGGTG
Organism: Phocoena phocoena; assembly: GCF_963924675.1. Classification (NCBI taxonomy): domain Eukaryota; kingdom Metazoa; phylum Chordata; class Mammalia; order Artiodactyla; family Phocoenidae; genus Phocoena; species Phocoena phocoena. Next base: position 6,089,746 of record NC_089229.1, on the reverse strand, counting down.
CGGGGGCCTGGAGGGCCGGATAAGACTTTACGGGGAAGCCGTCACCTGAGGTGAGCGGTGAAGGAAGGGGAAGATTTAAACGTGTGGCCATGCCGTGGTGGTGCAAGGACTCCAGGCAGAGAAGCCGGGGTGGGAAGGGCTGTGGAGCCGACCGGGGCCATCCGCAGGGGAGCTCGGGCACTTTTTGGGATGGCGCCTTTAACCCCCCCACCCCCGATCCCAGGGTGAAGCCACTACCTTCCCTCCAGTTTGGAGATGAGAAGAGAGCAGCTCAGAGGCTGGGACTCACACCTTGGGCTTCCACCCAGAACCCCGTATCCCAGCCCTCTACCCCCAAACCTGACAGGAGGGAGGGGACAGTACAGGGCGTGGCTTCTCCCAGCTGTGAAATGGGGGTGACCACCATCCCCTCACAGAGGGACTGGAGGAGGCCCTAACGAGGTAAGGAAGGGCAATGGTTTTGCAGCTGGGAAGTTCCTGCAGACTAAAACACTCCCCATCCTTTCCAAGGCACCGGGGTCCCCGGCTCGCGGGGGGCTGGAGGGGCCCCATTCCTGGGTCAGCAGGTGCCTGTGGACCTCCCCCACACCTGGGCGCACAGCAGCAGGCTTGGCAGAACAATGGCTGCAGGTTTGGGTCTGGCAGTGGTGACTCACAGCTCTGCCCATAACCCGTAACGGCAAGGGAGGGTCACGGAAAAGTACTCGCTGTCCCTCAGCAGAGCCACAGTGGCCAGGCGGCCTGCAGGTCTTGCAGCCAGGATGGAGGGGACATTACACTCTGGTGGCTATGAGTTGGGTACACCTCTCCACCCAGTCCCCCACCAAGACTGTGGAAGTCGGAGCCATGTTTCCTGGTCTTCACTTTCCAGAGGGAGACATGGACTCAGACGGGCAAGTGACTTGCCCAGGTGAGTTCACTGCCCACAGAGGCTGGCAGGGCCGGAGCCAGGGTGTTTCCACCTCGTGCTCCTTTCACCCAGTACACGAAGACCTTTTTATCCTAACAAACCACTGGGGTCCCCTCCTGCCCAGCACAGGCCTGGGACTAGGGTAAGTGCTCAGGAAATGCTGGTGAACTGAGGGCAAGTCATAAGGAGGAAGAGAATTCACTGTTACAAAAGGTAGGTACCAATAACACTGCACCTTTTTTTATAGCAACTACTTGTGTTTTGGGCAGGAAGGTACTGGTCCAACCCTGATTTCAGCAGCCTTTTCCTGGCTCCAGGGTCCCACCTCGCCACCTGCACTGCTCAGTCTGTCTCGGTCCAGGAGGCAGTCCCTGCAGGAGCCTGGTTCCAGCTCATAAGGCCCCAACAGAGCGCCCGTGAACGTGCTCTGGCTTCAACACGTGGGCAAACCACCAAAACCCAAGGCCCACCCCTCAGCCGGGACCCTGCGGAGGCCCTTTGGAGACAACAGGCTAGAGCACAGGCCAGCAGAAAAGAGCCGACCCCACAAAAAGGGAGACCCTTGAAGCGTGTGAGCTCTTTTCATTTTTGTTTAGATTCTGTCTCCACCTCCCACAGCCTGTCTTCGTTGATATGCAAAATGAAGGTGACCCGGGGCTCAAATCAAATGAAGAAACACGAAAGAACTCTACGACCTAAACAGTTAAAGCCACACAAACTCACTGGACGTCTGTTTTCCCTGAGGCAGGTAGTGGCTGAAAGCAGGCTTCTAGTTCTGAAGTCTGACAGACCTTGGGAGTGTCACTTCCTCTTCCTGAGCCTCAGTTTTCTTCACTGTATAAAGTGTGGGTGATGAATCTTACCACCCCCCGCCCCAGGACTGCTCTCGGCTCGGATGTGTGGAGGACGCAGCACAGAGCCTGGCACACAACGGGAGCCAAAGTTCGTTTCAGTTCCAGTTCTCGCCGCGGCCCTGGCCCAGCCCCAGATGCTGGCAGGACCAGGGACACAGGTACAGGCTCTGGCCGCCACTCCTAGGCCACACACCGCCATGGAGTTAAAGTCTACCGCCATGGAGTTAAAGTCTAAGTCGGTCGTTAAGGCATTCGTGGCTCTTCATCCTCAAACCACCGGCCGTTTTCCCTGCATCGTCCGTTAACGCCGCCCCCCAACTCTCCGCTGCGCGTCTCACCGAAGCCCGCCCCGCCCCGGAACGCGCTCGCTCTCCTTCTCCCAGCCACGATCTCCCCCGGGCGCCCTCCCAACCTCCTCCGCACGCGTCCTCCAGGAGGCCCTCGGCCGCCCCACCCCAGCAGCTCTCGGCCAAGAGCCGGCCCGCAGACCACACCCTTCCTGGTAGAAGGGTCCAGAGCGACCCACCCCCGGCGCGCCCCGGGCTCGCGCTGACCAGGACTGGAGGATGCGCGCCTCGAGGACCCGCATCCCAGCTTCCCTGGCACCTCTCAAAGGGAGCCCGGGGCGCTCCGGGCGCGCCCTGCACCCCGGTTCTCCCCGCCCGGCGCGTCGCCCTCCTCGCGTCACCCCAGCCCGCACCTCGTGCTCCAGCTTGTGCAGGAGGCGGCCCCAGTACCGCTCGGGGACCCCCGACGCGCGGAGCGCCGGGCCGTGCAGCGCCGCGAACTTGGCCCGCGCGTCCTCCTCCGGGTCCGGGCCCAGCTCCGGGTCCGGCTCCAAGCTCGGCGCCGACTGCGGCGTCAGGACCCGGCTGCCGCGCTCCAGCCTCGCGTCGGCCTGCATGTCGCCTCCACCAGCGCCAGCGCCAAGTCCAGCGCCGCCGCAGCCCGCGGGCCCGGCCCTCTCGACTCCGCCCGCCCGCCCGCCAGCCCCGCCGCCCGCCCCGCCCTCCTCTGGGCTCCCCGCCCACCGCCGCCCGCAAGCCCGCCCACACGCCTGGCCTCCTGGCTCGCCGAAGGCAGCCGGGGCGCAAAGCTGGGGCGCGGGACCCGGGGAACCCAAAGGCAGGGCCTTCCGAAGGGTACGCGCGCGCCACTGCGCGTGCGTGAGCGCACGGGGGTGGTGCGTTTGTGGCCTGGGGCGGCCGGCGTGTGCGCACGCGCGCCTGGTCGGGGCGGTGTTTTCTCTTTCAGCCCGTGGCTACCCCGGGGGATGCCGGGAGTGAGGCCTTCCAGACTCCACGCGGTTGGAACCGGAAGGGATTCCAGGGAGTGCCCAGAAGGGGAAAGCGAGACCCAGAGACACTGGTGTCCCGCACCGACCATCGGTGTCCCGCACCGACCACACTGACATCTTCCCAAGCGCAGAGTGCAGTTACAGAATTTCAAAAGTCATTCTTTGATCGTCCTAGTTGTTCCAAGTTCTGTTGCTTCCGTAGGGGTGCGTTTCGTTATTTTCCCATTTGCAACTTCTCAGTAATTGTAATTTGCTGGAAAGCTCAAAGACTAAAGGGTTTTTTTTGTGCTTCAGTTGCTGAATATTTTCATTAAAACTTATTTATTTATTTATTTATGGCTGCATTGGGTCTTCGTTGCTGCACACGGGCTTTCTCTAGTTGTGGTGAGCTGGGGTGACTCTTCGTTGTGGTGCACAGGCTCTAGGCACTCGGGCTTCAGTAGTTGTGGCACACAGGCTCAGTAGTTGTGGCTCGCGGGCTCTAGAGTGCAGGCTCAGTAGTTGTGGCGCACGGGCTTAGTTGCTCCATGGCACGTGGGAGCTTCCCGGACCAGGGCTCAAACCCGTGTCACCCTGAATTGGCAGGCGGATTCTTAACCACTGCGCCACCAGGGAAGTCCTTGATTAAACCTTTTAAGCTGAATTTGAACAAAATGCACCAATGTAGAGGACTCGGTCAGTGCGACTAGGACACTTACGTTGTTATGCAAAAGCTCAAACTTCCAAACTCTAGTTGATGATGATGAAATAAAATTCATATTTTATGGCGAGATAAGAAAAACATAAAACTTTTATCTGCTTGTTTGGTCCTCCTCTCTGCTCCCCCCCCCCCCCACCGCGTTTTAATTTATTTTAAAATTGTTTTACTTTTTTTTTGCCCGCACCACATGGCATGTGGGGTCTTAGTTCCCTGACCAGGGACTGATCCCCCACCTGCTGGATTGGAAGCACGGGGTCTTAACCACTGGACCGGTCAGGGAAGTCCCTCTCCCTGCCCTTTAGTGTACATCCACATTTACCCGACCTCCTTGGGAGATAACCTTCTTTCTTAATCTCATCAAGGATCATTACTCCTTAGGAGATAACCTTCCTTTTTAATCTTAGAAGAGGCAGCCGTGACCCATGACCTACTACTTGTTTTGTACACGTAGATCTGGATTGTGTAAACTGTCATTTAACATATAGCCCTCTGTCTCAAAAACTTATATCCCTGTGCTTTGACCTCTAACAGGCAGGACAGTCCTTAGAGCTCTCTGAAAGACTTCCCAGGTAATAATCCTCAATTTGGCTCAAATAAAATTTTTCATTTCTTTCTTAGATCGACTGATTAATTTTTTTCATTGACATGGTGAAGAAACATGTTACAGGGAAAAACATGTTACCACCATGCTGAAGTGCTTTTTTTGTATTTAATGTCAGCTTTGTCACGAAAATTTTGCCGTTCAGTTACTCTAACTGTGAAAAAATATTTGTAAAGTTTTGACAACTATGATTTCTAATTCAGTTTTACAGCTTGTTTGGATGTAATTATTAACCACATCCAATTCCAGGTGTATTTCTGCTTCATGGGGTTCTTTTTTTTTTTAAATGGCCGTGCAGCTCCGCGCTCGGGATCTTAGTTCCCCCACCAGGGATTGAACCCAGGCCCTCAGCAGTGAAAGCACAGAGCCCTAACCACTGGACCGCCAGGGAATTCCTGAGGGGTTCTTAATTTAGTAAGAATGTTAGTCCCCCTATGCTGTGCCTGTTGAACCTTATGTGAGTATTATCACCGCAAGAAAAAAATGTCTTCGTTGTTCAACTTATATTAGCTGAGTAGCATTCACAATGATGTTAGTTTTGCACTTTGGAGAGAATGAACTTCCAAAACCTTAATTTTGATTCCATGAATCGGAAGCAAGAAATGGCGGCATCTAATGACTCTGATAACAATATGGCACCCACAGTGGAATAATTCCTCAGCCAGTGGAGCCAATACATTAACGGTGGAATGAGCACAAGAAAACTTGGAATTAGAAAAACGAGTGAAGCTAATGTATAAAAAGTCATTTGATCTAAGTGAAGAGTCATGATTTACAGAATGAAATGTCAACCCGCTTCTGCAGCTTCACACGTTAATTCATTTTGGGGCACAGCCTTCTTAAAATAATTACTAACTTTCGAAGTCAATGTGATACTTCTGAATGAGAATTGTGTCATCTGGTTTGGTTTTCAGTTAATATCTCTTTGGCCCCCGGGGTGAAATGTAAATGTCCACAGACATTCTGCCGAAGTTTCAATTTCATAATCGACTCTGAAAAATGGAAATATAAAACTTAATTTTAAATTAAATGTGGACTTTAAAAAAGTTTATTGCTCCTGAAAAGGTTTATTGCACAATAAGACAAGAAATACTAGTAAACAAAATATAAATAAAAAGCTGTGGATTTATACCGTACAAGAGGGCACAAAACCCTCTGAACAGCAAAAGTGTCCAGACTTCTCTATTCAATCTGCAGCAGGACCACTCAGCCTCTAACTCCTACATGTGACTCATGCACACAAACTCCGTAATTTCCTGGAGGCTTCATGCATCTTGTAGGCCACAGAACAGGCACAACTCAGGTGGTAGGTAGGCAGGGACAGCAGGACCTCACTGTGAATATTTAGTACATAATATTATATTATAACTAGGTAAGAATGACTGTGTACTTCACAGGCCTGATCACTAATAGCAACTATGTTATATTGTTTATCTTGCCTTGTAGTCTGTGCCTATACAGATATATATCACGCTTATAATAATTATTTTGTTACGAGCAAATATATGTTGCACTGGCTGAAAACCTATCTGTTGTCTTAGCGTCTGCATCTTCCTCGCCCTCCGTATCAGTCTGTAGTTTACCCACTCCATGGGACAGTAAATCCAACTCAAACTGGCTTAAGGAAAAAGGGTATTTATTGGCTTCCACAGAGTTATGCACTGGATGATTGTGTTCTTCCGAAATTCATATGTTGATGCCCTAACCCCCAATGTGACTGAGTTTGTAAATAGGGCCTGTGAGGAGGTGATAAAAGTTAAATGAGGCCATAAGGGTGGGGTCCTAAACCAATAAGTCTGGTGTCCTTAAAAGGAGAGGAATAGATACCAGAGCATTCTCTCTCTTCACCTAGTGAGGACAGAGTGAGAAGGTGGCTATCTGCAAGCCAGGAAGAGAACTCTAACCTGCACCTTGATCTTGGACTTCCTAGTCTCCAGAAGATACATTTCTGTTGTTTAAGCTGCCCCGTCTGTGGTATTTTGTTATGGCAGCCAGAACTATCACATAACACATAACAAAGGAGTTCAGTGGACTTCAGGTTGAGCTTGATCAAGGGGCACAAACATCACCAGGATTTACGTTTTCTGTCCTTGTCTCAGCTCTGCTCTTCTATGCATTGGCTTCCCTCTCTGATAGGCTACCCTCTTGTGTGATGAAGTAGCTGCGATAGCTCCAGCCTACATCCTGCCAGGGATCCAGTCCCACTGGGGAAGGGAGCCTGAGTCTCACAGATTTTCTCTCACACTGGTCAGGTCATGTGAATGTCTCTGACCCATCCCTTTGACAGGGCAGGCCTGTTTCTCATTCTCCTCCCCAAATGCAAACCCAATCGAATCAGATCCCTACTTGAAATCTTTTGTGATTACCCAGTGCCCAGGAATAAAAACTCAGCCCTTCATGTGACCTCAAAAGTCCTGCATGGTCCAGCTCTGCTGACCTCTTTAGCCTCCTTTCAGCACACACTCTTCTCCTCAGTTTTGAGCCCCACCTTGCCGGCCTTCTTCAGCTTTAGGACTGCAATGCCTCACCATTGCCTCCAGGGTTTTCACGTGCTGTTCCTTTGGCCTGGGATCCCTTGCCCTCCTCCAACCTTGTTAATTCCAACTCATTCAGCAGGTCTCAGCTGAAATGTTACCTCCACAGGGGGCCTCTGAATATGCAGTTTTAAAAATTATTTATTTATTTATTTGGCTGTGCTGGGTCTTGTGGCATGTGGGATCTTTGTTGCCACTTGAGGGATTTTAGTTGCGGCATGAGGGATCTTTAGTTGTGGCATGCAGGATCTAGTTTCCTGACCAGGGATTGAACCCAGGCCCCCTGCAATGGGAGTCTTAACTGCTGGACCACCAGGGAAGTTCCTGAAACAACAACAACAAAATTTTTTTTATTGGAGTATAGTTGATTTACAATGTTGTGTTAGTTTCAGGTGTACAGCAAAGTGAATCAGTTATACATATACATATATCCACTCTTTCCTCATATAGATTTCCCCATATAGATTCTTTCCCCATATAGGCCATTACAGAGTATTGAGTAGAGTTCCCTGTGCTATACACTAGGTCCTTATTAGTTATCTATTTTATATATAGTAGTGTGTATATGTCAATCCCAATCTCCCAATTTATCCCCTCCCCCTGACTTTCCCCCCTGGTAACCATAGTATATTTTCTACATCTGTGACTCTATTCCTGTTTTGTAAATAAGTTCATTTGTTTCATTTTTTTAGATTCCACATATAAGTGATCCTGGGCATATATCTAGAGAAAACTATAATACAAAAAGATACACGCAGCCCAATGTTCACTGCAGCACTATTTACAATAGCTAAGACATGGCAGCAACCTAAATGTCCATCAACAGATGAATGCATAAAGAAGATGTGGTACATATATACAGTGGAATATTACTCAGCCACAAAAAAGAACAAAATAATGCCATTTGCAGCAACATGGATGGACCTAGAGATTCTCATACTAAGTAAGTCAGGCAGAGAAAGACAAATAGCGTATGAATATGCAACCTAAAGTCACGTCTCTGCTTCACTCACCACTCCCCCCACCCCCCCACGCAGGGACAAGAAGAGAGGAAAAGAGAGCGTTTGGGGGGAGAAAGAATGACCAAGGCAGAAGGTGACCTTTGGTCCCGAAAGCTTCTCCTGCTAGGAGCTGTGCTGAGGGTGCTTGTAGAAAATGTGTTTTTCCTGCACCATGGAGCCTGTTCTCAACCAAAGAGGCAGTGATCTGCTTCCGCGCTAGGGGAACGAGTTGGCCGGTTGCGCTGACCGCTGACCAAGAGACCGTGGGCTTGTCTCCCAATGGCATCTTCCTAAGAAAATGTGTTAAAACCGTGCCTCTCCCTTTGTTATCCTTTTAAATAGTCAATGCGTACAAAATTATAGCTGAAACCCTACGTAGGTTATTAACCAACAACACCACTCTGCTTTCCTCCACTAATTTACCTTCTATCCCCTGGCAAGGGGAGTCATTGTACTGGATTAGAGGGTTATTATTTCCATGCTTTAAAAATTCTTTCATTACATATGATTGTATGTTTAATTAAACAGTACACTGCTTAGTTTTGTTGGTTTTTGAGATTAAAGATATGGAGTTATGATTTATGCGATATTCTTTTTTTTTTAAATGGTCCATACTTTTGACCAGATTTAATAGCTTTATTTATTTATGGCTGTGTTGTGTCTTCATTGCTGTACGCGGGCTTTCTCTAGTTTTGTCGAGCGGGGGGTTACTCTTCGTTGCGGTGCGTGGGCTTCTCATTGCGGTGGCTTCTCTTGTTGCGGAGCACGGGCTCTAGGCACGCGGGCTTCAGTAGTTGTGGCTTGCCGGCTCTAGAGCCTAGCAGGCTCCGTAGTTGTGGTGCACAGGCTTAGTTGCTCTGCAGCATGTGGGATCTTCCCGGACCAGGGATCGAACCCGTGTCCCCTGCATTGGCAGGCAGATTCTTAACCACTGTGCCACCAGGGAAGTCCATGGGATATTCTTTTCCACTCCGTGTTACGGTGTTTTATTTTGTTCAGACCAGTTTTCACTCACAACATTTTAAATTTGTATTTATTTATTTATTTTTGGATGTGCTGTGCAGCTTGAGGGATCTTGGTTCCCTGACCAGGGATCAAACCTGTGTCCTCGGCAGTGAAAGTGTGGAGTCCTAACCACCGGACCACCAGGGAATTCCCACTCACAACATTTTTGACACCAAATGTGTGTGCTTTTTCCCCCACACCAAACATTTCTCCAACTCTTTATAATTTATAATTCAATTCAGTTCTGACACTATCTTCCTGGAGTTAGACAGGTTAAGGGCTCAGTCCCACAAGACTCCCCCGGTACAGATGCAAGTCACGTGTCCCAGGTTGTCACCTGTGCTTCTGACCAACCTGCTATAAATACAGGGAGGATCCCATGACCCCCTTCTTGAGTTCGATAATTTGCTAGGATGGTTCACAGAATTCAGGAAAGAGCTTTGCTTACTGTTACTGGTTTGTTATAAAGGATACCACTCAGGAACAGGCAGATGGACAAGATGCATAGGGCCAGGTGTAGGGGAGGAGCTTCCGAGCCCTCCTGCGTGTACCACCCTCCCGGCATCTCCTCATGTTCACCAACTAGGAAGCTCTCTGAACCTCATTGTTTGGGGGTTTTTATGGAGGTTTCACAACATAGGCGTGATTGAATAAATCGTTGGCCATAAGTCAGGTGGTGGAGCTGAAAGTTCCAACCCTCTAATTACACTGTGGTCTTTCTGGTGACCAGCCCCTATCCTGAAGCCATCTAGGGGCCCCGAGCCCCCAGACATCTCATTAGCATACGAGAGATACAGCACTCTGGAGACTCCAAATGGAACTCAAAGACCAAATACGTATTTCTTATTGAATCACACCAACCTTGACAGTCCACACTTTTAAAGTATACAATTCAGTGGGTTTTAGTGTATTCACAAGCTTGCATGGTGTGCAAACATCACCGTGGTCTGATTCCAGAACATTTCCATCACACATGGGCGTCAGCAGTCACTCCTCATCTCCCATCCCCCATCCTCCATCCCCCTCCCCCTCAGCCCTTGGAAACCCCGAATCTACTTTCTGTCTCTGGATTTGTCTATTTTGGACATTCACAAAAATGGAACCATACAGCACGTGGCTTTTGTGACTGGCTTCTTTCACTCAGCATAATGTTTTCAAGGTTCATTCGTATTTTAGCATGTACTTCATTTATATGGCTGAATAGTATTCCATTGTAGGGGTATACCACATTTGGTGTGTCCATTGATAAATTGATGGGCATTTGGGCTCTTTCTACTTTTTGGCTATTATGAATAATGCTGCTATGAACATTCATGTATAAATTTTTGTGTGAATATGTGTTTTCAGTTTACCTATCTGAGGAAACACCGGCCTGTTTTTGTACAAGTTTTGTACCTTTTTTTTTTTTGCCTGCGTCGAGCAGCTTGCAGGATCTCAGTTCCCCAACCAGGGATGGAACCCAGGCCACAGCAGGGCAAGTGCTGAATCCTATCCACTAGGCCACCAGGGGACTCCCCAGCTTTGCACTTCTTTGGTTAAATTTATTGCTAATTATTTTATTCTTTTTAATACTACTGTAAATGGAATTTTTCTCAATTTCATTTCCAGATTATTCATTGTTGATGTGTAGAAATAGAACTGATTTTTGGCATATTCATCTTATACTCTGTACTCTTGCTGATTTTATTTACTAGTTCTAACAGCTTTTTTGTGGATTCCTTAGGATTTTCTATATACAACCTCAGGCCATCTGCAAATAGAGAGAGTTTTACTTCCTTTCCAACCTGGGTGCCTTTGATTTCTTTTTCTTGCCTAACTGTCCCGGCTAGAACCTCCACTGCAATGCTGGGAGCAGACATCCTGGTCTTGTTCCTGAACATTATGTTTTAAACATATATCCCTATTGTTGCATGAGGTAATAATTAATTTCACTGTTATATAATATTTAATTGTGTGACTACTGCAATCTTCCACTGATTGACGTTTGGGTTACCTGCAGCTTTTTGCTCTTGTAAATACAAGGATGTGAATATTCTTGTATGTTTCCTGGCACACATGCGTAAGAGATCCTCCATTTATACCTAGCAGAGTTGATCCATAGCCTCTCTGACTCTTACTACTCTTATCAGACTGAATTTTTGCCAGCCTCGTGTCACAGTGGTATGACCTTGTTGTCTTCATTTGTATTTCTTTTTCTTTTCTTTTTTTTTTTTTTTGCAGTATGCGGCCCTCTCACTGCTGTGGCCTCTCCCGTTGCAGAGCACAGGCTGAGGACGCGCAGGCTCAGCGGCCATGGCTCACAGGCCCAGCCGCTCCGCGGTATGTGGGATCTTCCCGGACCGGGGCACGAACCCGCGTCCCCCGCATCGGCAGGCGGACTCTCAACCACTGCACCACCAGGGAAGCCCTGTATTTCTATTTTTATTAATGAGGTTGAGCATCTTTTCAGCTGCTAATTGGCCCTCCCATTTCCTCTTTCTCTCTCTCTCTTTTTTAAAGTCGAGGTGCTGGCCTTTTTTTCTTATTGCTTGTAGGGTTTCTTTACATAATCTGGATACTAATCCTTTGTAAGCTAAACATGTTGCAAATGCCTTCTCCTGTCTGGCCTCTTCTGTATGGTATCTTTTCAAGAAGAGAACTTTCAGGACTTTCCTGGAAGTCCAGTGGTTAAGAATCCGCCTTACAAGGTAGGGGTCGCTGGTTCGATCCCTGGTTGGGGAACTAAGATCTCCCACACCTTGGGGCAACTAAGCCTGTGTGCCGCAACTATTGAGCCTGCATGCTGCAACTAGGGAGAAGCCCGCACACTGCAACGAAAGACCTCGCGTGCTGCAGCTAAGGCCCGACACAGCCAAAAAAAAAATAAACATTTTAGAAAAAGGAGAGAACTTTCAAAAAACATTTTAAAATATTTATTTATTTAGGCTGCTCCCAGTCTTAGTTGCGGGATGCGGGATCTTCATGGCGGCATGCAGGATCTTTTTAGTTGCAGCATATGGGTTTCTTAGTTGTGGCATGAATGTGGGATCTGGTTCCCTGACCAGGGATTGAACCTGGGCCCCCTGCATTGGGAGCACTGAGTCTTACCTACTGGACCACCAGGGAAGTCCCAGAACTTTCAAACTTTAATGTAGTAAAACTTGTTCATCTTCTTTATTATTTTTAACAAATTTATTTACTTTATTAATTTTTTTTGGCTGTGTTGGGTTTTTGTTGCTGCGCGCGGGCTGTCTCTAGTTGTGGCGAGCGGGGGCTACTCTTTGTTGAGGTGCGCGGGCTTCTCAATGCGGTGGCTTCTCTTGCTGCGGAGCACAGGCTCTAGGCGCACAGGCTTCAGTAGTTGTGGCACGCAGGCTCAGTAGTTGTGGCGCACGGGCTTAGTTGCTCCGCGGCACGTGGGATCTTCCCAGACCAGGGATAGAACCCATGTCCCCTGCATTGACAGGCGGATTCTTAACCACCGCGCCACCAGGGAAGTCCCTATCTTTGGTTTAATTGTTGGTACTTTTAATGTCTTGTTTAAGAAATCTTTCCCTCTTAAGTTCAGAAATATATATTTTCTAGATCTACAAGTTTTTAAGTTTTCCTTTCATATTTAAGTCTTAATGCATCTGAAATTGATTTTTTGGGGTGAGGTATGGGATAGGGACCCAATTTCTTTTTTTTTTTAACATGTGGATAAGCAATTTTCCCATCATTGTTTACTGAAAATTCAACTCTTCCCCAGTGACATGTCACGTACCGCTGTCATCCCACATGTGTGCAGGTTTCTTTGCAGGCTCAGTGTTCGTCAGTTGGTCCGTGTGCTCATCTCTATATGAAATTCATCCAATTTTCATTTCTCTAGATTTTAGTAGCACTTGATTTTGGCTTGGGTTAGTTCTTTCAAATTATCCTTCTTCTGCAGAAGGGTCTTGGCCATTTTTAGCCATTTGCTTTTCCATACACACTTATGGGAAAGTTTTAAATTACAGATTCAATCATTAGTGGTAAGATGATTCTAATTTTCTATTTCTTCTGTGTCATTTGGTTAAGTTAGGGTTTTTCTAGGAATTTATCCATGGTATCTAAATTTTATTTTTTTAAACATTTTTTAATTAAAAAAATTTTTTTGGCCTCACTGTGTGGCATGCGGCATCTTAGTTCCCCAACCAGGGATCGAACCTGTGTCCTCAGCAGTGAAAGCGCAGTGTCCTAACCCCTGGACCACCAGGGAATTTCCTTTGGTATCTAAATTTTCGATCTATTGGCAAAATATTATTTATACTGACCCTCCCAGAAGCTTGCTTGTTAAGAACAACTGCTTTAAAATGTGAATTTCATTTGTGCAAATATATTATGTATTTAATCTCTTAATCCTAAAATGGAAAGGAAAAGCAACAGATGGCATCTACACTTTATATGCCAAGATGCTCTCTTAGAGTTTGGAGAGAGTCTGGGAGCAGCGTAATGTAGACCAGGCCAGTTCCAGACTGAGGCAGAGCTGGAATCTCCTCCCCAGTCACCACAGCTCACAGAGCAAGGCCAGAACAAGCTGGACTGTGGGCCTTTTGCTCTCTTAGAATCTGGAATTCACCTTGGATTTTGGAATCTGGAGAATAAGTAAGTCCACGCTCACCACCCCATTTCTCTTGCACTTGTGGGCTGCCCTGCTTCTCAGCTCATTTTCCAGTCCAAAGAGCCCGTATCTTTTGATTGTGTCTTCATGGGAGTTTTGGTAGAAATACCGTGTGTTGTGTGCTCAGAGGATGTCATCATTGTTTTCTCCTTAAAATTAAAAAAAAAAAAAAAACTGTGGTAAAAGACACATAATATAACATTTACTATTTAAACCCTTTAAAAAAATACAGTTAATCAAAAGATACATGCACCCCAATATTCATTGCAGCACTATTTACAACAGCCAGGACATGGAAGCAACCTAAATGCCCATCGACAGACGAATGGGTAAAGAAGATGTGGTACATATATGCAATGGAATATTACTCAGCCATAAAAAGGAATGAAATTGTGCAATTTGCAGAGATGTGGATGGACCTAGAGCCTGTCATACAGAGTGAAGTAAGTCAGAAAGAGAAAAACAAATATCATATAATATCGCTTATGTGTGGAATCTAGAAAAATGATACCGATGAACTTATTTGCAAAGCAGAAATATAGACATAGACGTAGAGAACAAACATATGGACACCAAGAGGGGAAGAGGTGGGTGGGATGAACTGGGAGATGGGGATTGACATATATACAGTACTATGTATAAAAAAGATAACTAATGAGAACCTACTGTATAGCGCTGGGAACTCTACTCAGTGCTCTGTGGTGACCTAAACGGGAAGGAAATCCAAAAAAGAGGGGATGTGTGTGTGTGTGTGTGTGTGTGGCTGATTCGCTCTGCTGTACAGCAGAAACTGACACAAAACTGTAAAGAAATTATACTGCAATAAAAGTTAATTAAAAAAAGTATAGTTGGGCTTCCCTGGTGGTGCAGTGGTTGAGAGTCCGCCTGCCGATGCAGGGGACACGGGTTCGTGCCCCGGTCCAGGAAGATCCCACATGCCACGGAGCGGCTGGGCCCGTAAGCCATGGCCGCTGAGCCTGTGCATCCAGAGCCTGTGCTCCGGGAGAGGCCACAACAGTGAGAGGCCTGTGTACCGCAAAAAAAAAAAAAAAAAAAAAAAAAAAAAAATATATATATATATATATATATATATATATATATAGTTAAGTGGCATTAACTACATTCACATTCTCGTGTAACCATCACCTCCAGCCATTTCATCTTCCCAGACTGAAACGCCGTATCCATTAGACGCCAACTCCCTGTTTCTCCTTCCTCCCCAGCCCCTGGCGACCCCCATTCTACTTTCTGTCTCTGGATTTGACTCCTCCAGGGACTCATATAAGTGGAATCATACGGTGTTTGTCCTTTTGTGACTGGCGTATTTCCCTCAGCATAATGTCTTTAAAGTTCATCCATGTTGTAGCACGTGTCAGAACTTCACTCCTTTTTAAGCCTGAATCATATTCCATCGTATGGATAGACGCTGTTTTATTTATCTCTTCATCCATCGATGGACACTTGGGTCGTTTCTACTTTTTTTCTTTTTTTGCGGTACGCGGGCCTCTCGCTGTTGTGGCCTCTCTCGTTGTGGAGCACAGGCTCCGGACGCGCAGGCTCAGCGGCCATGGTTCACGGGCCCAGCCGCTCCGCGGCATGTGGGATCTTCCCGGACTGGGGCACGAACCCGTGTCCCCTGCATCGGCAGGCGGACTCTCAACCACTGCGCCACCAGGGAAGCCCTGTTTCTACTTTTTGACTATCGTGAATAATGCCCCTATGGACACGGGTGTACAAATATCTCTTCGAGACTGCTTTCAGTTCTTTTGGGTACATTCCCAGAAGTTTCCTTAGGCTTTTAAATCACTTCATTAAACCAAGAAAAAAATCTGGTGTTTATTGTGTAATTTGGGATATTAATGTCATTTATAAAATTGTTCTTTCTCCTGTCGAGTGCATGGTACCAGAGGGTCTCCACATTACTGAGAACAGTGGCTATTAGCCTTTTTGTGGTTCTAGATTTCTTTGAGAATCTAATGAAAGCCATGGGCCACATTCCCGGAGAAACGCATGCGTGTGTGCTCACAGGCTCACGCACGCGCACACGGAACACTGATCGTGCATCTAATTTCAGGGGTCCCAGATGCCCCGGTGCTCACTGACTGTGACCTGTGTAAAGGAACACCTCTCCTTTCATGATGACGGTCATGAGGAGAAATGGGATTTGAGACACGGACGTTTCACTTTCTGGGGGCTCATTCAGGAGCGCGTTTCCTAACTTTGGGTGTCCTCCACACGCACGTCTCAAACTGCTGCTTTGTGTGCCGGAAGCTTTGTGTAGCTCCTTTACTTTCAGTCTTCAATACAGCCAGGGAATTTCTGAAAAAACGGTCTGATTCCAGTTACCTTTTCCACCGGCCTCCGCGCCCCCTACTGCCTCTGTCCTAACCACTGATGAATGAGAGGAAGGGGCAGTATTTAAGTTCATTTCCTGTTTATTATTAAAGTGATTTTTCACAAATGTTTAATTACATGCATATGTATGAACATGACGGAGAAAACAAAACTTTGAATATTTGAGGCAACTAAAATAGAAATGTGGCTACATTGATATTTGTCACCCTTGCAGGCAGAGAGATCGCCAAAGCGCCTGTACAGTACCGCCAGCGCCTTCGCAGAAGCCCAAACCGAAGGCTGCGAGGACGAGGGTCAGCGCTGCGGTCCCCCACCCAGCCCTGCACCGCCCCCAGTGGTGTTCAGACAGCCTGTTTCAGGAGCCACATGGGCTGGGTCTGCTCACTCAGACTGTTTAAGGTTTTGAGCTCAGCGGAATGAGAAGTTTCCCTGCAGATCTATGTGGCCTCTGGACTGAAATACAAAATACTTGGCATCAGCTAGCTTTCCTTTTACCCCTACTTTTCCCCAGGCCTGTCCGCTGACGAGCTGGCAGAAGGGCAGCTAGGGGAGGGGCACTTGGCATCTTGCAGGGCTGTGCGCCGGCCTCGGCTCAAGGCACCCAGAGCCCCCCAGGGTGAGCGCCGAGCCATGGCCCGGCGTACCGGACAGGCTCAGTTTGAATGGAAGTGACCTGTCCACCCAGGGAGAAGGCAGAAGGCCGTCTTTCTCTGAATGAGATTTTAGCACTTGTTCCAGAGGGGGGAGGTCACTAGGTCCACACCCCCTACTCCCTCTCGCCCTCTCCTTCATGTCCCCCCACCCCGGGCCCTCCACTGCCGGGCTGCCCTGCTGAGTTTCCCAATCTGTAACATTCAGTGATCAGCATTTCACAGGGGGACATTTCCTACTTTGGGATTAGAGGGGCTTGGGTTTGAGTTCCTAACAGTTCGCCTTGGGCCTGTCGCTGGGCCTCCCAGCCTGAAGAGCACTGAGCACGTGCACATGTTATGGGGCTGAGCCCCGGGGGGTTGGCGGGGGGCGCGGGGGGGAAGGGAGGCGACTCTGGCCCTTCATTGCTTCCTGTTGAGACTTGCGGGGACAGACAATTTCAGAGACTCCATCCAGGGGCTGGGAGGCCTCAGGGAAACAAAGGGTCCTGCTCTGGGGGGCCATCCGTGCAGGCTGCTAGGAGGGGGTGTGCGGCCACGCCCATGCGTCTCCATGGAGCCAGGCAGGCCGGCCCTGTGGCTAGCGCATAGTCAGTGCTCCGGACTCACTGCTGCAGGTGATGTGCGGGCGCTGAGGGGCAGGGGCAGCCCTGGGAGAGCAGCAGCTACTTGCTCGGTCTCCACCTGTGCGACGGGCAGTGTCCCAGACATCGAGTCCCTCTGCCTTTGGCCTGAATGACGGCTCGGCGCTGTTGCCCTTGTTAGAGGGGCTGAGCTGCCACCACGTGTATCTCTGGTGAGGAAAGGGGTCCTTGGTATAAGATGCAGTTTGCCAGGCTGACAAACCCCCCAAGCATGCAGTAGAGGAGGCAAACGCAGCCACGGTCCCTGGGTGACGAGAAAGGAGCCTCCCTTCCGGAGCACTGACCGTGCCGAGTGCTGGCAGCGGGCGAGGCGTCAGGGCGGAAACCGGTGTCCTGGGCGTGTTGGCTGGGCTCCCGGGGTCCGCAGTCTTGGCTTGTGTGCTTCTGTCTCCGCCCGGCTGGCTGCAGCTTCTCCTTCGAGGTGTCTTTCTTGAAGTGTAGCTTGGTGACCAGGCTCTGCTCTGCCCCTCCTGCAGGTGCCCTGCACCCCACCCGGGGTCCTGGGAGGCGTGGGAGGGAGGGATGGCCTTCTGACGGGAGCGCTGGGCTTTGCCACCCAGGCCTCCATCACCTTTATCTCTGTGACCAGAGGGCTTCTCAGGGCATCCTGTCAGCCCCTGGGCTATGGTCTCTCTGCCTTTCTAGGAGCCAGCACACAGTAGGTGCTCAGCAAACTTTTGCTAAACGACCCAACTTAGTTCGGTCTCTTAGTTTTCAGCTGGGGCGGCGGAGGTGCTGGAAGTCTTATTCAGCCCCTGAAATGTCACTTAGGCCGCTGCTCCAGCTCCAGCAGGCGGGGGGGGGGGCCTCTTGTCATGGAAGAGGGGTGACCTTGGCTGTTCTTCTGGGAGAACGGGGGTTCAGGTAGGAGAGGTGGGTTTGTAAGAGGTGTGGGGAAGAGGGTCTCCGTGGGCCATCGCTCTCTGGAAACTTCTTGGCCTGGGGTCTCAGTTCTACTCTATCTGCGTGTCCCAAACCCATAGGTGGCAGGAGGGAAAGCTGCCCGAGGCCACCACCTCGGGCCCCACGGCCTCCTCCAGCCTGTCACCACAGAGGCGAAGAGCGGGGCGAGACTGAGGAAAGAGGCCACCACCCCTGGCAGGGGCGACCTGCTGTCTGACCCTAAACGGAGAGCCCCGGGGGAGGAGGGGGGGCCAGCACCGCGCAGCAGCTGCAAGGCACAATTGGGGAAAAGGAGCCTCGTTCGGGGAAGCAGGTGAGGCGACTTCAACACTCCCTCGCTCAGGGCTTGGCCACTAGACCTGAGCGGATCCCTTCCCTCTCCTGGGCGCGTTTCCACGGAAGCAGGAAGTGCCCAGCCCACGGGGCAGAGGTCCCTCAGTCTCCACTGCCATCCCTGCAGAGCTGCTCCGGTCGCCCCAGCCTGATGCTCTGCTGGGCCAAGCTCATCAGAGTCGCCAGGCCTTGGCGCCTGCTGTCAGCCCTGGCCAGCGGGCAGGCTTTTGCTTCCAGAAGTGTGTTTCTTAGCTCCTTTCCTTGGAGTTTATCAACTGGCTAGCCCCTGGGGGTCCGTGCCAGGCGGGCCCTGGCTGGGATGGGTCTGTCACTGCTCAAGGCCAACGTCCCATCCAGGAGTGGGATGTGCTCCTTCTGGCTCAGCCCTGGCAGCTCAGGCCTTCTGCGCTCCTGTCTCGGCTTCTGTCCTTCCTCAGGACTCACCGCGTAACGGTCCTACCTGGGCCAGTCCTTGTCCGCCTTCCCTTTTCTCCCCACCTCCACCTGGAGCCAGGTGGAAGAGCCACCTTGTGTCAGCCAATCTACCACCTGCGTCCACGACATGGAAACACGAAGAAACAAGCTTGGTTGCCCGGGTAGATCTCCTGGGACCACCAGGCCCCAAGGAGTGGCGACAGCTCTGCGTTTAATAAGTGGGACCCCCGGGGTTCCCAGCATGGGGCTGAGGGCTGACGAGGTTCAGGAAAGACCCCACCCCTGGACTCTGAGCCCCCTGATGGCGCGGCAGGTGGTTTTACTGGGGAGGGAGGGCTGGATGGTGACAGCGGGCGGCTGGCGAATTTGGATTGTGGGCTCCCTGGCACTCGAGACGGTGCGGGGCTCACATCTGCACTGCCCCGTCCTGCTCTGCCCGGGAGACACGGGGCACGGTCTGACCACAGTGGTGGCGAGAGCCGTGGATCGGGGTGGAGCCACCGAAAGGGTGGGTAGGTTAGTGGGCATGTGGGTGGCAACTGCTGGAAACCACCCAAAGGAGCAGCAGAAAGTGTTCAAGAGAGATGAGAGCTCTTTCTGGTCCCCTCTGGATCAAAAAAGTCCTTTCTGAGAGCATTAAAAACCACCCCCAACACCAAAAACCCTTCCCAGTGCCCTCCCCTGGGTAGCTATTGCTGGGGGCTGATTCTGGAGGACACACCTAATTTCTGGGGAGGACCAGGGGCTTGACGCGGAGGACAGGCCTCTTTCTGGAAACTGACTGGCCTTCAAGGACTGTGACCAGGGGAGGGGCAGTGTGGCCTGGACGGGGCTCCCCAGCTGACACTGAGCTACCGACCAAGTGCAGCGCCCTCCCCACTTGAGTTGGATTTTGGAAGAGAAGGTGACGACGGCAGCATTAGTCAAGCTGGGGACCCGCCGCTGAGGACGCAGGTAGTGGCGGTGGACTGTAAAATCCACCCTGACCTGTTCACCGCCCAGCCCGGGACCTCCAGGCCTCACGCCCTCAGCGCCACAGCCATTCCCAAAGGGCGTGCTCACCCCTAGCGGCACGCGTGGGTCTGGGGCGAGGAGGAAACCGCCTAGAGGCGACCAGAACGGGTGACGGGAGTTCGTTCGAGGATTTGCCCGTGTTCCTTGGGATTCTAAATGTCTGTTAACCCTAAAGCCACAGAGCATCTGCGTGTCCCGCGGCTGGTGGCGGCAGCAGCGTGGCAGTGGGCGAGGCCGCGGCCTGTCGGAGGTCCTCGCTAGCTCCATCCCAGGCCCTGGCTCCTGGCTGAGTGGGACACGATGCAGCCCAGTCACACTCCAGACTTTGCTTCTTTACAGAGCGACCCTGAGAGGGAGGCCACAGGATGCAGCAGAAAGAAGACTGCACTGGAAGCCGGGCCTCCGACAGCCGGCCTGCCTCTGCCTGGGGGCGGCCCCCCGTCCCGGGGCCCGTTTTCCTCCCTGGGCCCCGGTACTCAGTACAGCCTGTGCTCACAGGGGCAAAGCCTTGCCTTCCGGTGGCAAGCGTCCTCAGCTGGAACTCCACGGTCATGGCCTCGGGTCAGACACAGGCCCCTTCTAAAGTTTACCACTGGGCCCTGTGACCCCAGGAAGGGGTCCGAAGGGACACTGCTTTCCACTGGAGGGCAACATGCTGGCAGAGCGTGGAGCCCAGTCCCCCAAGCGTTTGTACTCCACCGCGTGTCCAGGGCCGACCTGCCTCACCCCCGGTCTCGGAGGCTCCTGGCCTTTGTAAACAGACGTGGCAAGTGCTTGGAGGAGCGGTTTAATCAGTCAGGGAAGCCAGCGACAGCTGGGAGAAGACGGGGTGGAGATTAATATTTACAGTTGCTAAAGTACCCACAAATAGAAGTATATTTATCTTTATCTTTATATTCATATACACACAGTACTTAATTAGATGCTCTATCACGGGAAAGCAGAAATCTACAGCTTCCTCTCCCAGCACCTCTTTTCTGTCCCATCACAGAATCCTGAGAGCCCAACCGCACTCGCCCGTGTCCTGGGCCCAAGGCCAGAGGAGCTGGCGGGTGTGGACGCCCTGCCGGCATCGACACTGTCTTATCACAGCCCCCAGACGAACCTTCACCACCCCTGCTTCCACGGCCTGGCCTCCTGTCTTGGATTCTGCCTCTGAGAGCCCCCCTGAGACATGGCAGCCATGCCCCTCTCTCCCCTGAAGCACCAGGCAAAGGGCACATGCAGCCTCCAAAGGTCAGCTCTGCCCGGGACCCGCCTGGGCCGTGGCCGAGCGTCCTGGGTCCGGGTGGCGTCCGCTGGTGCCAGCTCAGGAGAGGGCGCTATTGGTGTCCTGGAAGGAGCAAGAAAGGCTGCCTTAAGCAACGTTTTCCCACGGGGGCGGCATCAGAGGAGTGCAGCCGGGCTGGGGTCTCTGCCTGCATATGTGGTCTCGCCCGCCACGGGCTGGCCAGAGATTCCTGAAGGGCAGACGCCACGGCGATTCCCAAGGCAGCGTGGAGGCCCACGGAGCCGCCTGTAGCTTCGACTGTGGAGGGGAGGAGCTCTCTCCTCCCCGGGTAGCCGGCACCCCACGCAGGGCGGCCGCACCAGTGTTACTTGTAGGGTCGCAGGAACCGGGACACCTTGGAGCGTAGCAGTTTGATGAAGGACCGTGGGAACATCTCCTTGGACTCCTGGGCTGTGTACTTGAAGTAGTTCTGGGGATGCGCCAACACGTCGAAGAGGGCCTTGATCAGCTTCTTGTCCTGCGAGACACGTGAGGCCAGGGTGAGGGGCCTGGCGCCAGGCTGGAGGGCCCTGGCCGCTCGCCTCTGCCATGCCCGGCGCCCTGGAGGGGCCTGAGGGTGTCTGCGGGGATGGGGGAAGGGGGAAGAGGCTGGGCTGGCTGGTGTGTTTCAGGACCCTACAGACGCTTTGCCACGAATACTTTTTCGGTTTTAATAGCCTAATTGGTTTTTTAATAGTCTATTCGTTTTAACTCTTGTTGTTCCAGTCACATTTTATCTTCAAAGGGTGCGCTGCAAAAACACAACAGCCAACCCCCCCCAGGTTGAAAACCAGAGCACACGGAGTAGACAGCAAGGCTTTGGAGGCCAACAGGCCGGACTGGAAACCGCAGCTGCACCATCTCCCCGCTAGTGCCTTAGCCCTGGGAAAACGGCCCTGCTGCTCTGACCCTGAATTATTCATCTGAGTGATGGGGTGACGATCCCTCCTCTCAGGGCTGGGCGGAAGAGGAAGTGCAGTCCTGAGAGCCAAGAGCCTGGCCCAGGGGTGCCGCGAGGGTCCAGGCGGCCCACACTCAGGCGCCGTCCCTCACCAGCTGGGCACCCTCTTGGAGCCCAGGATCATCACCTGTAAAGTGGGGCGATGCCGCCCTGGAGGAGAACCTCCAGTGACCGGCAGCCACCGCACCGCGTGCTTCCTGCCCCACGAGCTCATCGTCTCAAGCGGCCGTCTTGCGGTGTGACTCGTCCCGGCATGTGTGAGCGGGCACACGCACGCACACGTGCACGCACACACACACACACGCACTCCCTCTCCCATGTGTACACATGCACCCATGCCCTTGGAGACACTGGTGGAGTTCCTCCCATGTGCTGGGCGCAGTGCCAGGTGCCGGGGAGAGTGCTGAGGGGGAAGCCCTGTGGTTCCTTCCCCATGGGGGGGGGGACGGGGGCCAAATAATCACAGGACAAACCTAAACTGCAGGTCTGACGGCCAAGAAGCGGGGGGCCACCTGGGGCCCTCAGAGCGCAACCTGGCTAGGGAGGCCCAGAGGATGGGACGCCTGGGCTGAGAGCAGCAGGGACGGGAGGACGTCCACTGAGGAGAGGATGGGGCGAGCGTTCCTGGGAGGCTGTGGCCAGTGAGGTGGGGAGCGGAGGCCTGAGAGCCTCCGTGGAGGCAGGTGGTAGCTGTGCCAGGCTGGGTCTCGCTGGCCAAGGCTTGATCCTAAGAGATGGGAACACTTCTAGCTCTGAAAAGATGCTCCCAGCTGCAGGGTGGAGCTGAGGACAGAGGGCCGGGGTGAGGACGAGAGAGTCAGGCACTGTCAACAGGACAGAGTCGGAGAGGCCAGGACGACCCTCTGGTTCCCACTAAACAGACAGGTACCTGAGGAGGGCAACGAGGGGCTTCGTGCCCCGAGATCCCCAGGTATCATCCGGGTAGGGCAGCAGGGGGCAAACCTCTTGGCTTACAAACTGCCTACTGCGTGCAGGAGTGCTCCAGGCCTGGGCTCGGAGACTCTGTGAGCCATCCCAGTTTCTCAGACACGAGGCGGGGCTCAGGCAGCTTGCCTCAGACACCCAGCTGGGAGGTGGCAGCTGGAGCAGAAGTTAGCGAGGGACTGGCCGGCCCCGCTCTTACCCTCCGCGCCACCCTCGGCTCCCAGGCTGGGGGTGCTGTCTGCCCAGGGCTGGGCCGGGGCCCGACCCCCAGAGCCCAAGCAGGTCCCTGAGTCTGGCTCCTCACGGTGACAACCTGGGCCCTGACCCGACCTGTGCCCGCGTGTGACGGCCACAGCCCCCGGATGACTAGGTGGCTCTACTTCTCAGGACGTGGGCGGGATGAGGAGGGAGTGAGTCCCAAAGGCAGCGGAGGAGTCTCCTGATTTGAAGAGGCCACGCTGTCGAGCTCTCCCCATTTCACAGATGAGGAAAGTGAGGCCGAGAGCTCATAAGGAACCTGCCCACGGGCACGTCAGCAGGTCCTGGCCTAGAAGGACACATGCGCTGGACCAGCCCTGCCCCTGGCCGCCTGCTCCCATCACCTTCTCTTCTCCTGTTATCACTCTCCTCTCCTCACTTCTGTGCAGGGCTGGGGTTGGGGCTGGGGGCAGGGATGGCCCTGGATCATCACAGGCCACCATCCCAGGATTATACGATCCCTTCCCATAGGAAAGCTAGCTCACTTTCAAAATTTCCTGGTGATTCTCCGAGGCGTAGAGCCGTCCGTCGCGGACGATATCTTCTATTAACTTCTGGTAGTCCTCTGCGAAGGCCACCGGTGGGGAAGGGAGGAAGGTGAGGGTAGAGGCTGAAGGCGAAAGTCCCTCCTGCCTCCTGCTACCGTCAGCCTCGGCCCTCCCCCAGGGCTTCAGACTGCGTGCCTTTGTCTCCTCCACCCACACTGGTCTCCTCCAGGTTTGACTAGCTAGAAAACCCCTATACAACCCTCAAAACCCTGCTCGGGTAGCACCTCCCTCTGGGGCCCACAGACACCACTAATAGTTCCCTCATCTGCACCACCCTGTCCCCCTTATGGGCCTGTCTGGACCCCACAGTCCCCCAAGGCTGGAGCTCCCTGAGGACGGGGAGGTGTGATTTGTTTCTGTGTCCCCAGGGCCAGCCTGGGTGTGCAGTGGGGCCACGCTCACCGTCGTAGGTGACATAAGGTACTTGGAACCCTTTGCCGCTGTTGCCTTCGTTGGATTTGAACTGGATCCAGAGCTTCCTGGAGCGGGAGGTGAAGGCGATGGGCCTCTCGTAGGTCTGGCAGGTCTCATAGGTGGTGATAGAGGTGGGTGAGGCTGGGGGCGGGGCAGGGGGCGGAGGCACGTCATGGTTGAGCTGCCCCAGATCCACAGCTCCTTACCGGGTCCCTGACCTCCTGCCACAGGCCTCTGGCCTCCCCACTCAGTCAGCCATCCAGCACCCACAGCACCCAGTCCCCCAAACACTCCAGCTCTCCCGTCCCCGCACTTGTTCCCTCGGCCCTAAACGCCCTTCCCGACCCTCAGCCCCAGTTCCTACTTGTCCCTCGGAGACAGGTTTCTGTGCCTCCTCCTCCAGGAAGCCTCCCTGACTGCTCCACCCCCACCCTACTCTGTCTCCTCTCTGCTCTGTGAACACTGTACTACAGCAGCCCTTCTCTATAGGGCTGTCACTGTCTCCCTGCCAACTGCTCCTCAAGGACAGAGCCCACGCCTGCACCCAGCACAGAGCCAGGGCTGGGGTGGGGGGTCAGTCTCCTCTCCCGGTGAGCAGACGAACAAGGGTGAGCCTGCTGACCCCTGGGGTGCCTGGGGCTGGCCAAAGGGTGCCCCACTTCCTCACTGCTCCCTGGGGGAGCTTTCCTGAGGTGTCCTCGAGGTGGGAGAGGCTGGCCTCCCTAGAGCTCAGCTCTGTGGACAGACAGTGGAGGGGAAGGTGTGGACTAGGGAGGCTGGTGATGGGAATGGGCGGGGGATGGTCCTGGGCTGGGCTCTGACTGGCTGTGGGACGCTGGCCGGGTACCTTGCCCTTCCTGGCCTCCCAGGCCTCCCATTCACACTGGGGGCCATTTCCTGCTCGTCAGCTACACTGAGTGGGTACGGCACACAGTGGACAAGGCCCTCCCCCTCTCCCGTCCCCCCCCCCTCCTGCTCCTCTGGCTGGTCTCTGTGTATCAGACACACCCCAGGCCCCGGTGGGCGGACACATTTTTGTGTCTGTCTTGTCCCCCTCCTTCTTCCCTAACATTCTGACCTGGAGCTTGCTCCCTGGGGGCACTGCGGCCTTAGCACAGCAGCGAGGTCCCCAGCCGAGGCACAGGCCATAATGGGTTCTACCCAGTCCCTGGGGGGGTCTCAGGGCTCCCCACCTTTCTCGCTGCCGTGGCCATTTGGGCAGGCGCTCGTGCCCACCCACTGCTAAGGGGCTGGCCCATCGCTCAAAGTCTCACCCAGAGGCCCCATGGGGGTGGGGAGCTGGGAGGCTGCAGCTCACAGAGCAGGGGAGCGGTGCCCTGTGTGAGTGCACAGGCTGGCCCTTCACCATCCCTCCAAGCACAGAGTGGGGAAGAGGCCCTGCAGGGCAGGGGGTGCTCCTGGAGGCTCACCCTGGGCGGTGTGGCAGGATGCGGGAGAAATGGGATGAGAGACTGGCTTGTGGTCAGCATCGAGACCACACCTGACCAGGTCCTGATTCCCACACTTAGGACACACCCTAAGCTCTCTGGACCTTTCCACACAGCTCTGGAAAGCCCAGCCCCTGGGGTCAGAGGTGAGTGCCCCGCAGAGCTGTGCCGCGGGGGAAGGGTGGGCGTGTGGTTGAGGCCTCCCCCCCGGACGGCACGTACCGCTCTTCCTCATGACCAGGACGTCGCCACACCCGTCCTCGATGGGCAGGAAGATCTCGGGGACCACGATGAGGATCCTGCGCTTGGGGGGCGGCGAGATGTGCCACACGCACTCGGCATTGGCCGGGTAGTCGCCAGGGTAGTTGGGGGACTCGATGTAGCCCGTGTAGTCGCCAAGCTCGCCGCCACAGTGCTGGTCTGTGGGCACCACGGCCCGTGCCCTGGTCAGGCCCGGCTGGCCCTCAGCAGCCTTGGCGGCCCAGGGCAGGGCTGGTAGGTGCTCTGCCCCCTCTTTGGCCCCCCTCTACCCGGTCCTCCCCGCCAGCAGGCCAGGCTCCAGGCCGGTCTTCCCTCGGGGACCTCTCAGCAAGGGGCGGGTCCTCGTTCCGTGTTGGTTCTCGGAGGCCCAGCCCCGGGTGCCTCCTTCCTGGGCTGCTTCCCCTGGACCTCCGCGGCCGGGCCTCGTCCTGGCCTCCTGCCTGGAGCTGCTCGCCCCGCCGGCAGGCACGTCCATGCCCCCGCCGCTGCCAGCTCCCCGCCAGCCCGTGCTCTCCTCCGTGTCTCAGGCAAGGCCAAGTGTGCCCCAATGTCCCCTTTCTCTCCACTCACTCGTTTGTGCAACCCTTTGTTCAACATCCCCTGAGTGCCCGCCAGGTGCCAGGTATGGCCCTCCCCAGGGAGCAGGCAGGCTCAGGGACCAGCAAGAGATATGCTTCCCCACCTTTGCAAGTCTAGCTAAGCCGTGCATCCTCAAAGAGGCCAAACGTGACTTTTTTTATGAGCTAAACGGTTCCTAGCTTAACTGCATAAAGGAAGTTATGCAAAGAAAACTGAGTGTAAATACTAAATATACATAATTTTCTCACACATTTTCATTTAAAGATCTCCGCACATCAAAATTTCTGGGAAACATTTCATTTTCACCTTATCATTCCAGAAGCTTCCCTCCCACTTTTCCCCCACTTTTCCTCATTAGGACGTTTAAACACTTAAAACCCTGCCTGTGCTGAGCTGCCGCAGGAGGCCGCGAGCCCAGCTGGGGCAGCCCGGGGAAGAGGGGATGGCGTCCACGTCGAGGATTAAATCTCCTTCACGGGCCATCAGGCTGTGCCAAACATGACCAGCAGCCCAGGAAAGGAGTCACTGGCTGGAAAGTGATTAGGGAAAGGGTAAAATACCAGAACGTATGCCCTAAAGGGCTCTGAACAGTGAATGAGAGATCCCTAAAGACAGCACCCTCTGGGCTTGCTGGTGAGGGGCTCGGAGATGACCTATTTCCCAGATTGTCTTACGCTGCCACGTTTCTTTTGGCTAAAACGGGGCTTCCTACAGACACAGGGCGGCCGTCTGGTCTCCCTCTTCCGCCGGCACCCTTGGTACACCCCGAGCACCCTGTGCCTTCAGAGCTGCAGCGTCTGGCGCGGGCGGCTGCCCCACAAGCCTTCTCGGCATGGGCCCTGACTTTTCCCTCCGCAGACCCAGAGCCTGGAGGGGGGCCTGGCCCGGCACTGAGGCTCAGGTGAGCCGTGGGAACCGACCAACCACGGCACGATCGGGTCGCTCCGTGGAGCGCAGGGGGCCGGCCAAGCCGGCCGCACCCTCCACACCAGGGTGTCCCACTGAGTGCATGTGCGGATGTGACGGGCCAGGGAGGAGTCACCGGCCTCCCGGTCCGTGTCACTGCGGACACGACCTGAGGTCAGGGCTCACCCTGCCCTCACAACCTGCCCCCAGTCCCCTCCCAGCACCCGCAGCTCCTCGGCCGTGGGAAAAGCAGCACCTACTTTTGCAGTGTGTGACGTTGGTGGAGCCGTCGAAGTCTGTGCTGGTGTTGCCAGGACAGGTGATGCAGTGGTTCTGGCCAAACTCGGGCTGGTAGGTGCCGACAGGGCAGCGGATGCACCGGTGGGTGGTGGTATCGTAGTGGTGGCCGGGGGAGCAGTGCACTGTGGTGGGGGGGGGACCGGTGGGAAAGGGCAGGCGGCATTCTCCCCGGGGCTCCCTGCCCTTGAGGGCTGATTCAGCACAGAGTTCAGGGCCCCTCCCCATTGCCCGGTAACCTTCCACCACCCACGCCCAGTCCCTGAGTGGCCAATCCCTCTGCTCCCTGCCCCTGCCCGCAACAGTGCAGGGTGTGCTGTGGACCACGGGTTCTGAGCAGCGAGCCAGGCAGACCGAGCCGTGCCCCGGGGCCAACATCGTACTCCGGCTGCGTGGGATGCCCGTCTGTCCCTCCACTGGGGATGATAAACGGAAAGTGAGATGCCGTAGGGCCGGCTGTGGAGGGAGGCGAGGGAAGGCGGCACCGAGGGGACCGGCGTGGAGACCCGAAGAGTGCGGAGCTGGCCCGGAGGTGGGCCGTGTCTGTGCCAGCTGTGGCCGGAGCAGAGGTCGGGGGCCACGGTGAGGGCTGGGCTTTCCTCTGAGAGAGGAAGGCCACCTGGAGCTGCCCCGTGTCCCCGGCTGCTGCACTGGGA
The DNA here is from genome assembly GCF_963924675.1 of Phocoena phocoena. NCBI lineage: Eukaryota > Metazoa > Chordata > Mammalia > Artiodactyla > Phocoenidae > Phocoena > Phocoena phocoena. Next base: position 6,061,349 of record NC_089229.1, on the reverse strand, counting down.
GTGGGCTCTGGGGGAGGGGGGGGTGGAGGCCCAGGCAGGCCAGGCCAGGGCCATCGGGGAGGGGTGGCGGTGGCCTGGGTCAGGGTCACTCTGCGTCTGTTTATTTTTTATTTTATTTTTGGCTGCGCTGTGCGGCATGCAGGATCTTAGTTCCCCGACCAGGGATCGAACCCGTGCTCCCGGCAGTGGGAGTGCGGAGTCTTAACCACTGGACCGCCAGGGGAGGCGCAGTCGGGCTGTTTAGAAGCTAGAGCTGCAGGGGCTGCGGACAGACTGGGTGTGAGGTGAGGGGGAAAGAGCGCTTAGAGTGACGCCAAGGCTCCCGTGAGCACCTGGCAGGAAGAGCCGCCGTGCACCGGAGGGGAGCCTGGACCTGTGGAATCTGAGATGCTTGTTAGATACGATGTGGAGCTGTGGTTCTGGCCAAACTCGGGCTGGTAGGGCAGAGGGCGGGAGGGCAGAGTCCAGTTCAGGGGAGAGGCTGGACGGGAAACAAGCTGGCGGCACCCGTGCAGAGATGCTACCTAAAGCGAGCAGATGAGTTTATCCAGACTCAAGAGCAGCGCATGCAAGGGGCCTGGGACGGCCCAGCACTTGGGGGCGGGGCTGGGGGAGGCTGAGCGGCGCCTGGGGCCCAGGCGGAGAAGCGGCAGGAAGAGCGCCCCAAGGGGGCCACGTCCCAGTCTCGGGAGACGTGGACAGAACTGACTTGGGCTCCAGCAACTCAGGGACCCTGTGGGCCGCCTTGATGGGAGCAAACGCTGGGCGGGTGTAGTGCGGTGACAGTCGGACTGGCTGGCGGGGATTCGGAGAGAATGAGAGGAGAGGAAGTGGAGTCCAGACACTCCTTCTGCGAGGCTAACGGTAAAGGGGGGAAAACCTGGCAGGAGCCGGGGGAGGTGGGCTGGAGAGCTGGGGGAGATTCAGAGTCTGTATGTCGGGCCATCAGCAGGTGGGGAGGACTGTCCCTCCGTGGAGAGTCGAGCCTGGGGCGGCGGTGCAGCTTCGGTGGTGTGGAGGGGAGGAGGGGCCGCACTGCAGGGCCCTGGCAGCCCTGACGACCTCTGACCTCTGACCTCACCCCACTGCCCCTCCTCACCTTCCTCCCCTCCCAACCTTCCTCCCAGTGCCGCTCAAAGCCTCCCCAGTGTCTTGAGGAGCTGGCGGCGGGGGGCTCAGAGCTCCAGGCTGGAGCCTCAGCGCCTGCCTGGCTCTCTCATCCGAGCCCTCAGGCAGGCCTGTGCTGGACCCCCGCCGTCCCTGTCCCCGTGTGTGGCACAGAGCTCGTCACCAGCGTCCACTGCTTGAGGCTCCAGGCTCCTCCTCTGACCGTGGAGGTTTGCCAGGGCAGGAAATGAGGGGCATCCAGGGAAACTGACCCTGAGCGGAGGGGTGCGTGGGGGAGTCCTCACCTTTGGCCTCACAGTCTTGGAAGGCGGCTGTGCCCTCGTGCTTGGTGAGCAGTCCCCCTCCACAGGGGAAGCAGCCCGTGCGCCCAGGCTCAGGCTGGTACGTGCCCACGGGGCAGGCCTGGCAGGGCCTGAAGCCGTCGGTGGAGAAGAAGCCTGGAGAGCACTGGCCTGCAAGTCAGAGGTCACGACTCAGGCTGTGGGGCAGGGCGCCTCACAGAGCTGCTGTGGGGCAGCTCAGCCCTCACCTGTCCTGGGAAAGGCACCAAGGCACCAAGGCGGGGGGTCGTGGTCTTGGTCAGGCCTGGCTTTTCTCCTCCCACCAGCTAGAAGGGCCGTGGGCTGAGAAGTGGCCTTGCTCCAGAGCTGAGAAGTGTGGACACCACATGCGGAGGTGGGAGGTCATGGAGGCCATTTATTTAGGGGGCTCTGCCCAGGGGGCGGGCCACACTGTCTCCACATGAGGACCTGGGGCTCTTAAGCTCCAGGCTGATGCTGCCTTGTCTATCTGCCTGGCTGGGCCTGAGCGGAGGGAGGGGACCTGTGAGGTCCCTAGGGCACAGCTGGGACAAAGGGAGGAGACAACACGTTCCAGCAAGAAGCCAGGATGTAGAGGGTATTCCGGCGCTGAGCGAGGCATGGGTTTAGTGCCTTCTCAGCCCCGACCCTGGAATTCTCTGCTCCCTCAGTGGCCTCTCTGTGCTCTCTGACAGGTACTACCTCCCCTGGGGCACAGACCACACTCCTGGAGGGGACAGGGGCCAGCCTGCAGGGACTCAGGGCTGGGCTCTGATCTCTTCTGTCCCCCAGAGAAGGCTGGAGGTCTCCGCCACCCTAAGGGTCCCACTCACCAGCACACCTTTCCCCATCCATTCTCTTGGGTGAGCCCCACAATGGCCCGGGAAGGGAGGCTGATGGGGGGAAGGCTACACGCCCATTTCGCAGATGAGGTTAAGTGGGGGTAAGTAAATGGAAAAGCTCTTTGCAAACCAAATTGTGCTCGGTAAGTTGAAAAAGCGCTCTGCAGACCATCCACAGGCCAAGTGTAAAGTTCTCTGTGTAGAGCACAGTTCTCCCCCAAGTATCTGGCCGCACTCCACAAAGCATTTCGGCAAGGATGGGTGCCCCATGAGGTGTCACGTGTTTGGTCAACTATAAAGCACTACGTACCTCCGCTATAAGCTGACCTGTAAACTAGCAAGTGGTAAACTGTAAAGTCCTTTCCAACCTGCATGGTGCAGTTTTAAAGGCACCAAGTGCAACCCAGCGCCGGCTCACCGCCACGCACTCTGACACATGCACTGTGGGTCTGCAACGCCCTTTGTAAGTGCAGCTGCGTGGAAGTCCTGACAGGCTCTGGAAACGGCAAAGAGCTTTACAAAAGACCACGAGGCACCCGGGCCTTTGCCTTGGGAACCTCGGTGGAGACGGGAGGTGCCCTGTTCCCCCACCCCCCGCTCCTCTTTGCAGGGAGGGCCCCTACTCGCCTCCACACTCGGATATGTTGCGGGCACCGGCCAGGCCGAGCCCGTCGCTGCTGGGGCACGGCATGCAGCTGAGCTGGCCGTTCCCGTCCTGGTAGGTCCCCGGCGTGCACGGCACACACTGGCCTGGCTCTCCGCTGAAGTAGGTGCCAGGCCCGCAGGCCACTGCGGAGGCAACGTGGAGAGACTGCTGGGGGCAGAGGTGGGGAGATGCGGCCAGGCGGTCTGGCCGTCTGTCTGCTGATGCCTCAAGCCCAGGCTCTGTCCTTCCACATAGGGCCCAGCTCTCGCCCCTGTGGCTCCAGGGGCACAGAGGGGCCCAGACCCATCCCAGAGGAGCCAGGCGGCGGTCATCTGTGAGGACCCTGCCCTGGTCTCATGCGCCCTCCTGGCTGCTGCTACTCAGGGTCCCCTGCAGACCCCTCGCCTCAGCCCTCTCGTAAGCGTCTCTGCAGGGACTTTCGTCCCCTCTCTGCTCCACGTGCCGCCCTCCAGCCCTGGGCCCTCGGCCTGTGTACCAACGGCCTCCTAGATGCCCCACAGTCAACTTCGTCCACACCAAGCTCCCCTTTCCTTCCCCGTGTGGCGGAGCTGGCACCTGAGGACGTGGGGCTCAGGTGCAGAGGGGCTGGGGGAGTGACAGGGGCCTGGGGGCTGAGTATACAGGGATGCTGGGCTGAGGAGAGCCAGCGTGGTTGGCTGCATTGGCCATGTAAGCAAAACTGATGAGTAAGTAAGGGAACTGACTGAGAAGATAAGTTAAGTTGAAAGGGAGCTGAATGCGTCATGGGACAAGATATTTAGAAACATGGAAAAATAACATGGAAAAAAAAGTTAGAACGAATACTGAGGTACTGAATTGGAGGTACTGGTATGAACTCATGGTTTTATAAAACACACACACACACACACACACACACACACACACACAGAGCTACAGGAATAGCATAGGTACATAGGTCTCCATGTAATACATGCATACCTATACTTTCTAGTTCTGTCCAATGAGAGGGCAGTGACACTCCAGTAGCAATGAGTACCTCAGCTCTCGCTTTCTACACACTCTCCTCCTCTAAAAGGAACAGGGGTCCTTGGAGTTTTGGCTGATTCCAAGGCAGGGGAAGCACAAGCTGAGTCTGAAACATCTTTAGTGCCGGACACTCAGCGAGTGATGGAGCCATGTCGAAAGGACACAGGGGCCGAGCTGATGGCGCGCCCACTGGCTGAAGCGGGGACGACCTGAGCACCGAACTAAGTCACCTTAGGAGTGGATTACAAGCCAGTGAGGAATCTGTGAGTCCACACTGACATAAATGCATAGATATATAGATACATGCCAACATGTGGGAGAAGGGAAAGCTCTCTCTTGCACTAGGATGTTAGTGAATGCAGGCGGGATGACAGAAGTAGAGAACACGGCTTGGCAACAATTGTAGAGGTGGCTAATTTGGCGGCTGTCAGCGAGTGGATGGTAGTTTGATGGGGAGCGGGGTGTCGGTGCACACTGCAATACATCCCCATGAAATCCTAATCGATTGCAGAGGGAAAACGGTGAATTAAGGTGGAGGAACAAGTGGTGGACCAGGGCAATACCCTGTGCCTCCTGACGGGGGCGCTGAAGAGCAGACGTGGAGCGTGGTTTTCCTGCCAAGAACGCAGGCCCTGAGTCTGTCTGGTCACCAGGAAACACCAGACGCAGCTGAGGGTCACCTTACAGAACTCAGGGCCAGCCGGGGGCAGGACAGGAGAGGCAGGGGAAGAGCCAGGAACTGCTCCAGATGAAGGATTCTGGAGACATGACCACTAGACACAACACGGAGAGGAAAGGGATGCTGTCGGAAGAGTTGGTGGAATTTAGCAGGTGATGTAAAGGCACACAGCACGCCACACGCACGGGAAAGCATGACGGCGCGGATGCTGTAAGACATCGCGGTGGGGGGGATCTACGTGAAGAAAATACGCAAGTTCTTTGTTCTGTCTGGCAGTGTTTCTGAAAGTTTGAAACGGTTTCAAAATAAGTGGCTAAAAATAAAAGAATGACATCCCCGAGTCCCTCCCCCTCCCCCCTTGCGGGGAAACGCGCTGTGTCCACTCCACGGCCCCTCCCCCCACTCCTAAATCCCACCTCCTCTCCAGCGGCTCCCAGCCTGTGTCTCCGGCCCAGGCTACACTCTGTGCTCCAGATCTGTGGCTCCAACCTAGTCAGCGCCTTCACCAGGACGACTCAACGAGCGTCTCAGACTAACAAGGACAGCTGGGACCCCCGCCTCCGCCAGCCCCCTCCCCCAAGTTTCTCCCAGATCTGAAAACAATGCCATCTCTGCCCAAGTGACCGGAACCCTCGGAGTTGTCCTTGAAGCCTCCTGCCTCGCCTCCCTCCCCAAAGCGTGCTCACAATTTCTCTCTTCCTTGTCCGCCTCTCCTGCAGCCCCTGGTTCCAGGCTCTACCATCTCTGGCTAGGTCTCTGCTCTGCTGCTCCCCACTTGGCCTTCCCACGGCAGAGGGCGAATGAGGCTGCTGCCGGCTCAGCGTGGGCCAGTACTTCCCAGCGCGCCCAGGGCAGCACTGGGGCCAGCAAGCCCTCATCTGGCCTGTGGATACGCTCACCCGGTGGCTGCCTGCCTTCTCTCCCACGTAACCGTCAACCCCACTAGAACCAGGACTCTGTCAAGTTCACCTCTGAGCCACCGGGGGCTGTCTCTAAACCCGTCCCCTCTGGATGGGGGCCGGTCAGGTCCCCAGCCTCGTTCACTGGACCTGGCCGCCCTGCCCACGGCCCCTGCGGTGGCCTGGCCTTCCCTGCGCCTGGCAGCACGACCCCCGCCCCGCCGGGGGGCCCTCAGCCTCCCGGGCATCTTCACTCTGCTCCCCCTCTGCCCTCAGCTCCCACATGCCTCCGCTGGGAAGGCTTCTCGAGCCACACGGACTGGTCCCATGCCCCTCACACCCCTCGGCTGGGGCCTTGCTGTCCCGCCCCTCCTCAGGACCGCGGGCAGGGTCACACGTATACTCGGTCCCGGCACCAGGGGAACGCTCTTTAATGCCAGCCGTCACGTCTAAGTGCTACGGCACTTCTCCCCGGCAGGTCTCCTTGTCTCCCCCTGTCCTGGCCTGACGTGTCTGTCTCCCGTGGGCTCTTTACCTGGGCCCACACGGAAGGAAGGACAGAGAAAGTCTGCAGGGCGGCACTGGAGTGGCTGAGGGCAGGGACTCACCGCATTTGCCGTCCTGCAGCACCTGGCCTGTGCCACACGTCCCCTGGCCCTCCAGGGCCTTGGCCGGCCGCTGGGCCACCTCGTACTCAGTGCCTGCGACCTGGACGGAGAAGTGCTGCCGGCTGACGGACTTGCGCAGAGTCTTGACGGCGGTCTGCAGGCTCTGCTCCACTCGCCTCCGCAGGCACTCGGCCTCGCAGGTGTCTGCAGGGGCGGGCGAGACCCGAGCTCGCGACGCCCCGCCCCGCCGCTGCGAGCCGTCTCTCCGCCAGGCTGCCCTGCCAGGCGCTGCGCTGGGCCGCGCCTCTGCTCAGAGCCTTCCCGCAGCGGCCCCGGGCCGAGGCGCCCTTGCTGCGAATGTGTGCCAGCAGGAGACCGAGGCTCCAGGAGACCGAGGCTCTGGGAGGTATGAGCCGCTCAAGGGCCCCGCAGCAGATCTGAGTAGAAGCCCGGCCTCTGCCACTGCAACACGTCCCCTGCCCAGGGCACAGCTCACCTCAGCTCTCATTTACAGCCCAGAGGGAACTGCTGGTGTGAAACACGAGCCAGCATCCCACAAGGCCCCTGCTGGAACCTGGCAAAGACAGGTCCTTGGCCCAACGGTCCAAGCCTGGGGAGGCTGCAGGCATGGGCCCTTCCAGGCCCCGGTGAGGGCGTGGAGCAGTGGGGAGAGGCCTGTGGCTGTCACTGCGGGCCCCAGCCCCACTCCTCTCACGGCCCCGGGCCTCCTCTTCCACCCTGGGCTGGGCAGCTGCTCTGCCAGGTGCCCCGCCTGCCTGGCTGGCCTCCACCTCCGGTAGCCGTGGCTTGGGTGGGAGCCTGGCTTCATGCCCAGCAGACCTCCCAGTCCTCTGTCCTCGCTGAGGCCCTCAGCACCTCCTGCGGGGACTCCTCACCCACCTGAGGCCTCTTCCATCTTTGTCTCAACCTCGAACTCTGCAGTGATGTGGGTCACCTCCTTGGATGGGGACTTTCGGCCACGGCGCCTCTTCTTGGAGGAGTCACACTTGAGGGTCACAAAGGTCACGTGGCAGTTTTCTGGACAAGGAAGGGGCCACTGTGGCAAAGGTGGCACGGGGCGGGGAGCACGGTCCTACCTCACCCTGCACACAGACTGCTGGTGGCCAGGGTCCCGCCCTGCCTCAGAGTTCATGTGCAGACGGGGAAACTGAGGCTGGAGAAGGCCAGGTCTCAGGAGGGGCCGGGGGGGCTGAGCCAGGCCCCGCACCCAGCCCTCCCGAGGCCATCGCACCACTGCACGTGAGGCGCTTCGCGCATCTTCCTTAGCAAAGCCGTGCGGCTCCAGCTCGGGGCCGCTCGGCCCAGGTTAGGCCTGCTGGGTGCCGAGCTTCGTCAGGTTTGAGGAGGAACCCTAAGGTGTTCGGGAATCTTCGTGGAAACAGAGCGGGCATGCTTTCCTCCTGGTCCGCTCCCCCAGGCTCTCCCCCAGGCTGGAACACCCTTCTGGGCCACCCTCATTCTAGAGAGAGCCGCTGAGTGAGCCCGGGGTTCCTCCCGTTTGGACACGACCACGCTGCGCGGAAAGCCCTTGCTCCGGGGGAGCTCATTTAACCCTGTGTGAGGCGGGCCGATGGACCCCAGGGATGCTTTTCCACTCAACTGCTGGCTTTCTTCCCCAGGGATACCACCACTGTCTATGGTCCACCAAGCGTGGCTCCTGGGGCTAAGGGACCACGGTGGTGAGGACGAAGAGAGGCCCCTACCCCTGGAAACCCAGTCCCGCTGGACCCTGGGCTCCCAGCCCCCAGGCCTGGGGACCTCCCCCCGCCCCCCGTGTGGGCGGTGCCAGGGCGGCCCACTCACCCAGCAGCAGCTGCCTCAGGGCCTCCTTTGCCGGCTCCCGGCTTCGGGGCCGGAGGTGGCACTTGGCATCTCGAATCTTGAACCGGGCCTTCTGCCTGATGAGGGTGGCAGGGGCACCTGGGGAAAGTCCAAATCCCCCCAGGTGGCGGCCTCTCCCTTGGGCAGGGAGGTGGTGGGGCCGGGGGCTGCGGAGGGAGTGCCTGAGCGTGAGGGGTCTGCCAGGGGGACAAACCCACTGGGAGCCGTGGGTGGGGACCTCTGCCGCCTTGTTTCTCTCCCTGAAAAAGGTGCAAGGGTGGACGGTGGGGTCATGCTCGCCCCAGGGGCCATCCAGCCAGCGGTCGGTGGAGGAGGAAGGGCAAGCCTCCTGCCTTCTCCCCCATCACCAGAGCTACTTTATGCGGCTGGTGCTTTCAGGAAAAGGGGCGGCACGGACGAGAGAGGGAAGCAAGGAAGGGAAGGGGATTTGCAATGATACAGATGCCAGAGCCGCTGATTCCTTCCAAGAGCAGAGCAGACCCTTGGACCAAAGAGTCCTATAGTCACAGAAGCTTAGGATTACATCCTGTACGTCTTAAGCATGTCATTGAATCCCGCATCTTGAACAGGAGAAGCTGTGAAGCACGACCTCCTGCTGGCAGGGGAGCTGGCTGTGTCCCGAGGTGCATGGGAGTGTGCGTGCCTCCAGTATTCCTGGGGGGCGGTGGGGCGGGTGGGTGGTCTCCCAGGGGAGCGCCGACTCTGGGAGTTTTTAGAACCTTGTGGCCGAGGCAGATGTGACTCCCTTCACTGAAATGGAATCTGACATCCATAGACCCATAGCACTTTGGGGTCACTAAACCACTCTGGAACCGTGGCCCTGAGCCAGAAGGGCCCTTCCGTGGTCCACTGCCCTTGGGCTGGGACTCAGCTTACAGCCTGCTTGCTTCTGGGTCCTGGCCCTGCTCTTAGCTCCCTGGCACCCTGAGCCATACTGGGCAGGCCCCAAGCCAGGAGGCCTTCCCTGGGCCATGCCCCTCTGTCTCCCCCTGGCCTGGTGCTGGACGGAAAGTCAAGGGGTCCCGCAGGTGCGTGTGGTGTGGACAGGCCAGGGACTACCTGAGCAGCTGGGCCCGGTGCTGGAGCCGGTGCTGTTGCGTTTCTGTAGCATCTTGCCCTGGAGGCCCGGGACACCGCAGCTCAGGCTGTAGCTGTCGTCTGAGTCTGTAGAGAGGCCAGGGCTGAGGTGGGCCTGGGTGCCCCCCCTTCCAGCACCCATACATCCTGGGGGCCTCAGAGGGGTCACTGAATGCAATGAAGGTCAGGACTGACCCTCACGTCAGTCCGTTTCTGCTACACGACTACAGGCTAAGTGGCTGGGCCGCTGCACTTTTGAGAAGGACACTGCGGCCCCCACAGAACCGGACAGCTGCCCAGGGTCACTCAGTGACCAGGGCTGGGGGTCCTCATTCCTAGGTTGGGCTCCTCTCCTGGAGAACAGCAGGGAGCAGAGGCTGGATCCCAGGGAAGGGAGTCCCGCCCCCCATGCCGTCCCGGGGACAGCCTTGGGTTACCTGGCATGAAGAGTGTGTGGGCCAGGCAGGAGAGGGAGCAGCTTTCCACACCGCCCACCTTGCTGCAGGACAGCTGGGCCTGGGGTGAGGCCTTGGCCCGAGAAAGGCACTTGCCCGTCTCTGAGGAGAAGGAAGACACAAGAGGGGCTTGAGGGGCCAGGGGTGGCTTTCTGGAGCCGGCAGGGCCCCTGAGCATGGACCAACAGGAACTCCCACCACACGTCCGTCCCCTGGCCAGACCGTCTTGGTGGGAGGGGGCTGGGAGATGGCAGGGTCCACATCCGTTTGGACGTAGGGGGACGCTGGGCCCAGGGAGCGGTTTGCTCCCTTCTCCCTCCAACACCAGTCCAGGCTCTCTGTGAGAAGGTCCACTCCCTGTGCCCCGATCCAAGGGCAGGGCTGGATCCTCCAGAGCAGGTGTCCCTGCCCATCGGGGGAAAGGAACGGCTGAAAATGGCCATGGGCTTCTTGGCAGTGACCAAGCACGGGAGGGTCACTGGGAAGCCCTCTCTGGGGCAGCCCCCAGACACATCCATTAGGTGTTTGACGACGTCCGGAACTGAGCTCTTCAGAGTTTCTCATGTGGAGTCGCCCCAGGGAACAGGCTGAAACAGGGGACTTACAGCTGGAATAACCAATTGCAGTAGGGGCACTGCCAGCCTGGACGATCTTAAACATGTGGCCGAACATTTTCAAGGAAGCGTCTTAAAAGGACACAATCTAGAAATGAAAACAAACTCATGGCCCTCCAGATGAAACATCTGGCCCCCAAACAAACTCAAGACCAAAAGGCCTTTGTTCCCAAAGGATCAAGAAACTATGAACAAAAACACCTGCAGATAATACAAACCAAAAGGGCCGCTGAAGAACCCGTGTTCTCACTGGTTAAGAAACAGAAGGACAACCGTCCACAACCTTCCAAGGGAGACGTTAGCCCTCAGCAGTTCCCTGTACTTCCTCTGACTTCCTAGAGGGGATTGTCAGCAACTACAGATGGACAGCACAGCTTTCTTGTGCGCGCCCGGCCCTGCACGTGCCCGCACGTCCTTGTGGGGACGTGGGGTATGCAGAGTACTGATGCGTCTTTCCCGGAGCCATTTCTCAGGGTTTTGTTCACAGCGAGCACCTTCTAGGGATGAGGTAACATCTCCCTCCAGACAAGAGCAGCCTGGCTTCCGTTCACTACAAAAGCGAGGGGTGAGTTTCCCAAGCTGGGCGTCCTTCAGCCGGGATGCAAATTTCCTGTCTGCGCATCCTCCTGGGTGGACGGGACCTGGGGGGCTGCTGGCTGTGCTGTGAGTTATGAAGCTCTTGGACTCTGACCCGGGGGTCCCACGAGTCCTGCTGGCGCCCACGGAACAGGGGCAAGCTAGCTTACTCAGCTCACATGCAGATGAGATCTGACTCTCCGCTGTGTAAACCATCCATCTCACCACCTTAGGGCATCGAAGCCCTCAGAGAAAAGTGTAAAGTCGCCTAAAAAGCAAGAGGGAAGGCAGATCGACTGGCAGTAAGGAAAAAAAGGGGAAAAAAGTACATTTGCCTTATGGTAAGTATATCTGGTTGTGAGAGAATATGCAAGAAGATGAGAAGAAGCAAATTTGAAAAGGGTCAGGGATCTGTAAAAGGCTTGAGGGGACATGAACTTGATTTGCTTTGGTTTATTAAAACCACTCAAGTAAAAACCATAATTCAAAAGGAGTCATGTACCACAATGTTCATTGCAGCTCTATTTACAACAGCCAGGACACGGAAGCAACCTAAGCGTCCATCGACAGATGAATGGATAAAGAAGATGTGGCACATGTATACAATGGAATATTACTCAGCCATAAAAGGAAACGAAATTGAGTTATTTGTAGTGAGGTGGATGGACCTAGAGTCTGTCATCCAGAGTGAAGTAAGTCAGAAAGAGAAAAACAAATACCATATGCTAACACATATATATGGAATCTAAAAAAAAAAAACGGTTCTGAAGAACCTAGGGGCAGGACGGGAATAAAGACGCAGACTTACTAGAGAATGGACTTGAGGACACGGGGAGGGGGAAGGGTAAGCTGGGACAAAGTGAGAGAGTGGCATGGACATACATACACTACCAAATGTAAAATAGATAGCTAGTGGGAAGCAGCCGCATAGCACAGGGAGGTCAGCTCGACCACCTAGAGGGGTGGGATAGGGAGGGTGGGAGGGAGATGCAAGAGGGAGGAGATATGGGGATATATGTATATGTATAGCTGATTCACTTTGCTATAAAGCAGAAACTAACACACCATTGTAAACTAATTATACTCCAATAAAGATGTTCAAAAAAAAAAAGAAAGAAAAAAACCCCACTCAGGTAGTGGGACTTTCTAACAACCCTCAGTTCTTTCCCGAGTTCCAGGCTGTAACTGCTCCTTTGGGGTCATTATCAGAAAACAAGCCTCCCTTCTCTAGGTCAAAGGCACTGCACGTATTGTGGGGAGGGATCTCCTCTGCAAATGGAAGTGCCAGCTAAAATACACCTACGGGGTTATTGTTAGAAGTCTCAGAAAATTCTCCTACACATGATTCAGATTACAGCCGATGGGAACCTTAATATACCTCTATTATGTATGATCAAAAAACTGAATCCCTGGGGCAAAGTTTCCACGACATCAGCAGAAAGATTGGAGGAGAGCCCAGGAAGAGTCCAGACTGAATCTTCCCTGATTGCCAGAAATCATTTTTTTTTTGGTATCAACATGCAAAGGTTAGGCCAGGCTCTCAGGGGACAAACTCAACAACTCGGGGAGCATCCGTGACCAAGGCTTGTCCTTCCTGCCTCAGAGCAATCACAGCCTTGGATAAAGTAGTTGAAACGTCTTCAGATCTTGTACCAGAACCACGTTTCAATCTGCGGGTACCACATGCAGTACGATCCCTCCTGTGACCTGAAAACACCCAGTACCTTTTCTGCTTGTCAGTGAACTAATCATGGTGTCTGGCTCCTTTCTCTTTCTCATACTACCATTGAGCAACTCTCCTACCCCTTCCTCTTGTTTTTTTTTTTGGCCGCACCACGTGGCTTTTGGGGTCTTAGTTCGCGGACCAGGGATTGAACCCGGGCCACAGTCATGAAAGTGTCGAGTCCTAACCATTGGACCGCCAGGGAATTCCCTCTCCTACCCCTTCCTGAAGGAGAGACTCGTCTCTGTGTGTCTGTACTTCAGAAGTGTTCATATCCAGAACAGATCTTTTGGATGCTCTACACCAAATCCCAACTTAATATTGTTTTGTTGATGGGACTTATCTTAAAAAATGAAGAGATCCTAAAATCCATATGGAAATTCAAGGGAAGTTCGAGAATAGCTAGATCAATCTTGAAATATGAAAAACAAAGTAGGAGGACTCACATTTTATGATTTAAAAACACTATAAAGCTACAGTGGTGTATAGGTATGAGGACAAACAAATAGATCAACGGGACAGAACTGAGAGTCCAGAGACAAATCCATACATTTACGGCCAACTGATTTCAAGAGGACGTGAAGATAATTCTACGGGGAAAAAGAATGGATTTTCTTCAACAAATGATGCTGTGACATTTGAAGAACCACATGCAAAAGAATGAAGTTGGACCCCTGTGTCACACATATGAAATTAATTCAAAATGGATCAAAGACCTAAATGTAAGAGCTAAAAATATAAAGCTCTTAGAAGAAAACAGGTGTTATCTTTGGGAACTTAGATTAGGCAATGAACAGTTTCTTAGAAGTGACATAAAAAACACAGGCAACCAAAGGAAAAAAGAGATAAACTGAACTTTACGAAAATTAAAAACTTTCGTGATTCAAAAGACACCATCAAGAAAGTGAAAAGACAACTCACAGGATGAGAAGACAATCTTTGCAAATCTTATATCTAATAAGGGACTTGTATCTAAAACATATAAAGAATTCTTACACCTGAATAATAAAGACAAAGAACCCAATCAAAAAATGGGCAAAGGATCTGAATAGACATTTCTCCAAAGAAGATATACAAATGGACAATAAATACATGAAAAGATACTCAACATTATTAGCCATCAGGGAATTACAAATACAAACCACAATGAGATACCATTTTACACCCAGTAAGGTGACTAGAAGCAAAAAGTCAGCTAATAACAAGTGCTGGTGATGATGTGGAGAAGCTGGAGCCCTCACACACTCTGCTGGAGGGAATGGGAAATCCTGCAGCCACTTTGGAAAACAGTCTGGCAGTTCCTCGAAATTTAAACACAGGGTTACCATATGACCCAGCGGTTCCACCCCTAGGTATATACCCAAGAAAATTGTAAACATACGTTCATACAGAAATTTGCCCATGAATATTCATAACAGCATTATTCATAATAGCCAAAAACTGGCAACTACCCAAATGTCCGTCGACGGATGAGTGGATAAACAAAATGCAGTATAACCATACAGTGGAATGTAAAGAGGAGTGAAGCAATGACACACGCTACAACGTGGGTGAACCTTGAAAACATTACGCTAAATGAAACGTCAGTCACAGAAGGCCACACGTTGCATTCCACTTACATGAAATGTCCGGAGTAGGCGAATTCATAAAAGGCAAAAGTCGATTATGGCTGCCTAGGACTGGGGGTCTTGAGGGAAAATGGGGAGTGCCTGCACGGGGTTTCTTTGGGGAGTAATGAAAATGCTCTAAAGTGGATTGTGATTGCGTGACTCTGTGATTATACTAAAACACACTGAATTGTCCACTAAATGGGTGAATTCTGTGGCACGTGATTATATCTCAAAAAAGCTGTTAATAAGAGCAAAAAACAAAAAGAAGAGAGACAGGAGGCTTCCCTGGTGGCGCAGGGGTTTAGAATCCGCCTGCCAACGCGGGGGACACGGGTTCCAGCCCTGGTCCGGGAAGATCCCACATGCTGCGGAGCCACTAAGCCCGCGCGCCACAACTACTGAGCCTGCGCTCTAGAGCCTGCGAGCCGCAACTACTGAAGCTGGTGTGCCTAGAGCCCGTGCTCCGCACCGCAACGAAGAGTGGCCCCCGCTCGCCGCAACTAGAGAGAAACCACACACAGCAACGAAGACCCAACGCAGCCAAAAAAAAAAAAAAAAAAAAAGGAAGAGAGATAGTACCAGGCTGGACAGGCAAGAATCCTCCAGGCCGGAATCAAGCCCGGAGGGGCTCCAGGTGGCTCTAGGGCCGCACCCATGGCTCTCTCTAGCATGTTAAATTGCTAAACGTAAAAGGTAAATATGTACACGAGCGGAAGCAGTCAACCTTAGAACGCTTTGAAAACAGAGAGGTTTCCTGCCCGTAACGGGAGCACAGAGGCCTGCAGCAGAAGAGGTGGAAGTCGGTGGCAGTGTTTCCGGATCACCACGTGAAACAGGCTGTTCTGGCCGAAGTCCTGGGGCAAGGACAGAGGAGCCCAAGGGTCCCATCACACACACACACTGTTTGGCTTCCTACTCTGTAAAGAAGCAGGGGGAGCAAGTTGTAAGAGGCACGAGGACGATGCCTGGTGAAGCCAGAGCGGCCTCCTGGGACCACCAGACCACCTCACTCAGACGTTTGCTAACATCTTTCCTAAGGCAACCCATCCTTGCAGGGACAAACTGGTGGTGACATTAGACAACGTTGGTGAGAAGCTTTTCCAGGGTGGCAGAGGAAATGGCCAGTTCGTGGTGTGGCTGTGACCTTCAGAATCCTGGGTAAAGCGTCAAGATGGGACATGCACCGGAACCAAGCCCTAAGGGACACTTTGAGCGCGTCCAGATGGATTGCATGGGTTATAATCACGCTCTAGTAATAGTATGTTTACTTTCTGGATGAACTGAAGCAGTCTCTTGTTGAAAACAATAACAGCACTCATAGGAGCTAAAATATTATTAGATTTTGTGCTCCTTATTTGGGATATTCCAACTTATTTACTTAGTAACATACAGACACATTTTACTGGGAGAGTTATTCATGAATTACTCAGAAATATCACAGTCTTTATTACCCCTAATTTTCCTTAAGAAACAAAAATGAATTTTTCAGAACTTACTGTAAAGTCACCACTTACAGATTTTTTTTTAATAAATTAATTTAATTTATTTATTTATTTTAGGCTGTGTTGGGTCCTCATTGCTGTGCACGGGCTTTCTCTGGTTGTGGCGCGGCGGGGGGCGGGGGGCTACTGTTCGTTGCGGTGCGCGGGCTTCTCATTGCAGTGGCTTCTCTTGTTGCGGAGCATGGGCTCTAGGCACGCGGGCTTCAGTAGTTGTGGCATGTGGGCTCAGTAGTTGTGGCTCACGGGCTTAGTTGCTCCGCGGCATGTGGGATCTTCCCGGACCAGGGCTCGAACCCGTGTCCCCTGCATTGGCAGGCGGATTCTTAATCACTGAGCCACCAGGGAAGCCCTAGAGGTCTTAAACTGAGGTTTTTCAGAGAACCCCCAAAAGCAGACAGTTCACAGAAATTGACTGTTACCCGAGATTCTCAGAACCGGCTGACGGCTACACAGAATACAGAGCTTGTGCCTAAGACCACTGGAATAAATTCTCCTAGATGTCTGTAACCACTGATTTCCACACGCTCTTTTGCAAACCTTTGCTCTTCATTCTTTGGATCACATTTTCCCACCTTATGCATTTAAGGCTGTATACTTCTGCTTTACCCTATCATGTTTCCCTTACAAATAACTCACCTAGATCTAGGCCTTACTAGTAATAGCCACCATCCTAGATTCTTTTTTTTCTTTTTAAAATAAATTTATTTATTTACTTTTTGGCTGCGTTGGGTCGTTGTTGCTGCACGCAGGCTTTCTCTAGTTGCGGCGAGTGGGGGCTACTCTTTGTTGCGGTGCGCGGGCTTCTCATTGCGGTGGCTTCTCTTGCTGCGGAGCACGGGCTCTAGGCACGTGGGCTTCAATACTTGTGGCACTCGGGCTTCAGTAGTTGTGGCACGCAGGCTCAGCAGTTGTGGCTCGCGGGCTCTAGAGCGCAGGTTCAGTAGTTGTGGTGCACAGGTTTAGTTGCCCTGGCATGTGGGATCTTCCCGGACCAGGGCTCGAACCCATGTCCCCTGCATTGGCAGGTGGATTCTTAACCACTGCGCCACTAGGGAAGCCCCTACCATCCTGATTCTTTAAATCAGTTCTCCCAAGCTATCGCTAGGAAAGCCAACATTTAGAGATGTTATAAAGTATGTTACACGGACATAATTATGATCGTCTTTGTAGGCGATACATAAAAAAGGAAAATGCCCTCCCATCAGGAGAGACCAGTTCAGCTGCCTTGCAATGTATCTGACTGTTTGTCACAATACCACCCACAGACAATACATCTACAGCTCCACTGAGGTTGACCCCGTGTCTCACATGGACATCTGATTCATGGGTGCTACCCCAGGACCTCAGCTAACTGCCCTGTGGGTCTCTGAGACTGTAACAAGTGAACGACTCCCCAGTACCCTCAGTGAATGATGCCTCCTTGCAAAGCATCTAACGGTAGAACACCTTCTGAGGGACATAATAATACCTGGTGACGCAGACGGTGGAGGCTCTTGGCCCCAACCAGAGGGACTGGACAGCTTTAGTGGTCATCCAAAATGTGTCCCTCACTTAGGGTGATACAGCGAATAATACAGCGTAGGGCATGGCGTGGGGGGCAGGACAAAGCACTCTGACTGCCTAGTGCAAGTCGTTATAGATAATAGTATGACCTTGGATCTTCTGGGCAACCAGGGGAGCTTGTGGCCCTGCCGGCGCTTCATTCTGAACCTGGATTCACAGTACAGGTGAGGTGGAACAGTCTACTTCAAGGCTACATGAGAGAGCAACCTGCATACCGTGGACTTAGGGAGCGGGTGGGACCGGTTTTCCTGGTCAGCCCTGGGAACCCTTCAATCATGGTTCTAGAGGGCCTTGCTTCCAGCACCTTCTGGTAATACCTGCAGTCACACTTGTCTGTCTCATCCTTCCACATCTACTGTCTATGATATCAACTGCTTTCGCGTAGAGTCCCAGCAAATGGCTCAGAGACAAAAACGGGATAAAAGCTCCCCGACTGACTGTGACCTGACGATCTGACCTCCACCGATGACTCTTCATAGAGGCTGGTTTGGTGGCAGTGGTGAAGATCTGGACAAGCCCTGGTGGCCTCTCCTGCAGCTCTGACTGAGGAGGGACGACCAAAAAGGGGACTGAGAATTAACAAACAAACAAAGAAACATGTCCTCACATCCCTAGAGAAAGCCTGTACCTGATAGCTCTGGTCAGCAGTAAATACCAGACCTCACATGACCCTAATAATCGGTGGACACACCTCGGAAAGCCAACTGAAGGGTGTGGGCGTGGAAAGTCAGCCAGCTCTGGGCCAGTTCACTCAGCGGTCAGGCTTCTGAGGCTGGTGTGAGCCCGGTCTCCCTCAGCGCCCCACAAAGAGACTGACCTCACCTGCCTTTAGCCAGCACAACTCCGCAGGAGCTCTTCCCCCAAACTCCAGGCAGAACCAGCGGTTTGCTTTGCTCAACCAGACTGCCGGAGCAGCAGAGCAATTCTTACTTAAGTAAGCAAATTCAGCTGTCTGAATGTCTCGGGTTACTAAGTGACGGTATCCATTCTCTGATACTTTCATTCATTCATTCAACAAATCCTTCACTGAGTGTCTGTGGCTGCCGGGCCTGTCCTAGGTGCCGGGGATACAGCAGTGTTTATGGAAGCAGTGAATGTGGACTGTCCAGCACTCAGCCGAGAGGTGCCCCAAGGCCCCAGAGCTCAGCAGGGGAGGGCGCATGAGCCCTGAGCTCTCTAGGAGGCCCGCCCCTTGCCAGGCCAGTGGCGGGTGTACAAAGACCCAGGCGCTCCCCGGTCCAGGCTCTGCTGCTGCTGCACCCCGTGTAACCACCCCTCCCCTCCCACCAGCCTCCTTGGCAGGACAAGGGGAGCTGGGGCTACTGAGGCCTCCACGCTCTGCTGCTTCTAAGTGTCAGCTCCTCCTGAGTCCACAGCTCTGGCTGCACACGCTGACCCCCAGGTCTCCACCTCCGTGCTCCCCGTGCCCCCGCCCCAAGCCGTTTCTGCGCATCCAAGCGTGCTCTCCCCGCTGCATCCCCTCCTCTTCTGTCGGCCCTCATTCCCGTCAGCCGTATCCCACCAGCAGAGAGCACCTGCCCAGGAGCCCCAGCCATCTAGGCACCAGCGGAGGAGCTGGCACCCAGGCCCTTCTCAGGGGTGCTCGCGATGTCTCGCCCCAGGGCACTCACCCACGCAGTCCTTCCGGTTCCAGTCGAGGCGCCTCCCTGGGGGGCAGACGCATTCGTAGCTGCCCTTGGTGTTGACACAGCCCTGGTCGCAGCTCCCGTTGTTCATGCTGCACTCGTCCACATCTGGAAGCACAGGTAGGCGTAAGGGCAGGAGGGGGGGCTGGACGGTCCAGCCGAGGCCACACCCTTGGGGCTGGCAGGGCAGGATCCACCCAGGACAGGAGAGCCGAGAATCCCCTGACCCTGACCCCAGCCTGATACCGTCACTGGATGCACACATGTGGTTGCACACGACACACACACGAGCTTGCACACACACAGGGTTCCCGCAGACACCAACACACATCCCCCCCTCCAGGAACCTCAGTGGTTTGCTGAACTTGGGCAGCTGAGCCCAGACTTGGGGGAGGGCAGAGAAACGGCACAAAATAAAGTTGCAGTCAGGTCTTGTGGGGCCGGAATGACCAGCACCGGCCCCGGGGTCCTGAGGCCGTATCTCACTGTGGGACTTCGGATGTGCCCTTCCCAGCCAGTTTCCCTCCTGCACAACAGGCACCTGGGCGCAGGAAGTCTCCCCTGAGGCCCCGCCTTCTTTTGGGCCAAAGACCTGCGTGCAGAAGCTGGTGCCCAGGTTTTTGGGAGTCCCTCCAGAAGAATCTGCAGCTCACCCCACGAGCCACGCTCCTAGCACCAGCTGTGCCTGAGCCCACCTAAACTTCACAGCTGCCCAGCAGAGAAATCGTGGCTACCACCAGGTCAAAGGAAAGGGAGAGACACCAGGGACCTCAGGGCCATTCTTGACACCCCCGCCAGCTTCACCCCCCAAGCCTGTACATCCCCATGTCCCATCATCCGTGGCACCTAAAGGCATCTAGAACCTTCCCTCTCTCCGCATCCCTCCCCACCCTGACCAGGCTCCAGTAGCTCTCACTCCCATGCCTGGAGCCGTGTCCCCACTGGTGCCCTGGGTTCCACCCTCCTAAAAACGTGGCAGCTGGAGGGATCTCGTTACGTGAACTTGAGCCCGTCACATCCCTGCATAAACCCTCCAATGGCTTCTCATTGCACTGGGAATAAAGCCACAAGTCCCCTGGGGCTCACGAAGCCCTGTGTCCCCTCTGTCTGCACCTCCCACCGTGTGCCCCTTCCCTCACGGGACTCTAGCCCCACTGGCTATCTCTCAGTCCCTCTGTGCTCCCTCTGCCTCAGTGCTTTTGCACACGCTGACCCCTCTGGCATGCTTCCCCCACCGTGACCCAAACACTCCTCTTTTAGGATCCCCCCATTGTCCCCACCCTCTGCCCTTCTCTGTTGTTACCCCCTCCACTGGAATGAACTGTTGGTGGGATCCTCTGTGCAGCCATCCTCCCTTCCGGACTGGGGTTCCCCAGAAACTGCTGTTTCCAGGCCCGTGTCCACAGCCTGGCTGAGGCCTGGCACCCAGTGGATGCTTGCTGCCCATCCCCCCACCCTCCTGCCTTACCCTTGGCTGAGCCCCTCTGCCCACCAGTCCCTCCCAGGCCCATCAGAGTCAAGGTCAAGGTCGGGGTGTGGGGTGCAGTGCAGGTGGCCGTGCGGCCGGGCGCGTGCCTCTGGGGGGAGGTGGCCCTGGCGGGCGAGCTGCAGACCTCCGCAGTGGGTTGTCCCATAGAGCGTGTAGCCGCGGCGGCACAGGCACTGGAAACTGCCCGGGGAGTTGATGCAGATGTGGTCACAGGTCCGCTCGAAGGAGCACTCGTCGATGTCTGTGTGGTCACAGGGAGACAAAATTTGGGAGGAGGTTCAGGGTGCGGTGGATGGCACGGCCTGCCCCTCGCTCAGTCACTCAACAGACCTCTGTGCCCGACAGCCCTGGGGCCCCAGGCTCAGCGCACAGCCGACGCACAGCAAACGTCAGACTTCGTGTCGCTGCCCAATTTTCCATTCCGTCTCCATTAGCCTCATGTGTCTGGGTGAGAAGCTGCCTCACGTCTTTTCTGGAGGTGGGCAGGGCAGAAATGTTTTGAGTAGAAGGGATTATTACGAATCCCTGCCATTTTGATATCTCCCATTCCAGTGTGATTAGGGTAGGTATTTAATCCACACCTGCAGGAAACTAACGGGCTTGCCTGAGGAAGGGGCTGAACTGGGACCTGAAAACAGACCACTTGAATGCCGACCAAAGTGTGTTCCCCCATCACCCCAAGATGTCTCTGGAGAAAATGGGGAAAACAGCACAGACAGAAAGGGGGATGGGGGTAGGGATGATGCTACCCATGAGGAATAACAAAGTAGCCTTGATAGTATGTGACATTTGATTCCGACCACCCTGGCAGCCAGGGTAAAAAGGGAACGAGGGAGGGCCACAGCGTGCTTGTTGCTGGAAAGGAGGAAATGAACTACGTGTTTGCAGGAGACAAATCTATCCTGGCCGTGAGTTCTGAGCAGGGTGGCCCCCATGGGACAGTTGATGGGGGTCCCGAGGGCAAGGCAGACACTGACCTGCCTCTCCATGGGCACTGCAGCTGGAATTTATTCTTTGAATACATTTGCTCACGTGACTACAGACGCACTCATAACATATAAGTTAGTAATAACGCTAGCACGAGGAAGGAATCACTGTGGATGCTCAAAGAAAGATGTAATTCCTCCTGGGGGTGGATCTGGGAAGGTCCCTTGGTGCTGTGGCACCTGGGCTGGACCCTGAAGGACGGGGCCAGCCTGGAATGAAGGAATGAGAGTGGGGGAAGGGCACCCTGGGCAGAGGCTGGGAGGTGACAGCACTGGATCCTCAGGGATTGTGCGGAACTCAGGGGGGCTGGGGAGGTGTCTGGGGTCCCCATCCCAGGGGCCCTGAGTGCCTGCTGGAGCTGGGGACCCAGGGGCTGTGCTGGAGCAGGGGTGGGCCGGAGTCCCAGGGCCTTGCAGAGCTGAGTCAGGAAGAGGGGGGAGGAGACTCAGCCAGAGCCCGGAGCAGTCCCGCCATCGCCTCCTCCGCGGCCGCCGCTGCCCGCCCCTCTCCCAGGGCAGCTGGGGATGCAAAGCCAAGGGCCCTCCCTCAGCCCTCCACAGAACGCGGCAAGGCAGACGGAGAGACAAAGTCAAAGTGCAGAGGAGCCTTGATTGGAACCTGGACAGGTGCTGTGCTCCCAGCGGGCCCCTGTGCCCTGAGAGGAAGACAGGGCCAGGTCGCCCGAGCAGCCAGGCGGAGGCCGAGCCCAGGGAGGGGGAGCGACGGGCTCAGGTCACGTGCTGAGCCCCAGGACAGGCTGGCCCTGGACCCTCCCTCACCAGCCTCTGCTCTCGCCTTCCTCGGGGCCCCGGGGCCTCGTGCGGCCCCAGGCCGGCCTCCGAGCACCGCTATGAGGCAGATGCTACAGCCGCAAGCCAGATGCGGCCGGTGCAGCCTGTGGCTCCTGGGACCTCGTGGAGACGAGACGACGGGAGGCAACAGGGTAACAGCGATGGAGCTGAGCCGGCCCCCCACCCCCCGGCCCCACCCTCTGCGCGTATCCCCGAAGCCGGCTCCTTCTCAATGGCCTCATCTAGCTCCACGGGGCTCCTTCTGGTTCCTCACACCCCCTCAGCCCAACAGCGCCACGTCCTGGCTGGGTTTGCCTCCCTGGCTCCTCCTGGAAGATGCCTATTCATCCTTCAAGCACTTCCCCAGTGTCCCCTCCCCCAAAGCCTTCCCTGACCCGTCTCTCCACTGCCCATCCTCTGGGCTCTCACTGCATCCAGGATGTCTGTGGGACTTGTCCCGGGCTATGATGCTTGGCTTCTGCCCAGGTCTCTCTTCCCATTACCCCTGCTCCTGGCAGGTGCCCAGGGACCCTGAGGAAGGGCTGCTGGAGCACGCCTGCCACGTGCTACAGCTTCCACCAGGTGGCAGCATCCACCCGGCCTCTGAAGCCACTGCCGGTGGCCTGGGAGGCCCCCCTCTGGAGGGTGGAGCCGGCGCCACCTGGGACACGGGCCGACCCCTCCCTGGGCCTCAGGTCCCCTCTATGTCAGGGAGAGGTGGGGCTGGATGGCTTCTCAGGGCCCCTAGAATCATAAAGGACGGGAAGACAGGAGGGCAAGCGCATAGGCTAGGGACACAAAAACTACCCCCGGCCCCTCAGGCCCGGCCCGGCCGGCGGACAAGCCCACCCCAGGCTCGCCTACCCTGCTGGGAGCCTGTGTGGCCTGAGAGGGGCGGGACCCCACGAGGACCAGGGCGGCTCACCTTGGCACGTCCGCTCGTCCGTCAGCAGCTTGTACCCCTTCCGGCAGCCACACTCGAAGCTGCCCACGGTGTTGCGGCAGAAGTGGTCGCAGCCTCCGTTGTTGACCAGGCACTCGTTGATGTCTGCGGAGCCGGGCGGCAGGACGAGGCGAAGAGAGTGGGCTGGGCTGCTCTGCCCGGGCCGCCTCGGTCCCCCGGCCGAGCCCAGGAAGGGGGGCTGGCTCACAGCCGTGGGGGTGGGAGGACGGGAGACACCGCTGCCCCCAGGACTTGGCGAGCCTGGCGTTCGTGCACCGAAGGGAGGGGAACTGGTGTCTGCGGTGCCGGGCCAAACAACAGGGACCGGGACGCTCCCACGCCCTTTCATCCCCAGGGAAGTGCCAGGGAGGCGGGCAGGTGCCAGGGAAGCAGGGGGCTGCTTCCCGGAGGCTGTGACTCAGGGCTGGGCGAGCTACTGGACCCCTGGGGCCTCGGCTCCCTGTCTGTTAAAATAAGGATCAGAGGCGCCCCTACTTGGAAGGACATCACGAGGATGAAGTGCAATAACATCCCTAAGGCGCCGGTGCTCAGCCAGGGCCCAAACAACTCTTTACAAAGTAGGTTTATTGCTCCTGCTTTACTGACAGGGAGACCGAGGCCGGGAAGGTAACTGGCTCCAGGCGCCGTGGCTGGTGGCCGGAACGGGCGCTCCTGGGCCGCCTCCCTTCCCAGCCTGGTTCCTGCCGCTCCCCCCTCCCCATGCCTGCAGGTGAGTTTGAGCTGTTTCTTCACTGGGCATGTCACGAGTTGCAGCTGCACCCTGAAGGCCCCCCAGCGTGACGCCCCCAAGCATCCCTGCCGGTGGGCCTCGGCTTGCACACCTCTAGTGATGGGAGCTTCTTCCCTCACGAGCTCCCCCCAACCCCCATGAGCTCCCTCCCACCCTCCTTGCCCTGCTCCCCTGGGCTTGTTCCCTGGGCTCCCGGTCCATCTGGCAGACTGAGCTGTCAGAGACCCTGTCCCTGAGGTACCTTTTCTCACTCTGAAGTTCCTCTTGGGCTCCGGCTCCCGGGCCCCCCATGCTGGTCACCCCCCGCCGGCCCCCCAGACCTAGCCAAGCAATTGGAAACAGAAGTAGGAGATGACGTCCAGGAAGGTGTCCCCACCCTGACTGGAGGAGGGCACAAAAGGAAGCGGTGAAAGAGGCATCCCCCCACCCCCGGCTGAGAGTGGACTTTCTGTGCTGGTCACTGGCCACATCTTAACAGAGCTGCTGACTCAGACTCCAGCACCCGCTGAGCCTGGCCTGAGTGTGAGGCCCGGACACCCCTGTCCCGTGTAACTGGCACCGCCAGTTGTCAAGGTCAACCTGTCCCCATTTCCCCGAGCCCCGCGGAGGAGACTTGGTCCTATTCCAAAGACTCCGGTCTCAGGCGCAGCTTCTCACCACGCTGCTCCCAGCTCTTTTCCTCAGATCGAACAGGCTGGACTTGACACCTGCTGAAAAGTCCTATGGCAGCACCCCCACAGAATGCTCTTCACCCCAGAACAAACCCCCAAACGTCAGGAGAACGGCGGGGGCGTTAAAGAGAGCAGGGCTGAGACCCCTGGGTGGGCAACCCTCGGAGCCTTTGCGAGGGGAACGGGCACAGCGAGTCGGGCAGGGGCAGACCCAGAGCTGCTTTCCTGTGGAGGCCCGGGTGGGGCTGGGCTCTGGGGAACACAGGACACTCAGGGGGTGTGCCCGCCACCTCCTTGCCCTCGGCCAGCCTCCCCGAGGTACCTCTGCCCCAAGGACCCATTCTGTTTGCGTATGCTGGTGATTTTGGTGCCGGGAAGATGGGAAGGGCGGGGAATCTGAGGCGGGGAGGCCGCTAGGGTGTGTGTGACCCTGGCTCCGCCTCTCACGGGCTGGGCCTACACCTCTCTGCACACAGGAGGTACTCTACGTGTGCACCAAAATGATGGCTAAAAACAGAGACCGCTCAGCACTGCGAACTCTGCATGCGCTCCGAAGCCGGTGTTTCAGGAACAAAGCGGCCTCAGGATGAGCCCACGCCCCAGAGGAAGTAGTAGGACCCTCTGGGGGTCACGGCACCTGCTGGGCGGGCGTCACCTCGTGCTGGCGGCCAGGCCAAGCACTTTCTGGCAAGGTCTCGTGTGATGGTCAAAACAACCCGAGGCCAGATCTCCCACTTTCTAGGGGAGGTCACAGCTCCACGCAGGAGGCCGACTTGAGCCCAGCCCCAGGTGTCTCCAAAGACGGCCCCGCCAGTGCAGCATGCTGGCCCTGCGGCCTTCAGAGGAAGCAGACCTCAAGTGCAGAGAGGGCCTGTCCAGGACAGAGGCTGGGGCTCTCCGTCGCCCCCTCCCCTGGGGGTTACAGGAAGACAGGGGAGATTCTGGCTAAAAGCCTCTGACAGGAGAACGGAGGGCCCTCGCAGCTCCGTGACCCTGGGCAGGGCAAGGCACCTCTCTGAGCCTCAGGTTCCCCATCTGCAAACTGGGCCGCTAGCAGGTGCCTCTCCAGCATCATTCACTACGACTGAATGCGCAGATGGGGCTCGCCTCCTTGGGAATGCCTCAGGCCTTCTGGAGCCCCCTAATCCCATCCCCTACCCCATCTGGGCCTGGCGGCTCAGGGGCTGTCATAGCAGCTAGACAGGAGGTGCGAGGCGCTGTTCGCTTGAGGCCCAGGCTGGTGTAGCGGGCTGCCTGGGGGTCAGAGTGGGGGAGGCCCCGTCCCAGGCTCTAGCCTCAGCTGTGGTGAGGGGGCAGGGGGCTCGCACGGCCCCTTGGCCTTCATTCTGATGAGCCTCTGCCCCCTTTCCACCTCCCACCCCTTCAAGACCTCCCTCCTTCTCTACTGTGCTCCCACCGGGCCCCACCAGCGGCCAGCAGTCCCCTACCTGGTTACAGAGGCTCACGGTCTCCCCTCCGCAGCCTGGCCCAGCCCGGCGGCCCCGCCCTCCTCTTCTCTGCACGATTGGATCCTGTCTCGGCAGCCCCTCACCCCACCCTGCCTGGGGAACGAGCACCCCCTGGAAAGCCTTCCCTGACGTTCTCTCCAGAGTTAGCTGCTCCCTTGTCATGGGACCTGCCCTCAGCGGGATGACAGACGGGGCACCTGGCTCCCACCTGGAGCCCCAGGGCCCAGCATGAGGCCTGCACAGGAGGATGGGGCACTGAACGAATGGATGAATGAATGAGTGAATAAGCGAGTCGGGGGGCTGAGAGGTTAGTGGAACATTCGATGCGTCACCCAATGTTTGAACATCAGTGCGTGTTGGGGGGAAAGGTGCGGGGTGAGCTATGGGAACACGCAGTAGGTTGGTTGCTCCTGTCCCCCTCTGCCCACCCCACTGAGGGGGCACAGCCTGGCAACGCAGGGGCCACGTGGATGAGGGTTTTGGGTGGGAGCAGAGGGCGGGCCTGTGGGAGTGGGCTGGCATTACTCTGGAGCAGCCTAGGGGGAGGGCAGGCTGCTGGGCTGGGCTGGCCGGGCACAGGGCAGGTGAGGGAAGAGGGCCAACAGGCGGGGCTGGGGGTAGTTCTCCCAGACTGTTCTGGCAGGTGCTGGGAGGAGGGGTTGGTGTCCCTGAGGAAATCCAGGCTCTGGCTCAGGAAGTTGAGGCCCCAGACCTCCGTCCTCTCAGAAGGGCCAATTAGCAAGGTGCCCGCTTCCCAATATCAAGCAGGACAGAGCCAACCAGGGAGCCCTGAGACTGGACTGTCCACACTCTTGAGACAAAGCAAGGGCACGGGGCAAACCCTGCAGAGCCCCCCATGGCCCTGATGTTTTGGGGCAGGCTTCCACCTGCCCACGTGATCCCCGGCCGTCCTGGGTTTTCAGCTCTGGATTTTCCCAGACCTCCAGCCACTGGTCTTGCTTAGCAATGACCTTCTGGCTTCCAGAAAACACTGAACCTTCGATATCCTCCTCTGGGCCCTGCCAAGACCAGGGCGTGCACGCTGACCGAGGAGCCAGCACCCCAGGGCCAGGGCCTCGGTTTGTCGGGGATCCCCAGCTGGCTTGCCCCCTGCCCCGAGCCCCCGCACCCTGCCCTGCGCCCCTCCAGCCAGGCCCCGGGAAACTCAGATCGTAAGCCCAAGGTTCTAAGACACCAAACCCTGGGGTCTCGAGGTCAACATTTGGTTTCCAGGGTTCCCTGATTTGAAGACGCTCTGATGTTCCTACTATGTGGTCCTGGACCAGTCCCACGATCCTCAAATTCTAATAAATATAACAACACTCAGACAGCTCTTCTCCACCTCCGCTGCCACCCCGGGCCCAAACCATTGTCACCTCGAGCCTGTTCTTCCCGACCCTGCCTAGAAACCCGTCCCAACAGTGGCAGGGACTGTCTCCAGACGAAAGCCTGGCCTGTGCCCCCTTGCCCAAGAGTGTCTGGGGCCTGGCCGAGGCTCACAGGATGAAGGGCCAACCCCTTCTCCTGGACCTCCCTTGAACCTTCCCCAGATCTGGGCACACTGGCTGCTTTGGGTCCTGGAACCCCAGGCCTCTGCACAGCAGTCATGTTGCCTGGATTAGAGCCTCTTCCTCTATCCTCCCCGCTCTCCCTACCCCCTGCCCAGACTTTAATTTTTAAAGTCTGTCTTCTTTACTCAATAGAAGATCCCTGGGCACAAGGAATTTCTGTTTCATTCCCTGGTCTCCCCTGCACTTACACACAGGAGGAGCCCAGAAAACCCATCTGGTGCATGCGTGAACGAGAGGACTTCCTGACTCCAGGGCAGTGGGAGTGAGGAGGGTCGGCTAAAGGCAAATGAGCAGCTCTGGGTAAAGGGTCCAGTTGTTTCAACACAGGAAACATGGTCAGAAGCTCAGACTGGCGGGCCTGGGGCTGTGTGGACAGCTCCCTTCAACATCTCCCCCTACGCCAGACTCAGGTGGGGTGAGGATGGATGCCCCTCTCGCCAGCAAGGATGGGCAGGGGGCAGCAGTCAGCGTCCCCTTAGGTGCTCCTTGTGGGTGATTTGACTGCCGAGGCCCCTATCCAGCCCAGACAGGTCAGCTCCCAGCGGTGAGCTCCTGGCCTCAAGTCCGGAATTAAGCCCTGCCCTACCCCTCTGGCCCTGCGTCAGCGCTGTGCCTTGGACGGGGTGTGGGTGGCCCGATTCTACCTTCTTCTGTCCTGGCTCCAAGGTCAACTGGCTGGACCTGCTGTGACACTGCTGGGCTATGAGGACGGCTGGGTCTGCGGTGGACCCTGGCCAGCCCTCCTGGCATTAAGCCCACGTGGCAAGGCCTCAGAGAGCCCCCGCCCACCCGGAACAACACCTCGCTCTAAGTGGGCTGAGCGGAGGCTATAGAAGGACTTTATTTTCAGATAAACAGGTGGAAGAACGGTTATTTCCGTCAATAATCACTAGGTTCTTCCCAGCAGAGCGGCTGGGGAGGAGAAGTCATATGCTGTCTATTTTTACAGGCTTCAGAAGCCCATCTCAGACTATTTAAAATCACCGGAGCCTCTGCTGTCAATCTTCTCACCCACTGGGCTTTGGAAGTTCTAGCTCCTTTGCCCTTCCATGCTGGCCTCCGGGCCTGCCCGCTTCCCGGCAGAGTGATGGGAGGAGGGCAGCCAGCCTGGGCAGGGATCTGAGGGCTGGTCTGGGGAGTGCTGAGGGGCTGCACCTCACTCCTCACAAGGGCTGCCTCCCGGCCCAAGGCCCGCAGCTCTGGGGGTTCCATAACACCCCAGGTCTTTGTCTGGGCTGGTGCCCCTGTGCTGTAGGGCTGGCCCCTTCAGTCCTAGGGCTCAGACAGCTCTGGTTTCCCAGCCCCTTTGCTTCCTGTTTCCTGAGGGGTCCCCAACACGGCTGAGCCCCCGCGGGCCCTCAGGAACCTCAGAGTGAGCCGGGGACAGTGGGCAGAGAAAGCTCACCCTTCTCTGGCTTCCAGCAGCCGGCAGACCGGCCCATTCCTGACCTTCCCAATCCCTATTTCTAATTTTGCATCTTTAGTCCTCCGGTTGAGATCCCCCCGCACACCTTCCCTCTTCCAGTGACGAGGACACACAGTGTCCTCAGTTTTCTAACGCCGACAAGAAGACCATCCTGGCCTGGTCTGAGCCCTGTGCCCTGCTGCCCCCAGCTCTGCAGAACGCACCCCGGCCAAGGTGAGTGAGCACGGGAGCCGGCCTGGCCCTGCCCCCTGGGAGGCCACAAGGAAACTCTGCCGGCCCAGGAAGCCCAAAGAAAAGGTACCGCGTTTGTTCAACCCAGGGTGAAGCCCCATTCTTCGATATCAGAGCCCCGCTTGAACCTGTCAATATACAGTGGAACCGGGTTCCCTTGAGCCTTGCTGGGGAGCGCTGGCGCTGACTCTTCCTCTTCTTAGCTTCTCCAACAGAAATGCACGTGGCAGCTGACCACCCTCGCCCCTGAAGCCATGTGTGGTCGCACACCCGGCCCAAGTGTGCCGCCCCGCTCCTGCCCTGCCTGTACCGCCCGGGGCCCGGCGAGGGAGGTGGCGCGCACTGACCTTTGCACGTCTTCCCATCCGGCTGCAGTGTGAATCCAACTGGGCAGCTGCATCGCACGCCAGTAGCCGTGTCCTTGCATGTCCGGTCACAGCCTCCGTTATTTACTGCACACGTCTCTGAGGAGGGAAAGAGAAAAAGACACTCTCAGTCTCCTTGGACAGAAGCCACCACCTTTCCCCACCCGTGGGGGGAATCTCCTGAGACAGGAGACCTGAGTTCAAATTCTGGCTCTGGGGACTTCCCTGGCGGTCCAGTGGTTAAGACTCCATGCTTCCAATGCAAGGGATGCGGATTCGATCCCTGGTTGGTGAACTAAGATCCCACGTACCGCGTGGTGTGGCCAAAAATAAATAAATAAGTGAATGTTTCCAATGCAAATTCTGACTCTGATACACTCTAGCTGTGGGGCCTCTCTGAACCTCAGGCTCCCCATCTGTAAAATGGGAGAATGACACTGTTTCCCCTCTGGTGATGATGGACGGGAAAACTGTTTGCAAACTGCAGGGAGTGGCGCCAACAGGGTCAACACCACCACCAGGGCCAGTGCTGAGATCGGCTGGGCTGGTATTTAACCGCCCAGGGACAGATTCCTAAACCCTTGCCTTGCCTGGACTTGGACTCCACACCCAGACTGGCAGTTACTGGGGCTCCCAAACTCGTCTCAGCGCGGAATGGCTTGTGGCCCCGGCCGTGGAGTCGCAAGGGGAGGTTCCCAGAGCCCGCACACCATCCATCCCCTTGATGAGGCTCTCGGCCCAACATCTGTTCTCGCTGAACGATGAGCCAAAGGCGTCTGTTTTTTGTCCACTTGAAGCTAGTCTAGTGCTTTTCTTTTCCTCTTGCAAATTCAAAGGGCTGGACTGGCTGGGGCATAACTAAGGTCACTGAGCTCGTCGTGCGGTGAGAATGATCCTCCCCAGGCCCGGAGAAGGGGCTGGCACAGCCGGGTCACCGGGGCACGTGGAGAAGCCTAGTTCCCGGGCCTCTGAGCCTTTCAACCTAGGTTTCTTCCTGAGCATCTGGCGTGCTTTGGTGTTGTGGGAACTTCCCTCTCCCCTTTGCTGCTAGGAAGGGAAGTGCCAAGGTCCCCCACCTCTTATAACCTGAAATCCCCTGCCTGTCTACCGTGGCTGCCCCTGGCTGCCTGGCCCCAGCGGGTCTCTCCCCAGAACTTTCCCCCTACCCCATTTATTCTGTCTGTCCTTCTGTGGTGTCTGCATTCCTGCAAGGTGCATTCCGTTTTCTCCGGGAGGAGTTTGGGGATGAACACAGGAGTGATGACTAAATGAATACATACCCCCAGTTGCCAGGAGTCTCTGCTGCTAATGTCTTTCCTTTGAACTTCAACTTGTAGGGGGTGGACGGAGCAGGGAGAGGAGGAAACTGGGCTTTCCCTCTGTGTGTGTGTGTGTGTGTGTGTGTGTGTGTGTGTGTGTGTGTGTGTGTGTGTGTGATTCTGTGGGGTGACCACGATGGCGGTTGTCCTTAACATCCTGAACTCGGGGGCTGCCTGCTGCCTGGGGCCGCTGCCCGTTTTCTCGAGGCTGAAGTCTTCACCGCGGTAGGACAGTGTCCTTGCCCCTGCCTCTTCCCAGGCTTTCAGCGTGTCTCCCCATACTCTAGCCCTCCAGCTTCTGTCTGCCTGCTGTGGGGCATGTTGCCCAGTGGCTGGGAGGCCTCCTGCCTGCTCTTGGGTCAAGGTCAGCGCAGAGACCTCCACGAGCAGCCTCCAGACGCAGAGAGGAGGCCCCCGCCCTCCGTGTGCGCACGCGGGCTGGCCTCCACGTGCGCGTGGGCCAAGCTCTGACCCGCACACGCCTGCGCAGGCCCTCTTGCCGCCCCCGCCGCCCGTCTACTGGGGCAGTGGAGGTGGGGAGGCCAGGGTGTGACTCTGGCTCTGTCGCTCACTGAGTGACCCAGCGAGTCCGCCCCTCGGGGCTCGACCTCAGCACCTACACCTGGCAGGTGAGGACGGCAAGCCTTCCCTCCCAGGGCTGAGGGGAGGATCAAAGACACCCCACACTCAACAGCGTCTGGCCCAGGGCCCAGCCTGGAGCAGCTGCTCAACAGTGTTAAGCTTCCTGCCCTGAGGTTACAACCAGGGAGGGAAACCCCGCCTCCGGCCCTCAACTCCAGAGCCACGGCACCCCCATGTGCCTTTCCAGCCTTTTACGTGGGAGAGCCCCTCTCTGGAGAGGGGGCAGAGAACCTGCCTGTTTTCCAGGTGCAGGTAGTTAAGGCTCAGGCCTTGGAGAGGCAGGGGGCAGGTAGCAGAAGGTGCCGAGAGCTTGGGCTGGGGCACAGCTGGGAGGCCTTACTGGGCGACAGCGGGATGACCACTGGGTCTCTCCATGGTGGTGGAGGTGGGACGTGGCGTGGGCACTGGGGACTGTGTCCCTGAAAAATGGACCCGGCCAACCAGGCTCCAGGGGGCTTGCAGGCCCTTCCTGTCTCTGGAGGCCCTGATGGGACTCGGAATCTTGGGCCTCCCGAGCGAGCGGGGCCCTGGAGACCTGCTGGCCGCACCTGCCCTCTGGGTAGGAGAAGGAGGCTGAGCTGGGGCCGGGGTCAAGCCTGGATGGTCACCCGCTCTCTGCGCCCTCAGGGCAGGTCTCTCCCCTGTAGCGAGCACCCTTTCAGTCTCCTGTGTTACCCTAGACAATGTTTGGTACAAGAGCTCTTCGGGCTCCCCTGGGTGCTGGCCAGCCCATCCCACAGGCATTGCTGCACTAGGCTCCCCCACGCTACAGCAGCTCTGTGGACGGCCCCTCGCCTTCCAGGTGCAGAACTGGTGCCGAACACTGGGAGTCGGCGCAGAGCAGCGTGGCTGGTAAGGGGCAGGGCTGGTGGGACCCGGTGGGTGTACTCCAACCTGCCAGCAGGCTCAGATCTCCATCCAAGCCAGCTCCAGCCAGCTCCAGCCGGGGCCCGCACAGCCAAGCGCGTACTCGGCTCTCTAGCTCCCGCCCAGTGCGCCCCGTCTCCACGAATGCTACTCCACCTGCCCCAAGGATGCTTCCTAGGAGGCCCCTTCCCCCACCATGGGCCCTTTGCAGGTGGAGAAACTGAGGCTCAGAGGAGTAAAGGACCTTTTCTAGGCAGGATTAGCTACACGATTTGTGGGACCCAGTGTGAAATAAAAGTGAAGGGCCCCTGTTCAAAAATTGTTAAGAATTTTCCAACAGATAGCCGAGCACTCAGCCAACTGTGGGCCCTTCTAAGGGCAGGGCCCCGGGTGAGTGCACAGGTCACACAGCCACTGGGAGAAGCCAGTACTGGAACCCAAGACTGCGAGGCTCCAGGCTGTTGAGTGAGCCAGGCCTCCGGGGGGGATCCTCGGGGGCGGCCTGCAGTGGGGCAGCAGAGCCAGTGGCCTGAGGGGGCAGCGAGGTGCGCCCACGGGCCTCCTCACCCAGCGAGAGGGGAGAACTCTCACCCACAAGGCTGGGCTGGCGAAGGGGGGAAGGCGGGGCATGGCGTTGGGGGACTTAAGTGGGGAGGGGCTTGGGAGTGAGCCCCTCTTCAGCAGATGGGAAAACCCCAGATGTGTTAAAAGGCCAATCTTTAGTGTTTCCCTGGGGGAATTCCACTTTGGGCCACGCCGGGCGGGGTCGGCGGGGAGGGGAGCGGTGGCAGGGGCAGCCACTCGGCAGGACCTGCCGTGCAGCCTGGCCGGGGCTCGGACGGCAGCAGGACGCCCCTTGAATTGGCGCTGGGTACTTGCACCACCCTAGGTCTGGGGCGAGGTCCGGCCTGAAGGACAGTCTCAGTCACAGTGTCGTGGCTGACGCAGGAGCCACAGGGGCAGCAAACACTGCTCGGAATGCTGCCCCGCAGGCTCGGGCAAGTCCCTTCACGTCTCAGAGCCTGAGCTTCTGGCCGCGTGTCGTGGAGATGTAACACCTTCCACCTGGTCCTCGCGAGGCCCAGACAAGGTGCGCGCGTGACGCTGCTCGGTGAGCTGTCACAGTGGTGGCCGCACGCTCACCCCTGGTGCCAGCCTTAGGGCCTCCACCTGTGGAGCCTCAGTACCGAAAGGCAGCTGCTGATTGACCCGACCCCTGCTCTGCGCTGGGCAGACGTGCCTCACACCCAGTCCCTGGTCTCTGGAGGTCTCGGCCTAGCGGGGCAGCGACGGTTCCCTCCTCTGTGCAACCAGTCTGGGATCGACTCCTTTGGTGCTGGGTGGCCGTGAGAGAGGAGCTGGAGATGAACCCGACACCGAACCAGGCCTCAGGGGTTAGTGGTTTATCCCTGGGCTCACCCCCAGCGCTCAGCCCACCTGCCCCGAGCAGGGTGGCTGCCATGGCCCAGCCTCCCGCCTTTGTCATGACTCAGGAGGCCCCTCCCGAGCTCTCCTGGCCCCACCCCGGCTCCCCCAGGCCCTGGGCTTGCATCTGGGCATCCCCCAGTGATTACTCACTCTCCAGGTGACCCCAGTGCCCAGCACCCAGTGCAGGACCGGCACGGCGAGGGGCCTGATTTCTGCTGAACCAGCAGATGAAAGAGCAGGACTCTGGAGGCCCCATGAAGAATGAGAGGATGCGAGGTGACCGAGCCCCTGTCCCCTGCCGGGCCTGGTGGGGGACAGTGTCGGAGATGAACCCGACAGCACGGGGGACCATGAGTCTACCGGTAGCAGCCACAGTCACGGGCGCTGGAAGGTGACGTTGAGGTGGAGGTGGGCTGGACTGAAGGGCGAGAGGGTGGGAGGGAGCTCAGGCCTCGGAGACCGTCTGCAAATAGCACGACACACTGACCACAGGGCGCCTGCGGTGAGCCGCCTGCAGTGAGACGCGGGTCCAGAGGCCCGAGTGCCACACTCAGCTCCCGACAAGCTGTGGGGCTTTGGGCAAAGGGTCTTCCACCTGCAGCTTGTCGACCGTGCAGGTTTCTGGCCCCGCCCCCAGAGGCTCTGAGCGGTGGGCCAGGTGTGGGCACAGCGACCTACAGAGACCCCATGAGCCCAGGGTCTGCCCTGCCCCTTGATGGCGTCACCCTGGTGGCGGGAGTAGCCCGAAGCCCCTGCCGAGGTCTTTCAGACCTCAGTAGGGGCCGGTCCACCTGCCTTTCTGCCGCCAAGATCACCCGGAGCCTGCTGCGAAGAAGGGTCGGCTACCGGCTCTCCTGGCCCAGCCACAGACACCCTGACCTCTGACCCTTTCCCCTCAGTTGATTCCTGAGCCTTCTAGGATTCCCACCACTTTGGGATAAAGGCCACGCTCCCCGGCAAGGCCCTCACACAGTGGCCCTGGTCTCCCCGGCTGCCCGGTCTCTACATGCTGGCCCCCCGACCTCCGGATCACCCTGCAGCCCGTCATGAGCACTGTCCGCAG
The DNA here is from genome assembly GCF_963924675.1 of Phocoena phocoena. NCBI lineage: Eukaryota > Metazoa > Chordata > Mammalia > Artiodactyla > Phocoenidae > Phocoena > Phocoena phocoena. The sequence goes on along the minus strand of NC_089229.1, from coordinate 6,026,598 downwards.
GTCTGAGTCCCTCACCGAGCCCCACAGTGAGGTCCATCTTCCTCATGGGGTCCCTCTGGAAAGTGAGGAGAGTCAGGCTGACAGAAGCGGCTTCCCCGGCCACCCGGCCAGCCTGCCGCGTGCCCGCGCCCTGCTCCCATCCACCCTGCCTCTGGGTCCCCGCCTCTCCTCGTCTGCCCAGAAGGCCCTGCTCCACCTCGGTCGCGTCCGCTTCTGAGCAACACCTGCAGGGGGCGCTCTAACCCATGGTGCTGGACAAAGCCACCCCAGAGCGCCTGGGCCTCTGAGTGGAGCTGGGCCCCGGGGTGCAGGCTGGTGGCCGCTGGGATGGTGACAGTGCGTGTGGAGGTCCTGGGCGGAGGAGGTGGCTGGGGGCAGGTGGTCGTGGAGGCCAGGACCGCAACCCGACGAGCAGGGGGCTCCCAAGCCTGAGCGTGAGGGCAAGCAGGAAAGTAGTCCTCGCCCAGCCCCACCCTCCGCCTGAGGCCACTTCATCTCACAGTCCTCGAGGGGCTGGCCTGGCCTTGGAGCACGCGGCCCGGTGACTGCGAGCTCCCCTCGGCCCTGTGCTGACTGCAGCCCGGCCGCGAGGAGGTAACAGGCCAGTGGGTCCACGCCAGCCCTCGGGGCTCCACCTGCCGGGGAACTGGGCCCTGCGCAGGGCCGCTCGCTGTGGGGTCGGTTTCTGTCCGGAGAACTGTCTCCTGCAGACACCAGGGGGCTTGGGATTTCAGGGCAAGGCCTTGTCACGGGCCTGCCCGGTGAGGGCTGTTTTCACACTAGTGCTCGGAGAGCAGAACCTCCCGGACCTGAGGACGGTGCCCTGTGGTCTGCGGCGAGAGCTGCAGGGGAGAGGTGAGCTGACCCTGGGGGGAGGTTTCTTTGTATGCTCTGGGGGAATCTCGAATGGCCCAGAGGACACGGAGGTTTTATACTGAAGCAGGTGGCAGAGCAGGGCCCCGGCAGCAAGCCTCATCCCTGGCCTCTGCCTCTTGCCTTTTCTGACAGTTAAGTGGACGGGTGCTGAGGGCAGACAGGGGGGCTGCAGGCAGCCTCTCCCGTGAGGCCATCCTCGGGAGCGCGGGCACAGCATCACATACCCGTTCCACAGGAGGTGCAGGAGGCTTGGTGGGCAGAAGCAGCCTGAGAAAGGTCACCTGGCCGGTGACCCTTCCTTGGTGCTACGCCGCCCCTCCAGCGGTGTGTGAGCGGGGAGGTTTGGGTGTTAGACCCTTCTCCCCAGAACACCCACCAACAGCTGCCAACACTCTCCGAGCTCTTAGCGCCAGCCCTGGGCAAAGTGCGGGGAGACAGGCCCGTCACCAGCCCCCCTGCCCTGGAGGGAGTGCGCTGCGCTGCGGGGGTAGGGCAGGACGGTGTGGAGCTGGGCCAGCCACTCACCTCCCCGGGCCTCAGTTTCCTCATCCGAAACGCTGAATGGCACCCTTGCAGGTCCTGGGAACACTGAATATGTCTAGGCACACAAACACTTAGCCCCAAGCCTGCTCAGAGGCGAAGCCTCGTTCCAGGTTCCTGATGGCTGCCCCGGGGACACAGGACAGGGGGAAGGACAGGCGAGATGACAGCCCGGGGCTGAGGAAGACAGGGCCCAGCCCCCGTGCACAAACCTCCCTGCTTCCGGGTGCGGCCTTCAGCCCTGGTGTATGCCCCCCACGCCTCCCCCCCCCGTGCCTTCTTGGGGCCAGGGCCGGGGGCAGGGCAGAGCGAAGCTGGCCCTCGGGGTCTGCATCTGCCCTTTCTTTCCACAGTTCCAGTCTGTGAGCTGGGTGGGCCTCCTGGAAGGGTCCAGATTCTGGGCACCTGGCTGGCCTCTGAGAGGTGCTTATTCACCCTTCTCGTTCTCCAGGTCCCCCTTCTGACTGCGTCAGCTCACCTACGACCTGACCAAGGTCAGGCAGGCCCTGGGCTTCCCGCCTCACTGCCTGGGCCTCGCCATCTCGAGGCTGGCAGTAAAATGCTAACGGCCAGGGGAAGAATGGGATGTGACCGAGCACCTGGCGCCTGCCACACACACGGCCAGGTGCCGCATGCCAAGGGTCTCGCCAGCCTGCTTCAGAGTAGGGACTACAGCCCTCTTTCTGCAAAAGAGAAAGCCGAGGCTCAGAGACGTGAGTGCGGTGATGGGGGCGCAGAGCCCAGGTCTGGCTCCAGAGCCTGAGCCAGGAGCACAAACCAGAAAGAGAAGTCACGGTTAGCACAACTCCCATCAAGTGTCCCTGCTCTGAGGACAAACACACAGTTCTTAAAAGAAAGATACAGCCTGGCTGAGCAACCCGAAACCGCCCCAACTTCCTTGGGACAGACCAGGAAATCCCGCCACGGAAAGCCCTGAGCTCTGGCGATGCGTTGGTCAATAGTCAGCGGCCGCCACCTGGCCTGCCCTTGGCTGGAGCCAGCTAGAGACACCCACATGGAGGCAAGCGTGGGCTTGAGGGGCAGGCCCTACCCAGGTGGGTGGGACTGGAACTAGTGGGCAGGGGTACCGAGGCGCTTGGTCATTGTCATCTGTTTCTATACTCCGGGGCTCCTCTGAAAACTGTACTGAGAAAAAAAGAGGTGCCTTGGCCTCTTTGGGGATGCCTTCCATTCGTGGCTCTGGTGGACAATCAGTATTACCACTCCAGGGCCCCCCTGAGTGTGGCTGGGCAGGGGAGCCACGCTGACCAGCAAAAACATCAGGAAGTGGGCATGCGGAGGGGCGATCAGGCAGCCAGGGACACTGAGGTATATCCCTGAAGGGACTGGGGACCCACGTGGACCAAATCCTCAATGAAAGAGTTAAAGCAGGACAGAGGAGAGGGGACCGGCGGACGGGGTGGGGCGGCTGGGGAACACGGTCTCGTAGGTGAGTCAGGCCCGGAAGGAGTGCGTAGGGCTCAGGTGTGTCCCAGCCCAGGCTTCCCGGTAGGTGCGCTCTGAGCCCACTGCCCACACAGCTGCAGGGACCCCTTCCACCTGCAGTCCCACCTCACAGAAGCTGCCCTCAGGGTCTCGGGGAGGGCGTGCCCACACCCACCACTCCCGGGACCCTGCCCTCGCCCCACTCTCATTTCTGGGGGCTGGGAAAGTGGCAGTCAGAAGCGTGCTGTGTGTCAGCTGCCTGTGGAGGTGAAGCCTCCCACGGCTTTCACACTTGATGAGATGAGCCTACAGACCGGCTAGAATCAGAATCAAATTTCGTCTGAGGCCCAGATGGAGGCGAAAGCTCTAAGGCCTCAGGCTCCAAAGGAAGCCAAGGACTTCCGGCTGGCTGCTCTGCGTCTTCTCAGGACAGGGGCTGGACTGCTCCCTCTAGCCACAGTTGGTCCCCAGAGTGCCAGGGCCCAGGTGCCAGGATGCCTGGTTCTGCCCGACTCACAGGGGGGCTGTGGGTGAGTCCCATCCTCTCCGAGCCTCGGTCCGCCCACCCGGGGCCAGCCAGTGCCCTGCCTCCCCTCCTTTTCTCTGATAAGCCCTGTCTGGCACCCTCCGTCTCCCCCAAGTTCGACCCCCCGACACAGATAAGTCACCAGGCCCCACCTCCTTCCACCAGCCCACGGTGCGTGTGTGAGAGAGAGAGAGACTGAGGACGTGTGTGCGACTAAAATGAGGACAGGGCCTCAGAGCCTCAGCCGGGGACCCCAGCCGCACGTGGGACCAGTTCAGTGACAGGGGTGAAGTCTGACCACCCCGGTTCTTGCTGAACACGAGCTCAGTGCCTGGGCTCAGCCCTGTTAGCAGGGAGGCTGCGGCTGGAGGGGAAGGGGCCTTCCCCGGGCCGCAAGGTTCACCCGCCCTCTCCCTCCAGCTGGCCTTCCTGCCGAGCCTGACCTGGGGAACTGCCCTGTGTCGTCACCCCCCTTGCCTAGGATCTACCCTTCCCATTGCCAGGCTCATCCAGGATCCAGGCCCCACCCTTTCTCTCCTCGCCAGACACCTGCCTGCGTGAAGAGTGAGCAGTGAGGCCCTACTCACCCCTGGGCGCCTCCTCCAGGAAGCCTTCGTTCCTGCTCCGAGCCAACCAGCTTTTCCTGAGCTCCTGCTCTGCGCAAGGCCCTGCACTGTGTCCCCAGGGGCCATCAGAGCTGGCACAAACTTGACCTCTGCCCCTAGTCAGGGGGTCCCAGACTTGTGACAAAAGAGGGCGCTGGTGGACGAGGGGAGAGCAGTTGGGATGGGGCTGGCAGGGGAGGACCAGTTAGGTCTGGATAAACCTTTACCAGGTAGAACTGTGTAAGATGGCACCTGGGTATAGGGTGGCAGGTGGCATGACTCACTGATGCGGGAAGCCTGGGACAGGCTGCGTGTATGGGGCCTGAGGGACAGGTGGAGGGTGGCTTCCAGGCGGTGACTGAATGTGTGGGTCTGGAATTAGGGGTTGGACGAGGTGGCCTGGGACACAGGTTGGTGAAATTAGGAGACACCCAGGGACCCTAGAGATGGTGGCTGCAGAAAAGAAGTGGTGGGCGGGTGACCCCTGAGTGGACAGAGTAGCCGGGAGCTGGGGAGAAGGAGTGTGAGTGTCAAGAGAAGTGACCTCTCAGGGTGGCTGTGTGGTTATATGAGGCTGGGGCCAGCATGGGGTTTAGTCTGTGCCCCACAAATGTCAGCCATTGTTACCGTCGTTGCCGCACTCCGCCTGTCTGCCCTTGCCTTCCAGGTCTCCAGCCCCTCTGGCCCCCATCCGGGAACTCTCTCAACAGCTCCCTTACCGAGTGCTGTCTTATGTGTGCCAGGCCCCAGCCATCCCTCCTGTCCCATCCTTCCGCTTACACCCCCGTCTTCTGAGGCCAGCCAGGGGACGTATGATGGCGTTGTACCCATTCAATGGACGGGGAACCTGGGCTCCCTGCCCAGAGGTGCAGAGGGGCAGGGAGATGGGGAGGTGCCAGCTGTGGGAGTGCAGGGAGAGGAGTTCCTAGCTACCTTTCTGTGCCTCAGTTTCTTCACCAGTAAAATGGGAATTACTTTAGCACCAACCCTCTAGGTGGCTGGGAGGTGGGACTGGGGACAATGCAAGACCCAGAGGGAGCTGGAACTAAAGGTTAACTATTGCTGTGGTCACTAGGCCTCGAGCACAGGTAACTCTGCTTTCCTGGGCTTAGGGGGACCCTTCAAATGGGCTGGCTGTGAATCTGCTTTAAGGAGGGACGATTCTACCTGGAATGGATGCTGAGTCTACACATCTGAGCTATATCCTGAGCCTCAGGCCTGCTCTTCTCCTGACTTAGGGCCCTGCACTTGGGAGTGAGTCCACAGGCCTTGAACCTTGGCCCAGACTACTGCTCACTGATGGCGTGGCCTGGGCCGTGTCTCTTTCCTTTCCAGGGCCTCACTTCTTCGTCTGTAAAGTGGGGACAGCTGCCTCTCAGGGCTGTGGGGAGACACTGGGGGTGCTGACTGGAAAGCAGAGGGAGTGACCCAAAGTGTACTGACCGCCTGGGGGAGCAGTGGGCGCTGGGGAGACCGCAGGGGCCGCCGGAAGCCCACCGAAGGGGTGGGGGCGGGGTTTCGGGCCCCATCCAGCGCCCCCACCCTTCCAGCCCTGTGCTGGGAGACTGGTGGTCCTGGGGAATCAAGCCAGTGAAGAGAGCAGATGTGGGCTCTGTCTCAGTGGAGCTCGCAGCAGCCAGATGACCTGGAAGGTTCTTCCCAGCCCAAGTTTGAACCATCTGTGGTCAGCAGAATAACAGCCCCCTGAAATGTCCATGTCTTAATCCCCTGTGACCCTACGTGGTAAAAAAGACTTTGCATCTCCCTCGCTCGAGATGGGGGATTACCCTGGATTATCTGGGGGCCCCAATGTGGTCATAAGGATCCTGAGAGGTGGAAGAGGGAGGTCAGAGAAAGAGGTGTGGTGATGGAAGCGGGGTCAGAGATGCAGGGCTGTGGGCTTTGAAGATGGACGAAGCGGCCACCAGTGAAGGAATGTGGGTGGCCTGTAGAAGTAGAAAAGGCAAAGCAATGGATTCGTTCCTAGAGCTTCCAGAAAGAACGCAGCCTGTGCTGACACCTTGGCTTTAGCCCAGTGAGCCCCAAGTCAAATTTCTGACCTACAGGAGATAATACCTTTGTGTTATCTGAAGGCACTAAGCTTGTGGTAACTTGTTAACAGCAGCAGTAGGAAACGAACACAGCATCTATCCCAAGCATACTTGGGGGAGAAGAGCCGATTTAAGACCTGGAGCTGACAAGTCTGACTCGCGGTGTCTCATCAATCTTGCTGTAAGCAGGGTCCCAGGCGGCCTGTGGTAAACTTAGCTGGGGACTCAGATGCTTCACGCAAGTCAGTTGGCCAGGTAATTGAAATTTATCCCTCCAACCCTCAAATCCAAACATTTAAATTGATGTTCATGGGAATCTAAAATCAGTTACATATTTGAGGCCTCTTTAAACATAACTGTACCTGTTCTTGGCCTGTGCTCAGTGACTGGGGGTAGCTGGAAACAGCAATTACTGGGTGCAACTGAGACCCCAAGAGTGGGGCAGAGCCACCTGGCCATGAATGGCCCCAGGCCACAGTGCTGCAGAGCCCTGTCCCTTCAGGGGAGCCTCTGAGAGCCCCAGGCCAGCAGCCAGCGCCGTAATGAGGGAGGGACGCTGCCGGAGCTCAGTCAGCGCTTGGGTTAGTGTTTCAAAACCTGGAACCCCGTAGCTAAAATGCTAGCCCTTGGGGAAACAAAAGCGGGCAGGTTCCCGGAGAGGAACTGAGAGGCTCAAGTGTGGGTAAAGTGTCCCACACGTTTTGTACGAAGCTCTGATTTTTGCTTACATCCTGGTTCTTGGCTGTGTTAAGAGGTGAGACTGCTAATTAAACGACTTGCAGACATCTAAGGGACTTGTAACCTCTGCAGTCTGGGCGCAAAATATTTCTGAAATAGTTCTGGGTCAAATGGAAAGCACATAAAACCTAAATTCTCCATCTCCATTTGGGGAAGAGATACTGGGGCGAGCAGCCTGCAGTGAGGAGGTAGGTCACTTACCCTCTCTGAGACACGGAAGGGGCTTTCACCCTGGGCCTGCAGGACAAGTCTGTCGCTGAGGTGTGGTCACCACCGAGAGTGGCGAGGATGGGTGGGTGCTCACGGAGCCTCTCCGGGCTGGCAAGAGCTGTCCTGCGCCCACTCGCTTGCGGAGGGGGAAGGGAGTCCTTTCTCTCAGTCCTGTCTGACCCACCCTAAAAACCAGCTCCAGCCACACAGGAGATAACCGGCACCTCAGGGCCGGAAGACACCTGCCAGGCCATCTCAGCCACCAGGTGACTGCAGCACACGTGCCCTGCTCCGATGGAGCCGTGTACCATGACTACAACGGGTTCTGCTCACAGCAGACCATTGTGGGGCACTCGAGCCCCCAGGCTTCTCTCACAACAGTCCCTTGTCTCTGACCTCCCATGCTGGCCAGTGAAGCAGTCAGGGGAACCCAGTGTCTGACCCTGCTGTTGGACTCCTCAGCGTCTCGGCTTCCTCGTCTGTTCCTGGGCCACAAAACAAGCTCCTTCCCCTCTGTCTCTTCTACCCCCATGCCCCCACCCACCCCATCCCCGCCCCAGGACCTAAAACAGGGCTCAAGCGGCCCACCAGCCCCAGGATCCACTGGATGAACTGCCTGTGCTCCCTTCCACAGGCTGGCGATGCTGACCCAACTCCGTCTAGGCTGCTCTCTGCACACGGCGGCCGGGCTCTGAACGTGATGTCCCAGGTGTGCTCTGACCAGCAGGGCAGAATGGGCATGGTCACCTCCCTCATCTCCATTCCTTGCCTCTATTAACCGAGCCTGGGAGCAGCCAGGCCTCGTGGGGTCTACTAGTTGGGCTTGAAGTCCAGTAGGATCCTAAGTGTGTACCGCGTGGGCTGCTCTCAGAGGGGACGGGTGCTAAGAGTTATGAGCTCTTGAGGGAGGAGCTCACCTATGCTCTAGAGAGTGCCTCTCCCGGAAGCTTCTGAGGACAGTGACCTAGTGCCAGGCGTGTGGTCTTGGCCGTCGGCCCTTGTCCCCCTGTTGTAAGTGTTGTCAGGAGACCAGAGGAGGGAGAGGTCTCTTCTGTCTGTGGGGCAGGACAGGTTCTAAGGGGGTGGGGGTGGGGACAGAGAGGTGGGAACGCAGGGGTAGCCAATCAACACCCATCTCCCTGGCCCTTCCTGTGTCTGGCACCGAGTCCCCCGATCTGCTCCCCCATCTCTGCCTCCCAAGCTCGGGGTGAGGGGACCTGTGTCCTCAGTGCTCCCTCCTCACCTCCCAGACCCTGCACCAGGGTCTGGCTCTGAGCCACTCTCCCTGCCAACTCTAATTAGAAAGAGCAGGTACCCACCCACCTGCTTGATGCCAACTCAGCTCAGCCCTCGTCTGCCACCATCCTCTTGCCGGGAAGGGTGCCTGGCACCTGGGGGCCCAGTTCCTGGTCCTGCCCCGCTCTGGAGCTCTGGCCTCAGGCAGCAGTGCCCACCTCTCCTGTAAGTGAGGCCTAGGAGCCTGGGCCCTCTTGGGCCTCAGAGCACCAGAAGCTCGTAGGTTCCCATCACCCGCTGCCAGCCACCTCTTCGGAAAGTCCTTAGTACTGACTCAGCCTTTTGTGCAGGGCAGTGGACACACCTGATTGCTGGAGCCTCTAAGCCCACTCCTTCGTGGTTTCCAGGCCAAGCCAGACGGCCCAAGTCAATGAGACAGCCTCGTACAGAGAACTTGCAGAGAGCGGGCTTCTAGCCTGAGCTTGTCCCTGTGTAACCAGAGTGAGTCCTCTGGCCTCTCTGGCCTGTAGCGCTCTCGCCTGAGAACAGGGCTATATCTGTCCTGCCCAGCACGGACCAGGGGTTCACAGAGCTGTCGGCCAGCCCACGGCTTCCTGACTGGGGGAGACCTCAAGCCTACTCCTTGGCACTCAAGGCCACATCCCTCCCTCAGCCCCACTCAGACTCCTCCCTAGATGCCTGGGCTCCCTTGAGGTCCCTACGAGGACCACAAAACTGAGTGACCTCTCTGGGACCTTTAGGCTCTGACCTCCACGGTCCTGTGACGCTGACACTTAAGATGGCCCACGTGGCCATGACCTCTGGGTTAAGCTCAGCTGTGCAGGGTGACTTACGTGTGACCTTGGGCAAGCCAGGGCACCCCAGTGAGTCTCAGTTTCCTCCTCCGAGATGTGAGAAGTGCACCACCTGACCTCACAGCTCCCGAGGCTGGTGTGACCTAACAGGAGTGCCACAAAGAAGGTCGTGACAATCCCAGGTGACCCGATAGCTGTGCTCCAGAGGCCTGACAGCTAGTGCCACCCAGGGGCCAGCGACCCCAGAACTGGCACTGACTGAGGGCCAGAGGAACGAATGAATGTGGAGACAGATGGCTCTTCTGCAGACCGAGCTCGGATGCAGAGCAGTTCTTTTCTCCGTTTTCCTCACCCTGCCCGGGATCAGCTACACCAGCAGGCCTCCAGCCGCCCAGAGCGGCCCCAGGTGTTTCCGGGCAAGCTTCCCTAGAGTCTGCATCCAGCTCAGGGCAGGGCTCAGAGCGCAGCTGACATCACATGGACCCCCGAGGGGGGGCGGGGACCCGAGGGGGGCGGGCTGGGGAAAAGCGGGCTTGGGCTGGGGTCATTCACGGACTGGGGAGCCTTGGGGCCAGAAGGGGCTGCCAGGTGACCCTGCCCGGTCCTCCCCTCTCTGGGTAGCAGATTTCCCAACTATAAAGCAAGCAGGGTGGACTGGACACCCCTGAGACCCTGCTGCCCTGCATCTAGATGTAGGTTTTTTCCCCCTGCACGTGGCTCCTCTCTGGCGAGGAGACAGATAAGGACGTGCTGTCTGAACCCCTGTTCTACACTAACACCCACTTTGCTTCTGCGTCTCAGCGCTGCTTTGCTGACCCTGCAACCCTAACTGCACATGTGGGCATTACTGCGAGTAGAGGGGGTTTACAGAGCACATGTCCTTACACGCAGAAGCCACTAGACACTGCCTCTGGGTTCTTTGCTACAAACACACAGAGAAATACGTGTACTCGATGAAGGGTAAAAACCTTAAAAAGGAAAAAGTGAGTTCACATCTGGAGCAGAGCCCCTCACACTCACCCACGGCACGCAGGATCACACACACGCGGGCACACCACACGGATAAACAGCCCCCACACACGCTCACCCCACACGCCAGCACAGCTCTCACAGCCTGACATACAAGTACGCATACAGACACCCCACACGCCAGCACATACCACACACACACACACACACACACACACACACACACACACACGAACAAAGGTGCAAGTACAACAAAGGAAGTGGAAGAAAAGTGTTACCCATGAGTAGCCGCCGTTTCCCCCGCTTGTCCACATCAGCTACTGACGTGGCATTGCACTGAGAGCGCTCAATTGCAGCCTCATCCTTTTCTAAAACACAAGTAAGGGACAAACACGGAGCCGGTGGTTAATGAGAGCCCACTTCCCGCGGCCCAAGACAGTCAGCCTCTTGGCGTGGCGCACACAAAGCCAACATAGCACGCCGGGCCAGCGCGGCGTCCTCGCCAAGGGGCTAATCCCAGGAACCTCCAGATGGCGTGTTCAGGGCAGAGCAAAGAGGCGGCAGAGCGGGGGAGGGGGGCAGAAGAGGGATATGACCACAAGAGGACACGGGGTGGGGACACAGGGCCCATCTGCAAACAAACACAGGAGGAGGCTGAGGTCAGAACGGACAGGACCCGCGTGCGGAGGGCCGGAGAGGTGGACAGCATCCCCGCGGAGCTCGCGAAGACCCAGGCAGCTACAGACACCCCGGCTCAGGCTGAAGAGGCAGGCGCAGGACAAGGCCCAGGACAAGGGGGGGACAGGACCCACGAGGTCCGGTGATGGATGCGCCTGGACAGCAGATGCCCCGTCTCAAGGGCGTGAAAATGTGTCCAACACTCATGCAGAATTAAGAACAAAACATACGGAGGGACAGACACGCATACACTCAACAGTGGATCCAACCGAATAGACACAGAGAAGCCAGGGGGTCGATTTGGGCAGTGCTGGTTGCCTGCTTGTCTATGGAGGGCTGGAGCGAGACACTCAAGTGCTCGACGAGAGGCTGCAAAGAGGGGCGGCCGTTTTAGGAGCATGCACAGAGAGACAGCCGGCCGGGCGGCCGGGAGCTGCCGGCATGTCCCCCGTAGAGGAGCACGTGAGGTTAGCTGGCTCGCGTTTCTTTGCTCAGTGGGAGATGTGTGGGGACATTCGCTCCCGGGGGAGCCCGGGGAGCAGTGAGCAAAGGCAGATGAAAGGTTCTCTGGGCCAGCGGGGAGTAACGGCCCAGGGCCCAGGAGCTGGGTCTGGGAAAGGATTTCTAAGGAGAGGGGAGGGGAAGGGGCAGGTGAGGGAAGCTACGTTAGACAGCAGATCCAAGCAGGGACCTTCACGTGCAGCAGACACTAAAGGATAAAAAAGTAAGAGAGGATGAACCAGGTGCACAAAGACAAGAAGTGTTAGACGAGGCTGGGCGTGTGTCTGGCCGGCCGCTGTTTGCGCTGGTCCAGGGGCTGGAGGAGGCAGCTCCACTGCAGACGCAAACGCTGTGGGAGACCCCAGCAGACGAGACAGGAAGGGGGCCGGCGGGCCGGGAGAGCCCCCGGGGTCAGTGGAGACAGGGAGAGAGGTGGGAGAGGGAGTTCTAGATGGGATCAGGCTGCAATAGAGACACTGGTCTGAGACCGGGTTCTGCTTTGATTATTATTATTATTATTATTTTTTGGTTCTTTGGTTTGGCTTGGCTTTTGGCTCTGAAAATCATTAACGAACGTCAGTTATCAGACAAGACAGGCAATCAGGGACCATCACCAGAAAAGCAGGAGGAATGAGATAAAATGAAACCCAAATGGCTGTCTGAGAGGAGAGACCACACAGAGGAAGGGAGAACCACGCAGGCAGCACCTGGGACGACAGCCCGGGACTGGGACGCGACCGCTGCTGCCCGGCCCGGCCCCTCCGCCCGACTCCCCCGGGGCACAAGGGAGCAGAGCCACAGGGGACAGAAGGTGACAGCAGACTCCGGGCTTCATGGCTTTGCTTGCTTGCCAACCCTTTTCTGTTACTTGAAAGTCCCTCAAGAAATATCTTCTGAGTCGATAATAAAAAAACGGGGCATTTTTACAAAAAATGAATATGATAACTGACTTGCTGGGGGGGGCGGTGCTGAACTTTGCCAGTGTTGAAGAGAAAGAGGAGGGTGAACTCTGGGCACCAACTTTGAAATTCCTCTTTTTCTCAGTTAAAAAATAGGCTGTTAGTTTTGAGTGGGGAAAGAACTTACTAGTGATTATAACTTGAGATAATCACAAATACTCAAGCTTCCCCTTGGAACTAAGGACCAGGAGGACGGAGGTGACAGAGACTGAAACTGACACTCTTGCAACAGGTGAGGTGACACCCGAGGGGTGTCAGGAGGGGGCACCCGAGAAGAAGGGGCTCTAGGTGGGAGAGGAGGTCCGGCGAGAGGCCCCGTAGCTTGGGAGTGGAGAGCATTAGGTTAAAGACACCCAGACCTGACCCGGGATTCACACCAGCCCTCTCCCCTGGTGTTCTAGACAACCAAGACTGAAAGCAGTTTTCTGAGAAAACCTCTTGGTTTTCCAGATGCTGTGGGCAGCTCACACCACCAAGGAGGTGGTGATGCAGGCTGGCCAAGTCTCCGGTGTGTCTCCACGTTAGGGGAGGAAACCCCTGTGCTTCAGGAACAGAAGCTGCCCTCCAAAGGCGCACACACCACCCTCCTCCCCACAGATCACCTGCCTGGAACCACCTGCACGCGGAGGATGAGGCCCCTCAGAAAACCCGCAGTGACACAAAGCAGAGGCGCTTGGTCTGGGTGGATGGGCGACCCTGGGAAGTGTTCACAGAAAGCTCCCCTCGGGGTCGCCCGCCAGCCCCATCAGTATCGTGGGGCGCTTCCTGGAAAGCAGGATGCAGTGGGGTGTGGCCACTTTCGGGCCCCACGGGCGCCCCGGGGGGCAGGGCGGTGCAGCGAGCTTGTGCTCGGCAAAAGCGCTTACTCACCGATGCACGTCCGACCGTCTGAGTGCAGGGCGTACTTCTGGTGGCAGCCGCACGTGGGGCCTGTGTCCGTGTCCTCACAGCTGTGCTGGCAGCCTCCGTTTCCATAGTTACAGGTTACTAGTTAGGCCCAAAGTGTACATACGTGTATGTAAACAGAATGACAACAAAAACGATTAGTTTATCGCCGTCGGTTGTTTCTTTAAGGGATGGGGGAGGAAAGTGGGGACATGAGACAGTCAGCGCAGAGGCACACATTTCCCTGGACATCAGCCCCTCTGGGGTCTTGGGTGGAATCGCTCACTCCCTAGAGGCGAACTGGGGTGGGACAGAGAATGGACTTTGGGTCGTCTGGGCTTCGAACAGAGCTGGCACACAGCCGATGCACTCAGATGGTGTTAGTTGAAGAAAGGGATAAGCTAGACAATTTTATCCTTCCTAGGTTGCAAAAGACACTTTACAATAGCCTGTCCCGATGGGGCAAATGTCTGTGAATACCAGGCATACTCTTCAAGGCGGTGGGAGGGGGCAGGCCCATGTGAGGGGTGGCGCTCATTTCCTTAGCTCTCGTAGACCTTTCTTTCTTTTGCTTACGTCTTGGGGCACGTGGAAGGATGTCCCCATGGATGCCTATTCCCTCCAAGTCCCAGCAGCCACCTCAATCTCTATCCACTCTAAGCCCTAATCCTCCCAAGGGAATGTCCAAACAGACAGAACATATGCAAATTAACGTCATCTCGGACTCAGGTTTGAAAATGACCTTTTATTTAAACGTGTTACACAGTGCGCAGGGCCTATGGCCTGGAGGAGCTGCTGCCCTTCAGCCCAGGATCTTAAAATGTTTCACAGCATCAGCAACCCGGGTCGCTGAAAAGGGGGCTGAACAAGCAGGAGCCCGTCTGAAGCAGGGAAAAGGAGAAATTCAAGTTGATTGAAAAGAATACACAGGGGTGAGGGATATCGCAAAAGGAGATCCAAGGTCTCCATGGCAGGGCTTCTTGCTGCCCCTGCTTTACTCCGCTCTAAGATGACAGGGTGCCCGTCATCTGTGTGCAAATGGTACACCGGGGCCTTGAGGACAGGGTGTCTTCCTGGAGACCTTACCCATTTGTCCAGAATTCTATCTACACTCTGAATTTATCTGAAAACCCTAATGATGATCAGGTATGCAGAAGTGAGTCTCAGACCAACCACAGTCAGAGGGGCAGAAAACTCCGAACTGGCAGAGCCTGAATGATGTTTTAACAGGTGACCCGTGAGCAGGGCTGGGGCCAGAGGGAGGTCACGTGGTGGCAGCTCCCCGGTGAAGGATTCCAGGTGTTTCAGAGCTGAGTTCTGCAGCTGCGTTTCCCGGGTACTCCTCCTTCCACCCAGAGAACAGCACGGAGGCTCTGGGGTTTCCAGCCTGAGCGACGCTGGCCCTGCCGACCCGGCCACACGCAGTCTCCCTGCCAGGTGAGGAGGGCGCGAGGAGAATGGGTCCTACTCACTGTCCCAGACACTGTCCTCGGCGACCAGCGGCTGGCGGGCTGCCTCTTCCACAGGGAGCTCATGACCATCCGAAGGAGGGACCCAGCTTCCGGGGCGACATTTCAAGGACATGCAGAACTGCTTCAGGAAACAGCTGGGGTTTTGCCACCAAGCCCTCTGGCTCCTCTGTGTGGGAGTGTCTCTTCTCCCAGCCTTTGTGGGTGCCCGGCAGCCTGGAGTCAGGGTCTCTCATCACTCTGCACAGCAGGAGTCTCAGGGAAGCCAAGGTCCCAGGGGGCTGCCCCTGAGCACGGATCTCAGGTGAGGGGAGAGCCCCACCTTGGGCTGAACATCACGTGCCTTTCCGGACTGAGAGATGCCCCATTCAGGGTGGGCAGGGGTGGACCGGTGAGGGGACAGTTCTTTCCAGGCTCTGGGCTCCAGGAGATTGACGGCACCCTGCAAGTGGCTCTACGGAGGACACGGGCCTGTCTGAGGCAACCGGAGCGAGGGCCACTTCCTTGCTCCCTCTCTGCAGGCCCGTGTGCATCTCCCAGACCACACGGGCCGAGCTGTGAGCACGTAGAGAGCCTATGGCACGTACACGGAAGTAAACACTGGAGCCCTGAGCTCCGGAAAGACCCAGAGAAGGATGGAGAAAACCTCCTCTGGCCCTGGAGTGAGTCCTGGGCTCTGGAGGGAGGAAAATTTGGGCAGAGTCCCCTGTGGTCCCGCTCGTTCACAGCGGCTGCCTAGGCCAGGCCTCAGCCCCCGACCCAACTCCAGATCTAGAACTTCCTGGGCCTCGAGTGAGCTCAAGGGCTAGCGGGAAGTCTCAGAGCTAACTTTACGCTAATCCACACTAACCACACAGAAGAAAACCAAAGCTGATGGGGTGGACAGCCAGGGGTGCCGTCCCTCGGCAGGAGGGCTGCAGGGCAGTCACCCACTCCTGGGCTCCAGGATGGGTACTGGACTCTCCACACACCTTGGCAACACCCAGCCACTGAGCAGAGAGGGTGGGACTCTATCTGCTTTACCAGAAGTTCGGGGCGCGGGCGTAGCTCTTTCTGTCCAGGTGGGACGGGGGAGTCTTGGCCGTGCACAGAGCTCTCCTTATCCCTGACCTCTCAGACCAGGCTGGTCCCTCAGGAGATGCTCTCTGAGCAAACCGTCCCCTCGTAGCACTCGCCCCACACGGGATCATAGGGTTAGGTAGCCTGTGAGTCAGTCCCAGCCACTTCCTGGGGCCCACGGCTCTCTCTCGGGCACCTAGCTTAGGGCTTGGCCAGGGCGGGCGTCAGCCAGGCTTGCGGACTGAAGGAATGCGCTTTCCTCCTGGCCGAGCCTGTCGACAAGCCTGCCCACGCCACACATGCTGGTCCCTGGCCTGTGTCCTGAGGCAGCTCAGATTACCCCACGGGGAGGACTGAGAAGCTGGAGTTATTCCTTCTCTGTTCTGAAGGTTGCCAGGTGGCAGGAGGTTTCTCTGCAGCTAAAGGGATCCATCTGGTGTAGAGGACAGGAGGGCCTGGGTTAGAACCGGGCATTTCCCCGTCAACAGCGTCCCTGATTGGTCCTCCCCTTGGTGACAGCGTACCTGTTGATCACTGCGACCCCGCAGGAGTGACTAGAAGAGGAAGGCTGGTCCACGTCTGGGACCAACCTGGGCAGGAGGAAGTGGCTTCACCTTGGGGAACGGACGAATCAGGTGTGAGGGCTGGAGCACGAGCTCCCTTGGTGACAGGGACTATGTCTGAGGCATGTGGGTCCCCGAGATCTCGATGACTGAGGAGAGCGGAGGAGAACTGGAAGAGTCACGATGACTAAGGACGACGGGCTGGCAAAGGCCGCAGAATGAAGAATGGAAAGAAAGCCCATTTTCTTTAGGAGAGCTGGTCAGCGTCTGTGTCCTGGTTCAGTGGCCAGCCTGGGAGTTGGACTCATTCTTCTGCAGCAGAAGGTGGGCCTGGTATGAAGTGCTTGTCTCTGGCCAGAGACGGGCAGCAGTCACACCAGCCACCCTCCACTCTTTTCAGACACACAGCAAACATCACATCAACCTGGGCATCCTGGCTGCCCGGCGAGCAGAGGCCACATCCTGCCGCTCCCCACACACTGTCGGGGGGACGCACCACCTTCGAAGCTTTAGAGGACTCAGCGTGTTCAGCCACCATCTCACTTCGTTTGCTGGCTCCCATTCCTACTGGGGAGTGCCCAGTGACCACAGTAAGAGGCTGGATTACGCCTGCGTCCTGCAGGCTGACCTCCAAGCTGGTCCCGAAATGGCACCTTTGACCAGAGGCCTCATTCAATCCAGATTTCCCAGGGTATCATCGTCTACGGTGGGCCTTTCAGGGCTAGGCTATGAGCTCTGGTCTTTGATCCTGGAAATAAGCTCAGTGCAGCCTGCGCTGGGACCGCCCCCCCAGAACCGAGCTCCTCGCCTTCTTCTTCTTTTTTTTTTTTTTTAATAAATTTATTTATTTATTTTTTGGCTGCACTGAGTTTTCGCTGCTGAGTGTGGGCTTTTTCTAGTTGCGGTGAGCGTGGTCTGCTCTTAGTTGCAGTGCGTGGGCTTCTCATTGCGGTGGCCTCTCCTGTTGCAGAGCACGGGCTCTAGAGCACAGGCTCAGTAGTTGTGGCGCATGGGCTTAGTTGCTCTGTGGCATGTGGGATCTTCCCTGACCAGGGCTCGAACCCGTGTCCCCTGCATTGGCAGGCGGATTCTCAACCACTGCGCCACCAGGGAAGTCCCCTCCTTGCCTTCTTTATACCATTCTGTTACCAAGGGCTGCCCTGGCCCACTGCGAACCCACAGTCCCTCCGTTCCTGCTGGAGAGCTCGAGCACAGGGCCAATGGGTCTCTCGGGTTGGGGGCGGGGGGGAAGGAGGAGGTCACGATGAGCGCTGGCAGGGCTGTCACACAGGGCCCTGCATAAGATCCAGCCCAGGTCCGGGGCTGTGTCAGTGGTACTACGCCAGGGAAACCCCGAGCCTGGGGCTTATGGCCCCTGTCCCTCATGCCTCCCAGGCCCCTACGGGGGGGGGGCCCTGCCCTTGTCTCCCCCCCAGAGGACTGAGTGCCCTTCTCAGGCAACGTCCAGCAGACTGGACAGACCCCCCACAAAGCAATGGCAGGCGACGCGTGGGAATGTCTGACCCCTTTGCCTCCATCTACCTACGTGTGCAGTCCTTCTGGTTGTGGGCAAGGTCAAAGCCGGGCCTGCAGTCACAAGCCACCCCACCTTTGGGCGTCTCCCGGCAGATGTGGGCACAGCCATGGTCCTTGTTCATGCAGTTCATACCCTCTGCGAAGAGACAGACAAGAGAGGGGTTGGGGACCAGGGAGACAGAAAATCTCAGGCTTAGAAGATAACCGATGAAATGTCACAAGCAAACGTAGTGTTCTTGGGCTGCCGTTGGCACGTGCATGACATGCACACGGGGGGTGCACCTAGTCATCCAGACGGCGATCCCCTAGGGGGAAACTGAGGACACGGGGCCCAGGTCTAGAGCCAGGCCTTGCTCGGAGACCGTAAATGAGCTTGCAGGACCCACGGAGGAAACGCTCCTGACCCGGGTCAGATTACAGGGCATGGGCTGCAGGAGGCTTCCCAGGTCAGGGGTTTAGATGGTTTCCCCACGAAAGCAGATGTGGGTGGCATTTAAAACGATGGCGGTGCGTGGCACTTTTCAGTTTGTACGGAGATGCCACAAGCCCCCGTGGGGCAGGTGGAGACTTGCATTTCAGGCTGGGCACACAGAGGAGTGCTGACAGGTCAGGGTGCTGACACACCCCAGCTGGCCTCCAGCTGCAGTGCTGCCCGGGACCCACGGAAGCCCCAGCCTCAGTGCAGAGCCCTGCAGGCCCGGAGCCCCGAGCAGGCGTCCCTCCGCCCTCCGTGCTTATTCCGGGTCCAGGCCACACACGTCACTGTGTTCCTAATCGCAGCCTGAGATTCCTGCTGGTTGGCAGATGTTCCTCTTTAAAGCAAATATGTTTGCAAACCTCAGGCACCTTTTCCTCCGAGGCTTCAACTTAAAAGGGCAGTTAGCAACGGACTCCCCTGCTGGCCGGGAAACTTCAGAAATGGGAGACTGTGGCAGCGGCTCAGGGCTGGGCCACGCCACTGCCTGCTCTGGCACCCCCATGCTCTAGCTGCAGTGGGCGTTTTTTATCTGGAGTCTTGTCCACGTTGGCCCTGCCCGGCAGGCCCTTTGCAGCTCGTCCTCTGGCCGACTCGGAAGCCCTGTCCCTCCCAAGGCCAGCCAGGTTCCCTGTCTTCTCCCCTCCCAGAGGCCTCGCTGAGTGCAGAGCTGGGCTGCCCACGGGCTTTGAGGGCAGGAACTATGGACCATCCACCTCCGGAGGCCTGGCCTCTACACACCACCCAGTCAGCGCCTGCCAAGCATCTTGCCAAAACGCACTCTGAGGGCCCTGGTGTGACCAGGGAGAAGAAGGGTTCCCTGGGGTGGGCCGTTTGGCCCCTCTCCTGAGTCACCCACAGTTTTGGGGACATCCCCTCCACCCCAGAAGACTTGATTCCCCCCTCCCTGTCTGCCTGGAGCGGCTTGGGACCCCCTTCAGTTGACCCCGGTTGATGTTTATCTTCCTGGTGATTTGTGAGGAGTGTCCAGAATTTATGAGGTCAGGGGTCAAGTGAGAGGTTAGAGGTCACAAGTCCATCAAGAGGCTAAGTGCAGATGAAAGGAAGGGCTGCTGTCCGCCCACACCGCCCCGAGACCTCCTTCCCCAGGTGACGCACGGGCCTCCTGTTCGAGGGCAGGACTAACTAACTCATCTCGACCTCGGCCACTTGAAGCATGGGCGGGGGCAACGGAGAACTGACAGATGTTTGAAAACACAAACAACCCGGCAGCTACCACAAAGACTGAAAAAAAAAAAAAAAAAAAGACTGAAAAAAGTCTGAAGTGGAAGAAAACAAAAACAAGTCAAAATGAATGAAGCACGCGTTTTGCTCAGCGCACCGACCTCCGGTTTCACCTGATTTCATTATTCTCATTATTCCTTCACCTTGATTTTCTCACTTACGCAAGTCAAATTGTCCAGCTGGAGCCCAAAGAGCTTGTGTTTCTGTGTCATGGCTATAAATATTTACTAGAGATTAAATGGGGAAATTTATCTCTATTAGTTTATTTAAAAACAGAAATTTAAACTTTATTACACATCAATGTGAGTACATCTTTGGTTAAAAACGGTATTTTCTAAAACAAGGAGAGTTGGCTGAGAGGAGGGGCCCTTGCAGAGGAGAAGCGGGGGGTGGGTATGATTCTCGACCATACTGTCTGGAGCCCTGGCCCCTGGTTCGCCAGGCATTTGTCACCCTTGCCTGTACGGGCGGGGAGTCTCTGTCGGCTGGGCCTGCCGCAGACTGGGCGCTCTAGGGGCCAGTCAGCTACTGCTGCGGCTCCGAAAGGTGTGTGCGCTGTAAGGCCCGTGCCACTACGGCCCTCCCTCCCCCGGGAAGCCTTCCTTGGCCCTCAGGCCCGTCAAGGGCCTTTTGGACACCCAAGCTCTCCTCGCTGCGGGGTAGCTGTGTGGCTCCCCTCTGCTCTCCAGGTGACTCAGGCTGAGCTCTGGGCCTCCCCAGTGAGCTCACCGTCCAGGGCAGGTCTTGCCCAGGAGGGGATGCTCCGGGTCCCCACAGCAAAGGGAGGGGAAACGGAACAGCCTCGGGTCTGGGTCTCCCAGCTGGGAGCGGCAGCCACCACCAGCCAGGCTCACGTCCGGCTGGACCGTTTCTGCTCGGCCCGAGCGCTTCTGGACGCTCCTGACACAGTGGTCGTGAGAGCATTGCCATCACATTTAAAAATGACCCTAGCAACCACCCCAAAGAAGGTCACAACGGCCTAGCTAGGGGCCGGGGGTACGGCTTCCTCTGTGCGGGTGACTCAGCCCCTTGCCCAGCCGTGGACGCGGGAACTGCGTGACCTTCCCCTCCACTCTGGGGCGGCACTGGCTTCCGTGGGCCACGAGAAGCTCGGCTTCATGGCCGGCAGGACCACAGATGGTCAGGGCTGGACGGCTCCTTGCCATCCATCTTCCAAATGGGGAAAACGGGGCCTCGAGGCAGGGGTGACTGTCCCAGATCATACGGCAGGCCTGGAACCCAGGCCGCTGGGCTCCCAGCCGTGGCTCTCCTGGTCTGGGGGTCACTGAGCGACCCTTGTGGGACTCAGATGACGGACAGGCAGCATGCATTTGCTGGGGGTGAACAGAACGAGGAACCCGGCACAGAGCTGGGCTAACAAATGGTACCTGTTACTATCTGTTGCCCTCAGAATGAAGAGCCTATGGAAATTCAAGGCAAATTCAGACTGTGAAGCTCTGCGGGCAGCCCCTCAACGAAGCACAGAACCCCTCGCTCCTCTCTGACCTTCACCCGGCTGCCGCCGAGCACGAGGGCGGAGCCTCAGCTCACCTGCAGAACCATCACGAAGCCTCGTCTCTCCTGCTGGTGTCACCTCTCTAGCCTTTCCAAACAGCGTGGCGTTCCTCGAGCGGCCGTGCTTTATGGCAGCTGGGGTCCCGACCTCTCACCTGCTTGTCCTCTGAGTCCCCGCTCTCCCTCTGCAGCCACCACCGGCCTTCCCACTGGGCTGGACGTATAGCAGAGCGGCCTCGGGCAGGCCTGGCCCACGCCCTCTGCAGCTGCTCCGTGAAAGGTGACGGGCTCTTATGAGCAAGGTCACTCTTAAGCAAGGGGAGCGCTAAAAGGCTGGCCTATGGGACCCACGCCTCAGGGCAGCACTGAGCTGAGTGGCTCCCCTCGGCGGCTAACTGATGCCTTCCTTCACTCTCTGGGCGCGGCTCAAGCTCTGTCCTGCAGACCGCGGGTCCTGGCTTTGTCTCTTCCTTCCAGCTGGCGCAACGCTGAGAGCCGGCTCTGCGCTTCTGTGCCTGTCTACCTGCGGCCGCCCTGCCCACCGGCCAGCAAGCTCCGAGAGGCCGTGTCTTGTCCCTGCTGTGTCCCGCGCCCAGAACCCTGGCTGCACATGGCAGATGCTCAGGAGATCTTACTGGGGAGCGGATGCAAAGGCGCCAGAGGGAGAGTCCAGCCCCCAGGC
This sequence comes from Phocoena phocoena, assembly GCF_963924675.1. NCBI lineage: Eukaryota > Metazoa > Chordata > Mammalia > Artiodactyla > Phocoenidae > Phocoena > Phocoena phocoena. Next base: position 6,005,019 of record NC_089229.1, on the reverse strand, counting down.
CGGCAGGCCAGCCTGGCCGGTGCTCACTCCGTCAAAATGCTCTGAGGAGGGCTGAGCCTCGTGCAGGAGGGGCCGGGGCCAGGGCTCGCCTGCTCGTACCTGAGCCTCTGGTCAGATACCTTCTTCCCTTTTCTTAGCTGACAAATGAGTTGTCAGAACGTGTACCTCTGAGGGTTGCCGTGAGGCTCAAATGAGAAGACCGTGCGATGTGTGTGGCACAGAGCGGGTTCCTAAGGAAGCAGGGCTGCTCCTGGAGCTTCTCTACACTGCTGCTGCTTCATTCTGCCTTGCGTAAGATCCGTGTAGCTGCTAAGTTGCGCTCTCCTGCCAACCGTGGGTAGTTTGAGGGGAGACCTGACCTTTATTCTTTTCTGTATCCCAAGTACCCAGCACGGGGCCTGCCCCGAGTTAGGGGTCAGCAAACAGTAACCGAAAGAAAGCAAAGAAGAATGGGGGCGAGAAAGAGAGAGAAGGGAGGAAGAAGAGAGAAAGAGGAAGGGAGGGAGAGGAGAGAGAAATGAAGCCTTTCTTACCTCAGAGCAGATTAAACCCATTGCCTATTATTTAGGGGACAAGGCGAGAGGCATAGAGAATTTGGAAAGCACTATTGTGGCATTCTCTGCTGTGTGTTCTATGAAACACAGCATCCCAGGTCGCCTGAGGTAGGGAATTCACAACGCACGTTAAAGGCTCTGAGAAGTCCTGCAGGCACTCGTGGATAGCCCCCTCCCCCTCACTTAGCACAGTATCCTGGGGAGCTCTGCCCCAGCCCCTCTGGGAGGCTCTGGGTTACAGGCTTAGAGACCCCAGGGTGGCCCACTTCAGCCCCTCACCTTACAGATGAAGCCACGGTGGCAGGGGCACCGTGGAGGCGTAGGGCGGGGCAGGGAACACGTGGAGCCTGGCGTGGCTTCCTCTGTGCCTCAGAGCCTCAGGGGTAGAGCGGACGGCTCTCCCTTCTTGTCCGCCCAGGAAGGCGGTCCTGAGCACTGCAAGCTAACAGGGGTAGTACTGGGAGGGCTACTGCTGAGGGCCATGGGGCCAAGTGGAAGTTCGGATGTGAAAGGTGAACCCCGGGGTGGGGGGGCATGCAAGGTGCGCGTTGCCAAGCACTTCTGCTCCAGGAGAATGGTCCTGGGCTCCACACTGGAAGGGACTGCAGGTCCCCCACCCTGCTGCAGCCCCATCCCAGCTCCTCTGAGGCAGCCCGGCCCGTTCCCGCCAGCTCCGGCTGGCACACTGTCTCCACAGGCTTCTCCAGAACAAGGGCGGAGCCCAGAACTGGGCACAGAGCAGGCTTCTGCGAGCCTGCGGGACCGAAGGGCCCTGTCTCCCTCTGTCCTCCTGTGGCCCCCTGCTTTGTACCGTGTCTACTCTTGGGAGCTGGGCCACAAGACAGCTGCCCCGGGGCCAGGCGCAGCCACTCCCTCGGCCTCACTCCCCATCGTGATACCATGCAGTGCTGAGTCCAGCAGAAAGCCCCGTTCATCTCCCCTCCTCGAGGGGAAGTGAGATATAATTTCAGAGTTGCTCCCAGAAATCCTGGTCTTCAGGGGCCTGGTGCCAGTCAGGCCAGGCTGCCCGCCAGGTCGAATCTAATTTGATCCAATCCATCCAAATCCAATTACGTTCTGCAAACTCGGACCGAGTGTCTCCTTGGTGCCCAGGGTGGGGCGGGGAGCAACGAGGACACAGAAGCTTTGCTGACGCGTCGCCAGGTCCGCATTCAGACTCTGACGCTTGTTGCATGACCTTGGGTAACCCCTGCACCTCTCTGAGCCTTAGTTTTCACCTGTGAAAAGGGAATAGTTGTCGGACCTGCCTCCCAGGCACTCACTCGAGGTGCAGGCCCCTCCTCTGGGCCAGTGAGGCTGGCTAAGGGTGCAGGTAAGGGCCTGAGGGACTTTATCCTGGGCAGGGGGAGCCACTGGAAGGTTGTAAACTGGGCAGCGATGCACTTTGTGTTGCAAAGATCTCTGGATGCTGCATGGAGGCAACCCGCTGGGGCAAGAGCGTGGGCCAGAAGCAGGTGGGAGGCTACTGTTACCACCCTGAAAGGGACGAAGCAGCCTGGAGGGGTGGCAGCGTGTGTGGGGACAGGGACAAAGGCCGGATCTGGGACACACGTCAGAGCCCCTTTCTCTCAGTTTTCCAGAAGACATGATGTAGGGACTCGGGCTCTGACTGTACTTTCATTTAGTGTAACCCTCGCCGTAAGCCTGAGAAGTGGGTATGGCCGTGCCCATTTTGCAAACAAGCCCACGAGAGGCTGGATCAGGGCTGGGGAAAGACGTGCCGGGGCCACACCATGCACAAGAACTCCAGGCTGCACCTTCCTCTCCCAAGCGCCCCGAACTTCCTTCTGACGGGCCCCTCCCCAGGTTCTTGCACTCTCTAGGCCCGGTGACAGGCCCCCGCAGCCCTTTCCCACCAGGGCCTATTTTCCCAAAGGACAGAGGTAAACGATGGCGGACTCTGCCTGCCCTAAACCAGTGCGTACATCGCGTCTTCTGTAGAGCAAAGTTCACGGGTGCATCTAAAGCAGGGCAGTGGGGCTGGGGGCCGATCTGTTTGTACTTAGGGGCCAGCCTTTCTCGTAGCCCCCCCGGCCCAGAGTAACAAAGCTGGAATGTGTGCCTCTCAGGGGTCGTTGCTATGGCGACTTCATCAATAACATCATTTTCCGCATCCCTGTCCCGTAAACACGCAGGAAGGGAAGGCAAGCTGGGAACGGCAGAGCGGGGAGAAGAGAACAATCACCTTGTTACGTCCTCCCCCAACTCGGGAGGAAGGGATTTTCCTCCCCTTCCACCTCATCAGTAGAAAATTACGGAGCCCAGGAAAGAGGCTGGAGCCTTGGGGGTGGGGGGTGACAGGAAGAGGCTGCTGCCTTCCCCAGCCCAGACTCGGCAAGCTGGCCGAGCCAGGCAGGGAGAAACAAATACGGGCTCCCACATGCTTCTAATGGGGGCGCTGAAGGGAACGCTAGCAAGGTCCTGCCGTGGGGGGAAAGGCACAGGGGCGGCAGCAAGGATGGGACCGTGGGAGAGGTGACGAGGGCAACAGTTGTGCCCGTCCGCCCAGAGCCACCTGTGTGCCAGGCTGAGCCACACGCTTTACACATGTTATCTCACGAATTCTCCCCACCACCTCAGCAGGGCGCTTCTGTCCCGTACTGGCCCACTTAACGGATGGGAACACTGAAGCGCCGAGAGGTTAATAACTGAGGTGAGGGGGCTGGATCTAGGGGCAGCCCTGAAGCAAGACAGAATGGGGGCAGCTCTGGGCTGCAAAACAGGAAACTGAAACTCGCTGCAGACGGATGACGACCCACCGTAGCTACCACTATTGAGTGCCTTCTGTGCCCTAAGCACTTTACGTGAACAACCACCTTTAAGTCTCAGGACCATTTTTCGAAGTAGATGCTATTATCCCCACCGTGCAAGTGAGGAGAGTAGGACCCAAGAAAGGCTCGGTAACTTGCCCAAGGGACACGGACGAGACAGGCGTACCGTGTTTCACTTCAAAACCTGCGTTCCCCGTGGCCTCCTAGGAGGCAATGGAGCACTCACGGCCAGGGGAGGGGCAGGGAAACCCGAGCTGTCCCCTTCTCTTCCTTACCTTTCCCCAAACCAGCCCTGCCCTCCCTGGCTACGTCCACTTTTCCACATTCTGTCTCTCCAAGCCCATAGCAAATGCCAACTTCCCCAGGATGCCTGATTTTTCACGCGGCACAGAGGCAGACGTGAGAACACGGGCCCTTACCATATCGCTCTGCAAGGTAAGTAGTTCTGTCATCATTTTACAGAACCATTCAGAGAGACTGAGCAATTTGCCCTTGGTCACTTGGGTAGGATGTGGGAGAGCTGAAACTTGAACCCTGTTCTGTCTGACTTGAAGACCTGCCCTTCTCCAGCTACAGAAGGAACTTTATAGAGCATAAACCTGACTGTATCTTCCCATTGCTAAAAATCCGTCAATGCTCCCACCCCAGCCAGGGCCCAGGGTTAGGCTGAAAGTTCTCAGTATGGCACTCTAGGTCCTCCCCATGCTCTGCCTGCCATGGCTCTAGGCAACAGGGACACTTGGCTGTCGGCCAGCAATTTGAGATTCTGCTTGGGTGTCACCTCTCCTAGGAAGCCCTCCTTGTTTCCACCCTCCCCTCAAGTCCCTCGGATGGATTAGGGGCCTGGGCTTCCACAGCCCTCTGGACTCCCCTCTCTCATAACACCCACCACACGAACCGTAACTTCTGGGTTTGCTGGGCTCCCCCCACCAGACTGGGGGGGGGGTCCTTGAGAGGCAGGGCCCAAGCCTGAGTCATGCCTTTGCCCTCCCCCCACCCCCCGGCCACCGCACAGTGCCCATTTCAGGCCTGAGAGATGTTCGCTAAACCTGGTTACACTGGTGAGGGGCCTGGGCTCAGCCACTCTGGGCTTTGGACTCTGCATCAGAACAGCGGCCGGTACCCGGGCAACAGGACGTGTCTGTCTGCAGGCCCAGGCCCGGCTGCTGCCTGCAGTGCAGTGCTGGCCCCAAGCCTGTGCCGCCTACCCGGCCGCCCGCCGGTCCGGCTCCACCTCGATCCCCTAATTACACTCCAACAGCATCTGTGCCTGGATGGTGCTGGGAGAGCCTCTCATTACGGGGCCTGGGCTTAGCAGAACGCAGGGCTCTGTCTCCCACCCTGTGCCCTGAAATTACATCCTCCCGGGCAATTCCAGGCCCGGCCGGGGCGCCAGCAGCCGGCTGCCCCAGACTAGACCCCCAGCTGACCACGAGCCCAGCCCACCCCAGGCTGCATCCCTAGGGGTGGCCCCACCTGGGAAACAGGAGTAAGTCTGTGGGCTTCCACTTGCCCAGAGCTCCTCAATGCCAGACCCCATGCCAGGCTCTTTGCAAACTTCCCTAATGGACTATCTCCACGATCCTGAGTGCCAGGTACCGTCAGCAGGCCCCCCAGACAGGTGACGATGCTGAGGCTCCCCCACCTTGCGTGGTGGCTCAGGGACCCGACCCCTGGCCAAGTGCTCACTTCACACCCCAGCAGCCCTCTGCTCACTTGGCTGCCTCGCTGGCCCTTGAGGGGACTCTGCTCTGCTCTTCCTCCAGCGCCCCGTTGTTTCCATCAGCCCGATCCTTTCCTCGCTGCTCCCCACTGCCCACTCCCCGCACACGGACCCTTGGGCCGTCCCACCACCTCCACCCCTGCCTTCAGGCCGGATGCCCCCTGCCAGGGCCCCGGGGGGACTGGCCCTTGTCAGTGTGCACCCTGCCTCCCCCGCAGCACCTGCTGCCCAGCTGGTACAGCCTCAGCAGTCCAGCCCTCGTGTGATTTGACCCCCGACGCCCTCCACGTTTATCCGCTCACCTGCCTACGTGCTTTCCTTCCACAAATATTTAGGTAGGGTCTCCCGGACACCAGGCCCTTCCTTCTGCAGGACCAGCCCGCTTCTTGTCTGTGCCTTTCATCCTGCTCTGCTCTCCCAGTGGCTGGACCACAGTTGAGGCCGTTGTAGGTGTGCAACCGACACCCACAGCGTGGCTGGCCCCGAAGCCCCTGCTCACTTACAGACAGAGACCCGTCTCTGAAACCAAGCCATCCTGCTTTGAGTTTACATACAAGCAAACAGCCAGAATGGACTGGTTTTCTGGAGCACCCAGATGAAGCCCCTCCTTTCCCACTGAGGAGGCTGAAGCCCACCGGACAGGACTTGCCCTGAGCCATGCAGCAGCGAGCACAGCGTCCACGTGGAACCTCCTGACTCCCAATGGCTCCCTTGACTCCCCATGCCTTGACCCTCAAGTTCAGTTTTCCTTTTTTTTAAATGTTTTTATTTTGATTTGTTTGGCTGCACTGGGTCTTAGCTGCGGGACGCGGGATCTTTAGTTGCGGCAGGCAGACTCTTAGGTGCAGCATGGGGGATCTAGTTCCCTGACCGGGCCTCGAACCCGGGCCCCCTGCATTGGGAGCACAGAGTCTTAGCCATTGGGCAGCCAGGGAAGTCCAAGTTCAGTGCTCCTTCCGTCACATCAGGAGGTGGCTCACGAGGCACTGCTGGCTCAGGGCTGTCACCAGCCTTTAGGCTCACCCTTTCCCTCCCTCCCTCATTCTACACCTTTGCCGAGCACCACCTGCGTGCAGGCCGTGTGCTGAGGCCGCCAGCAGAGCCAGCCAGGATGCACACACGTCACAGGGGCATTTTCAGCTAAGACCGAGTCCTCTGCCGCAGCTGCTCACTGAGTGGGCAGATTCCGTGTACACGGACAGGTGGACAGATGGACGGATGGCCAGCTGGGACTGTGGCTGGCTCCTGGAGTGCCAGATGAGAGCAGAGGGGCAGGGCTGGCCTTCTCGGAGAGCAGGGACGGACCCCAGCCTCCCTTCAGCCCCTCACCTCTGGTGCCTTGACCAGTCCTGGCCCTGGGAGCCCCTGGAAAGCCTCGCCTGTGAGACGGGAGGGAGCCTGCCTGATGGCTGTGAGGACCACGCAGTAGTGTGTGCAGACACACGTGGACAAACGTCTGCAGAGCTGCAGCTGCCACAGGAAGGTCGGCATCGCTGAGGTGGGGCGGGCCTGGTTTTTACCAGATCTACTTCCCATGCCAATTCCAGCCCTTTCTAAGGTATGTGGCCTGGAACTCGCTCGGTTTCCTCCTCTGTGAAGTGGAGAAGGGAGGTCATTAAAGGGCCCTAAAGAGGTGATGGCTCCAGCTCAGGGTCCCTGTCCACCCCCTCAAGGTGGAGGTGGTGCTCAGTAAAGACTGCCCTGCCCACCCCCTACCCCGGGCCCGTTTGGCCAGCTCTGCAGTGCCTGTCCCTTCTGAGCCGCCCCTCACCCTGGACCCCTGCCCCCTCCATCCCCTCCCAGGGCTAACCGTCCTTCCTCTTCCCGTCCCCTGAAGTTCCCTGGCTGATCACTAGGCGTCACCACGAGCACATCCAAGCCTCTCTGAGGCCCAGGTGGCTGGGACCACAGGCCTGTGAGACTTGCCTCCTGGGTTTTCACTCTGCTTGGGCTCCTGAGGCTAGGGGTGCCCCCTTCCTTCCCCAGGGTTGCCAGACACAGCAAATAAAAACACAGGATGCCTGGTTAAGTCCAGATCTCAGATAAACAAGTATTTCCTGAGTATAAGCATATCCCAAGTATTGCATGGGTCATAATTACACCAAAAAAAGCATTCATTATTTATGTGAAATCCAAATTTAAATGGGTGTCCTGTATTTTATCTGGCAACCTTATCCCTCCCTCCACAGGGACCCTAAAGGGAGCCATGGTGGGGGGGGGGACAGTCAGCTCACACAGGCCCCAGGCCATGGCCGGGTTGTGACCAGGGAGCAGGTCTGTTTCTCTCTCCTGACAGGTGACCAGACGAACGTAGCCCAGGTGCAGGAAAGGCCAACGTGGCGGCTGAGCGAGTGATCCCCCAGCAGCTCTGGGGGGCCCTGGAAGAGAAGCTACAAGAACGCTGGGGGATGTGGCAGCAGGAGACTCCCTAAGGACACGAGCAGCTCCCAGGCGCCTCAGCCAGTGCCTCACCTCCACTGCCCGCCACGTGCTGGGCTTTGGAGTCGCCAACACCGGGCTCTGGGCTGGCTCGTCCCAAACCAGCTGTGCCCGCTGTCCCTGCCTGCGTCTCCGTTCCCTCCCCTGCACAACAGGGCGGCAGCTGTTACTTCCCAGGGTCCTCTGAGGATTAAAGGGCGCCGAGGACGTGGTACACAGTAGGAACTCAATAAATGTTGAGCACCTTTCCCTTTCCCCAGGGATCGTATCAAGGGCATGAACAACCACCTTTGGCAACTCACGCCGATTCCCACCATTTATTCTAACTTGAACAGACTGCCGAACGGTCACTTCACTCGGTAAACGGACACTTGGGCACGCACTGGGTCAGCCACCGTGTGGGCCTGGGGGACAAGGGGTCGAGTCTGAGGCAGCAGGGAGGATCAGTGCTCCAGTAGAGGAATCAGCTCGTGCAGAGAGGCTGCCACGCGTGCCTCGAAGTCAGAGACGGCTTCACAAGAGGAGGTGAAGCGAGATAGGCTTTGAAGGATGACGAAGAGTTCTCCAGGAAGTGAGGGGGATGGGGAATGGCACTTGAGGCAGAGGAAATAGCACACAGCAAGGCCCATGACTGGTAAAGGGCTCCCCGGTCACAGGGAGAACAGAAGGCAGGTGGGGGATGGGCGAGGGGCCGCGCTCTGGAGGGCCTCGGAAGGCGGTGAAGGCCGAGCTCCTGGTGCGGGAGAGACAAGGGTTCGTTGTGGCAGCTTCATGACACGCACGGCAGGGAGAGGAGGCACGAGAAGGTCCTCAGTGGGGAATGACATGGCCAGAGGGTCACGCAGAACAGTGGCTCCCACTGCTGTCAGAAGGCGGATGGGCCGGGGGGCCGGGGAAACAGTTAACTGAGCGGAAGGGTGAAGCCTGGCCCCGGGAGGAGGGTGGAGAGGCAGGGCCCCGGGGCTGCAAGGGGCTCCGGGCAGTAGGCAAGTCCTGCTCCCACCCCTCTATCCATTTGCTCATTCAATATCGTTGGTCTCAGGAGTCGGTAAGATGTGGGTTCAAATCTTGACTGTGCTACTTACTCACTGCGGACAAATCTCCTGGCTTTCTCACCAGCAGAATGGGGTAATACAGCTACACAGCACATCCGCTCATCCCATCACAGTCTGGGCACAGTGCCTGGCACACAGTGATGCCCCGTGACAGCGGACAGTTTTACCGATTTCAGGTCCAGGCACTCCGCTAGGGGCCAGAGTATACACATATTCTCTCATTTTGGTCCTCATAACAATTTCTGTAATGAACACTAATGTTTGTCCCATTTCACAGATGAGAAACTGAGGCCCCAGGACGCGTAGCCGAGAAGGGAGCCAGGGCCAGGGCCAGCTACCCCTGCGCCGTCCACACTAGGAGGCCGAGGTCCTGCAGCGTGGAGGAAAGCCCACCACCAACGCCACCAAATACTGGGGTCCCTGCAGGGCTGCTTGGCAGGGGCTGGCTGGAGGCCAGGCCAGGAGGCCAGGGCGTGAAGCTGGGCACACCAACCGAAGGAGTTGTTTATGGGATGGGAGGCTCGTAAAAAATAACGGGCTGGATTTATCGTCCCCGCCTCAAGGGACGTTCTGGACTGCAAGGGGCCGGGACAGGCCTTCTCCGGCAGCACCATAATCTGCCCACTAAATGCGAGAGCTGTTTATTCTCCCACCCACCTGGTCTGTAGGCCGGGGCGGGGGGAAGAACCTGCCCCACGCTCTGCCCCAAGGAGCAGCCAGAGGGGCAGCCCTGAGGCTGGGGTGGGGTATTCTCCGGCATGGCCACCGTTCCCCCTCTTTTAAAACAGAAAATTCCCGGCCACACACACCCACGGGGAACCTAGGACCCACAGCTGATGACAGGAAGCCCTGGCACAGGGCAGGGGATGTCCCTGGTCCTACAGGAAGCACGCTGGGGCCTCTTAGGTCAAGGCCTGGCCCACACCCCATCACGTGGGAATCACGGCCCAGGAAGCAATGGGAGCTGGCCAGCCAGGCACAGTGATAGGACCCTAAGCTGGCGTTCGGGTGGGGTGGCTCGGGAGGGACCGCGAGCCTCTGTCCACAGGCATTTGAGTCCGGAGGTGGGGGTGGAACAGGAGAAGAAAAACTACCTTGGGCGTCAGAAAGCTGGCCTCCCATCCTGAGGGCCGCCTTGCACTGTGGCCCAGCTGGGGTTCCCTCCCGCGCTGGGGTGACAGTGCTCACCCGAAGGTCTTCCCGGGGTAGCTGCGAGCATCACAGCGGTCAGGGTGCAGGAGCACTGCGAGCTGCGGAGGGTGGGGCCGGGCCGGGCGAGGACCCCTGCTGGCTGGGACGGGAGGAGATGCGGGAGCGGCCCGACAGCAGGCAAAGTCCAGAGGAGGGTCAAGGACCAGCCTGGAGGAGCCTGAGGGGAGGGCCCGGGATGAGCGCCGGGTCGGGGCGGCAAGGGCGGCCATCTCCCCTGAGAACCACCGGCCCTCTGCCCTGGCCCGTCCCCAGCGACCCGCGCCTGACTGCCCGGGGACCTCTGCCGAGGGGTCCCCAGCCGGTCCTGCGGCGGTGTGGGCTTTGGGCGGCGGGCTCAGGGAGAGGCTCCCGGCGGTGGCTGACCCGAAGCGGCTGAGGCCGCGGGGCCTGTGCTCCACTTCAGGGTCTGAGTGCGGCTGGAAGGAGGGCTCTCCTCCAAGTGCCACAGGGGAGCCCAGCCCCCTTCCCCGGCCTGGCCCCGGTGAGGGTTTAAGTGAAGCACAGAAGGCAGAGCACGGCTGTCCCCATGCCCCCTGCGGGGAGCTCAGAAAACTCCCGAGCCCCTGCCCCCCGACCAAGCCTGTTTCCTGAGCTCACACCCACCATCCCGGCCACCTGCTCGGGTCCCAGGCCGAGTGGGCGAGGGGTGTGGGGGCTCGCACTGTGCATGAGTTGCCCCGGGCACCTGCGGTCAGGACGCCGAGCCAGAGGCTGAGCAGGACCCGGGCTTCAGCCTCATGAGAAGTAGAGACTGGCCGGTCCCGCTGTGGGCCCCAGGCTCCCCTCCAGGGTTCCGGACTCTCGCAAGAACAAGGCCCCACGCGGACCAGAGCCACTGGACCCTCCTTCAAACCGCCACTGAAGTACTCCGCACCTACGTGATGCGGGGGCCGCACCTCTCTGCGGAAGGGCCTGCCTGCCCTGCCGCTCGCCTTCCGCTCAGCCACCGTTCTGTCCACCCACACGGCCCCCGGTGAGGTCCTGACCCTGACGGCCACCAGGGCCACTTCCCAGAAAATCGCTTCATCTCCCTTTCCAGCCCACAGTGGGCAGCGATCTTCCCCAAATGTGGATCATACGCCCACCCCTGGGGCTGATAGGGGCCCCGTCACTGTCACAGCAAAGTTCAAACCCCTGCCAGACACGGTCTCCTGACCCTCTCACTTCTGGCAGCCAGGTCTGGTTTCAGGCTCTAGGACCCACTCTCTCCGGTGGGCAAGGAAGGCTGCAGGCACACTGACTCTTCCGGGATACAGTTGGAACCTTAGACAGCAGACAACCCCCGGCCAGAGGCGAGAGGCCAGGCCGGCCTGAACGAAGGGCCCAGCTGGACGACCACAGGGTGGGAAGACAGGAAGGGCGCTGGGGGCGGGAGCGGCAGGACCTGGAATCTACACGTGACCCCGTGAGAAAAGTATCAGGTACGGGGAAGGGGCTCATATCGGAGTCCCCCTTCCTCTCCATTGAGGCTGCGTGGCTTACAGAAATGACCTGAGGTCAGGACCAGCGCTGGCACCCAGCCCACCAGGCTCTGCCACAGAATCACCTCCTCAGTCAGACAGTGCTGGAGGGTGACAAGTGTCTGAGGGCCCTCCCTGCTCAGACACCATCCCAGAACTCAGGCCCAGAGAGGGCTGTGACTGCTCGTCTGTCTAGGGTCTCTGCCTCTCCATCTTCAGAGCCCTGCTCCACGTTGTTTTCCAATGTCAGCTGCCTCCATTACTCTCAACCCAGGTCTGGACCCAGGGGGCCCCCGCCAGCTTCTCGCCCTCTCCTTCCCATCACTGCTGCGCAATCCCCCCAAAAGCCCCCGGCCATGCCGCCCACTCTCCACTCTTCAGCTCCTTCAGAGGCCACCCACCCTCAGGGGCTTCTTCGATCCCTCTCCACCTCCCCCAGGCTCCCAGCCCTCAGGCAGAACTAAGTTCCCTGTGACCTTAACAGGCTGCTGCCTGAGCCCCTCAGCACTGTGGCCCAGGGCCCGAACTGACCACCCAGTACGCGATGCCACGCCACGCCACGCCACGCCACACCCTGGGTGCAGACCTGAGCATCACAGCCCCAATCCAGGTTGACCGGCACACTGGGTGAGGAAGTCCCTCTTCTCTTTAGAACCCAATTTCCATGGCTGACCAAAGAAGGGGTGAACCACGGGATAGCTGTAGTCTCTTTAAACACTGGGAGGCAGCCACAGAAGGTGGTCATGATTTGAACCCAGACCGCCTAGGTGCCAGTCCTGGTACTACTCCTAGGATCCACGTGACCCCGGGCGCATCACCGGCCTCGTTATTTGCCATCTGTACGTGGGAAGTAACAGTACCTACCCCGTAGGGCTCAAGGGGTTATGAATGAGGTAATTTTAGCGTGACAGTATGCCTTGGTCTGCGTGGGACGGTCCCAGTGTATACCTGCTGCCCTGTCACAATTAATAGCGCCTCCTTTCACTCTCAAAAGTGTACTGGTTTGAACGTTAACTTATATAGCCCCCTGGCTAAGACAGGCAAAGTGCTCATAACGTGCCTGGACGAGTACTCAGCTATTCAGTTATTATTAAAATGCTAATTCGTGGCTGCTGACGAGGTTACACAGAGCCACACGCAACAAAGTGGCCGAGAACCAGACTCGCACACCGTACCAACGCCAGCTTCCCGGACTCGACACTGTTCTCTAGTGACGTACGACGTGACCGTTGGGGGCAACTGAGTGAAGGGTATGTGGGATCTTGCCTTACTATTTTTGCATTTCCTTAGGACTCTACAATTACTTCAAAATAAAAAGTTTCAAACTTCCAACCCTACTGTTTGGTCTCTGGCTACGGTTGAGTACAAACTTACAGACAAAATGAACAGATCCTAAAAACACTTCACGCAGGGATGAGCTCTCAGAGAGCTCCCAGAGGATACCTGCAAACTCGGAAACAGGTGAAAACGGCTCCTGTGAGCAAACAGCTGTGGCAGAGCCCAAGGCCCTTCCCGAGAAGCCAGGAGCCCTCAGGCTCACACAGTCCCCGCCTCTGCGTGTGGACCCAGGGCTGCTGGCTTCACATCAAGACCCCCTACAGACAGGGGTGCGGAACGGCAGTATCAGAAGAGCCACCTCCAGCCCAGAAGCCGGGCCACTCAGCACGGCGACAGACATTAACAAGCATTCTCTGGCCTTCAGAGGAGCGGCTGTCTCAGTCACTGAGTTTGTAACAAAAATTGCGAATTGTAGGGAAAAGAGGCTGGGCCAACTTAGGCTGTTCCTCTGAAGAGAGAAGGGATCGGGTGGGCCATCTCAGGAGATCTCCACTACGAAATGTTTTTGAACTCCTGGTGCTTGAAGAGGCACACTTGGTACCTGGGACGCTCACGCTTGAGGAACATCTCTGCTTCTCGCAGGCCTCACCCTGCCTGGGCCGGCCGCAAACCTCATCGGAACCCTCCACACAGGCTGCCCAGGCTCAGAGGCCAGCCCGCCAGAGCACGGGGTCCTGCCGTGCCCCTGGCTGCATCCTTGGGCAAGTTTCCTATCCTCTCCGTGCCTCGGTTCCTTAGTCTGTAAGGATGCAACACGCTAGTGCGTGACAAGTGCTCGTCACGGTGCCTGGCATGCAGTAAGCCCCCAGGACGTGCGGCTCTCACCGTCACCATCACCACTGAATGCAGAAGAAGCCAAGACTTCCTATTCCTGGCTCCCACCTCTGATTTTGGCTGGAGCCACTATTACCCTTGATGCCAAATCTTAAGCTTTGTGAAAACGCGGCCCTGAGTGTCACCAGGAATGCCGGTGGTGGGCGGGCAGTGCGGTTTCCTACCCATGTTTATATGTGCATTTAAACAGGCTCAGAAGGATATTAAACAGAACATGAAACGCACTCAGGTAAACCCGTGACGCCCCTGCTGAGAGAATGCCAGCCTGGCATCCGCTCTGCACGGGCCTCAGCCTTGCAGGGACACGGATGCTCAGCTGCCCCGTGGCCAGTTCCAGTGCCTCCAACATGGGAAAGGAGGCAGCACGGCAGGGCTTCGGCATGCAGTCAGCTGTGCGATGGCCTCTCAGAGCCTCTGGGCCCCTACCGCTTGGTCCAGAGCCTGGGCAGACCACAGCGTCCACTAGCACGTGCTGACCAGGAACCTACCTGCACAACCCGAGGATGTGGATGGAGCATCCGGGCCCAGGGAGCCGCCAAGAACTGAGCGTCACTCTCCCTCCTCCCTCAGGCCTTTGCCATGGGCCCCATGTCAGCACAGGACACAGAGGGGTGGGGAACACGGTCCCCGCCCACAGGGAGCTCCCAGGCTGCAGGGACGCAGGCGGCAGGTAGAAAACTGCCTTCGGTGGCCAGCAACGGTGGGGGGTGGGAGACAGGCAGCCCTCTGAGCACAGACGAGGCAGAGCCTGACAGTGATTCCTGGGCCGGCTCAGGACAGGCTGTGCAGTGACTGGGCGCTCTCACCAGGGCTGAGTGGGGCACCAGTCAGTAGACAGGGTGGCCCGGGGAGCAGCAGGGGCAGACAGAGGCCCGATGTCCTCTTTATGTCTGGGTTCCCGACTGCCCATGCCTAGCAGGGGCCTGGCGCGCTGCTCAAACCTCCACAGGGAGGACAGGGCTGGACTCTCCTGGAGGGCAGGGGCTGGTCTGACCTCTGCAGCCCTGGGCGGGTCAAGCAACGAGCGAGCTAGTGCTGGATGCACGGCTGTCTTGATGGGCATGTCCTGCCCTGAGCACAGACAAAGCCAGGTGCGAGGGCCACCGGCTCACCCCTCGGAAGGGAGTTCCTTGAGGAGGAGGCCTGACTCCTGATCGCCTCTTCACCCTCGGCTGACGCTCAGGCTTCAGCCAGCAGCCAGCACGCAGCAGAGCCTCGCTCAGTGTGCACCCAGGCCCCGACTCTGCTGCTGGCTCGGGAAACTGGCCCAGAGAGGGTGAGGCCCTGCCCTCTCGGGGCCTGTTTCCTCATCTGTGATAAATAACGATAATAAGAGCCCACATTTATTGAGACTTTCTTTTCAGTATCTTTTTAACTCTGTGAAGTAGGGACTTGGACTATCCCCATTGTACAGACCAGGCACAGAGAGGTTAATTGACTTGCTCAAGGTCACACAGATGACAGGTGCTGGAGCTGGGATTCCAGCCTAGGCGGTGGGGCCCTGGAACCTGTGCTCCTAGTCATGCCATAACACAGAGATGACAGGTCCCCTCTGTGCCAGAGGGCCCTCGGGGATGAACTTTGACAGGTACAGGCCCTTAAACACCCTTGCCAGCCTGTCCTGCTGCCTACAGCTGCGGGGACGATGTGACACTTCCTCTCACTCTGGGGCCTTCCAACACCACCACAGATTGGACCACTGCGGGCACCTGGTGAGGCTTCAGAGCCCGGCCATGCAGGACAGCTTCCTGCGTTGGGGAGAGGGCACACATGTCTCAAACCCACTACCATCGGCAACAGTGGTGGCCCAGGATCAGTGCCGGTGAGAGAGCAATCCTCCACCAGGCCGGCCAGGAGACCATTCTCATTACTGTCTCTGCTGTTCAGACGACCACGCTGGAGCCGCTAGGTCCCTCCCTCCAGAGTGGTTTTCTCAGCTATCATAAGGTAACTCCTAGGATCCTGATTTAGCATTTCATCCCCTTTCTGGATGCAAAGCTTCACAGGGATCATGCCTGCTTTTGACCACATGGGGATCCTGGGGACCAGCCAGCACCCACCACATGAATGAATGGGAGAGTGACCTGCCATCGCACAGCTCGTCAGAGCTTTTGGAGCTCCTTCGTTTCCCTAAATCAATTTTGCTCAGACTGAAAGAAAGGATTCGTCCCTGGAAGGAAAGGGAAAAGTTCATCCAGGAGTCAACACCTTCTTGGAGCATAGATATGACATAAGTCTTTTTAAAAAAAGAGCAGGGGGCTTCCCTGGTGGCGCAGTGGTTGAGAGTCCGCCTGCCGATGCAGGGGACGCGGGTTCGTGCCCCGGTCCGGGAGGATCCCGCATGCCGCGGAGCGGCTGGCCCGTGAGCCATGGCCGCTGGGCCTGCGCGTCCGGAGCCTGCGCTCCACAGCGGGAGAGGCCACAGCGGTGAGAGGCCCGCATACCGCAAAAAAAAAAAAAAAAAAAAAAAACTAAAAAAAAAAAAAAAAAAAAAACTAAAAAAAAAAAAAAAAAAGAGCAGGCATGGGAGAGGGAGGGAGCTCGAACGTGCTAGCTCCTTGGTGGCCCGTCTACTCTGGGACCCCGGAGGCCCCCTGGGAGCATGACTACAGTGGGGAGGCGGAGGCTGGGAGTGGCCTGGCCCGGCTTCCCCCAGGCCGTGGGGTGGAAGAGGGACTTAACGGCTTGCCGGACCAGAGGCTGAGTGGGAAGTGAGTGCGGGCTGTGATGGAGCCAGAACCGGCTCAAAGAAGTGCTGAGCAGAGACAGACAGGCCACGGCTCTCCACAGCTGTGGGTCCCCTCCCACCCAGAGCTGGGAGAGAGGAACAGTCTGTGTCCCCAAATCAAGCATGAGTTCTAAAGGCCTAAAGAAGCTGTCTATGTGAGTTGCCGCTCCTAGGGCGGGCACTGCACTTGACCCCTTCAAAGCATTTCCCCTAACGGAGCCCTCACTCGCCTGGGAGGGATTGCTGGTCCCGATTTATAGACGAGGGGACCCAGCGAGGCAGGAGTAACTGCAGAGGCCATGTGACCAGTGGAGGTGAGAATGGCTGAGAACCTAAAACCTGCAACCCCAGCCTGGCCAGATCCACACGCCTCCGGCCAGGGTTGGTGTCATCGCCTGGGAGGTGGGGCCGCTCAGAAGGGCTGAGCCCCGTGGCCTTGTTTCTCGGCCGGGAGCCTGGAGCAGACCCTGCCCACGTGTCTGGCCCCCTCTAATCAAACCCAGCTCAGGGGAGGCTCCAAGGGGCTGACAGGCATTAGGAAGAGTCAGGTGACATGAGGAATCTGATCTGGGGAACAGAGGCCACTTAGGTACAAAACAAGCTGGGTCTCAGCACCTTGAACATGCTCTTTTGAGCTCTAACAATCGTC
Source organism: Phocoena phocoena (assembly GCF_963924675.1). Classification (NCBI taxonomy): domain Eukaryota; kingdom Metazoa; phylum Chordata; class Mammalia; order Artiodactyla; family Phocoenidae; genus Phocoena; species Phocoena phocoena. The sequence continues at coordinate 5,988,235 of NC_089229.1, read as the reverse complement.
ACTGAAGGTAACACACAATCACGATGAGCAACTGTCCTGACAACCAACAGAGGCTCAGGAGGGAGCAGCGTGGCCAGTCCCCCAGGCCCGTCCCCGCCCACAGGCACTACCGAGCGGCTGGCCAACGTCCTGCGCACTTGTCCTGTCCTCTTGGGACCTTCCACAGAGCCTTCGGGAACCCTGGAAATGCTGCGGCTTGTCCTTCGGCGGGTATCCAAGAAGTTGTCTCCTGTTTTTTAGATTGATTCATTGCCCAGATGAACTGACAACTAACATTGTCAGTTAATGTAGATTGGGGTTAGTCCCCCAAATCTGTATTCTGGTTACATCTAGATTCCTGGCTTCACCTATAAATCCAAATCTGGCCACCCAGGCCTTTGGGTGGGGTGAGGCACGTAGACTCCAGGCTCCACTGCATGATTAATTTGAGGCCCAGCCCCCGAAGCATCTGGTTTCCCTAGAAGTCCCCCGCCCTTCCCCTCCAGCATCATTTCCCCGCCTCTGCTTACCCAGCTTCCCATGGCTGCTCCCTGCACGAAATCCAAACTCCCGCCCACATTCCACCAGCCTCATGGTCTGGCCCCTGCCAAGCTCCCCTCATCCTGGGATCACTGTGCCCACCATCCCGCCCTTCATTCTGCGTTTCCCGGGAGTCTGGTCCATTCCCACCTCGGGGCCTTTACACACACCCCACCTGGCCTCACAGTTGCTCTCCCTTCTCGTTCCATTTCAGCTCACACGTGGCTTCCTCAAAGAGGCCTTCAGCGCCTGCCTATTTCCGTCTGTTCCTCCCCCCTGGTTTCTTTCCTTACCGGCCTCATCATGTCACAGCTAGCGACCTGGGCTGGAATCCTGACTGCCGTGTCCCTAAGGTATGACCTCAGGCAGGTCCCCTAACTTGACTGGGCAGGGTCCTCATCTGTTGCAGGGTCATAACACCCTGGCCTCGCCAGGCTGCTGTGAGGGCCCAGCTCAGAGTAAGCGTGTGACCTCACAGCAGCCACTGTCGCTGTCCCCCCCCATCATCGTGCCCCCCACCGCCGGCCGATGCTGAGGTTTGCTTTGTAACGTCCTTAGAACAACCCATGCTCACAGGCCAAACCAGGACCTGGTTCCAAACCGGCCACTGTCTTGCATCATGCTCTTTTCCCCCTTCCCGTTCACCCTCTTTTCAACGGGGGGCACGGCTGCACCTGGAGCCCCGCTCGCGGGAAAGCTGCTCTTCAAAGGAACAGGGCACACACAGCCCGGCTGACGGGGGCTCCGGCCGTCCCGGCGTCGGGGACGTTACAGCTGGCTCAGAGCAGCCGCCGCCCAGTAAGCCCCTCTCCCCGATGAGAGCAGGACTCCTGTCCCACCCCCAACACTCACACTCTTCCTCATAAATCTGCTTTTTATAAAACTCAGTGTGGAGCCAGGGTCCTCGCTTTGGGCAGCTCGACTCCACAGCCCCACAGCTGGGAGGCCTTCTACAGTGCCGTGGACGTCTGGACAACGCGCCTGGAACAGGTGCCCAGGGACCTCGGAGCTCGGCCTTTCCGTCCTTCTGGGGACCCGGCAGGGATGGGGATTATCGGGCTGTCTTGCCTTTGAGGAAACCGCCTAAACAAACACTAAGAGCTCTAAGGAGTCCGGTAGACTGGTTCTGCTTAATTACCCTGGGATTTGTACTTCTTAAATGTTTTTTGCTTTTCTATCTCAGGAACTGTTTTCAAATAAGGATCATGCCCAGGGCGCCCAAGTCTCCCCTCACAGCCTCTGTGAGCTTTAGCGCACGCCAGCACTTTACTCCCAGGATCTGGTCCTATCCTCCAAAGACCCTGCCGGGTCCCCCGTTTTGCAGATGAGGAAGTTGAGGTTCGGAGCTGCAGAGCCGCCTGAGGGAGGGCTCCCAGCTAGGGAGTGGCGGAGCTGGATTCACACCCTGTCGGACCCGGAGCCCAGCGCCCGCCCTTTTTATTCGCTGCCTCTCAGTGTGAACCGTGCCACAGACCAGAGATGAGGAGGCCCTACAGGGCCCCTCCAGCACCTCCTCCTTGTCTAGGGTCAGCGAACGGCGAGGGGCTGAGGCTGGAGCCATGGGGCCGCCTGGTCCTCCTTCCGCATCTACAGCACAGCCAGGCCGCAAGAGGGCACAGCCTCTTAACCAGGATGTGCCTCCACGCCTTCCAGAATGCTGCTCCCTCTGCCTGGAAGCCATGTGGGTCCTGGCTTCTGGCCGGCTGTCCCATTGCACAGCCCTGCTGCTTTGGGCCCAAACTGACCACCACTGCCCTGACACCGAGGGCCTTCATTTGCTGGGCTCAGCTGGAGGCCGGGCTCTGTCCCAGCCTGGGGCTGTCCCCAGGCTCCCCAGGCACTCCAGTTGGCTGGAGTCTTCCTCCTCTGACCCTCTGCACTGCCCCGAGCTGGCCTGCCATCCCACCCGGCCTAGCAGCCGGCTCCTGACCCCAAAGGCCCTCTGCTGGCTGGTGACCCAGTGAACACGCAAGAGACTGAGAAACGAGCCCTCGGCCCGGTCAGACCTCGAGCCCCGCTCAGGGAAAGGGGACCGTCGGGAATGCGGCCCCACTCTTCCTAGCCACATCCAGCCCCCAGCCCAGAACGGAAAATAGCTTCTCCGGACACATCTTCCCAACTGCGGCCCCATCTCGTCCCCACATAAGAACACCAGAAACACCGACAGCCCTGCTGTAGGGGCAGAGGGCGGGAGCTGGGAGGTGTCCCTGCAGAACCGACACCAGAAGCACACAACAGCCATTCAGGCCAGCACCAGAGTTCCCTGCCTTGACCCTGAGGCCCCCAGGATCAAGATGCAGAGAGGGGGTTCCCAGAGGCCACCTGTTTCCACGGGGGAGGGGGCGTGACTGGGCAGCGCGAGCCAGTACTCACCATTGGAGCGGTGGATGCAGGTGTGCTGGTTGTCGCTGAGGAAAAAGCCGCTGTGGCACTGACACTCGTAGCTGCCCATGGCATTGACACAGATCTGCTGGCAGCCGCCGTTGTTGTCCTGACACTCGTCCACATCTGTGAGAAAAGGAAGAGAAGGGGACAAGAGAGATCACACCTGGAGCTACAAGTGAGGCGTGGTCACCTGGAAGGACATGGATGCCATCAGTTCTCCTGGCTGCAGAGCGATACCACAGAGGTACCGCTCGGTGGTACCGCACGGTGGTGCCCTCCAGCAGTACTTCATGGCGTTACTCCACAGAGGTAGACACTTACAAAGGCTGCGATGCTAGCTGGCCCTGGCTTTCCTGTGTGGCCAGCACTACTCTAAGTGTCTTACCTGCATGAACACCGTTAATTTTCACAGAAACCCTGTACATCAGATCTAGGTCTGGGTCTATTTTACAGATGAGTAAACTGAGGTACAGAGAGGCCAAGTTACTTATCCAAGGTCCCACAGAGGCAGGAATCAAGCCTGGTGGTCCGCCTCCCAAACCTGGGCTCTCACTGATGTCACCTAACCCTCCCTCTCCAGAAAGACCTGCAACTAACACCATCTACCCCCGGCTCAAAGAGCCTGGCAAACCAAATCCCACCGTTCCCTTTCTTCAGTCACACCTCAGATTTGCAGCCAGCAGTACAGACCTTGCAGCAAGGGAGAGGCTGGAGGCCAGGGCAGCCTGCTTTCTGCCTCGAGAACTGATTTCAAAAGCCCCGAGAAGGGGAGGTTTTTAAAAGGCCCTGACCTCTGGCTGCCAAGACTGCTACGGAAAGCTGCCGAGCGGTCTTTCCCACTCTCCGGGAGAGACAGACCTCAGGGCCGACACTCGTTTTTGACCAGAGGCTGCTGGCACAAAGGGTGCTATTGGCTGAAAGGAGTCTTTATGAAGCTCTGGTCTTGAACAGAACAGCGTGTTTCAATTACCCAAGTCATAACCCCCTACACTGTCAGCTTGTTTAATGAAAGAACGGCTTCTTAAACCTTAATGTGCCGTGTCTGTATTGTCATTTTAACAGGCAAATATATGAAACCACAAAGGCAACGTGAGCTACTGGCTGCTTTGAGCCAATCCCACGACCCCCGACACATGGGCGTGCACACACACACACACACTCACTAGCTTTGGCACTGAACTTTTTAAACAGTTCTTTTTTTTTTTTTTTTTTTGGCGGTACGCGGGCCTCTCACCGTTGTGGCCTCTCCCGCCGCAGAGCACAGGCTCCGGACGCGCAGGCTCAGCAGCCATGGCCCACGGGCCCAGCCGCTCCGCGGCACGTGGGATCTTCCCGGACCGGGGCACGAACCCGCGTCCCCTGCGTCGGCAGGAGGACTCTCAACCACTGCGCCACCAGGGAAGCCCCCTAAACAGTTCTTTTTAACACAGCCGTCTTTTAGTACTGGCACCAAAAGGATGTGAAAAGGTACAGACTCAGGCAGACTGACCTGCACTGAACCCGGGGAGGACTCAGTGCTGGCGCTATGTCAGCTGGGTCCTACTTTGGCTCAGGGACAACAGACCACTTCCCCACCCATGAGACCACACTGCTGCCTTTGAGGCTGACGGCGAGGCAGGTCATTATTCTTCCGCAAGCTCAAATGTCAGCCCTGTGGCAGCCAGGACGGAGGGAGAGCTCTGAACTATAAAAGCCACCAACAATTAGAGCTAAAACGGTAAAGGTGGCTCTTGTTGAGAGACTGACAGGGGGTTCCGGGGGAAGCTGGGAAGGATAGAGAGGGATTTTTCGGAAGACCTTTCTACACTCAACGAGTCTTACTGATGGTTCCCTAAAGGCCCAGTGCCAGGGTCACCTTTGCTGGGGGCACCTCCCCTCCACACCCCAGCGGTGTCCGCCCCCGCCTGCACCAGACCATGAACAGCTCTGAGCCAGGCACTGTGTCCTGTTCATAACATAAAGCTAACCTTCCTGGAGAGCTCGTCGTGTGTCAGGCACAGGGCCTCACTCCACCCACACGCTCAGTCCTTGCGGCAACACTGAGTGATAGGCTGTGTAACCGGCTCCATTTTACAGATGAGGACACTGAGGCACCGAGAGCTGAAGTAACCTGGGCAAAGCCACAGAGCTGCTTGGAGCAGAGGCAGGACTCAAACCTGCTGTCCAGCTCCTGAGCACGCGCCTTTGGAGGCCCTGCTAAGCTGGCCACACCAGCAAGTGCGTTCAGACTAAGGTGAGGAAGAACTGGCTGCTCTTGAAACGAACTCAAGCTGGGTGTCACCCTGAAAGTATCTGCAAACACGAAGCTGGGGCCAGCCTGCATGAGTAACTAAGGAGAGTCCCAGCATACCGGCTCAGCCCCATTTCTGTCCCAATAACACCTGCCAGAGGCTCCGATGCCCACGTGCCGGCACACGCGTAACGATAAGGTTTGAACACGGGGAGCCGCTCCTGGGACGCAGTGCAGGCTGAGTCACGCTCTTTGAGGTTCTTCCCATGGCTCTCAGATTCTTTGCTCTGTACCTCGGCTTCCCCAGCCCTCGCAAAGGTTCAACTGGTAAAACAAGCAACAGATACAGGCCCTCAAACGCTGAATTCATAGTGTGGAAACACTACTTCCACCCCATCATCAGTGAACCCCCCGGTTCCCCCCATCTGGCCTGGCCCACCCTGTCACCCCACTGGAAGCTAGGAACCAAAGGGCACTGACGTCACACACCTACAAAGCCTCAGTGAGCTGGCAGGGTGGCTGGGCCTTGCCACTGTTTACACTAGCGGGGAACAATGACTCCAACGCAGACGAATAATTTGAAACAAATGAGAAGCCATGTAAACATTCTCCCCCTCCCCACCCCACACCCTCGCTCCCAAACGATAAAGCCCTAAGATTAAGCAGGAGGGAAGAGGGGGCTGCCCGCGCCGCACCCTTTTTCCACTGTGGCCCAAACACAGGCCTCCCCCAAGTTGGGCAGGAAATCAGTCTCAGAATTCTTTTGGGTAGCCTGCAGTCATCACCACCTTCTCTAGAGACTGGCTGAGGACTGGCCTCATACCCCTCACACCCCTGTGTCCCCAGCCCTCCAAATGGGACCCACGGTGAGGTCTGAATGGTACCAACGGAAGCAGTTGGGTCCTTGAGATGCCTGCCCGCCGGCCTAGGACAGACTGGGTTCCCCTGGAGGCCCGGAGCAGGCCCGGCAGGCACTGTGGGAAACAATTAGCTCCTTGGCAAGCACAGCGCACACTGCTCCTCGGTCCCCACGGACTTGGCACATTCTGTTATACGAGGTGCCCCGTGGCAAGGAGACAGCCTACATCTGGGAGTCGGGCAACCTGAGTTCCGCCCCCGGCCTCTTGGCCCGCCGAGGGTATGCCCAGGCCTCGTCCACAGGAAGGACCCAGACTGTGTCCTCCAGGAAGCCCTCCTGGAGTGCTTGAGATACGCGCGGTCCTCTTCCTTCTCTCCTGGGGAACTGACTGCTCCATGCTCTGCTGGGCCCCTATGTGGGAGCCCCCCACCTCCTACATGAGTATTCACGTTGACTGGTGGGGCTGGCAGCCTCGTCATCTTAAATAATAGCCCTCACTGCTGGCCAGGGCCCGGCTGGGGAGCTCAGGCACTGTCTTCATACATCTGCACAACAGCCCCACACAGGGGGCGTTATTCTTATCAAGCCGATTCTCACATGAGAAGCTGAGAGGGGAAGAGACTTGCCAGTGCTCTAGAACTGGTGGAGGGGGATAGGAAGCCCGGGGAGACTGGATCCAAAGCCCTTACTCTACTCTTCCGTGACGTGGCTTCTCTGAGTGAGGATCCTTCGAGCCCAATCGTAGAGGCGAGTGTAAGCTCCCCGGGCATCTGTTCTTACAATCGTCCCCCGGCCCACGTGCTCACGTCTCTAAAACCCAGGGCAAGAGCTCCCTCCTCTCCGAAGTCTTCCTGGTGCCGGGCAGAATTTGCTGACCCCTGGCTCCCAGACCAAGCAGACCCTTGTTCACAACCTTCTTCCTCTGCCCCGGACCTCGGGCTTGGCCATCCTGTCTCTGCTCTGGGCTGTTGTCAGCCCAGAGTCTCCTGCACATCCCTGCACCCAGCAGAGGGTCGGGCTGAGTGGGTGCTCAGGAGTGAGCAGGACACACTGAAGGGCACACGAGCGCTGCACACACCAGTTACAGGGAGCTCTACCGCACAAGGCCAGTCCCCTGGAGCAGGGCGCCGTGGCGGTTCCTTCTGGGCGGGCCGAGGGGCTCATTCAGAGCTCTGCATAGCCTGCCCACTTCTCTGCCCGCCCCACCGACGCCCGCTGTTCTCTGAAACCACCCCCGTCAATCACACGTGCCTTCACGCGCACATGTGCACCTCTCCCTGGGACGCCCTCTCCCTCCTGGTCCAGACAGAAGTTCTTCTTGCCTTTGAAATCCACCGGAAGCACATTTGCTCATTCCCTCCGCAGACACTGAGTACCTGCTATGTGCTCCACTCCCCGAAGTGAATACCACTGGTTAAGCCCCTGCTCAGCGAGCCGCCGGCGGCGTGAGGGACCCAAGCGTGGAGGCGGAGGCTTTGTGGAGGAAGTGATGGGAGCCGAGGCTGGAGAACAAGAAGTGAGAGATGCGGAAGCAAAGTCTCGTGGAAGGTGCAGAGCGGGGCACAGGTGGGGAAGGGCCGCAGCTGCTTGGGCAGGAGAGGAGTTCTGGAAGCTTTGTGGCCTGCACATCCCTCCTCAAGAAGATTCCCCCAGGGCGCTCGCAAAGCCAGCCCTGTCTGGGTCCTCCTGGCCCCCTCCCACCAGTCCTGCTGGCAGAGGGGACAGTCCCTGGGGAAGACAACAAGCCAGAGTGTCACCAACCACCAAGGCCTCGGGTGGAGGCCGAGCCTGTTTCTGATCCACAATCCACGCTCCCTGAGCGAGCTCTGGGTGGGACGGGATGGGTGAGCGCTCCACCTCTGAATCCTGCTGGCAGCTCGTGGTCCTTCGTCATTGTTTATGACCACAGCTGAACGTTCCCAAAAGGCAGGGAGCTCCTCGGCACAGGGACTTGGCTACAAAGCAGAGAGGAGGCCCCGTGGGTTCTGGGGCAGACTCTAGGAGGCTCCTCTCGGGAAACCCTTTGAACGGGCAGCAGAAGAGATAGACAGAGTGTGGAGAAAGGACCCCAAAGGCTCCAGTGCTGTGAGGGTCTGGCACAGAGCTCATCGTGGGCTGCCTGGTCCAGCCAGGTCACCCTCTGGGAAGGTCCCGGCCTGCAGCCTCCCCGGGATAACGTTCTCCCTCCCACGTCTCCCACAGACCTGTCTTCAGCTGCGTCTGGGACTGCTGGAGCCCCCGCCCTTCTGGGTCGGGGTGCTGGTGGCAGGCCAGGGTGCTGGCAGGGGGAGGAAGCTGAACGGCAGCCAGTCGCTGCCTTGGGGGCCCCAGCTGGTGGCGCTGGGGACACCCTCTGCAATAGATCGTCCCATGTCGTCTGGGGTGAAGACATATGGCCTGGGCTCCTGGGAGGTTGCTCCCCAGCCCGAGGCCCCACGCCGGGTGCACAGTGAGGACACGGAAGGTGGGAGAGAGGGAGGGAGGGGGACAAGGGCGCCCAGGAGGGCCAAAGAGGGGCCTCGCTCTGGCTCTGCCCGCCCCCCTCCCAGCCACCCTGGCCTGAGAAGCCCCCTCCCTCCGGGTGCTTGCCCCACGCCCAAGCAGTCACCAAGCCTGGTGACTCTCCCTCTCCGCCTTGCCCGTCTGTCCTGCCTCTACTCCCAGGGCACAGCCTTGCCTTGGGCCTCAGCCTCTCCCTACAGGCGTCCACACGCTCCTGGATCGCCCGGCCTCTCGTCTCTCCCTTGCAATCCCAGGGCCCACTGGGACGACTCTAGTCGGAACAAGACACAGCACCCCGGCACCAAAGATCAAGTCCAAACAAGGGGTCTGGGGTCAGGTGCCCCCGCCTCACTCTGCCCTGCAAGAGCATAGGTCCGGGCACCGGGGTCGGGAGAGACGGACCTCAGCTGTGGTTTCTGCCCACTTCTGTTCAGTGCCCACCACTCACAGGGAGAAGGCCGCCTCCACTCCCGCCAGCTGCTGAAGGGTCCTATCTGGGATGGGCCCGTGTGTGGGACGGACGCGGCTGTTTTCCAGCAAGAAGGCATCCCAGAGCCGGCACCGACGGGCCGCGGGTCGGCCTGCTTCTGAAAGGCCTCTGCAGGCAGGCCTGTGGTTTGCCCAGGAGGTCTGCTTCTTGGCCCAAGGTGCCGGTGTTTGTTTTTATTAATAGCTGACTGTCTGTCCTATTTTGGACGCAGAATCCAGGTTCGCAGCTATTCATAATAACTAAAAATTAAGTCTGGATACAGCTTTGGCTGCTTTGTGCTTCCCACGAACGCCTCACAATTTGAAACAGAGACTCTATGTTCTGCCTGAACCCCACCCATGTTCTCCTGGCTGCCAAGAGCCTACTGTGTGTCAGGCCCTGTGCCCGGCCCCAGCACCCCAGCTCCCAGCACGGGTCCGGGAACAGAGGCAGAGGCACTGGCCCATCTCAGAAACCAAACTCAACCTCGAGCCCTGAGAACGCCCTCCTGGTCCCCGAGGGCTGAGGCCCCAGCCCTCCCCCTTCTGAGGCTCCTTTCAGAAGGGAGGCTTAGGCAGAAAGTCCTCTTGGCTATCGAGCGGCTCTTGCAAAATTGCATTTGATGGGTTAAGTGTAAATAAATGAGAACCAGATGGATTAGATTCCGGGTAAAATACACATGGGTCTCAGAGCTTTGGGGCCTGGGTTCTCCCAGATCCGGGACGCTCCCCGAGCTGTCAGAGGTGCTGGCACGGCAGGCAGGAGGTGTGACTTGAGTCTCCTGGGACCCGCCTACCTCCTGGTCCGGGCATCAGCTGGCGCCTTCTCTGGGGCTCCTGGCCCCCCAGCAGGTCGGCTGTGTGTGGGAGACACAGGGTCTCCCGTCGTAGCCCTGCTCTGACGCCGAGCCCCTTGGGCTGGGCCTGAGTCCCAGCTCGGCGCTGGGAGATGAGGCATGTGACTGGTGGGGTCAGCTTTCCAGACCAGCAAGCCCACTGCTCACACCCAGACCCAAGGAGCCAGCCCAGGGCGGGCCAGAGCTCTGCTGAGGCTGCTGTGCTGGCCTTCGGGGTCTGGTCACTGCATCCCTCATCTGGGCCTCACCTTCAATCCCAGCTGCTGCCTGCGGTCTCCCAGTGATGGCCGAGCAGCAAGGAACATCTAAGGACCAGGAGTTTGCTGCCGAACTCCAGCTGACGGCCGCTCCACCTTATAATAACCTACGTGGTGTCCCCCTGTGACCACTACCTACGGCTCCTGGCTCTTGGCCCCCAGGTCACGCCAGCTGGGGTACGAGATTCAGTAAGTTACTTGCTGTGTGGCCTTCGGCACGGTGCTTAACCATTCTGGGCCCTGGTTTCCTTCTCTATAAAACAGGGATAACAGTAACTGGAGTTGTTTTGGGAATTAAGAAAATAACGGAGGTAAAGCACTTAGCACAGTGTCTGGCGCACGCAGGCCACCGACACATGTTAACAACTGTTGAACAAAGCCAGCACAAGTGAGTGCTCCAGGGGTCACAGGCGGGAACACCCTCTGGGGGATGGCAAAGTCCCCCCCAAGTTGGAAAACCGACAACAAAGCGCATCCGAAGGGAGCGCTCAGTCTTTTTTTTTTTTTGAATTGAATCGAATCGATTTATTTATACGGCAGGTCAGTCTTGCCTCGGCCTTCCGGCCTCCCAGCAGAGCAGCCTCAGCTCCCGGAGTTTCTCCCTCCTGACGTAGGTTCTGGCCTGCTCACCGCCGGAGTCGCCCTTCTTGGGGGAACACGCCTGCCAGCTGCTTAATGGTGGAGAGATGGCGATTCAAATCTTCTGCCCACTTTTAAACTGGGTTGTTTGCCTTTTCACTGCTGAGTTGTAAGAGTTCTACATAAGATATATAATTCTCGATACTAGACCCTTGTGGGATCACTTTTTCTGATTTCACGCACAATCCCTCCTTTAAAGGAGCCTTGGGTGGCCCCAGGCCCCAGGAGGTCAGTGCACCTATGGGGGCCACATCCATAAGGCCTGGGCTCCTCTTGGGCTCCGTTCCTGGAAGATGTCACCCCGTCCCATGGCTTTTCCAGCCACTTAACGTGCCAACACTGCCCAAACCTCTAGGCCTGCCTGCTCCACCATCCTCCAGGCTCAGAGATCGGCGCCTGTACTTGGTTGTCCAACAGGCAGGACAAACCGAACACGGCCCATGGCGAACTCCTAACTCCACTTCCCACAACAGAAGACAGAGCAGAACAAAGCACAGCCCGGTCCCACCCTCAGCCTTCTGCATCTCAGCAAGTGGCAGCCCAACCCACAGCTGCTTCAGCCAAAACACCTGCTAGTCACCGGGTACGTCCACGCACGGGTGTCTGCTTTGTGATTGTTTCTCTGTCTCCCCGGAGAATACAGAGTCTTTGAGAACAGGGACATCTTGAGTGTGGCTGTATCTCAGGGTTTTAAACAGCGCACGGGGCACATGATCCGTGTTTGCGGACCGAGTGACTGACTGAGAACTGGCTGGGAGAGGCAGCTCTGGCCCCGAGGCCCTGGCTGCCGGCCCGTCCCATCAGGGATGGGCTGTGTGGCCCTGGAGGGGCTGCCCAGTGAGGCAGCTCTAGATGAGTGACGGGACTGAGTGCCGGCTGGTGGGTCCTCGGGGCGTAGAGCGAGGGCTGGTGGGAGAAGAGCTGTGCTCACATGCCTGCCTGCCTCAGCCTCGCCCAGCAGTGAGCCCCATCGTGGCGGTGGGCACAGCCCCGCCTGTGGGCAGCTCGTGGCGGGATCAGGATGGAGCAGGAACAGGTGCCCTCAAACACTGCCAGCCCGTGAGCTTTGGGGCTCAGTGAGCGAACGGAGCCACGTGGGGCTCCTGGTAAGTCAGCACAGCCCAAAGTGTCTTCCTGCTTTGTGGGTGCTTTCGCCAGTATGAGGACCAAAGTCTTCAGCTGAAGAAAAGCCATTCTGACCGGTAGTGCTTCAGGAGCGGGTGGAGGGGGCGGGGGTTTGGAGACAGTGGAAAGCCCTGCCGAATGACACTTCATTGCCCTTCGTCTATGGCAAGACCAGCTCCTCCTCTAATCTCTCTAGCGTGGGCAGGAGACGAGGCTGCAGGAGACGGAAGGGAACCCCCGGTTCCTGGAGCCCCTGCTCTGTGCAGCCCCTCTCATTACAGTGTCCCATTCGGCCTCAGCCCGGGGCAGGAGCAGCAGTGTTATAACCAGGAGCGCCAAGCGGTGAGCGGCCTGCCCTCGGTCACCAGCGTGTGGGTGACGGAGCCAGCATGGGAACTGGACGCTTTTGTCCGCCTGCCCTCGGGCCTCTGACGGCACAGCTGTAAACACGATCCGGGTTGGACATCTATGGGAGGCACTGGAGTTTTTAAAAATTTCTTTTGATGGGGATAAGAATGCAGGACTGGAAAGAGGGAAGGGGACAAAAGCCAACCAACCAACCAAGCCCTGGAACCAAAGCAAGACGCTCTAAGAAAAGAAGGGGAAATGCTCTGACAGGATTCTTAGAGAACATCCTCAGAAATGAAACAGGCCCAGCTGGCTGTGATGACCTCCACGGGCCTGTGGATGGGGCAGGCAGAGGGTACGTCTTTCCCATTGCCTTGGGAAAAATGCCACAGAATCAAGATGGGCCCAGGAGCTCCCCATGCCGCCCCGACGGACACAGGTCCTCTGGCTGGTCCATCACGCCTGACTCTGGCCAGGTCAAATGCCTTGCTTCCAGCACAAATTTCTCACCACTGGTTCTGCCTGGAATTCTGCATACCTTCAAGCATCACATCTTCCCAATGAAACTCAGCATTTCCTTCCACCTTCCAAAGCTGCTGAATATAAAATGCGAGCCTTTCCACTTATCAGGCTACTGTGGGTGCTTCCTGGAGGCCCGTTCCCGTCCTCCTTCCCACCAGCGGCCTCCACTAGTGGCTCTGGGAGCTCTCTGTACGTGGCAGGGCTCAGCCTGCCATGGCTCCTTCACGTGGCTGTCTGCGAGCCGGCCTGTTCCTTCCCACGCTCAGCAGTCCCTCATTGCCAGGCACTGGGTGGGTCATGCAGCCACAGCAAGACTGCGACATGATTTTACGCCAATAGGGTTGACACGTTCAAGAAAGTAGCAGGCAGAGGGGCTGGAAGAGGGCAGAGGTGGAGGCTGATGTGGGCACCAGGGAGCTTCGTGGAAAAGGCAGCACCGGGCTTGGCTGAAGCCCCGGAAGGACCGTGTGCCTCCCCATGGCTAGCCCCACCCTACCCCGCCCCTTTCCAGCCCAGGTTGTGGCATGACCTTTCCATAGCATTCCTGCCCTCGAGAACTTAGCATGGGTCCCTATCACTTGTCCAATAAGACTTTTATTATTCCAAAATTTGAATTTACAAGGAATTTTGAAAAACAGCGGAAAACAAAAGATCAACAAATTTACACTCTAGCTACAACCCCAATCATGAACATCTTGTATTTCGGCCCTTTTTCACATCCTGAGTTTCTTCTAGTGCTAACAAATCACCCTGTACGTGACCGTCCCACCCTTCTTCACTGAAAGCTGAGTTAGTGCCCTTGTCATGCTGGGGCTCAGTCCTGGCCGCCCTTCTCACCCGCCGCTGTCCAGGCCGTAAGGGACCCCCCTCCCACCTCGGTGCGCTGTCTCTCTTCCACCCCATTAGTAAACTCCCCTGTGAGGGACATGTCTGGGTAGCCGTAGCCCTTTTTATTTTAGGGATTTTTCCTCCAGATGGATTCCCAGAAGTGGTATTCCAGGGCAAAGGCCACAAGCTTTTTTACTGCTCATCATTCCCCGTCAGACCCCTGTGACTCTGCACACGGTTTGCTGACTTCCCCGCCCTAGAGTGTGTCTGCAGTCGTCTCACCTGAAGTCACCTTTCTAATGCCCACGTCTTCCCCGAGAGAACGGGGATTAGCCACGTGTGTCTGTCCATTCATTCACTCACTCAACAAGGCAGGGGATAGGCAGTGGGCATGAGGCCAAGGCCTGCCCTCAGGGAGCCGCCCAACCAGGGGGAGAGAAGTGGTAAGACCGGGTAAGACCAGGGATCGGGAACCAAGCTGAGAGGCAGGGGAGCCTCTGCCTAAACTGCATGAGGACCAGCGCAGGGAGAGGTGTGTCTGGGCGTGGGATGCCTGCCGTGTGTGTGTGTGTGTGTGTGTGTGTGTGTGTGTGTGCGCGCGCGCACGCCTGCATGGGTTTGGTGAAGCTGGAGTAGCACGTAGGGCCCTGGTGGCTGTCGAAGGAGGGGCTAGGAACCAGGCTTGCATCTGACGTGCCCAAGATGCAGCCAAAGGTGATTCCCTGCCACTCCTACATCTGCAGGTTTAAATCTCCAGATCTCGGGCTCAGAGAGCAATTGGCACGCGTGGCTCTGCTGACAGGCCACCGTCTCCCACACCACTGTCCGCGCCTGAGCCCACTCTCCTACCTGACCGAGCCTTTTCGCCTCTAGGCTTTGCGTCTGCGGTGCCCTGCTGCCCTCACCCCACCTCCGCCCCCACCTGGTGACCTTTCACTTATTGCTGGCAGGGTGAGATGGCCCCCCTCCCTCCCCCCCCCCCCCCCCAGTACTTGGTGCAGTGCTCATTACACCAAGGATGCCACTCTGGGAGTACTTCTGCACAGAGCCTAGAACTCCCTGAGAGTGCCAGGCACATCTAAATCATCTCTGGACGCCCTGACCTGGCAGATACAGGCACTCAGGGGGTCAGCTGCTGACCCAGAGGTTACAAATCATTCTCCCAACCAGACGGCCATAGCAGCAGCAGCAGCTCTCACTCAGCACGCACAGGCCGCCAGGCCCTCCACATCCTGGACTCTGACTCCAGTCCCACACCCCAGCCGCGTGATTACACACCAAGAGGGAAAAAAGTCTCCTGGGGCGGGGGGAAGCGGCGTACAAACATCAATGCACGATCATAACCGTATATAGTCAGCTCTACACACAGATGGTATCGGACAAGAACACGAGGACGCGAAAGCTGTTGACCTGTTGCGGTGGCGAGCTATTGGCGGGATTGTTTTCTGTCTTTTCTATCGACTTCTCTGAGTGTTTCTGTGCGATTATTACACTTGTGGAAGATGGATAAGTAAACAGACCTTTTCAACTCTGCGTGACGAGCGCCGTGACTCTGGTCGGTCCAAGGGTGGGGGGGTGGTGGGACCCAGTCAGGCTGCCAGGAAGGCCGGGGAAGGGGTGCAGAAGGATGGACTAGAGCGCTCGGGACAGGCAAGGGAAGACGTTCTCCAGGTGGGAGGAAGCAAGAGCGCAGGGGACACGGGTTCGTGCCCCGGTCCGGGAAGATCCCACATGCCGCGGAGCGGCTGGGCCCGTGAGCCACGGCCGCTGAGCCTGCGTGTCCGGAGCCTGTGCTCCGCAACGGGAGAGGCCACAACAGTGAGAGGCCCTCGTACCGCAAAAAAAAAAAAAACCAAAAAAAAAAACCCCAAAAAAACCAAACCAAAACAAAGACCCCAGACCAAGCAGCTGGGAGGCTGGCACCATGGCTACCTACTTCCCACACACAAGGAGTGCCAGCCGGGTGCCAGCCCTCACTGCCGGCTCGTCTATTTCCAGCTGCATGTGGCTGTGATGAGGCAGATCCAGGGAGGGGGCTGGAGCAGGCGAGGCGTGGGGGTGGCGAACGGCCACTATAAACAGCCAGTCGGCGCTGGGAAAGCATGGTCGCTGCGGCATCTGTGCAGAGGCAGCCAGGCCCAGCAAACGTCCAGGGTGACCCCACCACCAGCCAGGGCACAGACTGCTCCAAAGTAAGCAAGGTTACTGGCAGAGGAAGAACCGTACTGGACACGCTGGGACACGCTTATTCGTTGACAATGCCCCTTTTTAGGCACACGGTTCAGTTCTGGTTTGGGGCATATGTTTTGGTGGTGAAGTATTTTTAAAGAGGCTTCACAAGACACTTATCTTCTGTTTATTTCTCTGAGTTCTGACCCGGCCCTTGGCATATGAACTGCAAACAAAGATGAAGGAACGTGTCTGCTCGCCTGGCCTGTCCTCTGCAACTGGGTGTTTTTCTTTGCTGTTTATGGACTTGGCATTCTCTGCCCTGGGACAGAGCAGGACTTCTTCCCCAGGTCACCAAACTGAGACCTATTCAAAGGTGAGGCTGCCACAGGGCGACCGACGGCAGATGTCAACACGGTCCTACCAGTGGGAGGGGCCGCCTCGTATCGTGATGTGGTCTCTGACCTGAACATGCAACTAAAGGGAGAGCAGGAAGGGGAGGCTCCTGACGCCCGCTGGGTGCCTCCCTGCCGCCACACGGACCGATGCCTGCAGCTCCCTCCCAGGAACACCATCACTCCTCTTTTCGGGGTAAGAACGGTGAAGTGCCGGCCCCGAAGCACGGCTAGGAAGGGAGCTGGGAGCCAAGGCTGTCGCGTCTGCTTCCAAGTCCCGGCTCCCCCCTCATCTACAGCAGAGGCTAGAAGGAGCTGGGCCTGGACGTGAGGACAGGGACAGGGGAGTCCTAAGCTCAGCCAGCCACGGGGGGCTGCAGTCACGCGGGCTGCTAAGAGCCCCCCACCGCCCACCCCTGCTACTGCCACGCAGATCTCAGAAGTTTTGAGAGCGCTGAAGCTCTGCCCCCGTGCCGGGCTTGTGCACGCCCCACTGTCAAACTGCGCTCTCCTGGAGAGTCAGAATCCAACCTCCTGCCCACTTCACCGGCCAACCGCCCATCCCTCCATCACACCAAGCAGCCTACACTGGGCCCAGGAACGCAGGGCTAAGTCACTCTGGAGCAGGGCTCTCCGGGACCTCCCGGGGCAGGAGAGACCCGCCCCCGGTGTCCTGGGACAAGCCAGGAGCTCAGTGCTGAGGCAGAGGGCAGCCTGAGGGGGCTGCAGGCCCCCAGGGGAAGGGTAGGCAACTCAGGGAAAGCTTTCTGGAGGGGCTGATGCCCAAGCTGAGTTGTGACGGGTAGGCGTCAGCCAACGAAAGCATTAATGAAGAGCACAGGGAAGGGTGATTCGGGCAGAAGGAAGAGCAGGTGTAAGGATACGCCACAGCAGGAAAGCGGGGTACCATTTAGGGAAATGCAAGCTGTCTGCCATGCTGGAGATTACAGTTCTGAGAAAGAAGGAGACAGGGACTGCAGCTGGTAGGGGCGAGGAGCTTGGCCATTGTCCCTGAGGACACTCCAGGCCACCAAGTCATCGAATCACAAGATGTTGGAGGGAGGAGGGCTCTGACACAGCAGCCAGGCCAAACAGGGGTTCCAAACACTGCTCCTGGCCCCAGGGGCCTTGCGGAGGTGGGGAGGGGCTCCATGGAGAGCAGGGCTCTCATCCCTGCCAGTCCTGCCTCCCATTTCAGCTAGAGTAATGTGACCACTGAATGATTCTGCTTGAAACAAACGGAAACAAAACCCCATGAAATCTCAAAACCATTGGTCAAATCGCATCCCTTATTTCACAGATGATGGGGAAACTGAGGCACGGAGAGGCAGGGAGTTTCCCAAGGTCCCCTGGCAAGTCCATGGCCCGAAGAGCCTGGTTCCTGGCCCACTGCCCTCTTCCCCCAGCACTCGCCTGCCCCCGCTGCTCTGCCCCACCCCTTCCCCCTGGCCCCCCCGGTCCTGAGCTGGCTGCAGGCATGAGGCTGGAGGAGGCCACTCCACCCCCCAAAACAAAACCTGGGTCTCAATCCATCCACCTCCCTCCCTGCTCCGCGATCTCCCTGGCTCTGTCGCGACTTGGGGAAAGAAGGGAGCCCATTTATAAAGATGCATACTGTTGTCCCGTGTGTTTCTCTTCTTCAAGCCAAAGAATTTCCATCAGATTAACAGTTGTAAAAAGCTGGGAGGAGAAGCAAGTCTGAATCCAACTTGTCCTCGGACAGCAAATCCCTCCAACCAAGCGTGTTTAGACCACCTGAATGTGGGCCAGACTAGGGAAAAGCAGGGATGGGAGGGCGTAAATAGAACAGGAAGAAACCTCTCCAGTTTACCTTGAGAAACACTGGTGTTTGTGGAGTACGTACATGACTGTCTGAAGCTGTTTAGTTTTACATTAAAATGTTCAGCATTTTTTCCAGCAAGAAATGCATTTGAGCTGTTGAAGTATAAAGACAAATAAACAGAGGCAACTCGAGCCTCCGTTAGGGGTTCAAGGGAGCAACACATTGTCTCCAGCTGTCCTCCAGGATGAGAGAGGGCGCCTTCAAAAGGGCTGGAGCGCGGCCCTTTCATCCTGCCGGGGACCAGCCCGGCGGCAGGGAGAGCTGTGACCGCTGCGCCGCCGACGCGGAGCATCTGGGCCTCTGCGGTGCTTCCCTCCCACGTGTGCAGCCCTGCCCCTGGGCCCTGCTGCCGCCTCCCAGGCTCCTCTCCTCCTCTCCTCCCTCTGCCTGCTGCCCTGTGGTGTCACCTGCACATCTGATCCTACCAGACAGGGATCATGTTCATTTTGTAGAAAACAAAACTGAGACTGAGAAAGAGGGGGCAAGGGTCCAAGGTCACAAAATGACTATGCGGCAGAGCTGGGATTGGAAGCCCTGATGCCACGTGACCCGTGCCGATGGACGAGCACAGGAGCCAGTGCAGGGGGAAGGAGAGGGTGGTGAGCACCGTGTGGAACACAAGGAACAGTCCCCTGAGCTTCACCCCCAGCTCGGGGACGAGGCTCGCCCCCCTGCCTCTCCGCCAGCTCAGAAAGGACATCCGTTTTCTTTAAAAAGTATTCTGACTTTGCACACCAGGAATGAGTGATACTTAGGTAATTCACATCTGCTGAGCCCTCGTCGTGTGCCAGGCACGTACCTTGCAAAGCTTATCTCATCTGGTCTCTGCGTCACCCCCGTCAAATAAGCACTGCTGTTAGCCACGCCGTACGGATGAGGACACAGAGGCCCACAGACGTGACGTTACCTGCTCACAGTCACACAGTTAAGTGATGGATCCAGGATTCAAAGCTGGGGAGGCCGAGTCCCGATGCTTCCTGAGGGCCGGGACTACTTCATCCATCTCCCGGCTGCGAGCTCCCAGCCCAGGACGTGGCACCGGGCAGGTGCTCGTGGAATCTTATGAAACGAATGAACGTTAAGAGCTCTGGATTTTGACACTGTTTAGAAGCTCTAGGCTCTCACGTTCTCCCCGAACCCCAGACCTGACGACCCCACTTGTATACCTTTTCCATTCAGATGGCTACTGATTATCTCAAATTGAACTTGGCCAAACAGACTCTCAGCCCACCCCGCTCCCCGTCCCAGAATCTGTCCTACCCCCCAGTCTTCCCCATCTCAGCCGTAGCAGCACAGCTACACAGTAACTCCGAGCAAAAAACTAGCAGTCCAGGGCTTCCCTGGTGTCGCAGTGGTTGAGAGTCCGCCTGCCGATGCAGGGGACACGGTTTCGTGCCCCGGTCCGGGAGGATCCCACGTGCCGTGGAGCGGCTGGACCCATGAGCCGTGGCCACTGAGCCTGCGCGTCCGGAGCCTGTGCTCCGCAACGGGAGAGGCCACAACAGTGAGAGGCCCGCGTACCGCAAAAACAAAGCAAAACAAAACAAACGAACAAAAAACTAGTAGTCCGTCTCGATTCCTCTTCTCCCCTCACTTCTTACATCTAGTCCATCGTCAATTCATTTTGGCCCTGTTTTCAAAACATACATGAATTCCACCGCTTCTCATTACTGCCACCACTGTCACCTGGCCAACCAACATCTCTGACCCAAATCGCCACAGGGGTCTCTGCCTCTTATTCCAGGTAATACATTCTCTACTGAGCAGCCAGAAAGCAAATCTCTTAATTAAAATGTCAATCCCTGGTTAAAATGTCCCGTGGTTTCCCAACTAATTTAGAATAAAATCCCAACTCCCTTCTAGGGTCTACAAGGCTGCACATGACTGGGCCCTGCCTGCTCCCGACCTCGTCTCCAGACCCTCTCCCTCCTGCCAGATCCTCCAGGCACAGTGACCTGTGCCCAAACTCGCGCAGCTTGTCCCCACCTCGGGCCACCGCCTTTGTCCTCCCTTCTGCCTGGAGGGAAGGTCTTCCCTAGATCTTCACAGGGCAGCTTCCTCCTCCTCTCTGAGGCTCCCTTCCCCAAGTGCCCGCCCCCCAAGAACGTGGATGGACCTTTGTAACTGCCTTGACAGGTAGAGCTGGGTGAAAGTGACTTCTGAGACTAGACTGGAAAGCTTCCACGCACTTGCGTCTTATTCTCTTGGGACCCAGCGGCCAGGCCGTGAGGAAGCCCACAGCAGCCCATGTGGAAGGACCAACCGTTAGGCGTCAGCAGAGAAGCCTCCAGATGAGTCCAGCCCCATCAAGTCATCTCTGGCCTCACGTCTTCCCAGCTGAGGCCCCAAACACCATGCAGCTCAGACAGCCGTCCCTGCTGCGTCCTGTCTGAATCCCCCACCCACGGAATCTGCAAGCAGAGTCAAGGGGTGTTTTATGCCACTAAGTGTGGGGTGGTTTTTATGCAGCAACAGTAACAGGAACGCCACCCTCTCCAACACTGTCATCCTGCCCCCATCACTTCCCACCACCTTATTGTATTATTTTTCACTGGGGTTGACCTGACTGAGCTTACTTTACTGAGTTGTGAGTTTACTTGTGCTCTGTCTCCCCCCCTCCCTAGTGCGGGTGCTTGGTTGCTTTCGGTCACCACTCACTGTGTCTTCAGCACTTAAAACCAGGTCTGGCACACAGCAGGTGCTCAGAACAACTTCTTTGAATAAACAAATGGATGAATACTAGGTTGGAGGCTCGTGTCACTGCGGATACAGCCCTTTCTACCTGTCATTTAGAAGCGTGAACATTTCTGTGTTTCTCGCGAGCCTGGGAGCCCTGCGACACGTGCCCCATCTGATTCGCCTGGATCTCTGCTATGTACCCAGCACAGAAGTGTGGCGAGCTTGAGGACCCTCTTCAGACTCATTCATTCATTCATTCTACAAATGTTTATTATGTGCCTGTGATATGCCAGACGCCACACTAGGTTCAGAGGAGGAAGACGAGATAAACAAGATAGCTTCTGCCTGCAGGAGAAGAAGGGAGGACCCCAGCGCAGAGCCACAGTGCAGGTGTGTGCCACGTGGTCACAGAAGACCCTGGAGCAAAGGGAGATGGAGGTTGGGTCTCGAATGACAAGTAGGACCTACCAGGTCATGCTGGGGGAGGGGTCTCAGGGAGCAGCCCTGAACAGCAGGGAAGGGTAGGAGGACCGTGTGGATTTAAGGAAGGCCGGGCCAGAGGGTACAGGTGGGCAAGGATGAGAGGTGAGGAGAGGAGGCTGGCAGCAAGCACCCTGGCCTGAGGGCTTCGTGAGCCGGCGGGCAGAAGAACCGGGTGCTCCCGTGAAAGTGATGGGAGCCACACGAGCGGGTTCGGTAATAACAGGGCTCCGCTTGTTCACACGGGGTGAGACAATGCCCCAAAGAAGCTCAAGGGTGACACAAGGCTCCTGCGTGGGCGGCAAGATCCTGCCTTGGCCTGGGAGGCAGGACAGATCTGGGGGAAGTCTCTGGAGCAGGGGCCGCCCTCACGCCCTCCAGCACGCCACCCACCAGGCTGGCTTGGCAGACGCCAGGGTTTCTCAGTGACTCTCAAACTCAGAGCAGGGCATATCTAACCCCCAGTGAAGGAAGCCCCTCCCTGATCCGGACCAGCCTCCCAGAGCTGGTTCTGTTCCGGGTGCCATGAGGCAAGGGGCGGGCAGTGGCTTACAGGCTTGAACTGGCAAATGCACAGACCTGGGCTCTGGTCCCAGCCCTACCACTTACTGGCTGTGTGACCTACACAGGTCACTTTCCCTCTCTGAGCCTCAGTTTCCTCATTTGTAAAGAGGGGATACTAATGGCTTCTGCCTATGGATGCTGTGAGAACTGAACGACAGAACGTGAGCACGACATCCTGGGCGACTCCAGGTGCACGGCAGAGGTGCGGCCAAAGTTCCTCATCTCACCTAAGAGAAGCTGACTACCTAGCACAAGGCCGGGCATACGGTAGGTGCTCCGTAAGTGTTAACGGGAATGTAGCGATCCGGTTAACAAAACAACTGTTCTGTTGAACCTGGCTCCAGATGACTCCTCTTCATCAGGGGAAAAAGTGCTGAGAAGCAAGTCCGAAATTCAGACTGTGGGCAACTTGAGAACCGTATTTTTCAGTAAGTCAAGATAAAGACTGGGGTCGCAGAAAACATCTGGCTAAGTGAACAAATGGCTTTAGGGAGAAAGGAGCCTTGCTTTGTGGAGTCGGGAAAAAATTACCCACTGCTGGCTTTAATTTAAGATGAAAAAAATCTTATTCTATTAGCCTAAATATTGCTCTTATGTCCAATTGCATGGAGTTTGGAATAATATTTTTCAAACAGAACTACTGCTATTTCAAGTAATTACAATGCTAAAAGCAGTCATTTGGGGTTGAGCAAGGATCTCATCATGGTTTCAATTCCCCCTGGTGTCATTTTCTGTTATATTTGAGAAATTCCTCAATAAAGATGTCAAATAGAAACAGGGTTTTACTCCCCAGAGGACAGATTTGGCCACCCTCCAGGACACAGTCCCAGGCAAGCCATCTCCACAAGAAAATAACCTCATTTGCTCAAAAAAAGAGAAAAGGTTCAACTGTGGAAACCCAGGCAAGAAAATAACCCTTCAGCCATCAGCCTCATGCCTCCTAGTTAGCTCAGAATGCTTTTCAGACCGTGCTGACCAGGCTCGGTTCCAGCCACCATCCCGAAGGAATTCAGCGGTGGTTGAGAGCGGAATGTTACAACCGGACGAGACTTTTGACCCAGACTTGGAGACAAAACAACAGGAGACGCAAACAGGCCTAACTGTCCCTGACGGGTGATGGGTTGTGGAGTGGGGCTCAGAGTGACTGACCAGAGATGGTCAGGACCGCGCAAAGCAGCGAGAATGCAGAACACAGAACCTTCCAACCACTCAGTCAGCTTCTCACCCCTACCAAACACCCACTGAGGGCAGGCCCTGTGCTGGAAGCTTCATCAGGCAGCGTGAACACAATTCCTACTGAGATGGAGCAGGCAGTTAAATGACCAACAGGTTGTGAGCAACAGGGAATGGTGGGGAGTGCAGCAATCGGGAACGTACACACACCCTCCAAAGGGGGCAGCTGTGGTGCGGCTCCTGCCGGTTGCTGCTGGTTCCACACTGAGACGTGGGCAAGAGGTGCCCCTGCTCTTGGCTCAATGCCTTGAGGGTCCCTGTGCTGCCCTTCCTGTGGCTACAGCCCTTCCAATACAGTAAGGAGTCCACAGGGGGTCATGGCACCTGGAACACATACCCATCCTTCTAGACCACATTCTGGGTGTTTGAGACCCCCAAATTCCCTGTCCAAATGGCCCAAGCCTGTCTCTTCTCAGAGGGACAAAAAACAGGACCAAGCCAAAGGGAAGATGGTCTGGGGGCAAATGGTCAGAGCTTACACATTCAGGTTAGGGTGTCCTCAGGCTCCCTGTGGTGCAGGATGGAGCCAGGGGTGAGAAGAAGGGGCAGAGAGCAGGCACTGCCCATGCTACCACTTTCTGGCACAAAACCCCAAGGAGTTCTAGGTTTCTAAATTCCAGTCTAGCCTTCCAAGGCATTAGGAACACTTGTCAAGGTAGAAAAGATTGAACATATTCTAGTTTGAAGCTTCGTGATGACTTCCACACTTGACCACATGGGATATGCACCCCTGCCCAAGTCCCACAAGGTCAGGGGCCGGGTGACTATGGCCAAGCAGGAACAGTGCTGGAAATATTGATTTTTATGTGACACCCCTTGATTCATAAATGTTGACAAATAATTCAGTCACCACCACCATCGTCACGGTCATATCATCAACACGGCGGGGAGAGACCAAACACGTTTACAGGCTGGAGGAGGGCTGTGGGCTGCTGGCTTGAAACCTCTGCAATACCCAGCACCCGCGGAGAATTTCACATCAGTACGTTCAGCTCTCCAGGTCTACTTTCATATTTAATTGTCACAGTGACACCGAGACAGGCATTTCTGACCCACTCTGCAGTTAGGGGCACTGACACATGGAGAGTCAGAAACTGGTCTCCAACATAGAACTCATGAGTGGTGGTGACAGAATTTGGATCACATCTTCCAACTGCAAGTCCAGCTTCCTCGTACAGTGTTACTTCTTTCAGCCAGTGTCTATAAGCCTCCATGATCCTGACACTGTGCTGGGTACTTTTTCAGCGTTTCATGGGTAAGGGAGTTGCGGCTCTGAGAGCTTACGCGGTCAGGCGGGGCTGGAGCCAGTGGGAGCCAAGGTCTGTCTTCTCTAGAGCCGGAGTTTTGTCTTGAGAAGGAAAAAGCCCAAACATAAGGAGGTCTGTCGGGAAGCGTCTGCCCCAGCTAAAAGCAGAGAAGCAACAGAGAGAGCCTTTTGTCGGCTGCCGTATGTGTGAGTTAGAGCCGTAGGAAGTTGCAATCTGTGCTCGGAGGCGGGGGTGGGTGGAGTCTTACCCAGTTCCTTAAATTGATGAGTGTAAAAAGCATCCACCGTGAAAATCCTGTTGAAACAAAGACCTGCACAGACTCCATTAGTCTGGAGGCATTGGGTACACCTGCCGTAGCCAAGAACAAGGGTGATGGGCTTCCCTGGTGGCACAGTGGTTGAGCGTCCGCCTGCCGATGCAGGGGACGCGGGTTCGTGCCCCGGTCAGGGAAGATCCCACGTGCTGCGGAGCGGCTGGGCCCGTGAGCCATGGCCGCTGAGCCTGCGCGTCCGGAGCCTGTGCTCCGCGACGGGAGAGGCCACAGCAGTGAGAGGCCTGTGTACCGGAAAAAAAAAAAAAAAAAAAAAGAACAAGGGTGTTTACAAACAGGTGACCACCCAGGGGCTGCAGACGGCAGGCCGGGCCCCCACGAGGCCTCGGGGGCGTCGGACCAGCCCACCGCAATACATCTGGTCTGCAAGCCGATGACCAGCCGGATGCCCATCACGTCTGTGTGCTCGGTGCCAGGCACTCTCAAGATGCTTGCCATCCACGATCCCACTCAGTCCTCGCAAGAGCCGTGCCAGACAGAGGACTGCGAATTCTGTCTTACAGGTGATGAAACTGAGGCCTGGAGGCGAGTATCACCTCCAGGCCAAAGGTCACACAGCTGATAACTGGCAGAACCAGGATCTGAGCCCAGAACTGGCAGTTCCCAAGGTCCGTCTTCCTGACCACTGGGGATATTGCCTGCTGCTCCACAGAGACCGTCAGCTCTGCTTTCACGGACTAGTCAGTTTCTGGAATGTGCTCTATCATCTGAAAAAAGGGCCGAGCGACTGGTAAAGTTAAATGCTTATGCTCTTGGGAGGATTAAAGGGGAGAAAACTTGAACAGCACTGAACCTGGCGTCCGGCACAATGAACGCTGTACAGCCTCGGTTCTCCGCGATCTCACCAAAGGCTCTGCCTGCCTCGGCAGCCCCACCTCCCGCTCTTCCTCCCAGCACCCCCCCACCCCAACCCCCCCCAGCCCAGCCCCAAGGAGCCACCCACAGCATTCCACGCAGGCTCTGCCCTCGACCCAGTAAACTGCTCGCCTACCTTTGGAGATCCTGTTCGATGCAGTCCCCCCGAGGAGTCAGGCCCCACCACCCCCCAACCCCATGCAGGGGTAGCTCTTTGCAGACCCCTCTGGGCTTTAACAGTCCAGACCTCCGTTGTGGCACTTATTTGGGGGTGTAATTACATGTTTATGGATCTGTTTCCCATAACAAGCTCATCTGAGATCCAATATGCCTTCAACAGGAACAGGCAGAGGAACTGAAGATGAATACACCACTAAGTCTGGATGTTTCGGAGCACTTGGGATGTCCAGCTTCCCATGCCGCACACCAGAAAGCCAACTTCCCATGCCGCACACCAGAAAGCCAGCTTCCCATGCCACACACCAGAAAGCCAACTTCCCATGCCGCACACCAGAAAGCCAGCTTCCCATGCCACACACCAGAAAGCCAACTTCCCATGCCGCACACCAGAAAGCCAGCTTCCCATGCCGCACACCAGAAAGCCAGCTTCCCATGCCACACACCAGAAAGCCAGCTGCCGCAATGGGAGCTTTACTGAGCCCTTCCAGGAAGCACTGCATCGAAAGCCATAAAAAAGTCCAAATGATCCTTTTGACCCAGTAGTTCCAGGAAGACTTGCTAAGGAAACAGTTGGGGAAACAAGAAAAGAAATTTTATGCCCAGAATCACCTGTGGATTCTGACGGTAAAAACAAATGAAATAAGCAAGGAATTTCAACGTCCAACCACGAAAGGGTGGCTGAGTCACCTACAGTAACACTAATGTTTGTCTGTTGACTATTTATACTCGCCAAGGGCCAGCCACTTCACTGCACCATTGTGTCCTCACACACAACCTAGTGAGGCAGACAGCGTGTTACCCCTGCTGCAGGAACCGCTCTGAGGACTGAGGGCCCTGGGACGGCCACACTTCTCAGCCGTCACGGCAGGATCGCAATTTCTGCTCACGGCAGCGTTGTGAGACAGCTGCTCTTCACACCCTCCCTTTACCGACAAGTGACTGAGGCTCAGAGATGTCAAGAACGGGTTCACAGCCACACCACACTCCGGCCAAGTCCACGGTCTTACCCTCTAGGCTCCAGCCATCGTTCCCCAGGTCACTCAGCAGCCGGTAGCAGAAGAGGGCTTGGGGGACCGGGGCATCTGCTCTGGGACCACGTGGTTTCTACCAGGAGACGTTCTTCCTGCCACAGGCTGCAAACCACCTCTATGATGGCTTGAATTACATCCCTCCAAAGATGGCGAAGTCCTGACTCCCAGTGCCGGTGAAAGTAACCCCTTCCGGAGATAGGTTACTGGCAGATGACCAAGTTAAGATGAGGTCAGTAGGGTACACCCTAATCCAATATGACCGTGTCCTTAGAAAAAGGGGACATTTGGTCACAGAGACAGGCATGCAGAGAGCAAAGACAATGTGAAAACAGAGGGAGAATGTGATCTACAAGCAAAGGAAAGCCTGAGGCTACCAGAAGCTAGGAGAGACGCACGAAACAGGTCCTCCCTCAAAGCCCCCAGAAGGAACCAACGCTGTGGACACCACAACTTCAGATTTTAGCCTCTAGAACCATGACAGGATAAATTTCTGTAGCTTAAGCCCCTCAGTTACAGCAACCCCGGGTTGTTAGTCACTTATCAAACAATGAGGCAACTAGGAAAAGGGTGATAACAGGGGCCAGGTACCTGATCGCAACTACAGTGTAACCACACCTGGCTGCAGAGAGACGCCTGAAGGCAAACACAGCAGCGTAACCAAGATACTTTCCAGTTTTATCTTGTGCTTCTACGTTTTCCCAATTTTACCCAGAAAGTTTGCATTACTCATAAGTTTTACACAACTGTTTTTAAAATGTATGTATTTGAACCAGGAGAATCTGGAGGTGTGTAAGAATCCTTGTTATGGGCTGAACTGTGGTTTCCCCCAAATTCGTATGTTGAAGGTCTAAGCCCCAGTACCTCAGAATGTGACTGTATTTAAGATGGGACCTTTAAAGAGGTAATTACGTTGAAAATGAGTTGTTAGGGTAGCTTCTACTCCGATATGACTGGTGTCCTTACAGGAAGAGGAGATTAGGACAGAGAGAGAGAGACAGGCATCAGGTACGTGCACGCAGAGAGAAGACCATGTGAACACCCAGCGAGAAGGGGGCCAGCTGCGAGCCAGGGAGAGAAGCCTCAGAATAAAGAGAGACACATCAACACCGTGACCTCGGACTTCTAGCCTCCAGGACTGTGAGAAAATAAATTGTTGTTGTTGAAGCCCCTCAAGCTGTGCTCTTTTGTTACGGCAGCCGTAGCAAACTAAGACAAGGAACCAAAAGAGGGCAATCCTTCCCACGACCCCCCGCGCTGCCAGCTGGAGCTGAGAAACAGGCAGGGTGTGCCCAGCGGGCAGGGCACAGCTGCTTCACTCACCCAGGCAGTTGTGTCCATCGTGTGCCAGCATGAAGCCGTCAAAGCAGGTGCACCTGTAGTTCCCCGGGATATTGATGCACTCGTGGACACAGCCCCCGTTGTAGTAGTCATTCTCACACTCGTCGATGTCTGCAAAATGAGGTGCATGAGAGGTGTCAGAGGAAGAGCCCGGGGGTCCCCTCTCCCCCCACTGCTGAAGTCACCAGGACATGAGTGGTTAGGGGATGACTCAACAGGTGTTTACTAAAGTCCTTGCTGGGGGCGGGGGGCCCAAAGGTTACAGAGATGAAGACCCTGGCTCTGCCACGAGGTTGGCCACCGCCTTGGGGAGCAGGGCCACATGCCAGGCATGTTTGGGGTGATTTTCAGATCCCCCCTACAGAGAAGCAGGCGAGATTCCCACCCCTATCTTCCCCCTTTGAAGCCCTCTCAACACTAACAGCACGCAGGGACCCCGTCTAAAATCCCCCCAAACTGCCTCTTTTCAGGATATCTGAAAGCTTCCCAGAGGTGGAGACCTCATTACTTGTGAGGCAGGGGGTATGAGATAAATGAACTTTGCACACCACCAAATAATGTAGCCTCTGGAATGAGAGAAAAGTTCACATACTCCCCCCAGAGTTTCCTTCCAGATCAGCGTCTGAAGTCTGAATTTCTACCGCTCCAGTTTCCTTGTCACAACAAAGCCTTCTGTCTCGTAAACAATGGCCAATAGCCTTTGTAAAGGTCCCTCTTTTTCCTGTTTTAAGTCTCTCTCAACATTTCCCATCAGGGGTCAAAGAGCTATCAGTTCTGAAGTTCCAGAGAGATCTGAGAGACCCTGGAGAGCAACAGAAGCGAGTCTAGTTAACATTCAATGAGCTGTTCCTATGCCCAAGTCCCGGGGGGCGACACCGCGCGCCATCATCGACCCAGTCCCCATGCTAACTCTCAGACACAGGCACCATCGTCGTTCTTCCAATTTTACAAGGGCATCGAAGAAGCCGAGGCACAAGAAGGCCAAACCCTTGCCAGCGGTCACACACCTAGAAGGGCTGTAAGTGGGATTCGACCAGTGCAACCCCCCAAGGCAGCAGAAGGGAGGGGGTGTTCAATCTGCCCACCCAGACCTCCACAGGTTCTGCAGAGAAGCAGGAAAGGGGGCAGCCAGAAGTGTCCCACAGCGGAACCAGAAGTTCCCCAGTGGAACCGGAAGTGTTCCCACAGGCAAACCAGGAGCAGTACTGCCCCGTCTCAGCAGTACTAGAAGTGCTTTGCAAGAGGCTACCACGTGGGAAGAAGCAGTCTCTCCTCTACCTGGTCGAAGAGGGATTTTTGAGGCCAGGCTCCAGCTGTGAAAGCCAGGAAGGGGCCAGCCTGAAGAGAGGGAACTGAGAGCAGCCCTGGCCGTTCCTGCAAGTGCCTGAGGAGCTGGCACAGGGAGACATCCAGCTCCATGCTCTCTCCAAGCGGTCCAGAGGGCAGAGCTACTCACGGCAGGGGAAAGCCAAGGGGGCCAACTGATGTTCACGGGTAGGTATGTCCATCTGGAAGACAGGGCCTGTCTCAGGAGGTAGTGAGCTCCCTGACTCTGGAGGTGATCAAGCACTGTCTGGGACACTGCCAGCAGAGGGAATAACTTCATTGAAAACTGCAGCAGTGAAAGTGCTAGAATACAGGGTCTGAGTTGCACAGCCTCCTCCTGGTGCCCACCCACCCTGCCACGATGAGGGAAGACTAAGGTTGCCTGGATGCCCAAAGGTGCAGGATGCAGGGGGTTTCCTGCTGCAGAGGCCGTCAGTGTCAGCTGGGAAGCAGGCTCAATTCTGTAAGTCATTTGAATTGTTTTTAATCATTATACTTAATGCACTTAGACGTTTTAAATAACATTAAAGCAGGATGTAAGATTCTGTGTTTGAAAGGGCACATGGATTTATAAAGACAGATATTGATTACTTCCCAATCTCTGCAGCCCCGACCTTTTGCTAGAGCCTCAGATACACCAATCCAACCACCTCTCCCCCTAGATCATCCACGCTCACGCCAAAGGCAACACGGCCCAACTTTAACTCATCAATCTGCACTTCCCTGGGGTTCCCCATCCCAGTGAATACTGTTATCCTTCCACCTCTCCACTGACACCTATCAGCTACCAACACGTGAATTTTCTACACTCTTAACGTGGGTACAGTCTGCTGACTGGTCACCCATGTCCACTGCCTGTACGCGTGAGCATCATCTCTCATCCGATCCGAATCAGCAGCTCGCGAACTGCTGCCTCCCTCCTTTCCTTCATTCAAGCAGGTGACTCAAAAGAAGACGGCTTCTCTGGTGGCACAGTGGTTAAGAATCTGCCTACCAATGCAAGGGACAGGGGTTTGAGCCCTGGCCCGGGAAGATCCCACATGCCGTGCACCACAACTACTGAGCCTGAGCTCTAGAGCCCGCAAGCCACAACTACTGAGCCCACGTGCCACAACTACTGAAGCCTGCGCACCTAGAGCCCGTGCTCCGCAAAAAGAGAAGCCACAGCAATGAGAAGCCCGTGCTCCGCAACAAAGAGTAGCCCCTGCTCACCGCAACTAGAGAAAGCCCACGCACAGCAACGAAGACCCAACACAGCCAAAAAAAAAAAAAGATGGCCTGATTCCACCTGTCCGGGTGGAGCCTGAATAGTCTAACTCAGACAGTAGATGGCATAGCAACTGCTGCGGGTCCCAGGGTGGGCACATGACTTAGGCTGGATCAGTCAGACCGAGGGGAAGGACTTTTATTCCATGCTTGGGCAGAAGAATTCTCTCTCTCTCATGCTGTACCTCAGTATGCAGGTATCTACTCCTGAAACATATACCAGCTTATTTAATTTTCACAGCAACCCTCTGGAGTAGGTATTTTAACTCCATTTTATGGTTAAGCAAAGTAAAGGGCAGAGACGTAATTGCTCAAGGTCACATAGTAAGTGGTAGGGCAAGGATCAAAACAAGTGTCTTTCAGTTTACAAAGCCCATATCCTTTCTAGTAAGTTAGAATGCCCATGACATGCCAGGCATTGATAGGCAAAGCACTTTATATATGTTATTTCACTCTTGGCACATTTACCCTATGTACCAAGAAAGTGTAAGCTAATCATCAAAACGTCCATTCACAGCTTCATCCTTCCACTTGCGCCACATCCATACACACACACACTTGTGTGTGCACCTACCCATCAACCCAAATAGCCAGCCAGTCAGTCATGCATCCACTCATCCAAACATCCATCCACCCACCCACTATCGTCCATCTAGTCCAATAAGCTATTCATTCAGATACCCACCCCAACCATCCTTCCATTTGTCTATGCATGCTAAAATCTATCCATCTAAATATCCAGTCAGCTGACCACCCTTCCATTTATCCAATCACCTATCCCCCATCCACTTATCCAGTCAAACATCCACCATGCAAGCATGCATCCGTCCATCTAAATATTCAGCCAGACACCCATCCTTCCATTCACCTAAGCATCTATTTATCTAAATACTTATTCATCTAAATGTCTAACCATCTATCCATCTACTCATTGATCCAAACACCCACGCATCTATCCAAACACACACACACGCACACACACACACACGCACACACACACACACACACACACACACACGCACCCCTACCTGTTCATCCATCTATCCAGCTAAACATTCACCCATCCATCCAACCAAACACCTATTCATCCATCCATCAGTGACTTCAAACATCCTGCATCTAAACAGCCTACAAAATACATACAAAAAGGTTTTCAAAAAGAACAGATGTTAGGATGAAGAAAAAGAAATGAGGGTTGCAGAATAAGGGAAAGCTGGGCAGTGTATGCAGAAATACATTTGGTAATTCCAGCACAATGACAAAAGGAAGGCCTCAAATAGGACTCTGAGTTTCCTGGAAACCAAGGCAAGGAAGGAAACACGATCAGTTATAGAGTCACCACATCCATAAAATTCCATTGAACAAGCTGTTTTGAGGGTGATAAGGTCTGAGAAAATCGTCTTTCCCCAATTAGGATAATCACACACCCATATTTGCCTGGCATAGTTCCAGTTTATGCCTGCTGTCTGGGTATAATTTTTAACAGCAACATTTTCACTATCAAAATGATAAACTACTCGATCACCATACACAAAAGACATTATAAAGAGATTGCTGGAGAGTCCATAAAACAACTCTAGCCTTTTCCTTCCTTTGACTCCCCATAATGTAGGCCACAGTGGGTGCTGATTCGCTGAAGAGTGCAGGAACGTTTGCTGCTCACATTTCTTCCCTTAATCCAGTCCCAGAGAATTCCCCCAGATCTGAGCACCCCTTAGAATTATCGGTTCCTCTCCAATCTCCAGGCCTGAAGTGCTCTCACAGGCTTCCGAGGCCAACCTGCTTTACCCACCCACCCAGCATCCGTCCTGAATGGAGAACGTCTGCTCACAAACCAAACCTTCCCTGATTTTCTGTGTATGTGCCTTGAATTTTTGTTCTTTAAAATCGTGTGAGCCTCCTCCTTTAATACATAAGAGATAAACACATAAACAAATCAACCAAAAAAAAAAAAAATCCCTGCCAAAGCTAGTAGATTTATTATTGTAAAAAAACATAACAAAGAGCCATCAGCCCCAGAGGAGGTCCTGCAGGCCTCCAAGATGCCCATCAGTCTCAGACCACCTAAAAAGAATTTTATTAATTGAAGTATAGTTGATTTACAATGTTGTATTAACGTCTTCTGTACAACAAAGTGATTCAGTTATATATATATATATATATATATATATATATATATATATATTCTTTTTAAAAATATTCTTTTCCATTATGGTTTATCATAGGATACTGAATATAGTTTTCTGAGCTATACAGTAGGATCTTGTTGTTTATCCATCCCGTATACACTAGTTTACATCTGCTAACCCCTATCTCCCGCTCCATCCCTCCCCCAAACCCCTCCCCCTGGCAGCCACCCGTCTGTTCTCTATGTTGGACCACTTTCTAAGGACTGTTAAGGTCAGAGAATGAGGAACAGGCGGTTGGAGAGCAGAGAGGGTAAAGGAATGGAGGGGGGCAGAGCCAAGCTCTCGAGATCTTTACTCTTTTTTTAAAACTTGAAGTATAGTTGATTTACAATATTGTGTTAGTTTCAGCTGTACAGCAAAGTGATTCAGTTATATATTTTCAGATTATTTTCCATTATAGGTTATTACAAGATATTGAATATAGTCCCCTGTGCTATATGGTAAATCCCTGTTGCTTATCTAGTTTACGCTTAGTAGTTTGTATCTGTTAATCCCATACTCCTAATTTCTTCCTCCCACACTCCTTTTCCCCTTTGATAACTATAAATTTGTTTTCTATGTATGTGAGTCTGCTTCTGCTCTGCGTATAGCACCATTTGTATTATTTTTTAGATTCCACGTGTAAGTGATATCATATAATATTTGTCTTTCTCTGTCTGACTCACTTCACTTAGTATGATCATCTCTAGGTCCATCCATGTTGCTGCAAATGGCATTATTTCATTCTTTTTTATGGCCGAGTAATATTCCATTGTGTGTGCGTGTGTGTGTGCTCGCGCGTGCGTGTGTGTGTATCTCACATCTTCTAAACCAACTGTCCGTTGACGGGTACTTGAGTTGCCTCCATGTCTTGGCTATTGTAAATAGTGCTGCTATGAACATCAGGGTGCGTGTATCTTCTTGAATTAGAGTTTTCATCTTTTCTGGATATATGCCCAGGAGTGGGATTGCTAGATCATATAATATCTCTATTTTTAGTTTTTTAAGGAAGCTCCATACTGTTTTCCATAGTGGCTGCACCAACTTACATTCCTACCAACAGTGTAGGAGCGTCCCCTTTCTCCACACCCTCTCCAGCGTTTATTACTTGTAGACTTTTTGATGATGGCCGTTCTGACTGGTGTGAGCTGCTACCCCATCGTGGTCTTGATTTGCATTTCTGATAATTAGTGATCTTGAGCATCTTTTCATGTGCCTGTTGGCCATCTGTATGTCTTCTTTGGGGAAATGTCTATTTAGATCTTCTGCCCATTTTTTGATTGGGTTTTTTGGTTTTTTGTTTTGTTTAGTTTTTTCGATACTGAGTTGTATGAGCTGTTTGTATATTTTGGAAATTAAGCCCTTGTTGGTCACATCATTTGCAAATATTTTCTCCTATTCCATACATTGTCTTTTCGTTTTGTTTATGGTTTCCTTTGCTGTGTAAGAGCTTTTAAGTTGGATTAGGTCTCATTTGTTTATTTTTGCTTTTATTTCTTTTGCCTTGGGAGACTGATCTAGATATTTACTCTTAAAGGACTGTTGTGAGTTGGACTGTGTCCCCCGAAAAGAAGTGTTGATGTCCTAACCCTCAGTACTTGTGAATGGGACTTGATTTGGAAATAGGATCTTTGCAGTTGTAATCAAATTTTAGGTAAGGCTGCAGTGGAGTAGGGTGGGCCTAAACCAGTGACTGGTGTTCTTATAAGAAGGAAATTTGGATATAGATGCACAGAGAGGATGTTAGGACAGGAAGGAGAAAACCATGTGAAAGCACAGACATACAGAGGGAAGACGGCCACAGGACCACAGAAGCAGAGATCGGAGTGATGAAGCTGTGTGGAAAGCAGGTGTGACTGCTGATTCCATTTTACTGACGCCGAGAACGAGGCCTAGCATGGCTGAGGACCTTGTCTTCAGGCCTCCAGCCAGGGGCTGCGTTCAGACGCAGGCTCTGTTCCCGTTGGAGCCACATCCTCGGGGTGCATGAGACGAATACTTATAAAAGGTGCTTCATGCTCCAAAAAGTTATCAAGGAGAAAGGTGGGGACGAGATGTCACGTGCATCACTGCTTTTATTTCCAAGGTCTGTACCTGCTCTTGAGGTTGAGGGGCGGTGACAGAGATGGTTCATACCAGAGAAAGTGGGCAGGACAAAAAATCTGACCTGAATGCTGAGGATGAGCAGGCTCAACAGCTCGCCTTCAACATCCCTGCCCTTCTCCAGCCTGGATTTTTTTTTTTTTAATGAGAACTCAATTCCCAACAGAAAACAGCTTCCAACATCCAACGGAGCAGAGAAAAACAGCACGGGGAGCTGCTCATGGGATTTTAAAAGGTCAGGCAGTTCCACTTTTCCTATAGTAAAACGGCAGTAGGCACACACGATCCCACAGCTGCGGTTATGTGCCAGCAACACTGGTAAGGACTCAAGTGGGATGAGCACGGCTTTCTTCATTTAACTCAAAACCGATTCTCGCTGCCCCATAAAATATATATCTACTCTGTAGTGCCTATAAGAGATTCTACTACAACGAGTCAGAGATTCTTCTCATTTTAATACCACTTAGGGCATTTTAGTCCTAAAAATCAGACTGACCGGAAAGGTTCTCAAAATGGGGATTCTCCGCTCTCAGGGATCACTACCGGAAATACCTTCGCGTTTCCCCTTGAAATTGGCATTTTTCTCAAAATTCCTTGCAGACAGTGGAGACCAAATGCTCTAACAAAGAACTCTTCCCTGGCTGGGCGTTTGCATGTCTTCTCCTTTGTCTGGGGGCTTTAGGAAAAACCGTGCACTCCTTAGATCAGGCAGCCATTCTGGGAGAGATGTATGGCTTAGGAAGTTGAGTCCTTATTGGTGAATAAATCTTAATCCAGTTTGTTGGCTAATTACATTCGCGGGAAGGTAGTTTCGCAGGGCCGCCTAGCAGGAAGGATTAAGCCTCCCCCCCCCCCCCCCCCCCCCCGCCCCGTTGCCGGTGGCACGGGGTTAAGCTCTGGGTTTGTAATGACTGAGTAATGAGACCCGCTCTCGGTGGACCCCTGGCATCCATCGATCAGGTTTCCCTTCTGCTGAGACAATGCCAGAAGTGGGCCCAGCAGTTAATTATGGGAAAGGTCAAAGGTCATGCAAAACCAACACAAATCTATATACTTTTTCATTCCTAACTGCACACAATGACCATGGCTCAGCCAGAGGGTGGGAAGGTCCTCCCCCCAGCCAACCCATGATCCAAGGTAACCATGGGGTCTGAGCTGCTGGCTGACCTCTCCCAGTGGCCCGGACGGCTTCGGGCCTCCTCCACGCTTCTGCTTGTGCTGCCCGGAGCTCCTTCCCCTTCACAGACACCTACACCCTTCTGCAGACTGAGCCCCAGCATCAGCTCCTCCCTGAAGCTCTTGCAAATCCCCTGGCAGACAGGGCTCTTCCCCACCCTCTGGACGCCACAGCTCCTTGAATGGACACTATCGCTACTCTCACTGGTGATGTATGTGTCCTTCGAGGCTGTGAGTTCCATGGGGCAAGAACTGTGTCCTGTTCGGCTGCAGGCTCAGCAGTAGCATGGTGTCTCCTCAAAAGTCTGCTCGGCATTGAACGAATGAGTAGCCATCTTGACTGGAGCCTCCGTGGACGTGTGAGGCCATACGCAGGCCCTTTGCTATGAGCACCCTGAGCAGTGGGTACCGACATCTTTTTCTGACAGCAAGGGAAACCAAGGCTCATAGGTGTTACCTGCCCTGCCCAAGGTCACGCGGCTAATACCCGTGGAGCCAGGAAGTGAGCCAGGCTACCTGACTTCAGAGGATGCCGTCTCAGTCACAAAGGGCCACGTTTTGTAGGATTCCATTTATATGACGTCTCCAGAAAGGCCACAACTATTGAGACAGAAAGCAGATTAGTGGTTTCTGGGGACTGGGGGGCTGGGGAGTGATGGCTAAGGGGTACAGGGTTTCTTTCTGTTGTAATGAAAAGGGTCTAAAGTTGATTTCGGTGATGGATACACAACTCTGTAAGTACTGAATCGTATACTTTAAGTGGGTGCATTGTACGGTATGTGGATCATATCTCAACACAGCTGTTTTCCTAAGTTAATGCTCTCGGCACTCTCGTCCACCGTGCTGGCGAGTCTCTGGGGTGCAGATGCTCACCTTGGACTGACCTCGAATGCCACCTGCCCAGCACGGGCTCAAGGTGGGCTTTGTGGTTCCCAAGTAACAGGCAGGACTGGCCTAGCAAACCCAAAGGACCAGTTAATTACTCCTTTTCTCCCTCCAAAGCACCCTGGACCCTTCACTGGGGTCTGTCCCCAGGCTCCGACATCGGGCCCGGTGGGTACCGAAGCACCCTGGTTGGCAGAGAGCTCACCTATCCGAGTGTTCAAGATGGAAGTGAGGAGGAGCCCCAGGAGGCTGCCAGCCCAGAGCTGAGGCTCCCACCTCTCTCCCACCAGTCAGAGCCATGGTCATTCTCCCACCCGCTGAGCAAACTGCAGGCTCAGAGGGGCTGTTCCACGGGCCCAACCCCCTTGGAACTCAACAAGAGGATCATTGAATGTTGCCTGAAAGCCTGAGCCGCCGCTTGGAATGGGTAAGCTGGGGTCTTAGAGCTCCACTGATGCGCCCCTGGATTTGCTGAAGGGGTAACCGAGCCCAGAGAGGGAAACTGCGGAGCTAACCTATCAGCAGGTCGAGGCCGACAGCAACTTGAACCAAGACTCCCAGCCCAGGCGTCGTCCCCTAACCTCACAGGCCACCCTCTGTGCTCCAGCAGCAAGGGCCGGAGCTGCCCTGGTGCAGTTTGATTTCATTCTCTTTCTCTCCAAATCCCCAGTGGAGTTTCTCTCTAATGACAATAAGCTCGGGAACAACTCCCCACCCCCACCTTCTAATGGCAGGTGGCTAAACCCTTACTATAGGCCAGGTAAGAAGGGCTTAACTTCTCTCATCACAGAAAGAGAAACTGAGGCTCAGAGAGCTGAAGTGACTTGCGCAAGACCGCCCAGCTAGTAAGTGGCAAAGCCAAAACTGGAAGAAGCCAGGCAGGCTGCTTCCAGACTCCACCATCCTAACCTTGACACAACCACCTGAAGAATTCCCCACGTCTCCGTGAACAGGGAGCCAGGGCCCACGGTCCTCGTGGAGGATCAAGCCACCTCCCCGACTTCTTCCCTCCTATACCAGCACCTTCCCCGTCCTGGCCCCTGGCCCTCAGTCCAGACCCTGGCCACGAGGAGCTGCCAGCCTAGAGGGGGAGGGTGACCCAGAGACAGACGAACATCTCACGTGGAGACAGCCTTGCCGCCAGCGCTCCGGCTGGGCCAGGCCTGCCTTTGGGGCTGTCAGTGGGAAGGGACGGGCGGTTCACAGTCCAGCTGGGGCCCACCTGGAACCCCTACAGACTTAGCCCGCACTGTGCGTCACCGTGGCAAGGGGCACACTGAAGACAGAGCTGCCCGCTGCAGGGCTCCAAAGGGGCCTGGGCTATCCTGGCCCCAGCCCTGAACTCTGCAGTCCGCACACTAAGGCCCAAGAGGTCCACAGACCTGCCCAAGGTCACACAGGTTGGCACCCAGGCCTCCACGGACCTACACCCAGCTCTACTCCCCTCGACTCAAGGGGCAGGAGGCCCAGACAGAGGCAGGGTGGCTCCGGGACAGAGGGTGCATCTTGGAGCCCACGGAGGGAGCGGGGCTGAGCCACAGCAGCAGCCATAATTAACAGGCCAGGAGTCCAAGCTGGCCAGATGGGATTTTCCACTCTCTCCTCCCAGGGGCTGCAGCCCTGGCGCATCTGGAGGACCCCCTCCAAGTACCCTCTGAGACCCCCTGACCTTGCCGGCACACACAAGCCCTCTGGCACTCTTTGTCTCAAGGCCTTTGGGGAAGGCTGCCATCCACTTCAGTAGCATTCAAAGGCCAACAGGCCCGTAGTTTATTTTCTTAGAAATAATGGTTTTTTCTGGTTAGCATTCCTCCAATGGAAAAACAAATCCAGCCTCTGTAACAAGAAGCGGCCAAGAGGAAGCTAGAGGGCCTGGAGGAAGGGGCCGAAGAGGCCTGCTGCCTGGGGAGCTTGGAGACGAGGGGAGGGGGTGGGGGCAGAGGCCCTCTAAACGTGGGAGAAATGGGGATTTAGAGAAGAAAGAAAGCTCGACGACGTGCAGGCCCTGGCGCTGTCTTCAACGCACTCTCACATACGGCGAGGTGGCTTCCCCTCCCCAAGCCCACTGCAACGCACATTCTGGGAGGCAGGTGTCATTGCTCCCGTTTGATGGGTAAGGAACCAGGTCTCAGGAAGGTTAAGTCACTTGCTGGACTTACTGAGTCGGCAAGGACAAAAACAGGCCTCTGCATCCTTGCTACAGACACTCCCGTGGAGCATCAGAGCTGGAAGGAACGTCAGAGACCCGCTCTGCTTTCCTAACTTAGCCCAGATGACACCTCTCCAGGGAGCCCTCTCAAACTCCCCCCTCCCCAGGCAGAGATATGCGCCCTCTCTCGTCCTCACCCCCACTGAGTCTGGTCTGGATTTCCATTGCTGTACTTTCCACGTGCTGTTATGATCACGTCTTTCCCAATCTGTCTCTCCCCTAACCAGGGAGGTCAGGAAAACGTCCTGGCCCCAGCACCAGGCTTGGCACAGAGTAGGTACTCAGTGAACATTCTTGACGCTAAACTGTATCTAGTCCAGTGGACACATTTTACACATGGGCAAACTGAGGCTGAGGGAGCCAATCACCTCCAATGCTTAAACGCCAACGATCTGAGCTTTCAATTTTTCCTTCCCGAAATGGACGTGGACTCCAAGAAGCCTAAACTCTGCAGCAGATCTGGGACCAGTTGTAAGCAGCGCTGCCTAATTGCTAGCTGACAGCAGCTTGGAATTTTAAGTCACATCCAATTTCTTCCTGCCCGCTGGTCTGCTGGACTTGAGCGCATCTTCAGCAGGGCACACATTAGCATGCATAATTGCACGTTTTAAGACTTGAAGAAGAATTTCCCCTCCTCCCCGCTCCCAGCCCACCTCTTACTGCCCTTTCCTGGACTCCCAGAAAGCAGAATTTTATCTGGAGTCTCAATAAAGTGTGTAATAATGATGACGAAAATGACTGAATAAGGTCATAGACATTATTCCCTCAGAAGGCCAACTGGTCTTAAGAGTTTTCTTCTGATGTTAAAC
Source organism: Phocoena phocoena (assembly GCF_963924675.1). NCBI lineage: Eukaryota > Metazoa > Chordata > Mammalia > Artiodactyla > Phocoenidae > Phocoena > Phocoena phocoena. The sequence continues at coordinate 5,948,388 of NC_089229.1, read as the reverse complement.
TAAATGGATCACTGTATGTGTTATTAGGAGTTTTGTTAAAACACTTAATAGCATGCCCTGTAATCTACCTAACTTGAGTGACTGACAAGTAGACCCTGGGGATATAAAATTCAGGAAGTGACTACTTACATTCATTACATACATGCTAATTTTGTGATCTCTGATGCCCATAAGGTTGTCATTTTTTTCCTTTTCACAAAAAAGGGAAAACAGTAATATATTTGATATACTGTGGCCAAAACAAAAAGTTATTTCCCTCAAGAGTTTTCATTATAACATTTTGGAAAAGGCCCGAGTTGGAACATGCAAGTGGAATAAACCACTTGAATAAATGGTCTAAAAAATTAAGTACACACAGAAGGGGTGATGTGCACTGCTGGTTCAGACTAAACAGTGATTATCAAGAGGGTCTCAGTTATTTAAACAAGCCATATGAGGATGGTTTTCTCCACGTTTGGGGTCTGGTCCTGATTATAAATGAGAGCTTTTAATTAAGATTAGTAAGACCCAATTCAGGCTATAATTTGGTCCTTTTCCTTAGCGAATGTCTATGAAAACAAAGCAATTAAGGTTAAATGAGTTGAAGCATTTAAAGGGGATGAAATGCCCCTTCCTTGTCCCCAGTCTGCCCCCTCGGCAGAAAGAGTACACACAGGACCAACTAATTCAGACCAGGAGGCCAGCACAGAGCTGGCCCTGGCGGCCCCCTAAAGGCCCATGCACAAGGCCCTTGGTGAGCGGGGATATAGCAGCTTAGCTAAATGAAGAGGGATGGGGAAATAGAATGTGCAAAGGGCCTGGGGTAGGAAGGAGCTGGCAAGTTTGAGGAGCTAGATAAAGACAGTGATGCTGGGGTGTGGTTAGAGAGGAAAGGATAGAGAATGACAGCAGTTCAAAGTGGTTAGCTGAGGGGGTATCTCCCAGCTATCAGGGCTCACAGGGCCTGGCTCAGATGAGCTGATGGCAGTGAGGGGAGGTGTGAAAGGGTCTCCCCAGCCCCCTCTAACGCTCCATAGCTAAGGAACTCCTTCCACTGCATTCAAACAGGCTTATGGGGGCCTGGACCACTGCTGGGACCCCACCGCTGACCTGGGTTGGAATCCAGGCCCTGCCGTCTCTCTGCTGGGTGATGTGGTTAGAGACTGACCTCCCTGGGCCCAATTTCCTCAACCTAATTCTGCCACTGGTCCCCACCAGATATCCTTGGACTAATCCTTTCCCCTCTCAGGCCTCAGCTTCCTCATCTATAAAACCTTCAAAGTTTGGGAGGCTTGGACTTCCCTGGTGGCACAGCAGTTAAGAATCTGCCTGCCAATGAAGGGGACATGGGTTTGAGCCCTGGTCCGGGAAGATCCCACATACCACGGAGCAACTAAACCTGTGCGCCACAACTACTAAGCCTGTGCTCTAGAGCCCTTGTGCCACAACTACAGAGCCCTTGTGCCACAACTACAGAGCCCTCGTGCCACAGCTACTGAAGCCCGCGCGCCTAGAGCCCGTGCTCTGCAACAAGAGAAGCCACCACAGTGAGAAGACCCCGCATCACAACGAAGAGTAGCCCGGGGTCGCTGCAACTAGAGAAAGCCCGCGCGCAGCAACTAAGACCCAACACCGCCAAAAATAAAATTAATTCATTAATTAAAAACAAAACAAAAAGCCCCACAAAGCTTGGGAGGCTCTGGGAGGCCTTTCCTGATATCCCAGAGATTGATAAGGGTCATTCACTGCCCACCAACACCAGCTCTGGGCCCAACCCTGAGTGAAGTCACATAGGTCATCACAACCCAGTGTGACAGGAGCTCTGAAGGAGGGATGCTTACAGGTGACAGCTGACCTGTCTGGGGCATCAGGGAAGGCTTCCTGGAGGAGGTGACCGCTGGGACTCATCCATCTACCATTTCACCCAACAGAGGCCTTCTAAGCCCTGTGCCAGGCCTGGTGCTGGGTTCTAGGGGTCATAGCTGACAGACCCTGCCTTGGAGAAGCCCACACATGGGAAACATCAACGTAGTGTGACGTGGGCTAAACGAGGGCTGTATGGGCCTGGAGAGGGCAACAAACGGGGCGGTCATCTGTAAAACCCAGGGGCTGCCCTGGAGGCCCGGTAGAGTTCACTCCAGCTCTGCACATCCATGAGTTTACCTCAAGCAACTTCAGACCCTGTCAAAACGCAGATCATCAAGGAAACACTGATTTCTCCTCAGCTTTGCTCAGGGTCTTTCACAATGTCTGAGGCACCTCACTCTGGCTACAGCAAGCCCCCTGCCAGCGTTAAGCTGACCACATGTGGCCCCAGGCTGCCCCCTGGACACACAGTGGCTGCACACGTGGAAGCCCCATCATCACCGTCACACGTGAACTGGCCACATGGCAAGATGGCCTTGGAGGCGTGTGAGAAACCGTCCCCGGAAGGGGGTTCCGGCTGCTTCAGGTGCCAGGTTTCCTAAAGGGTCTTCCTCAAGCAGCAGGAGTTTCAAGGCAACACAGTGAAGGGTGCGAAAGGCTCACTCAGTCCCACATGGCGGGGCCATAGGCTGACTTCACCCTGGGGAGAGCTAGGGAGGCTGTGGAAGCCACATTCTCTGGACCTGCTTTGCTGAGAATCTGCCCTCTGTGGTTACCACGGTAAGCAGTAAAGTCTGTCAGATCTCCAGGACAAGGCAACTCATCTCCCCCCAGACTCCAACCCCAGGCTCTGCAAAACCCACACCAGCTCAGGACCTGCAGATAAAGGGGCCCAGGGAGGGAAAGCAGGTTTCATCTAAAGTAGAAATGGCTGTCTGGAGGGCCTGGTGATTGATTATTGATGTCTGCTATGGGAGAAGGGGGCAGCATGGTATTTGCCAATCCTGGAGTAGGGCTAGTGGAACAAAGGAAAGCCTTCTGTCTCTCGTATCTTTTATTGCACATTCTTGGTAAACGGTCATCTGTGAATGGCACACACGTCTGTATGTCTCTGTGGTGATATGGATATATGTATACGGTTTACCCGAATAGTCAATGAACCAGAACACCCCATTTCCCAGCTGGGAGTTGTTGGAAAGACAAGGCTTCACCCCTTTCATATACTGGACGACACTGTGATCATCGATATCAACAACAACTACATCTTCATCATCAATATCGCTATCGTCAGCGTCACCACTGTTAACATCACCGTCAGTACCGCCATCACCGCCATCACCATCACGGTAGCAGCAGCTAATGGTCATTCGGTGTGTCCTCTGTGTCAGGCTCTGTTCACATGCTTTATATACATTAATTCACTTAATTTTCACACTATCTTTATGAGGTAGGACTATTATTATCTCTATTTCACAAATAAACAAAAGAAGGTCCAGTAACTTGTCCAGGCTACACAGGCAGGATTTAAACCCAAGCGGTCTGGCTCCAAAGGCCACGCTTTAACCACTATGTTCAACTGAGTACTGACCGTTCATTCCCTCTTCTCAGAACGGAGAGCCCCAGATAGCAATAATTGTGTGCAGAAATGGCAGTGTGGAGAAACGGGCCCACCAAACTTGGGCTCTAGTCCCAACTCAGACAAGACCCCTGCCTTCTCAGGCCTCCATTTCTCCACCTGTGAGCCGGGAAGTGAACACCTGGATGATCCCCAAGGCCCTTTAGGCAACTACTGCCCAGGGCCTGCAAGCCCCTCCAGATTCCATGGCCTCCAGAAATCTCTGCAAGGTCCTCCTGGGGAAGCCAGTGGGGGTCTGATGGCCCACGGGTGAGCGCTCCAGCAGGCTCCACCGGTTCTGACCGATGACTGTAGGTGGGTCCCCCAGGATGAGAAAACCTCAGTGCAAGTGGGACAGTGTCCACTCAGGTCCCCAGAACGCAGAGCAGCGCTCATTCACAGAGCGCTTCGGGAGCAAGGAGCCAAACGGCCCCTCCTTCGGCGCCCGATGGCTGCTCTCCAGGCTGTCCACACGGCAGCTCAACAGCTGCTGAACTACCGCCCGTACAATCCTCACCGGTTCTTTAAGAATTTCCACTGATACATAATTTCAGCTCATGTACCCCAACTAGGCTTGAAGCTCCTTTAGGGGAGGGGCCAGGCTGCACCCTAACTATCACCTCTGAGGTATACAGCAGTGGGCGATTTTCAAAGGTCTTCACCACACATGATGTCATCTGAGCCTAAAACCACTGTGAGAGGTGGTGAGAAGAGATGACGATGATGACAATGCAGTAAAGGTACCTTCCCCTGTATGCTCAGCACGTACTGTATACCGAGTACCTACTGTGAGCCAGCCACTGAGGCTGCCAGGGCCCTGGTATGCTACACAGTGTGTCATTCAATCTTCGGGATGCCCTGAAGATTCATTAGGAATTAGCCAGGACATAAAGGGAGGGAAAGGAGCTCCCAGAAGGGGGAAAACCTGAGCTGGGTCTCAGAAACACGGACTGGCCTGGTATATATATGTGTGGCCAGGGCACAGGGCCTTCTGCACTTCAGGAAGTGAGGGCAGAGGCCAGAGCCAGGCTGGAGAGACAGGGCTCCTGGCAGTTCCTGAAGCACATTCACAAGCCTCGTTCTCTTTTGTCCTCACACTGAGGACATCAGGCCCCCGGACCCAGTGAGTGTGACCCCCAACCTGGGCTCAAGCAGACCGGAAAGCTGGAAGTGGACTCTGCAGGACTTCCGGGCAACAGGTAGGACACAAAGCATGGGCATCCTGGGCAGGGGACAGCAGGAGGCGAGCTGAGGAGCTGGGCTGGAGAAGGAACAGGCTGGGTCAGGGGCTTAAACCGGAAGAGATGGGGGTCACCCTGGGCCCTGCCAGAGGGCAGAGCAGAAGGTCAGAAAACAGTTGCACAGAGCCTCACATGTGTCAGTTGGAACCACCAAGCTAAGGTCCGGGCCCTGCCAGCAGCCAGCCTGCTCTATCTGCCTCCAGCCTGGCCTCTTTCCAGAGGTCCGTGGGTAGGCGCCAGCTCCCCACTCCGGCTTCTGGGCCCTAAGCGAGGCCAGGGATGTGGCCAAACCAGGCGCGACCCAGGACAGTGTCATCTGTCCAGCACTCAGCCTTAAGCAGATGCCCAACAAAGGAGATGGATAAACAACGTCAGCATCCCAAGGAGGCAGAGCCATGTCTCCTATAAAACCCAGCTCCTGTAAAGCTATATACAGAAGGAAGAGGCACCCACCTTGTTCTCAGGTGCCACTTTCCTAACACGAATCTCACACTTTGAAAAGGGAAGCTGGCAGGGCTCAGAGAGAGAAGATAAGGAGATGCGAGAGAGCCTTGGGTGGGAATTAAGAGACCTGGGTTCGAGTACTGGCCCTGCCACTGTGAAACATGGGCACCCTGCAGGAGAGGCTCCTCCAATCTGAGCCTCAGTTTTCCTCATCTGTGAAGCGGGGGCAGACAGGGAAGACTTGAATCCTGATTCTCACTCAGGGGTGCACAGCAGTCACGTAGAGAGCTGTCTCCAGCCCCCTGATGCTGGGCCCTGCCCCAGACCCTCGGAGGCAGAATGACCACACAGACCCTCCGGGACAAATGTGCCCAAAGGTTCTGTCCGGCTTGGAAAGTCCTGGCTCTGAAGACAGCTGAGGCTGCTCTTCCCTCCAACCTTCAGCCTGCTAGGGAGGAGGTTTCGAAGGCCACGCGGTCAAACCAGCACCCCAGGTGCAGGGAAGGCAGGCTGGACAGACAGACGGACATCACACAGCCACCAGTCTCCGCCCGAGCTCTCATCCTCAAGACAGAAGACCTGAGCCAGCCCCACAGACGCTGTGGCTGTTACGGCGCAGCTCCCTTGGGGAAGCTACACAGGGTACACGGGTAGCTTCAGATTTGAAACTAGGGACCTTGGTGGGGTCACCCCAGGCCTTTACCCCACACACATCCAGTCAGGGACAGATGGACAAATATATCACTCAGTGCTCCATTTCAATTTCTTTTAAAAAAAGAGAAACAAACCAAAGTTTCAAACCCAGGGAGAGTTAAGCACCCCACGACTCCAAATATCTCCTCCAAGGAAGCAGCACAGGTTCCCGGGGAAGCCCGCAGCCTCCCTCCCAAGGCTGACAGAGGCCGCCTGCAATGACGGTGGCGCCCACGGGTCTGGCTGGAGGGCTGGGCTCACCTTCACACTGCCTGCCTTCCCCCTTGTAGCCTGGCTTGCAGAGGCATTTGTAGGACTTGGGCGTGTTCTGGCAGATGGCATCGATGTGGCAGTCGTCTGTGCCCTCCGAGCATTCGTCCACGTCGACGGCCCCTGTTGGAGGGAGAACCACGAGTGAGGTGTGGCCTGAAGAAGTGGGCAGCAGGCGTGGGGCAGGCAGTTCCTTCTGTCCCTCGCCCTTCCATCGATCGCCGGGGTAATTAACAGTAACAGCCATCATATGACCACCTGGTGTGACAGGCAGTGGCTGGTGGCATCTTCGGGGTGGCTACCCTGTGCCAAGCACAATGTTACCAAAATGCCGGGTCTTATTTATTGTCACAACAATTCCAGTAAGTAGAGCTATTCTTCCCACTAAAAAGATGAGAAAACGGAGGCTGAGGAACAGAGCGAGGAGAAGCCTCTCTGTATGTCTTGCTCTCCTCACAAAGCATCTCTCCATCCCTCCTCCACTCTCCTTATTCTAGAATTTAGAGCCAGAAGCGTCCTCGGAGGAACTGAAATCCATCCCCTTTGGGTTACAGATGGGGAAATGGAGGCTAGCATGGCGCACTGAGCAGAGGCCACGAAGCAGAGGCCAGCAGGCCCACGAAGGAGATCTGAACGTGGGCCCCACCCAGCCCCTAGGCTGTGGAAATAAAGGATTCTTCACCTGGCCTCCACAGACCCATACCCTCGATGGGGCTAACGGGTCTCAAGGAACGCTTCCGGTCTCCCCAGTCTCCCCACCTCGGAAATCTAGGTTCAGTCCTGGTTCTCTTATTCCAACTTCCAAACCCAAGTTAAAGTTAGGTTGTGAGGGTTCCTGGCACTCCCCACCTCCTGCCCGCAACAACCCGTATACACCTTCAGTTGGAACAGCTGTTGGGCAAATAATGTAGAATAGATTCTGTGTATACACCTCCCCCCGCCCCACAGCTCAGACAGGGAGAGGACCCTCAGAGCACGGAACAGCACAGCCAGAAAACCGTAGCTGTAATCTAGGTTCATTCCTTGGGTTACAAACGAGGAAACTGAGGCCCAGAGAAGCCTGTAGCAGGTCGGCAGCTCATCAGGAGCAGAGCCTGGACTCCGCCTCAGGGAAGCAGGTCCAGAGCTTTGCTACATGCCGTGTTGCTTCCAGCCAGCCAAGAATAGAATACAGATGGATGACAGACAGGCAGAAGGACCCAGAGGGGAGCACAAGGAACTCTCAGTAGCCACCCTGAGGGCAGTCCCCCAGGGGCAAGCCTGGGGAAGTCCTGGAATGTCCTCCTCTCTTCACGCCTCCGGCCACTCCCTAGCCTGTCTGGCCCTCAAGACTGTCCACTCTGAATTACTCCCCTGAATAGCCTCTGGGCTCTAAATCTGCATGGGGGCCTCTGTGAGAGAACCACTGCCCCCAGCCCAGGACTCTTCCTCCTGTGCCCTAGTCCCCAAGGCCCCAGTCTGCCCCTAAAGGAAGAGAGGCATCAAAAAGAAACACACCAGAATCACCTCCCTGCATGCTCGTGTACGCACATACACGTGCGCGCACACACACACACACACACACACACACACGCACAAGGTGGCATCCCTTCTCAGGGTGGTTGTATCTGCTCAGGTGAGCAGCCCATCCTCTACAACTGCCCAGAGGAAGGTGGAACGGGGGCCAGGAGGCAGTCTGTGTAGGAGACCAGAGCCAGCCATCAGATGGCCAGGGGCCAGCAGGAACATCGGGCCAGCAGAACATCCCCCTCTGGAGAAGTGACCACAGAGGGACCCCCGAGAAGGGTGGCACAGCCTCAAGGGCAGGAAGCCAGAGACCAGAGAGGGTCAATGTGCACCCTTCTAGGGGGAGAGGACTGGGGCCGCTTCTGAGACAGGACCAGCAGGGGCAATGGATCACAGATACAGCTCTTCCCACTTCCCAAGGGTCAGTGCACAGTGATGAGGGAGGGAAACTGCCTGGGGCTCTGGAGCCCCTTGTGCCCCCAGTCTCACACGTAGGTACGTGTCTTCGTGGGATGGAAATGGATGGATGTCAGCCAAGAGGCAGTGGGGGCAACCTCCCAACACACCTTTTAAACATGTCTTTCGGTGGGTGCTGGGGAGAGGGCACGCGAGTTCGAGGACAGAGGGAGAGGAAACACAGGCCATGGGTTCTTGCAGGTTCCCTGGCCACAGTCCTGGCCTGGACAGCCCAGCCCAGTGCTCCCATCACAGGTGCTTGTTTGACATTAGTGGTTTCATAGCACAAGGCTTCCATGGGGTGGGGCTGGGGCTGGGGAGTGCAGACAGACACAGCGGAGAGACCAAGAGAGAGGGAGACAGGCGCATACAGGAACAATCAAACAGGGCTGAGGGACCTCAAAGCCCAGGAGAGACACCCACAGACACATGGGGGTGTGGCAGTAGGGCCCAGTTTCCCTTGGGGCCACAGGAAAGACAGCTCAGCTCCAATTGTGGAATAGTTTAAATGGCCCGGCATCCTCACTCAGGGTAAAACTCCCAGGAAAGACTTCCTGCCACCAAACACAGACCCCAGGGAGCCCCACGCAGCAGCCAGGGGAGCTCAGAGAAGCCAGGGAGAGCGCAGCAGGGTCTCTCCCCTCCCTCCAAGGAGGGAAAGGAAGGAAGCTCCTCCAAGGGACAGGGTCAGATGTGGGAGGAGAGAATGTGTCTTCAGCTTTGCGGGACAGCCCCCTCCAGACACCCGAGGGAGCAGGAGGGGAAGGGGTGGAGTGCCGGGGTCCCTGCGAAATCCGTGGGGAGCTCCCACCTCGCCTCTGCTGCCTGCCCTAACCATGCCCCATGCCTGATGCTCGATGCTGGTTCCCTTCTCCTGTGTCTCCTGCCTCTCTCTCCTGGACCCGCTCACCGTGTCCGATGTCTGGGCTCCCCTCCCTCTGGTTCCCATGCATCTCCTTTCGTCTGTGTCTTCCCTCAGCCCTCCCCCTCCTGTCTGTCCATCTGTCCATAGCTTTCCAGCCATCTCCATCCTCCTCTCTTTCCCTCTGTCTCGCCGCCTCCTCCCTCCCCCAGTCCTCCCCCCTTTCTCCGGTGCCTCTCCGCTTGCACCTCTCCTTCTCTCTCTTCCTTCCCATCCCTTAGTCCTGCCCTCACACCTCCCTCTTCTGAGCCTTTTCCTTCCTGCTGCTCATTTGCCTCCTTAGTCCCTTCGGTTCCCTCCTTTCCCTCTTTGGTCTTTCTGGTCTCCACTCTTCCAGTCTGTCTTTCTCTGGGTTTTTTTTTCCTGTGTCCTTTTGTGTGCCTCCTTTTCTGTCCGTCTGTCTCTCCATCTACCACCTCCCCCTTCTCTTTCTCTCTGCGTCCGTCCTTTTCCCCTTGCTCACCTCCTCCGGGTCTCCCCTCTGGGCCTCCTGCCGCCCGCGCTCCCGTCTCCCCTGGGGGAGAGCCCGTCTGGCTCCGGGGTCCCCACTCCCTCCTACCTTCAGGCGGGGAGCGGGGGATGGCGGGGGGCCCTCGGCGGGCCGTCGTGCTTTCTTTCTTCCTCCCGCCCTCACACTCCCCCCACCCACGGGGCTTCAGCCCACCCCGCCCCATGCTGCGGCCCCGCCGGGCTCCGGGAGCCTCGCTCCGCCCGGGCTGCGGGGAGGGGCGCCCCGCGCCGGCCGCAGAAGTTACTTTGCAAAAAGGCAGGGCGGGGCGCGGGGCCGCGCGGGCTGTGGCCCTCCCGACGGCGCGGGGCTGGGGGCCCGGCCGGGACCCTGCCGCCGCCGCCGCCGAGCGCCCGCCGCCCACCGGCTCAGGGCTTACCTGGGAGCCCGCTGCCCCCCGCCAGCCGCCCGCGCGCGCCCAGGACGAGCAGCACACACAAGTGCCAGCGCACGGCCGCCGCGCCCATGCTCACTGCGGGCCGGGCCGTGCGTGCGGGCGTGCGGGGCGCGAGGACCCCACCGACCGGCCGCTCGGCGAGCGCTCGTAGCTGCTGGTTCCGCGGCCAACGCTCGGGCTCACAGTCTCCGAGCCGGCGCGGCTGACGAGCTGACAGCCGCGCGCTCATTGGCCCGCTGCTGCCGGGGGCAGGGCTCCGTGAGAGGCCGGCCAATGGGGGCCGACCCCCAGCCAGCGGGGGGAGGGGAAGGGAGGGGCGGGGCGGGTCGGCGGGTCGGACCGGGCATCTGGGGGCGCCCCCTCCTCTCGGGGCGGGCGGCAGGTGGGGGGTAGGGGCCGGATCGCTCGGCCGTGGGGTACGCGGTCTAGGCCAGGCTGGAGCTGCCTCTGAGGATTCTCCCTCCCTCTGTCCCTGGATCACCGCCCCCCCACCCGCGCCCCCCAGCCCCTGTGGTCGAGGGTGGCCGCTCCTTTGGGGGCAGTACCCATCAACCCACCAGCGCGCTAACACACACACACACACACACACACACACACACACACACACACACGGGAGAGGAGGGGGCCTGCCAACCCTCCCTCGGAGGTCGAGAAAGGCCCAGCGGCATCCATTTGTAGTGAAAGAAACGCAAATCGCTCAAATTAGAATTGCCCGTTTGTCCATTCAGTAATGTTTATTGAGCACCTACTGTGTGCCAGTCTCTGGCAATGCAGCGGCGAAGAAGCCAGACAGGAAAAAATCCTGAAGATCCGTTTAAAAATTTACGTTCAAAACATTGTAAAGCAATTATATTCCAATAAAGATGTTAAAAAAACAAACAAAAAACCCACAAATGAACTATTTACCACTCCCCAAAGGACAATGGCCTATAAACGTGCTTGTCATAGGAGTGCCGCAGGATCCACGTCTGGAGGGACGCCAGGAAAACTCCGTGTCTGCTTTGCGGTCAGTCCTGGCCAGCGCAGCCCATCTTGGGGCTGACCTCTTACCCAGCAAAGTTTGATGCCCACCACCACCGCCCCCCTCCCCACGCCCCAGCCCCAGAATGCAAGGCCTAGGGCCTCCGAGTGCCAGAGCCGCTGGATGGTGGGCTGGGGGCAGGCAGAGCAAGCCTCAGGTCTTTCCACCCAAGAACTGCTCTGGCCTGGCCTGGAGTCTACACCTGACTCCTTTGGGACTCAGACCTGAGACCCCTGCCTGGGAGGTGAGGCTGGAAATAAATGGCCCTTCTCAGCCCCAGGCAGGACGCTTTAAGGGAAGAAAGTTCAGCAAACCCCAAGGCCCATCTCCTTGACAACCACCAATAAGAGCTCCTTTTTTCTTCTCCTGCTCTCCAGGCCTGCCTGAAAGACAAGACTTTCCTCTTTTTGTCCACTCTGCTTGCACCAGTCCACACCCAACTTTCCTCTCCCCACCAGCTCCCATCCTGCCCCCAACACACACACACACACACACACACACACACACACACACACACACACACTCACATACACCCTCCAACACACACCCTCAGGCATACATGCTCTCACTCATACACACGCTCACATACATCCTCACAGACACATACCCTCACACACGTTCACACACTTCAAGCACGCAGCCTCTCACACACAGACACGTGACCACACAAACACTCACACAACCTTCTGTAGGCAGTCTCCGCAGCCCTGGAAAGTTGAATCTGTCCAGCCACCTCGCTCCCACTCTGACTTCATACCACAAACAGCTTGGCACTGGCCTGCTGGCCGAGGCAAGGGGTCCCCCACGTGCAGAGAAGGCCAGCCTTACCCCCCATCACACCAGACATTTCCTTCCATGTGGTTGCTCCAGCTGGTGGCTTAATTTGGGAGACCCTGCTATCAGGCTTTATTTTGCCCTCCTCCCAGTGGTGTGGCTTCGGGTTTCTGGGGGAGAAAGTTCTTGTGCGTTAGGTAACAGGACAAGAACGGTGAGTTGGGGCAGGAGGGCAGGTCCTTTCAGGGGCTCTAACCAACTAGAAACAATGCCCGTTAATGTGCTTGCTCCTCAGGGGGCCTCTCACCCCTGGCCAGGTGCCTCCCAAGCTTGACGGTAGCAGGGGATTCTTCTTCCAGGCTCTGTCCCCCCAGATCAAGGAGGAAATGGAAGCAGGGTGGTGGCCTGTTAGACTGTGACCCCCCAGATCCCAGAGGCAGTTCTCACTCACTCACACCAAGTCCAGTCCCTAGCCTGCCCCTTCAGGGCGTGCAGAGAAAAAGTGGTTCCTTCCAGGAGGAGATCATGGTCTGGGCTTAGGAGTCAGGGAGCAGAGGAGGAGGGGGCTGGAGACACACACTCAGAAGCCCCCCAGGTATGCACTGAAGGAGGTGGCAGAGAAAGAGGTGGTCATTTCTGCCCCAGGGGTGGTCAGGAAGGCCTCCCAGGGCACATGACCCTAGAATTGGGCACCAAGTATGAGTAGATTTCCGAAATGGACAAAACCACGTGCAAGGTGTGAGGGAGAGAAGGTGGGGGCCTAGGAGTGGATATCCTCAAAGCATCTCACAAACTGTTAAGTGCTGCACGTGGGTGATGGTGGCATGGAGGACAGCTGCTCACTGAGACTGTGGTGTCTGTGCAGCCAGGATGGGCTGGTGGGGTGAGATCCCGTTTGTCTGGACTCCAGCCAGGGATGTCTCGCAGCCTCTGGAAACTGAGCTAGGCAAGTGGAGGCCCAGGCATGAATCAGACAGTCACTTTGGGAGGGAACATTCCATGGCTCCCCATCACTTTCCAAACAACCCGTGAACGTTTTGTGGGACACCCTTTGCCCTCCCCAGCAGTCCTCTCCTTGACAAACCACTGGCAAAAATGGCCTCACAGACATCTTGCTTTCCACCTCCAAGCCTTTGCCCACGTGCCTCCCTCTGCCAGGATCGCCCTTACTTCCCTTCTTCACGAGGCTCACCCCTCCTCTTCTGCCCACCCCTGCCTCCAGGCAGGGTGTAGGGTCTCCCCTGGGCTCCGACAGACCCTGGGGCTTCCCCATCAGAGTCCAGCTCACCCTGGGTTTCACATCGTTTCTTCCCAGACTGGGGGTTCCCGAAAGTGGGGCTCACAGCTGATCCACGTCTGGAGTCACAGCTCCCAGCTGGGGCCTAAGAAATGATTGTTGAATAAATGAATGAACGGGGGGCTTCCCTGGTGGCACAGTGGTTGGGAGTCTGCCTGCTAATGCAGGGGACACGGGTTCGAGCCCTGCTCTGGGAGGATCCCACATGCCGCGGAGCGACTGGGCCCGTGAGCCATGGCTGCTGAGCCTGCGCGTCTGGAGCCTGTGCTCCGCAACGGGAGAGGCCACAGCAGTGAGAGGACCGCACACTGCAATGAAGAGTGGCCCCCGCTCGCCACAACTAGAGAAAGCCCTCGCACAGAAACGAAGACCCAACACAGCAAAAATAAATTAATTAATTAATAAACTCCTACCCCCCCCCAAAAAAAAATGAATGAACGGACAAAGAAGCAAGACAGACATCACTTAACTGAGAATTCGTATTATTCCAGGGAGTGGTAGAGATTCTTTGGCTATTTGATGCGAGCTTGGGGAATGAATCCAGCTGCCCACTCTCTCCTGGGCACCTCTACCCTCTGTGCCTCTGAGTTGGCCAGCAGGACCACTGTCCTCCGGGGCCCTTTGGGTCCCCCTGCTGACACCTCGCAGAGGTCTGAGGAGCAGCAGAGGGGAGAGGAGGAAAGGAGCGCTTCTGTTCCTTCCAGGCACACAGCCTCTGCCACCCCGGCTCCAGCCTGCTGACCCCAGTCTTCAGCATAAGAAGAACTTACTTTTTTTTTATTTCTTCAGGAAGAGTTCTCTTGATTAAAGACAGTTGTTCTTTAAAAACAGAAAGTTCTTTGAGAAAATAAAGTTCTCTGCAGGCATGAAATGTCATTACAGGGATGTGAAGGCTTGATCTTGATGATTTTAGATGCTTCTGTCATCCTCTCTTATTAAAAATGAACTTTCATAATAATACCACTTCGTGTTTGCTCACAAAGACCTCCAAGGCTAGTGTTTTTGTGTGTGTGATCGCTGGGTGACCATGGGCCCCACAGGTCAGGTTCCTTGGTTCAAGCCCCTACTTGTCAAATGAGGGTCTCAGTCCCCAGGAGCCCTGGACACCTCCAGCTCACGTTCCAGACTCCTCTGAAATGACCCTCCTGAGATTCAGCACTCAGGGTATTCTGACCTACCGTCTGCCTCTTTCCCCAATTATAACAACAGGTACCACGTATGGAGTGTCCCTGTGTACCCAACACTGCGCTCAGACGTCCTGTGCGTTACATCATTTATCCTGAGACGTAGAAACTGCTACCACCCCCACCTTACACCTGAAAAAACGGAGACTCACAGGCCACTTGCTGGGACCACAGAGCCAGCCAGTGGCAGACGTGGGATCCGACCCCAGGTCTGTGCGACTCCCAAAGACAGGCTCCAAGCCATTACGGCTAATAAAACCCACTTGAAGGGAGTTAGGGCGCTCCTCCCTGTAATGCACAAAGTGTTACTTTTTTGGTTTTGATATTGAGAAGAGTGGTTTTTACACAGTGGCCAAATTGTAGCAGTTCACAATTCATATGGTTGATTTGAGGTACTACCCAGTTTTATGCTCCCCGTCTTTCTAACAGGTCCACCCCCCCAACCCATCTAGGATGGCAATACTTCACTCTGGGATACTGGGAGGGGCTGTGTAGAAGTGGGAAGCGGGAAGGACATGACACACACATGTACCCCTACCCATCCCCTCAGGGGTGTATGTATGGAACTGACTCAAGCAGCAAGGCCATAGACACATCCACAGCAAAAGCTGCAAGTGAATCCTGGAGACATGCCAGCTTCACAGAGGCGGAAGTCTCAGCACAGCCCCGCAGGTCTGCTGCCCCATGGACGCGTCCACCGGAGCCCCTCAAGCACCTCAAACTCACCAACTGGGCCCTCAGCTCCTTCTGCCCAAGCCTGCTCCTCTGAGGGCCCCCTGCCTTGGGGCTGGCATCTCGCCCCACTCCCCTACCCACCCACCAAGCCGTGTCAATGCCACATAAGCTCTCCTCTCCATTCCCTGGGCCACTGACTTGGTTGAGATGACACCAGCTCTCACCCACATGACTCCACAGAGGCTCAAACCCATACCCACCAGGGTAGCTGGAGTCGGTGCTCAAAGACAGATCTGACCTCTCCCGTCCTTGCTGCCTACAGGACAAAGTCCACTCGAGACTGTGGGAGATGGGTCCACCCTCTGCCTGGTAAAGCCCCACGCTTCCCCTCTGCTCCACGCTGCCTCACACCTCTGAGCCACAGCTCACGCCGTTCCCTTCTCTCACAATGCCCTTCGCCATCCCTGTGCCTGGCAGACCACACTCAAGGCTCAGGAGCTCTGTCCTCACAGCCCACCTCCTGCTCAGGGCATTGGGGCCTTGGGGAGTGAATCCAGCTGCCCACTTTCTCCTGGACACCTCCATCCTCTGCCCCGAGGGGAAGCTGGGCCGGCCAGCAGGACTGCCATCCTCAGGTGTCCAGAATGGGTGACCTGGGGCCCTTGATCCTGCGTGATCCCCCCCACCAGGGCACTGGCTCAGCTTTGAAACCTGGAACTTAGTAGATCTTTTGGTTAGTAGATCTGTCTTTCACTTAGGTCAGATGTTGCGGTGTGAAGGTTAGTTAGACTTCCTGGTCACCGAGTCTCCCTTCCAGACCTCAACCCAAGGCTTCAGTGGTGAACAGGTGGCTCTGGCTTGGCCATTCATTGTATTTCATGCCCCTGGCCACAAAGTTGGTCCAGGCAAGGGCATGTGGCTAAGCCAAGCCAACCAGAAGTCTTCCCTGGGATTCTCTAAGTGGGGCTGGTGGGGTGTGTCTACTCTCCTACGCGGGCATGGGGCAGTAAGGATGGATGTCAGAGTTGCCTGTCGCTGTGGTTCTACCATGGCGTGGACAGCTGGCCTGAGAGAATGGATCAGTCAGAGAGAAGCAGAGGGAAGATATGGGGAAGCAAAGAGAAGAGAGAGAGGGAAGACAAAAGGAGGGGAGGGGAAAGGAGACACCTGACAGTGTTCAAGGCTGGCTGCGTGATCCCTTCTGCTCTTAAGACGGTTGTGCTGGCTTCTGTCTCTTACAAACAAAATCGTCCTGCTTAATCAAAGCACAGGGTTGGGGGGTGTCTCCATGATATGACACCATTTACAAATAGGTGTGCCAGGCCTTGTTCTAAACACTACATATATTAATTCATGAAATCTCACAACCACCCCAGGAGGTAGGTGTTACTATCCTCATTTACAGGTGTGGAACGTAACACAGAGCGGTCAAGTGACTTGCCCAAGGTCATACAGCAGAGCCAGGAATGAATGAATGAATGAATGGGAAGTATTACCCTTGGTCACCCAGCCAATCAGAGTCAGGATGAGAGCAGCTGTGTGCTCTTGATTCCCTGTCCAGGCTTCCCTGATCCTCCCTCCGTCCTGTAGTTTTAGGTGTTCAGCGATGGGGTAGAGGGACAGAACAGAGGCTTGGCAAATCAGGACCTAAATCCATGCTCGGCTACTTACCTGCTTTGTGGCCTTGGGCAAGCCACTGCACCTCTCTGTGACTCAGTATCTTCACCCGGAAAGTTGAGCTAAGCATGCCTACCTCACAGAGTAGCCATGTAAATCTCATAAGATCACACGTGTATAGTGCTGGGCACAGAGTGGGCATTGCCGCCCATAGCAGCCAGGCAGTTCATTCATTCAGAGGATGTTTACTGAGCAACTTCTTCATGCCAGACTCTGTTCTAGGTGTCGGGGATACAGCAGTGAGTAGGCCAGACATTCTCTGCCTTCGGGGAGCTCACAGCCCATTCAAGGGCGCAGACAATAAGAAACAAGAAAGAAAAGCCTAAGGTGGTGAAAAAGGCAGTGCAGAGAACTAAAGAGGGCGGTAGGATCAGCTGATGGTGGGGTGCGGGGGCCATGCAGATGGGGGCGATCAGCCACGATCTCCCAGAGCTGGTACCTGTATCAGGACCTGAATATCAAAGGTGCCAAGATGGGAAGGGGGGTGTGGGAGAGTGGTTGGAAGTCTGTCTTAGAGAGTCATGGAGTGGACCTGATCTCCAAAAGCTCTTAGAATCTTTTTTTTTTTAAGCTACAGTGGAGCTTATTCCAAGTCCCCTGCACCAGGATGACTTAACCAGCATCGTGGGCACATGGAGGTGGGGGGTGGGTAGGAATGCGGGGCGTGTGCCCCAGATGCAGGCCCGAGTGTGCCCTCACCACATGCCCTGCAAATGCTGATTTGTGCAAGAACGCCTTAGACAAAAATGAACATCTTTTCCAATTTGAAAAGTCATATCTGCTCAATACAGAAAAAAAATCCTGAAAGGGTGACGATTAGCTTTCTGCTGTATTTCCTTCCAGCCTTTTTTCTATGAGCATACACACAGAATTTTATCTTTTTAATTAAAAATTTTAATTTTATTTATAAAATTAAGATCATGTTACACATACAGCACGTTTTTCTGACCTCTATGTTTGTTTTTAAATTTTCCTTTAATTATTTTTATAGAGGCATACTTTACATACAACAAAGCGCACCATTTTAAGCGCATGGTTCATTGAGTTTTTAAAAAAGTTTTGTTCGTGGTAAAATACACATAACATAAAATTTACCATTTTAGCCATTTTCAAGTGTGAGGTTCAGTGACATTAATTAAGTCCATTCACATTGTTGTACGTCCATCACCACCATCCATCTCCAGAATGCTTTCATCATCCCCAGCTGTAACTTTGTACCCATTAAACTCTTAACTCCCAATTCTCCCCTCTCGCCAGCCCCTGGGAACCACCATTCATACTTTCTGTCTCTATGGATTTGGTACCTCATATAAGTGGGATTATACAATATCGGTCCTTTTGTGTCTAGCTTATTTCACTTAGCATAATTTTTTCAAAGTTCACCCCCTGTTGTAATATGTATCACAGTTTTATTCCTATATAAGGCTGAATGATATTCTATTCCATGTATAGATCACATTTTGTTTATCTATTCATCTGTGGATGGACATTTGGGTTTCCACTTTTGACTGTTGTGAATAATGCTGCTGTGACATCAGTATAGAATTATGGGTTCGAGTCCCTAATTTCAACTCTTTGGACTGTATATCTATAAGTGGAATTGCTGAATCATATTGTAATTCTATGTTTAATTTTTTGAGAAACTGCCATACTGTTTTCCACAGTTGCTGGACCATTGAATGAGTTTTGACAAACGCACACAACTGTGTAATTTCCACCACAAATCAAGGTAGAGAACATTTACAGCACTCCCCAAATTTCCACTTGCCATTCTTATCAATTGCCCCAAACCCCCCTCCAGCTCAGACAATCACTGGTCTGCTGTCTCTGACTATGGATGAATTTTTCCTATTCTACAACTTTCTATGAATGGAATCACGCCTAATGACGGACTCTTTCGTCTGACTTCTTTTGTTCCGCAAACTTTTCAAGTTTTATTCAACACATTCATCTCTGCAACCTGCCTTCTCTCATCTCATTCAAATTAATAAGAATTACATCTTCTTTTAGGATTGACTTTTTAATAAGCTATGTAGTATTCCATTGCAGAGTTTCAACATAATTTATTTAACCAGTCTAAGCTGATTCTAAGTTTTTGCTGTTATAAACGGCACTGAGTGGAACATCCTTGTACCTAAACCTTTGCTTGCTTCTCTGATCATTGCTTTGCAATAAATCCATGGAGGTGGAGTAACGGGGTAGAAGGGAACCAACAGTTTTTGTCTCCTTATACCTATTGCCAAATTGCTTCTCAGAAAGGTGTTACCGTGTACTATCAACTTCACCTCTTAAGTATCTCTTGAACCTGTGGACCCCTCTCCACCTCCTCAATCTCCTCAGCCCTTTAGGGTCACTACCTGGCATTCTTCCCAGTGACACTGCCCGCGGAGGCCACCTGCCTGAGCTGCAAGCATCTCTAAAAACCTAAGCCCAGCACAGTCCTCCAAGGAGGCAGAACCATCAGGAAACCAGGCAAGGGATTCATGGCTGCAGACAGGGCGCGAGCCTTAATACTAGGTACAGAGCGGGGGCTCCGTGAATGAATTAGGGGGTCACTAGTTCTCTTCCCTCCCTTCTGTTCTCAGTGCCCAGCAAGTGGTCTGGCAGGGCAGGCACTGAAAATAGGCATGGCAGTGGAGACATTTGCCTGGAATCCCCTCACACATTTTCTCATGGGCTAATTGGTGGCAGAGATAACAGACAGTCAGGAGGCGAGGATGCTGGTCAGCGACATCCCAGAGAGGGTCTCCCAGGATCCCGAAAGAAGTCAAGGGCTCTTGGCCCAGAGACCCAGGGCTTTCCCATCCTCTGGGGACTTGACCCAGTTTGCCATTTCAGTGGAACATGCCAGCCCTTCTCTGGACCTAGGCCTAGTCTAGTTCAACTCCAAGAATGTCCCCAACACAAAGGAAGAAGAGCTTGTGTCACCATGATAAAGGTCTCCGCACAGCCACCCACGCCAGGCTGCAGACGGATGCAGCTCCCACGCACAATGAGCCATTGTGGTTTTCTTGCCTGACGCCCTTATCTTCTAGGACTGTTGGGGGAGTGAGGGACACTGGCCTGAGAGAGAAAGAGCTTGACCAGGGAGTTTGGGCTCTCTGGCTCTGCCCCAAGGTCAGCAATGCTCTTTGATAGCTAGCCTCCCTGGGCAAAGTGGGGCGGTATTGATAATGGGCATTTGTGCAGGACTTTCCCAGACTCATTCACACCCATCATTTTGTTTGATCCTCAAAGGCTGAGGTCACATGTCTCATAACCTCTGTTTTGTAGGTGGAGAACCTGAGTCCAAGAAAAGAAAGTACCCCCTGCTGTAGACTTGCCTTGGTCCCACCTAAATTGTTAGAGAAAGGATAAGAGTTATTTAGTTGCCGTGCTATTGCCCAAAAGGGACAGAGGAGGAGTTATTTCCTTTAGAAAGAAATTTACTGGGGATTCCTTGGTGGTCCAGGGGTTAGGACTCCACACTCTCACTGTTGAGGGCCTGGGTTCGATCCCTGGTTAGGGAACTAAGATCCCACAAGTCACGTGGCATGGCCAAAACAAACAAACACACAAACAAAACAACAACAAAAAAACACAAACAAAACAAAAAGAAAGAAAGAAAAAAATTTACTAAGCAATGACTCCTGGCGCTGGACACTAGGGACACAGGAAGAGACCTGGCCCCTGCTCATGACAAGCTCAGGCTGGAGAGGGAGACCCTGGCACACGAATTCCGCAGGAAGCAGCCAAGATTCCAGCCAGAGGGCCCTGCCTCTCATATCCACCCTTGTTCCTCTTTGCTGTACTGCAAGTCTCCTGCAACCGACCACACAAGCTGCTTTTAGACGTGAGTGGACACAACCATGTAACCAGCTGTGTGTCCTCAGGGAAGTTCCTCAGTCTCTCTGAGTTTCAGCTTCCCCGTATGTAAAATGAGAATAAGAGGCTCTCGGGCTTCCCTGGTGGCGCGGTGGTTGAGAGTCCACCTGCCGATGCAGGGAACATGGGTTTGTGCCCCGGTCCGGGGGGATCCCACATGCCGTGGAGCAGCTGGGCCCGTGAGCCATGACCACTGAGTCTGCATGTCCGGAGCCTGTGCTCCGCAACGGGAGAGGCCGCAACAGTGAGAGGCCCACGTACCGCAAAAACAACAAGAACAACAAAAAACCGATATAAACTTTAGGATAAAGTAAGGGTCAAGAAACATATATAGAGCAAAGTGTAGGGAGTGCCAGCTTGGCAGAATGAGGAGCATGGCTTAGAGTTTGTTGGTTGGGACAGAAGGGGGCTCTGGATAACTTAAACCACACAAGCTCTATTGGAAAGAGGTGGCTACCTTACTGAAAAAAAGAAAGGACAAGCTAAAACATAGCCTCAGAAGAAACAGGACCAAGGCAGCTTCGAGATTCAGGTAGCAGGAGCTGGGGCTATGCTCTCCAAGTCCAGGATGAATCAGCTTCCATGAGTCTCTGTCCCTGAGTCAAGGTTCAAGTTCCCAAGAGTGAGTCCAGTGGGTCAAGCTAGGGTAGTGTGCCCACCTTGGCTGAGGTGGTTTGGATACCTGGTCTGATGAGCCCAGTAGACTGTAGGCTACGAGAGGTTGGGGAGTTTCCAAAGGAGATGCCCTAACCAGATTGCAGGCACAGCAGATGTCTGCTCTAGGAGAGAAGGAAGAATAAAGGAAAAGTCTGCTGAGAACCTCCTGTGTGTCTCCAGGAGGGCTTCTTGGAGGAGGTGACATTGACACTAGGCCTAGAAGAGCAAGAAGAATGCCACCCTCCAAGGGCATGGGGGTTAGGGGAAGCGATGCTGTTCTCTGCCATCATGGTGTACCCAGGAAGGACTTGCTGAAGGATGCCACCTCACCTGAACTTAAGAGACAGTGGCATTTTTGGCAGTGCTTTCCCTGCCAAACCGATGACTGGGCGTTAACTTCCTCTTTGGGATTCTAGTCCTGAATAATCAATCCCACAGAACTCAGTGAGAAGAAAGTCCTTTAATTACCACCAAACCACTGCTTTTGTTTGGGTGACATTGTGTTAGAGCGACATGCTCTCAGGCATTCAACAAACATTTACAAAGCACCCATTATATGCCGAGTGCTATTCTGGGCACAGCTTCTATGTAGCAGGAGCTTAGAGTCTAGTCGGGAATAGAAGCGAGTAGACAGTTACTTCTCAGAGAGACATCTGAGATCTGTACAAGGTGTTATTTTAAGATAAGAGGGGGATAGACATCAAGGTCTGGTTGGGTGAGGCTAGGGCATGTGTGAGGGTAAAATTTCACAGAAGAGGTAAGTAGGGTTTTGTAGGATGAACAGGAGTTCAACAGGTGGCTGGCACACAAAGGGCATTCCAAATAGAGGAACAGGGGCAAAACATCCTGGGAAGCAGAGGAAACTGCAACTAGTTTGGTGGGACTGGAGGCAAAGGTGTGGAGCAGAGGGAGGCCAGTCAGGTTGCCCAGGCTATGAGTTTATCCTGGAGGCGGTGGGGCACCACGGGAGGGTTCAAGGCAAGGGAATGACATGGCAGATTTGTGTTCTAGAAAGATCCCTCTGGCCTGGGTGGGACGCTGTGAATAGGGTTATGGCATTTGTTTCACCCCACCCAGAGTCTTCTCTGCAGGTGGCTTTCTCCGAGAGCAAAAGCCTGCTACTCTGGGAGTCCAGGGTCAAACCCACTTGGGAACTACCTCACTGTACATACACCCCATCCTCTTGGAGAGTTGTCCCAGCTCTTAGCATATTGAAGTCTCTGGGAGATCCTGTAGCAGAGCCGTCCCGTGTCTTTGCTTGGCCCAGTGTGCCCCACACTGATTTGATCACATTCCCTCGCCTCCTTTATAGTAATCATGCAGCTGTTACGATTCTTTGCAACACTCTTTGAGAAACAGCCTAGACCCCTTCTGATCCCAAGGATTTGAAAAAACTGGTTTCAAGTAAACCTTGGGGGCCTCACCACTGTGGACCCCAGAGCCTCTAATACCTGCTCCTCCCTTGCCTTAGGTAACAGAAATCCAATTCCAGGGGCTCCCCTTTGAAACCGGAGAAAGAGCTGGGAGAATGCAATGAGGACTAGGGTTGGTCACGCTTTCTGTGGGTACCATTCACTTAGTTCTTAAAACCAGCCAGTTGTTCACAACCTTGCTTCATTCACAAAACACCCTTGCCAGGAAGGCGTGACTATCCTCATTTTACAGATGGCAAAACCGAGGCTTGGAGAGGTGAAGTGAGGAGTTCAGAAGCGGGGTGTAGGGAGGGGAAGGGGCTCAGACCAATCCCAAGCTCCTTGTGGCCAAGAGAATGAATTCTTCATGGACTAGAGTAAATGGGCAAAGGATGTGAATAGGCAATTGACAGAGGAGGAACTCCTAAAGGACAGAGTATTTCCAGAAAAAAAAAAAAAAAAAAGTGTAGCTTCACTCCAATCAAAGGGGCCAACTAGGTCGATGGGATTGGCAAAAACAGACAGAGATCAGTAACACCCGTGCTGGAGAGGCTGTCGGGAGATAGCCTTGGACACTATCGTGGGAGGTAAGTTGGAGCAGAGCTTACGGAAGGCTTCTCCGTCAAAATTTTGAATGCCCTTTCCTTACCTCTAGGGTGGGGGATTGAGTGGGAGGGCACACACGGGAGCATGCTGGGGGTGCTGGAAATGTTCTCTATTTTGGTCTGGGTGGGACTACAGAGATATATACCTGTGTCAAATGTATTGAGCTGAGTAAAGATTAGTGCATACTATGCACATCACTCCATGTATTGTATAAAAAGGAAAAACAAAATAAAATGCAAAACTACCTTTGATCAACAATTGCCCATCCAGGAATCTCTGCAGAAATATTTGCTCATGGATGGAGATAGCTATTCAAGGATGCTCAGGATACAATCATTAGTAACAAGGAAAACTTGAAAACAACCCAAATGCCTTTCAGTAGGGGAAGGGTGGAGTAAATTACGGAACAAACACAACAGAATAGTGATATGCAGCCATTCAAGAGCATCTCGGGGAAAAAATGTTCCAGCTACATTGTGACAAAAGCAAGTTTTAAAACAAGATCTGTGATCCTGCGTTTGCAAAAGCACAGCAACGAAAAACCCCTTTCTGTTTGTGTGTGTACTTTTAAAGTCTCAAAAAGTGACATCCAAATGTGAACAGCAGTTTCCTCCAGGGAGTGGGATTGGGAAGTGCCACTGGGAACTTTTACTTCTTCCTGCGTATCCATCATGTGTCATGGAGTTGTTTTGCAATTGGCATTCACTGCTTTTGCAATTAAAAAAAAAAAACCCTTAAAAATAAAGTCAATCAGTAGAGGCACCTGGCACGTAGTAGGTGCTCACTAAATATCTGTTGAAGGAAGGGCTTCAACTGTCCTTGGGCTGTGGTGCCTTCCTGCTCAGACTGTCCGCTCCCACCCGGGTGGGCCCGACACGCCTGATCCTGTCTGGGTGCCAAGCCCCCACCACGTCCCGTCCCCCCAACCCCGCCACCGGCTCTCAGGGCCTTGGGATGTTGCTGGAACGGATGTTAAGGGAAGCTTAAAGCCAGTGGCCACACTTCCCTGGGGGCACTGCTCCAGGGCCAGAGCTCTGCTTGGTTGGCCCCAATTTTTATTTGTGGGGAGATTAAGAAAAAATAAAATAAAACATTTAAAGCAACCCAGCCCTCCTTTCCAAGTCCACTGCGGGTGAACGGTGGGGCTTCGGGCGCCCCGGCGCCGGCAGAATCGCCGGCCACAAAACAAACACACGGATCACGGGGACAGAAACACTTTCTGCGCGGCCCCTCCTCCCGCGCTGTCACTCAGCTTCCGCGCCGCCCCCTCCCCTGCCAAGCGGCCGGGAGACCCTCCCCCGTCACCCCCTACCCCGCCGAAGACTTTTTGAAGTTGATCAATGAAACATGTTTTACATACAGGCCTATTCCCGGGCGGGGACTCTGCAAGGCCTTCATTAGTTCCAGATAATGAAAGAACGGGCCGATTCAACGGGCTTGGGAGAGAAAAGGGAAAATTAGAGTTCGGTCTGCTCACTTTAAAAAAAAAAAAAAAAAAAAAAAGAAGAGGAGGGGGTGGGGTAGAAATTGTGGATTTGCTAAATAAAGCTCAGGGCCGCATTCAGAGCCTGCGGAGAGGTCCCGGCTCAATCCTCTTAGTTCAGACAATGTAGGGCCGGAGACTGGCCGGCCGGCGGCTCGCATTCCACCCCCGGCTGGAAGGGCAATGGGCTGTTTAAATTGCTACTTAAGTTTCCAGCTGTTCTACCAGTGATTTGCCCAACCTAATAGCTCTTTAAGGCTTTAAACAAGAAAATAGCTCTTCTCACGACTCAAAGAAGCGGCCCTGGTTAGTTCAGACGGCGCCCATTGTCCGAGGCTTAAACCCTTCTCTGCGCCGGATCCTCCCCGCCACGACGCCACACACAGCGGTGTCAGACTTTGCCCAGCTCGTGGAGACTATTTATCCTCAAGATTATGGTTTTCTAGGCCTCCGTTCAGAGGGCTCCTAAATAAGTACTTATTTGAGGGGACTGCCTGTCTGCTGCCTTTGGGCAGCCCCAACAAATTAGTGACAAATAGTAATAATTAGTACGACCAGAGCACCTATGTAGTGAGCGCCTACTGTGTGCCAGACCTTGGGTTAGGCACTCTTCTGCCCTCATCCCATTTCATTCTCGTTCACAAAGGAGGTGGTGCTACTATGATGGCCACTTTACAACCGGGACACAGGCACAGAGGAAGGAGTCAAGTCGGCCAGGTTCACACGGGGGGTGCATAGAGCAGGGTCAGGGCTGGTCTGATTTCCAGGGTCTAGACTCTTAACCACCACCTGCCGCCAGGTAGCCATGGAAACTTGAACAGGCCAGGGGAGGGGACTCCTGGGAAGGGGTTCTAGCTTGGTACCTCTGGCCATGGGCACTTAGAGGGCCCAGTTTCCTGGGAGACTGCAGGGGTGGGGGGAGTGAGCAGCAGAGGAGGGGGCCATGGGGAAGGGGATGGTGGGGTTCTGACCTCATCCATCTGAGTCCGGAATGGATGAAAATAATTCAACTGTATGGAAATAATTCTCCATCTATTATGACTTAACTCTAATGAGCTAAGAAACAGCAGTGGTTTTTCTGACTATAAAAGTCATACATGTCAATTGTGGAGACCTTGAAAAACATAAAAGTGAATGAAGAAGGACCTGTTAAAGGTTTAGGGTGCTGCTTGACGTGGCGTGGGCACCCAGTCCGTGTAAGCTGTCATCATCGCCTTCATCATCCATGTTACCCTGATGAAGGTACTGGAGATGAGAGCATTATGGTGTAGCTTCCTCCCAGTCTTTTTTCCGTATATGTAAACATACCCAGTCTTGATCTTAATTATACTATGCACTGTTTGGAATATGCACGCTTTTTTTCCTGAGATTCATCAAGCCAGAAAGCTGTGATAAAGGCTTGTGGAATTTCCCTGTGGACCCGATGCCCTTGGATTACACACTGCAGATTATGAGCAAAACAATTGTGCAAAGGAAGTCATTAGAGATGGATGGGAGAACTTTGCAGGTGAACAAAGCACAGGAGGAGGGAAAGTCCCCAGATAAGGTGTCTATTCAGGGCTCGGTTTGGGAAGCGGAGACCGTGTGTCTGGCCAGACCATAGAGGGAGGTGGAGCCAGAATCTGGAGCCTCAAGGCCAGACGCAGTAAGAGGCTTAGCTTTGCTCCTGCAGGCAGTGGGGAGCTACTGATGGTCTTTGAGCAAGGGCTGTGACCAAGTCGATGGCCCACACCTAAGACACCAGGAAAGGCAGCCCTGAGGTCCAGCTTTCTGCATCCTGGCAGAAAAACAATGACTGCTCCAACAGAGTAGAAACTGGCTTCCCAGCCTTCCTCAGCCACGGTTGGGGAATGTGACCCAGTCTTGTCTGCCTGGGCTGGGCCATGCTGGAGCCCCTGATATATCTGTGTCTCTGGTGTGTGGGAGGGAAGGGTGGGCAGGGATGGCCTCTCACCTGCTGCTGCCACCCAGACACTCACAGGTAGGATCCATTCACTCTTTGTTATTAGGTGAGTAGGTTGAAGAAGGGTCAATTCATTTTTTAAAAAATTAATTAATTTATTTTTGGCTGCGTTGGGTCTTCGTTGCTGCGTGCGGGCTTTCTCTAGCTGCGGCGAGTGGGGGCTACTCTTCGTTGCGGTGCGCGGGCTTCTCATTGCGGTGGCTTCTCTTGTTGCGGAGCACGGGCTCTAGGCATGTGGGCTTCAGTAGTTGTGGCACACGGGCTCAGTAGTTGTCGCTCGTGGGCTGTAGAGCACAGGCTCAGTAGTTGTGGCGCACGGGCTTAGTTGCTCCGCGGCATGTGGGATCTTCCCGGACCAGGGCTTGAACCTGTGTCCCCTGCACTGGCAGGCGGATTCATAACCACTGCACCACCAGGGAAGCCCCAGGGTCAATTCATTTTATTCCTCTTATTTTGCAGATGGGGAAACTGAGGCTCAGAGTGGGGAAGGGATATGGCAGCTAAATGGCAAAGGCAGAACTAAGAAACATTTTAAACTTTTGTACCACAATTTGTTAATTCCTGTCCATTCCTGCCCTGTTCCTCATCTTTCTTTTTTTTTTTAAAAAAAACATCCTTAACAAAACAATATTACTGTTATAATTTTGCTGCTGGAAAAGGTACAGGGACACACACAAATTGATCAGAGTGTAAATTGCTGTAACCTCGTGGGAAGGCCAAGAGTTTGGCCACATCTATCAAAACTTTTAATGCAAAGGTCCATTCAATGAGCAATCTCATTGCCTAGAATTACTCCTACAAATATATTCACATATGTATGCAAAGATGTATGTACAAAGATGTTCACCACAGTACTGATTTTTATACCTAAAACCGTAAGAAAAAAGAACCAGCAACTCTAAATGTCTGTAAATGGTGACTTGTTAACTAGACTTTTCGACATCCACACAGAGTATTATACAGCCACGAAAAGGAACGGAGTAGATCATTTTATACTCCCACTAACAGTGTTTGAGAATGACTATTTCTCTATAAACTTAGGTATTTTCAAACTTTAAAATTTTGGCCGATTTGATAGGTAAAAAAAAGGTATTTTATTGCTTTTACTTACATTCCTTAAATTATGAGCGAGGTTGAAATTTTTCATATAGTTATTGTTCATTTTAAATTCTTTTTTCTGTGAATTTCTTTTTCATGTACAGCTTTTGCCTGTTTTTCTGATAGTTTTAAGTCTTTTTCTCACTTGTATGAGCCTGTTTGGTTTCTGTCATGACTTTGCTTATACTTTTTTTTCACCTAGACATTAAAAATTGTATGTAAGTCATATTTTTTAAACTTTGATTTTTGGGGGGTACAGAAGACATATTTTTTAAAACAGTTGAATCAGTTCTCCTTTCTTTTTTGATTTCCTCAATCATTTTAAAGCCTGGAAGGTTCTCATTCCTCCAGAGACTTGGTCAATATTACTTATATTCTTGGCCAGTCTTTCTAGGATTTGATTTGCTTTATAAACAATTTATTCTTCAGTATATGGAAATGGATTTAAGCTTGTATTTTTCCTCACATGGTCTCACATTTATTCAACATTCATTCGTTGGAGAAGACACTGTCATTATGGTTTGAGTTATTTTATATAGGAAAGAGTGTTCCTCTGCTCTCCATTAATCATGGATTCTAATATCAAAGAGGGATTATTCCTCATCTCTTTGGATTTCTCACTCATTTATTTCCTCAAATGAATTTTATTATGGCTTCTGGGTATCCTGCTTAGAAAGAGCTTTCCTTTCCAAGATTATAAATAACTTCACTTATGTTTTCTTTTAGAATTTTTATGGTTCAATATTTTTTGTTTAAATCTTGGATCCATCTGGAATTTATTTTGGTATAAGGGGTGAGGTAGGGATTCAATTTTATTTTTTCCAGATGGGTGACTACCCAGTTATCTCAATGCCCTGCTTTGATTAATAGGTCTCTTCCCTCTGATATGAAATGCCTCCTTTTTTTCCATGTGCTGAATTCCCACAGATCTCTGTACTCTGGGCTGGATTGAGTGTCGACTTCTTTTCTAGTACTAAACTTAAAAAATTATTGTACTTTCATAATATGTTTTAACATCTGGTAAAGCCAGCTCTCCTTCATTAGTTTTGTTTTTCCTTAGAATTTCCCTGGCTGGTCTCACGTGTTTATTTTTCCAGATGAAATTTGGTATCATTCTGTCAAGTTCCCAAAAAATAAAAGAAAATAAAAACCCTGTTGGTTTAAGGCCTTCCTTACCAGTGAGTATAGTTCTTTCCCCCCCAACAGATTACTGTTATTAACCCTTTGTTGGTTCATTTTTCTCCCTGCTAACTTTTTCTGTGGTACAGAAGATTTTTTTGTCTTTATATAGTCCAATCCTTTCCCCTCTCCTTTTAAAAAAATACCCCCAAATTTTAAAAGCTTGGAATCATCCCATTCCTCCAGAGATCTGGTCAATATTCATTTATATTTTTGGCCAGTCTTCCTAAGATTTGCTTTGCTTTATAAACCATTTTTGTTGCCAGCATCCGTGAAAGATGGGAAGAATACATCTAAACTGACTTTTTAGGTGCTACCTCTTCCATTGTTCTTTGTCTGCTCAAGACAACTTTATCATATCTTAAATTCTCTTACATGAGAAAGTTTCTCTCCCGCCATTCCATTTCATCCGTGCCTGCTCTGCTATTTAATCCAGGGCGTAATCATCTATTTTAACGTCCCAGAGGGCTGATTGCTTATGTTTCTCAAAATATTTTTTGGATTTCTCACCCTTCTGTTCCCCAAAATACCCCAGCCTGCGTGATTCATTTGGTCCTCATAAGAGCCCTGTGAAAGAGACTAGAAGCATTAATTCCATTAGCTGAGTGTCCCCTTGGGCTGACAGGGGCTAAGGGACAGATTAGCTGAAAACGTGGTTGTCACAGCCCCGAGGGAACAAAAGTGTTCCTTTAGGGTCTGAAATTCCCTGGAGGAAGGGAATTGTGTGGCCAGCAGCACCTTTGGTTGTTGAGTTTGACACTTAGAGGAAGAGGTGGGGATGTGTATGTAGCAGGCATCTAATACTCACCCTCATTGATCAGGGGGCTGCCAGCTGGGAATCTTCAGTAAAGCCGCCACCCACAGCTATGAGTCAGTGTTGGAGCATCAGGAGAAAGGGGCAGGGAGCCCCATCTGGGCTGGGCTGGGGGCATGAGATGCGATAGAGGTTTTTCCGCATGCCTGAGGCAACCTCCCGGATGGATTCTACTTTGTCCCTGTGACCTCAGGTGCTGGGAGTGTCTCTGGAGAGCCCGTGTGTCAGCCTGTGTCTGTGTCATTTAAAGTGTGTGTAGTGACAGCCCTTGGCAGCCCGACTTCTTTCAGGAAGCGTGGTTCTGAGATGAGATGTCAATACCAGCAGCCCCTGAATGAGCTGGAGGGTTGATGCAGATGGGGTCTCAGCAGAAACCTTCAACCAATCCGGGGCCATAACTCACCCGGCGGAAATGGCCCTGGTGATGGTAGAGGGCCGGGGGGTGTCTACCAGGTCAAAGGCAGAGTCACAGGGGAAACAAGACTCCCTGCCCAGGCCCTGCCCTGGCAGCACTGGCTGGCAGGTTCTGTCTAGGATCAGGGGGATGTTGTTTATTTCTTTTCTTTATTCTTAGCTTTTATTTTGATCAGACTTATACGGGCAAATAGTTCTACAAGGTTTGTTAAGAAAAACAGCAGTTTCCTGCCGCTGTCCCCCACTCTTTCCCATAGACCCTTCCCAGAGGCAACTCTTTCACCTCCTTTAACTAATTATTTTGGTTTTTACCGCCCTGGCTTTGGAACTGCATCTTGATTTCTGTAGTTGTCAGCTTTATCGGCTGACTTATTCTGGAAGGCGAGGAGTTAGCCGTTCCCCACCTCACCCCCACTACACACACCTTCCCATGTCCTCAGACCTCTGCGTATAGTCTTAGAACGCTGGCCACCTTTGTTTTCAGTAATTAAGGGCATGGACTCTGGAGCCGCCTGCCCGGGTTCCAATCTTCCTTCCACCACTTACTAGCTGTGTGATCCTAGACAAGTTACCCAGCCTCCTGGTTGATAGCCATCCACCAGGCCTTGCTGGGCTGGAGCTTTAAATGAGTTAGTTCACCCGATTAAAAAGTGGGCAGAAGAACGGAATAGACAATTTTCCAAAGAGGAGATGCAGGTGACCAACGGGCACATGAAAAGAGGCTCAACATCACTAATCATTAGGGAAAAGCAAATCAAAACCACAGTGAGATGTCACCTTACACCTGTCAGAACAGCCATCATCAAATAGAACACAAATAACAAATGTTGGTGAGGCGGTGGAGAAAAGGGAAACTTCGTACAGTGTTGGTGGGAATGTAAATTGGTGCAGCCACTGTGGAAAACAGTATGGAGGTTTCTCAAAAAACTAAAAATAGAACTACCATATGACCCAGCAATTGCACTGCAGGATATATATCCGAAAAAACCAAAAACACGAATTTGAAAAGATACACGCACGCCAGTGTTCATAGCAGCATCATTTACAATTGCCAAGATATGGAAGCAGCCTAAGTGTCCATCAACAGATGAGTGGATAAAGAAGATGTGGTGTGTGTACACACACACACACTCACACACACACAGTGAAGTATTACACAGCCATAAAAAAGAACACAATTTTGCGTTTTGCAGCAACATGGAAGGACTTGGAGGGTATTATGTTAAGTGAAATAAGTCAGGCAGAGAAAGACAAATACTGTATATCACTTACATGTGGAATCTAAAACATACAACAAACTGGTGAGTATAACAAAGAAGCAGACTCACAGATATAGAGAACAAACTAGTGGTTACCAGTGTGGGGGGGAGGGGCAACGTAGAGGTGGAGAGTGGGAGGTACAAACTATTGGGTGTAAGAGAGGTTACAGGAATGTGTTGTACAACATGAGGAATACAGCAAATATTTTGTAATAACTGTAAATGGAGTGTAACCTTTAAAAATTGTATAAAAATAAAAAAACTTTAAAAATGAATTCATTCACGTAATTTAGCTTGCTTCAAACAGGGCTCAAAAGAGCACATGCTCACAAGTGTTAAGATGAAGCAAAGGCCATACCTGTGACAACCTTTGAGGCTCAGTGGTACCGCATCCCAGCTAATAATTGTGTTGTTTCTCCTTTGCTTAGTTTTTTTAAAAAAATTAATTAATTAATTTTTAGCTGTGTTGGGTCTTCGTTTCTGTGCGAGGGCTTTCTCTAGTTGCGGCAAGCAGGGGGCCACTCTTCATCGTGGTGCGTGGGCCTCTCATTATCACGGCCTCTCTTGTTGCGGAGCACAGGCTCCAGACACGCAGGCTCAGTAGTTGTGGCTCACGGGCCCAGTTGCTCCGTGGCATGTGGGATCTTCCCAGACCAGGGCTCGAACCCGTGTCCCCTGCATTGGCAGGCAGAGTCTCAACCACTGTGCCACCAGGGAAGCCCTCCTTTGCTTAGTTTTCTATGCAGCTGTTGCTAATTCAGTCCGGAACTTGCCTCACAGGACTGTCGGATGCACAAGGCCTTCTCCACTCCTGGAGCCTGGGCTTGGTGAGCTGTAGCTCCCCAGGCCTGGGGCCAGGCTGCAGTCCTGGGGATTCACCTTGCCTCTTCCAGTTTCCTGTATCCTATATTTTCTTCTTCTTTTTTTTTAAACAATTTATCTCTTTGGCCTCACTGCATGGCATATGGGATCTTAGTTCTCCAACCAGGGATTGAACCTGTGCCCCCTGTAGTGGCAGCATGGAGTCTTAACCACTGGACCACCAGGGAAGTCCCTTTCCTCCTTCTTGATTTACCCCCGTATTCTGGTGAAGTATCTTGACAAGTAATGTCCTGGGAAAGAGTATAAGGAAAGTACGGTCCGTTCTCATTATTCGAGGGAGTTACATTCTATGAAGTCACTGCGAACACTGAATTAGACAATACTGAGCTATTGCTCCCAGGGGAAATACGAGGTTAGGTTCCGGCGAGTCTGTGGTCACAGCATCCCACACGATTTGCGGGATCTCAGCTCCCCGACCAGGGATTGAACTCAGGCCGTGGCAGTGAAAGCCCGGAATCCTAACCACTAGACCACCAGGGAACTCCCACAGCATTTTCATCAACTGATCAACACCTAACCTTGCTTTCTGGGTGCTTTATTTGTATTTTCTGTTTAAAGACACCATATTTAATATGTTGCTCATTCACTAACATTGAACTCACGGCCAGCAGCCCTGTGACTCATGCCTGAACGAAGCTCATCTGATGCACGGATTTCCTCCATAAGGGCACCTCCCAGTTTTCTTGCACTTGGGAACACTAGACAACCCTTAGGCACTCTGCTTGGAACCACTTTAAACAGCGAAACCACCAACAAAAAGCACAAAAAGTGAGAAATGTGGCGCTAAATAGATTGCAAAAAGGACACGTTTACAGTGGGAGTGCTGAGCCAGAGCCCCAGTTTTTTTGCTACTCTGTGCATGTCTGTGAATGACCATAAATGCACCACAAGTATCGATGTTGAGGTTGCAGATACATTTTAGTGAGTAGCTGAATTTGCAAACAAGGAGTCCGTGAAAAATGAGGATGGACTGTAAATGTTTCAAGACTTTGCATGTCTACAAATAGTTTCACTTTATCCTCATGTTGGATTGATAGCTTGTCTGGGTAAAGAAATCTAGCTTGGGAATACTTCTTTCTTTTTCTTTTTTGGCTGTGTGGGTCTTAGTTGCGGCACGTGAGATCTTCATTGAGGCATGCGGGCTCTTCATTGCACCGCACAGTCTTCTCTCTAGTTGTCGCATGTGGGTTTTTCCTACCTAGTTGTGGTGCGCGGGCTCCAGAGCGCCTGGGCCCTGTAGTTTGTGGCATGCAGGCTCTCCCACTGAGGCGCACGAGCTCAGCAGTTGTGGCGCGCAGGCTTAGTTGCCCTGTGGCGTGTGGGATCTTAGTTCCACGACAAGGGA
The DNA here is from genome assembly GCF_963924675.1 of Phocoena phocoena. Classification (NCBI taxonomy): domain Eukaryota; kingdom Metazoa; phylum Chordata; class Mammalia; order Artiodactyla; family Phocoenidae; genus Phocoena; species Phocoena phocoena. The sequence continues at coordinate 5,914,887 of NC_089229.1, read as the reverse complement.
TCGAACCTGCGTCCCTTGCATTGGAAGGCGGATTCTTTACCACTGGACCACCAGGAATACTTCTCCTTCTGCATCTCACAGGCATTGCTCCCCTGCCTGCTCGCTGCTGGTGTTGTCGAGAAGTCTAAAGCTATCTTGGACCCTCATGTGTGACCCTCTTCCTTACCTTGTATGCTTGTGGGATCTTCTGTTTGTCCAGGCATCTCAAGTTTCATGACGATGTGCCCTAGTATGAGTCTCTTTTCATGCTTTGCCCAGGGGGTTACTTAGTGGGTCCTTGTAATCTATACATTTAGACCCTTTTGTTTAAAAAATTCTCCGAAATGTTGTTGAGTTCCTTCCCACCATTTTCTCTGGTCTGTTTCTGGATCTTCTGTTAATTGGATGTCATTCTTCTTGGACTCCTGCACTTTTTTTCCTCCTGTGTTAGTCAGGGTTCTCCAGAGAAAGAGAACCAAGGGGATCTATCTTTATTTTATCTCTTTCTCTATATCCTATTGGTTCTGCATCTATATCTATATCCGTACATCTTATTGGTTCTATGTCTGTCTGTCTACCTATCCATCTATCTATTTATACTCATGAAATTATAGAGGCTAAGTCGTACAATCTACTGTCCGCAAGTTGGAGACCCAGGAAAGCCAGTGATGTAGCTCCAGAGGCTGACGGTGTAAGTTCCAGTCCAAGGACGGGAGAAGATTGATAACTCAGCTCCAGCAGTTAGGCAGAGAGAGCAAATTCTCCCTTCCTCCACCTTTTTGTTCTATTCAGGCCCTCAGAGGATTAGATGAGACCTACCCCCATTGGGAAGAGCAATGTGCTTTACTCAGTCTACGGATTCAAATACTAATCTCATCTTGGAAACACCCTCACAGGCACAGAAATAATGTTTAGCCAAATATTGGGCACCCTGTGATCCACTCAAGTTGACACATGAAATGAACCATCACAACTCCTATACTGGCTGCATATTTGTTCTTTTGCTCTACTTTCTAGAATATTTCTTCAAATTTACAATCCACCTCTTCTCCTTGAGTGTTTAAATCTCTGCTATATTTTAATTTTCAAGAGCTCTTTTTTAAATTGAGGTATCGTTGATTTACAATGTTGTATTAGTTTCCAGTGTACAGCAAAGTGATTCAGTTATACATATATGTAGAATACATATTCTTTTCCTTATTCTTTTCCTTTATGGTTTATAACAGGATATTGAATATAGTTCCCTGTTCCATACAATAGGACCTTGTTGTTTATCTATTTTATGTATAGTGGTTTGGATCTGCTAATCCCAAACTCCTAATTTATCCACCCCCCACTCCCTCTCCCCTCTGGTAACCATAAGTTTGTTTTCTATGTATGTGAGTCTGTTTCATCAACAAGTTCATTTGTGTCATATTTTAGATTCCACATATAAGTGATATCATATGGTATTTGTCTTTCTCTTTCTGACTTACTTCACTTAGTATAATCTCTACGTCCATCCATGTTGCTGCAAATGGCATTATTCCGTTCTTTTTTATGGCTGAGTAGTATTTCATTGTATACATATACCACATCTTCCTTATCCATTCATCTGTTGATGGACATTTACGTTGCTTCCATGTCTTGGTTATTGTAAATAGTGCTGCTATGAATATTGGGTGCATGTATCTTTTTGAATTACAGTTTTCTCCAGATATATGCCCAGGAGTGGGATTGCTGGATCATATAGCAACTCTAGTTTTAGTTTCTTGAGGAGCCTCCATGCTGTTTTACATAGTGGCTGCACCAATTTACATTCCCACCAACAGTGTAGGAGGGTTCCCTTTACTCCACACCCTCTCCAGCATTTTTTTTTTTTTTTGCGGTATGCGGGCCTCTCACTGTTGTGGCCTCTCCCGTTGCGGAGCACAGGCTCCGGACGCGCAGGCTCAGCGACCATGGCTCATGGGCCCAGCCACTCCGCGGCATGTGGGATCTTCCTGGACTGGGGCACGAACATGTGTCCCCTGCATCGACAGGTGTACTCTCAACCACTGCGCCACCAGGGAAGCCTGCCTCCAGCATTTTTAATTGTAGACTTTTTAATGATGGCCATTCTGGCCAGTGTGAGGTGATACCTCCTTGTGGGTCTGATTTGCATTTTTCTAATAATTAGCAGTGTTGAACATCTTTTTATGTGCCTATTGGCCATCTGTATGTATACTTTGGAGAAATGTCTATTTAGGTCTTCTGCCCATCCAGTTTTTGGTTGGGTTGTTTGTTTTTTTGATATTGAGTTGAATGAGCTGTTTGTATATTTTGGAAATTAATCCCTTGTCAGTCACATTGTATGCAAATATTTTCTCTCCAATTCCAGTTGTCTTTTCATTTTGTTTGTGGTTTCCTTTGCTGTGCAAAAGCTTGTAAGTTTGATTAGGGCCCATTTGTTTATTCTTGCTTTTCTTTCTATTGCCTTGGGAGACTGACCTAAGAAACCATCGGTATGATTTATGCCAGAGAATGTTTTGCCTATGTTCTCTTCTAGGAGTTTTATGGTGTCACGTCTTATATTTAAGTCTTTAAGCCATTTTGAGTTTACTTTTGTGTGTGGTGTGAGGATGTGTTCTAACTTCAGTGATTTACATGTGGCTGTGCAGCTTTCCCACCACCAGTTGCTGAAGAGCCTGTCCAAGAGCTCTTTTTAAATTCTCTGAATGTTCATTTTTTGGTAGTGTCCTGTTCTTGTTTCATGGATACCGTATCTTCTTCTCTTCTTTCTCAAAGAATGTCACTGGTCGCTTTTTTATCCAAGCTTTTCTCCCCTCAAATAGTCTCTATTTCTTCCAAGTTGCTTTTCTCTGTTTGTTGTCTGTCTTCACTGTTCATGTGCCTTGCTCTCCTTCCACGTCTGATTATCTTTGGTTGTCTGCCTGTGGGACTAGGAGCTGGCTGGTCTTCCTGAGTGTGTGGGTGGGATCTGGTGATGTGAGCTTCTCTGAGTCATGTGCCTGGGATATTTAGTTTGGGAAATGTTCTTAGTACCTGTATCTAAAGACTTTTCCTCTTGGTCTGGTCAAATTCCCCGGAGAAGTCTCTCCCAATCTCTTGCTTGGAGAGTGAGGGCCAGGCTGCTAGTGCTCTAGGACATGGGTGGGAAAATGAGAGGATTCTCCAAATCCTGTATATACCTGTCCAGAGGGCCTCTGTCCTACCCCCCTCCAGCCCCACCCCCATAACAAGCGTGTAAAGCCCAGGCTTCTGCCAAGGAGTGGTTGTGGAGGCTTGTCCTTGGTGGCCTGGAATTGAGGAGAAGACTCTGTTTTATGAACTATTCCTTGAACAGATGACCGACGAGTCCTCTTCCTCATTTTAGCCGAGCCCCACTCACTTCCTGGCACTGCCCGGGCCCCAAGCCCTCTGGGGATTCATCATGAAGTCCAGTTGGTCTTAACGTGCCTCACCACCAGCTTAGCATTCAGCTTCCTCACCTGAAAGTAGTTGTTGCTGTCTCCTCCCCCATCCTTTCCATTCTCTTCGGTTTCTGGCTTTCGAAAATCCCTTTGCTATATTTTTAATAGGGTTTGGGGAGGGAAAAAGTTGATGCAGCTGTTGAATCTGTCATCTCTATTGGAAGCCCCCTGTTTATTTCCTTAGTGCCTCTCTGGCCCATTAGGCTGTGAGCTTCCTCAAGAAAAGGAGTGTGTCCAATTCCTTGCTGAGTCCCCTGAGTGAGCACAGAAGCAGACCTCAGCAAATGTGAACTTGATTATTTAGAAGAGAAAAGCGGGGTTGCTTTCCCACAAGGGCGGCAGATCTCAAGCTGGGAGGTTTGACTTCAAATCCCTACAGACTTCCTGGCATTGGACAAGTCATTTTGTTTCTCTGTGCCTCAGTTTCTTCATCTGTGCAATGGGTATACCTACATTACCTCACAAAGTCGATCTAAAACAGAAACCAGAAGGTATATATGAGGGCACTTAGTGAGCATGAGACCAGGTTAGATATTTAGCTAATAGGAAGCATTAGGAAAAGTATGACCACAGTATTAGAAATGGGCAATATGAAAAAAATGCAGGATTGGAAATCTGTAAATTTTATAAATTTGAACTCTTCCAATCTTATAAGTTTGAAGAAATATTCTAGAAAGTAGAGCAAAAGAACAAAGGTGTAAATAGGAGGTATGAGAGTTCCTTAGCTCTCCTGGACTGTCGTTCTGCTTCTGCCCATACAGTTTTTTAAAAATTAATTAATTTTTTGGCCTCATGGCATGTGGGGATCTTATTTCCCCAACCAGGGATCAAATCCTTGCCCCCTGCAATGGAAGGGCAGAGTCTTGGGGCTTCCCTGGTGGCGCAGTGGTTGAGAGTTCGCCTGCCGATGCAGGGGACATGGGTTCGTGCCCCGGTCCGGGAAGATCCCACATGCTGCGGAGCGGCTGGGCCGGTGAGCCATGGCCGCTGAGCCTGTGCGACCGGAGCCTGTGCTCCACAACGGGAGAGGCCACAACAGTGAGAGACCCGCGTACGGCCAAAAAAAAAAAAAGAAAAAGAAAGAAATTAGGAAGGGCAGAGTCTTATCCACTGTGCCACCAGGGAAGTCCCTGCCCCTGCTTCTAAAAATAACTTTGAACGTGTCTGTTTCCCTCTCAGTTCAATTTCTTGTCCCCCACCATCATGATCACCATCTCACAAGTGTCGATACACAGTAAAAATGCAGCATCTGTCATACGGTGAACACTTAGTCTGCTCTGAACTCGATAAACACTGTGATTATATATAATTACGTATATACTTTTATTTGACTGTTACGACAACCTTATGAGGTAGGTATATTAGCATCACCTCTCTCTTAGGTTCAGAAAATGGAGACTGGGGAAGTGACTAGCTCAGGGTCACGAAGCTGAGGAGAGGTCAGGAAGCCCACAAACCTGGTTTTGTCCGACTCACAAGCTTGCCTTTTACCTCTGAACTTTGCTGTCCCTGGAGCCTCTGGGGCCTCCCTAGTGCTCGTGTTTTCGTGATTCTTCACAAGCCCCGAGGCCACGTGTTCAGGGGCCGAGAGACCGCCTCACATTACAACTTGTGAGCGTCTCATTTCTGACCCTCATTTTCACCGGTTTTACATCGCGAGCATTTCAAGGTGTTTTTCCGTCAAGTTAAAATACACTTTCGCGAGGCTGGCGGATCCGATGTAGACTCTGAGACACTGTTTGGCTTGGCACAGCTTCCAGAAGTCTCCCAGCCACGGTTGCTCTATGTTGCTTTTTGCCAGGACCCAGATCAGAAATAACTCAGCTGTGAAAAAAGAAAAAATATAAGCTTGTGGCAGCCCTTGAAGAAGATGAATTGCTGGTGGGTTATTTTTCCCCCTTGAGTCAGAAGTGTGAAGGTAGGTGGGAGAAGCAGCAAGGTTTTGAAAGACCCATGTATATTTAGGTACCAGGATTAGTTCCATTTTAAGAAAGACGAGGGCTGAGGCATCCATGCTGTCAGACAGGCCAGCTTATTCCCTGCCAGGCTCCGATGCCCATGGGTTGGGCCTTCTGGTTAGGGTTACTGAAACCCACAGGTCCCAAATTTGGTTGGTTTGATTCCAGCTGGCAAGAAATATTTTCATCTTGTGGCACGAAACCTTTTTTTTTTTAATTGGTTAGTTTTGAAGCTTTCTGTGACCATGTCCTGGTTGAAGTGCGGTTCTAAGCACCAGGGTGCAGCTGTGATGAACAGCGAGTGACGTGCAAATGTCTTGCACAATCACCATCCTTTCTCCCGACACCTAAGAGAAAGTGTAAGTCAAGGCGCTGGTTGGACTTGAAATTAATAGATGGTGCAGGTGAAGCAGGGTGGGCGTCGTAATGAGGACTGGTTTGTTCATTCATTCATTCAACTTCCAGCACACGTTTCTCTGGTCCCTTCGTTATTTCATCCAGTGAGAACACTGGACTTCCCTTCCTCCCGGTCCTTGAGGAGCCCATGGTCTCGAGGGGAAAACAACACAACAAAAACCACAACCACAAAAACAAGCCTACGGGTAATCACGGGATGAGGTAGTGTGTGTTAACAGTGGCAAACAGGCTTAAGGGCAAAGCAAGTTCTGGAAAGTTCTCAGAGAGAACTTCTGTTCCTGGCACTCAGCCAGATTAGATCCCTTTAACAGCTCCCCTGGTTATACTTAACAGGCTGGATAAAATATTTTTTTAACTTATTTCTTGACACATTGCTGAGTTGGCGGGAAAGTAGGGAAATGATGGATGTCTGGAATGAAGTGGAGGTGGGAGCCTTTGACCTTCTGTTTCTGTAGCTGTGTGAGATGGATGCAAGGAACAGGAGATAAACACGGGACACCACTCAAGGGGAGGATTTCATGGGAGACTCCCTTCAAAGTTAGAGTCCAAAGGGCTATGTCCAGAGGGTAAGGAAAGAATGAAAAGTAAATCTCACCCTGCAGAAGAGAACAGAAAGGAAACCTGCCTGTTCTGACCTTGACATTGGGTTGAGAGGAAAAAAAAAAATCTCACTTGAGAATCTGCAGCCACAAGCTGGTCCTCACAAGCTTTTCAGTTTGAATTCACGCTGCTTGTGTGGTTCAAACAAACTCAACTGGAGAATTTAAAATGGCCCCTGCTTGGTTGTATCCCCAGTCAACTGGCAGAAGCAAACTCTACGCCTGCTTTGAAGAATTCAACTAATAAGTGTCAGCCTTATAGAATGTCCACAAATACAGTTCCAGAGAAAGGGAGCAGCTCACAGTGAAAAATAATAAACTTCACAAGGAGAAAAAGAGAACCAGCAGGAACAAGAAGCAGTAGAAACAGATCCTTTAAGGCTTGAGATTTGAAATTATCCTATGCAGACTAAAACAAGTTTAAACAACTATCTTTGTGTTTCTAAAGAAATAAAAGAGAAATTTGACAGCATGAGCAGAGAATAAGGGACTGTCATGAACAACCAGATTCAAAAATGAACCCAAGAAAACTGACGGGAGTGAGAAATATAAGACTTATAATTTGAAACTCAACGGACAGGTTGAACAACAGATTAGCTACAGCCAAAGACAGGATTAGTAAACCCATCGAGCCACAGGAATTATCCAGAAGAATAGAGTGACAAGGCCTAGGGTACATGTATTCAGAGTTCTAGAAGTAGCTGATAGGATGGAGGGACAGGCAATATATGAGGACATAATGCCTGGTAATTTGGTAAAATTGTTATAGATACAAAACTTCAGATTCAGAAAGCCTAGTAAATCCCAAGTAAGGTAAATAAAAAGGAATTCCTGTCTAGACACATGATACTAAGACCGTGGAACATCAGAGAGAAGAGGCTAAGAGCACCAGAGAAAGAAAGATGATCGCCAAAGGGTCTGTCGTTGGAGTGACAGCTGACTTCTCACTGTCTTCAATGGAAGCCAGGGGACGGTGGGATTATATCTTCTATGTGCTGAGAAAAAACCTGTCAGCTTAGAGCTCTATACTATCCTTCAAGAGTAAGGGAGAGGGCTTCCCTGGTGGTGCAGTGGTTGAGAGTCCGCCTGCCGATGCAGGGGACACGGGTTCGTGCCCCGGTCCGGGAAGATCCCACATGCCGCGGAGCGGCTGGGCCCGTGAGCCATGGCCGCTGAGCCTGTGCGTCCGGAGCCTGTGCTCCGCAACGGGAGAGGCCACAACAGTGAGAGGCCCGCGTACCGCAAAAAAAAAAAAAAAAAAAAAAAAAAAAAAAAAAAGGGAGAAATTAAGACATATGCAGACAAGTAAAAGCAGTGAGATCCTACTACTGAAAGGCCTCACTAAAGAAAATTCTAAATGTAATGTACTTCAGGCAGAATAAAAATTATTCCAGAGGAAAGGCCAGATACATAAGAAGGAAAAATGGGCAAAGATATGGGCAAATATTTGGAAACAATCAAACAAACGAAAAGAACTGTATGACTCCACAACAATAATGTCTCATTTATGGTAGGAGAAATACAGGCTGCTACTAAAATACTGAACAAAACCATAGAATTTTGCAGGGGATGGTCAAAATTAAAGTTTTCAAACTCCTTCAAGTACTTGAGAAGAGGGCAAATATATTGATTAAGTTTAGACGTTATTAGTTAAGTGTCCAGTGTTAGAATGGCTAGGGTGAGTACAAATAAGTAGTAATAGCATGTACAATTTCCAAACAATTGGAAAAATTCGGATAAGAAAAAGATGATAAAAGTCTCAAATGATTGAAAGGAAGGTAAAGAAGAGGCTGGGGGCAGGAAAATTTGGAATGAATAGAAAATACATTGTAAGACTATAGAATTTCATCTAGAATATAAGCTATCAGTCATACATGTAAAAGGACCAAACTCTTCAGTTAAAAGAAGATTCTCAGACTGGATTCTAAAAACATCTAGATTATGTTCTGTAACAGGAGATAAACCTCAAACATAAGGACCCAGAACTGTTGAAAGTCCAAGTGTAGCAAAAATATACTAGGCAAATACTAACACAAAGAAAGCTGCTGTGGCTGTATTCATAAGATAGAAATAGAGCTTTGAGGAGAAAAGCATTTTTAGAGATAAGAATGTCAGTAAATGATGGAAAGTTCAATTTGCCGGGAAGTTCAACAGTTCTCAATTTATACATAACTAATATCATAGCTGCAAAAATATAAACGAACATGGGAAGGACAGGAGTAGAGACATATCCACCTCATGATGGGATATTTTTGAGGTCATCTCAGTGAAGATACAGGACATTTGAGGAGCACAGTTACAAGTTCAATATAATCGACATATGTAGACTATGGTACCCCAATCGCATTGTTTTCAAGGATGCACAGAAAGTTTAGAGAAGATGCTAGACTGCAGAGCTAACCTCAACAAATTTCAAAGATTAGGGAGGCAGTTTGAATCTCCTGGGAACTTGACTCTGAGAAGGAGATTAGGATGCAGGAAATTTATTAGGGAACACTCTTGGGATTGGCATCAGTGGGAAGGAGGGGAAGAAGCAGGCTTGTACAGGAGGAGGCACTTAGCCACAGTACAGTATCAATGGAAGCCTTAACCAACTCCATGGAGAGCTCTGGAGCTGGGATGGTCCTTCTGAGTTCTTGGGTTGGGGGAAGGGCCCAGGCCTTTATTCGCCCACATTGATTAGATGCAGGCTGCCCCCTGAAGGAGGCATGACCTCAGTTGGGCAGGGCAATTTCTTTAGCCCATGCAACCGCTCTCCAAAGGCTGACAGCTGAGGGCCAACGTCTGGGTAGCTCCCTTAGCATCTGGGGGAGTAAGTCCTTCATTCCTGCAGGGGTCCTGAGCGGTAATCACCGCATCTGGCACAATGTGTACACAGACTCTATTCTCTGATCATAATCCAAGTAAGTTAGATGTTGATAACCAAAAAGATAACTAAAAAAAGCTCATACTTTTGGAAACTTGAAAACAGACACCTAAATGACTCACAGGCCAAGAAAGAAATCATAACCAAAATTATAAAATACTTAGTACTGACCAATAACAAAAATATTTGCATCAAGACTTGTGAGATGCCACCAAAGCGGTATTTGCAGAAGAGTTTATAACCATATATGCTTGTATTGGCAAATAAAAAATGGTCAAAACTAATAAGCTAAGTATCTAACTTAAAGAGAATAAGAACAGTAGAATAAACCCAAAGGTAGTAGAAGAAATCAAATGATTATAAGCACAGAAATTAATGAAATAGAAAACAAACAGAGAGGAAGATGACTGAGGACAAAAGGTGATTCTTTGAAAAGAATAAAAATGTTACACAAATCTCTTACAAGATTAATTAAAAGAAAAAGCACACATAATCAGTATTAAGAATGAAAGAAAAGGTGTGATTATAGACAAAGCACAGACTAAATGGATACTATAAAATATTATAAATGACCTTATTTATTTGAAGTTGTAAATGATATTGATAAATTCCTAGAAAAATACAACTTATCAAAATTGACTCAAGAAGTAATAGAAAACCTGAATGTTTCCATAATTATTAAATAAATTAAATTAGTAGTTTAAAACCTTCCTATACAGAAAACACCAGCTCCTGGTGGCGTTATAGGTGAATTCTGTCGAGCAGTCAAAGAACAGACCACTTCAAGCTTTACCCAAATTTCTGCTCCAGAGGGGAGAAACACAGTCCACACTCTTCAACTTGCTTTAATGGATTAGATAAGATTGATAATCAGATAAAGGCAGTACACTAAAAAACTTCTCAAGTTAATTTCACTCATGAACATAGATCCAAAAATTCTTTTAAAATGTTAGCATAGTGAATTCAGCAATAGTAATTGAAAAATATAGTACATCATGTTTAAGTTGTGTTTATCTTATGAAGGTAAGGTTGGCTTATTACTAGGAAGGTAATGAACATAATTCAACACATTAACAGTTTAAAGGAAAAATAGATGATTATTTCATTAGATAAAAAAATTATTCAGTAAAACTTAACATTCATTCATTATAAAAATTCTTTCCAAACCAGGAATTGAAAGGAATGTCCTTAACTTGATAAAGGGAAATGGATGTAAATGACATGATACATAATAATGAAATAATGGAAGTATTACCTTTAAGACCAGAAACAAATCAGTGATGCTAATTCTTTTCAACATGAAGTTAGCTTCTAGCCAGGGTTGTAATATAAGAAGAATAAATAAAAGGCATAAAGGTTGAAAAGGAGAAATGAAACTAATACTAGAAACAGGTAATATGATCATCTACTCAGAAAATTCAAAAGAATCTACCAATAAATTATTAGAATTAAGTGTCTAGAAATTTTGTTCAGTATATAAGAACACAAAAAAACCAACTGTATTTTTATACACCATCAATCATCAGTTAGAAAAAGCAATCTAAAAAAGTTGCCATTCGAGGATGCAGAGAAAAGGGAACCCTTGTGGACTGTTGGTGGGAATGCAAATTCGTGAGCCACTGTGCAAAACACTATGGAGGCTTACCCCCCCCCCCAGATAAAAATAGAACTACCATATGACCCAGCAATTCCACTCCTGGGTATATATCTGAAAAAACCCCAAAACACTAACTTGAAAAGATACACGCACCACAACGTTCATAGCAGCGGTATTTACAATAGCCAAGGTATGGAAGAAACGTAAGTGTCCATCGACAGATGAATGGATAAAGAAGATGTGGTACATATACCACATATGGCGGAATACTACTCAGCCATAAAAAAGAACGAATTTTGCCATTTGCAGCAACACGGATGGAACTTGGAGGGCATTATGCTAAGTGAAATAAGTCAGAGAAACACAAATACTGTATATCACTTACATGTGGAATCTAAAAAAATCCAACCAAACAAGCTAGTGAATATAACAAAAAAGAAGCAGACTTGTAGCTATAGAGAATGAACGAGTGGTTACCCATTGTGGGGAATACAGGGGTGGGATAGTGGGAGGTATAAACTATTGGGTGTAAGAATAAGCTCAAGGAATATAACCAATATTTTGCAATAACTGTAAATGGAAAGTAACCTTTAAAAATTGTATAAAATTTTGAAAAAGAAAAAGATGCCATTTAGCAATAGTAAAAAAAAAATAGTAATAAACTACCTAGGAATTAATCTAGCAAAGGATGTGATAACACCTTACAGAGAAAATTATAAACTATATGGTAAGATTTTAAAGAAAATCTAAATAAATGCAGAGATATGTCACGTTCATGGATAAGAAGACTCAGTGTTTTAGACTCAATCCTCCCCAAATTACCATGAGCACGTTCAATGCAATTTCAGTCAAAATGCCAAGAAAATGTTTGCCTTTTCGAAAAGCTGTTTTTAAAATGTAGAAGCAAAAATGTCTAGGGGTAGCCAAGACTTTCCTGAAGATGAACAAGGGAAAGACCGGCTCTATCAGATATAATATAACACAAAAATTGAGAGGTAAGGTGCTGTTACATAGACAAACAGATCAACGTCACTAACGTAGCCAGAAACAAAGCCATGCATATGTGGAAACCTGATTTATGGCAGAGCTGGCATTTCAGAACATTGAGAAATGGCACTGGATAATTGGGTATCCATAGGAAACAGAAGTGAAATTGGGTCCCTGTCTCACACCATATCAGGTCTGACGTGTTAACACTAACATATAATAGACAGCTTACATAAGAAAACAATAAATAAGAGAGGTTATCTTTATGATTTTGAGGAGAAAAGTAAAGTTTACATATTTGACTACATGAAAGTTAAAATTTTTAAAAAATAGATTGAAAAGAAATGTAGTAGAAGATGCTTGCAACATATATAACGAACAAAGGGTTATTATGCAGAATACATCCAGAATACATGAGAACCAATAAGAAAAAGTAAATGGCCCAATAAAAAAATTAGGCTCATGGTGAAGGCTAGAGCTAGCATTGCCAGGCCCACCTGAGTTCTGGCTCGGGCAGCAACATTTTCTTTGCTGTGTGCCCTTGGCTGCATTGCTTGGCTTCTCTGAGCTTCCGTGCTCTCATCCATAGCCTATGCCTCATTTCTTTGGGGCCGAGTGGACCTCCCCTTCTAGCCCTGGACCGTGGGGGAGCATGTGGTCTGACCATCCATCCGTCCGTCCCCTTACCTGACACCTCAGCCATGATCGGGTCCAGGTCTTGACCTCCCGGCTGGGCCTTGGACGTGATGGCCAGGCCACTGAGTTTCCCCAGTCTGGGCCCAGCAAAGGGACCTCCCAGAACTCCTTGCCCCCTCCCCCTCTTTCACTAGGGAATGTGGAGTCTGTAGCCTGGAAGACCCTAGCTGGGCTCCCAAAGGCCAGCCTTAGGCCCCAGGGGCTGGGATTTGGTGGCTTGTTGGTAGCTGTTGCTATAGGATCCAGCCCTGCACCTCTGCAGCATTCCCCTGGGGGCTAGGACCCAAGGGAAGGGCTAGAACCATGGGAGGCCAGCTCCTCCATCAGATTTATGGTGTCCCCTTATGGGGGGACAGGACCCAGACTGGCCTGGAGCTCAGGGCATATGAGGGGTTTGGGGCAAGGTGCTAGGCTGTCAGTGAGCTGGAGCTGAGGGGGTCACCTGCAGTGATGGTGTGTGTGTGTGTGTGTGTGTGTGTGTGTGTGTGTGTGTGTGTCAGGAGAAGGTTCTGGGTCAGGGAGGCTGCTCCCCAGAACTACCAGGGTCACTCTAGCCCACGCACATCCCTAGCTATGCTAAACTATGGCCACGTCCCTGTTGCTGCTCTCCTGTGCTCTAAGCTGGTCCCTCTGCCTGGATCATGGAACAATGGTGCTCTGGCCTCCTGCTCAGGTCAGGGGTTTGCTCAGTGCCCCCCACCCCATGCCGGGTGCCCCTCTACGCCACTGTTAGCCACACTCTGTTGCAATTTCTGTGTGTGTGTCTCTCCCACCCCCAAGGCCCCAGCTTTAGGAGGATGGAAAGGTGTTGGTCCAGCTCAATCCCTGGGATAGCCCTGCAGCTCAGGGGCCTGCCCTAGGGGCCCTGGGAGTGTCCATTGATTGTATGTGTGTGTAGGCAACTCATGATAGCTCACAGCAGTAGCATAGGGGACATCTGGCGATGTCTGGAGATGTTTTTGGTCATCGTAACCTGGGGGTGCTGCTGACATCCTTCCATGTGCAGGGCAGCCCCGAGACAACGAAGAATTATCTGATGCGAAATGCCAATGGTGTGACGGTTGAGAAACCCCGCCTTGCAGGGCACGGCTGCCAGGGAGCCCCCCTGGTCTCAAATGCAGATGTCTTCTGAGGCCCAAGGGCCGCAAAAATGTGATGGCGGAGGGGACAGTGGTGTTGAAGGGGGTGAAGCCATCCAGTCCAGCAGGAACTTGTGGGTACCAGTTCTGGCTGCCTGATTCTCTGGTTTTCAAGAAAGCCTAAAACTCTGGATTTGGGTATGAAATCTGATTTCTAAATGCTGACAACTAATTATAAGTTTTTGAAAAACTCTGTAGAGTGAACAGAACTGTATACTTCTCTCTCTGTGCTTGGCCGTGCCACAATTCCTGGGGCCCCCTTCCCACTGGCCACGGGTCCTGGGCCAGCAAAGATGGGAGAGCAGCCCCACTGCGCAGCCCTGAGATGGCTGGGTCGCTGCTGCCCCCCTGTGGCTAAAATGGGGAGGTGCCGGCTGTGAGGGGGAGAAAGGGGTCTGTGATTTTCTACAAGGACCAGGGACCAGGGTCCAGGGTCCAGGCTGCTCCCCTGAGGAGTTAAGGCTGACATTCCCCGGAGACCAGGGTTTGGTTCCAGACCTGCCTGGTGTGCATGCAGTGCGACCCCAGCACAGCGTGACGCTGGGAATAGCCCTCTTTGGGCCTCCGTTTCCTCAGTTGAAAAATGGCGTTGGGGGCAGGGGTTTTCTGAGGGTAAAGTGACATAATGGGTGTAAGCGGGCCAAGTACTGGTGAGGGGATTGGTGTGTGCACAGTCAGCGTTCTTCACTCCACATTCAGGGAGGCTAGGCAACACTCACCATCAGGTCAACTCTTCTTGTGTGCCAATCGCGCCCCCGTGCTCTGCCCTCTGTGTAGAGGGTCATCTGCACTGATCCTTCCACCGTCTAGGAGACAGGGGCTGTCAGCATCCTCACTGACCGATGATGAGATGGGACACCATGGATGGGGTAGGTAACCGCCCCAGTGGCTCCTAAAACAGCGGTGCCAGAACGAGAGCTGAGTTCCAGCCCCTCTTCCACCACGTTTATAAAGAAGTGCACGATTTACCCACAAGGGGCCTTAGGATACTGGCTCCAGGAGCCGCTGCAGATACAGGGAGGGGCCGAAACTTGGAGATGGAGGGGACCCCCCCCCCCAGGGTCTGGTCCACGGAGCCCCTCAGCTGCCAGTGTGTTGCATTGGTGTCCCCAAGGGAAGTGGGCCTGTCCTGGCTGCAGATCCCTGAGCTGCCACGTGGCCAGGGAGTCCTGCTTGCCTTCACAGTCTCCAAACAATCTTGGTTTTAGTCTCCCAAAGACAGGTCACCTTGGGGAAACTGAGGACGCCCAGCACCGCTGAAGGGTCTGTGCATCTCTGCACGCGCTAATGAGGGAGGTGGGTGAAGAGGATTCTAATACTTCAGATCAACCTAGACTGGAGGGGAACTGAGGCCGGGAGGAGACAGTAATCCCCAGGTGCCCCAGGGACCGGCACGTCTTACTGCAGGGCCCTCTTCTCTCCTGAAGGATGGTGGGCTCATTCAGGGAGAAGGGGTTTGGTAAGGGTGGGGAAGACGGTCTCTGGCAGATGGCGTTTGATGATTTGGTGTTCTGTCTGCTGATCCCGTTAGATGGAGAAGGGCGGCTCTTGTAGGGGGTCTGGTCTGATTCCTAGCAATGGCGGAAGCCCACCGAAACTGGCCTTTGGAGAAATAGCTGCTCCCTGGGGCCTTGTAAGGGAGGGAGTTGGGGGTTGTTCCTGCAGCTCGGCAGTGGGTCTGCAGGGACGCTGCAGCCTCCCACCTCCTGGGGCCTGGCAGACCTGGCTCCCTATCTGAGCTCCATCTCCTCCTGCTGTGTGACGTTGGGGGAGCCCCTCCACCTCTCTGAGCCTCATTTGTAAAATATCGGTCACATCCTTCCTACGTTGCAGAACTCCTGGAGGGCAGCTGAAGCCACGTTGCACTCTCTCCTTCCCCATTGAACATGGTTATGCTTGTAATTAAATGGCTCCTGAGTAACGAATTGTTTAATCTCGGCCTCCTGCCCTCAGAGCCCACAGGTCACTACGTCACCAGTGCCGATCACAGGGGCTGGCCCTTGGTACACATTTGGGGAGTTAAGGAAGATTTATAGTGTCTGACACACCTCCGACGTGTAAAAAGCGTCCCATCTACGAAAACCATACGGAGTAGCTGTTTGGAGAAACTTGTGGGGAGGAAGATGCAGCGTCCCACCTCCCCCGCAAGGGGAGCCCAGGACACAGCTGCCCAGCGCTGAGCACCGCCTCGTTCTGGGATCAAGGCCAAAAGCGGGCACCGGGCGCACTTCTCACCTGTGCCCAGCAGGTGGCGCCCGCCCCCGCCCGCAGGCCCGTGGAAGTCTGGCTGCTTGCGGCGGGTTGTTAGGGCGCCCCGTGGCAGGGTATTCGTTTTCGGGGTGGGTCTGCTCACAGCTCCTTGCGGGGAGCAGAGAACTTTTGTGCATTCTTCAAGGCCCAGCTCAGGGGGCGACTCCAGGTAGAAGCGACCCTTCCTCGGCGCCCAGCCCGGCGTCTGTCTGGGGAAGGTGCTCAAATGTTGTGACCTGAAGGATGGATTGAGGCGGGTCAGAAGGATCAGAAAGGAGGGCTCCGGCCGGGGCGGGGCGGGGCGGGGAGGGGGGGAAGGGGAGAAAGGAGGAGCCCTGGGTCCCAGGTCTCGTTTGTTTAAAATGAATAAATGTTTAAATGTATAAAATCACGTGTTTGAGTAGGTAATGGGTGAATATAAAAAGAATTGAAGGAAGGAAGGAAGGAGCGGAGGGGGGAGGGGAGGAAGGGAGGGAGGGAGGGAGTAAAAATTAGGTCCTTCCGTCCCGCACTCCACGCCCAGCTCTCCAGCCTAGAGGCCCTCTGTGGTCTTGGCTTCCTGAAGATTCTTCCAGAGACCTCTACCCAGACCTGTGTGTGTGTGTGTGTGTGTGTGTGTGTGTGTGTGTGTGAGAGAGAGAGAGAGTGTGGGTGGAAGGGGGATGCCAGATACACACTGTACGGAAAGAGACAGGCTTATCTTGAAAAACCCCTTAGCCAGAAAGATTTGGGTCCAACTAGAGAAAGACCTTTTGGCGGTTCGTGGAGGTGGGGAAGAGGATGGAAATCAGACCTGAGTGGGTGCTTCAGGGTCTGACTCCCAATATTAGCACCCTTCATGAAGGACAGGGCGTCGTAGTTTGCAAAGCCCCCCTTTTAAGTTCACACTCGATATTGGATTTGGGGTTCCCGACAGCTCAGCTTGGGGAGTATTAACTTTCCCCGTTGCACAGGTGGAGACCAGGGCCGGGGGGTAAAGGGACAGCTGCATGCCACACAGCTGGTGACAGAAACTGGAGTGTAGAGCTGAGTGTCCTGGCTGCACTCCCCCACCCTGCTCCCATCCCGACCCCAGTGATCTTCCAGGTGCAGATAGTTAGGGAAAGGCCAGAGGACCCGGGGACTCGGACCCAGGGATGGGTGATCAGGTGGGCACCAAACCAGCTGACCTCACCCAGGCCCTTCCAGCTTAGCAGTTCCTAAAGCCCGTTAGAGACCAGCCTTCAAAATATTTTCTGTTCTCCCTCCTCCTCCTTTTCCCTCCTCCCTCTTCCCCCCCTTGTCAGGAATCTGTAAGAGGAGTGGAGAGCGGATTATAATTGCCCCCCGTGGAACTCACCTGCCATGAAAGGGTGTTAAGTAACACGCAATTTACATGTCTTCCCTGTAGGAAATTATAGAATCAGAGCTTTCAAATTAGCAATAGATTTTTCTAATTGAATCTATTTCCTGTACGGCGGTGAAGTGAGAGTCTCCTGAAGAATCTTCCGGAAGCCAGGTAGCTCAGTTTCCCCTGCAAATGGACCACCAGACAGTTGAAGGAATTAAATGCTTTTTAAAAGTTCAGGTAAAATTGATATTATGTTTCTGGGAAATATGTCTGCAGAATGATATCATAGGTGCATTTGTGTCCATATGATCA
This sequence comes from Phocoena phocoena, assembly GCF_963924675.1. Taxonomy (NCBI): domain Eukaryota; kingdom Metazoa; phylum Chordata; class Mammalia; order Artiodactyla; family Phocoenidae; genus Phocoena; species Phocoena phocoena. The sequence goes on along the minus strand of NC_089229.1, from coordinate 5,897,305 downwards.
CGTTTGTGACAAGGTAAAGGGTGTCTGTATCCAAGGAGGAAAAGGGTGTGGACGAGGGATGGATCTGGGAGGAAAAAGGGACCCAGGTGGTTGCCCCTGGGTACTCACCTTAGCACACAGCCACGCTCTGGGATTTGGGCCTTGCTCTATCATGTTAACCTCTCTGTTTTTTCATCTGTGAGTGGTAACTATAAGACGGTTATGGTGAATGTGAGGAATAAATAAGACAATGCATGGGAAACACTTTAAATGGTGCCTGGCACATAGTAGGTGCTCAGTTAAATAAATATATCTTGCTACTATTACTACTTCTTATCATTATTATGTTTGCCTGATATATTAATTGTCTGTAATAAACCTTTACAATACTCAGTGGCTTAAAGCAACACATATTGATTATTTCTTGGTTTCTGTGGGTCAGGAGTCTGGGTAGAGCTTAGCTGGGTCCTCCCAGCTTCAGAGACTCTTACAAGGCTACAATCAAGCTGTCGGTCCAGCACCTGAAGGTTCAGCTGGGGAAGGATTTACTCCCAAGCACACTTGGTAGTTGGTTCCACACAGTTCCTTGCTGGAGGCCACCCTCAGTTCCTTGCCATGTGGGCTTCTCACGACATGACAGCAACGGCATCAGAACCAGCGGGGGTGGGGATCTGCTAGCAAGACCAGACTCATAATCTTGGGCTTGTGTAACCTCATCATAGAAGTGACATCCATCACCTTTGCCATAGTCCATGGGTTAGAATCAAGTTCCAGGTCCCACCCGCACTCAGGGGGATCGTGGGGGTCTTTGGAGAAACTGCCTGCCACAGCAATAATCTGGGACCTGAGGCAGAGAGGACCAGCACGTCAGCTGGTCGTGGTGCCCTGCGGGTGGTGGAGTGACCCGAACCTTCATTTCTAAAGGGTCTGGATTAGTAGTCCTGTCTGGATCGGGCTGTCGTTTCCCATGGAAGTTTTCCCCATCCCGATTCTGCTGTCAAGGACCAGGGCCACCTTCAGGCACAGGGCACTTTGCCCCTCAGGGTGTGTCTACCCTACCATGTGCACCCATCTCTAAAGCTTTTTGCTGCCAGGAGTCAACACAAACCCCGAGCCCTTTACCCAGTGCAGGAGAAATCTCACTGGGAGAATAAACAACCCCAAATCAAACCCCGACACAGGAAAACTTATTGATTTAGGGATTGATGGAAGAATCAAACCATCTCAACCAATTTCAGAACGTGCAACATGCGTCTCTGAAACATTGAACTTGGTGGAAAAAGAATTGCCACAAAGGGAAACCCACAGTGGCACAAGCTATGATGGGCAAAATGTGACACGGCTGAAAAGCTGTTGGGAAGATGAAATTGTCAGTGCAAATGTCATATGGGAAAATATTGATCCCAATGAAAATGAGTTCAATAAAATGAAAGTAAAAATAATAAACTAGGGGCTTCCCTGGTGGCGCAGTGGTTGGGAGTCCGCCTGCCGATGCAGGGGACGCGGGTTCGTGCCCTGGTCCGGGAGGATCCCACATGCCGCGGAGCGGCTGGGCCCGTGAGCCATGGCCACTGAGCCTGCACGTCCGGAGCCTGTGCTCTGCAACGGGAGAGGCCACGACAGTGAGAGGCCCGCGTACTGCAAAAAAAAAATACATAATAATAATAAACGAGAAACAGGTTAACCTCACTTGATAGAAGCCTGGCCAAGAAACTAAATTAACATATGGCGCTTCAATCCGGAAAATTGTGCTCTTGAAAATGACACAGTGCTGATAGAATTTGAGGAAAATGTTTGTTATTCACAGCAAGGAGTCAGAAGGTTGGACCAGACATCGCACTCTGCCCCAGCAAGCGCCGTGCTCTCCCCCCAGCAGGCTTGGTCTCTCCATCCCCGCACTGTCCCCCTTCCCAGGGACGGGAAGCTCACGACCAGGGCTCCCCAGGCCCTGTGGGGCAGGTGCTCCTTTGCTAGGGATCCTCAGGTAGGGTGATCATGCAGGGAGGGTGCTCAGGGCTGCGGTGAGGCAGAGGTTCCGGTGCAGAGACCGGACGGGCCGGCTCTGGGCTCGCCCGTGAGAATGAAGGTTCTTCTGGGCCCGCCTGGTCCTGAGCTCAGGAGCCCGGAGCAGGAGTTGTGCTGGGGACCTGGCCCAGCCTGGCGGCCCTGGGGGAGGGGGACTGCCAAGCTCTGGGTTCCTAGGTGAGCAGCTTGGGGGACGGTCAGCTGAGTCCGGGAGATGGGAAGGTGAGGAATGAGGAGAGTCCAGGAAAGAGGGTGGGGGGCGATGACTGTTTATTGAGCACTTACTGTGTGCCTGCCACCTGACAGCTGGTATCCAATACAGGCCTGTAACAACCCCATGCAGGGGGCACCATGTATAAAGTTTGTCCACTTTATACATGAAGATACAGGCCCAGGGTGAGGAGGTCCCTGGTCCAAGGCCACACAATGAGCAGGTTTCAGGCCCAGGTCTGTCTTTCTGTCTCTCTGTGTCTCCAAAGCCCCCCTCAGGCTCATGGCCTCTTAGCCCAGCCTTCCCTCGGCATCCTTTCTTATGGATTAACTCCCACCACTACCACCAATTATTTCCCCTAATGAAAAGCGCCCTTGTCTTTCCCCTGGCAACCCTCTCTCTCAGGAAGGGCTTCACTCCCCTCTGGCCCTTTGTCCCAGGCCACAGGCCTCCAGGCTTTCCCAACCTGGGCCCGCCCCCCCATCCCCCCCTGCCCCTCCCTGGGCCCCATCTCAGGAGGCCCCCGGTGAGGTCATCCCTGTCAGCAGGAACCGCACAATAGGGCCGGGGTCTGTCTTTCTGCTGAAGAGGGAGATTTGGGGTGGGGGGAGAGGCCGGAGCTGGCAAGTACAGGTTCCACAATGGGGTGCCGTCAAGGGGCCTCCGCCAATTAGAGCTGCTGCTGGGTGGGGGAGGGTGCTTGGGGGATGGCGGAGGGCGCAGTGGGCCAGGCAGGGCCCAGGGTCATCAGGGCAGGTAGGTTCCGACCTTCGTTCGTTCATTCACCATTCACACATTCATTCACGTTAATAGTGTCTGAGCACCTACTGTGTGCTAAACACCAGGGACCCAGCCGTGCCCCAGCAGATGAGGCCCGGCTCTGACAGCAAACACTGGTAGGTGAGACAGACGATAGACAGATAAATGCACGTGACGGATAAAACGTGCGCCACACTTTCAAATAGAGTCAAGTGCCACGAGGGAAATAAAACAGCAGGAAATCAGAGAGAGTCAGGGGTGTGTGGGTCGGGCAAGGGAGCAATATTACCCAGGTGGTCAGGGCAGGCTACCTGGAGGAGGTGACATTTGAGCTGAAACTTGGAAAGCAAGACATGGCCAGCCGTTCCACAACTGGAGGAGGAACGTCCCAGGCAGAGGACACAATGATAAGTGCAAGGGCCCTGGGGCAGGAACACACCTAGTGTATGTGGAGATTAGAAACATGGCTAGTGCGGCAGAAGAGGGGGCGGTGGGAGAAGGAGACGAAAGGGAAGCTGTGGTGTCGTGACGGCTCTCATCCGCTCCCGAGGGCCATCGGCACACAACCATTCCCATCTGGGTGTGTAGGTTAGTAGCTTGAAATGGACCGTGTGGGAGCATTTACACCACGGAAATCAGCAAAGGCTACACGTCCGGGCTTTTCCCCTGTAGACCCACTGTTAAAGGTTGGCCAGCACACGGCTGGGGTTGTGCATGAAGGGCCCCATGTATTGTGATGGAGTGTCAGGGTTTTAGTACCAGTATTTAACCTGATAACCATCCCTGGTGGCCAGCCAGGGGGGCTCTTCCCGTTGCATTGAAGGAAGTCTGAGGCCCAGAAGCGGGAAAGACCCACCCAGGTCGCCCCCTGTGCTAGCGTGCTGGCCTCTGGCTGAGGGGCGCCCCTGGGTCCCAAGGTTTTTCTCTTCTAGGATCTCAGCACCTCACCCCGCTCCCACCTGAACCCAAGCCTCTCCAGGGGCTCACAGGAGCCAGTGTGTCCCCACCCCTCCTGCTGGGTGGATCCAGGCCTGTGTGTGGCCTTGCAGTGTCTCAGGGCCTTGGTAGTGGAAGCCACTTAATGGACGCTGACCCTGTGTCTTCCCCAGCATGGAGGGAGCTGCGGGGTGTGTGTGTGTGTGTGTGTGTGTGTGTGTGTGTGTGTGTGTGTATGAAAGAGACAGAGAAAGAGAGAGAGGAAGGGAGCATAAATGAGTGACTGAACATCTTTTCCCAACTATTCACAAGTTCCAGGAGGGAAGTGTAAATGAGACTGACATTAATTAAGCTCCTACTGTGTGCCAAGCTCCTAGATACCTCCTGGACCTCTTCATGCACCTTTTCCCATTTCATCCTTGCAAAGAGGCTCAGAGAGGTTAACTGACACGACCAAGGCCACCCAGCTCTTACGTGATGGAGTCAGCACTTGAACCCATGTCTGCCTGACCCCTGGCTCTCAGCACGCAGACAGGGAGCGAGGCTGGTCCTGGCCACTCCCCACCTCAGGGCAGCCTTGACCAGCAGGTGCCTGGACTTCTACCAGGACTGTTGTTTGTTCAAGAGACGCCATCCTGCTGGAGCCTGGGCTCCAGACATTTGAGGGGATGCAAGATGGGCCTAAGGGGAATTCTGGGCAGGAGACCCCTGGGAGGGGGCTCTGGGAGAGGACAGAAATTCCTCGAGGCCGCTTCCCGCCCTACTTGCCCTGTGTGAATGATGCGGAGGTGACCTTGGTGCAGATCACCTTCCACCAGCCTAGGAGGAAGGCCCTGGAGGGCGCCCTGTCGGGCTGCAGCCTCGGGAAGGGGAAGCTTGAAGAACTCTTTGAGGAAGAGGGGGCCGCTGGGAGGGTGGGTGGGAGGGAGGGCTGCCCTGGCCCCACCTGAGATGTGGCTGCAGGGCTGCTGGCCTCCTGGGGCACATGGACACAGGGGTTGGCTCCTGGGGAGCCCTGGGAGTCTGACATAGCCCTGCACATTTCTCCCCAACTCCTGCCAGTAGTTTTTTTTTTTTTTTTTTTTTTAATATTTATTTATTTTGGCTGCGCCGGGTCTTAGTTGCCACATGCGGGATCTTTGTTGCGGCATGTGGGATCTTTAGTTTTGGCATGTGGGATCTTTTAGTTGCAACACGTGGACTTTTTTGTTGATCCCGCATGCATGCGGGATTTAGTTCCCTGACCAGGGATCGAACCCGGGCCCCCTGCATTGGGAGCGCGGAGTCTTACCCACTGGACAACCAGGGAAGTCCCTGCTCAGTGGTTTCCATCGGGCTGCCTGGGTCAATCCAGGCTCCACACACACACATCTGGTGGCTTTGGCGTAACCTCACTTCCCTCTTCTATTTTATGGGTCTGACAATGGCCACCTAGCAGGGGTTTCACGAGGATGGAGGTAATGAGTATAAAGAACCGTTGCCCCCTCCTCTGGACCCACGGTCCCCAGCACCGATGATGACCGCGGTGGTACCGGCGGTGACATCTGCTGAGCTCGTGCTGTGCCAGGCGCTTTCTAAACACTTTACCTGTCCTGGCTCATTAAATACTCGTGATCGTGCTACGAGGTGGAGGTTATGAGTGGCATCGTCCCATTTTACAGCCAAAGAAAAGAGGCCCAGAGCAGCGCACTGACTTGGGCGAAGTCACCCAGCTGGTGAGTGGCAGGGTTGAGGGTCTGAGCCAATGGGCTCCTGGCTTCTTCACCCGGCTTCTGTTTCCCCCTGGGCAGGAGCCCAGCTCAAACACGGGGCTTGGCATGAGGGCTGCCTGTTAAAGAGATGAGGGAGGGAGTGAAGTTTGCCGGGGCAGGGTGTTGACAGCGGGTTAGAGGGTTGATGCCGCAGGCAGGAGGCCACGCGAGGCACAGGAAGTGGGGCCTGATGAGGCTGGGGCGGGGCTGGGTGCGGGGAGGGTCAGCACACGTGGGCTGCTTCCCCAACAGCGTGGAGATAGAGCGTGGCCCTCCATCCACACATGGTGCACGCTGCACGTGGGGAAGACAAAGTGGGATATGCCAGCCCTGGGCTGCCGGGGGCACTGAGAGCCCCTGGGACCAGGGCAAACATGCAGCTTGGCACCTGGGCGTCTGCACCTCCCTGCCGCATTCTCCCCTCGGCCTCTGTTTGCAATGTAAACACCCAGCTTCCTGCTCGTGGCTGCCCTGTCCTGCCCGCCCTCCCTCCGTGCCAGGGGAGAGTGGTAGGGGGTCCACTTGGCTTCCTCGGGCCTCCTGGGCTCACGGGTGGCTGGATGTTTCGAACACGAGCTTCAAAGGGGCCATCTGAGTGGTACCAATGACCGAGGGATTTTTTAAAATGTATTTATTTATTATTATTATTTTTTTTTTGGCTGTACCGTGCAGCATGCAGGTCTTAGTTCCCTGACCAGAGATTGAACCCGCGCCTCCTGCAGTGGAAGTGTGGAGTCTTAACCACTGGACCACCAGGGAAGTCCCTCAGTGACCGATGTTAAAGAGAGGGACAATGTGACCAGCTCCAGGTTAAGACAAGTCAGGCCAGAGGATGCAGATACGGACCTAGAAGGCCGAGTACGACCCAGGCACACCAAGCAAGGGCACAGGCAAAGGCAAGGAAGCGGGGAGTACTGGGTCATGTTTATCGGAAACACGGGGACCCTGGAGGTCCCACCACCCCCGGCTCACTGTTGTATCAGCCCGTGTGCATTCCCGTGTGCTCTCTCCCATTAGCTACGTGAGGGCAGATCCTCACTGGATCCATCTTTATCTCTCTGGCTGGGTCTTTTTGGACAACATCCAACATAAACGGGGCTCCTCCCTCTCTGTGCCGGGCACCTGTTTGAAGGGCAAATCGAGCCTTACAGTGGCCCTGGGAGATGGTATATAAAGGCCATTTTCCAGATGTGGAAACTAAGGCTCTCACATGGGGTCCAGACCTGCCCAAGGTCATTCGGGCAGCAAGTGACAGAGCCAGTATCTGAACCTGGCCCCAGGAAGCCACGACACCACTGGAATCTGAGAACCCATCTGCCCTCATGTCTCCTTCCTGAAGTTGCTAGTGTGTGGAGGCTATTCCCTGGAGTCTAGACGCAGGTGACCGAGCAGGGTAGGCATCAACCAGGCCAGCCAGGCCTCACAGGCCTCTTACCTATGAGGCCTCCCCATGAGGTGGGAGTACTTGCAGGATGGGGCTTTTCCTGGCCTCACCAGGTAGATGGAGAGAAGGCTTCATGTTCAAGCAGAGGCCCGGATCGGGCTCCTAGATGGAGGGGCAGAGGTCTGGGGAAGGGAAGTCTAACCAGAGCTCCCCACTCTGCCTCAGGGCCATGACTCACTCGTAGCATCTTTTGGAGCATAGACAGAGGCAGGAGGAGAGAGTGCTGGGCTGGGCACCCGGGTCCCTAGTCCTGGTGCCAGCTCTGCCTCTGATGTGCTGTGTGCCCTTGGGTAAGCTGCTTCCACTTGTTTTCCCATCTGTAAAATGGGGATAACCTTTGCTGGGGGTGGGGAGGAGGCTGGGAATAGAATGCAGCTGTTTCCCAGCACGTTTCAGACACTGGCTCCTTCTAGCCAAAGAAAGCTCTGCCCATGACGGACATTGGGGTCCTTGTTCTCAACATAATGGAGAATTGCTCCCAAGTATGGAGAAGCAGGGGTTCAGTGAGATGCCCTGTCCAGAGGGGGTGTCTCGCCTTCTCACTTCCATCACCCCAGCCCCTGTGGGGGTCCTGTCCTCAGGGTCTCTTATGACCTTATGGTTGTGGAATCCAAGCTCTCTTACGGGGGCCTCCTGACCGTCCCCCTCGGACTGGGGTTCATCCTCTGCTCGCTCACTTCCCCAGCAGCTCCTCCCCGTTTTCTCTGCCCGCTCCTCTCCCTGCACTCCTCTTGGATGCTGGGGTCCTCAGGACTCAGCCCTGGTCTCTGTCCTTTTCTAGGTCTCTTCCAGGAGGTCCTGACCTCTCTCCTGACTTCGCAGGCCACATCTGTCATGCCAGTGACCCCTAAGCCTGTCTGCCCTGAGGCCACCACCCTCTCCTCTGCTCTCCTGCGTGGGCCCAGAACCTCGGGCTCACGATGTTTTAAACTGAACTCTTCGTCCTCCCCTTCGCTGGCTTCCCTCCCTTGAGCCTCCATGTGGCCCAGCAGGCACTAGCATGCGTCCTGGAGCCCTGGCCAGTGGCCTCCTTTCCCTCCACCTACCCCCAGTGACTTGGATCATGCGTTTACCCTCCTAACTCTGTCCCTCATCCACTCCCTCCCTCTCTGGGATCACCGCCTGGTCCTCATTACCAGTCTTATTGCCCAAAATAGGGAGGTTGTCATGCTTGTCCTGCCCCATGCCCTGAAGTCTGCCCACCTGCCCTGAGGATCCTTACCACTGGGCCCCTGTCCCGCCCCTCTCCCTCTTTTCCTGGAAGACGCCTGTCTCCCTCCCACCACAGGACCTTTGGGTTGGTCCAAGGTTGCTGGGGTGCACTACTGAGGGACATCCTGTCCCGGGAGCCTGTCAACCTCCCACCTGTAACTGAGAAACCACCTGTGAGCGGCTGCCCCGCTCACAGCTCCTCCCCTCTCTGGGATCGGCCAGACCTACTCTGTGCTATGTGACTCCGCCCCCATTATAACTGATTGGTCCAGGCTGAACACCTGAGCCAACTGCGGCCCAATGGGATCCTCTCCCGTGAATCTGAAGCCAGAACAGGTAGACCCGAAACCTGGAAGTGGGACGGCGGGGTGGGTACTGACGGCCACAGGGCTACGTGGCTCTCTCCCTCCGCATGCTTGTTTCTCAACCTTTCCTTCAACTCACTGCCCTCCCAGATAATAGCCTTTATCCTTTCGCTCCCCAGGCATGCTTCCTATTGCAGACACTCTTCCCCCTCGCTGCTTCCCGGCCAGTGTGGCAGCCCTAGACCCCTGTCTCAGCAGGTATCCTCAGGGGCCCTGAAGTGGCAGAGGGAGGCCCCAGACAGGGCAGGTCGGCTGCCTTTGCTGTCTCCAGGGGCCCTCCTGCCGCTCAGAACTTTTTCACTGTGAAAAGAGGGCAGCAGGAGGATGGGGAAGGGCAGTGGTCCGTGCCCATCACCTCCTTTCACCTGTCACCAGGCTGACCAGGAAGAATCAGAATCAGTTTGGCAGAGGGGGAAGTGAAAGCTCAGAGAACCAGGAAGGTCTCCACGGAGGTGAGCCTGGAGCCAGGGCTGGGCTCTCTTATCCTCACCTTGAAGCCAAGGGCAAGGGACAGTCTCCTGGCGCCATTGGTGTCTCTGTGAAATCAGGTGTCCCCCTGTGCAGCCCTCAGCTGCCTCTGGGGGCCAGACACAGCCGTCCTGGAGGGCCGGCCAGGTGTCCACGCGTGGGGAGAAGCCGCCTACCAAGTGGACCAACATGGAGCCCACGAGGCCCCGTCTCCCACCCCTAAGCTTCCGTAGCCATCAGGGGCCCATCTGGGCTGACTGTTGGCTGGCATCTGGGGTGAGTGCTGAGAGGGGGCTTTGAGCCGGCTGATGGTCAGGGCCCTCCTCTGAGGAAAGGCCTGTTCTCGCTGAATTCTGAGGTGCCGGTGAGGAGTTGAATGAAGAGCCTTCCAGTAGAGGGAACTACCTGCTCCAGACATCTGATTGTCACTCTGATGCGTTGATTTTTTTTTTTTTATCTATCTATATATATATTTTTAAAAATTAATTAATTTTTGGCTGCGTTGGGTCTTTGTTGCTGCGCGCGGGCTTTCTCTAGTTGCGGCGAGCGGGGGCTACTCTTCTTTGCGGTGTGCGGGCTTCTCATTGCGGTGGCTTCTCTTGTTGCGGAGCACAGGCTCTAGGTGCACGGGCTTCAGTAGTTGTGGCTCACGGGCTCCAGAGCGCAGGCCCAGTAGCTGTGGTGCACGGGCTTAGTTGCTCCGCGGCACGTGGGATCTTCCTGGACCAGGGCTCGAACTTGTGTCCCCTGCATTGGCAGGCGGATTCTTAACCACTGCGCCACCAGGGAAGCCCTGATGGGTTGATTTAACTAATTTAGACAATTTCAAAGGAGGCCTGGTTGATCGCCAGCCTCGGTGTCCTGATTTGTAATGGGGAGGGCTGGACTCCCCAGCTCTAACCCTCCCCTGCCTTCTGAAGCTGTGGGCCTGGGGCTGGGTTCCCATCCTGCAGGCCTGGTGTCTGTGCCTGAGACCACGTGGGGAGTGGCCGGAGGCGGGTGCATGCCAAGGCTGCTGCCTTCACTGCCTCGGGGCGCCGGAAAGGGCTGACGGCTTGGCAGCAGCTCCCAGGGAAGGCAGCAGCTAGGCTGGTGGCCCGGCAGGAGGGAGGGTGGGGGGGCTCCGGGGGAGGAGAACAAAGCACTGCTGGCGCTGGGCTCCAGGGGCAACTGAAGAAGGCGGGAGGTGGGGGTTGGTCAGGGTTCTGGGGCTGACTTGGAGTGGGGGACCCACAGGAAGACCATGGTGTGGAGGGGTGTGTGGGTGCAGAATGTAGAGCCCACCTCATGGCTGTGTGAGCCCAGGCGGGTCAGTTAGCCTCTCTGAGCCTCAGTTTCCACACCTGTTCAGTTGGAACAATAATACCTACATCACAGTTCACCGCTGAACCCTAGTGTTTGCAAAAGGGTGTGGTACAAAGTAGGTGCTCAATAAATAGTTTTGGAGTTAATGAATAAATATGGGAGGATGGAGGATGGGATTGGTTAACCCATGCTTAGCACAACGCCTGGCACATGGCAGTTCTAGATAAGCAATAGCTTTGTGGGTTTTGTTTGTTTGTGTTTTTGTTTTTAACCAGGGGCAGAGGGCTAAGCTAGCATGGAATCCCAGAGCCAATGAGAAGGAAGTTGGTAGGTGTATTTGGAGAGTAGGGTGGGGTGGGGCATCGAACAAGACTGGAGATGTGCCTGGGCCCAGGACATGCAGACACAAGGGCCGTGGCCAGGTGGCTGGACTTTGTCCTGAGAGCAGGGGGAAAGGCCCAGAGGGCTGGGGGTGAGCAGAACAGGGATGGACACCAGGAGGCTGCTGGTGACCCTGCCTGGCCTAAGAAGAGGGCGGGGGAGCCAGGGAAGCAGAGGTAGCATGTGTGGAGGCCTCTTTAGGAAACTTGGTCGAGAAGGCGAAGGAGATGGGCAGTGGCCGGAGGGTGATATGGGAAGGACAGAGGTCTTATTTCTTAGGTCAGGAGACATGAGAAGGTGTAAATGCAGGTAGAGAGGCGCTGGTCCACTGGGGTTGCCTGAAGATGTAGAAAAGGAGGTACTGGCTAGAGGGGTCCCTGAACGAGGCAGAGCTGGAGGGGCAGCCCTGGAGAGTGGCTTTGGGAAGGGCTGCAGCTTTGGGTTTAGGCCGGGGGCAGTTTCTGTGGCTCCGTGGGGTACGAAGACTGGCCATCTTCTAGGTGGGGAGGTAGAGGCTCCAGAGAGCTGTGGAGAGGGGCCAAGTCTCTGGGGATAGGGCATGGTGGAGGGTTGGGGAGCTCTGCTGGACCATGGTGAGTCCCGGATCAGCTCCAGACCCCACCCTGTAGGGAAGCGACTGCCTCTGTTACACAGGGAAGGGCAGAGCTGCCGGCCGAGGCCATGGGTAGGGAGGAGCTCAGCGGGTCCTTTGGCAAAGGCAGGTAGATGATGTTTGTAGGGCCAACACTTCACAGTGGCTGCCTGGAGCCCTGTGCAAGGATTCTGAGGTGGCATTCTGGCTAAGAAGAAAGAGCACTGCCATTGATTAGTGATGTCTGCTCAGAGCACACAGTGGAAGGGTTAAGGCTTGAGCTGTTTCTGTGCCGCCCCTCTGGCCCAGGCAGCAACAGAGAGCCAGCGGCCAGGGATGGAATGGTGCCAGAACTGGTATCCCTCCAGCCCTACCAGGGACTCAAGGTGTGACCTTGGGCAAGTCCTTTCTCTCAGCCCCAGCCTGTCATTTGTAAGCTGGAAATAATAATGCCACTCTTCCGGGTGATCACGAGAATTAAAAGCGTAACGTGTGTGCTCAAACACAGCAGCCTTTGTCATATCCGCGATGGGCTGCAGCAGCAGGGTGGTGCTGGGAAGCCTGGGAATGGGAGTCAGGAGGGATGCTGGATGAGTGATGTTTCACTGGGGTGTTGGCCTGGGGCACATGCACATGCACCTTTCTCTGCCCCTCGGCCACATGCAGAGCATCGTCAGAGACGGAAGCGTGTGGAGGCTGGGGTCATGGAGATCTGCGCAGTTGCAGTGTGCCTTTTGGCCAGGTCACCAACAGCGCCAGCCTCACTTTAAAATAAAATAAGTTGAAATAGGGGGTTATCCTGGTGGATTAGATCAGTAAGATTTATCGGCAGCCCTGTGGCCTCTGGCATCAACCACCCTGGATGGAGAAGTCACAAAAGTCTGTTTTCAGCTCCCTCCCCTCCACCCTTGACCCTCCTCTTCAGAAACTGTTCACCCTTCCCTCTAATCTGAGGACAGAGTTTCCCCTCTCCTATGTTTCTTTCCCAATTTGTCCGTCCTTTCCTCTTTGTACAGTACAGGAATAGGGTGAGGTTGGAATAGAAGGGCACTGAGCTCTCTCCCTACCTTGATGATTCTGATCAAAACTGCTGTTAGGAAAGGGCTGGAAACATTCAGACTAGGGTGTGAATGACTGCCGCCACCACAGCACAACAGTACTTTGCTGGCTTCTTCCCTCGCCCCATGCCCGTCCAAGAGCTGCATTTGGTCTCAGTGCTGGTCTGGATGCCACAGCTTGTGGGAAGGGAAAGCCTGGGGCTCGTCCAGAGAAGTGGACCGAGATGAGCAGGGGGTATGTGGCCAGGTTAGCCGAGGGACAGCTGCGGGATGGGGCTGTGAGTCTGGGGGGAGCGGACACAGGGAGTTCTGCTGATGGCCCTAGGGCTTCTCAGGGCCATCCTGGAGGGAGCTGAGAGTGCAGTCCCGGAGGTGGGTGGGGAACAAGGGGGGAAGAAGCAACGAGCTCAACAGAAGGAAGAACCTTCTGACAGGTAAGAAGACCTCAGAGATGGAACAGGTCCCTGGGGAAGTGGGGAGCAATGGGCTTGGGGGACCTACAAGTAGAGGCATGAGGGCCTTTTCAGGAATGCGGGGGAGAAGCTTCCTTCCCGAGGGAGGGGCGCGGGGGGGCCATCTGCGTGGCGAGGCTGGCACCCCGCCCCCACTGCAATACCTCCCTGGGACTCTGCCTTTTGCCAACAGCTGCCCAGTGTGGGGCTTTCAGGCATCAGCAAAAGCGGGAGTGCTTCCCGGGGCTTTTCTGTCTAATACACCTGGTGCACAAAGTGTCTGCTGAGGACCTGCTGGAGCTGCGGGTCCGGCAGTGAACAGCATGGGAAAACCAGTGATCAAGGAGGGGTTGGGGCAGGGGCCTGCCGCGTCTCCTGGGGACCGTCACTGATGTGTGTATTTGCTGTGAGTCACAGCCAGCACCAAGCAGTTCACAGCCCTTACCCCACGTGACCGGAACAACCTAACGAGGCAGGTATTTTTACTCTCGTTTTACAGGTGAGGGAACAGGTCAAGCGCCCTGCCCAGGATGCCGGTGGCAGGCCCAGGCCTGTCTGACACCTCGGACTGTGCTCTCCTCTCCAGCACAGCCTCTCGCAGGTGAGGGGTGACCGGAGAGGGGGACTTCCAGCTAGAGAGAAATAGGGTGATGGGAGGGTGGCAGGAAGCCCCAGCCTCACCGGCTGCTGGCCTCCAGGCCTGCTCAGATGCCCGCCTGCCTCTTGATCCCAGCCGGGGTTCCCAGGCTCAGGACCCTGTCGCTGGCCGTGGTAGCGAGTAGAGGGCAGAGCAGTTACAGTACCATGGTGGGCCCAGGAAGGGTAGGGTGCCTGGGGAACTGAGTCCTGAGAGGGATGGGCAGAGATCTCCCCAGCCCCTCTTCCACAGGATGCAGGCTAAAGAGCATTAGGGAGCCACTGAGGGCTCCCAAGCAGGGGAGGTGCCCTGACTGTAGTGTGGGGAGCAGGGAGCCCAGGGAAGGCCATGAGGATGGGGGGCTTGGATTCAGGAGGCAGGTGGCCAGGACTGGGGGAGCCACCAGACACAGGAGCGAGGGGCAGGAGGTGGGCACGCGGATGCCCAGGTTTCAGGTCCTGCTGCCTTTGAAGGAGGTGCCCGCTCTGAGCTGGTGCCTGGTGCCTTCACCTCCCAGCTCTCTACTCCCCAGGGTCTGGACCAGCCTGGGGGCCCTGCTCTCTGCATGGTCCTGGCCAGGACACCTGTGCCAGGACCAGGCCTGTGTCCCAAGCATCTTATCCGAGCCTCCCACAGGCTTCCTGGTGTGGGTGGGAGCGGCAGAGGGCTGGGGCTGGGCCAGGATCTCTCTCTTTCTCTCTCTCTCTCTCTCCCTCTCTCTCTCCTTCTCTCTCTCTCTCTCTCTCTCTCTCTCTCTCTCTCTCTCTCGGTCCTTTCGTGGGTCACAGGAGCAAACCCCGCTTTCTACCTTCTTTCTTCATGTTCGCCTCCGGCACCACCATTGACCCGGCTCTGGGGTCAGACAGCCTGACTTGAACCCGGTGCTCCCACTACTGGTCATGGCACCTGGGCCCTCAGTGGGGCTCTTGTGAGAAATGGGGTCACACATGTCCTGGTGCCCAACCTGCTTTTGGACAGGGTTTTCGGGGTGGAGCACCTCCGAGACGGCCGTCCCAGAGAAGGGAACATGCAGGGCATCCAGCGATGGCCAGAGCCGCCCGGAGAGGTCTGGTGAGCTCCAGCAGTAGAGCCAAACGTCCCCAGGGGCCCGGTTTTCAGGGCCCACGGACAGTCTGTGCTTCACCTGACCCCACCAGGACCCCAGGAGGCAGGCGGTACTTCCACCTGTTTTTCGGAGGGGGATGCAGAACTCGGGGACATTGGGGAAATCATAAGCTCGCTGGAGGGGGATACTGGCAGCCTGTGGACCCCACTGTGTCTCAGTTCCTACCACCATCACCCCCCACTCCACCGTGAGCTGGTGCACGAGTTGTGGGGATTGAACAAGGGGACATATGTAAAGCGCCTGTGACTTACTGCTATCTGTGAGTCATGGAGCCCTGGGTGTTCTGTCTCCAGGGCCCCTCTTCACCATCCCCCTGCCCCCTTTTCACATCATTCACTGCTGAGGGATCTGGCCAGGCTCTGCCCGCCCTTCCCTGGGCTCAGCTCTGGGCTTACAGGTGTGCTGGGTGGGGTGCCACCTCTGTCTCTTCCTCTGTCTGAGCCCCGCCTTCCTCCACCCCAGGGTTGCCTTTGGTTCCTGCCTCTAGGCCTTTGCTTACTTGGCCCTTCCTCCCAAATGCCCTCCTTCCTCTGCCCTTGTCACCAGGCACTGTCTGAGCACCTCCCCTTCTCTGTCCGCAGGAGGGATGAGGGGTCCCCTGTGAGCCCCCAGCCTGTGTCCCCCTCTGTTCAGCAGTGTGTAGCCATTGTGTGTAGCTGGGACCCATACCCTCTGGACCCCTTGCTCAAGGGCAGGGCCAGCGCCAAGTCCCTCTATGGCACTGGCTTTGCCTGGCCCTGAGGAAGTGGACGGGATATCTCTGGAAGTTTATCGAATATGAATCACCTCCTGGCCTGCCCTACGTTGCACCCATTTTTCAGAAAAGGAAACCAAAGCTTTGAGAGTTGAAGTGTGGTATCCAAGGGCCCACAGGGAGTCCAGGCACTGCAGGGATGGGGGCCCTGGGCAGGCCCAGCTTCACCTGTTCCCACTTCTTCAATATCTAGGAGGTCAGAAGAGGTGGCAGCCAGGGAAAGACCAGAGAAAGCTGCAGGGCAGGACTGGGCTTGGCCAGGACCTTGGACAGCTCAGCAGAGCTCAGCAACCCCTGGCAGTGCTGGGATGGTACCTACATGTGTTAGGGGCCTTTAGCAGGGTTGAAAGGAGCTGACCTGGCACCTGGGGGGAGCAGGGTGGGTGGAGGGGAGAACAGGTGTCCTGTAGTTTGAAGATTGGCCTTGCCGTCCCAACTTTACCATATACTAACTGGACAGGTCTCAAATAAATCTCTTGGAATCTCAGTTTCTTCATCTGTAAAATGGGCCTTCAGATTTCCCTTCACAGGGAAGGTTGCCCCTAGCTGAGATCCCAGCCAGGCTGTTGTGAGAAATGAACCAGTGATAGGAATCTGGCAAAATTCTCTAGAAACAATAAAGGGCTCACAGGCAGCAGGTGAGGGGCGGAGTCATGGGTCCTGGGACCTAGGCTGCCCACAACAGTGGAGACCGGGAGTGGCACCAGGAGCTGAAACCTCCCTCGGGAGGCCTGTGGGCTGTAGCATCCCCCTGGCTACCACAGCCTTTAGGGAGGGGACGGCCCTCCCTGGGCTTGGCCTCTGCCCAGCTCCTGGGGACTCCAATCCTGGAGCAGCAACACCTGGGGCCAGGAACGTCATTCCTGAGCATGTCTTGGGCCAGCTGTCCAGTGACAAAGGCCTCACCCTCCAGGCCGATCCGCCAGGGGCCGACCCCTGTGGAATGATCAGCTAGGTGCCTGGAGCTCACGTTATACAAGGCCCGTCTCTGCACATGGCTTTCTGGGCGATGGCCCGAGGGTCATATGCGGGGAGCGCCCTGGAACGGGGCGGAGGATTCATTTGGGCAACAGCCTGGCCAGATCCTCAGCGGGGGGCAGAAGGGGACTCCTGAGGTCTTTCCACATTTTGTCATTCATCTTGGAGCAAGCCCGGGAGCAAGCTGTTACATCACTTTTCTCCTCGGGTTGAAAAAACTGAGGCTTGGAGAAACATGAGGATGTCCCGAGGTCCCAAGCAAGTTAGTGGCAGAACTGGGTTAGAATCCAGATCCCCAGACTTGGTATCAAGAACTGTGACAGCGTTAACAGCCTCCACCTGCTGAGTGCCACCTGTGTACAGGGTGCTCTATGGGCACTGCCCTCAAGTTAGAAATTATCGTACCAGCTTTACAATCATAAAAAAGAAGAGACTGAGGTTCAGAGTCACAAGCTATAAGTGGCAGAGGCAGGATTTGGACCAGTGGCTCAGTAGTTGGGGCAGTCATTATAGGCTGTACCTGAGCCTCACCAGAGGTGGGCAGGGCCTGGGGTCCCTGACAGGTTGTGGCTTTTCTAACGTGGGCGCTAGGCCGATAGGAAGACCTGGGTAAGGCCCACGCCAGATGACTGCATTGAAACTGACCTGCCTCTAGGCTGTGTCAGTATCCAGACAGACCTGTGCTGGCAGGTGGAGACCTTGGAGGGTTATAATGGGGCAGAGGTGGGGATGCCAAGCCAGGCTTCATCCTTCCAGCCCCAGCTTGGGTCACCTCCTCCAGGGAGCCTCTCCCAACCCTCCTAGCCCACGCTGATTCCCACCTCCCCTAAAATCCTCTGGCTTCCTCTGCCAGGGTGATTCCCGGGGCCTGACACAGCGCCTGGCATGCTGTAGGGGCCCAGTGAATACCCACTGAATAATAACCGAACCCTGCGGGCTGGCTCTGAGCCAGGCATCATGGAGGACCTGAGGAGATCCTCGGTCAACAAGGCCCTAGAGCCCTCCAGGGCGTGGGCCTTGCCATGCCTCCAGCTCATCGCAGCCCCTGCCCTACATGCCCCCCTGCCACTCTGCTCACATCCCTCCCAGAATGCCCCCCTCTCCATCCCTCACGATATTCTGATGATCATAGAAAAGTTCAAGACAACAAAAAGGTCCCATAAATAAAGTTAAAAATCACCCATAATCTGATCCCCAGGGTTGGCATTTTGCTCTACCTAACTCCTTTTCTTCTGTTTCTCATTTTTCAAAACCCAGAATCAGGTACACTCTTGTGGAACCTACTTCACTTGTTTGTGGGATGCGGGATGAGCATGGACATTTTCCTGCCACATCACATTTCAGCAACAGGATTTGGCTGTTTGAAATTCCCTGGACATACAGTAATTTTTAAAACGGATCCCCTCTGGCTGGGCATCTAGCTTGTTTCAGATTTGGGGCTATTATAAACTGCCTGCAGTTATTGCCCTGGGATACCTTCCTGGAAGGTGAATTTCTTGGCCAGGGTATATCACGCCATGCTCTTCCCAGGCTCCGTGGCTTTGCACTCGGTCCCTCTGCTGGGCTGTCCCTGTCCCATTTATCCTCGTAGTGAAGTCTTCCTTCTTGGGAGCACACACATCACCTTTCTGAAGCATCCCCAGGCTGCATCTGCAGCCCTTGTCCCTGCCCTCAGCTGCCCTCTTCCTTCTGGTGTCATGAGCATCTGCTGACCACCTGCCTCTCAGAGGGCAGAGAGCCTGCCTTCTCTGACTTCTCTCTGGCTTCCAGCATATAGTAGGCGCCTGGGAAGTGCTTCCCAGCTGAACGGGCCATCCCCTGGCTGGTTTAGCAGTGTGGGATTGTGTGGTGTTTCTCTTAGTCTCCACAAACAAGTACCACTGTGTTATTAAATTTTCCAAAAGCAGAATGTCTGCTGTGTTTGCCAGATTGGTTGCTCTTTTAGGAGTGGGTCTACCCTGCCCATCCTGCACTCCTCATTCTCAATCTTTCGGAGCCCATTCACTGGGCATCTATGATGGGCTCCAGGCCTGTGGGATGCAGGGTTGGGGCCCAAAGCAGCCTGACCTTCAGGAGGCAGCCTGGACCAGGGTAGGTGTGGGTCAAGTTCAGAGCTCAATGTCTGGGACTGGGTGGTGCACGTAATGCAGGCCCCTTTGGTGGGAAGCTCATGCTTTGCTCCGAAGGAAGTGCTAAGTGCCAGGCATATAGTAATTGCTCAATAAATGCATATCCTGGGAAGATAAGAGATGGTATCTGGGAGCTGAGGTGAGGCCCGGTGGGATCAGAGGTGGTGAGGAAGCTGATCTTGGAGGATGAGTGTCACAAGAACGTCTCTGCTCTCCCCTCAAGACCAAGACCAAAAATTCTCCACCATCCCCAGCCACACGTCCCCTCAGGTCTCCTGAGGCCACGAACAAGTTGTGGCTTTGTCCTTGGCAGGTAACAGGTGGAGTCTGTTGGGCTACTGAGCCCAAGCCCTGTCTCCCAGGCAGGTAGGATGGACCCATGGAGACATTGTACTTGGGAAGCCTGCATCCCGAGGGGGAGAAAGATGCTCCCCGCTGAGTCTGGGATGCTCCTTCAGGCTCCAGAGTTGGACAGCCCGGCTGGAGGAGCTGGGAGGCTCTGTGTGTCAAGGGGAGGTTAGGTCAGCGGATCTCATCTTTCGTCTGCTTATTCATTCACTCACTCACCTGACATTGGCCTTGTCCCGGGTGCTGGGACACGACACCACAGAGCATCTTGCTCAAAAGCCTTCGGGGCACCCGTGACCTGCTGGTCATGGTATTCAAGGCCTGCCTTGTGGAATGCTCCAGTCCCTCAGGGGTCCGCACCTCCCCCCTGTTGGTAGTGCCCAGCAGGCTCATCTCCCTCGTCCACATTCTGCCCTTTCTTCCAGGCCCAGTCCTAGGCCCTCTCTTCCAGGAAGCCTTGCTCCATCCCCCAGGGTGGGCATCCCTCCCTCCCACCTGACACTCAGTCTGGGGTGTTCTCTGGGTGTGTCTCCCCTTTGGCCTTTCATGGGTGACCCCTGCATCCCTGGCCACACAACACGGGCCTGGCAGACACACAGTTCCCAGGACGGCACAGGTACCAGATGGATGTTGCAGCCACCTGAGCTGTGAAGCTGACAGTGGACTGACCAAACCTTCTCCCCGGCAGCAGGCCTGTGCTTTTACCTGGGGTTACTTTCCTAACTTCCCGGGTGACCGATCCCACACTCCTCTCCACCTGGCCTGGGAGAGGCTGCCCTGGGGCTCTGACCCTCAGGGGGCCAGGCAGACTCGAGCTGGGCATCTGCAAAGGTAAGCATGGCCTCGGGAGCCAGAGCAAGTACTCATGGTGCGGGGGAGGGGACTGGGGAACCCGATTTCCAGGACTGGCCCCGGAGGGAGACTGAGTGGCCTGCCATCGCTGTACCCACCCACCACGTGTTTTACCTGTTCCTCCCACTCGCCCGGCTGACCTTGTATTTCCAGCCTGGCCTCTTCACTCTGCCCCAGAATCGTCCCAGCGATTCTGCCAAGTGAGGTCCATAGACAAGGAAGCAGGAAGGGGGTGACCAGCTGAGGCCCCCTCAGCCAGCACCCCCCCCCCGTCCTGGCCTCAGGGCCGCCGCCCAGGCCCCCCTCGTCTCCCTCCGCAGCTCCAGTCTCTGCCCTCTTCAGCCCCTCCCCCTTCGGTCAGGGCTGCCTGAGCAAACTCTGAAAAGGTGAACTCGGTCAGGTGCCCCTGCTCATAAACCTTCCACGGCTGCCACCGATAGTCCCCTAGGCAGGCATCCGAGGCCCCTCCAGCACGTTTCCTTTCTTCAGCCCCACTGAAGCTGCCATCACAAGTACGCCGAGGCCTTTGCAAACCCTGTTCCCTGCCTGGAATGCCTTTTCCGTACCTTATCTCCTTGCATACACTTAGTTGGGGTGGGTCCACCTCCAGGAAGCCCCACTGGGTAGCTGTTCCCACTTCCCCACCGCCCTCACCTGCCCTGTCCCTGTCTGCCACCCTACAAGACTGGCTCTTCCCAGGGGCAGGCCAGGCCTGAGGCACCCGCATGGGGTATCCTGTCCTTGGGGGTTGTGTCTGAAGCTCTGATGAAGGTGGAAGTGGGAGGCACGGGGTAATGCGAGTGTGCTGGGGGAGGGGAACCCACAAACATTTGTTGGGGCGCCTTAGGTGGACCTCTGAGGAGTTACACCTCCTTCTCACCTGCCTCTCAGTCTGGGAGGCCCTGGCCTGACCTGTGCCGGTGGACACCAGTCTCCACCCATGTCAGAGGCTAGAGGTCACAAGGAGCCTCTCAAACTCCCCAGGGTAGGGCCACGGAAGCTGAGGTGTTGCTCTCCCGCCTCCCCAATAAGTCAGGGCCTTCTTCAAGCCAAGGGCCAGGTCCTCGGATCCAGACCAGCTTACCTGCCCGCTCCGGGTTGGACCTCTGCTGGCCACCCATTCTACCCCGGGATTGGGGACCTGGGACCCCCAGAGGGAAGAGATGGGGGCGCAGGAAGGGGGCCAGGCCTATGCAGCCTAGGGGCTGGGGTCCACATCTCTTGGAGAGGGGGGCGGAGGGGAACTCTCAGACTCCTGGCAGGAGGGGTCCGGGGCCCGGTACCCTCGCGGTCCTGGAAGAGGGTCCGGGCCGGGGGAGGGGGCCGCGGCACCCCGGAAGGAGCAGCGAAAGCCCCAGCACGCGGTGCCCGCTGCCGCGGCTGGGGAAGTGAGAGCGCCCCCGCCGCGCTCCCCGCCCACCCCGCGCGCGGCCGGGCCCGGGGCCGGCGAGAGGCGCTGGGCGAGGCGAGGCAGCCGCCGGCCCTTTTCCGCAGCGCGGGCTCCGCTCCTCCTCCCCGCGCCCCGGCCGGCTCCCTAGCTCCCTTCCCCTGGGCGGCGGGATGCGTCGCCGGGCCCGGGCGGGGGCCGGGGGCAGAGGCCTGGCCGGCTTGGTGGGGGCCCCGGCGGCGGCCGCGCGGGACCGGGGACCGAAGGCGCGAGCGCGCCCCTCCCGGCGCCGGGGAGGGGGGAGGCGGGGAGGAAGGGGGGGAGGGAGGAGGGCGGCAGCGGGAGGGGGAGCTGGGGAGGCTCGGAGCCGCGCGGCGGGCGGGCAGGCGGGCGGGCGGGCGAGGGAGCTGGCGGCGGGGAGCCCCCCGCCCCCCGAAGGAGGAGTCTGGCTCCCACTTGCTGCCTCGGACGCGCGGCAAGGCGGCCGCCGCCGGAGGAGCCCCCGCCCCTGCGCGCCTCCCTCCCCGGAGCCGGGCCCCTGCCTCCCTCCGTGCGCGCTGCAGCTCGCGGCCGCCGCGGCCGCCGAAGAGGAGCCCGGGGCCAGGTAGGGCCCGGGGGCGGGCTGGGCGCGGGCCGGGGCGCGGCGGACGAGGGGCGCGGACGCCGGGCCGGGCGGGGTCGCGGCCGGGACCCTCTCCAGGCACGGGGTGACGCCCGCGGCGCGGCGCGGGGGCGCCAGCAAAGTTACTTTGGCTGCCTTTGCCGGGTGCTGGCGCCCTGGCCGGGCACCCCGACTGCCCTGGCGGCCTAGCGGGTGCCGCTGAGAGGGGCTCGGCCGGGGCGCTGGACTCTGACTGGGGCCGAGGGGTCAGCGAAACTTTTCCCCAGCTCGCCAGTCGCTGCTGGCTGCTGGCGGAGTTGCTGGTGGAAGAAGCGGATTGGTGGGGTGCAAGGGATGAAGATGGTGATAACAATAGCAGCCCCTAGTCGTTGAGAGCCTACTGTGCGCAGCGAAGCCCCTGCTAGTACTTGGGGGCAAGGGAGGCGGGCACTAATGCTGGTCTAGTGGCCACTTTTGCTAGGCATTACTGCAAACTTCATCCATCCGTCCATCCACCCACCCATCCACCCGTCCATCCACTCACTCATTCTGTACATATTTGTTACTGTCTGCCGTGCGCCGGGCACAGGGGATTCAGTGGCTGACCAGGCAGGTTCCAGCCACGCAGGCAATATTTCATGGACTGCCCAGGCTGAGGAACAGTTTTGTCTCGTGTGTGTTTATTCTGCGACTTGTTATGAGAGAGTGAATTCACGCATAGTCTCCCTGGAATCGGTGGAGACAGAAGAGGGTCAGTCTGAGAGCTGATGTGTCCAGGAGTCTGTGGCAGGCCACAGCTTTGGCCACCGTGTCTTCCATCCCCTCCCCTCCCCTCCCATCCCCTCTCCACTGGGGCTGGGAGGCTGGAGGTGGGATCAGGTGGCCCCACCCTGGAACTGGCCCCCAAGGCCGCTCGCTGAGCTCTCTGGGAAGTCTTTGCCCAGTGATGGGTCAGAGCCTTTCCCAGCTCCCCTTGGGGGCTTGGTTGCCTCTCCCTCCCCATTTCCAAGGCCCCTATTGAATGGCCCAGAGGAGAGCTTGTTAAGTGGCAAACAATTATGAAATTAGACCAGTGAACAAAAGTGGGCTGGTTGGTGGAGGGCGAGCTGGCCCCACAGGACTTGAATGGTGGTGGGAGGCTTGTTAGCCGGGACCAGCCATGCTGGGGGCCCAAGCAGACACTACCATCGTCAATACCCTACCTGGTGTTTGCAAAAAAAAAAAAATTAAACCAACTTCATGAATAATTTGTCACATTGGCTAAAATGCTCTGGGGGATGTCTCAGAGGCCACCGGCTGACGGCCACATTCAAGTTGGAAGCCAGGCCCTCCATCCACGCGAGCCAACGCACTAAGAGACCATTTGGGGAGGGGGTGGTGGATTTGGCTGGGCCGAGGCAGGCCTCTGGTGGTGGGGAGCACACCGGGGCTGTAGAGCCAGCGGGGGGTGCTTGGGAGGCATTGTGGAGCCAGGCACAGTGGGGACTGCGGTGTGGCAGCCATGCATAATAAACGGTGCTTCATGACGCCCGGCTCCCTGCAAATTGGCTTTCCAAGTGGCAGCCCCACAGCACTTGTAAAATCTTTTTCCTTAAGATGGGTTTCTGCGAAATGGTTACATCTCTTTGCGTGCTAACTCCGTGGAGGTGCCGATGGCTAGTCAAAAGGCGATAATCCGGTCACAGTGGTTTGATCGCGTATTCGGAAGTGGTTCAACGTGGGGCAGCCTTCCTATTTATTTCTTAGTCCTAGGAATTTCCGAAGACCTGGATTGAAGTAGATCCCTATGATGTTCATGTGGGCAGGCTCAGAGTGTCACCTACATATGGGATGTCGTATCTCCGATGCAGTTGCTGTGGGAACACTTAACATCATTCATATACACCCTAACCCTGTGGGCTGTGTTTATGGACAGATAGAGTAGGTCTAAGTTTAGGTAAGAGACTGGGGCTTTAGGATCTTTCTGTTAGCGCCCAAACCGTGTCAGGGATACACAGACACATAAAGTAGCCATTCAAGAAAAGCCTGCTTTTTAAAAATTTCCCAGTCCACTATTAAACCTTCATCCGAGAAAGTAATTTAAGTTCATTTGTTTTCCCTTGAACTTGCTACTTTCCCTTGTAGGCATTCACCTAACGCAGGACACATCTCTCTGCACTTGTCTGAGGAATTAAGGTTGGTAGCAGGATTTCACTAAAGGGTGGCACTCAAGAAGAAAAATCAGCATTCTGGGTGAGGGCTCTGGACTAGTGGAAAACAGAAAACCTTCCCCAAAGTGCAATCGTCTTTTAAATCTATCGAAATGATTTCGTTTTCCCAATTTCAGGCCTGTGAACTGATCACGAAGAGCAGGGCAGAGGAAATTAATCATCCAGGCAAAGACTTTTAACAAGTAAATATTATGCACAGAAAAACATGCAATTAGTGGAGGTTAGTTAATGCCTTTCAAGTTTCGGCGGTGCATTGCAGTAAGGGTGGAATTTCTGCATTATCCCTCAATTGTCTGTCAAAATCTTTAATGTGACAATGTGACATGTCTCTCCCATTGCCCCTCCCTCACCAGGAACAGAAAAAGGGTCTTTTCAAGCATCCCCCCTTTCCATTCTTCTTCTCTCTGAGATCTCTCCATTCAGCAAATTGGTACCTTTTGTCTGCCTGCACCTCTGGAGCGAGGGACCCTGGGGAAAGGGACTCCCCAGGTGCAGGAGCCCGGGAATGAGTTCTCAGGCTTGCTCTGTGCCCACCGATCACACACTTAATGGCATCGCAGATGTGAGACAGGCTGCTTGTGCGGTCTTCCTTCCGGCCAAACTTCTCACCCTCTAGGATCAGATATGCCAAACACTTGGGGGGGCAGGGAGGAGAGGGGGCGAAGGGAAGAACCATCTAGACTGCTGGGTCACCCTGAAAGCAGTTCCCTGCAGCCGTGTTTCCTGGGGTGTGGATGTCCCCACGGAATGAGACCACCAGCTAGCATCCTCTCCAAACTGCCACTGACATTGTGTGACTCGGGTCTGAAGAAGTGACAAAAATGTAAAAAGCAAAAGCAACCCTAAGGGAGACCAAAAAAAGAGAGGCCCCCTTTTTGGGGGGTGGTGTTGGAGAGAAGGTATAAATAGTTCCTCTGTTAATTTGATTTGCTGTGACTCTCCCTGGTGATACGGCCATTCTGCTGCTAAAACAAATGCTTCACTTTATTTTGATTCTCCCCCTGCCCCCTGCTAAGGAGACAAGACTTAGTTCTGCTTTATTTCCATTTAAAATATCTGTGGCCAACGAGGGCAGCCCAATCCCATGAAAAAAAAATAAATCTTAGCAATTTGGGATTATATGTTTTAATTTTGGACTCAGATAGTGGCTTGAGATGTTCTTTGGTCTTTCCACACCTTTCTGTGAATTACCATTTGGCGGAGTTTTCTTGGACGTGAACTTGGCCAGCTTGATGTCAGACTCTGCTCGTACATCATAAGTAGATGCAGGTACCCCCCCCCCAAAAATGTCTTCCCTCTGGTTGATTGTGAGATGCGTTGAGTCCAGACTCAAGGATGGAGTAGGTGTCTCTCTCCACCACCCCAACCCACCCCAAACCCTGAAAGTTTGCTTCTACTGCATGACTTCACATTTCCATCCCCTCCTTCCAAGAAGGATTTGAGGCTCAGCGTTGATACACATGAAAGTTTCATGTGTATTTTCATGCTAATTTCATCACTTTAAGGGGAAAATGGTGCCTCTGCCTCCTGTTTCCCCTTCATTTCATGCTTTTGCATTTTCCGGCAGTACCGCAGCCTGCAAGGCTGCAAAATATACCGCACTGGCTACCCTGCACCCTGCCTTTCCCCCTTCACAACGAAGTGCTTTTGGCATTGCAATGCTCGTGGAAAAGGCAAACGTTCCCTCCCCCACCCTAGGCTCCCCGCACAAAGGGGTGTGTGTGTGCCGGGGGTGGGGTGGGGGGGTTGTGGAGAATGGAGTTTTGCTTTTCGCAAGTTTGCCATTCAGACACATTAGTTAACTGATCATACTTTGGAGATTTAATCCTTAATTGCAAATTCCCACATGATCACAAAAAAAATGCACTTAAACTGATCATAAAAATGGCAAAACCCCAATCTCAGACTTAAGTGTAGAATTACCATAGTGCCGATTTGATTATGCTTCGGTGACATCTGTTTAATAGATTTCCATGAGAACTGTAAATCCACGTTCACGTTCTTTGCAAATTGTAACTGAACGCTGAGCACCCCAGACCCCCTTGCTTCTCCCCCTCCCCAACCATGTGCATCCCACACCTCCATTAATGTTGAGTGTTACTTGACGCGTCCATGGGGAAAGGATGCAGAATGCTGATTTTTTTCACGTGTAACTCGTATTTCCTTTCGCGTGTGGGTATGTGTGCGTGCTTGTTTGAAATGGATCCGAGCAGCTTCCCATCTCAACTCCACAGATACGCGACTCTCCAAATGCTTTATTTCGAAAACTAGGACATAGCACTTTGCAGAAGAAAAATCAGTGCATTCACCATTATTTATGTGATTGCTGATCTGCTAGATGGATATAGAAAGCACCAAGAATTATAATAATTTATGGAGCAGAGCAGTGCTTTACAAACGTATTTCTCAGCCCGAGCTTTGAGGGTTTCTTTGCTTCTCGGGCCTCGTTCGGTGCTCCGGGAATGGAGAATATTCCGAATTTGAAGACCAGCGGGGTGAACTGACTGCATTCATATCTAAAATTAAAGGAATAAGTGAGCAGCTATTTGTGGCAGACAGGACATGATCCAGTAAGTAGCACTCTTCATCATTCTGAAATAAAAGTACATAATTGGAAAATGAAGCGGCAGCGACTGCTTGGGGGGGGGTAGGCGGCGAGGAATTAGAAAGTGTAATTTAAAATCATGTAGTCATAATTCAAAATGGGCTCAGCTAAAAGGTTTTAAAGTGGTAATGCTTTAAAGTCACTCGTGGTTGATCCTTTTTCAAGGAATATGGTCTAATTTTCACAATATTTGTGGATTCCTTCATCGACTTAGCCCATCAGCTTATTCAACGTGGCTGCTAATACCAGCTGCAGGCCAGTATTTTTTTTTTTTTTTCCCCTTGGAAACCCACAGTTGATAAAGAAGGAGGTCAAACATAAGGGCTGTCATTTCAGACACATGGGGGGATTGGGTCTGATTTTTTTCCTACTGGGCTGTTTGTTCTTTTTCCTTTCCTTTGAGTTCCTATGTTTTTTTTTGGTTTTTTTTTTACCCTTTCTGACATTTTCAACTACTGACTAATCAATTGCATATTTTCAGGCATGAGCAAAACAACGGGAAAAAAAACCAGTTTAAAAGTGACTTTTGAGCTCGTGTGGAAGCATGACCTGTAAAAGAGTCATTCCCAAATCCCCACACCTGGGCACTTTTCTGTTAAATATGATTTCTCCTGCGTTTTGCTTTGCGGGAGAGCACAACTTAGGTGTTAGCGTGGGCGTGGTTTTTCTGCAACGTTTTGCCGCCTTTTGCCGCTAAGTTCTCAACAAAAGCTTCAGCGAGCAGGGCGTTGGGCTGAGCCGCCTTCCTCTCTGCATCGCTCTGGGCGACCGGCCAGAGACAGTCGTCTGCATGCTGGGCTGACCCGTTGCAGGGGCTGGGGCTGCTGGCTGCCCCCCACTCGCGGACCAGGGAGGAGAGGAGTGGGAGTGAAGACAGGGTTGGAATCCTGGGGACACTCTCCAGGTGTTGGGCTTCGTCAGAACGCTGCTGTGGGAAAGGCTCTCGGGGCACATGTTTCTCAGGGGGCTTCTCCTGTTTAATGGACAGTCACCCCTGTGTAATCATCGATTGTCATCCGAGTTTCGGGCTCAGGACAGCACAGTATCGTCCCGGCCTCAAGTTATGGCTACAGACATGCCAGTGATGGAGAGAGAGAGACGTTGGTACCTTTTGGGGGTGGTCGCCTTCACAGCCTCTGGTTGGCTTGGATTACGGCGACCTTTACCCTTTATGATATTTTCAGCTATTGAAATGGGGGCACTTTTGAGAGCTGGAGAGGATGCTGGTCGTAATGACTGACCAGGGACAGCAGACGTGAACCGGGACTGTCCCGAGCCCACCCTGGCTCTGAAGAGCCTGAGGGAGTGGCTGCCTCAAGCCGTGTGGCAAAGGGAAGCTGTCTTTGGTCTGCAGATCGGCAACCCCGGCAGCGCGGTGGCTTGTAGATTTCCCTTCCATATCTGTTGGGCAGATTTGGGCTGCCGGGACCACCCAAGTGTCTTGTCTCCTTTGCAGAAATCCACCCGCTATTAAGATGCTCCGTGTAAGCCGAGGTCCTTCTCAGTGTCTCCTTTTGGGCCTTCAGCACGTGCCAGGGGCCTCATCGTTTGGTAGGGGCCTTCTCGGGGGCCCTCCAGGCCCCTCCCCTCTACCCCCTCATAAAGGGGTCTGAGCTGCCCTGCTGATCTGTCCAGCTGCTCCTGCGGGGCTCCAAGCCCTTTGAGGGTCAGTTTCGTATCTGAGTCATTTGGGTCCCAGACCAGGGCCTGCCCTCGAGGGGGCAAGTGGGTGTTTCAGGGCTGACCGGTGTTCTGCGGTGACCTGGGTGAGGGAGTGATGAAGTTTGCCTAGAAAACTAGTCAAGGGCGGGTGGTACAGGGTGTGTCCAATCATAGCACCCTGGGAAGGAGTGACCTCTGACTCACCCAGTACTGGATGGGAGGGCAGGGGCCAGGAGCCCCCTGATTATCTGAAAATCTCTGCTCGATTCTCGGAAGTTCCTGGAAGAGCTCCTGGGTTTCATCGGAACTTTCTAACCCCAGTAGAAGAGATGCTTAGTGAGAACCTACTGGATGCTGGCTCTCAGCCAGGTGCGTTTGCAGGTACCGTGTCCTGCACTCCTGCCAATGGCTCTGGGAGGGAGGTTTAGCCTCCACATGTTTACAGGTGAGAAACCCAAAATCTGAGGAGGTTAAAGCTGCTTTGGAGTCTGGGCTTGGTACCTGAGGGCCTGTACGGTTTCTCTTACTCACTCATTCGTTTGTCTATTGTTTTATTCTTTGGCGTCTCAGCCCAGACACAGGACATTACTCTGGGAGCTTCGGTGAGAGAAACCCCAGGGAGGTCAGAGTCGGTGGCGGCGGAGGGGGGGGGGGCATCTTCCCAAGGCCCCGAGCCAGGAAACAGGTGTGTGTGCACAGGTGGGGGTGGTGCGTGGAGCCTTCCAGGCGGAGGGAACAGCAAGTGCGAAGGCTCAGAGGTGGGACTCCCGGTGTGCTGGGGAATCCTGGAGTGGAGAGCTTGGCCTGAGTGGTGAGGCTGGGGGCAGGTGTGAGCTCCTGGGCTGATCTAAGGAGCCGGGCTCCTGACGAGATCCAGTGTGTGGGAGGGAATGGCATGGTCAGAGTGCGTGTTAGCGCCTTGGTTCTGGAGGCTGGTGTGGTGTGTGGCCTTGGTGATGCAGCAAGGAGGGCAGACAAGGTTGTGGAGGCAGCAGCGGGAGGTGGGGCCCAGGTCGGCCTCTCTCCCGGGTATGAGCTTCCGTACCGTCCGTCCCTAATAGCTAATAGCCGCCTGGTGCCTCGACCGGCATCCAGGCTCCTCCTGGCCTGACTCGCCTCAAGGCACCTGAGGACCAACAAATAAATGTCTCTGAGGGGAAAACAAAAAGAGAAACCACCTTGTGAAAGAATAAGACTTTTGAACAGCAAGCCCTAAAGAATGGAAGGAGTTTTTCAACAAGAAGTTTTCAACTCTCCCCATCTGAGCTGACTGGTCCTTTATGGAGGGGCTGGCACAAGGCTCCCGTCACCCCATCTGTCACCTCCTGACGCGACCGATGAGGAAGTGGAAGCACAGAGAGGTTAAGTGACTGCCCAGGGTCCCGTAGCTAAACAGCACCGAATTTGAACCCTGAACCTCTGACCTCAAATTCCAGGCCCTCCTCCATTGCAGAAGCACACCAGGGGCCAAGAACAATAATAATATGATGAGACTGTTTGTTGATGCCGTCTCTGCCTCAGGGCCTTTGCACTTGCTGCTCCCTCTGCCTTGGTTCTCTTTCCCAGGTCTGGCTCCCTCTCAGCATTCACTTTTGAGGTGATGGCACCTCTTTATACAGGACTTTCTTGATCATCAATTGGAAGTAACAACTGTCTTCTCCCCCAGTACTCATTATTGCATCACCCCATTCTGTCTTCTTCCAGGTACCTATTATTATCTGGAAGTATCTTTTCTATTTACCTGTGTGTTTGCTTTCTTGCCCCCACCTCCGGTTCCTTGAGGGCTGTGACCTGTTGATTCTTTCACTGCTCTTTGCGGCATCTGGACCGGTGATGGCACATAGGGCCAAGGTCAACATTTGTTGAATAAGTAAATGCATGAATCAGTCTATTCCACCCTCCTCTTCGTAGTCCCATTTCCTTCCTGCCCACTGGCATGGAGGAGGCCCCGGTGGCCCAGCCAGGATGTGTAACTTGCTCAAGGTCATTCCACTGGACAGAGAGCCAGGATGGAAGCCCAGGTCGTCTCCCCCGCAGCGGGTCCCGGCACCCTCCACGTCGCCTCTGTGCTGTGTTGTTTTGTGGACCAGGTGTAAATGCTTCCCAGCTCCAAGCCGTTTGTTTGGGAATCGCTGCTCCCCCTCCGTGGATCGGCTGCGTTCTCCGCACAGTGGCTGGCGCTGCTGCCGCTCCATAAATATTAAATGGGTATTAAAAGAAGGCTCTGCGTTCCCAGTTTCCCTGATTTCTCTGAGCAGGGCCCATTGCAAACCCCCTTTATGTGAAATGCAGCATTTCACTGCGGAGCGCCTCCCGGGACGCCTTGCAGCCTGCGTTTTCTGGCCGAGTCCCCTGGTGCAGACAGGTTCTCTCCCACTGCGGCTAGCCTTGCTGCAGGGCATGCAGGCGCCCGCTCCTTGGGGGCAGGGGTGGGTGGAGGGCCCCATCCCCACACCCCTCCCTTCATCCATCCCTGCATCCTTCCCTCCATTTCTCCATCCTTCCATCCATCCCTGCATCCATACATTCACTAATTCAGTATTTATGAAGCATCTGTGCTGGGCCCTGGGGTGATGATGATGGTGATAAAAACAACAATAACAACGTTTTGGAGCATCTACTACGTGCTGGGCTCTGTGGAAAGCAGTTTACATGTGTCACCTCATTTAATCTTCACGACTGTATGACATGGGTACTATTTTCTCTCCATTTCGTGGACGAGGAATCAGAGCCCCTGGCAGGTCACAGAGCTGCTGGGGCTTGACCTGACGTACCAGGGTGAGCGAGGGAGACCTAGGCTCAGCCCCCAGGGGACATCCAGGCTCTTCATGGGACCCTGGGACGAGGACCCCTGATCAAGGCCTCTCCGAGGAAATACTGGCGTTGTTGAGGGGTGAAGGGTGAGTTTGGCCAGATGGAGAGGAGGCCAAGGGGGGTCTAGGCTGCCTGTGTCCAGGTCTCAGCACCACCCTCTCTCTGTGCTGGCCTTGGGCAAGAGACCTCACTTCTCTGTGACACACCGTTCACATCTGCAGAATGGGGGGTATTGGGACACCTATGCCACAGGTAGGTGGTGAGCCTTAGAGAGGGGCCCCTTGAAAGTGTTGGAACTGTGTGCTCTGAACCAGCGCACAGCACTCATCAGCTAGAGGCCTCTGGGCACTGGAGCCTGCTGGGCACAGACCGGTGTGGCTGGAGTGTGGGCAGGGCCCGCGGGCCGTGGGTGCTCATCAGAGGAGCCACGGTAAGCCACGGTAAGGATTTCAAGCAGGGGCTTGACGTAGTCAGCTTACATTTGAGAAAACTGCGGTTCTTCGGGGCTCCTGGAGCTGCACCCTTTGCTCACACTGGACACCCCTGGACCACAGGTGCCCCAGCACCTGGGCAGCACCTGCCCACAGCAGGCCTTCCGTACACAGGTCCCCGATTGAACTGAACAGTGATTATAATGGTAAGGGCGAACATTAGCTGGGCACTTGGTGCCTGCCGGGCACTGTGCTCAGAATTCCTGTTCGTTCAACCTGCGCAGCTACCCTGGGGGGCGATGTTACTGTTATCACACCCACTTCCCAGAAGACGAAGCTAAGACTTAGATTAGGAAGTTGGCTTAAGGTCACACAGCAGGTCAGCTCCAGGCTGGGCCTCAAACTCTTGTTCAGATCTGGGCTGTTGGAGCCCTGGACCTCGGTGTCTGCTGCCTGGCGGCCTCTCCCGGGGTAAACAGGATGGGCACAGGCCCCGAGGCCTGGACACCCTGACTCACCCAGCTAGGAGGCCTGCCACGCTGCATCCGCTGCGGGAACCGATTCGTTAGAAACAACGAACGGGACAAAGAACGGGAGCAAGTGCGTCCTGGAGGGAAAAGGCTGAGTTTTTTCTCCGTATCTTCCCAAGTGGAAAGGAGGGATGTGTATTCTGAGTCAGGATGCATTTTTGGGTGGGGGGGAGGATGGTGACGGGAGAGCAGAAGGATATTGGTATTTATTGTACCTTGTATGGGCATGATTGTTGAGAATTAAAAAAATAATAATCCATTTCTCCTTTGCACCTAATTAAAATGTTCTCCAGTCTCTAATTTTTGTCATTTTCCTAATCTAATTTGTTTTCTGACTGTGTCCATTCTTCTTCCATGTGCAAAGCAAAGGGGATTTTTCTTCCTTTAACGTGACTGGGATCTGACTGTCCAGGAATAGTTTAAATGATGTTATTTTCTCCTTGGTTAAATGAAGTGTAGATACAATCGTCGGAGGGTCTTAATGACCAAAACCCCCCAAAAAATCTGAATCTTTGAGGCATTTCCTGTTTACATAGTTAAAAAACAGATTATGGAAAAGAACAAGATCTTAATGGGGAAGCAAGGGCCGTCATGGCAAGTGTGTGTGTCAGGGTAAGATGCAGTCTTGTTTCCAGGATTTCACATAGCCGAGTTGGAATCAAAAAGGGACATTTTCATCTAGTAACTACAAATGCAAACTGTACTTTCCAATGAAAGAAATGAAAAAAATATCTATAGCGTTTGTAAGCTGTGATTTGAGTGGATTCAAGGTTTGACTGGGAACATCGGAATTCCTGAGATCCTTACAAGGCATTTGAGAAGGTTGTTGGTTTTTTGTTTTTTTTTTGTTTTTTTTTAAGTAGATTCCCACCCCACGCCCGACCATGGCCACCCTCTGAGCTGAGTTGGTGTATGGCAGTCTTTCTGGGAAAATCCCTTCTCCGGGCGCTGCTAAAACGATAGCTTTAGGCGAAATGGTGGTTGATGAAGGAATTTGTGCCCGTGCTTTCCCCACCTGCTCGGGCTTGTAGGGGTGTGTCCGTGTGGGAGTGTGTTGGTGGGGGGGTCTGAGGGGAGCGGGTGGGGTTGGAGGTGAATCCTTCCTATTCCCCAGTTCCGAAAAGTAAAACTTACCTTACCTGTTTCCAGAATACCAGCCATTGTCTTCCGCATCTCACGGCCACGCTGTGGGCTCTGGGGGGTTTTGTCGAAGGCAAAAAAAAAAAAAAAAAGTCTTAAGTATTTAAACATGTTGGACCATGCATGCATCCGTCCATGGCGTTGTGGGTTTTTTTTTTTGGTCCCCTCCCTCCCTTCCCTTTTCTTTTCACCAAAGTATATTCGTCAAACTGCTGAGTTGGAAAGATTTGTAATGAGTTTTTGAGCTGTACGACTGTGTTTTTTTTTTTTTTTTTCTCTCTCCCCCGCCCTCTCCCTCTTTCTAAATCTTCATCTGACATTAAATAAAGCAAATCCCAAACAGATTAACTGTCGCACGGTTCTGCTCCGTCTCCTCAGTCTGTTCCCAGGTCTGGCTCGGGGCCGGGCGGCGGGAGATGCCCGGGCGGCCTGCGGAAGTCCATGTGGCGCGCTAGGTGGGATCCCGGCGTCCTGAAAGCAGAGGCCCTGGCCCTCCTGCCCTGCGGCCTGGGCATGGCCTTCTCCCAGTCCCACGTGATGGCCGCTCGGAGGCACCAGCACAGTCGGCTCATCATCGAGGTGGATGAGTACAGCTCCAACCCCACCCAGGCCTTCACCTTCTACAACATCAACCAGGGCCGCTTCCAGCCGCCGCACGTGCAGATGTGAGTGGGCGTCTCCGACGGGACTGCAGGGTGGAAGGTGTGGGTGGTGAGGGCCGTCCGGGGTGGGCTCCTGGACTCGGGGTGCCTCCTGGCTTCTGGGCCCAAGCGTCTCATGCAACGGTTCTGGGATCCCCAGATCAGCGAGGCTCTGAGTTGGGAGGGATGTGGGAGAAGTTGCAGCGTGCTGGCCTGTGGGCCGGTTCTGGCCTGGAGTCTTGTTTCATTTGGCCAGGAGAATGTTTTACAAATATTGAAAAAGGAGGTGATTGCACGCGAAAATCCAGACTTCTGGCTTTGCCGTACAAAGCCCAACATCCTGGCAACCCCAGGCCCATACGTCCTCGTGGCAATGTCTGGGGAGCTGAGTTCCAGCTGCCCCTTCTTGGTATTTGGTATTGGGTTACTGACCCCCTGGTCTAATTCATGTTCCTTGTTGTACAGATGGGGAGGACGAGGCCCAGGGAGGGGACGGGACTTGCTGCAGGCCCCCTGGCAGGGTAGGACCCTGGGCTTGGCCTGGCTGTCCTCTCTTCCCTCTGCCCATCCCTTTTGCCCAGACCCCCTTTGCTTCTGTCGAAAAAGCAGGGATGCTTTCCAAAAGGACTGGGGAATTCTGCTGCCCGCCCTTTGGGGCTGATGGAAAATACCAGGGGTGCCCCAGCAGTGGGGCCGCAGCGAGAACATAGACTCGGGACTCCTGTGCACAGGTAGAACCTTTCTCCCGCTCCCTGGATTTTTTTCCAGTGGTCGGGAGGGGTGCAGGTGGCACAGGGTGGAGGTGGATAAATTCCTGGCCCTGCCCTGGGCGACTCCGGATGTTGCCAGAACGTCCTCGTCCTTTGTCCCCGCTGCCCGCTCCCATCAGCCCTGCACCACAGGGCTTACCTGGTGAGGAAGCAGAGGCCCAGACAGGTGACCCACGCGAGCCCACACAGCTGGCAGGCACCAGAACTGACACCCGTCTCCAGCCCAGGGCATTCTCCGTGCTTAGCATCCTTTTGCTGTGATGTCTGTGGACGGAAGTACGTACGTGCCTCCATCTGAGAGTTTAGACATTCGTCTGCTCCGTTGCTGAAACTTCTCTCAGCCCCTTTGGGGTGCCCCTGTGCTGGGTCTGGGTCTCTGACAAGCCCCTGACGAGGGGGGAGCCCCACGAGTTCCCAGTGAGAGCACATGGAGGTCAGAGCTGCGATGGGGCTGCTCCTGGGCTCTGGGGCTCAGAGCAGGCCCCCCTGACGCCCAGGCTGGGTCATATGCCCCCATGAGGACACAGACCGCAGCTTCCTCTAGGACCTTGAGTACCGCCTCTAGGGAGCAGTGGTCAGGTGAGGTATTAGCGGCTGTCCCTTTGGGGAGACGGGAGAATGTAGCACGCGGCCCACGTAGAGAAGGAGCCAGGGGGTCTCCACACCCGGGCCTGGAAGTGGGGTGGGGAGGTTGCTGCCTCATGTTACTGTGTGGTTCCCTCGGGACTGGTCTTCTGTCGTAGAGGATGGGTGCAGAGAGACTATTCGTGGGAGAAGGGGCTCTGGAAGGCAGGTGGGCACCAGGCCTGGGGGTGGGTTCCAGCGCTGGGAACACCCTCTTCCCTGCAGCGCCTGCTCTGGAAAACGTTCATTTCCGTGGGAGCCGCGGGGCTGGCCTGTCAGTAGCTGCTTACTTTATTTTTTGGTCGACTTCTCTTTGGGAAACTAACCCCAGTACCCATTTTGGAACCAGATTGGCAGATTTGGGCAGGATGGGAGGCCCTGGGTCTCAGGCCCGCTCTTCCTTGGTCTCTGGGACCTCGAGGCCTGGCAGGGCTGCTGCAGGGGGGAAGGCCCTCCCAGGGCCGGGTTTTCTCTTCTGTTGCTGGGGTTTATCCTCCTGGGCTGGAAGTGACAGTGCCTGAGGTCCCCGGATGCCACTGGCGACGGGCGAGAGCACCGGGCCCCTCGGGCAGAGCAGGTGGGGTATGTGTCTGTGCCCATTTGTCTGCACACCCATTAGAGGGGCCCCTGGGCACCGCAGATACAGCTGAGTAGTAGCAGGCAGAACACCCTGTCCTGCAGAACACCCCCGCCGGGCAGCCCCCAGTCCCAGAACAGGGCTAGGGCAACAGAAGTCAGGAGACAGGGCGGCCAAGGGGCTGAGGAAGGACCCCCCGGAAGAGCTGACTTTTAGGTTGAGACCCAGAGGACGAGGAGTGAGGGCAGCAAGTTGGGAGGGGGAAACAGGCCAGGCAGAAGTTGCCGCAGGGTCTGAGCCGGGGGGCGGCTGGGAAGTGCAGGAGCGCCCAGCTGGGTGGAGGGTGCGCTGGGCAGGAGCCACGCGGGCCGCCGTGGGCCGGGCTGTGTCCTGAGGAAGGGCAGCGAATGACCAGGTGAGAGAAGGGTGATTCCCCCGCTTAACGACTGCGGGTTATTTGTTCATTCATCCATTTATCCGTCCTCTCGGGGTGCTTGTGAGCAGCTGCCCACCACACCGGTTAGTTAGGAGTATGGGCTCCAGGCTAGCCTGCCTGCTCCTGAGGCCAGGGTTCTGGGCTTTATTGGCAGCGGGGCTCTGGGGAGGCCAGGGTTCCGGGCTTTATTGGCAGCGGGGCTCTGGGGAGGCCAGGGTTCCGGGCTTTATTGGCAGCGGGGCTCTGGGGAGGCCAGGGTTCCGGGCTTTATTGGCAGCGGGGCTCTGGGGAGGTCGGGGGTTTGGGCCGGGTCCTGGGAAGAGCACACAGTGCACCCTGGTTCTGGACTCCTCATCCGGTGCTCTCTCATTGCCTGCTCGGGTCAACCCACCTTTGAAATGCAACTTTGTACACAGCTGGGTGAAGCCGGATCGTGTGGGGACTCGGCGGGGCGCTGTTCCCTCCCACCCCCGTTCTTTGGACTCACACCCAGCGCACCAGGGAAGC
Organism: Phocoena phocoena; assembly: GCF_963924675.1. Lineage (NCBI taxonomy): Eukaryota > Metazoa > Chordata > Mammalia > Artiodactyla > Phocoenidae > Phocoena > Phocoena phocoena. The sequence continues at coordinate 5,860,608 of NC_089229.1, read as the reverse complement.
ACGTGGGTTTCCATGGCGAGTCTCCACTGAGGGAGACGCGGGAGGATGGATGCCACTTCCCAACACGTGATTTATCGCCACCCTGGGCTTTGTCTCTGGGGTGAGGGAGCGAGGGGCCCTATTTAATAAATCCACAATTTACATTTAGTAACAACAGTGACAGTCCAAACGTGGCCTCCGATTGAGCCCTGTGATTTATGTAGTTGCCCCCAGAGAGGCTGGCGGTAACGAGGCTGTCTTTGCCTGAGGAGTGAATGTCTGGATCTGGGTTTTGGGCCCTGAGACGGAAGACCCCTTACCCTGGGGGCCGAGAAACCCTGCGGTGGTCTGGGGAGAGCCCCTCCAGGCACCGGCCCCTTAGTCCTGGGTGGGCAGGTGGACGGGTGGCCTGTTGCTCAGTGAGAAGGTGAGAGCAGTGTTTGCGGGACAGGGTTACCCTGGGGATCCACCTTATGGGGGGCGGGGCTGGTGCCAGGCATGGCGACTCCTCTCTGGCCTTTAAAGGGAGTCCCATCGGCAGATACTAGACTAACCCATTTAAAGACCCTCCAAGCACGTCAGGCTGTGCAGGGTCCTTGAAGACTGCAGCAGGGCGGGGCACTGCTCTGCGTCAGGCTGGGACTGGCCCCCCGTCCCCGGCCCTCCCCTCTGCGCCAGGTTGGGGTGCCGACCCCCTCGCTAGGTGAGACGGAGGCTTCAGAAGGGACCCGGTGGCCCCTAGCCCGTCTGTGCACTGAGAGGTCTCCAGGAGATGGTGTGGGTCAGCCTTGGCCCCGGGAGGGGCCGAGGGGGCGTGGCAGGAAGAAAGCCCTGACCTGGGCTCTGTCTGCTCTCAGGCAGCATCCCGCACCCTCTCCCCAAGGGCTCCAGGTGCAGTTCTGGTTTCTGGGACATTTATGCTTTTTATTTAAATTAATTTTTATTGGAGTATAGTTGCTTTACAGTGTTGTGTTAGTTTCTACTGTACAGCAAAATGAATCAGCTGTACATATACATATATGCCCTCTTTTATGGATTTCCTTCCCGTTTAGGTCACCACAGTGCGTTAAGTGGAGTTCCCTGTGCCATACAGTATGTTCTCCTTAGTTGTCCACTTTATACATAGTATCAATAGTGTATATGTGTCCATCCCAATCTCCCAATTCCTCCCACCCCCCCATACACATTTGTTCTTTACGTGTTTTCTGGGACATTCCATTGTTCCCTCTGCCTCCCCTACTCTTTGTCCTGACAACATAGACTCATCCTTCAGATCTCACCCAGGTGTCACTTCCTTGGGGACACCTTCCCTGACCCTTCCCCAGACCTTCCTAACGGCCCCCCACCCCGATCTAAGCACTCAGAGCCTCCCCTTCGTGACACAGGCTTCAGCCTGTGCTTATGCATTCATTTGTGGGACAGTTTTCTAAGCATCTGTTCCCTCCACCAGCACGGGCTGTCCCTCGAGCCTAGCACAGTGGACAGGAGGAGGGAAAGAAAAGGGAGCAAGGATGAGGCAGGGTGCACGCCCCAGGAAGAGTGTGGTGGGAGATCAAGGAGGGCTTCCTGGGGGTGGTGGCATAACCCCGGAGCTCGGAAGACCAGCAAAAGCAAAGCCAGGATGTGGGGAGGAAGGGCAGGCACAGGGACTCAGGGTGGAGGTCACCTCGGAGCCAGCGCTTCGTGGAAAGAGCCTTGGGCAGTGTGGCCCAGTGCCAACCAGTCCCTGCCCTCCTCTGGGCCTCCGTTTCCCCACTTGTAGGATGAAAGGAGGGGACCAGAGGTCTCTCTCATTCTAGAACGCCACAGCTCGTGTCCAGTTACGTGGCTGGACATGGTTTTGGAACTTCACTGAAGGAACGAGTCCTCTGCTCTCCACCCCCTGGCTTTCAGTATACCCTATTTCCCCTGGAAGTAGTGGGGGGATGGGGCTCTGCTTCTGATGCCCACATGAGTCTTTGGTACCAGGAGCTGCACTTCCAGGGAGCCAATGGCTTAGGGGAGAAAGAGACCGAGAAGGGGTCCAGGGCACAGGAAATGGGCGGCAGGGGGCAGCCCTGGGTGGTTCCCACCTTACAGAGCTGGACTGGAGGATGGGAGGGTCCAGGGCACAGCGAGGAAGTCGCCGAGCCGGAGTGCCAGGCTGGGTCCAGGTGCCGGAGGCTGCATTCTCTATTCTGCACCATCCCTGCCGCCAGGATTCTGGTGGGAAGATCCCTTGTGAGGCTGGAGAGAGTGGTGACAGATTATAGGTCTCAGAGAGAGAGAGAGAAAGAGCCACAGCCTTGATTGGGGCCCCTCAGCAGGCAGATGCTTTGGGAAAGTCGGGTTTGGCCCCCCCCAAACCAGGAACACTTGTTTCCATACCTTCTCTCTGGTCCACGAAGAACGACTCTGGAATAACCATTTTGCTTTGTTTCTTCTAGTCGCGAGAAGGTGTGAGGTTAAATGCCCCAATTCCAGTTCTGAAGGCCTAGGTTCAAATTCTACTCTTAAACATACTAGCAAGTGCCCTGGATGTGGGACTAACCTTTCCAGGCCTCAGTCACTTACTCTACAGGGCTGCTGGAACTCAGGGGTTAGCCAGGGTTTTGCCATTGCAAGTGTCAGAAACCCAATTCAAATTGTCTTATGGGTAAAAGAGAGTTTACTGGCTCACATAATTAGCTAGGAAATCCAGGTTTGGACCAGCGTCAGGCACAGCTGGATCAGGGGTTCAAATGATGCTGCCGAGTCCTCCCACCCTTTGTGTGCTCTCGTTCTCTTTCTCCGTATCTTCATTCTTCTCGCTCTTTTCCTCGCTTCTAAACACCGGCAGGGTTTCTGGGAGCTGCACGAGGTGGTCTCTATGGGTGTCCCGTCCTGTGCCTAGCAGGTGTTTGGTATTCAGGGGGCACTCAAGAAGCATTTGTCCATAGATTGACTGAACGAAATGAAGGCCTGGAAATAGTCCAGCTTGGTGTGAGTTCTGGAACCAAAAACCAGCTTCAAATTCCAGCTCCACCAGCTTCCATAGCTGAGATCCTGGGCACGTTAGCCTTTTCTGCTCCTCAGTTTCCTCATCTATAAAATGGGCACAACCATAGTGCCCTGCTCAGACAGTCATTGTGAGGGTGAAGAGAGCAGATGCATGTAAAGCGCTTAACACATAATGAGCTCTCAGCCTGTGGAAATCATCAGTATCATTACTGTTGTTATTATTTCAAGGTTGAGCATTTGCTGCAATCCAAATAGCCGGAGGACAGTGCTGGGAAATAAGAGTCTATTTTCTTTTCTCTGGGGATTATTAGGTTTGCCTCCTCACTGAGCTCAGAAACCTCGGGGCGGAGGGAAGTAAGAACAGAGTTAATTAAAGAGCTTGGGCTCCAGCAGCAGGCCCAGCCTGACTAGCGCCGGTGCAACTCGCGTGCTCTTGGCTGGCTGATGGCGGGAACTGCTCAGGGCTCCTCCACAAGGGACTCACAGGGGGTGGCATCTCACTCCCTGTGTCTCCTTTTTTTTTCTCTTTGACTTGTTCTCTGTTTCCTTGTGGTGTCCTCACAACCTCAGTGTATGTGAAAAGAAAGAAAGAAAGAAAGAAAGAAGGAAGGAAGGGAGGGAGGGAGGGAGGGAGGGAGGGAGGGAGGGAGGGAGGGAGGGAGGAAGGGAAAGAAAAGAAAGAAAGAAAGAATGAATGAATTTGAATGAATTTGATTGGCTCACTCATGTTCCTTGCCAGGCCAGTAGCCCAGTAGTGATTGGCTGCCTTGGTCCAGTCAGCTGTGTTAGGGGCGGACAGGTGGATTCACAGGCCAGCTCCCTGCAAGACTGTCACATGGGGTGGGGCGAGGGACCCAGAGGACAGAGGAGTGGCAGGAATTACTGGGAGGGGGACTTGAGCTTCCAGACCAGCTCAGGCATCACCTCCTTCTGGAAAGTTCAGGGGGCCCCAGGCCAGGTTAGGGCCTTCTCTGGCCCCCAGCCCCTCTGCTGCCCCATCAAATCTTGTGACTTTATTGTCGTTTCCTGGCCAAGTCTGTCTCCACCATCAGTCTGGGATCAGGTCTGGTTCATTCAGTTCCCCAGCTTTGAGCTCAGGGCTGGTACCCAGTAGGCATTCAGGATGTGTTGTGTTGAGTGAATGAGGGAATGAATGAAGGAATGAGAGGGATGAAGAAGGGCTCCAGAACCCTCCTGTTGCCATCACCAGACTCAGGGATTTTTTCCTCTTCTCCCCGGTCGGGTCCAGCTCTGACCTGCTGGGATTCTAACTTGACTTAACCACCCCCAGAGAGGTGCCCCGCGACCCCCTCCCGCCGCAGCCTGGTGACGTGGAGGTGCCGATGTGACGCTGTAGCTGCGATGGACGGGGCGCGCTAGGGCTCCCCGCACATCAGCATGCCGAACCCGCGTCTCTCGTAAGGTGTTAGTTACGTTCCTTCGAAGTATTTTGTCTGAAGAAAAGAAAGGATAATTAGAAAGATGTCTTTAAAAGTATTTATGTAACTGATGTGGCGCCGCTTTGGTCTGGCGCATAATTAGATTTAAACACAACTCCTCGAGCGGCATCCTCGTTGGGAGAGAGCAGCTCGTTGAAATGTCATTGCGTTGTTTTTCAGTTTTGAGCCTGGAAAAATCAGTCAGCTGAGGAGGCAGAGTGTGGCTCTCGGGGAGAGCCCTGAACTGGGGGGGCCACGAGAAGGCTCCCAGGGGCTCCCCGGGACCAAGAACTTAACAGTTGCGCAGCTTGTTAATTTTCTGAGCATTGTTGCCTAATGAGGTCGCTCCATTTTACAGACGAGCAAACCGAGGCCAGACATTTTCCTAAGGTTACACATTAGTGACGGGCAGCAGATCTGGGATCTGAAGCCTGGTCTTCTGATTCCAGAACTGTTTTCCTACAGGACCTTGGAAAGCCCTTGTTCTAAACCCTATCGGACCATCTCATAGTTTTGGAAAATTGCTGCCTATCTTCAGTGCTTTGTTTCACAAGTTCCCACGAAATTCCCCCCTTCCCTTGTGGCTCTGCCCGGATGCTACTTGTGCTGTCTCTGCACAGTGCCAGAGAGTCGGATCTTCCAGCTGGAAGGTGGAGCTCAGTCCATGCATCCCTGATGGGGCTGATAGCACGCCCCAAGGGGGTGAAAACTGGTTTGGGGGGGTGAAAAAAATCTTACTCTGATTCTAAAGCACAGATAAACACGCACAGTAAATGAACAGATATACAGCATATCTGTGGTGTTAGAACTTTATGAGAGAGGGGTGAGTAGAAAAAACATCTAAAAAGGCCCCTTGGGCTTCCCTGGTGGCGCAGTGGTTGAGAGTCCGCCTGCCGATGCAGGGGACACGGGTTCGTGCCCCGGTCCGGGAAGATCCCACATGCCGCGGAGCGGCTGGGCCCGTGAGCCATGGCCGCTGAGCCTGCGCGTCCGGAGCCTGTGCTCCGCAACTGGAGAGGCCACAACAGTGAGAGGCCCGCGTACCGCAAAAAAAAAAAAAAAAAAGAAAAAAGAAGAAAAGGCCCCTTAAGCGCTGATAATGAAAAAAAAAAAAGGTAGAGAGGTACTACTTGTCAAGCAGCAGGTTAGCTGTAGTCGCCATACAGGTGCAGGCGGGTACAGGTGCCCGGTTGTACCTGTCAGCCCTTCCCACTCATTACCTCGCAACAACCCTCAGGGCTTCCCACGTTACAGAGGGGAAGCTGAGGCTCAGGGGGAAATGTTTTGCCCGGCTAGTGATCAGGAGGGGCAGGATTCGGACGCAGGTGGGCAGGCGGATGTGATCTGGACCACGTGTGATCTGACCTGGCTGTGGTCTGAGTTGATGGGACGTGAGCTGTAGGCTCGCAGCGCCGCGACCCCATGACCCCATGATCTTCTCTCCCCTCAGGGTGGACCCGGTGCCTCATGACGCCCCCAAGCCGCCCGGATACACCCGCTTTGTCTGCGTGTCTGACACCCACTCGAGGACGGACCCCATCCAGATGCCCTACGGCGACGTGCTCATCCATGCCGGGGACTTCACCGAGCTGGGGCTCCCTAGCGAGGTGAAGAAATTCAACGAGTGGCTGGGTAGGTGCCAGAAGGGGTGGTGCCTGTGAGCAGCCGGACTCGGGCGGCCCCCTGCCCACCGTCCTTCCTCCCTGCTCTGCCCGGCCCCTCCCTGGACTTTGTCACCTGTCCACCTCCCCTGGGAAGCCCCCTGACCTCCGGGACCAGGCCACACCCCTCTCACTCTCCCATGACACCTAGGAGGTCTCCTACCCCAGCGCTTGTCTCTGCTGTGATTTTCCATTTGTTGATGGGATTTTTTTGGCCTGGGAGACTTCCTCCCAAAGGGATTTTGTCCAGGTTTGTTTTTGTCCACGTGTGTGTCCAGCCCCAAGTGCCTGGTACAGGTAGATGCCGAGTAAATAATTGATGAGCGGATAAGAGGCTGAATGGGCGGATGAATGAATGACTCTCTGGGAACAGTGATGTCAGGGCAGGCACCTCAGCTGGTAGGTACAGCCACCCACCGTCATTGACGGCTTCTCCAGTGAGGGGACCCTCCAGGCCTCCGTGGCCCCAAGCAGGAGCCCAGGGGGCCCGGTGTGGGTTCCTCCGTGGGCAGCGGAGTGCCGTCCCACGCCATAGGAGATGGTGGGCCACGATTTGCAAGCACGCCCCTAGGGTTTTGTCCTTGGCTTTGCTTTCTTCCAAAATAAGAAAGACATAAATCTGGGGTACCTCCTGGGAAAAGCCGTTTGCTTGGAATCCAGAGACACCTCACAGCGAATCTCTCTGCCATGGCCCCAGGAGACAGATGGGTGGTGGCCCCTGGGCTGCCCGGTGTACTGGGCTGCTGACACAGAGGCCTGGGTACGGGGCGGGCCCACCTCCCCGTGCAGCCCCTCGTGGCCGCCAGACGGTCCCCCGCCTCCCCAGGGGCATCCCGCTGTGCAGTTGGCTGGGAGCTGTGCAAGCAGAGGGGGGCCAGGAGCGAGGCGGGTGGCTGCAGCGGGAGAGGCTGGCTCTGCCAGTCGAGACAAATATTTACAAGCAAGGCCTTGCACTCCCCTTGGCAGGCTTGGAGCTTTAAATATTGATTATTCAAATGGGAAGTTCTCGTCAAGGGGCCTGTTTGGGCTGAGCCTTGTGAAGGCTGGCATGGGAGGGGCTCCTGTCGGTGAGTCTGCCCTGGGCTTCTCCCCACGCCCCGTGCTGCTTCCAGGTCCGGGCTGCTTCCTAGGAGGGGACCCTCACGGAGGCTGGTTTCTTGTCCCCCTGCTGTGGGTCTCAAAAGATGTGAGGCTGAGCTGAGTCCGTGTCCCAGGCAGAGAACAGGAGTCGCTGGTGGCCGGGCACCTGCTTGTGTGCCAGGCTCCTTACCACCACTGCCTGGTTGAATTTGAGGAACAGCCATTTGGGGTGGGTGCCGTTTAGACCCCTATCTGACAGAAGACGATGTCGGCTCCCCTGCACTGAGGTTCCCGAAGTGAGGGACTATTTCCGATGTCCCCCCCGGCCCAGACGTGCTCGTCTCCAAGCTGAGTGAGTAAATGAACCCAACAGTTGCATGTGCCAGGGGGGTGATGGCCAAGGGCTGTGGGATCTCAGTGCAGAGGCTGGCGGTGGCCGCTTCCCAGGCTGGGGCGGCTTCTGGGACAAGCCGCCGTTGGGCTGGGCCCGGCCTGGGGAGCTGGGCGATGGTGCTGGGAACAGAGCAGCTGCAGGCTGAGGGGACAGCGGAGGCCAAAGCCTGCGGGGGGACACTTGAGAGGTGGCATGACGTGTTGTGACTGGAGGGAGGAGGTTTGGAGAACGTGAGGGTGATGAGCCTGGAAAGAGGGGTGGGGGCTCCCTGAGACTCTGCAGATAAGGGGAAAGCAGGGGCCTGGGAGGGCCAGCACGGTGAGATGTGGCCATTTTAGGAGAATCTCTTTACTCGCCTCCTCGTGCTGGAGGAACTTAGGAGGCTTTCTTCATGTCTGCACTTGACGTGGGATTGATTTATTGATTTATTGATTATTGATTATTTGCCTGGATCATCACGGGTGGGAAGGGTGAACTTACAGAGGGGTCTCCCTTTTACAAAAGGAACCTCTCCCCTTGGCAGCCTTGAAGTGTTTGCAGATGTCAGTGTTTGTCACTCAAGTGGGCTGGGCGGGGCTTCAGCCTGAAGAGTGACAGAGCTGGAGGAATTTGCATGGGAGTTAGGGCATCAGTAGGAGTGGGTTTATAGCGGTCCGTCTGCAGCTGGCTTTTTGGGAACTGGCCCACTGCGCAAGGTGACTCACCTCTGTGGGCTGGTGGTTCACGTGCCAGGGGTGTGGTGATGTGGCAGAGATGGGCTCAGGGTGGTTTTATAAAGGGCTCCGTGTTTATTGAGTGTTGGCATGTGCCTTTATGTATATTATTAAATCATTTGCTTCTCTTGATGAGGGAACGAGGCGGGAGCTATTGTCATCCCCACTTGACAGAGGAGAAACCGGGGCCCAGAGGAGTGAAGGAACTTGCCCAAGGTCACACAGCTAGTAAGTGGCAGAGCTGGGGTTTAAACCCAGGCAGTTGGACTCCAGAGCTGAGCTCTCGTCCTCTCCTCTGTTATCACCTCTCTTGTTTTTATGGTGAAACCTCACTGATTCGAAGTTAAGGTGTGGGCTGTGCCTTTTGGGGCCAGACGTCCAGGGTCAGCTTTCTCCCAGGTGATAGCAGTCATGTGACCGCTCTGAGCCCCCCTGGCCTCGTTTTAACTGGGGGTGGTCAGGCTCCCCTTGACCTGCCTGCCTCTTTGGAGGCAGGTTGTTTTGAGACTCCACTGGGATGGAGGAAATGTTCGAGTGTGTGTACTGTAAAGGGCTGTGTAGGTGTTATTACTGCCTCCAGGAGCTGGTGTTTGCAGATCAGGGCCCCCTTGGGGTAGAGGTAGGGGACATGGGCTGGTCCCACAGTAGGCAGTGGGACCTACTTGACCTGAGCCTTCACGTTGAGTTGCAGGGAGAAGCAGTAGATGATTTGTGGGTAAAAGTGTGTGGAGTTGACCTGCGATCTCAGCTGTGTGGGCAGTTCTTGCAGACACACACACACGCACACACACTCAGCAAAGACCGCAGGGGTATTCATTCGTCCATTCAGTACACCTCACTGAGGGCTCTGTGCAAGCGTGTCCCATGCAGTGGGTGATGGTGGGGAGTGAGGACAGGGTGCTGCGTCTGGTGATGGGGACACAGTGGATGGGTGGATACACCAGAAGCAGTAAGAGAACCGTTCACGTGATGAGGATGGCAGAGCGCTGGCCCCGGGGGGCGTGATGGTGACTGAGAGCCCCTTGAGGCGCCATGGAAGGCCTCCCTGAAGAGGTGGCTTTGGGTGAGAGTGAGGGGATGTAGGAGGGACATTCCAGGCAGGGGCCCAGCGGCTGCAGAGGACCTGAGGGCAGGCAGGCAGGTGTGCAGTGTGGAGGGTTTGTCACCGGTTGGTTCAGATACGCCCTGTGGGCCAGCGGCAGGAGTTTGGGGTTGATTCTAAGTGCCATGGGGTCTTTGGGAAGGTTTGTGTATGGGAGTGACCTTTTAAAAGGCCTGGATTGTGGAGACAGCAAGGCCAGTGAGGGCAAAGGCTCTGGAATGTTCCAGAAGCGATGTCTGGGAGATGGGATCATGAGGGATTTTTATTTCCTTCTTTATGGCTCTCTCTTTCTTTTTTCCCTCTGATTTTCTATAGGGAGCATGTATTATTCTCGTAGCTTTAAAAAGGCAACACTAAAATCTCGCTGTTTTTAAAGAAATGCTGGCCTCTCTGGTGTCTGGTGCAGTGTGTCCCAGGATGGGGCTAGGGGCCGCGCTGGGCTCAGATCAGTGCTGGTGTCATCCAGCCACTCAGAAGCTCTCCCCTGGAGCCCCTTCCCTAGGCCAGCGGGGCCCCATCCACCTCTCAGGTCCACTGGCCAAGCCCTTCCTCCGCCCGAGTGAGAAAGTTACAGAGTTGAAATTCATAACCAGCTTCTTCCCTGTTCATTGATCTTACGGAAAGCATCTAAAATCATATTCCAGGGGGCACCTCCAGACAGACAGGAGAAGGTTTAAAAAGTTAATAAAGGCCCTCCTTGTAAGAGGTACCTAACTGAGGAGAGGTGCGTCTAAACTTACGCGACCGTAATTTGCTGTCGGCTGCGTTGCTCTTGGCTTGGGTGTGCGTGGTGTCCACGTTTTGCCCACTTGCAGGCTTCTGTCTGGGTCTGTGTTCTTTGGGGGCCGCTGGGTTGGGGATGACAGGGCCCCTCTGAGCAGACCCTTTTTCCCTTCGGCCATTAGTATCCCAAATACGTTCATGAAATAGAAACACCAGCTTGATTTGTAAATGTCCCCGTAAGCAGCTAAAAAATTGCTAAGGATGGGCTTTCTGGCTATAAAGAGTGAAAAGAAGAGCAAAATTGGCTGAAAATGGAAAAGGATGTGCTGGAAGCTCCTTGCTCCCCCGCAGTAACTGCGTGATGATGGACCGGCAGCGTGGAGCCCACAGACTGGTTGGCCCAGTAAGTCGTGTCTGTGCAGGGAGGTGGGACGGCGTGAAGGTTAAGAGCTCCCTCCTGGAAGTCAGGCAGACCTGTCTTCACCCCTGCTTCAGCCTCTTATTTGCTGTGTGACCTTAGCTTAGCCACTCAACCTCTCTGTGCCTTATCTGTAAAATGGGAAGAATTATTTACCTACCCCATGGGGGTGGGGAGGATTGAAGAATCATGTTCCCATACAGAAGCCCTCCGGAAGTGGCAGCTGTTGTCGTAAGAAGCCTGCCTCTCCCTGAGCTGAGTCCGCCACGAACACAGGGAAATCAACGAGCCTCAAGGTCGGCGAGCCATCTTCTTCCAGCCACACTGGCAGACTCCAGTGCCCCACCTGGGCCCTGCCTCATGCTTGTCCCCCAGCTGGGAAGGCTCTTTCTCATCCACCCGACAGAGTCCTACCCACCCCTAAATGTCATTCTTGTGAAGCTTCTCCCTGCCCCACTGGGCGGCATTGGTCCCTTCTCCCTGTGCGCCCAGGGCTCCCTGTTCAGTCCTTGGTGGTGGCCCTCACCTTGTGGAGGGAATTGTCTGTGTCCTCATGCCTCCCGTCCGCCCTGCCTCCCCCTGAGACTGTCAGCCCCTGGAGGGCAGGGCGAGTCTCATCCCTAGCACCAGCCAGTGCCTCAGCCGGGGGAGGCCCTGGACAGAGGTGTAGACTCGGGGTGCATGCACTGTGAGCTGGTCCCTGCGTCCCCAGTGGGGCTGGTTGCTGTTGGGTGGGACAGCAGTAAACGGGGCTTCGAGGAGGGCCGGGCTGTGACGCAGAAGAGTGTGGGCATGGCTGTCGCAATACGGGACTCCGGGAGGGTCTGCGAAAGGGCAGAGGCTGAGTGGGGGTCTCCAGGATAAGCCTAGGAGCTGAGGCCGGCAGGTGAGCCTGGGCTCGCCACTGGAAGCTGGGGGATGCTGAGGGTGGGGACGGAGGCCGAGCGCCCGGGAGCACCCGCCTCCCAGGATGCCATCTGCGGAGGCAGCGCCTGACCCTGAGGCCGCGACATGCCTGCATCTTCCCCGAGGGAAGAACACCAGGCCAAATTCTGCCTCTGGCTCTGAGTGACAGCCATGTCCTCAAGAGCTGTCAGTTCATAGGATGCCGGAAAGCCCGCTCTCTGCGACTGGCAGGGGCCAGGCTGGCCTCCCCACGCCCCTGTCAGGAGAAGCCTGCAACCACTGCGTCCCTTGCTCCCACCCCCGGCTCCTGCAGCCTCAGACCCCGGCTCTGGCCTCAGAGCGACTGCCCAGAGGCCACAGCCGGGTGCTCACCCCTCCTCTCCGCCTCCCCACCTGCCTGATGCTGCCCCGTCCAGCTTGGCTTCTCCTTCCCCAGCTTCCACACCTCCCTCTCTGGGTTCCCTGCTTCTCCATCTCCTCCTTTTGTTCCTGGTTCTCCTCCTTCTCACCGAAAGTGGCTCCTCCTGGGACCAACCGTGGGCCTCTCGACCCCTTCTTTCCAGATGATAGTCATACCCCCCTGCTCTTGCTTCTGCCCAGACTCGCAGACACCTCCATCTCCTCCCAGACCTGATCCCTCTTTGAGATCCAGCCGGTATATTAATCAGTCTTCTCAGAAGACACCTCCTCCTGGCTGTGCACCAGGATTTTAGACTCGTTTTTTAGGTCCCAAACTGAACTCCCAGACCTCAGCCCCATCCCCAGAGGCTATGTCGTAAGACGTAGGCCTCCACTGAGACCCTCCCAACCACAGCTCCGGTATCCTTGCTCCCTTCCCTCTGAGGCCATCAGGGCCACCCACTATTTTCGCCCTGCTGTTGTCTGTCCTGCCCGTGTCTTCTTCACTCACTTCCATCACCTGCCGAGCTGCTTTGGGGTCCCAAGTGGGCCGTCCTGCCAGCCTCCCCTTCCTCCTGCAGGATCCTGTGAGCCCCTCGAGGGTTGAGACGGCGCCTAGTCCGTGCAGGTCCTCAGGACCCAGCCCAGCCTGTCCCCAGGGGTGCTCACGGGAGTCTGTTGAAGAAAGCGTCGAGAGGTCTGGTTACCCACAAGGGGGTGGTTAATTAAGTGGCACTACCCTTAGCGGCATCAGGCAGGGGAGGAAGATGAGGACTGGCAATGGAGAGTTTAGAAGTTATAATTAACTTTTTACTGGCGCCCTAGCATAAAACAATATATAAGACAATGTAAAAGGGGTCCAAGGATTTAGTTAAATAGAGCTAGGTCTTTTGCAAGTAAACCCTTAATTAAAATCTGTGAGGGAGGAAGGGAGAGAAAGGGAAACGGAGAAATCACTCCGAGGTGATTTCTCTGTTTTTTGCCTCATTTGCCACTACGTTGAGGGCCCGAGGGCCGTAGGGGGTTGGTGCAGAGATGGGCTCCGCGCGTCCTTTTGCCTCCTTGCTGTTGGACTCAGGAGCAGGAGCTGGCAGGAGCTGTAGGTGGGGCTGAGGATCTCCGTGCTCCCCAGGATCCCCAGCAAGCAGGAGCTGCTCCCTGGCACAGAACTGTTATTCTCTGTGGGAAACAGTTTTTTCGGATGCAGCTAGAGGTTGCTGACCTCCTCACCCACTGCCCGGGTTCGGCCCTTCTCTTCTCTCCCTTCCCCCTCCTCTGGGGTGAGGCCAGGCTTCGGGAAGGCTTTGCTCTGGGTCACCACTCCCCACAGCTCTGTCCCCGGCAGCTTGTCCAAGTCGCTGCTTTTGTCTTATTCCTGAGACAAATTGTTTTTACCGCCATCCTTCCAGCCTCCCCACAGTGGGACACCTTCTTCCCAGAGTCTCTTACCTGTGTGTGTTCACTTGTGTCTCTTTATGCCCGGTACCTGCCCCGGGTCGTGGAAGTGCCGCGGGCCGTGGAAGCTCCGCGGTGGGCATCCAGCGTATCAGGCCTGAGAGACAGGACCTGGGTGACCCCGCCCGGGCCGTGCACACCCCAGGTTTGGGGCCAGACACCTTCTGGGTTTCCTTGGGCAGAGTCATCCCGCTGTCCTGCCCCACGCGGCCAGGGTGGTGGGGGAGGGATGGGTTTCCTGGGACTGGTCGAAGTCCCCAGGGTGTGGGCAGCTCAGCTGGCCAGCAGGTCCAGTCTGACAGGCCTCACGTTGACCGAGGTCAGGACTCACAGCCGCGGGAGAACAGGGGAGGGGTCCACACGCATCCCAGTCATCCCATGTCTTGAGCGGAGGGCCTACTGTGTTCCCTGTCTTGGTGTTGGAGATTTGGTGATGACCCATGTAGCCCCTGCCAGGAGGGCCCGAGGACGAATGCAGGGTCATGCGATAAGCAAAGTACAGTAAGTCCCTACATAAGAACGAGTTCCGTTCCGAAGGCACGTTCCTAGGTCCAATTTGTCTGTACGCCCAGCAAAGTTAGCCTAGGGACCCAAGTAACACAATCGGCTGTATAGTACTACACCACCACTGCTTTTACACTTGCTTCCGGACGTCCTGGGCTTGAAATAAAAATACTATACTGCTGTACTCTACACGTTCGCATCTTTGAAAGTTCGCAGCTTAAAGGTTCGTAGCAGGGGACTTACTATAAACAGACAAGATCATTTAGGGGATTGGATGGATGAATCAGATCAATGATCAGGGCGAGGTGATAGTGACGGGGGTCGGAGGTGTCTTGACGTAGGTGATCTAGGAAGGCCTCTCCGAGAGCGTCCTGAGCCGGAGAGAGTTGTTTGGGGTGCAGCCCGAGGCCTGCAGGGCTGAGCCCAGTGATGGCAGAGGCCAGGGAGGGAGGCCCCAGTCTGCTGACCCGCAGGGCGAGGATGTGGATTTTATTCTGAGTGGTAAAGTGGCCACAGAGCGGTGGGGGGGACATGGTGTGACTCGGTGTTTTTTGCTTTCTTGTGTGTGTGTGTGGTACGCGGGCCTCTCACTGTTGTGGCCTCTCCCGCTGCGGAGCACAGGCTCCGGACGCGCAGGCTCAGCGGCCATGGCTCACGGGCCCAGCCGCCCTGCGGCACGTGGGATCCTCCCGGACCGGGACACGAACCCGTGTCCCGTGCATCGGCAGGCGGGCTCTCAACCACTGCGCCACCAGGGAAGCCCTGACTCAGTGTTTTGAAAGTCCCCTTTGGCTGCTGGGTGGTGCGTGACCGTAGCAGACAGGGGAGGACGCTGGGACTCCAGGAGAGGCAGGAGGGCTGGGAGTGGACCTGGAGGTGGCCAAGGGGGCAGAGAGCAGACAACGCGGGCAAGTGTTTATCGCCAAGTATTTGTTAAGCGAACGAAAAAGGAAAAGAAGAACCTTGTGCTGTGGTCACTTCAACCAAAATATCCAACCAACTTCATTTTCTAAAGAGCTCATAATAATCGTCCCTGGATGTGTACAGTAGACTTCAAATGGCTTCTGGCTCCTTTGCTCATTAGTTGGCTACAATGTCCTGATCCAGACATTTTCAGAAACAGGTTGCTCTTCCCGCAAAGACCCGAGATTGAATAATTAAGACAAAAAAAAATTTTTGGACTCTGGGTTCGTGTCATTTCTGGCTGCGTCTGCTCAGAAGCACGTTGGTGTTGAGGAATTCTGGTTGCGTGTAGTCGCAGCAGCCAGGGTGACTGTAAACGCGTGCTCGCCCAGAGAGCGGGAGACCCGTGCTCAGGTAAAAATCTAGAGGAAGAGCGCAGTGGATTCAGAAGATTAACTTGCTCTATTCTTCACCGAAAAGAATTTCTCACAAAGCCAAGCTGCGTTTCAGGGGCTAAAAGAGAGAAAGTTAACTTCTAATACAGATGAAAAATCTAGAATTCTAAGTGGTAGTCAAGCGATTTTGGCCAACCATAATTACAGTATTTTCATGTTAATATATAAACCCCCCCCCCCCCAAAGGTGTGCTTAAGTGCTAATTATCTATTTACAACAGAATGGCTTTGGAAGTGAAATGAGACCCCTGGTGTGTGTGTGTGTGTGTGTGTGTGTGTGTGTGTGTGTGTGTGTGTGTATTTCGAACATGTTTTGCAGTGGTTTTTTTTTTTTAAGACCATCATCCTAAAAATCTCTGCCTTAAGTTAAAAAAATATATATTTTTTTTAATGTTTAAATAAGGGAGAAGGGCATTTCTCTGAAAGATCTGGGCTCTTTGAAAGTTCTTCCTTCGTTTTATTTTGTGTGTTTTGTTGTTCGTTTGGACTTTTTGCTTGCTAATTTATACCCCACCTTGTGTCAAAGGATTTGAGACGGTTTATAAAAACAATAAGAATAGTAAAATGGTAGAGTGTTGATGATAAATTAAAAGCCAGTGTTAAGAAAAAGAAATCAGAGCAGCTCAGAGGGAGTGCCTAGAATATCAACACCTGGGGCTCATGTGGACTCTGTGGGCTGGAAATTGGAGCCTGAGCTTCCTGGGGGCCAAGGTGAAAAAGATAGATGCATTTGGCAAATGGCTGTGATTATGGGAGGAGGAAATGTGCCAGCCCCCCTGAATGGTCCATCCCCTGTGGACGTTTGATGTCTATTTCATTCAGCTGTGAGTCCCTTGGGGATCAGACCTGTGCCCTGGTCGTTTCTGTGTAGGAGGACCTCGGTAAAGATGTTTGTACTTGAGTAATAACAATGAATATTTGTTTAGTCTTCCCCAGTGTATAAAACATATCTGTCATTCATTTTGTGCTTTCTGTCTCCCTCCTCTGCTTTCTTTTGGATTGATTGAAGTTCCTTTTTTTCCCCTCTACTGGTTTGGAAATTCTACATTCCTTTTCGATTTGTTTAGTGGTTACTCATAATATTTTAATATGCGTATCCAACTTAGCCTAAAATTAATCAACATTGCCACTCTTGCCCGAAGGTCCCTGGAGTGCACCCACCCCGCCCCTCCTCCCACCATCTTATGTATCTTTGCTGTCTGGTGTCTCCCTTCTCACTTGTTTTAACCCTATCCCTTAGTAGTCCTCATCATTATTGTGTGTTTTCCCATTTGCACCTGATTCTTTACTCAGTGGGTGTTTGCTGACCCCTTTTTACGTGCAGGGCCTGATTCTGGGCACCGAGGATGTAGCAGTGAACACACAGAAGACAGGCCATGGATAAACAGAGCTTTGATATGTTGGGGGATCAGGGATAAGAGGACAGGGCATGACATCACCCTCTGATGAGGTGACATTTGAGCAGAGACTGGAATGGAGGGAGCCAGCCATGCAAATGTCTGCGGGGGGCGGCCATTCTGGACAGAGCCAGCAGCACTTAGTCAGGAGTGTCGGTGGCACATTTGAAGACCGGCAAGGAGGCACGTGGCTGGAGTTCCATGGAGGGCCTGAGGGGCAAGTGGGAGAAACAGAGGCTGCGTGGGGACCAAGTAGGGTTGGTGGGGTTGCTTCACGTAGGAAGTGGCACTTGACGGGGTCCTTGGCATTTAGATAGTGTTCGGATGAGTGGACGGTGGGGTGCAGGCCTTCCAGCTCGAAGGGGCAGGCTAACCAAGGGTCTGAGGCTGGAGGTGCTGCTGCCATTACCGTTCATTCATTCATTCATTTGACACACATTTACTGAGCACATACCTAGTCCTAGACTCTGCTAGATGCCGAGGATACAGTGGGTAGCAAAACAACCAAGACTCCTACTCGAGAGAAATATAAACAAGAAAAGGCCATGACACGGTGGAGACAGAACTGGGTGAAGTGGTAGCCTGTGATCAGGTTAGACACTCACCTGCCTCCCAGGTGTGAGACGGAGGGCAGGTGACTCCCCTGCCCTGCATCTCTGGTTCCTCATCCGTCCAGTGGAGGATGTTGATGCCTTCCTCCCAGGCTGGTGATTGTGCAGGTGAGAGATGAAGTGTTAGAAACAACTTGTGCTCTGAGGCATTTTCACTCGTCAGCGTCAGCGCTGGGGCAAGGCTGTGGAACCATCAGAGGAAATCGTTGGTTGAAAGAGAAATAGCTTGCTGGCCATTCACGAATTGGGGGAAGCAAGATTCTCTTGCTGGTATGCTTCTTTTCTTTCTTTCTTTTTTTTTTTTCTACAAACATGGAGAGATGTGTTTGGATATGAAGTCAGCCTGTGGGTTTTTTTTTTAAATGTCATTTTCATGTTGGACTTCATTCCAAAACAGGAATAGTCAACAAGTCAGAAAATCCTGGCCAGCACAGAATTGAAATATTCTGTCCCCGTGTGCACACAAACTTCTGAAATGTCTGAGGGATTCCATTTTCCTGTCCACACCACCTTCCCCTGCCTGCCTTCTGCACCTGGACTCAGCGCAGCCTTTGTCAGAAGTTCTGTGACTAGTTCGGTTTGGAGACTGTGACCACCGCTAAGAGAGGGTATGGAAAGTGCCCTGTCATCCTTGTCATTGGGTGTCTTCTCATAGGGCGTCTCCCTACCTGCCCTCTCCCAGGCAGCCCTTCTCAGACTTCAGGTGCATGAGATTTCCCTAGAGAGGTTGGGGGAGGGGGATCTTGTTAAAGCGCAGATCTCAATGCAGCAGGCCTGGGGTGGCTGGAGCATCTGCCTTTCGCGCCAGCTCCCAGCCGAGGAGGAGCAAGGCCCTAGACCTGAGCTGTCCAGTAGTACTGCGGCCACCTGCCTCTCGTGGGTTTTGAGCACTTGAAATGGGGCCAGTGTGACTGAGTAACTGACTTATGTGCTTCATTTCATTGCAGTTAGTTTGAAATTAAATAGCCACAGCGGGTTAACGGCTACTGTAGGGGCAAGACACCCCCTTGAGGTCTCTGCTGTTCCTGTCTCTATGGGAGAAGGAACCAAGCTTAGGCGAAGAACTTGCCCAAGATCGCACAGTAAATTAAAGTGGAATCGAGGCCTATGCTCTTCTAAAGTGTTTAAAGTATTTCTTTTAATGCCTAAGGTGACCTGTTTCATGTGGGAACTTCCCCTTGTATATTCAGAAAATCCCAACCCTTGCTATTAGCAGATTCCTCCTTACCAAGTCTGTGCTGATATTTATGGTCAGGAGTAACGCTTTATAACATCAGGACCAACTAAGTAAAGTCATGTTTAAGTTGTGGATGGGACCTTACATTTCTCACGTGAAAAACACATTTTGCTGCAAAGCCTTGTGTACAAGTCTCACGAGGGCTGAACAACGACGGTTGTTTTCTGGATGACACTTTACAGTGTAAAAGTGCTTTCATGTTGTTTGCTCACCTCTCCCTTGAAGCAAACAGCCTGGGTCCTGAGTAATGCCATTCCCACTTCACAGATTAGGAGACTGAGACCCGGTGCAGGAATGTGGTTTCCCCGAGGTCACCCAGCTCCTGGCTCTCAGGGGTCACCTTTCCAGAGAGGCCTTCCTGATGGCCCTACATTGATCTGCTTCTCTACCCCAGTGTACCCTGTCCTGCTCACCTGGCTTCATTTTTCCATATCTGTTATCCTCACCTGACCTGGTACTTAATTCTTTGTTCCTTTATTGCCCATATCCCACGAAGGTCCACTTCTGGAAGGCAGGGATCTTGTCTATCTCAGGCATGTTGCGTCTTCAGCACCACGGACAGCACCAGCCCCAGTAGGCACTCGCTATTACCATTTATTATTTATAAATTAAATTCCTGAAGTGACAGAGGAGCCAGTGGAAAGGATGCAGGCTTTGGAGCGGGTGGGACTGCCTCCCCAGCCCTACCTGGCCACATGCCTGCTGCGCAACCTTGAGAAAATCATTACTCTCTTGGGCCTCAGTGTGTCCATCTACAGTGTGGGGCTGACACACCTTCTTTGTAGGCTATTGTGAGGATTGAATAAGACACTGCAGTTGGGATCCTGTTCAAGCGTGTGGGTCTGGATACACCCCTCGGGTGTGGATTGTGGCTCCGTTCTTCCAAGCCACCTGGCTTTCGGCATGTTATGTCCTCTCCCCTGGCCTCAGTTTTCTCATCTGTAAAAGGGGGCTGATATTGGGAGGGTTCAGTGAGGCAGGGGCTGATCTGGGCTCAACATAGGACCTGGTGTGAGATAAACACATAATAATAAATGCCGCTACTGTTTTTGTTGTGGCTATTTTATGAATGCATCTAAAGTGCCCAGCAAAAAGTAGATGCCCAGTTGATGGGAGCTTTCATTACTATTATTAACATCATGCACGGATGCCTTCCTTTTTAAAAAATATTTATTTATTTGGCTGCGCTGGGTCTTAGTTGTGGCACAGGGATTTTCTTTGTCGCGTGAAGGATCTTCGTTGAGGCATGCGGCATCTAGTTCCCTGACCAGGGATGGAACCTGGGTCCCCTGCACTGGGAGCACAGAGTCTTAACCACTGGACCCCCAGGGAAGTCCATGGATGCCTTCCTTTTTAAAAATCGGATATTTAAAAGTTAGGATTTAGTTCTTTGAAATTTGTTTTAAAGAAAATCAGGGTTTCTGGTTTTTTTTTTTAAGTGTTTAGGTTTGTTTCTTTGATTTCTCTTAAGAAGAAGAATGGCACACCTTTCCGAGCGTGCACGGTGCAGATGAAGATCTGAGAGCTCTCAGAAGGCCGTTTGGAGCTAATTCTGGGCTGGTTTGACAGCCATGACCCTGAAGGGGAAACGTGGAGCCGACAAAGCGGGGCTTTCTCTGGTAGCATCCCAACCTCTCAAAATAGTCACTTTCCAGACTAACGTTTGTCATGTTTGTGTTTGAAAGTTTTTTGTTCATCGATCCAACCGTATCCCCTCTCCCCTTAATGCTCTTTTTTTGGTTTTCTGCTGTGTCCGGGGGAAGTCCAGATCTTCTCCGGGCAGTGGAGACCCCTCCTGGTGTGACCCCATCTGTCCCTCCCAGGCCTGTCCCCACTTGCTGCCCCGTCTGCCCTGGGCTTCTAAGCAATTACCGAATACCTAGCAGGTGATTTTCCCACCTCCATGCCTTTGCCTGTGTGGGGTCCCCTTCCCGGGATGCCCTTCCCAGCCTCATCTGCCTGGAGAGCTGCTATTTCTATGGTGCTCCTTCTTATCCACCTTTCAGAGGTCCTCCCTCACTCCTGGTCAGGGAAAGGAAAACTCGCTACTGTTTACGGTTCCCTATGACTTGGTACCGCCCTCATTACAGATCCCAGATTTCCTGCGTGTATCTTTTCCACACTAGACAACAGGAGAAGAGGCTGTGTCGGGACCTCTCTGTCCCCAGCTCCCAGCACAGGGTCCGGCACTTATTAGGGCCAAGGAGAACGACTGTAGAATGAAGGAAATGTCAACAGAGGTGGCAAGATGATTTTACTTTCATGTATCTTAATCTCCAAAATGTTTATTTAGCTTTAAAACACTTGGTTTCACTAAGAAGTATTTAAAAAAATAGGAACCTTTTGCCTTAATCATTTTCAAATACTTATTTCAGTGAATATTGTTTTGGGCCAATTTTTTTCCCCTTTAAAAGGGTTGTCTGTAGGTGTCACAAGGCACCAGAGGAACCTTTTGGAAAAAGGTAACACGAAGGCCAGGTATCTGTCCCCGTAGTCATGTCTTTCATCCAGGGCTGTCAAACCCCAGGTGAAATCCATGCTGGGAATTTTCTGGAAGGATGGAAGCAGGTATAGGCTTCCTGGCCTGGAGCTCCTCAATTAGGACTTTTTGATAAAGGGGGAAGGGTGAGGGGGCCAAGACTCTAGATGGCCACTCAGTCCCTCTCCACCTGTAAACCTTGATGACTTCTAAAGTTCTAGAATTGTTTGCTTTTAGAATGATTGGCTTCCAGGGCTCTAAGATTCTAGGATTCTAAGAGTTCCAAGAACCTATGGTTCTACCTGCTCACAATTCTAGTGTCTGGAATTCAAGGCCCTTGGTTCTCTTCTTTTAAGATTATTTTAAAATTTAAATCGTGGTTAAATATACATAACATTTACAGTTTTAACCTTTTTTAAGTATGCAGCTCAGTGCCATGAAGCACATTCGCACTGCCATGCAGCCATCACCCCATCCACCTCCTGAACATCTTCCCAAACTGAGACGCCGTACCCGTTAAACACTAACTCCTCCCCAGCCCCTGGCACTCACCATTCTACTTCCTGTCTCTGTGAATTTGACTACAGGGACCTCGTATAAGTAGAATCACACAGTATTTGTTCTTTTGTGACTGGCTCATTTCACTGAGCAGAATGTCCTCAAGGTTCATCCATGTTGTTGTGTGTGTCAAAATTTCCTTCCTTTTAAAGGCTGGATTATATTCCATTGTGTGGCTATGCCACATTGTACTTACCCATTTATCTGTTAACGGACGCCTGAGTTGCCCCCACCTTTGGGCTGTTGCGAATATGAGGATACAAATGCCTGTTTGTGTCTCTGCTTCCAATTCTTCAGGGCATATACCCAGAAATGGAACTGCTGGATCATATGCTAGTTCTGTTTTTAATTTTTTGAGAAACTTTCGTACTGTTTTCCACAGTGGCTGTTCCATTTTATATTCCTACCAACAGTGTCCAAGGGCTGTCATTTCTCCACAACTTTACCGGCACTTGCGGTTTTCTGTTTTTCTGATAGTAACCATCCTGATGGATGTGAGGTTGTTATCTCACGGTTTGATTTGCAGTTCCCTAATGATCAGTGACGTGGAACATCTTTTCACGTGCTTATTGGCCATTTTGGAGAAATCTCAATTCAAATCCTTTGCCCATTTTTGAATTGGAATTTTTGGGGGATTTTGTTGTTGAGTTTTAGGAGCTCTCTGTATATTCTGGGTATTAACATCTCACCAGAAATATGATTTGCAATTCTTTTCGCAGTCTTTGGGTTGCCTTTTCACTCTGCTGATGGTGTCTTTGATGTACAGAAGTTTTAAATTTTGATATATTTTTCTTTTGTTGCCTGCACTTTTGGTGTCATATCCAAGAAATCATTGCCAAATCCAATGTCATGGAGCTTTCCCCCTATGGTTTCTTTTAAGAGTATTATAATTTTAGCTCTTAACTTTAGATCTTTGTTCCGTTTTGAGTTCATTTTTGTATATGATGTTAAGGGGCCAGCTTCATTCTTTGGCATTGGATGTCCAGTTTTCCCAGCATCATTTGTTGAAAGACTGTTCTTTTCACTCTTAGCCCCTTTGTCAAAAATCATTTGACCATATATGTTTATTTCTGGGCTTTCTCTTCTGTTGCATTGGTCTATATGTCTGTATTTATGCCAGTACCGTACTGTTTTAATTACTGTAGCTTTGTAGTCAGTTTTGAAATCAGGACGTGTGGGACCTCCAACTTTGTTTTTCTTTTTCAAGATTATTTTGGCTATATTCAGGGACTCTTGAGATTTCATATGAATTTTAGGATGGATTTTCTGTCTCTGAAAGAAACATCATTGAGATTTTTGTAGGGATTCCATTGAATCTGTAGATTGTTTTGGATAGTATTGACATCTTAACTATATGAAGTCTTCCAGTCCATGAGCACAGGACTTCTTTCCACTTATTGGTGTCTTCTTTAGTCTCTTTCAGCAGATATTTTGGAGTTTTCAGTGTACAAATATTTCACCTCCTTGGTTAAATTTATTCCTAAGTATTTTATTCTTTTTTGTAAAAAAATAAATTTATTTATTTATTTTTGGCTGCACTGCGTCTTCGTTGCTGCATGCGGGCTTTCTCTAGTTGTGGTGAGCGGGGGGCTACACTTCGTTGCAGTGCATGGGCTTCTCATTGTGGTGGCTTCTCTTGTTGCAGAGCACGGGCTCTAGATGCGCGGGCTTCAGTAGTTGTGGCACGTGGGCTCAATAGTTGTGGCTCGCGGGCTCTAGAGCACAGGCTCAGTAGTTGTGGCGCACGGGCTTAGTTGCTCTGCGGCATGTGGGATCTTCCCGGACCAGGGCTTGAACCCGTGTCCCCTGTATTGGCAGGTGAATCCTTAACCAATGCACCACCAGGGAAGTCCTGTTTTATTCTTTTTGATGCTATTGCAAATAGGATTGTTTTCTTAATATCCTTTTCAGATTGTTTATTGTTAGTGTATAGAAATGCAACTGCTTGTCTTGCCCGTTGTTTTTGTATCCTGCACCTTTGCTGAATTCGTTTAACTTGTTCTGACATCTGTATTGCTTTTCAAGATGGTCTGTAAAGGCTTGTTTTTGAAGCCACAAGATATCTCCAAAATGTTATGTTGTTTAAAATAAAATCATTGAGAGCTCCTCATAACAGGGGAGATTTTATAAGGACTCAAGTATATGGCACCATTTTTTCTTTTTTTTTCCCTGAGGAATATTTCTTTGGCAAATGTAATATGTCTTGGTGGTGTGACAGAAATGGAGAGATTGAGGCTTCAGCTACAGATGGAATCCCACTTCTCTGCTTACCCATTTTGTAGTTATTTAAACTCACTGAGTCCCAATTTCTTCATCTGCCAATCTACTGCCCATTTTGTGGGGCTGTTGTGAGAGTTAGAAGTAAGGCAGGAGGGGGGAGCCTGTCTCAGACTCTCAGCAGGTGACACCTGTGATGTTATCAGTGGCTGTCTGACCTACCAGGGTTAGGAGATGCTTGGCCAGGTCACCTGCCTTTGAACCTGGTTGCTAGAGTCATCCCAGTGCTTAGACCCTCAGAATCAGATTCTTAAAATGTCAGTACCATGCAAAACAGTCTACAGATTCAATTGTCACCCAGTTTGATTTGGTTCTAGATTTTGAGCAGCGGGTAGAACCAGTGAGAGGTCAGGCTGCCCTGGGCAGAGGTAGGAGGCAGGCGAGGAGTGCCTGGCCTCCAATGCCGCCTTTTAATTTCATCACAATTTTATTTGCATTAAGGTAATACATGTGCAGAATGAGTCACAACATGCTACAAGGCTTATGGTAAAGCCAGCAGCCTCCTCCCCAGGTCCCCTCCCCAGTCCTGATTCCTATTCCCCGTGCAAATCTGGTAGCTACTGGTTTATCACCACGACGTCTCTGAGTAACAACCTTACGTTGCTGTTCTTTATTTTTCAGTTTTAGGGATTACTTTTTAATGTCTTACTATGAAAAATGAAAATTTAGAGACTTAGTCTCTCTACCCGTATATACGCATCTTCTCTCTTATCCTTTTGCTGTAGTCCCATCACAGTTTTTGGTTGAATATTCATTGCATAACCTGTTGTTTTTCCTAAAGTAGTAAATTGCTTTGTTTGCTTGTCTTTCCTTGTACCCATTGTGGTTCATCCCTGTCTCCTGCAGGGTCTGAAGTGCCCCTCAGCAATGTGGTGGGCTGGGCCAGGCCATCTGATGGCCCATTTTTCTTATACTTCCTGAGCCTCCAACCCCTGCCCTGGTCTGGATTAGCCGCCCTCCAGGCCTGTGTACACTTGTCATCCTGGATCCCCCTTCGCCATTTCCCTTCGCCTTCCTTTTCTCTTGGAGCTCCTGGTTCCGGGATCCCATGGCTTCCTTTTTCTTGGTTTACTCCCTCATTCTGGTGGAACACACCCTTCAGTAGCTTTCTGAGAAAGAATGCGCTGGAGATGAACGCTTGGCAAAATTGTATGTCAGGAAAAGTCTTTATTTTGTCATCAGTCTTAATTGGTAGTTTGTCTGGGTGTAGAATTCTGGGCAGTAGATCGTTTTCCCTCAAAATTTGGAAGGCATTGCTCTGTTTTCTTTTAGTTTCCTGTGTCACTCTTGAAGATTCTGCTATCGTTTGGATATCTCACCCTTTGTACATGACCTGCTTTGTTTCTGGGCAGTGTGCCTCAGATGTGGGGGTTTTTTCATTCATTATTGTGGGCACTCAGGTAACCCTTTTAATGGAGCAAATATTGTCCTTTAATCCTGGGACATTCTCTCATATTCTTTTTTTTTTTTTTTTTTTTCCTCAAAATTTCCCTGCCCTCTATTTTTTCTGACTTCTTTTTCATAGTATCCAAATGTGGGACCTCTGGTTTTGATTCTCTGATTTTTGTCTCTTTCCTTGCCTGGTACTCACTTTATTGTCATTTTGTTTCAGTCTCTGGGAGATTTCCTCAATTCCATCTTCTACTCTCTAACCAAAATTTTAAAATTCTGCCACGTTTTAATTTCTTTTGTTAAGAGCACCCTGCTAGAATTTCACGCGTGTAACATCTTCCGTTATCTCACCAATGGTGGTAATTATATGTTATTTTTTCCCCCTGCATCAGCCCCTTTTCCTCCAATTTCCTTTCTTCTCGTTTTGGCCTCTGCCTCCATTTTCAGCTTGGAGGCTTTTCTCTGAGGTCTGATGATCCTGTGTGTTGTGTTTAAGAACTAGACGTTTGAAAACTGTTGATAAGCTGTGTGTATACGTGTGTGTGTGTGGGGGGGTGGAGGTTGTACTGTGATGGGGTCCTGGCCATCTCTCTGGGGAGCCCCTGGTATCACTATCTGTAGGATTTTTCTCCTGGACTTATCTTTCTCCCCAGAAATGAGTTCCCCAGTTTCCAAGCCTGGCTTCCAGAACCTGAGAGCTCACTGGGGAAGGGGCCTGGGGTCTGCACAGTCACTATGTTTATTCTTTCACTTTATCCTACTGTTGTTCAGCCTCCGTCCTCACTGCCCATCCTCCCTCAAGCCTTGTGGTCCCTAAATGGGGCTCTGTGGAGCTGTTATTTCCCCTTGAGAGTAAATACCCTCTCTTCTGCGGAGATTGGTGGGTGAAGGGCATGGTGACAGGTGTGATGGGGGAGGGGCCCTAGGCCTACCTGCTCCCATGGGTTCTAGGTCAGACCGTGCACTGAGCCTGGGTCCCTGAACCCCCTGGGGCTCTGGCCACAGCTCGCTTTGCTTCTTGTGGAGGGTCATACCTTTTTATTCCTTTACTGTTGATTCCACAGGATGTCAGCAACAAGCAGGCACACGTGGGCATTCACAATGCCCTGCCCTGTGTGAGCCCTTTCTGTCCTGCTGTTTGGCCCTATTATCACCTGCCTTGGGAAGCCCCCCCCGCAACCCCGGCACCTCCTGGAGGGTCTTAGAAAGCTGAAAGGGCTCTCTAAGGGTCAGGACCTCCTCATGGGATAGATGGGGAAACTGAGGCCTGAGCAGGGGTAGGCCTCACCCGGGTCCGGTGATGTGGTAGCAGAGCTGAGGCTGAACCCAGGCCTCCCTGCCTCCAGGGAGGCTCTTACTGGAGCCTCCGGGTGTCAGCCCCACACCTGGGCCTTGTGTCCACCTTGACGTCTGTTGAGGGAGTGAAAGCCACGACAGTTTGGGGGCTGCCACCCGACAGGCTGGTCAGCATCTTAACGATGATCCTTCTGGAACATTCCGTAGTGGACTGCTTGGGGACCTTTGGTGAGTCATTGACCTCACCATCTGATCCTCATCCTCTATCCTACGTGGATGAAAATACATCTTGGATTCAGTGAGCGTGTACGAGCACTTCCCCCATAGCCAGCCCTGTGCTGGGCGCAAGAGAGGAAGCAGGCTGGTCCCAGCCTGGGAGGACGCCCGGCTGGTGGGGGAAGCAGACGAAGCAGTGACAGCGGGAGCTGAGGCTGAGCGGGGCTGGGAGCCCCGAGTGCTGGGTGAAAAAGGATGCTCATGGCAGGCAGCCTGGAGGAAGTGGCACTTGGGCCCATTGAAGGGAGAATCAGTTGAAGTTGGCTCAGAAAGAAGGGCAGGAGGAGGGTCCTAGGTGGATGGGACAGCATGAGCAAAGAGGCCTCAAGCAGCTCAGAGGGGTGCACGGTGTGTCCTGCTGCGGAAAGTAGAGGTCAGGGCACCACCGGGGCCTGGCCTGGAGGGGGCGCCGTAGCCTTGAGTTCTGAATGCGTGTTACATCCGTGGTCACCAGCTTGGCCCCTTGTGAGGGCCCTGGGCAGCCTTTCATGAAGTGTTTGGGCATGTGTGTTCTGGGGAGGTTCCCACAAAATCTTTCTGGCTACAGAACGGCTAGTTTGGGGGAGGAAGAACCCAGAAACCTTTCAGCTGTCCCCTTCAGCCTCACGTCCTGTGTGCTCTGCGGTAGCAATTGAAACAGGCATTTAAACTGACGATTAGGACTGAATGTTCCTGTTTTTAAAACATTTCCCAGGAAAAACAAACGTTTGAAAGTTAAACATTTTGGCTGTTAGGATGAAACAGAAGAAAAATCGCATTTGCCTTTTAAATACGGGCACCGGTGTTGGGCTGTGAATCCAGTACCTCCCCCGTGGGACCCGAGGGGGCCGGCCTGCAGCTCGGCGGGTGGAGGGTCTGCCCTCCAAGGACTGTCTGTCCTACAGTGGCGGTGGGGGGTCTTGACGCCCAGGTTTAGGCAGGCGATTTGGACTCCAGCGCTGCTGTGTGACCCCAGGCAAGTGACCTGACTTTCTTAGGCCTCTTTTCTCATCTCCATCTTCCCAGCTAACATTTCTGGATTTCATAGCAGAGCGTGGCATTTACTCCTCCTAACATCCCTAAAGACAGCGATAACAACTACCATCCAGATTGTATAAATCATGCCTTTGGTTTTCTGAATCCTGATGGCTTGGCATCTTGGAGGCTGGCTGACCCCAAGGGACTACCCCTCCAGAGTTAACCCATTGTAGAGATAGTAAAGGACTCACCTCTGAGCACACCTTTCACAAGCAAACCAACTAATCCAGACTCCACACCCCACCCCCAGCCACGTCCTGCATGGGGCTGTCGCACACACTGCCCTGATCAATCACCCCAGGGCCTGGGAGCAGACAACGAGGGTCAGCCCTGCGCCCCAAGCCCACCCGCATTATTCACTAGCCCATCCTCTGCCCGCTTGCCCTGTTTCTAGGGATCTGTGAGTAAAACCTGCTTCCTCAAAGCAGTCATTTCCGTGTCTGCAAGTCTTACCGTACCTGATTAAAACAACTCTCTGTGTAAGTACAATACAGGGGCTTTATGCGTCTCCCCTAGTTTGATTTTTCCAAGAACTCTGTGAAGAGCCCTAAACGTCCCGCCTTTACAGATGAGGATGCCCGGGCTCAGAGAAGTGAGGGTTTCCACTCCCGGCCAGGTAGCCAGGAGAAGGCAGAGATGGGGTCCAGCCTTGCTTTCTAAGGGTGTCTAGAAGCGTTGCATCGAAATTGCTTGTCACGGTGCCTGGCACACAGGGCAGCACAAACCAGCTTCTGGGGGACACAGCCCGTGCAGTGTGCTCCCATCTCTCAGCCCTGCCCTTGGCCCAGGCACCTGTCTTCAGCTTCTCCCGCCTGCTCGGGCTGCACACAGATTCCCCTGGTGCATCGCCGGCCCGTGTCCTCTGTGTGTACATGGCGATGGCACACGTGTGCCCGAGCCCCCTGCAGCCCCGGCGGCAGCTTGAAGCCGAGTCTCCATTCCAGAGTTACTCTAGATCGAGTGCCATCCCAAGAAGTCTGGTCACGTGAATCTCCCAGACATGGGCAAGTGTTTAAACACGGAACTGTCAAAGACGCGCTAAAAATGCAATCAGAGATCGTTATGCCGTCTCTTTATTCCATTCCCCTCTGCTGTGTTCTGCGAGACGGGAATGGGCGGGAGGAGCCATAAGTGGGCAACTGTCTGATTGCCGCTGCATTCAGATAACAGTAAAACTCTGCTGGGCTCCATACACCACTCCGGGAGCGGCGTAGATTATGGAGAAGCTCGCACATATATCACGTTGAATTTAACAGATTATGCAGTTTGGATGTAGCACTTTCTGTTCAATGGGATGGGCAAGTGTTAGCGATAAAGAATTGTGACCTTTTGGAGGGAGATTAATCTTGGAAGTGCAAGTAGCAGATCTTTCGTTTGCATCCCCCTTTGAGCTCCGAACCCCGCGCATACTCGCTGCCATGTGGAATCTACGTGTGGGTGCATATCTATTTGGCCATAGACGGCAAATGAAAAGTTAAAATAGTGTGATCATCTTCCAGTTCTCTGCTGATGAATACCTAATGGTCCTTTTACCACCAACAAATCCATGGCTAGCAAATGCCAGGATTTCAAGTGAGCTGGCTGAGGAGAAACGAAGCATTTGGGGAAGATGAGCTGGACGTTATCACGCAGAATACAAATGCATAACAATGCCCACCAGCTCTGAAAAGCAGGGAGGAGGGCTGGTTTCCACGAGGACTTGCTGCTTCTCCCAGACCTGAGGCTGGGAGATCACACCCCAGCAAGGCGCACCTGGCCCAGGAGCCAAGCGGACCCTCAGGTCTCTGTGCCACTCTTCCCGAATGTCCTGTCTCTCCAGTCCCCAGCTCAGCCTGCATGTCCTACCAGAGGCTGGCTGGTGTGACCACTGTTCTGCGTTCCTGAGGTGAGAGGCTGGGGTTCGAGTGCTGGTTCGCTGTTGTCTTGCTGTGTGACCTCAGGCAAGCCCTTTCCCTCTCTGAGCTCCAGTTTCCTCCTCTGTCCAGTGAGGGGTGTGGATTGGAAGCTCTGCGTGTCACTTCTGGTACAGACCTTAGGGCTAAGCTTTGTTTGGTGCCTTGTCTAGCTTCTGGAGCACAGCCTGTGCTCAGACAGAGCTTGTGGGCAGCTGACCAGGGCCCAGCTTCAGGGAAGAAAACGAGTTTCTGGCTTGCTGGGCTTTTGGGATAGGCTGACTGGATTCTTTGCTTCTGTTGGGCTGAGGGAGGTGGGTGTGAGAAGGCAGTGGGCCCATTTGTCTCCTCTCGGCGCCTCACCAAGCTGGCACAGCCCCCGACACCTGCTGGAGAACAGCCGGGGTTCAGGCACTCTTGGAAGCTTGTCAGGGCAGGTGCTCCCATCTGGGCACTGGGGTGGTCCCCCTGTATATTAGCCCTCTTCTCTGCTGCCAAGGAAGGACAGCCGCAAGAAGGGGCAGAGGGAACAACATTAATTTCCTCTGGGCAGGCATCGGGAGGAAGAGTTTGTTTTCATCTCATCATTTTCCCCACGAAGCCCCTGCAAGTCAAATGGTCATTGAGGGCCCCCAAACACTCTCTCATTCACTACCCAGATACAGGAGGGGGAAGATGAAGCTAAGCCAGAAAGCCTCTGATGATTGGTCGTTGGGCATTTTATCCACAATCAGGTTGGTAAGAGCTGCAGGCTGATGTGAGCATCTAATGCAGCTTTAGGTTGTAGCAACAGAGGTAGCACCCCAGAGCAGAGGAGGGGACTTTTCCACCTGCCTCTGTGATAGTTAAGCTGTAGCAGAGCCTTGGTTCTGGCTCTCCCACCCCCATCTACAAGAGGGCAGGTCCAGTGGGAGAAGATTCAGAGAGAGCCAGTCAGGATTATGGGTGAGGAAGGTGGGTCTGGATAGCAAGCCCTGCCAGGACAGTTGGAAGAAAAATTTGGAGGAAAGGGCGGGATCCAGGTAGACAGAAATCAGCTGGTATAAAGGAGACAGAGCTATCCCAAGATGCATTGATTGATTTATAAATGCATCCATCTATCTCTTTCCATTTATTCATCTATCCATAATCCATCCTTCTTTGCCCATCCATCTATCCATCCACTCATCCATCCATCTATCCATCCACTCATCCATCCATCTATCCATCCACTCATCCATCCATCATGCATCCATCCATCCATCCATCCATCTATCCATCATCCATCCATCATGCATGCATCCATCCATCCATCATCCATCCATCCGTCCATGATGCATCCATCCATCCATCCATCATCCATCCATCATCCATCCATCTATGCATCCATCCATCCATCCATCTATGCATCCACTCATCCATCCATCCATCATCCATCCAATGATCTGTCTACCCTCTGAGAGGCAGTGTAGCATAATGGTACCAGTTCAGGATGAGTTTGATGAGGCCAAGCCACAAAAACTGTCAAACCGTCCATTACCCTTTGTGCTTGTTCATCACTTTATTATTGATTTGTGTAACCTCTCTGAGCCTCCATTTTCCCAGATGTAAAATGGGGATAATAATACTTAAGTGTCTTTGAAGGTTACACACAGCTGGCGAGTTGCCAAGTCCAGGTGACCATGCAGACAGAGATGTGTTTGTGGCTGGACGTCCAGCTCAGCAGGGCCTGGTGCTGGAAGCTTTCTGTGTTCACAAATGGACGCGCCCCCTGCCTCCAAGCCGTGTGGCACCCATCTCTTGGGGAGAAACCAGACAATATTTGAGGGTGTCACGCCAGCATGTTACAGCTCCTGCCCCCCACCTGGCTTTATGTCCAGGAGCTGGTTCTTCCCTGGGAGGGAAGAAGCCTCAGTTACCTCCTCTGACCCGAGGTGGGAGGAACAGGAGACAGCCCACAGCCTCCTGCCCACTCCTCAGTCCCTGGTAGTCAGGAGCTTCGGAAATAAATGAAACTCTATGGTTGGAGTAATTTGCTCATTTGCTTAAGTAACACCCCCAGTCAGAGACACGACATCAATACATTAGTGCGGTCGGGCTCCCCCAGCCGGGGCGGCGCGCCGAGTGGGGTGGATGGATGCTGTGAAGTGGAAACGCACGAACTGGTGCTGGAAGGCAGTCATGGTGGCCACTGCTCCGGCCGCGACTGCAGCGTGGCGAGGGGCTGGCCTGGTGGCCTTGAACGAGCCTGAGCTGCTGACCCAGAGGTGTGGAGTCAGCTGGACCAGCACCTAGCATTGCTTCTGCCGCTCACCTGCTGCGGGACCTGGGCAGGTTCCTGACCTGGGACCCTCGTTGCCCAGCTTCGAGGCGGAGGTGACAGAGCCCACCTCGGGAGGGCCCAGCCTTTTTACCAAGGGTGTCTGGCCCAACAGTCAGGTCCCAGAAATGGCAGGCCTCTCTGTGCTGTCCTCCACGACCCTTCTGCAGATGTTCAGGCCCAGGCAAGCCTCTCCCCTCCCTGCCGGCAGCCTGAGCCTCACTGGAGAGAGGAGGCTCTGCACCGTGTCACCCGGGGTGCCGGCGGGGGCTTCGCTTTCCAGACTTCTGCTGGGGCCTGCTTGGGATGGAGATGGTGAAGACGTCTCCTCTCTGCTCCTGCTTCTTTCCTGTGAGGAGAACAAGAGGACGTCTCAGCATCCCTGGGCCAGGCTGGGATGACAAATAGGACGATGAGTGAGGCGGGGAGGCAGAGGGGCCTTGGGGAGCTCATCGCCACGGCCTGGTTGGCAGCTCGGAGGGGCAGGGGCCAGGTCTGGTCCCCTTCGTCTCCAGGGGCTGTGGCCGGGGCCGGAATCCCCAGCGCTGCCGGGAGTGGGCAGTACCTTAAAATGAGTGAAGTGGGCTGGGAGTGAGTGGTAGGGGCAGGTGGGGACTGGGCAAACTGCCCTCTGCTTCCTGTCTAAGGGAAGCACAGGCACTCAGCACTTGCCTAGGCCAGGATGGTGAGATTTTAAAATTGATTGATTGATTTTTAGAAAACAGAAAGAATGACATTTTATTGGAATTTCTCTAATTTTTAATGTTGGCAGCAAATGCAAATTTAGAAAAGCCAAAAAAATATGCCAAACAAAATACGTCTGTGGGCAGGGCCGGCCTGCTGGCTTCTAGTTTGCAAACTCTGGCCCAGGGAAGCTGACTTTTTCTGAACACCAAAAGGCTTTGTGTGTTTCCATTCACTGTCTTGTATAATCCTAGAACGGTCTTGCGAGGTAGGCATTAATCTTCCTGTTTCACACGTGAGGAAACGGAGGTCAAGTCACATAGCCGGTTAGTGGCAGAACTGGGTCTGGGACCCAGCTGTCAGCCCCTGGAGGCCATGCCTGGCATCGGACAGCCTCCCAGAGTTGACAAACACCAAAGAAGAGAGAACGCTATTTTCTCAAACCTGTAAAGAAGTCTGGGTGGCCGGTGAGGCAGTGATGAACAGATTATGGTTTTCTGCTTGTTTTGTGAAAAACTCCTCTCTCCGTGCTGGGGTCCCCACCTCCTCTGTGGCCAGGCTCGGAGGCGAGCGGCCACCCAACAGCCCTTTGCCACGACCATAGAGCCTGGGGCCAGGCAGAATGGGCAGGTCCCAACTGCAGGGATGGGAGGGGTGCGGGCTGGAGAAGTTTCTAATTGGGTTCATTGCAATTAGAATATGATAATAGTTGTAGTTATGGTACCTAGAACTGCATTGTATGGCACAGCCATAAAACTCACCCTGCCCCTTCCTGGAGCTTCCACAGTGCTGGGCAAACGGGATTCTTCCTGGAGCCTTATGGGGAGCTGAGTCTGATCCCACGTCTGTCACAGCTGACCTGGTATTGTGGGCCCCAGTTCCCAGTAAGGCAGGAAGTCCTCAGAATTTGGAGAAGAGGCATTTCTGGAATTGGGTTTCTGATAGAAGGCTCACACAGCAGAGGAGGTCGAGTTTCAGGTCATGGTCAAGAGTGAGAAAGCTCTGCTGTCCCTGGACTGTGTTACCCCTGGGTGGGACCAGCCACAGGGAAGGGGCTTGGTGGAGCTGGGGGCCACACGAGGCCCTTGGCCCCCAGAAAGGGTCAGTTACCAGGCACACTCACGTTGATCAGAGGGGAAACTGAGGCCCAGAGAGGTTAAAGTGACCTGCTCGGATGAGAGGTGACAGAACCCAGGTCTGCTGGCTCTAAAGCTGGACACTTTGCCCTGTGTGTGCTCCTGTGGGAGTCACGGTCACTGGGAACGGAGAAGACGCCTCCTGAGGTGTGGATCTCTGTTAGCCCGGGGCGGTCCTCTGGGCAGGTTCCCTTTCACATCACCCTGGGACCCCCGGATGGGAGGCTGGAGCCAGAGGTGTGGCCACGGCTCTCGGTGGTCAGGATGGGCCCTCGCCCTGGCCTTGTCGAGGGCGCTTTCCCGGGCTTTCCCCGAGTAGGTGGAAAGTCTGGGGTCACACAGGACTGCCTGGCTCAGAATCCAGCTCTGACGCCTTCTGGCCACGTGGCCTCCAGCACATCACCCCGCAGCTTCCGGAGCCTCAGTTTCCGCGTCTGCATGATGGACGCGATGAAGGCCTGGCTCCGTGCCTGACGTGTAGTAGGGCTTATACGTGCACAGGGTCGTGCTAACTAGCCACTCACTGCTGACGAATTTGGACAAAAGAAGCGACTTTCTTGCTGAAACAGACGCAGAGTAGAGTTTGGTGTCTTTTGTCCCGGCTCCTCAGAAACCAGAGCTCAGGTGGTTTAGAAGTTCCATTCAGTGGCCGCAGTTACTTGTCTGTGAAATGGCTATGGAATGTCACCATTCTCCTGCCTGGACACCCCGTCTCCCCAAGGCCCCGTGCTGGGCTGGCACCTTCACACGCCCCTTGGTGTTTGCTTGACCCACCAGGGCACGCCCTTGAGGAGGGGGCAAGAAAAAGGCTTGGGCCTCGGGGTTCACCTTCAGAATTCATTTTTTTATCCTAATCAGGTACCATCATGACTCTTTATCCAGGCCCGGAGAGCCTAGCAGCTGAGGCTGGTGGGAGGTCGGGAGTCCCGGGCCTGAGCCTGGGGTCAGGCTGGCTGCTGGCGGGTGTTGGGGAGCCGGGGTGGGTGGCGGCCAGTTTACTGAGGCCGAGGGGCTGTGGTAGCCTTGGGCGGCTGTGCTGGAACCCAGCCCATGGCCAGATCACCCGGGACGCAGTGCACACACCTGCCTAGGGCATCTGTGACGTAAGGCCCCAGAGAAAGCAAGGGGAAGAAGCACGGCGTTGAGGAACCGCCTGGAATTTGCAGAGGGCACAGCTGGAAGGACCCTAGTATTAGCTCAGTGTATGTTATACACGGATGGTTTTGTTTTGTTCCCACTTAGACTGTGTTTTGACTTTGAATTCCATGGCAGTAGGGGTGGGGATGGGCAGCGTAATCTTTCCCGAGCGTAGGGTCTCCAAAGGTTTGACCTGGGCTCTGCAAAGAACTTGCAATCCCTGTTTATGTGGAAGCTAACAAGTCAGACCCCCAGGTGGAGGGGGCCTGAGACAGTGAGGCTGGCGAGGCAGGCCTGGGGGTCCAGGGCAGGGTCTCCTTCCAGTGGAAAAGTGGCCCGGACAGAAGAAACGGAGGTGGGGGAGTCCTGAGGATGAGGCCGGGTCCACTGCAGCTCAGAGGCCCTGCAGGAAACTGTCCAGCCCCGTCCCGCTGGTCTGGGGGGCAGGCGGCCTGTCACCCAGCAGCAGCGGGGGCAGGGAGGCCACAGGGATGGTGACCAGGCTGCTGCCGCCGCCTCTGATCAGAAGGCACCTGTCGGCAGCGAGGGTCAGCTCTGCCAGGGGGTCCAGGGGCTCTTGCCTGCCCCCTCCCCCCGGCACTGTGGCCTCCAGAAGCCAACAGCGGTGCACTGTGTGTCTGTCTGTCGCCTCTGCAGGCAGCCTGCCCTACGAGTACAAGATCGTGATCGCAGGCAACCACGAGCTGACCTTCGACCAGGAGTTCATGGCCGACCTCATCAAGCAGGACTTTTACTACTTCCCGTCCGTGTCGAAGCTGAAGCCGGAGAACTACGAGAACGTGCAGTCGCTGCTAACCAACTGCATCTACCTGCAGGACTCGGAGGTCACCGTGCGGGGCTTCCGGATCTACGGCTCCCCGTGGTGAGTGTGCCTGGTGGGCGCCGTTCTGACCACTGGTGACAGCAAAGCTGTGCTGGGGGGATGGAGGAGGTGAGGCTGAGTGCATGGAGGGAAGAGGGGCTGGAAGAGGCAGCAGAGAGACCCGGGGCCAGCTCTCCCCTCATGCTGTGTGACCCTAGGCAGGTCGCTGCCACTCTCTGAGCCTTGTTTTCCCCATATCTTGTAAATAATTATATATGCTATACTGTCTCACGTATAGGCACATACTATTAGTATCCCCATTTTCCTGGTGAGGAAACTGAGGCACAGAGAGGGTAAGGGCCTGGCTGAAGGTCACACAGGTAGGAATGGGCAGAGCTGAGATTAAACCCAGGCAGTTTGGTTCCAGAATCCTTGCTTTTAATCATTATTCCATGTGCTAGGAATGTCCCTGTTGTCTGTCCCTCTGACACACACAGAAGATGCATAGGTGGGGGGGTGATGATTGATTAGCCAGATGAGGAGAGGCAGTCGGAATTTTCCTGGAAGGCCAAAGGCCTGCTTTACTGTATTGGGGACAGCAGCTGTTTAAATCACAAGTATACATCAAACCTTTGTTCCCTGCTGGGGACACAGAGCAATCAGACCTCATCCCTAGGCTCACCTGGCTAAGTGGGGATCATGGTGAGAACAGGTCATGACAGGTCTGCGTGATGGTCGGTGTGTCCATAGTAACCCCTGTGATGATGGTGATGGTGATGATGGTGGTGGTGATGATGGTGATGGTGATGATGATGGTGGTGATGGTGATGATGGTGATGGTGATGATGGTGGTGGTGATGATGGTGATGGTGATGATGATGGTGGTGATGGTGATGATGGTGATGGTGATGATGGTGATGGTGATGATGGTGATGGTGATGATGATGGTGATGGTGATGATGATGGTGGTGATGGTGATGATGGTGATGATGGTGATGGTGATGATGGTGATGGTGATGATGGTGATGATGATGATGGTGATGGTGGTGATGGTGGTGATGATGGTGATGGTGGTGATGGTGGTGATGATGGTGATGGTGATGATGGTGATGGTGGTGATGATGGTGATGATGGTGATGGTGATGATGGTGATGGTGATGATGGTGATGGTGATGATGATGGTGATGGTGATGATGATGGTGATGATGGTGATGATGGTGATGATGGTGGTGGTGATGATGGTGATGATGATGGTGGTGATGGTGATGATGGTGATGGTGATGATGGTGATGATGGTGATGGTGATGATGATGGTGATGGTGGTGATGATGGTGATGGTGATGATGGTGATGGTGATGATGGTGATGATGGTGATGGTGGTGATGATGGTGGTGGTGATGATGATGATGGTGATGATGGTGATGATGGTGATGGTGATGATGGTGATGGTGGTGATGATGGTGATGATGGTGATGGTGATGATGGTGATGATGGTGATGATGGTGATGGTGATGATGGTGATGATGGTGATGATGGTGATGATGATGGTGATGGTGATGGTGGTGATGATGGTGATGATGGTGATGGTGATGATGGTGATGGTGATGATGGTGATGGTGATGATGGTGATGGTGATGATGATGGTGATGGTGATGATGATGGTGATGATGGTGATGATGGTGATGATGGTGGTGGTGATGATGGTGATGGTGATGATGATGGTGGTGATGGTGATGATGGTGATGGTGATGATGGTGATGATGGTGATGGTGATGATGATGGTGATGGTGGTGATGATGGTGATGGTGATGATGGTGATGGTGATGATGGTGATGATGGTGATGGTGGTGATGATGATGGTGGTGATGATGATGATGGTGATGATGGTGATGATGGTGATGATGGTGATGGTGATGATGGTGATGATGGTGATGATGGTGATGATGATGGTGATGGTGATGGTGGTGATGATGGTGATGATGGTGATGGTGATGATGGTGATGGTGATGATGGTGATGGTGATGATGATGGTGATGGTGATGATGATGGTGATGATGGTGATGATGGTGATGATGGTGGTGGTGATGATGATGGTGATGATGGTGATGATGATGGTGATGGTGATGGTGGTGATGATGGTGATGATGGTGATGGTGATGATGGTGATGGTGATGATGGTGATGATGGTGATGATGGTGATGATGGTGATGGTGATGATGGTGATGATGATGGTGGTGATGATGGTGATGATGGTGATGGTGATGATGGTGATGGTGATGATGGTGATGGTGATGATGATGGTGATGGTGATGATGATGGTGATGATGGTGATGATGGTGATGATGGTGGTGGTGATGATGATGGTGATGGTGATGGTGGTGATGATGGTGATGATGGTGATGGTGATGATGGTGATGGTGATGATGGTGATGATGGTGATGATGGTGATGGTGATGATGGTGATGGTGATGATGGTGATGGTGATGATGATGGTGATGATGGTGATGGTGATGATGGTGATGGTGATGATGATGGTGATGGTGGTGATGATGGTGGTGATGGTGATGGTGGTGATGATGGTGATGGTGATGATGGTGGTGATGATGGTGATGATGGTGATGGTGGTGATGGTGATGGTGATGATGGTGATGGTGATGATGGTGGTTCAGATTGTGATGATGTTGATGGTGGCAGCAGATCATTCCTGAACAGTTACAGTAAGCTGGGCCCTGGGCTTAAATCTCCACAAGGATTGTCTCTAATCCTTGCTCAGCCTTGTGAGGACTGATATATCGTCCCCGTCCTGTAGTTGGATAGACCACGTGGCCCTTAGAGGCCCAGCTGGCAATGGACACAGGGTGCCAAGTGCTGACAGGGTGAGGAGGACACCCTACACAGGAAGGAGAGACCTCACGTGCTTGAAAGAGTGGCTTGATTCCAGAAGGCTCCCTGGAGGGGGTGGGGTGACCTGAGCCACGAGGGAAGAGAAGGGCATTCACAGGCGTGGAGGGGTGGCAGGGCCTGAGGCTGCACCATCACCCAGAGCAGCACACGTAGGGAGGCTGACGGGCGATCTGTGGGGACCCGGGGCCTGTCTGGGTGCAGGGACTTCAGGGAGAGCGGCTGCTGACACAGTGTGGCTGGGGAGCCCTGGGGCGGCCCTGGCTGATACCACATGGTGACCACCTGCTGGCTAGAGGCTGTGAGGGGTTTAGGACGTGGCCCCATCCTCCCAAGGCCTCCTCATGGGGCAGAGGGGAGATGCTGGGCTGTCCTGCCTTCCTTGAGCCCCAGGAGATGCCTGCTGTCATCTCCCTGGTCCTTGCCGTGCACAGGGTCTCCACAAACCCTCCCGGCGGCCTGTGAGGTCCTGACGAGGACTGAGGTCGGGGGCCCTCAGGGGTGTGATGAGCTCGGGGCCAAGGCCAGGAGAGGGGAGCAGATGGCCGAGTCTGCCTGGCAGGCTATGAGAGCCCAGACCTGGAGGGGAAGTCTGTTAGGCAAAAAACCAGAAGGAGGTCATTGTCAAAGGAGGAACCAGCGTGAGCAAAGGCGTGGAGGTGAGCTGAGCACAATGGGAGGGGTGGGGCGGTGGGAGATGAGGCTAGAGGGTCAGGAGGGTCAGGTGCCAGACCAGGGAATCTGGACTGGATCTCTTTGCCCAGTGGTTTCCAACACCCTGTCTCCCCTGCACACTCACATACCCATACACACCCACACCCATACACACAACATTTTGTTTAAAGTTAGATTGCTTACAAGTTAACAGCACGGCTTTGGAACCAAACTGCCTGGGCTCAACTCTTGGCCTCACCTCTTATGGGCTGTGTGACCCTGGGTGAGTCACTTGACCTCTCGGTGCCTCAGTTTCCTCCTCTGCACAATGGGAGTGATGGGGCACCTCCTGCAGGGGGTGGTTGCAGAGATGTCAGGAGGGTTCAGCTGAGCCCAGTGGCCGCACCAGGCTTTCCGCGAATGGAGACATCATTCTTGTTATTTGCTATGTGGAGCCCCCTTCCATCACAGCCTTGCCCGGGACCCAGACGTGGGATGGAGGACAACAGGGGGTGGGAGCCGGCAGGTGTCACTCAGTGTCCTTCCCACCCCACCCAGAGCAGCTCTGTGCAGCCCCACAGCTGGGCCCCGAAGAACCCCTTTGACGGCCAGCTCCCCAGGCTCCTGGCCGGGATGTCAGGCCAGCCCTGTGGTCCCCTATGCCAGCTGCAGGCCAAGAGCTGCTGCTGCTGAGGCCTGAGTGAGGCCGCTGTCAGCCTTGCTGGAGTCCAGCTGCTCTGTGCTCGAGCTGCCTGTGGTCTCTGCTTTGACTTCTGTGGCTCCAGCACGGGTAGTTCTGGACCTTTTAGTTGCAGGCCCCCTGGGGCCTGAGTGAGAGGAGTGCCTATCTTCTCCTTGACCCTTACCTTCGTCCCAGCTGGACGCACACCCCCGGCCCCATGCCATGGCGGGCCCAGCACCAGGCTGCTACACAGAGAAGGGACCCCAGGAGGGCTTGGTGAGATCCAGGAGGGCTCCCTGTTGGAGGGGGTATTTGAAGGAGGTGTGGGGTTTCCATAGGCGGAAGAGGCAAGGGAGGAGCCATATTTCGGAGCCCCTGTGATGTGCCGGACCCTGCCACACTCTTCTTGGGCCTGCTGTTGGTTCACAGCCCTTAACGCCGAGAGCTAGACGGCACCTTGTCTGCATTCTGAGATGCAGGCTGTGAGCTGGCATTCCATGCAGCAACCCTGGGTTCCTTTAGGCCCCGTCTGGGGCTGGGAGCAGGTGGTGTGAGGTGAGACGTGGGCTCGTGTGCTTGGGGAAGTTTCACTAAATTTCCCCCTGTGTGAGCCAGTTGCTTGCACCTGCTTCCATGGCACCAAGGAACTAACCCTGATTTCCTTCTGCCACCTTCCCCCCTGGGACCTGCATGCCTGGGAGGGTGGGCCCCTGCCACCAGGCCCCCGGAATCTCAGCAACTGTAGTGGCTGGGAGGTTGGGTGGTAAGGGAAGGGTTGTCCAAATTGGGGTAACACCACCTCTTAGCTGTGTGACTCTGGGCAAGTGCCTAGCCTTTCTGGTCCCTCTATACAGGGAAATGGTACTGCCAACCCTATAGGGGGGTTGTGAGGGCTGCGTGGGCCCATCCAGATGAAGGCCAGGCCCAGAGTGTGGCCTTGGAGGTTGGTTGTGGTTATTATTACTGGGAAGCCGCTGGGGTGGAGACCAGGACAGAGAGAGCTCTGTTCCCGCTGATACCTCAACAGCCCCTAGAATAGGACCAGGCCTGCAATCGCCTCCTTTTACAGAAGGGTAAGTAGAGGCCCCGGTGAGGACGTGGCTTGTCCAGGGCCACACAGTGAGTGGTTCTCCTGACTCTCAGTCTGCTCCAAGATGGAGGCCCTTTTGTGAACGCCTGCTGTGTGCCAGGCGTGGGGCAGCGTGCTCTTCGTGTGTCCTTGGTCCTCTGAATAGCCTCAGGACGCACATCGGCCTTGTTGGCCCATTGAGACCTGGGGATTGAAATGATGTTCTCATGGCCGCCCATTGGTTGGTTAATTCATTGATCAAGTATTTGTCCCGTGGCCACTCCAGGGACGTGCCACGGGCCAGACAGATGCAGCTCCCGTCTTCACGGGGTTTTTACCCTCGTGGGAGACACATCAGCCACCAATGCCTTGGTTCAACAAGAGCCATGGAGGAGAAGCTCTGGGAGCTGGGGTCGGGGAGATCTCCCCACAGGAGAGCCATAGACGCAAGCAGCTCTGGGGGCTGGGAAGGGTGTGACAGCAGAGGAAACAGTCCCGGCAAGACGCAGGAGGCTCAGAGGGCTGTGGATGTGCTGGGGGTGGAGTGTGGCTTCCAGAGTCTCAGTGAGAGAGCAAAGGCCAGAGGCTGGGTCATCAGGCCAGGCTGGCGGCTGCCACGGTGGGCGGTGGCCTCACCCTGGTCTCCCAGCGCTCAGTGAGTTGCAACTCCTGTAGCCCTGTGTCCTCAGCCCGTGGGGACCTGGCACATCACACCCGAGGCCTGGAAGGGGCACAGTGCTCGTGTGTGCAGAGCTGACTTTCAGTCACGCTTGTGCCCTGGACCCAGACACACCAGGGACGTCCCCACCGCCCTGACTCTCACTTCACATCTGACCTCGGCAAGTCACGTCTCTCTGAGCCTCTGTCTTCCATCTGGGCAAGGGGGCACCAGGGTGTTCTCTGTGATGTCGTCAGGTGAAGCCATACTGGGGAAGTGGCACTTATCAGTCCCCAAGAAGGTATTCCTGGCCAAAGAACCTCGTGGCCTGGCTGCCAACTCTGCTTGGCTCGGGGGGGCTGTTTGCCATCCCCACTGTCTGTCGAGGTTTAGGCTGGGCGAGCTCAGCCCCCGGCGCCTGGGCGTATGGCAGCTTGTTAGGAGGGGATGGACAACAAAGCTGGTAGTGATTATTATTAAATTCAGATGTTCAGGGTTTTCGTTTTCTTTTTCCCGTGCCCTTAACATATTGACTAACACATGGAATACAGGCGACTCTAGCAGCATCGTAACACCAGCAGGCGGGGATCAGGGATCAGATAAACCAGTAGCCATAAGTAACCTAATATCAGTGGTACCTGGGGCATGTGGGCAAAGCTGACCCACGCTGGGGGCAGACCTGTTCTGTGTCGTCCTACAAGGCAGAGCAGGGACACAGAAGGCAGGTTCTCAGCAGTGTGGGAAGACAGTCCCACAGGCAGGAGCCCAGAGGAGAGGCAGTTGGGCCTTACTGCGTGGTGAGCTGCCCATTACAAGGGGCATGCAAGCAGAGATACACTGTGTCTGGGCCTGGTGTCCTCCCAGCTCCTCCCCCATGCAGAGGGCCACTGTTTCTCTGCCTGAGGCTGATGACCCCCTGTAAGCAGAGGGATGCATGGGCCTGCTCTCAGAGAAGCCCTTTTGGCGCTAGACTTGGGACGAGGTTGGCCTTGATATTGAGGACTCACCAAAGCAAGCTCGGAGGAGGAAGCAGACAGCAAACTCATGGTCGCCATGTTACCTAAGTGTTGCCGCCAGGGGATGCTCTGCTTGGGAGACTGGTGGGTCAGATTTGAATGGTTCCACTTCTTGTGAGACACACACTTGGAGGCACACAGCGGCCGCCAGGTGCCTGGCCCCCTGCAGGGTTCTGGAGTCCCAAGAATGGGCCCGGCCTGGCTGTGTCCCCCGTGACAGGGCACCATCACCAATCCCATTTTGCAGGATGGTCAGAGGCAGAGAGAGAATAATTTTGTAACGTGAATATGTCCTATGCAATATTTTAAATGTACATACACTAAAAGAATTGTGCCGTTTGTCTGAAGTTCAAATTTAACGGGGCATGTTGTGTTTCGTCTGGCCACCCGTATCCTGAGACAGTTGGGTTCTGCCTGTTTTTCGAACTTTATAAAAATGGACTCATGTGTTGTTCCATGACTGCTTTTTTTCACTCAGTATTATATATTTTTAAGCTTCTTCCATGTCGTCATGTGCAGTTGTGATTGGTTCTCTTCTCAGTGCTGTGTAGGATTTCATCGTATGAATATATCACGATTTATTTATCCATTCTAACCAGTTCCCACCACCCTTGCTTTGGGCCCATTATAAATAATATTGCTGTGAACATTCCACACGTCTCTTAGTGCACATAGAGATTCACTCCTGAATGTGTGTGCGTGTGTGGACACACACGCGCACACACACGCGCACACACACACACACACACGCACACACACACTCAGGGACGGAGTGGTCAGGTCATGTACTGTACAGCTCTTTGGCGGGGGCGAAGCCAGTTTTTCCCCGTCAGCCGTGCCCTGCCTCACCTCCTTGCCAGGACTTGGTATTGTGGGCCTTGCGGATTGTACCCATCTGGTGGCTGTGCTGATACTTCAAGGTGGTTTTCATTTGCATTCCCTTGACGACCCGCGAGCTTGAGAATCTTGGCCACTTGGATTTCTTCTTTTGTGAAGGGCTCAGGTCTTTTGCCCATTTAAAAAGATAATTGGGTTGTCTGCCCTTTCCGTATTGGTTAGTAGAGATTCTTTATGTATTCTGAACGCGAGCCCTTCATCACATGTAATGTGTAATGTGGCTTTTCCTCCCCTGTGACTGGCCTCTTCCCTCTCTTCATGGTGCCTTCAGATGACTCAAAGTTTGTAATTTTGGTGT
This sequence comes from Phocoena phocoena, assembly GCF_963924675.1. NCBI lineage: Eukaryota > Metazoa > Chordata > Mammalia > Artiodactyla > Phocoenidae > Phocoena > Phocoena phocoena. The sequence goes on along the minus strand of NC_089229.1, from coordinate 5,816,813 downwards.
AGTCAGATGTGTCACTGTTTTTCTTTGCAGTAAGTGCTTTCTGTGTCCTATTTAAGAAATCCCGCCCCTGAAGTCATGAAGATGTTTCCTTATTATCTTCCCACATCTTCGCTGTGTTGCCTTTTATCAATATGCTTAGGTGTTGGGCCCACTGGCAGTGATCGCATTGATGGTGTGAGGTAGGGATCCCGTTTTGGGATTTTCCACTTGGCCTGGCACCAAATACAGAGATCGTGCTTCCTGGCTGCTCTGTGTTACCCTCCTTGCCTGGCACACGGGGGCTGTGTCTGGGCTATCGCCTGCTCCTTCAGCCCACCTAGCTCCAGGGCCACACTGTCTTAACTACTCCAGCAACCCATTTCTTTCATGTCTCTTTTCCCAACTAGAACAGTTGAGGCTCCAGGAGAGCAGGGACCTGACTCCAGGGGAGGCTGCATCACCACTTCCCTGGTCCAGTCGGCATGGGAGGGATGGAGGGCTCACTAGAGCCGCGTGCTTGCACGGCCACCCTCCCGGGGCACTGTGACTTTCTGGAAGTCATCTCTGGGCCCCTCAGATGCAGACTCGGCGCTGAGCCTTCGCCGAGAGCAGCTTAGAGGAAGGGGGCGGGAACCATCCTCAGAAGAAGAGGAAGAACTCAGCTGTTACAAAATCCTAAGTGTTAAAAAAAAATTCCGTATACATACCGTATTCATTTATGGGTTTTGGATGCATTTTTTGTTCTCATTTAACTGAAAACGGCCTTGATTTTTTTTTTTTTTTTTTAAGGAGTGAGGGAGGGAGTGAAGTTGGCACACAGCTAGTCCATCTGGTCTAATTACTTCTGGTATTTTGAAAGAAGACATCTAAACCTGCTGAGACAGGAAACTTTGAGAAGTGGTGGCCGGGCCGCTGCTGGGCGTCTGGGCGCGGAGCCTGAACCTCAGCTAGGAGGCCTGGCTGCCTCCGGGCAGGGCAGGGCCTGGCGGGCAGCCGGAGCCTCAGGGACTAGCTCTCTCCAAACAGCCAGGATGTGCGGGGCCCAGCTGAGTGACCTCAGGTCAGGATCTCGGCTTCTGTGAAATGACAACGGGACAGTCCCCTCGTGGGGTTGTTCTTAGGATTCAGAGAGGTCTTGTGCGTAAAGTTGCTTGGCACACAGGCATTCGACACACGGTGGTCCCAGCTACCCCCAAACCTCTCCAGCTACTGCCTCGACTGCCCAGAGAGGGGGCTGGAGGAGGTTGTGTACGTACAGCCTGCAGGGGCTGCGGGCACAGAGAGGGTGGCCCCTGGACAAGGCTGGCCGTGGGTTCTAGCGTGAGCCTTTGACGGCCTTCCCTCCGCTTCCCTGTGTGCACAGAGCAGGCCCGCTGCGGGGGGTGGGTGCGAGGAGAAGGCAGGAACTGAGCAGCCTGGGAATTTAAAATCTGTGCCCTGAAGGTGCTGGGGCTCTGCTTCTGGATGTGACAGCAGCAGTCGCACAGTTACTTTTCTCACTGCTGACCCAAAGGCTCTGGACTTCTAGCTGCTCCAGCTGCTTGAATTCTTCACAACCATGAGTGAGGTTTGACCCTTGTCCCCACTGTATAGCTGAAAAGACTGAGACCCACAAAATGAAGCGACTGGCTTAAGGTCCCACAGTAACTGAGAGCCCAGATGGGCCGGGATGGAAGGATGGCGGCCCTACCCAGAACGGCAGACGGAGAGGTGCTAAAATAAAATGCTTTTTATTATTTTTATTTATTTATTTATTATTTATTTTTGTGGTACGCGGGCCTCTCACTGTTGTGGCCTCTCCCGCTGCGGAGCACAGGCTCCGGACGCGCAGGCTCAGCGGCCATGGCTCACGGGCTCAGCCGCCCTGCGGCATGTGGGATCTTCCCGGACCGGGGCACGAACCCGCGTCCCCTACATCGGCAGGCGGACTCTCAACCACTGCGCCACCAGGGACGCCCATAAAATGCTTCTTAAAAGACTTGGTAAAATATATCTTTCCGGGAAAAAACAATAGAGAGGATGAAATAACGAACTCCTAGCTTTTCCCTTGCTTCTCAATGCCTTTCACCATAATGTGGTCAAGGGGGTGCCAGGGGAGCGGGATCCTGGCGGCGCCAGGGCCTGAGACAGCCCGCCCTGCCCCTGCTGTCCCCGCCACCTCCAGAAGCTGATGGGAGACCACGGTGAGCCCAGTTTGGACTGCTGTGCCCCGCACTGGACTCCAGACCTTCCGTCCTTCTGGCTCTGCTTGAGGAATGGGTGGGCCTGGGGCTCAGTTCCAGCCACCTCACCCTTTGCTCTTTCTATTAAGAAAATCTTTTTCGCCTCTTAAAAAAAATACTCATTTTTCAGTCTCTCTGGTCATTCTCTGAGGTGTTTGGGGTGTCGTAATTTGGGGTTGCCCGCTCACGTTCTGCAAGGCTCCATCTGGGGGATGCTGGGCATCCAGGTTTAGGGGTGCCCCTCAGAGAGGATGTCTACCCCAGTCTGTGGGTGCACCTGGCCAGGGACCCCCTTCTGCTCCGTTCATGGATTAGAGCTTCCTGGGCCCATGGGCTCACAGCCTGGGGAAGCCTGGGTCAGAGGTCCAGGGGAAGCTTCCCTCTGGTGGAGGCCTCCCCGTGGTCCGCTCTTTCCCCGAATCCCTCTGGGGACCCAGCTTTCTGGTCACAGCCCCTGCTGACCACCGGGGCCTTCTCTCTTGTTGCTTCAAGGCCATGAAGACCCACGTTCCCTGGTTCAGAGGCTGGCAGTCCCCGGGCATCTAGCACTGTGATTATTTACATTTCATCCTGCATTTCTAGGTGGTTTCAGCACAGACCGTGGCCTTGATCTGTTCAGACAAGAGAGGCCAAGGCTTTCCCTCCCCTTCAATACCTGAAACCCCCATTCAGCAAACTTACCATGAGACTGCGGCACAGTGGCCCCACCTACTCTGCCTGTCACTCTCCACAGCAAGGCAGAACTGTTTTCATCCCCGTCTTACAGAGGAGAGAGGTGAGGCGAGGCGTGGGTTGGTCAAGCGACTGGTCCAAGATCTCAGCTGTAGGCAGAGGTGGTGCCAGGTTCCCGCCCAGGTGGGTGGAGTTGGGGAGCTCGGGGGTGCGGGGGGCGGCTGGCTTTGACCTGTCTCATGGGCTGCCGCTTCCCAGCCTGGCCCTGGCCCCGTCCCTCCTGCAGCCCCTGTTGGGCTGCAGAACCACAAGAGGCTGGCCTTGGGGGCCTAGATCCCTGGCCCCGTGAGTGCTGGTCGGAGCATCACAGAACCTCAGCGGTACTTCCCGCCCTTCCCGTCTAGAGCCCAAATCAAGTTGGGAACAGTCTGTATCTGTTCAAGACAAGCTGGGAAGCCTGCTGACCGCGAGCCCTGCCCGAGCCTCGGTGCCCCCTCGTTTGGTCCTGTGACAGGGACACGACAGGCTTGGGAGGGTCCCCGAGGGGCCAAGCAGCGTCCTCCACCAGTGGTCACTTCCCTCTCCTTCCTCCGCCGGATATTATACTCATCAGCCTCAACACACGACTGGCAGTTGACAAATTTTGATGGAGGGAAGAAATCCCTCGTGTCTGGACCCACACTGTGCTACCTCTGCACGAGCGTGAGCACACACGCACATGCAGACGCATGCCATACACACGCGCACACACCCCCCACATGACACACGCACACGTGAGCACCCATACTCTCACGCACACTTTCTCACCTCTCTCACACTCAGCCTCTCTCACACGCATGGGATTTCTCTTCTGCTCTTTTCCTATCCTTATCTTCCTTGATTTCACATTGTTGTTTTCTTTCTAGAAGGCCCCTCAGCACACATACGCGCACTCTTCTACATGAGATTAATGTTTGAAACGAGTCGTCTGCCTTCTCCCAGCTGCAGAGTCCCAGCGAAACAAAAGATGAATGATTCTGCGCCTCGGAAGGGTGGGGGAAATTCATTAGGAAAGACAAAGGACCCCGTTCTTTGGTTCCACTCGTCTTGCTGCTGACTTGCCCTAAGGTGTGTGACTGACAGTCCCGGGGACACGTCGCTGCTCGTCCTGGCCCTGCCCCCTCGCTGGCAGCCACAGCTCCCCTGCGGTGGCAGCGTCTCCCCCAGACTCCCGCTCGGCTCCCGAGCCCGGGAGATGCAGGGAAGGAGTAAGGCAAACCTGCCTCCACCAGAACCGGGACGTCCCCAGGAATGGGGGCCACCTGTGGGGTGAGGAGTCAGCAGGAACTCGCTCGGGGGACCCAGGCGTGTCACCGACGCTGAGCCTTGGTTTCCCTGCTGCAGATGGGAGCACAGCCTCACTGGAGTGCTGGGAGGGTCCCAGGACGCACGTGGGCCAGTGCCACGTGTCATCCTCACCTGAGATGCTCTCAGTGTTGGCTGTCTCTGAGAGAAGGCAGAGGCTGTATTTGGCTCCCTGGAAGTGGCCCCGGAAAGCCTGGCCCTTGGGGGAGGGGGTATTGGGGCAGGAAGAACAAACAGATGAGGGTCAAGATGAGTGTTCAGTCTGCAGCCAGAGAGGGAGTGGACCTGGTCAGGCTTGTCTGAGAGCTCAGGGGCGGGCTGGCTGCTGGTGGGGAGAGGTCCCTGCCCCGCCCACACTGCAGCTTTCACCCTGCAGAAGGAGAGGCGGAAGTGGGAGAGCACCTGGTCGGTGGGGGGATGGGGCGGGCCACTGTGAGAGGCTGTTCCCTGCCACCTGTAGGCAGCCGTCCCTGCCCTCACCTAGGGAGCGGGGCTGCCTGGGGAGGCAGGGAAGGTCCCCCAAGGGCGGTGAGTCGGGATGCAGCCGAGGAGGTGAGCATCACCTCTGAGGCCTCGTGAGTGAAATGGGCACAGGACTCCCCCAGGCAGGTCGTGGCAGGGTGAGGGGGAATGGGAGGCTCACAGATGGCGAGAGTTCTGGTTCTGGTTGTGGACCTGGTGGTGGGTCTCAGGGCTTCACGACAGCCAGGGGCTCTGGGGAGGGCTCCTGGGGAGGGTGTGGGGAGGGGAGGGTTAATACTTAGTTCTTCCCACCTGCCTGCCTGCCAGGTAGAGCACCTGTCAGTTCATTCCATCATTCATTCATTCGTTCACTCATTCAGGCACGCTTTGTGCAAACCCACCCTGAGGTCCACCTGGGCCCAGCCATCAGTTTAGGCAGGATGGATTCAGGGATGATTTGACCCAGGCCTGCCCTGAAGGAGCCTGTATAAGGGCGCTCAGAGCAGGGAGGGTCACTTGTGCTTGGGGATGGAGGTGATCAGGGGAAGCTTCCTGGAAGAGGTGGCCTTTGAGCCAGGCCTTAACAAATAATGGGTCATGGACTCTGAGGAGAGGCTAGGAAGGGCATTTCAGATGGCTGAAACAGTATGAGCAAAAACCCAGAGGTGGGGAAAGGCTGGGCCTTGTTCAGGAAACAGAGGATTGTCGTGACTGGTGGGTGGTGAGCTCACTGGGGAACCTGAGTAGGCTGGTCCGAAAGGTGGAATGGGGCAGAGCCCAAGGCCCCCGCATGCCAGGCCATGAGGCTCAGGCTTGTCCTGGAGGTAATTGGGAGCCATGGAAGGTTTTGGACTAGAAGAGTCACAGGGTGGATGAGAGGTGGGGCACCAGGAGCCAGAGTGCAGCCAGGCTCAGAGGGACAGGCAGGCAGCTGCCATTGAAGAGGGAGAACCTGGGGCCCAGCCGCCCCAGCGGCATCCGGGCACAGGATGCAGGAGCCAGGAACCCTGGTCCAGGTCCCTCTGGCCTCCCGAGTGTCCTCAGACCCATGACTTCTCTGTGCCATCATTTCCTCATCTCAAAGGTGGGGGCCTCCTGACAGCTTTGTCCTGAGGATTAACTGAGCTGAGGGGTGAAAGTGGCTGGTAAAGTGGGCTTTGCTGGGGAAGGTGGGCAGGATTCCTGGTCCTGTTGCCATCACTCTGGGACTGAAGCAGAGGGCACAGGCTCTGGAGTCTGCTGTCTGGGTTGGAGCCCTGGCTGTGCCACTTGGTTACCGGGCAACCTTGGGCAATTCTCTGTACTTCTGTGCACCTCAGTTTGTGCATCTGTAAGATGAAGCAGTGATGGCTGTTGCCCCTCGGGGCGGGTGTGAGGATTTGGAGGCTCATGGAGAGCCTTTGGAGCTAGGCCTGTGTGGGTGTCCCCTCGGTGACCCCTTGGCAGGTGGCCTCTCAAGGGGGCCCCCCTCCCCTGGCCTCTGCCCTCAGGCGTTGCGCCCTGGCCTGGGTGCACCACTGGGCCCAGCTCTACCCAGGACACCCTGGGCCTCGTCCACCCCCACTCCCTAGCATCCCTGGGAAATGGGGTGGCCATACTCCAGGCTAATTGAATGGCCCCTGGTACATCCCGTTTCCCGGGGCGTGTGCCTTACCTGGGGAGATGGAAAACCCAGAGCAGGGGAGGCTCTGTTTCAGCCGTTTTCTACAGACAGGCATCGCCCCCCTCCCGTCTGCCATTAGGGAACCGGGAATTCACGCTCCAGGGGGAAGCCGTTTAATGATTGGCCACGAGGAGGTCATTTATATTGGCTAAGCGGGCCTAATTAGACTGGATTCGAAGGTTACCATAAGCGCACAAAAAAGCTGTTAAGGGGTTAACCTCTGAGAGATTACATTGTATTCACCGCTCTGTTAAAGTTTGAATTAATTTTTCCCATGGGTTTGTTCACATTCTAATTTTCAACTAAATGAGACATCTGTTTCAGAAAAGGAAAATTTGCTCTGGTTGTCATGGCAACTATCATTCTGTAAGGAAATTATTCCAATGGTTACTTTAGAACAGAAAGACAGAAATTCAGGACATAAAGCCGCCTGCCACGGCTCTGTCGGAATTCTGATCCATCCGACCTCCTCGGGGTCTGTGATGTGTCCCGGACGGCGGGTGGACGTCAGGGCTCCTGGCCCTCAGGGCAGTGAGGCTGCGTCCAGGCGCCAGCTGCGCTGGGGATGGGGACCGTGGCTCTGTCTGCGCCCGCCGTCTCAGTCATTCGTGGGTCTCAGCCCACGGCTGCCCCCAGGGTGGGTGGGGAGCTCGGGGCCGGGCTGGATCCGGGCTGCTTGGATGACACGCCCTGCGAGCCCCCGCCTGCCCTGACCTCTGTCTGGAACCCCGAGCAGCGTCGCACTTCACCTCTGGCCCCAAAGGGCCCTGCTGGGCGAGGAGAGAGGGTCAAGTGACCAAACGCAGGACGCCTGGGACGTTGGAGCCGACTGCGCCCTCGGGAAGGGCTGGTGCCCCCCATCCCTTAGGCTCCCATTCCCATGACACAAACCTGGATGGACGTCACGCAGGAGTGGCCGAAGGCTTTTCCAGACCCTGGGGAGTGAGGTCACCCTGAAGAGTCCGTCTCTCCCGCTGCTCTGGCCCTGCTCTTGGCCACCCCGGAGAAAGGCCTCCCCACCCGCGGGCGGCCCTGAGAAATGTTTCTCTGGACGTTTCCATGCATGACCTGACTTTTCCTCCTCCCCCCAAATTTCAGTAAAGGCCAGAACACCCCCTTTCCCGGTGACAGAGCTCCTGGGAATTCGGAGGCATTTTTGCGATGATGGTGTAATTTCATTCCCTTACACCTCCTCCCACCCACCTCCTTTCCCTCCCCTCTGTGTCAGGCAATGGGTGGGGTAGAGCATTGAGCAAGAAGCACCCCCCTGCCCTCATGGGGTAAGATCTGGGGCCATAGGCATCCTTATCCCAGTTTACACGGTGAAAGAGTCTGGGTACATCCAGCCCAGGGGCAGAGCCAGAGTGTCTGATGCCACCTTCCGTGCCCTTGAGCAACCCCTCCAGGCGTCCCAGGGGGCAGGGTGGATTCCACCTTCCCAGGATTTGAGGTGATGTGTTTCCAAGAACCACGGAGGTATATCTATGGGGAAACGCCACCCCCAGAGGAAGGCTCGTTAGTACTGGAGGAGGACGTAGGCAGGGGCTCGTGTGGGTCAGCTCCTGGGGGTCTGTGGGGTCTCTGATATGTTACAGAGTGTCTTTTCCAAAAAGTCACTCCCTGCTGTGGCTCATGGGAGCTCACAGACGCCTTCTCTCCATGCAGATGAGGCCTTGTCCCCTCTTGTAAATATTTGATTAGGTTTTTGAAAAATGGATGCTGTGTTTGGAAGGCAGCAGAAAGGCATTGCTCCTTTTGCTGTAAGCTGACAGGCTGAGGGCTTCTGGGGGGACTAGTGGGCTTGGCGTTATGAGCAGCTTCCAGGCTGCTGCAGCCTTCCCTGCAGGAACCCCGCCCTGGCTTAGCCAAAGTGGGGCTTTGAGTATGCCCAGGGTCTGAAGGCTTCAGAAATTGCAGAGCTGTGAGCTCAGTATGTTAGGGCTGCCAACTGCTTTTGACCAGGAACCGTGGTAGGAAAAGCATTTGTTTTTTTACATTGTGACTCAGTGCACCCTTATGTGGGCGTCTATTTAAATATAAATATATTTAACTAAAGTATCCCTTCCGTGCTATGATGTACTCTGATGTTTTCTATTCTTTATTTCCCCCTTTTCCTTTATTTTTTTAAAATGCTGTTTGACCCTTCAAAATGCAGTTTGAAAAACCCTGCCCTGGGCCAAAGGTTTTTCATCCAGGTTCCGTGAGTGGGTTTCAGGAGGGGTCCATAGTAATGATGGTGATGATGACGGTGATGGTGGTGGTAGTGGTGATGGCGTTGATGATGGTAATGATAATAATGGTTATGATGGTGATGGTGGTGGTGATGGTGATGGAGACGACGATGGTGATAGTGGTGGTGGTGACAGTGTCGATGCTGGGGATGATGGTGTTGGGGATGATGATGGTGATGGAGATGATGGCAGTGGCAAAGCATTGGACCAGGCACCGCTTTAAGCACTTTACATGGATTAATTGATTTAATCCTTTCAAAGCCCTGTTGAGGCAAAGGATATTGTTATTATGCCCATTATACAAAAGGGGTAATTGAGGCATAGAGAGAAGTTAAGCCACTTGCCCAAGGTCACACAGGTAGAGGTGGACCCATTCTAACCCAGGTCCGTCTGATCCCAAGATTCCCTCGAAGGTGGATGTAAAATTGTGTGTGTGTGGAGACGTTTTTCTGCAGAGAGAACCCTCAGCTTCCTGCAGAAGTGCAAAGGCAGGCCTGAGTCGGGTGTGACTGAGGGAGTAGGCAGCTTCCGAGGGACTTCCCAGTGCCACCTACCCAGCTGCCTTCCCTGGCCCCGGCCACCTGGTCTCGTCACTCGGAGGGCACTTCCTGTGGGTGGGGATCCCTTGGGACAGCCCAAACCTGGGGGTGCAGACAGCTCCTGTGCGCCTGCCCTTCTGTCTGTTTCTCCTCTCACGGGCCCAGAGGACAGATCCCCAGGCCCCCACCTGTACAGCTGGTCCCCCTGGAAGCCACTCATGGCTGGGTGTGGGTGAACCCCATCCCCCCACAAGAACAAGACAGGAGCCACAAGTCTCCCTCAGGATCAAAACTTAGGCTGGTAGGGGCGTGGGGAGATGGTGGCCTGGCATATTCTGCTCATCTTTAGTAAGTTTCCCTGGGTGGTACCTGGGGGCTTTCATTGCAGTGTTGGGGACCACGTTCAGCTTTGAAGTTTTGGCTGCGACTCCAAGGCAACAGGAAGAGTCCTGTTCGACATCCCGTGAACAACTTCATTCACTCATCCAGCTCTGTCACTCAACACCTTTTGTTAAACAAACATTTGCTCCTCCCCGGGCAGGTGCCCGTCACTCGGGGTGGGAAGGAAGTTGGAGCAGAGAGGGCTTGGAAGGATATACGTGGCGTGGGGTCAGGGGCAGGCAGGAGGAGAGGAGGGACCCAGTGTCCCAGGCGGGGGTCACGCACAAGCAAAGCCCGGCAGCGGACGGGATCCCTCAGGTGTCTGAAGTGGCGAAAGCACCTTTGACCCCAAATGACCAACCAGTATGGCCACTCACCCTCTTCCTTCACAAGCCCACGTTCCAGGATTTGGCGCTGCAGGCTTGACGGCAGCTGGGAGAGAGGGTCAGATCTGGGTTCCAGAATGACTTCTTCACTGACCACCGTGTGACCCTGGGCACCTCCCTTCCTCTCGCTGAACCTCAGTCTTCCTGTCCAGAACCTGCCATGGTGGGACTAAAGCGGGGTTCTCAAATGCTGTTCCATGGAACCCCTAGGGTTCCACAGAGGTGCATTGGGTGGCTGCCAACGCAGTAGAGACGTTGGGTCAACAGCTAGGGGTGTCAGCCTCCCACGGAGGAGCTCCTGGGTCATGAGAGGGATGTTAGTGGCAGCTTTGACACACGAGAGGCTCTGCGTGTGAAAGGCCAGCCCCATTACCAACTCGTGCAGAGTATGTCAGCGAATGGACATGAGGTGCCTGGCCTCACGGTGCCCAGATCCCTGAGCCAGCTCACTTCTCTGAGCCTCTGGGTCCTCATCTGAAAAATGGGAATAATCCCAGCCCTTAATTCACAGGATTCTTTTGACAGTTAGATAAACTTATCCCCATAATGTAATTAGATGGCGCCTGGCAAAAAAAAATAGGTGTGCAGGAAATGCCGGTGACAAGTTTTAGTTTCTACTCCCTGGCCCTCGGTCTCCTCACCCATAAAACAGAAAGAGAGAGACACCTGTCTGCCAACCTTGCTGCAGGTGTGGAGGTCCCTGGGGTGGCAGGTGGGGAGGTGATGGTGGTAATGGTGATTATATTAGTTTCCTAGGGCTGCATAACTAATTATCACAAACCGTGCGGCTTCAAACGACAGGAATTGATTCTGTCACAGTTCTGGAGGCTGGAAGTCTGAAATCAAGGTGTCACCAAGGTTAGTTCTTGCTGCGGGGACTAAGGGAGGATCTGTTCCGTGCCACTCTCCCAGCTTCTGGTGGTTGCTGGCAGCCTGGGGACTCCTTGGCTTGTAGACACATCACTCCAATCTCTGCGGCCATTGTCACATGGCCTTTTCCTCTCTGTGTCTGTGTTTTCACGTGATCCTCTTATAAGGACACAAGTCATGAATTAGAACCCACTCTAATCAGGTATGACCTCATCTTGATTCCATCTGCAAAGACCCTATTTCTAAATAATGTCACGTTCACAGGTACTGGGTTGATATCCAACATATATTTTAGGGGGGACACAATTTGACCCACCACAGTGATGATAGTAAAGTTGGTGGTGGTGGTGGTGATGATGGTGACTTTGTAAATGCTAAAGAGCTGTGTTAATGTGGGGAACTTACAATGACTTAGGCCTAAGGGCTGATTCTTAGTTGGGATACTTTTGTTGTAAATGAAAACCCAACTCAAGTGGCTTTCTGTTGGCCCATGTAACTGAGAAGTGCAGAGGTATGGTGGGTGTCAGGTGCGACTTGATCCAGCTGCTCCCCTGGGTCATGTGCACCAGCCGTCTCCCTTTGGGACAGTTTAACAGGTACTGACAGCTCCCAAGGCAAGAAGCTCAGTGGTTTGTATGCGGGGATGACAGTGTTCTTGTCTCTCATCACTGAAAGAAACGTCTGGAATTCCCTCCAACTGGCAGGATCTAGGTCACATGCTCACCGTTGAACCCATCGAGGGGAATGACTTGCACTGATCAGTCTAGGTCCGGGTTGGGCGACAGGTAGGAATTCCGTTAAATGGCCTCGGTCCACCCAGCCCTGACCTTAATGTTGGGGTTGGACTCAGCCCGGTGGAACCCCTGCTGGGAGCTTTGGGTAGAGGCAGGAAGGAGCGTCCTCCACCTGGGACCCACTCTCTCCTGGCTGGGGCTCCACTTGCCCCAGATGCAGGAAGGAGGATGGATGGAGGGGCATTCTCCCACCATGGGGACAGGTGAGAATGTTCTCTGAATTTCCCTAGAAGGGCTTGGAACAAGAGAGCCCTTCGGTAGAAGTTGATTTTCTTTTTCACTTTCATTTTCAAAAATTACATAGATAGGGCTCCCCTGGTGGCGCAGTGGTCGAGAGTCCGCCTGCCGATGCAGGGGACACGGGTTCGTGCCCCGGTCCGGGAAGATCCCACATGCCGCGGAGCGGCTGGGCCCGTGAGCCATGGCCGCTGAGCCTGCGCGTCCGGAGCCTGTGCTCCGCAACGGGAGAGGCCACAACGGGAGAGGCCCGCGTACCACAAAAAAAAAAAAAAAGAAAACTACATAGATAATACTTGTTCATCATAGAAAAAGGAAAAAGGCAGGTCAAGTCCAGGTGAATCCACACCTTTCCCTGGACGGGAGGTTCTGGGCATCCGGCCGGCCCTGATGGCCGTTTGGCACTATGGCCTGCTTCTCCTGCTATGTCATTGCCCCCACTCTCGGTGGCCCTCTCTGACCCACGTGCTCTCCTCCCACAGGCAGCCCTGGTTTTACGGCTGGGGTTTTAACCTCCCGCGAGGCCAAGCGCTGCTCGAGAAGTGGAACCTCATTCCCGAAGGCGTAGACGTCCTGGTAACCCACGGACCGCCGCTGGGTAAGACTCAGCCAGCCCCGCGCACACCTGCTCCTGCTGGGGGAGGACGCAGGGGGTATGGGTGCTGGCAGTCTGGGCGTAGCTGGGCCTGTGGAGGGGAGCTGCGGATGGGCTCTGTTCTGAGTCCAGCTTGCTGGGGCACCAGGGACAGGTCACCCCGTCGTGGCTCTTATCTCCTGAGCACCGACTGTGTGCCGGGGGCTCGATGGGTCACTCACAGCCGCGTGGTGAGGTCAGATCAGCTGCCCCTTTTATACACGTGGTACCTTGGAGCTCGGGGAGGTCAAAAGGCAGGCTGGGCCCTTGACGCTCCAGACCTGAGTCCTGGGGGCTGAATACCACCAAGGTCACTCTCACCGGGCCCCATCCCGTGCACCCCCCCACCCCATCAGACCACCCATCCCACAGTCCCCAGGGCCTGTGGTTCCACCGCCAGCAGCTTTCCTCCCCGGCCCCTCGGCCCCCCTCTGGCCAAGCTGATGTCACTGCTCGCCTGGTCTCGGCGTTAGCCTGCCGTCTGCCACCCAGGCCCCTTTCTCAGTCCCCCCCTCCCCCTTTCCTCACACCCTGCTTCCTGTCCCTCAGCTTGTCCCTTTGATTCTACCCCCAAACTGCATTCCAGCTCCTTTCTCTCCTCTCCACCACTGCTGTCCCCACCTCGTCCATGCCAGTGTCTTGTGTCTCTTTGGTGACCAACGTGGTCTCCTCACTGGTCCCCCAGCTCTGAGTCTTGCCCCACCCAGTCCACTCTCTTCACGTCACTAGGAGGGAATTCTCTGAATGGTCCGTTATGCCATGCCATCCCTTTATAACCCTCTGTGGCTCCCTCAGTCCTTAGAATGAAGTCCAAACTCCCAGCAGTCCTGCCCAGACCGGCCTCTTCCCCCCCACCAGTGCCTCCACCAAACCTGTCATCACTCCCTTGGTGTTTGGGGCTGGGCTGGGCCGGGCCATGCGGGACCAGGAGCTAACCCGATGCAGTGCTTGCCTTGAAGGCTCCAAAATGCCAGGCAGAGGGACACCGAACAGCCAAGCCCAGCGGGACATGGTCAAGGATGAGGGAAGCCTGCGACAGAGATCGTCAGAGGGGGCCTGCAGAGGCTGACAGAAAGGGTGGTCTCAGCATCGGGTCTGGGAGAGGCAGGGAGGGAGGTGGGTGCGGGCAGGGCGTCCCAGGTGGGAAGGGCTGTCAGGTGAGGCCCAGCGTAGCTCCAGAGTCATTCGCTCAGATACCTGTTCAGGGAGAAGCTGCCCTGAGCACCTACTGTGTGCCAGACGCCCAGCCAGAGCCCTTGGCACCTCCCTCCACCCTCACAAAGTGCTGAAATGAAGGCTTTCTTACCCCCATTTCCAAACGGAGGGAGCCCAAGGCCCAGGGCCGTGACGTGGTTTAGGCGTGACACGTGGCTTCTAGTGAGGCTCAGAGGCAGGTTTTTTTGCTTCCTTCCTCCCTCCCTCCCTCTCTCCCTCTCCTCCTTCCCCCCTTTCTACCCCTCCATCCACTCCTCCAACAGCATCTTCTGGGTTCCTGCTCTCTGGATGCCTCACCATGCCTGCTTCACACACAACACACAGCTCCTGTTTTGGGGGCGCCTGTGTGCTCAGCCTAGCCCGTTGTTGGATGAATTGTTGAATATGGCACAGAGAGGTTAAGTGACTTGTCCAAGGTCACACAGCCAGTAGGTAGCAGAGCCTGGGACTTAAGCCCAAGTGTCTGCTCCAAGCCTGTCCCCTGCCTACTCCCCGCCTCTCCCCTCTTCTTCCTCCTCTTCCTTCTTGTTTCTCTCTCTCTCTCCCTCCTCTCTCTGTCTCAGCTCTAAGTCAGGTCCATTGCAGCCTGTCAGATTCTTTGAGTGGCAGGATTCCTCTTCCCTTTCCCAGCGGTTGTAGCAACCTGTTTCTCCCGCCTGAGCAGAGAGGGGCTGAGATGAACCCTAGTTGTCTGCCTGGAGTAACCAGTCATTCCCCTATGGTTTGTGTAGCCATGTGAGGATAACAAGCCGCCATATGGGATGGCTCCGGGAAGCTGGCGGTGTGAGCAGACCCAGACATGGCCCCCGTGCTTGAGGCTACAGTGGATGAAGAAGTTCATTTTCATGATTTTGCGATGTGTGTTTAGAAAGTTTCCAACATGGAAATCCTGCTCCCATGGTCCGCTCTGCTGCCACCTGCTGGGGTGGCCTTGGGCCTCCGCTGTCCCTCTCTGGCCTCAGTTTGCTTCTCTCTGCAATGGGTGGATGCCAGTCTTGAGACCACTTTGAGCATGAATGGTCTGGGGGGCTCACAGCTGTCGAGACTGCTCCCTCCCCATCATGCCTGGCCTACTCGGGCTTGTATAAGTGGGCTCTCCGTGCCGCCCTGCAGGGGAGGAGAAGGGGAAGCAGGGGAGGATGAGGCCGCAAGGCCCCAGGCAGTGCGAGCTGGAGCCAGGCTTCCCTCCTGGAGGCTGAGGCAGGGCAGGGTGGGGAGAGCAGGGCAGGGTGGGTCCAGGGCCACGCTGCGGCCTGGGCCCCGTCATTGCCCTCCTGCCGTCTCCCCTGCCAGGCTTCCTGGACTGGGTCCCCAAGAAGATGCAGCGGGTGGGCTGCGTGGAGCTACTCAACACGGTGCAAAGGCGCGTCCAGCCGCGGCTGCATGTCTTCGGCCACATCCATGAAGGTCAGCGGGGGTGGGGGCCTTACCTGCAGGGGGGCTGGGCGCCTCATTGGCCCTTCCGGGGGGCTGTCTCATCTCCCTTGAACCCAGTCACCTCCTCCCTGACCAGAGGGAAATAACCCTTTCCTACATGCACTTCGTAAATGCCTATCCACGTGTCGGCTATCAGTTAGCTATTGCCGAAATGTTTTATCATAGGAAGATGGAAGAAAAGTCTAGCAAGACTTAGAAATAAGTTCTACTTCCTTGGAGCCCTGCAGCTCTGCTGTGCCTCCTCCGCCCTGGGAAGTCTTCGGAGATGGCTGGGGCCTTTTTGGAGGAGGGGACATTTGGATGTGACACGGAGGAGGTGTTCGAGTTGGGGGCGCACTGTGAGCTCCTTACAGGGCAGGTGGCCCGTCTTGTTGCTCACATCCCTACGGCCTGGCATGCAGTAGGTGTTTAATGGATGGGGAGGGCTGCCTGCCTCCCCAAGGGGCTTTATTGGCATCTCCCCCCCGCCACCGCCCCCCACACACAGACAGCCGTGAGGTTCTGCCTTCTGTCCTGGGGGCAGGACCCCTTGCTATGTCCACGTCACCTGGGGAGAGTGGGCAGGGTGGCCGTGAAGGTGACTGGTGATGTCGGCTCCAGCCGTGACTGCCCCAGCCTGTCACTGCACGGGGCTCACCTCATGAGACCTCAGGCTTCCTCACTGGAGTCTGATTTCACCAGTTTGCTCCTTTTGAACCGTTATCCCACCTGTCCAAGGCTTCCTGGTCCCATTGTCCCCTGCCAGGAAGCGCATGGTTTTCCCCCAAGCTGTCTCCTGGCCTCCTGAGCCTCTGTCTGCTTTGGGCCAGGGCCCCTGGGACTCACATGGCTTGGCCCACATCCGACCACTTTCCTCTGCATCGTGCTGTCAGGGGCAGAGGCGTGATCGGACCTCTCCAGCCCCAGGGAGCTCACAGACTCCTGGGCAACAGATGAGCCATCAAAGGCAGGATCTGAAAGGTCATGGGAGAGATGGACAGCTCTTGTGCTGTGGGATAATAGTAACGGCTGTCATTTTCTGTAGACCTACTGTGAGCGTGTAGTGCCCTCAGATGCAAGGTTGTGTGTGATCCAAACCGCACCCCTGCATGATTGTACAAGAGAAATGCAGGCTCCAAAGGGTGGGTAGCCTGCGCAGAGGAGGGGAAGTGTCCCTTTTGGTTTGGAGGTGAGCTAAGCTCAAGGTTGAGGAGGATTCTGACCAGTAGATATGGTGGGAAGAGGGTATGTTTGGGGACAGAGGTGAGGAGAAGAAAGTACATGACAACGATGGTGGTGATGATAATGATGGTTACGATGATGGTAGTGATGATGGAGATGGTGATGACGGTGGTGATAATGACAATGATGGTGGTGGTGATGGTGATGATGGTGGTGATGGTGATGGTGATGGTGGTGATGGTGATGGTGATGATGGTGATGGTGATGTTGGTGATGGTGATGATGGTGATGGTGATGGTGATGGTGGTGGTGATGGTGATGATGGTGGTGATGGTGGTGGTGGTGGTGACGGTGATGATGGTGATGATGATGGTGGTGATGGTGATGATGGTGGTGATGGTGATGTTGGTGATGATAATGGTGATGATGGTGATGGTGATGATGGTGATGGTGATGATGGTGACAGTGATGATGGTGGTGGTGATGGTGATGATGGTGATGGTGATGGTGGTGGTGATGGTGATGGTGATGTTGGTGATGGTGATGGTGGTGATGGTGATGGTGGTGGTGACGGTGATGATGGTGATGGTGATGGTGATGGTGATGATGGTGGTGGTGACGGTGATGATGATGGTGATGATGATGGTGATGATGGTGGTGGTGATGGTGATGATGGTGATGATGGTGATGGTGATGTTGGTGGTGGTGACGGTGATGATGGTGATGGTGATGGTGGTGACGGTGATGATGGTGGTGATGATGGTGATGATGATGGTGATGGTGGTGGTGATGGTGATGATGGTGATGATGGTGATGGTGATGTTGGTGATGGTGATGATGGTGACGGTGATGATGGTGATGGTGATGTTGGAGGTGGTGATGATAATGGTGGTGATGATGAGATGGTGATAGTGACGATGATAGTAATGATCATGGTGATGGTGATGATGGTGTACGGTGGTGATGATGGTGATGGTGATGATGTCAATGATGATGTCTCACCATGTGCTTTCCAGGCACTGGGCCGAGCATGTGAATTATTATCTCATTTGCTGCTCACAGCAGGCTTGGGAGGAGCATCTGTCATCGTCACCATTTATAGATGAAGAGCCTGTACTTGATGGTTTCAGTAGCTCGCCCCAGACATCTTCAGCCCCTTGTGGCTGAGTTCCCTGTGACTACCACACTCAACCAGACCACCCTCACTGCCCTGGGTCCTGGTGTCACCTCTCAGCCCTGACAGCCGTGTGCTTACTTTCTAGGGTATGGAGTCATGGCGGATGGGACAACCACCTATGTGAACGCATCTGTGTGCACCGTGAACTACCAGCCCGTGAACCCACCCATAGTCATCGACCTCCCCACACCCCGGAACTCCTGACTGCCCCCACGGCCCCAGCGCTTCCCACCCGCATCAGCTACGTACACCTAGCTGAGAGCACGGACCTCCAACCCCCCTTCCTTTCATGCAGACAGCCCGTCCGGCTGCGGGGACCAGCCCAGCAGGCGGGCTGAGGCCTTGGAATGAAGAAAATCACCCCTGACTCTTCAGCCTTCTGTCACTTGGAGTCAGGACCCTGCAGGTCCGTCAGGGGTTCTGTGCTCATCACTGATTTCTGCGTGTCCCTTCCGTGTGTTCCTTATTAAAGGACCTCCTATGCTCGTGGCCCTGTCCTGCTTGGGAAGTGACTGAATCTTTATCCTTCTCCGTTGGACACCCTCGTGGGTTTGGGAAGCCGCTGCTCTTGGACAGATCCTGGGAGTTCTGGCACAAAATCTCCTTCTCACCGAGGGTCTGTGTGGCTGCAAGCCTCAGGGTTGGGGGGTGGGAGGGTGTGTCGTAGCCTGAGTGCAGGCAGCCCTTCCGCTCCTACCAGGCATCCGAGGGAACGATCAGGGACGTCTCAGGAATCGGGCCGCACCTGGCCAGGCCGACCAGCCCTTTGCTTCACTGATCCCCCGTTTTCTTCCTGTGGGCATTTTTGCTGATGTAAACTGTGGCCTGAGCATCCCGGGCACCCGCTCGGAGCCTGGACTTGGGGGGTTGTTTCTACGGAACGAGGCTGATGAGGGCCCAGCACCAGCTGGAGGGTTCCCAAGTCCTGGATGCCCCTGGTGCCCTGGGGGCTGTGCGGCTCTGCAGAACTCAGAAGGCTGAGGGCTCTGCGGGCCGAGGCTGCCCTGCCCCCTGTACACGCCCATATGGGTGTGGACACGCACACACACGTGTGCTCACACCCCCCTCTTAATTTAATAAAGTGGACCCCGTGGTTCTCATCGCCCTTGACTGGGTCCTGTACCCCGGTGGGATATCCCTTGCCCCTCGGATTTTGGCTGCCGTGCCCACAGCCGAGGGAGGCTGAATGGTTCACAGTCGTGCTGCCATGTCCCTGGGTGCCAGCCTGCGGCCCCCATGGGAAGATGGCACAGAGACAGAGATGGGCTTCGGTTCTGGCAGCTCCACCCAGGGCGGGCTT
This sequence comes from Phocoena phocoena, assembly GCF_963924675.1. Lineage (NCBI taxonomy): Eukaryota > Metazoa > Chordata > Mammalia > Artiodactyla > Phocoenidae > Phocoena > Phocoena phocoena. The sequence goes on along the minus strand of NC_089229.1, from coordinate 5,798,109 downwards.
CTTTTTCTTCTTTAAATTAGGACTGGGGGGTTGGGCTGAGTCTCTGACGGACAGAGAACCAGCAGGGCCTCGTTGGGGTGAGGCCAGTGAGGCAGGATTAGCACGTGCAGGGTCAGATTCTGCCTTTATTTAAAATTTGGATATTTTGTTCATCATAGATTTTTTTTCCTGCATTAATTTTGATTTTTAAAAACATTGCATTAAAATAGTATCATTTATCTCGATCTATGAGTTTTTTGGCGCCCCTTAAGTTGTACACCTGAGAGGAGGGCCCTGCTCACCCCCCTTAATCCCAGGCCTGGGACCAGCATTTAATGGGCCCTTTGCAGATATGATCTCATTTCCAGCAGTCTTGCAAGGTGGGTACGGCTGTCCCCCTTTTGGAGACAAGGAGATTGAGATCAGAGAGGTGAGGTAACCTGCCTGAGGGTGCACAGCTCAAAAGAGGCAGAGGCAGGATTTGAACCTTGGTCTCTGGCTTCACAGCCCCTGCTCTCCCACCACTCAAAGCTCCTGCCCTACAAGGCAATGCACGGTCCAAGGCTCTTTTTTTTATTAAGGTTCCTATTCAGCACCTGTCTGGTTCATTTCTCTGGAGAGCCCCTGGAGTCTTGGAGGACCCTGTTCTCTGTGCCCAGGATCCCAGGAGACCATGATTCCTTCCCTACTCAATTGGGGCTCCCCATGGGGCGAGGGGCACCATCCGGGGAGCCCAGTAGCAGCACCACGTTGGCCGAGGCCAGCTTTGCTCCGCAGGGTTTCAGGAATCCTTTTTGGCCCAAGTGGTTCCTGGTAGCCGGGGATGTTTACAGGGTCTCTGGGGACACCTCTGACGCACGGCATGTGTGTGAATGCGTGGGGTGGAGAGGACTCCAGGCCCTTTCAGTAACCTCTACTGAATTTCTATGCGGACCAAGAACTATAAACTTAAAAAAAAAATGTTTTTTTTCCTAAGGTACCTTCAGAATATGGTGTATTTTTATGTGGAAAATAAAAGTTATGAAGGCAGCTGTTACTTTAAAAGAAAATTCATTAAAAGTCCTTGCGGTATGAAGATGACGGCATGCTCCTCAATCATTTCGGCATAACTTGATTGTGGCTGTAATTTTTTTGTCAAGCATGTCAGACAATAAAGTCTTTGTAAAAAGAAAGAGAAGTCCTCTGGGTGCCTCTTCCTCTGTGTCTCCGGGTGTCGTGTGGGGCATGTAGGGGAGGAGTGACGTCCTCCCGGCCAAGTCCTGAGTCCCGGACTGAGTTCAGAGGCCAAAGACCTTCCGTGTGCCAATAACTGGCATCCTTCTGCTTGCTCCAGCTTCCCTCAGGGGTGGTTGGCACGTGCAGTTCTGTGCCTTGTGTTCAAATTGCCGGAGCATCTCGTCCCCCCCAAACAGGATATCTCAAAATGGCCTTAGCTCTGGCCTCTTCTCAAAGCAGCAAGTTCTAATCCAGCCCTTGTCAAACCATGGGTCCTGGTGTAGGACCCATGGTTTGAAAATACTGGCAGGTGTAACAACTCCAGTTCCAAAGCTCCCTGTGCTGTAGAAGTTCTGCCATTTTCATCCATCCATCAACCCATCGATCTATCCACTCATCCATCTACCCAACTGTTCACTTACCCATTGATCGATCCGTTCATCCATCCATCCATCCAACCACCATCCATCCATCCATCCACTCACCCACCCATCCATCCAGCCAGCCCACAAACATTCACTGAGCACCTCTCTTGGACCTGGCTTGGAACAGGGATGTGGCAGTGGTGGTAGTGATAGATTTAGGAGGTAGGGGCGTGGGGAGACAAGGATGGTAATGGGTGTTGGCTGCCCGTCATGGAGGAGGCACATGGGGCAGGAAGAACAGGTTGGAGGAAGGGTGTTGAATTCTGTTTGGGATTCATGAGCTGGAGGTGCCCTTGGGATATGCAGGGGGAGGTGTCCAGTGGCCGGGGATGGGGGCGGGGGGTGATAAATGGGCCTGCAGGGGAGGAGCCTCTCTGGAGACCTATGTTTGTGGGTCATAACCAGAGCCATGGGGCTGGGGGAGCAGGCTGAGGGAGCCTGTGATGGCGTCAGCCCTCAATGACCCTCTCCTGTCCTCAGACTGGCCCGCCTGTAATATGCCCTTCCAAAGAGTTCCCCTCCACCAGAGCCTCACAGGTGCCTACAACGACCGGTCCTGGGCCTTGGGTCCCCGTGCATAGCCGGTGGAGAGGAGCTGCTCTCTTTGAGGCACCCTTCTGCTACTCTAGGCCATTGTGTACCTGAGCAGGGGTCCCGGGCAGGGGCAGGGGCGCACCGTGGCTGCTGCCGCCTCTGGTAGTGCTGTCACATTGCAAGCGCCGCTTAAGCGCCTGGTACCCGCTCTGCTGACAGGCGGCAGCTGCTAAGCTCTGAGCCGTGTGCTCCTGCTGCCTTCTGTGTAGACGGGCTCTGATGTGTCCGGGGTTTACACAGTGGTGCAGGTGGTTCAGCACTCTGGGCTCACTCATGCTTTACAGCCATCTTTCCCCAGGTGCCCCCGTGGCCCGATGGGACGATACAGGATGGGAGCCCGGTGGGCAAATCCAGCGAGCTGCCTCTGCTCCCTCTGCCTCCATCCTTATGGGGAGCTCGTTCTCAGGGAGCCCAGCCCCCAGCTGCTTTTTCTTGCAATTCAGCTTCCATGAAGCTGGGCCTTGAACCTCCACCGGGACCAAGTTGCCAGGCCTTTTTCTTCCAGGAGACCCCTGCTCCACCCTCCTGAATAAGCTAGGAGAGGTGACAAGCTCTGTGGACCCAGGCTTCATCCAGTGCTCTCCCCTAACGCCACCCACAGCTCCTAGCTGGGCCCAAACCTGCCTGGCCAGCTGGGGGTCTCGTCACGGAAGATCTTAGACACTCCAGGGGGCCCTCAGCCCCACCCTCCCCTTGAAGGCATGGACTGCGAAGTCTTCCAAGATGTGAGAATTAGGCCCTGCTGTCTGGAAGCTCGACGAGTACTTTGGAAGGCTCATCTGATCCCAGGAAAGAAGCTGAACGCTTCAGCCGTTACATGCTTGGGGTCCAGTGAGTGGCAGACACAGTCAGGCTTGAGGACCCCAGGGAAGATCAAATCCAGTGTGCAGGGGAGATCAGGGAAAACCTCCTGAGAGGGAGCCTGGCTGGGCCCTGAACAACAGGAAATGATTTCCCTCTTTAAAAAAAAACTTTTTATTTTGAAGTAATTTTAGATTTACAAAGAGTTGTAAAGATGGTACAGAGAGTGCCCACATACCCTTCACTCAGTTTCCCCTAATGTTAACATCTTATATTCCTATGTTACATTTATCAAAACTAAGAGATTAGCAGTGATATAAGACTATTAGATCTTCATTTGGATTCTTTTTAAAATATATTTATTTATTTATTTGGTTGTGTTGGGTCTTCGTTGCTGTGCGCGGGCTTTCTCTAGCTCCGGCGAGCGGGGGCTACTCTTCATTGCCGTGCGCGGGCTTCTCATTGCGGTGGCTTCTCTTGTTGCGGAGCACGGGCTCTAGGCACGTGGGCTTCAGTAGTTGTGACACGTGGGCTCAGTAGTTGTGGCTCGCGGGCTCTAGAGCACAGGCTCAGTAGCTGTGGTGCACGGGCTTAGTTGCTCCGCGGCATGTGGGATCTTCCCGGACCAGGGCTCGAACCCGTGTCCCCTGCATTGGCAGGCGGATTCTTAACCACTGCGCCACCAGGGAAGCCCCTGGATCTTTTTCATTAACGTCCCGTCCACGAGACCATGTTGCGTTTAGTCATCGTGCTTGCTTAGCCCCCTGTGGTCGGCGATATTTTCCCCGCCTTTCCTCAATTTTCATGACCTGAAAGTTTTGAAGAATACTATTTTGTAGACTGCCCCTCAAGTTGGGTTTGTCTGATGATTTCTCATGATTTGTCTGGGGTTATGTGCGGAGGTGATGTGTCCTTCTCAAGGCATCATATCTGGGGTAACATGAGACCACCGTGACTTATCACTGTGGTGGTTAATCTTGATCGCACGGTTACGGGATGTCTGCGAGGTCTCTCCACTATAAAGATACCAGTTTTCCTTTTCCATACCCAGTTTGTTAGAAATGAGTCACTAGTCCAGCTCACACTCAGGAGAGGGGAATGAAGCATCAAAGAATGTGGACGTATGATAAGATCACCACATTAATTAATACCTATTTGGAGGAGACACTTCAAGGCTATGCAAGCCTCCTAAAGTTTTGCCCACTAATTTTAGCATCCATCCGTGGATCTTGCCTGGATCAATGGTTACTGTGGTGTTCTCATGATGATTTTCTATTTCTTTTTCCCTTCTACATTTATTATTTGGAATTGTTCTGTAAGGGAGATTTGTCCCTTCTCTGTCATTTATTTATTTACAGCAGCATGGGTATTCTTTAGGTTAGAATCTCATGCTATCATTTATTTCATCGGTCAAACTGTTCTAACTGTGTCCATTTGGGAGCCCTTTCGAATTGGCTCCTGTGTTCTTTGGACATATTCCTATTTTTTTGTTTGTTCGTTTCACTTTCTTGCTTTCTGCTCCAGGCTCACCTTGTGTTTCTCTCGCCCCATTGCTAGATCAGCCATTTCTCCAGAGTTCTGGCTCCTTTTATTTAGAAACTAAGATCTGGATTGTAGATGGACTGGTTGCTACTCTCACTATTTCTAGACCCTCTTAGTGGCCAGAGCTAGGAAATATTTGTAGTATACTAATCCATGTATACATACACTTATCTATCCCTGCCTCTGTATCCTTCCGTCCATCCATCCACCTATCATCTATTTATTTTAAAATAAGCATTAGTTCATACTGACAGCCTCCCCTCTGACGCTAAACCAACAATGCAGAGTTTACTCCTGCCTTGCTGCCTTGCCCATTTGTAACTTTTTTCTTTGACAATCAGAAGCCTGGCTCCCATATCTACAATCAGTTTAGGTATTTGTTTGACCCTAGGATACCTACAAAGCACGTAGTCTCAGAACTGCAGATCTGTACCCCTGTAAGAAACATCGTTACCAACCAGAGAACAGGGTTCATGTGCAGTCTTTTTGTCTTTAGCTTTACGGTCTAAACTCTGTTTTCCAAGGTTAAATTGGTCAGCTCCTTTCCCCCCACCCAATCAGTGAGGTTTTGTCATATATTTGCGATACAATTAGATCCTTCAATCACAGTCTGCATTCCATCCTGAGACTCCCTGACACACTGATTGGCTGTTTCAAGTTTGCATACAATAGAGTTCACTCTTTGTAATGTACAGTTCTATGGGTTTTGACAAATACTTAGAGTTATGTATCCACCACACCAGTACTATAGGGAATAGTTCCATTACCTGAAAAATTCCTTTATTTGGCCCCCCCTTTTTTTCCCCTCATTTTATTTACTTATTTTTTTAACATCTTTATTGGGGTATAATTGCTTTACAATGGTGTGTAAGTTTCTGCTTTATAACAAAGTGAATCAGTTATACATATACATATGTTCCCATATCTCTTCCCTTTTGCGTCTCCCTCCCTCCCACCCTCCCTATCCCACCCCTCCAAGTGGTCACAAAGCACCGAGCTGATCTCCCTGTGCTATGCAGCTGCTTCCCACTAGCTATCTACCTTACATTTAGTAGTGTATATATGTCCATGCCTCTCTCTCGCTTTGTCGCAGCTCACCCTTCCCCCTCCCCACATCCTCAAGTCCGTTCTCCAGTAGGTCTGTGTCTTTATTCCTGTCTTACCCCTAGGTTCTTCATGACATTTTTTTCCTTAAATTCCATATATATGTGTTAGCATACGGTATTTGTCTTTCTCTTTCTGACTTACTTCACTCTGTATGACAGACTCTAGGTCTATCCACCTCATTACAAATAGCTCAATTTCGTTTCTTTTTATGGCTGAGTAATATTCCATTGTATATATGTGCCACATCTTCTTTATCCATTCATCTGATGATGGGCACTTAGGTTGTTTCCATCTCCGGGCTATTGTAAATAGAGCTGCAATGAACATTTTGGTACATGACTCTTTTTGAATTTTGGTTTTCTCAGGGTATATGCCCAGTAGTGGGATTGCTGGGTCATATGGTTGGCCCCTTTTTAATCACACCGGTTTCCAAAATAGCTGTATGCTTTTGTAATCCCACGGGCAATAAATGAGTATTCCTGTTGGTCCACATCCTCACTGGAATTTGGTATTGTCAACTTAAAAATTTTAACCAAATCTAAAAACAGGCTACAAATGAATCTATCTACAAAACAGAAATAGAGTTACAGATGTAGAAAATAAACTATGGTTACCTGGGGTTAAGGGGGAGGGAAGGGATAAATTGGAAGATTGGGGTTGACACATACACACTACTATATATAAAATAGATAACTAATAAGGACCTACTGTATAGCACAGGGAACTCTACTCAATTCTCTGTAATGGCCTATATGGGAAAAGAATCTAAAAGACAGTGGATATATGTATATGTATAACAGATTCACTTTGCTGTACACCTGAAACTAACACAACATTGTAAACCAATTATACACCCCAAAATTTTTTTTTTAATTTAAAAATTTTAACCATTTGAGTATTGTTATATCTCATTGTGGTTTTAATTTCCATTTACCTGATGACAAATAATGTGGAACATCTTTTTATATGTTTATTTGCCATATTTCTTTTGTGAAGCACCTGTTCAGATCTTTTGTGCAGCATCTGTTCAGATTTTTTGTGCCCTTCTTTAAAAACTAGGTTGTTTTTTTTTCTTGTTTTTGAATTTTAAAGTTCTTTAGGCACTGGATACAAGTCCTTAATTGAATACGTGATTTGCAAATCTTTTCTTCCAGTCTGTAGGTTGTCTTTTTATTCTCTTAACAGTTTCTCAGAGCAAAAGTTTTTAATTTTCCTAAAGTCCAGTTTATCAATTTTTTCTTTTATAGATTGTGTTTTTGGTGTAGCACATTGACAAACCCAAGGTCATGCAGATTTTCTCTGACGTTTTCTCATAGAAGTTTTATGTTTACATTTGGGTCTATAATGCATTTTGAGTTAATTTCTGTGTAAGGTGTGAGGTATGTGACAGTTTCATGTTTTTTCAAATGGACACTATGTTTCCATGGAATTGCCTTTGCACGTTTGTCAAAAATCAGTTGACTATGTTTGTGTGGGTTTATTTCTGGCCTGTGATTTTGTCAAAATCATATTCTCCTGATTACTATAATTTTATGGGTAAATCTTGAAGTTGGGTAGTATGGGTGCTTCAATTTTGTTCTTTTTCACAGTTGTTTTGGCTAATTTAGCTCCTTTACATTTTCACATATAATATATATATTTCTATTTTTTTAATAGATCTTTATTGGAGTATAATTGCTTCACAATACCGTGTTAGTTTCTGCTGTACAACAAAGTGAATCAGCTATATGTACACACATATCCCCATATCCCCTCCCTCTTGAGCCTCCCTCCCACCCTCCCTATCCCACCCCTCTAGGTCACCAGAAAGCACCGAGCCGATCTCCCTGTGCTATGCTGTTACTTCCTACCAGCCAACTATTTTACATTCGGTAGTGGATATATGTCAATGGTACTCTCACTTTGCCCCAGCTTCGCCCTCCCACCCCATGTCATCAAGTACATTCTCTATGACTACCTCTTTATTCCTGCCCTGCAACTAGGTTCATCAGTACCATTTCTTTTTAGATTCCTTATACATGCGTTAGCATAGGTATTTGTTTTTCTCTTTCTGACTTACTTCACTCTGTATGACAGACTCTAGGTCCACCAACCTCACTACAAATAACTCAATTTTGTTTCGTTTTATGGTTGAGTAATATTCCATTGTATATATGTGCCACATCTTCTTTACCCATTCATCTGTTGATGGACATTTACGTTGGTTCCATGTCCTGGCTATTGTAAATAGTGCTGCAATGAACATTGTGGTGCATGTCTCTTTTTGAATTATGGTTTTCTCAGGGTATATGCCCAGTAGTGGGATTGCTGGCTCATGTGGTAGTTCTATTTGTAGTTTTTTAAGGCACCTCCATACTGTTTTCCATAGTGGTTGTATCAATTTACATTCCCACCAACGGTGCAAGAGGGTTCCCTTTTCTCCACACCCCTTCCAGCATTTATTGTTTCTAGCTTTTTTGATAATGGCCATTCTGACCAGTGTGAGGTGATACCTCATTGTAGTTTTGATTTGCATTTCTCTAATAATTAGTGATGTTGAGCATCTTTTCATGTGTCTCTTGACTATTTGTTTGTCTTCCTTGGTGAAATGTCTATTTAGGTCTTCCGTCCATTTTTTAACTGGATTGTTTGTTTTTTTGATATTGAGCTCCATGAGCTGTTTGTATATTTTGGAGATTAATCCTTTGTCAGTTGTTTCATTGGCAAATATTTTCTCCCATTCTGAGCGTTGTCTTTTTGTTTTGTTTATGGTTTTCTTTGCTGTGCAAAAGCTTTTCAGTTTAATTAAGTCCCATTTGTTTATTTTTGCTTTTATTTCTGTTACTCTAGGAGGTGGGTCAAAAAAGATCTTGCTGTGGTTTATGTCAAAGAGTGTTTTTCCTATGTTTTCCTCTAAAAGTTTTATAGTGTCTGGACTTACATTTAAGTCTTTAATCCATTTGGAGTTTATTTTTGTGTATGGTGTTAGGTAGTGTTCTAATTTCATTCTTTTACATGTAGCTGTCCAGTTTTCCCAGCACCACTTATTGAAGAGGCTGTCTTTCCTCCATTGTATGTTCTTGCCTCCTTTGTTGTAAATTAGGTGGCCATATGTGCATGGGTTTATCTCTGGGCATTCTATCCTGCACCATTGATCTGTATTGCTGTTTTTGTGCTGTACCATACTGTCTTGATTGCTGTAGCTTTGTAGTATAGTCTGAAGTCAGGAATCCTTATTCCTTCAGCTCCGTCTTTCTTCCTCAAGATTGCTTTTGCTATTCGGGGTCTTTTGTGTTTCCATACAAATTGTAAGACTTTTTTGTTCTAATTCTGTGAAGACTGCCATTGGTAGTTTGATAGGGATTGCAGTGAATCTGTAGATTGCTTTGGGTAGTATAGTCATTTTCACAATATTGATTCTTCCAATCCAAGAACATGGTATATTTCTCCATGTCATCCTTGATTTCTTTCATCAGTGTTTTATAGTTTTCTGAGTTCAAGTCTTTAGCCTCCTTAGGCAGGTTTATTCCTAGGTATTTTATTCTTTTTGTTGCAATGGTAAATGGGAGTGTTTCCTTAATTTCTTTTGCTGATTTTTCGTTGTTGGTGTATACAAATTCCAGAGACTTCTGTGCATTAATTTTGTATCCTACAACCTTATCAAATTCATTGATTAGTTCTAGTAGTTTTCTGGTGGCATCTTTAGGATTTTCTATGTATAGTATCATGTCATCAGCAAATAGTGACATTTTTACTTCTTCTTTTCCAATTTGTATTCCTTTTGTTTCTTTTTCTTCCCTGATTGCTGTGGCCAGACTTCAAAAACTATGTTGAATAAGAGTGGTGAGAGTGGACATCCTTGTCTTGTTCCTGATCTTAGTGGAAATGCTTTCAGTTTTTCACTATTGAGTATGATGCTTGCTGTGGGTTTGTCATTTATGGCCTTTATTATGTTGAGGTAGGTTCACTCTATGCCCATTTTCTGGAGAGTTTTTTTCATAAATTGGTGTTGAATTTTGTCAAAAGCTTTTTCTGTATCTATTGAGATGATCATACGGTTTTTATTCCTTAATTTGTCAATGTGGTGTATCACATTGATTGATTTGCATATATTGAAGAATCCTTGCATCCCTGGGATAAATCTCACTTGATCATGGTGTATGATCCTTTTAATGTGCTGTTGGATTCTGTTTGCTAGTATTTTCTTCAGGATTTTTGCATCTATGTTCTTCAGTGATATTGGTCTAAAATTATCTTTGTGATATCTTTTTCTGGTTTTGGTAGTGTGATGGTGGCTTTGTAGAATGAATTTGGGAGTGTTTCTCCCTCTGCAATGTTTTGGAAGACTCTGAGAAGGATTGGTGTTAGCTCTTCTCTAAATGTTTGGTAGAATCTGCCTGTGAAGCCATCTGGTCCTGGACTTTTGTTTATTGGAAGATTTTAAATTACAGTTTCAATTTCATTACTTGTGATAGGTCTGTTTATATTTTCTAATTCTTCCTGGTTCAGTCTTGGAAAATTGTACCTTTCCAAGAATTTGTCCATTTCTTCCAGGTTGTCCATTTTATTGGCATATAGTTGTTTGTAGTAGTCTCTTATAATCCTTTGTATTTCTGCAGTGTCAGTTGTGATTTCTCCTTTTTCATTTCTAATTTTATTGATTTGTGTCCTCTCTCTTTTTTTCTTGATGAGTCTGGCTAAGGGTTTATCAATTTTTTTGAATCTTCTCAAAGAACCAGCTTTTAGTTTTATTGATCTTTGCTATTGTTTTCTTCATTTCTATTTCATTTATTTCTCCTCTGATCTTTATGATTTCTTTCCTTCTACTGACTTTGGGTTTTCTTTGTTCTTCTTTCTCTAGTTGTTTTAAGTGTAGGGTTAGATTGTTTATTTGAGATTTTTCTTGTTTCTTGAGGTGAGATTGAATTACTATAAACTTCCCTCTTAGAACTGCTTTTGCTGCATCCCATAGGTTTTGGGTCATCATGTTTTCATTGTCATTTGTTTCTATGTATTTTTTATTTCTTCTTTGATTTCTTCAGTGATGTCTTGGTTATTTAGTAGCACACTGTTTAGCCTCCATGTATTTGTTTTTTACAGTTTTTTTTTTCCCTGTAATTGATTTCCACTCTCATAGCGTTGTGGTCAGAAAAGATGCTTGATATGATTTCAATTTTCTTAAATTTTCTGAGGCTTGATTTGTGACCCAAGATGTGATCTATCCTGGAGAATGTTCCACGTGCACTTGAGAAGAAAGTGCATTCTGCCACTTTTGGGTGGAATGTTCTATAAATACCAATTAGATCTATCTGGTCTATTGTGTCATTTAAAGCTTGTGTTTCCTTATTTATTTTCTGTTTGGATGATCTGTCCATTCATGTAAGTGGGGTGTTAAAGTCCCCTGCTATTATTGTGTTACTGTCGATTTCTCCTTTCATGGTTGTTAGCACTTGCCTTATGTACTGAGGTGCTCCTATGTTGGGTGCATAAACATTTATAATTGTTATATCTTCTTGGATTGATCCTTTGATCATTATGTAGCATCACTCCTTATCTCTTGTAACAGTCTTTATTTTAAAGTCTATTTTATCTGATACGAGTATTACTACTCCAGCTTTCTTTTGATTTCCATTTGCATGGAATATCTTTTTCCATCCCTTCACTTTCAGTCTGTATGTGTCCCTAGGTCTGAAGTGGGTCTCTTGTAGACAGCATATATATGGGTCTTGTTTTGTATCCATTCAGCCAGTCTGTGTTTTTTGGTTGGGGCATTTAATCCATTTACATTCAAGGTTATTATCAATATGTATGTTCCTATTACCATTTTCTTAATTGTTTTGGGTTTGTTTTGGCGGATCTTTCTCTTCTCTTGTGTTTCCCACTTAGAGAAGTTTCTTTAGCATTTGTTGTAAAGCTGGTTTGATGGTGCTGAATTCTCTTAGCTTTTGTTTGTCTGTAAAGCTTTTGACTTCTCCATTGGATCTGAATGAGATCCTTGCTGGGTAGAGTAATCTTGGTTGTAGGTTTTTCTCTTTCATCACTTTAAGTATATCCTGCCACTGCCTTCTGGCCTGTGGAGTTTCCACTGAAAAATCAGCTGATAACCTATGGGATTCCTTTGTATGTTATTTTTGTTTTTCCCTTGCTGCTTTTAATATTCTTTCTTTGAATTTAATTTTTGTTAGTTTGATTAATGTGTGTCTCAGTGTGTTTTTCCTAGGGTTTATCCTGTATGGGATTCTCTGTGCTTCCTGGACTTGGGTGACTATTTCCCTTCCCATGTTAGGGAAGTTTTCAACTATAATCTCTTCAAATATTTTCTCAGACCCTTCCTTTCTTTTTCTCTTCTTCTCCTAAAACCCCTATAATACGAATGTTGGTGCATTTAGTGTTGTCCCAGAGGTCTCTGAGAGTGTCTTCAGTTCTTTTAATTCTTTTTTCTTTATTCTGCTCCTCGGCAGTTATTTCCACCATTTTGTCTTCCAGCTCACTTATTCGTTCTTCTGCCTCTGTTATTCTGTTATTGATTTCTTCTGGTGTATTTTTCATTTCAGTTATTGTGCTGTTCATCTCTGTTTGTCTGTTCTTTATTTCTTCCAGATCTTTGTTAAACATTTCTTGTATTTTCTCAATCCGTGCTTCCTTTCTATTTCTGAGATTCTGGATCATCTTTACTATCATTACTCTGAATTATTTTTCAGGTAGATTGCCTATTTCCTCTTCATTTATTTAGTCTTGTAGGTTTTTACCTTGCTCCTTCATCTGTGATATATTTTTTTGCCATCTTATTTATTTATTTATTTTTATGAATGGGATTGTGTTCCTGTTTTACTGTTTGTTTGGCCTGAGGCTTCCAACACTGGAGTTTGTAGGCTGTTGGGTAGAGCTGGGTGTTGGTGCTGAGATGAGGAACTCTGTGAGACCTCACTCCAATGAATATTCCCTGGGGTCTGAGGTTCTCTGTTAGTCCAGTGGTTCAGACTCGGAGCACCCATCGCAGGAGCTTCCGCCCAAACCCATGCTTGCAAATCAAGATACCACAAGCCACGTGGGGTGGCAAAAAAAAAAAAACAATAAAAATTTTAAAATAATATTAGACTAGGAAACTAACAGATATGTTAGAAAGAATGTAAAAATAAAAACACACATGAATCAACAACTGGAAGTTACATCAGTACCACAACAGTAAAAATGAGGAAGAGGGAAAAGGGAAAAAAAAAAAAGGAGGGGGGAAAAGACCTTGGCTGTGGAGGGCAGGGTCTAAGCAAGGGTGAGGTTTGGGAAGTGGGCAGGGCCAATGCTCAGGACCCACAGGGCTGGAAAAGGCCCTGGGGGCTGTGGGGGGTGGCGCTTGGACTCAAGGAACAGAAGGGGCCCAGGTGTGCCCCCCACCCCTGGTCTCAGAGGGCAGAGCACCTCACCTGGGAGCCCAGCAGGCTTCCCGTGTCCGAATGGGCAGGGCAATCACCCTCTGCTTCTCTCCTGCTCCTCCTGCAGGGCCCCTCCCACAGGGCTCCTCCCACCTGTCTCCTCTGATCTCCCCAGTCTCCCTCCTATGCCTCCAGGACCCAAGCAGCCTGGAGGGGGCTTGGAGGGCAGGGGATCGGCCTGGGAGCTCAGCAGGCTCCCCATGCCCGAGTGGGCAGGACAATAGCCCTCTGCTCCTCTCGTGCTCTTCCCAGAGAGTCCCTCCCACCTGCCTCTCCTGATCTCCCCGGCCTCAGGGGTGCCAATGTTGTCTGGCCTCCACTTCTCCTCCCCCCCTTGGTCCCCCTACATCCTACCCGTTCATTGTGGGGTTCCTCCCATCTCCTTGGGGGTTAGAGTCCCCACTAGCAGCCACCAGGGTGGAGAGACTAACTCCTAGTCTTCCCACACGGCCATCTTGACTCCGCCCCTCATATATATTTTTGGATTGACTTGACATATAAATATTGCTGAGATTTTGATTGGGATTGCATAGAATCTATAGATCAAACTGGAGAAAAGTGATATTTTAACAACATTGAGTCTCACAATTCATGAAAACGATTTCTCTCTCCATTTATTTAGATTTTTGATTTCCTTCATTTATGTTTTGCAGTTTTCATCATACAGAGCCTATACACATTTTGTTAGATTTATATCTAAGTACTTAATGGGGGGATATTATAAATAGTACTGTCTTTTAAACTTCATGTTTTGATTGTTCACTGTGGGTACATAGGCATATAATTAACTTTTGTGTACGGACCTTGTCACTCACTTAGTTAGCTTATTTAGCTTGTTGGTGAGTTCTTTGGAATTTAACCATGTCATCTGCAAATAGAGACAACTTCATTTCTTCCTTCCTGTATTTATTTTTCCTACCTTATTGCACTGGTTAGGATTTGTGGTATGATGTTGAATAAAAGTGATGAGAGAGGACATTCTTGCCTTTCTCCTGATCTTAGGGGAAAACATTCAGTTTCTCACCATTCACTGTAATTTTAGCTATAGTATTTTGTAAATGTTTCTTATTCAGTTAATGAAGTTCCTTTCTATTCTTAGTTTGTTAAGAGTGTTTTAATGAAATAGTGCTGAATTTTGTCAAATGCTTTTTCTGCATCTACTGAGATGATCATACGTTTAATATGATAGGTCGATGTGTGGACCTCTGTGAGACTTTATCCTCCTTGGAGTTCATTGAACTTCTTGGATATGCAGATTCATGTTTTTCTTCAAATTTGGGAAAGTTTTGGCTATTGTTTCTCCAAATATTCTTTCTGCCCCTTTCTCTCTATCCTCTCCTTCTGGGACTTCCATTGTGTGTATGATACCCTACAAATCTTTGAGGCTCTGTTCATTTATCTTCTTCAAGAAAGAATTTTGTTCTTCCTTTATTTATTTATTTATTTCTGTTCTTCAGACCGGATAATCTCAATTCACTCATATTCAAGTTTTCTGATTCTTTCTTCTGCATCTTCAAATTTGCTGTTAAGCTCTTCTAGTGAATGTTAAATTTCAGTTAAACTTTTCAAACTCTGGGATTTCTTTTTGGTTCTTTTTAATACTTTTGATCTGCTTATTTAATACTTTTAATATCCTCTATTTGGTGAAATATTGTTCTTGTACTTTCTTTTTGTTCTTCACACATGGGTTCCTTTGGATATTTGAATATATTTAAAATAGCTGATTTAAAGTTTTGTCTACTAAGTCCAATATTTGGGCTTCCTCTGGGGCAGTTTTTATTGATTACCTTTTTTCCCCTGGGTATGGACCATACTTTCATGTTTATTTGTATGTCTTATAATTTTTTGTTAAACACTGGTCATTTACAATAATGAACTACAACAACTTTGGAAATAAGGTTCTCCTCCTGCAAAGGTTTACCGTTGTTTCTGCTTATTGTAGTTGTTTATTTAGTGACTTCTCTGAAATAATTCTGTAAAGTTTGTATTCTTTGTCATGTGTGGCCATTGAAATCTTTTCTCAGGTAGCTTAATGGTTAGCTAATCATTAGGCAGAGATTTCCTTAAACACTTGGAACCGGTAAATCTCCCAATCTGCCGCTGAGCTCTGTGTGCATTTTGAATCATGCCTTCAACACTCAGGTAGGCAGTTGACAACTCTGCTTTAGCCTTGATTTCCTGCTTGTGCAGAGCCTTAAGGTCAGCTAGAGATGACAGCTTAGGGCTTTCTCATGTCTTTTCTGAGCAAGCACACATCCCTGGGCATGTGCCCAGCCCTACGCACATACGTGGCCTTCTAGATTCCCAGGACTATCTTGGGAACTTTCCAAACCCTCTTATTCCTCAGCTTTTCCTTTTAAGCGTTCTGTGTAGCCTATTGGTTACCCCAGCTGTTATCTACTGCCTCAAGCAGCCGCAAAGTTAAAACATTTGTGTGTAATTTTTTTTTTTGACAAATGTCCCCTCCCCTACTCTGGGGGAAATGTTTTTTCATACCTGTAACGGTACAGTCTCTGAGTCAGTTCACATACAGACAGTCTTGCAAATGAGGTCTTCCAGGGAATCACTAGGCAGGTCAAATAATGATAATTCTTTGGGAATGAGGCTTTGAAAGCGCTCCAGCTCTATTCTGCTCCCTCCAGTGACTGCCACTCTGCACTGAGACAGCTGTTATTTCTCAAGGCTACTGTGGAACTGGAGGTGGCTGATTGGGCTAGGGCAAGTTAAAATGCCACAAAGCTTGCTGTCCTTGCTAGGTTTCAGCTGCTTTTCTTGAATAAATGTTCCTTGGGTTCTTGCAAATCTTCGGTTAAGTTCTGAAAAAGTTGATTCTAACAATTTGGAGGAGAGACGTGTCAGAGGTCCTTATTCTTCTAATTTTGCTTCTATGATTCCATCTTATCTCCTGTATTGACTTATTTTTTTTTTCTTGGCAGTGATTTATTAACTTTTGAAAGTATATTTAACTTTTAAAACTCTCCCTCCCTCCCTCCCTCTCTCTCTCTCCCTCATATGCATATGAGAATCTTATGTATATAAAGGAATCTTGCCTGGTCCAATAAGCTTTTTTTCTCTGTAGTTTAGGGTCTTTCACTAACTTTGGAAAATTCCCAGTCATTATTTATTCAAATATTTCTTCTGCCCCATGTTCTCTTTCTTCCTCTTAGTTTCCAATTATGTATATGTTAGACCATTGTATATTGTCCCACATCTTTCTGATATTTTGTTATTTTTCCCATTCTTCCTTCTCTTTGCATTTCAATTGGGGTACATGTTATTAATCTATCTTCAAGGTCACTCATTCTTTCCTTGATTGTGTAAGTCTACTGATGCATCTGTCAAAGGCAATCATTATCTTTGTTACTGTTTTTCATTTCTAAGATTACAATTTGATTCTTACAGTTTCCACCTCTCTGCTGAAACTTCCTGTCTGATTATATGTGTTGTCTACTTTTTTCCGCTAGAGCTTTAACATACAAATTGATTGTTTTAAATTTCTTTTCTGATAGTTTAAAATCTGTGCCAAATCTGAGTCTCATTCTTTTCTTTTTCTTTTTCTTTTTTTTTTTTTGCGGTACACGGGCCTCTCACTGTTGTGGCCTCTCCTGTTGCAGAGCACAGGCTCCGGACGCACAGGCCCACCGGCCATGGCTCACGGGCCCAGCCACTCCGCGGCATGTGGGATCCTCCTGGACCGGGGCACGAACCCGTGTCCCCTGCGTCAGCAGGCGGACTCTCAACCACTGCGCCACCAGGGAAGCCCGTGAGTCTCATTCTGATGACTGCTTTGTCTCTTCACTGTTTATTTTTTTTTTCTTTTAATTGCCATTTGGTATGCCTCATAATTTTTTATTGAAAGCTGGACATTTGCATAGCAGAGGTCAGCAAACTTTTTCTGTAGAAAGTCAGATGGAAAATATTTAGGGCTTTGTGGGCTACATACAGTCTGTCGATTCTTGTCCTTCTTGCTCTTGTTCTCTTTCTCCTCCTCCAACCTTTTAAAAATGTGAAAATCATTCTTAGCTCATAGACTGCATGAAAATAAGCCGCAGACCCTATTTGGCCCACTGGTTGTGATTTGCTAACCTCTGATACAATAGAACAGTAGATGCTGAGGTAAGTATTTTTTACACTTGGAGAAGAATGTCTTTCTTTCTGTTAGGACTTTAGTGTGGGGCTTGGGTTGATCTTGTCAGGAGTTGGGCTCCATTGAATTTTGCTCGCAGCTTGCCTTTGGGTCTTCCTTTGTGCTGCTCCCTGGAGTGATGGGCTCCTGTGGCTCTCCTAGCTGTTTCACCTTTCATTTTATTTGATGATTGTTGGTGTGATGGTACAGGATGCGGTGGCGTCTTCTCTGAGGTTCTGATTCGGCCTTGCATACTGTGAGCCTTCATGAGTGCCCTGCCCCTCCTGCAGATGTAGTACAGGGCTTAGCATATATTTCTGCCCCCTTCCACCTCCAGGAGTAGAGCTTGTTCTGCCCCGTCGCCTGCACTGGGTTCTGACCGGTACCCTCAGGCTATGGTTTTGCTGTCCTTTTTTCTGCATATGGAGCTTTCTGTTCCCTTCGAGGGATGGGGAGATGGGTTCTGGCAGAGTTTCAGCAGTGGCTGCTGGTACCCTCTTCCGACCACACCGCTGCGGGGACAGGGACAGAGGAAGCTTCCTCTGGATCCTTCCTGATCTCTGTGAGCACCTGGTGAGGTTCCCGGAGGATGCAAACTCCTCTGTGTCAGAGCCCCCAGAGCCTTCACATTCTCAGGCTAGCCCACATTTGGTTTTGAGCAATCTGTTAAAAATGTCCAGCTGAATCCTCTTACTGGCTTATATGGTATTCTGTAATGTCTATCCCAGGTAAGCAAATGCTTGGGTCTTGTTTCTCCCTGCAGGCACCTGTCTGTCTCTAGACTTTAGTGAACTGTTTGCGCTGAGCTCCATTCTCAGGTGCATTTAAGAAAAGCTGTTAACTTGCATTTTGTCCAGCTTTTCTCTTCTCATACACGTGGGAGTGACGCTCTTTCCAGCTCTCTGCATCTCAAAGCCCAAAACCACAGGTGCTTCTCAAACCTCTGTTGTGTCATGCTTGCTAGTAGCTCATTGTCCAAAACAAGTCACATGGCTGAGTGTGGATTCAAGGACTGGGGAAATAGACATTAGTTAGCAACAGGAACTTCAAGGTCAAAAGCAAGGGACATGGATACATGACGGGGAGACAAATAGGGCCATTTGCTTTAATATGAGTTCTACTGGGGTGGAAAAATGGGCACTCAGCTCTTTCAACACAGTAGGATCCAGAAGGGCTGTTGCTCTCAGCCGGGCCTGGCTCTGGGAAGGGTGCCCACCTGAAGACACCTGATCGGGATACAAGGACCCAGGAAGGAGGAGAGGGAGGGGACGGGTGGTCCCGGCTGGGAGCACGGTACTGCCTTTGGGAAATGGCCCAGTCCTCTTGGCCTCCCAGCCTTGACTCTGAGGGCACTCAGCTGAAACCCTCCCTCAACCCCTTGCTGAAATTCTGTCCCGAAGTCCAGCTCTAGGTGTAGGGCCAGGGCTCTTCGGGTTCCCATACCTAGGGCTCCCCCCACCAGCCCTGACCTCTTCTCTTTTGATTGTCTCTGACCTACCTTGTTGGGGGTTCTAGGAGACAGGTTTGTGTTTGACTCGTGGGGCTGGGCACAGACCGACTGGTGGATGAGCCCGAGGCAAGCGGGGTTATCTTCATTTTGCAGATGTGGAAATGGATGCTCAGCCAGAGAGGGAAGTTGCACAGGGGCCAGGGGATGAACAGGGGGCAGCTGGACACCCTGATCCTCAGTCCAGCCCTGCTCTCTTGACTCAAGCGTGAAAGGGCCAGGCATTGGGAAAGCAGCTGCCCCACCTCTTCTGGGGTTAAGGGCGAGGGTGGCTAACAGCCCACTCGCCTGCAACCCTCAGCTCGGAAGCTCTGCTAACTCCGAGAGAAAACCCCACTGCAGAGCCAAACTCTTTCCACATGTGGTCCTCACAATGTCCTCTGAGAGGGGGTTGTGATTGCCCATTTTACAGATGTAGAAAGTGAGACTCAGAGGGGTGAAATGACTTGGCTGAGTGTCATGGTAGAGCTGGAACTGGAACCCCATCTCACTGACACCAAAACTACTCTGAGAATGTTTCAGGAGGGCTGGTGGCCAGTTGTGACCCCACTGAGTCCTGCTTCTGTGTCAGGATGAGCCACTTGCCTCTTGAGCCCCTTCTTGACCTGGAGGCCCCCTAAGTCCCTCAACGACAGACCCACAGGCTGCTGAACAGCATCAGACGAAATGCACAGCTCAGCCTGGGGAAGTCAGGAAGGCTTCCTGTAAGAGGCAGCTCTGCACTGAGTTTTTGGTTTTTTTTAAATTAATTAGTTAATTTATTTTTGCTGTGTTGGTTATTCGTTTCTGTGCGAGGGCTTTCTCTAGCTGTGGCAAGCGGGGGCCACTCTTCATCACGGTGTGCGGGCCTCTCATTATTGCGGCCTCTTTTGTTGCAGAGCACAAGCTCCAGACGCGCAGGCTCAGTAGTTGTGGCTCACGGGCCTAGTTGCTCCGCGGCATGTGGGATCTTCCCAGACCAGGGCTCGAACCCGTGTCCCCTGCATTGGCAGGTGGATTCTCAACCACTGTGCCACCAGGGAAGCCCTGCACTGAGTTTTGAAGGACAAGTTAGCATTCCCTGAGGAGTAGGCGCACAGCGTGAGCGGCACCTCGAGAAGGTTGAAGCCAGGCACACGGGGTGGGGGCTGGGCACACAGGTGGGGCCCCGAATGCTGGGGCAGGGGCACAAGGGCAGGGCATCCTCCCACCCCCGCCCCTTAGAAAGAAGGGCTGCTGGGGCCGAGGGCATTCCTGTTCCACAGCACCGACTTGGGGCCAGCAGGGACAACGGCCCCTCCCTCCCTCCTCCCTGAACTCAGGCTGCCCTCAGGGCAACCCCTCCCCCTTCACACACACACCCCCCCCCGCCCCCCGCAGTGAGCATCTTCATCCTCTGAGCCTCCTCCAGGGCCCCCAGGTTCTCTGGGATCTGGGGGCCTCCGCAGTCCTGGCCCAGCCAGACCTCCTCAGCCTGGTCCCCGATGCCCCCTGCCGGGCTGCGGGGTGCCTGGCTGAGGGGCAGGAAGCAAGGAGCCATGTCCTCACTCCTCAGGCACCGCAGAGGGCGTCCTTCCCTCCTCCACCTGGGCCTCAGGGTCTCCATCTCTCCACTGGGGACGGAGACCCCACCCGGCCCGCTGGAGTGGCTGTGCAGCCAGCAGGGCTCACAGGAGGTCAGCTCTGGTCTGGCTTCCTAAGAGCTCCCGTGGTCTCTGGTTGAACATTTGACTCCTTCCCTGGTCAACAGCCGTGTCTGTGTCCCGTGGGAGCAGGGAAAGGAGGAGGCGTGGCCGTGGCAGTGACGACAGGAAAGGGGAGGAGAAGCCAAGGCTGCTGCCCAGGCCCTGGGGAACCCGCCCTCCGGTGGCTGGGGCCCCGGTGGGCGCTGGCCGGGCGTCCCTTTGAGGGACGTGAGGTCCGCTGGCCGTGTGTTGCTTGTGTGTTGCTCAGGGTGACAGTGGAGGCTCCTTGCCCCCACCCCTCCCTGACAGCCCGGGGTCACACAGTTCAGGGGCAGCTCTCTTGCCTGCCTCTTCTGTTCCTTCCAGAACTTTCCAGGATGCAGCAAACTGTCTCCCTTCCATCTTCTTCATGATGGGTGGAAAGGACTGCGGCAATCTAAAACTTCTCTCAGCTTGTCACACCCTGTCGTGTCCAAGCAAGAGTCCCTCCCGAAATGGGCGCCGGTGGGTGGCTCCAATCAGCTGTCAGCTCAGCCGGGCCCCGGAACGGCTGAGCCCCCAAAGAACACATGGGGCCTGACTTAGATGCCGGCCGCTCCTCCGTGACGTCAGGCTGGTTCCTGTGTCCCCAGGGGCAGAGAGGCGGCCCTGTGGACAAGCCCAGCAGGGGCACAGATGTGACCCAGGTGGAGGAAGTGCTGTGGCGTCCCTGAGGCACCCAGCAAGCTCTTATGAATAAAACCTTCAGAAATTCTGAGTTTTGAAGTTTATCGTTGGTGGTTCTTTTAAAGCCTCAAGCATCATTCTTGCAAAGACTAACATTTTAATTTGCTCAAACTAACGAGGGTCCCGAGGCTCAGCGGGGCAGCCCCGAGGCCCTCTGGAAGGCCACTGCCAATGCTGGAGCCCAGCGCTGGGCCTGGGATGACCTCGGAAAGACGCAGGCCGGGCATGGGTGTGGGCTCTGTTTTGGGGACACTCTGGAAGTTCGTGAGACACCTCGATGATAGATTTTACTAGTCTCGGGGACAGGCCCTGCACTCCCCATCTGTCCACGCTGGGCTCGCAGAGCTGGCCCCCTACTGAAGGAAGGCCTGCAGGAAGTCGTTGTAGGAGATTTTTGAAGACAGCGTCTTGTCATAATACTCCAGGATGTGGAAGAACTCCTCCTCGGAGAAGTTGACGCTGTACTGCCTCAGGACCTGCAGAAGAGACAGGGATCCCCCGCTGGTCTCGGAGCCACTCAAGGAGGCATGCACCCACCTCTCCTCCCGCCCCGAGCCTGGACCGCCCACCTCCAGCGTTGCTCCCAGCAGCTCTCTCTCCCGCTTCCCTTCTCCCCACCCCTCTTCTTTGCCCACCCCCCGCCCCCCTCCAACAGGGCAGCTCCATCCAGCAACACGGGTGCGGGACACGAAGACCCCTGGACTTCCCTTCAGATGGGAGCTGCTGGGGTTCCTTACCCTTAGCCGGCCCTCCCACAATCGCCTCCCCGAAGGGTAGTGAGGCTGGTCAACGTGGAGGATGAGGAGGATGGACGGAGAGGAGGGGACTGGAGGGGAGACCTGGCCACAGGGCCTTAGCTAGGGGGGCCTCGGGGTGCGGCCCACCCGGGGAGGAGGGCAGGCCCGCAGGTGCAGGGTGCAGGAGTCGTTATGACCCAACAGCAATACAGCCCATGGCAGAGCCTGCTACTGCTAACCAATACCGATTGCCCTTTCCCCTTCTGTTATCAGAACCCTGGTTTTCAGGCTGCTGGGATCCACCTAAAAAAGGCGACATTTCTTAGCTTCTCTTATAGCTAGGTATGCTCTGGCCAGTTAAAACTAACTGAGAATGTTATGCGGGACTTCTGGGAAGTCTCTAAAGAAGAAGGGTATGCCTTCTTTCTCTCTCTTCTGCTGCCTGGAATGTGAAAGTGATGCTGGGGCTTTAGCAGCCATCTTGGACCATGAGGTGACCTTGAGGCAGGAAGTCAGGTGTTGAGGAGAGCAGAAAAAAATACAGATGTCCCCGATGACTGTCCAGCCACCACACCAGCTCTGGACTTCCTACCTCTGAGATTCTTTTATGTGAGAGAGAAATAAACTTCTACCATGTTTAAGGTGCTGTTATTTTTTTTTTCACCTCTGTTATGTGCAACTGAGACAAATTTTAATAGATAGATGCCCTATTAGATAAAGATTAGGTTATACATTCCCCATCTATGTTTTGTGTTATAATTTGTTTCTCAGAGGGGGCTAGAAAGTGGGGCTAGAAGAGCCTGACGTTCCTCTGGGGCCGGCAGGACAGGCCCGGGACCATGGGGCTGAGGTCAGCTGGCCTGGCTATGGGGCTGATGGGCTGAGAGCAGAAAAGGCGACTGAGCCTGGGTGTCCAGAGGATCCCAGCACCCATCTGGTCTCGGGCTCTGGCTCTGCTGAGGGCAACGTCTCCGTTTCTATTGCCTTCTCCCTGCTGTCACCCACCCCGAATTCCTGGGAAGTTACCTGAAGACGAGGAGACTAACAGAAGCTCACCCGCTTCCTTCCCTTCTCCGGCTGAGAATTTTACTTGCCCCCAAAGTAAAGACAAACGCTGTGAGCTGGCTGCCACTGTGGGGCACGGAGGCCCGGGCCCAGCGACAGGCCTGGCCGCCGCCCACCGTGCGCGGCACTGGGGCTCTAGGGGGCCCCTCGCCCTCCAGCGCCTTGCACGAGGCCCTTGAGAATGCAGCCCCGCCAGGCCCTCCAACTGCGGTTCATCTTCCTGCATTATTATTTAAGAAAAGCTTTTTTAATTAAAAAATTTTTTTCTAGCTGTTGAGCACAGGTAAGTCTAAGGAATACATTTTTTGTAAGTGCATTTTGAGGCCACAACCCCTTGTCTCTATGATGTCTTGACTGAGTTTTCTTCCTGGCTGTAATATTTGATTTTTAATCTAATGTTCTAGACCTCAATGATTTTCTGAACCTCAGTGGCCGGGGTGAGGATGCAGAGAGAAGAGGAGAGGGGGGTCAAGAAACTGCCAACCCGAGGAGTTCTACGTTATTCTGAACGTGGGAGTTTTAAGTCACCCTCGAGGGCGGCCGCTTCTTTCCTCTGGGAGAAGCGCTCCCAAGGTTCTGCAGGGTAAACTCAAGCGAAGAGGTTCTGCTCCAGAGGGGCGGCTGCGGCGGGCGAGGCGCTCCCTCCAGACCACCTTCCTCCGTGGATGCTGGACTTGCGCGGGGCAGGAAAGGCACCAGGGTTCAGGCTCTGTCGGGAGAGCTGCTTACCAAACCGTGTGGTGCGCGGTGGGCAGCCCCTCCACGTGAGGGCAGCTGAGGGAGAGGGGAGGGCCGACCCCGGGGCTCCTGCGAGGCAGGGCTGGGGTCTGTGGGCCCTGAGTCGCACACCTGGGACCCCGCCTCGGCCCCCCGATGCTGTCATTCTGCTCTGTGACCCTGCCGGCTCCCCCCATAAAGACCTGGGACGGGGGCTGGGGAGGAGGCCTGGCCTGGCGCGGGGTGGAGTGCAGCCAGGGCTCCGCGGAGACGCAGCAGCTGTCGTGCTGCCCCAAGGGCAGCAGCACTCAGCTGTTGGCACCGGGACGTCCCTGCAGGGTTCTAGAAACCTTCAGGGAGCAGAGCCTGGGGTCTGCAGCACAGGGGCACGTGCACTCGGCCCTTGGCAACCTGGGGGAACCGGGGAAGTGAGGTCTGGGACAGCTGCCCACACCCGGGCCTTCCGCTGCGGCTTGGCGGATCCTTTCTGGAGGTTTTCTGGCCACGGGCCTTTGGCAGCTGCTTCCCGGTCAGAGGTCACGGCCACACAAGAGCTGTGCTCACCTTCCTGAAATCGGCCACGCTTAAAAGCCCCGTCCTTCCCTCGTCGTAGGCCTTGAGTGTGCGTAGCATCGGCCTCCAGCAGCGCACAATTTGGGGCTGAACCCGCAGCAGAGCGGAGTAAAAGGAAGAAGTCTCGGCACCGCCTTCTTTCTGGGAAGAGAACCAAAAAGCACGAGGAGGTAAGAAAGGAGCTTTCGGATGGGAAGGACGGAGCAGACAGGCCATGGCCCGAAGGGAGGGAGGAGGGCTGCCTGCTCCTGCCGTCTTGGCCCCCTGCTCACTCCCCACCCCACGCTCCCAGCTAGCATGCAGTCAGCAAGCGCCATTGCAAGTCTACGTGTGGGCTGATCACAAGAGTACCGCCTGTGCACCTCCTTCCGCTCCTCCCCCACCCTGGGAGGAAGGTAGGTCTCCGCATCCCCATTTCCTGGACTGGGAAACGGAGGCTCAGGGAGGCTCCGCTTGACACCAACACCTGCCAGGCTGCCTCCCAGGGAGCCCCTCCCCATGTACTTGAGGGGAGAGACAGGCAGATAACCGGCCAATTTCAAAACAGTCTGAGGGAAAAAAAGAGATTCAGCTGGGGTCTTCTAGTACGTTCTTATAATGAACAGAGTTTTTTAAAAAAAATCACAAGGTTGTAATTATATCTAGTAATTAGTACACTACACTATGATTATTTCATTTAGATGCTATTTATTAGATTGGAAACAAGATATTTTAGCACGTTTTAGCCCCAAAGTACATCTGAATATCACAGAGGTGGACTTTAGGCAGTCATGTGTAACACATTTGGGGGAAGTTTAGTTTTTTTTTTTTTTTTTTTTTTTTTTTTTTTTTTTTTTGCTGTATACAGGCCTCTCACTGTTGTGGCCTCTCCCGTTGCAGAGCACAGGCTCCGGACGCGCAGGCTCAGCGGCCATGGCTCACGGGCCCAGCCGCTCCGCGGCATGTGGGATCTTCCCAGACCGGGGCACGAACCCGTGTCCCCTGCATCGGCAGGCGGACTCTCAACCACTGCGCCACCAGGGAAGCCCCGGGAAAGTTTGATTTTTAACATGGCACTACACGAAACAAATTAGCACAAAGTTAAATTGCTTTCAATTTTTGTATCATTTAGCACCTATGATAGAAACCAGACACCCTATAGCTTCGTTAGCTGCCAATTTATCCAATCAGCTGGTCAGCATGCACGGAAGAGAAGGGATTGTATGCGCACTTGCCCTTCCCACACCCAAGCTTGGCCTGAGAAAGAGTTTCCTATCCCAGCCCTGTACACCAACCCATCCAGAAGTCCTCTAGAAGAGCCCCCAAAAGCAAAGCCCCAGCTCACTTCCACAGAGGGTGTCTCTGCTGTCAAAGTTGTAGAAAGCCCCCAAAGCACTAGAAAAGGCAATGGCCCTTTCAGCTCCTCTGCCGGCAGACAGTTGGCATGGTGGGGCCTGGACAGCCTGCAGAGGGGACGGGGACTGGCACGGGGACCAGGCAGGGGCAGGGGCAGGGGCAGGCCCTGGCCACACTCTCTCCTGGGAAAGGCTCCCGGGGAGTCTCACCACCTTGTCAGTCATGCCCAGGATGCAAGACAGGACTAGCCTAAGCCACAGAGCGTGAGGCTGTGGTCACGTCTGGGTGAAAGACGGGAGCTGGGGGGCGAGGCAGCGGCACACGGAGGCGAGCTGGGACATCTGCCCAGGGCCTCAGCACGCCTCCCCTCATTTACAGAAGGGGGAGCTGAGGCCGGGAGAGGTGGAGGAGGGCCAGAGCTGGGGGGGCCTTGAAGGCTGTGCGGTCTCCATGGTTCTCCAGCTATGTTCCTGTGTCCCCTGACGACCCACCAAGGACAGTGTTTTCTCCATTCACAGAAAAGCTGAGCTAGAGGAAGAATTGTCTTAAGGTTAAGTTTTACTTCCTTAACTTGGCCTAAGCCTTTGCTTGGCTAAACTAGAAACTATGTTAAGATGGGGCCCGATTTAGCACAAAATGACAAGTTCAGCTGCATGGAAAGTTCTGCTGTGGAATCCACTGTCTGCTGGGCTAAGCCGCCAGCAGTCTTAAGCCGCCACCTATGCTGTCAGGTCTGCCCCACACCTCTGGTCCCCGCAGCTGAGTCCTACAGCAGCTGGCATCAGCTGTGTTTGCTCCCAGGTCGACAAGGCCGGTTGTACTTGTTTAATTCAATGTAACTGAATTCAGCGTCATAGGTGATGGAATATGAGTGTGAAAAAGGCTTGTTCTACTCCATGCTGTGGAGAGACTCGAGAAAGGTGAGTCCGTGAACAGCGTGGTTGAAGTGGGTGTGGGTGAGAAGCATAAAATGACAAACGATTAAGAAAAAAGGTAAAAATCTAGGGCACAGGCCCTCCAGTTGCCATTTAAGCATCTTTAGGGTCTCATTCCTCTTCAAGGAAACAAGAAGAGGACTGTAGACAATGCATCACGGGTGTAGTTTACGTAAGAAAGAGAAGGGTCTCCGACTGGCCGCCCGTACCAGGAGCAAGGCCAGCCCGTCTCAGACAGTTGAGGAGTGAACCGGCGGTCACGTGTAAGTTACAGGCGCTTCCCTTTGCTGTGGTCCCACCCCACTTGCCTCTCCAGTGAACTGACCGAGACCCCCCGCTCCTGGTGGCCGTGTGAGCCGCTGACACTCTCCCCGACGCTCGCCGCACAGAGGTGCCCACGGGCATGTGCCACCCCAGCCAGTTTGAGGACCTGGGATCCAGGCTGCTGGTTCCCAGTCTGGGGTCTCCAGGCCCTTATGGGGCCACCGTTCGTATGAAGTGAGACAACGGGATTTAGGCGGAACTGAGAAAAATGAAAGAAGCCCGTTCAGCCCCAGCCCCACCCCTTTCCTCTGGACGATTCACGTACCATTTTATTCGCGTTCTGGAGTTTCATTCTCTGCATCAGCGAGGTTTTCTTTGCTTTTAACAGGAGGACGTAGCTCTGAATGAAGTTACAATAAGCAAACCTCCCGTTGTTCTTTAAGTCGTACTTGACGATGAGCTGCCGGCACTCATCTCTGTTTACGTCCAGGTTGAATTTCTCCACGAGGGCTAAAGGCAAACATGTCAGTTCAGTTGGTGGTGGTCGGTTCACTCATTCGTTTGATCACGCCTTCATTCACTCACTCATCACTGGCTGAGACGCCCTGTGCTTGCTTCACAGGCTCATGGTTGGTGGCTGGACAGATATGGAAACACAGGCACGCGACGAGGTAAGTGCGGCAAGGAGGGAGGGGACCCGCGTCCTGCTGGGCCCCCTCGGTCCAGGCTTTGCCTGCCGGCCTGGCTTTGCACGGTCACCGTCACTGTGGTCACAGCAGTATGGACACGACACCGTGGGGCTTACGAACGCAGGCGGGGAGGAGGCAGAGGGATGGTCCCAGCAGACGGGAGTCGGGGCAGAGCCGGGCAGGAGGGGAGAAGGGAAGGTTCCATGTGCTGGGGTTGAGTCCGGCAGGGCCCCGACTGGGGGTCAGGGATTCAGACTCGGCCCCCGAGCAAGCATTTTCCAACTGTGCTTCCAAGATATGCTCTCAAGGGTCTTCCAGGCGACACCAATTTATGCATTTTGAGTTTTCATCTTAATGATCTAAAATGTGTATTCTGGAACACATGGACCTCCCGGAAGAGACAACCGCCACGCGATTTGAGGGTTTGTGTCTGGCTTTCTGACTGGGGTCACGTCGATGCCACACTGGGGAGTCCTCCTGGCTGCCCTGAGGTGGCAACGTCAGGATGTCAACACCCCCTTACTTTGCACTAATACACGTGCTCAGTCTTTTACTAGGTATACAGCCGAAGCTTCTTTTGGAGTCACAGCGCGTAATTGGAAGAGAGGTAGGATAGGGATTTCAGTTTAAGGGGAATGAGCTGAGGCCTCCCCTGGACGTCACGAAGGCAACAAAGTTTCTGGGAGTGGCACACCGTGCTACGTTAACTGTAGAGGTTAGTGAGGAAAACCAGTGGATGTGGACTTTATAGACATGATGTCTTCAAACCAGCACAGCCCAGAAGACGCTGCGCTTGTGCAAACAGGTTTCTTTGCCTTTGCACAGAGGAAAGCAGTAGGAGGGCACGGTGCACCCAGGACATGGGCGGGGGGACCCAAGGGAATGGCCACTAGATGCCTTGGAGGTTCCAACTTGCAGAAGGCCATCCAGCACGTACAGAAAATACAGAACGACTTCTGAAAATTAATCAGTGTTTTGTTTTCAGAGCACTGAACTTTGGATGCACTGTCAGAGCCGTGGATGGGGCGCTTCCGGAGTTCACGGTTAAAAAGGACAGTGATGATGGTGATGATGATGAAGAACCGCAAGTTAGGGTTCCTCATGCTCAAAACCAAAAGAATTAACTAAGAAACAAGTGGGACGCCAACGTGCGTTAAAACCCACACTGGTGATTTCGTTTCAGCGAGACATGTCACATCAAATCCACGTCACATCGATTTAATTATAACTGATTTCAAATTTTTGTATTTAACTCATAAGTGTTTTGGGAGGGGCGGGGTAGGAGCTGTTCACTTAAAGAGTTTACACCATAAAAGTAGTTTATGTTGATATAAGAGGTTCTCAGGAAAAACGCTTTCCTTTAAAAGGGGTCCATATATTAAAGACGGCGGGGGTGGGGGATGGGCTGAGGGGGCTTTTAAGCAGAGGAGTGACCTGGTCAGGTTTTCCTGTAATGGGAAAGGTTGTGTAAACAGTATGCAACAATTAGTGGGATGTACGTCTAACTGGTCTTATTTGAAGACTACCCAAGTGCTACACGGTGAAAATCGAATCAACGGTGCAGAGCTGGGTCCCCAGCTGTCCCCTGCGCCCCGCCCATGTCCCACCTCCCTCAGCTCTCCAAGTCTGTCACCATTTACAACCTGCCCAGAGACCACAACCCAGCCCGTGGTTTCGCGTGCTGACCTGATCGGGAAGGTGTGGACCTGCCTAGTAGGGGCTGAGGCGTTAGGAGTCCTTGTCCCCCATACTGGGGGTTTATCGAGGTGCTCCCCGCCGGGCCCCTGTTGTGTCACTCCCCTGCCGCCGCCATGAGGAGTGGACTTGTGCTGGGAGGTGACCCTGTATCCCCAGGGGGAAAGGGAACAGGACGCACCCTGGAACTCGGTGGCGGAGATCTCGCCCTGCTTGTTGGCGTCCCTCTCCTGGCACTCTCGCAGGAACTCGCGCCAGCAGCCCTGGATCTTCTTCCGCAGCTTATTCTCAATGGTCTCGCAGTTCTGCAGGGGCGGGGTCGTGCTCGCGGGGGTCTAGCAAGATAGAAAACAGTCTTGTAACCTGAGATTCCACGTGGAAGTAATAAGAGAAACTCACAGATAGGACTCAGGCGCACAATTTCACAGGCAGCATTTTTTCAGAAATAAAATGAAAAACAAAACAAAAACGGTAATGTTGCCATTTTAACAGAAACAGGTTTGGAAACAAATATATAGCCGGCCCTTTCTGGCTTCTGGAGGCCTCCACATTCCTTGACCCGTGGCCCCGTCCCTCACCGTCAAAGCTGCAACGCCGGGTGGGTCTCCCCCAGACTGCATCTCTCCAGTGTGACCCTTCTGCCTCTGCGTCCCCAGTGACCGGCCGGTGTGATTACCTCGGGCCCCCGGACACTCCGGGACAATCTCGTCTTGCAGTCAGCCCATTAGCAACTTTAACTCCTGCAACCTTGATTGCCCCTCGCCATGTAAGGTACCTATGACAGGTTCCGGGGACTGAGGCGTGGACGCCTTCGGGATACTTCACTCTGCTCCACACACCATCTTTAACTCACTAAATACTTTCCTTACATGTTCACTACTCTTGCCCATCACCCCCAAGGCCGTAAACTTCACAAGGGCAGGGACCTGTGTTCATTCTCCGCACGTAGTAGGCGTGCGATAAACACGTGTTGACTGAAGGCCCAAGGAATGAATGAGCGCTCACCGTGCACGAGGCTCGGCGGTGGGTGTGCTCCTCTGCCCGCTGGCATCCCCTCAACAACCCTCCCCCGGAGACACCGTCAAGCTTCCTGCAGAGGAAGGGGAGCCTCGGCGAGGCTGAGCCCCTCTCCCAACCCCAGGCCAGGGCGGCTCGGCCCAGGTCCAGGGCCGTGCGGTCAGACAGGCCTGGGTTTGAAATCAGCTCTCTCTGTGTCTAACAAGCGACCTGAACTCACGAGGACCCTTCTTAGAGCCTCGTATCTTCAACCGTAAAACGGGTGTGACAACACTTACCTTGCGGGTCCTGTGGCCCACGGCGGGGCTGTCCACCCTGGGGCATCTGCGTTCGTCCGAGATGATGCCCTCCGTGTGGCTGACATGCCGCCCCCGCCCCCAAGGTCCCTTCCTGCTCTGAGTCCTCTTTACTCTTC
Organism: Phocoena phocoena; assembly: GCF_963924675.1. Taxonomy (NCBI): domain Eukaryota; kingdom Metazoa; phylum Chordata; class Mammalia; order Artiodactyla; family Phocoenidae; genus Phocoena; species Phocoena phocoena. Next base: position 5,767,572 of record NC_089229.1, on the reverse strand, counting down.
CCTCCCACACCCCCGTGCCCACAGCTACCTCCCCTCCCAGGCAGGTGACTGAGAGGACCCACCAGTGGCTCTCCTCTGAGCCCCCCGCCCCAGGCTCACCCTGGCCACCTTCTCGGTCACCCACACCCTGTGGGGACACTAGGACCCCAGCCCCGGCGGGACGTGGACCCAGTTAGATGCTGCGAGACAGGAACATACGCAGGGGTGACTCCGCGGTTTGGACCCTGCTTTCAGGTCTCGAGTGGGCGATGACCCTGCAGACCTGCTTCTCTCTGAGACCTCGGGGACGCTGCACCCTCTCTGCGCCTTGGCCGAGTCGCCCGGGGCCGGCGGTGGGGCCGCCTTCTCCGAGCTGAAGCTGCTCAGGAAGTCCAGGTATTGCAGCCTTCCCTTGGTGTCGACGGGCATCTCGTCCCAGAGCCTGTCAAACTGGCAAAGAAGCAGAGGTCACCTCCCAGGGTTAGTGGCAAACCCTCAGAAGTGGGGAAGAAGCCAGCGAAGAGGCGCTCTCCTCCGCAGGGGTCCAGGGCCCACGTCAAATGAAAAATTGAAAAAAGAAAAACACCCATCCGGCTGCGGCTTCCTGGGAAAGCAGACGTGGGAGGATTACCCATGGCTTCTGCAGGACACTTTTTAATTGAATTGGGCCCTTAGCGAGCATTTTAAGGCCGTTAAGTCTTGTGAGTAGTCACAGAGACTGAGCTGCAGGACAGAAGAATGTTTTAGGAGAAAATGCAAATCAAGCCACAGCCCACCTCGCTGCCGCTCCCGGGAGCCCAGCCAGGCTCCTTCCTGCTCCTCGAAGGCCCCCTGAGCCCTGCAAACAACGCACACGTGCTGCAGCCCTCAGCCACCTCAATTTTTCTCACCCTCAGGGCAAACAGTGTCTTCTCACAAGATGAAAAGGGAGGCATCTGGAGAACAGCAGAAGCTTATGGTTTTGTGTCGGTGCCGTCTGATGTCACGGGCTGGGTCAGGGTCACACGCGGCCCGGCAGGGATGTTGCGAAATGACTCAACGCCAAGTGAGCCACCCTTGATGACTCGGGGGCTGTTCAGGGGGCTGAGAAGATGGTAATTTACTTCTAATTCGCTTTTTCACAGCCCCCGAGGCCCAGTGCAGCTGCCTCTCCACCCCTGAGTCCATGGGAGGGATGTTCCTACCCCGTGCCTGAACTTGGTCAGAAACCGGCTTGGCTTGTGGGCTCCACTGGGGTTTTCCAGAAGCATATTAAAAGGGACCATGTCCGGCTCTACTTGAAATTCTGGAAATGAAGTACTGAGGGGTGAGGAAGAGAGGGAGAATATTCCAGGCCCTGAGAAGGGAAAATGGCTTAGTTTGGGACAACATTCTTGATGTGTTTTAGCTTTTTATTTCGAAATCATTATAGATTTGCAGGAAGTTGCAAGAATGGTACAGAGAGGTCCTCAGGGACCCTCCACACAACTTCCCTCCAAGGTTACATCTTACGTAACAACTTCATGTGTGTGTGTGTAGTTCAGTGTCATTTATCACACCTGTAGTTTTATGTTGCTTTAATTTTGATCAATGAGGGAAAACTACTCGGGGGAGTGGAAGTGAGGGTCCCCGAGAAAGTACCCACATGGGCTCAGACAGGCCACAGCATCATCACCAAGGGCAGTAACCCCCGCACCGGTCTCCTCCAGGGAAGTTTTCCAGAACCACTGGGCAGACCGGAGCCTCTTCTCTCCCTTCTGGCATCCTGATGAAACCACCCATGAGGTGACACCTAGCCTGGCTGAGAGACTCCCCGAAGGATCCTCTGAGATTCATCTTTAAATGCCAACCATCTTGCAAAGGTGCTAGCACACAGTAGGTGCTCAATACATGTTTTTTTTTTTTTAACGGCTGAAGATCCGTATCACATAAGACTGATCAGACGATGGGAAGACCCTTTAGAAATGAAGAGGGATTGGAGGCAAGGGCTAAACCGTGTTCCGATCACAGCTCTCAGGAAGGGCTTTAAGGAACAAAGATGTGGCTTAAAGGAGGGTGGGCTGCCGGTGGGCTCTCATGCTCTCGTATCTTAGCAAGACTTGGGAGGCAAGTGGGAGGAAGGTCATGTGATTAAGGACAGATACAAAGGACGGGCATGAATGCTTCAGGAGGCAGTGAAGAGCTGAAGCATGGAAATGAGGACGCCTGCAGAACGGCCAAGGACAACAAAAGGGGCTCGTTCTCAGGCAGGTGAGGCAGGCGCCCACCACCTTCCTAATGAAAGCCTGTGAGGCAAGCGAGGTCAAGGTAGGACCGCGCAAACCCTATTCTTATCCTATTTTAACTAAAGGGGCTTCAACGGGCAGAATACACATTGCTAGGACGGGCCTGGGAGGGTGGGGAAGTGGAGGCCCACGTGTGGCTCTTCAGCCCTGATGGGTTACAGCCCAGGACACTGATGCAGCCTGGAGATGCGGTACAGGATGGCGGCTGGTGTGGGCTGTGGGGACAGGAGGGGCATCAGAAGACTGGAAATGGGTACCACAGAAGTAGACTCTGGAAACTTATGGGCCTGTGAGCTGGACGTGAGACCCGGGTAAAATTCCTGTGGTTTGTGAAGGAACTGAAAGGCAAGTTCATTGCATGTCAGCAAGTTTCCGGGTCACGGGGCAGAATGCACGCCTGCTGAAAGGTCCCCTGGAAACGCAGAGTAGCAGACAACTACCTTCTAACTACTTAAAAATTCACCACTTCGGGTTCCGCTTCTGCTTGTGATGTGGAAAGTGGCAAGCGAACGCCACTCCCATTCTAACAAGAAAAAGCCAAATACCTACAAACTCAGAACTTTTCCTGAGCCCATGAGACAGTTGAGGTTGCAGGAGCCAAGAGGACTGAACTCCACGGAGCCCCGAGGCTCCAAGGAGAGCCCGACGCGCCAGCTCTCACGCCTGGTGGGGCTCAGGAGGAAGTGCGAGGGTGGGAAGAAATCAGCCAAGATGTTAGCAAATTCCTAAAGGCCAAGCTGGGCTGGCGCTCAGGCTAGAAGAGCTGGGAGTCACGGGCACAGGGAACGCTCACACTCACAAGCTCTCCTCTGCGGCCTTTGCCACTGCTCCCAAGAGGCCACGTGAAGCCACTGGTGGGGGATGGACGTGAAACACCGCCCGCTTCTCCAGACCCTCCTCTACTGGGAAGCAAAGCCATGGGCGGAGCCATAGCAAACCCACTCAAGCCCGGGGGCCCCGGGCAATCTTCTGCTGGAGGGATCTGACGCTGGGGAAGAGTAGCAACAACAAAATTCAAATGTAGCTCAATTACCCACCAGACTGATTCGACAACGCTCCCACACTCACAGCCTGACAGAGAAGAGGTGCACCAGTTTCCAGGCATAAATATCATTGATACCACCATCTCTACTATTCTTCTTCACACTATGTCTGGCATTCCATTTTTTAAAAATCTTGAGACATACAAACAAAAAATACCCGACCCATTGCCAAGAGATACAGCCATCAACAGACGAGAGTCAGAGATGACCCCACTGTGGGGATTGTCAGACAGGAACATTAAAACAACTGTGGCTAATACATTCATGGATCTAGTAGAAAAGGTACCCAACATGCATGAACAGATGGGGAGTTTCAGCAGAGAGGTGCAAACTATTTTTTTAAAATGCATTGTCCCTCTAAAGAAGATATACAGATGGCCAACAAACACATGAAAGGATGCTCAACATCACTAATCATTAGAGAAATGCAAATCAAAACTGCAATGAGGTATCACCTCACACTAGTTACAATGGCCATCATCAAAAAATCTACAAACAATAAATGCTGGAGAGGGTGTGGAGAAAAGGGAACCCTCTTGCACTGTTGGTGGGAATGTAAATTGATACAGCCACTATGGAGAACAGCATGGAGGTTCCTTAAAAAACTAAAAATAGAACTACCATACGACCCAGCAATCCCACTACTGGGCATATACCCTGAGAAAGCCATAATTCAAAAAGAGTCATGTACCACAGTGTTCATTGCAGCTCTATTTACAATAGCCGGGACATGGAAGCAACCTAAGCGTCCATCGACAGATGAGTGGATAAAGAAGATGTGGCACATATATACAATGGAATATTATTCAGCCATGAAAAGAAATGAAATGGAGTTATTTGTAGTGAGGTGGATGGACCTAGAGTCTGTCATACAGAGTGAAGTAAGTCAGAAAGAGAAAAACAAATACCATATACTAACGCATATATATGGAATCTAAAAAAAAAAAAAAAAAAAAAAGGTTCTCAGGAGCCTAGGGGCAGGAAAGGAATAAAGACATAGACGTAGAGAATGGACTTGAGGACACAGAGAAGGGGAAAGGTAAGCTGGGACGAAGTGAGAGAGTGGCATGGACTTATATATACTACCAAATGTAAAACCGATAGCTAGTGGGAAGCAGCTGCATTGTCCTTATTCAAACAAAACAGGGAAATTGGATTAAACAGAAATGGAGAAGAAACCCATGGCATTCGAGGCCTGGTATGATGCAGGTGGGGGGCGGTACTCTCTCAGGAACAGGGACAAGAGGCCCCCATGTGAGATGGGCAGTTAGAACCAAGCCATCACCCACTACCTGACGTAGAAACTGGAACTGGCCCGTGCTCCTAGTGTCCACGGTCACTGAGGACAAAAGCCTAGAGGCCAAGGCAGGAGGAGTCCAGTCCCTGGGACCAGGCCAAGACAACTGTAGGACCACCCGGCGGTGGCGGCCACGCCGAGGAGACCCACCTGGGCGAGCTGCGTGTGGAGCATTTGGGACTTATCCGAACAGCCCGGCTGGCTCCTCTCTCCTCACTCACTCCTACCTCACCCCTTGTCTCAGAGCAGCGTTCCGGCAAAAAGGAAGTGGCATGAGCGGCCTGGCCCCTGCCTTTCTTCCCACTGGGATCTGGGCCCCGCAGAAAGCATGTGATAATTAGCAGATGTCGCATCAACACCGAGAGATGCTGGAAGGCAACTGAGAAACCGCTTGAAAGGGTCAGGGAGAGAAAACTTGGACCTAGAATTCTATCCCCAGACAAACTATCTTTTGAGGACGAGGGTGAAATAGGGAAGCTCTCGGGCTTCCTCTCCCCTGCAAGAGCAAGTAAAGATGTACTTGAGCAAAAAAGAAAGTGAACAGGAAGGAGAGCAGGACAGAAGATGTGACTGTGGACAGTGGACCAGTGAGGCGCCCCACGCCCGCCCTCCCCTCCCCCCTGCCCCCCACAGCACCCCATCCACGGCTCCTTTGGCTTCCCCATCCTCTACTCCCCTTCTCACTCTTCCACCCACATCCATTAGTAAATTCTGCTGCTTCCAACTCTGAAACGCATTCATGACCCAACCTCCGCTGTTCCCAGCCATCCACCTGACCCAGGTCTTTAATCAGATGTTGCCTTCTCAGGGGCCTCCCCTGACCGCCCTACTCACAATACACCCTCCCAACTCCCTAGCACTACCCTCTTCCCTGCTTTTTTTTTTTGCCTCTGGAGCATTTGTCACCATCCAACATACACATGTTTTGTTCACTGTCTGCCAGCCCCTCAGGGAACACAGACCCCACGGGCAGGGTGTGTCTCTGGTGTCCACTGGCCGGCTGGGAGCATCGCCACCTAAGCAGCATGCCCACTGCGCCTGCTTCGAGGATGCTGCCTCTGCCTGCGCTGCTCTCTCCCGTCTCCTCTCAGAGGCAACGCCCACATTCCCGCATTGTGTCCTCAGGGAAACAGCCCTGACCCCTCGGTCCAGGTCAGCCCCCAGCTCTGCTCTCCCAGCGTGCTGCATGTCCCTTTGCAGCAGAGAGCGGTGTGGAGTTACAGAAATAATGTGCCACAGGTGTTTAACCTCTTTCTGCCCTCCCAGGATGCAGACTCAACAGGGGCAGGGAGCAGGCCCGCCTCGGTTCCCTCGGACCTGACATCACCACTCTGAGCTCAGAGGGCCCCCAATGAGTGAAGGAGTGGATGCGCGCTGCCTTCGGGCACGCACTATGCAGCCAAGGCAGGAAGCTCTGCGCCCGAGAACATGCAAGGGTGTCCCAAGGGCTCAGCCAGATGACGGAGAGCTCGAGGTGGGGGAGCGGGGAGGGCAAAGCGGGGCGTGGCCAGCTCCAGCAGGTGAAGGTGTGGTCAGAAAAGGCTTCACTTGGCTCGAAGTGAGTCTGGAAGAGGAGTCGTGCGGCCAGATACAAGAGGGCGGGGGAAGGGGCAGGCAGGGCCTTCGCGGGCAAAGATGGGGAAGGCAGAACTGCAGCCTGGGCAGAGCGGAGGGCACCTGGATCTGCCTGGGGAGCACTGTCCCATTTCAGAGGGAAGGACATTGAAGCTCAGAGAGGTTGAATGATTCTCCAAGGTCACACAGCTGGACGAGTGCAGAAGCAGGGTCGAAACCCAAGTCTGCCCGCATTTTTCTCTCTTCCTGAAGCTGTCTGTTTTAGAAATATCACATCTGGAATGCTCAGAAATGTCTGCTGGTTCCTTCCCCTAATATAGCTGCACATTCAAAGTCCTCATGCGGTCGCTATGGACTGACCTAAATCGCCTCACCAGGACAGGCTCTCCCCGTGGGATCTCTATCTTAAGCCAGATCCAGGTGGAGCCAGTTCCACAGGCTTTTATAACACGCTTTATGCAGAGCCATGAAGACCTGTCAGTGTCTGACTGCATCTGCTCTGAAAGTCGCTCTCCTTTTCTGAAAGGTTAATTGTGCCAAAAGGTTTCCAAAGATGTGGCACTTCCCTACTTACGGAGCTCTGTAAGTCAAGAAAGCTGGCCCCTCAGATTCACGATGATTGGATTTTTTAGAGATAAGTCTTTATAACGTAGATAAACGAAGTCATGGAATCTGTACCTGAAAACTGTTTAACGTGGTCGGAACTGTCCCAGTATCTCGGGTGAACTCTTCCCCATGATGGCGTGAGGGGTCTAGACATGTCAAGAGTGCACATTACTTCTGTGTCTTCCTGTGCCAGACACTGGGCCATCCAACCAAGAAGGTCACTGTCTAAGCAACTCATGCAGGAAGAAAGCATGTGGGTCTCTGGGGCTTTTGCTTTCTGTTTACTAGCCTGTATCTAGAAGCATCCTTCCCAAATATAGCACAATTTCTGTTCATCATCACCCAACTTAAACCACGGTACTCATGCCAGACTTTGATGTTCTCAATGGTGCAGACTGTCTTTGAGATGTGTCCGTGTATTTTTAGAAAGCAGCATTCAAAAGTGAGCGCTTGATTTTTTTGCAGGGGGTGGGGGGTGGGGGGTGCTGTCCGTGACGGGAATGGTGAAGCTTTCTTAGTGGGCAATTAGAATCAAATTCTCTGTTATGAATGCCGGATATGCCGGCATGTCATTAATTTATACCTATAATTAGAGTAAACTTTTGCTCATTCAGATGGAATGAAAAATCTTTCTTTATTACTAAAAATCTTTATTACCAACCTTTATTAGTTGGCCCCATAGAATAATAAATGCAACTATGCTAGTTTTAAAGGCTTCTATCCGTTTGTAGTGACGGAGAGAAGCATTGATATTTGCAAACAGAGAGCTCACTTGGCTTGGAGGCTCTGAGGGACAGAATTGTTTGGAAATAGGGCATCGTTTTTGCTTAGCAGAAATGATCATAATGCCTAAAAAAGGTGATATTTTAGGAAAGTGAAATCTGATGTTCATATTACTGATATCTTTAACAAATTCATTCTTTAGGGCAGTAAGTTCAGAGGCCTAAGTAGGGATGGAGGGTGGACGTGATGATCAGCCCTCCCCGTGAATACTTCCAGTCCTTACCCTAAAACTCTGACAATGTGAGACTTGAGTTCGGAGTGACCCAACTTTGGAGGGGAAAGAATGACATTTCCACACGGGGAGCTGTAGAAAGCCCCCTGGGCTGGGCCTGAGCAGAGCCAGGAGGAAGAGGGGAGGCGGGGTTGCTTTTGTGAGTATTTTGGAGTTCCTTTCTCATCTGCATTATTCTCTGGGAATGGATGGGGCATCGATTCACCTGAGAACTGAAGAGGGATGGTAGCAGTGCATTTTCTGGGAAGAAGGGAAATCTGCTTCTGGGACTGGATCGGTGGTGCTCTGTTATCGGCTGTTCAGACCCTGGACTGCTGGGATGGGGGTGGGAACGTGGACGCTGTCCACTCACTGGGACATGCTGAGCACCTGCTCTGTGCCAGGCTCCGTTTCAGTGCTGGGGGCACAGTGAGCACCAAGCAGCCAGGGCTCCGCTCCCCAGTGCGGACGTTCAGTGAGATTATCGGCTGAGGCCAGTGACCAAGGCAGGGCCCTGGGACGCCGTCCTGCTGGGAGGTGCTCTCGCCCTAGGAAAGCCACGAAGGGCCAAAGAGGCCAGGGCAGCAGGTTGCTAGAGCTTTGAGCTAAAAAGAGCCCAGCTCAGTCCTTGGGGAAGAGAGCACAGAGAAACTCTTGTGAGGGATCTGTGATGGGCAAGAGGCCCTCAGAAAGGGTGGCCTGTGTCCAGCCTGTGGACAGTGGAGAGGCCCGCTGGGGGTGGGCGTGTCACCAGCATGCTTGGGGAGGTAGCTCCAGAGCGTCCAGAAACGCCGGCAGCAGAACCAGGGAGAGGCCGGGAGCCGCGAGGTGGTGGGAGCGTCAGAGCAGCCTACCGGCTCTACATCCGCCCTTAGCCCCGCACTCCCAGCTCAGATGTGGGGAGAAACTGGCCCCCTCTTAGGATCACTTAAGCCCAGGAATGATCTGGGGAAGGAGGAAGAAGAACAGTGGTAGCTGGAGCCGAGTTTAATTTGATTTAAAAAAAAAAAAGTGATATTATTTGCACCCTGATTGAAATGGTGCGATTCATACCTGTTACATAAACAGAAAGCTCCGTGAGTCTCCAGTAAGATTTAAAACTAAATAACAACAACCCACCCCCCGCCCCCAAAAAACGTTCAAGTATTTAAAAAACTAGAGAACAGTCTTAAACTCTTTGCGCATCGCTTAGGAGGCGAAACGAAATGCGCTTCTTACTTGCTCATCCGTCAGGACTTGGACGTGGCGAGTACAAATGGACCGGAACTCGTCCCTGGAGACGGTGTTGGTCTGCATGGTGTCGAAGTTCTCAAACTCCTGGGCGATCGTGTTGTAGTGGAAGGTCACAGCTTTGTGGAGCCGGGCCAGGACCTCTTGGTGTGCCATTTCCTTGGGAGATATGGGCGGCGGGCCTTTGGGCATCTTCTCAGCCCACTCAGCAGCAGCCTGGGCAAAACAGAATGGAAAATCGATCCATTTAATAAATAAAGAATCACCTTGGCTCCGCGTGCCTCAGCCAGGGCAGGTCCCGGGAGGTCCAGCTTAGTGAGGAAGATGAAGAGGCAGGAGACAGTGTGACCCAGACAGAGGCCCGACTGCAGGGGCAGTTTTGGCTGAAGGGGAAGCCTGGGCTGACCTGCCACGGAGGAGGAGCAGAGCATGTCGGCCCCCGTGGGGCAGGGCAAGGGGCCGGGCCAGGCCTGGGGAGGGCGACCTCTTCCCCTCATCCCTTCACTCGTCCAGCCTGTCCTCTGGTTTGTATAACAAGCACACGGTGAGTGTCTGCTCTGAGCGGTAAGGGAACCAACAGGGATGTGGATCCAGACTGCTTTCATTTTCCGAACCTCAGTTGGATTAATTTACACGGCCAGCAGTTAGAATGTGAAAGGCGGTTTTGGATGGCTGCTACCGCCTGTGCTGCTGTCAGCTAAGTGTCCCTTTGGGTCTGAAACTTTGAGACCCGCAGGGATTTGATCCTGATGAGCGCAGGTTCCTGCAGTTGGAGGCTGTGGGGACAACAGAGCCGCCCGCTGGCCTGGAGCCCGTTCAGCACCCCTCATAGGGCAAGGACAGCTGGGTGTCGGGAGGTGCTTTCAGGGCCTGCGGGCGCTGTCCAGGGTGCTGAGAATCCCCGAGGAGGGACAGGCCCTGTCCGCACCCCAGGACAGCTTTCTGGGGGGAGGAGTGAGCCACGAGGAAAGAGGAGCAGAGGAAGAATCTCTTTACTGGATGTTTAGGCTGACGTGCCGGCAAAGGGCTCGTGGCCAGGTGAGCTGGAGGGGCCTTCAGCCCACGTTCAGCATGTCAGTGTGCCTCGGCTGACGATCCGTGTGGCGGACAGACCACAGGAAGAGCAGGGAAGTTCCTTAGTGACCACCGGCAGCCCTGGAAATGACAAGGGCCTCTGTCTATCCTGGGCACTAAGGAGACTGCAGCTGGAAGGGCAAAGCCGGGGTCGGGGGCGGCTGAGTCCCCAGCCTCCTGCGAGGGCAGTGAACAGGGCCAGGGCTGCAGGCCTGATGTGCTTCTACTTGCTGCAATTAGGAAAAGGCCCCGAAGCTACACCTGTGGTCACTGCATCAGCAGGTCGGCTCCTGGAGTGTGAGGACGGGACGGAGACCCGGGGTGGGAGGGGAGACCCGGCTCCGTGAGAACCCAGGGGTGACGGAGGCATGCATGCTGCCCCCGTACCAGAGTGGATTCTCAGATACACTGGGTTTCTCCACATCAAAACCCTTCATGACTGTTAGCTAGGATAACAGCTCTTTCAAAGCACCAGCACTTTAGCAGATGATCAATCTAATCCCCCCCCAGCCTGTACTAAACCCTGGTCATGGTTCATGCTCAGCAATTCCATAGCAACATAGGTACTACATGCTACTCGCCTTCAGGACAGAGTATGGTGTTACTTTATGAAATTGTGTTAAACACAGGATGCTGCTGGGAATATCCCCCAAAACGTGAACATACACACACTCAGACCACGGCCCACCACATCCTTGACCACCCAAAGGTTAACAGAGGCTTTTAAATATGTCCATTTGGAGCCACCTGTAAAGCGAATGAACACCTTTCTTTTTTCATTCTAGAAAAAAAGTGGTATTACGGATGCATCTTACACTTGTTCAAACAGTTGAAAACGCACCCTCTGTATCCAGGTAGGAGGGCCTTTCCCTAAACACTGCAAGGGGTGTTGGTGCTCAGAGACCTTTTCTGGATGGAGACTCAGGCTCGAAGTCCATCCTTACACTTGTCACACCTTTGGGGCCTGAGGAGGACGCACCCCAGGTGAACATAACTGGAAGAAGCACAGGTGGTCGTGTCCCGCAGGGGAAGGCGGGTCCCCGGTCTGAGGCCAGACTCTGCCTCTAACCGGCTGTGTGACCCCGCAAGCCACTTAACCATGCTTCCCTCAGTTTCCTTATCTTTCCAGGAGGAATCAAGGCTCCCCTGAGACGGTGTGTGTGACTGCTCTTTGAAAGCATTAACACACAAAACGAATCGGAAACACTACTATTTTAACAACAGATATGGAAGAATTCTAACAAAGTAGGATGGGCAAACTTAAGTTAATATGCTTTAAACTCTGGAGGAAATTGAATCATTTTCGAGCAAAATATAGATTACTAAATTTAACTTAAGTAATAGGAAAGCCTGAATAGACAGGTAACCACGAAAGAAATTTAAAAAGCTGTTAAAAGATCTACCATCTATCAGTAAAAAGGTGTCAAGCCTAGATAATTTTTACATTAGTCAAATTATTCCAGATATATATAGTATTCCAGTTCATTTTATGTTACCCTAATACAAAAATGTGCTAAAGAAAACACTTGGAAAGAAAAATATAAGCCAAGCCAGTTTACGGATATAAATGCAAACACATCAAAAAAAGAAAACTTTAGGAATATTTAGTGCCATATTTTAAAAGGGCCTACCAAGATCAATTAGGGTTTATTCCAAGAATAAGAATCCTTCAAGAATTAGCAAAACTTCAATTCCTTATATTAGCAAAGGCCACGTATCAACAGATGGCAAAAAGGCATTTAACAAAATTCGGCAGCCGTACCTGACTAAATGGTATAGAATGGAACAGAACATATAAACTACATGGAAATAAAATGAACATCCTGAACACGAGAATATTAACAGACACTATCTGCAAATATGTTACATGGGTGAAAGCATTTCCAGTAAAGTCAGAAACAAGACAGGCATGCTCACTGTCAGTTCTGCTAGTCACATTTTTAGAGGTTCCAGCTTTTGAAATAAGACAAGATGAAATAAACAGCATAAATGTTGAAAAACAAGATTTATCATTATTCGGGATATGATTTTACAACTAGAAAATCTCAAGACAATGAGGAAAGTGGCTGGATTCAAGTAAAAAATACCAAAAAAACACAATACCTTTTTTTTAAACAGTAAATATAACTAGTTAGAAATTGCATCGTGAAAAATAATCCACATTCACATTAATGACAAAGCTACTGAATACCCTGGGATAGATTACATCGGAAAGGCGTAAGACCTATACAAAGAAAGCCATACGCATTCTACCGAAGGTTATTAAAGCAAGACTGGAATGAAAAGAGACACATACTATGTTCCTGGATGTGAAGACTCTACTTCCAAAGGTAAAACCTTTCTCAAATTATAAATCAATAAAACTCTAGTAAAAATCTCAATGGCTTGGGACTGACATATACACACTAATATACATAAAATGGATAACTAACGAGAACCTGCTGTATAAAAAAATAAATAAAATTTAAAAATTAAAAAAAAAAAGAAGAAATATCTCAGTGGATATTTGGGGGACTCATTAGACATAGATATTAAAGTTGGTAAAGAAAAAGAAATATGTGAGATTTGCCATGAAATTTTTGGAAACGGCTAGCAATGATGTTTTTGAGCCACCAGATATAAAAACACCATAAACTTGATATAATCAGAATAATAGAATCAGAAGAGCTAGGCCCAGAATATACAAATAAATCAGTGGACACGGCTGGCTGACTCCAAGATAACCTTGCGGGAGAGAGGCCCTCCCAAGCAAAACAGAACATCCGAGTTTCATAAAGGAAAATTCTTTCTTCTTTCTTGAGTCATCTGCTTCAGAACATAGTCCTTCTGAGGTCCCCATCTCAGCAAATGGAAATTGTCCCAGTGGCTCAGAATAGAGTCCTCTCTGACAGATCTTTCTATCACTCATACCCAAACCACCCGCAAATCCCAGTGGCTCTGCTCCCAGTGCATACCTGGAAGCTGACCGCTCTACCCTCACCCCCTGGTCCAGGCTGCCATCATCTTGCACGGATTATTGCATCAGCCTCCGTTTCCACCCTCAGTCTTTTAAAGTACACACACACGTGTCAGCACTTGTTCTCTGGATGGAGGGGTAAGGGAGGGCAGAGCCATAATCAAAAAGCCATAGTCATTTTCCCCTGAGGACGATCACTTTAAAGTGCAAATCAGGTCAAGCACAGCTCTCAAACGGCTTCCCAGGTTGCTCAGAGTAACAGGCAGGGTGTCACAATGGCTTGCCCATGACTCCCTCTGACCTCACTCTGTGAGAGCCTCCTGCTGTGCTTCATTCACAGCAACCTCCTTCCTGCCTCAGGGCCTTTGCACTTGCTGTTCTCGCCCTTCTCTCAGGGTTTTTATCACATTCCCGAGCCGAACTCCAGATTCTCTCTCGCATTCGCTGCTCATTGCCATCCCACGTATGACTCTCTGAGCCAACTCATATTTACCCTAATTGTCTTTCTCATCCCAACAGGAAATAAACTTCAAGGCAAGTCTAGTCTTTTGTGCACTGCTGAATTCTTGAGTGCTTAGAAGAACCTGGCACACAGCGAGACCTTGCTATTTGTTCAAAGAAAGAGTGGATAAACAGTGTCTCCACACAGCCAATCAAATGAATGATTGCTCTGGGCAACCACCCTGGGTCTTCTGTTAAAAAACTCTGACCTGGGGGCTTCCCTGGTGGCGCAGTGGTTAAGAGTCCGCCTGCCGATGCAGGGGACACGGGTTCGTGTCCCGGTCCGGGAAGATCTTACATGCCGCGGAGCGGCTGGGCCCGTGAGCCATGGCCGCTGAGCCTGCGCGTCCGGAGCCCGTGCTCCACAACGGGAGAGGCCACAACAGTGAGAGGCCCGCGTACCACAAAACAAACAAACAAACAAAAAACCTCTGACCTGGTCATGCTGCAAAAAAAAATGGAAAAGAAAATAAGATTCCACTTTTTTCTTCTAAGAAATGCAAATTTCTTGATTGACAATATCAGAGCTGGAAAAGGGGGAATAAGGTATCTGGAGTGCTTATCCTTTGATTTGGTACCTACCCTTTGAAGACTTTCCTTGAGGAAATAAACATGGAATTATCATTACAGTATTATTTACGGAATTCACAAAATTAAAAAAAAATTAGCAACACTTTAGATGTCTAAAGTAGGAGAATGGTTAAATAAAACACGATATTTCTAGAAGATGGATAACAGTGCAGCTATTTAGAATGTTTCAAGAAATAGTTTAACAATATGGTCAAATGTCTGCAGTGCACTAAGCGGAAAGGGGCCACAAAAGGGTCCAAATGATCACACGAGCACACACACACACGCACACACGTGTATATATACACACCCCAGTACTAACGCTTGTTCTCTGCATGAGGAATAAGCGAGGGCAGAGCCAGGCAGAAGACTGGGTGGGGCTCCCAAGCCGGGAGTCTTGCCTGCCCCACGGGTCGCGGTCCTGAGGCTGCGGGGCCGGGGCCGGGGCCGGGATAGCCTGCTTGCGAGCGACGTGGAGGAACGGCTGGTCGGGGAGCCCTGCTCGGTGTGACTGCCCTGGATGTGAATCTGCCCGCTCTCCACCTGTGCAGGAATCAGAGTGACACCCGGGTCACGCTGAATCCCAGAGCCCTGGGGGGAGGGCGAGCATCTCTGCCGGGCGTGTGACACACGCACACGTGATGCACTTACAGAGGATGAACACTCAACGCACGCCCGAGATGACTGTATTGAGCCATCCACAGACACCCCTGGAATGTCTGCTGTGTGCCAGGCTCCTCGTTAGATGCTTGGGAGACAGAGGTAACAATCCTTAAGTAGTCTTGCCTGTGTAGGGTCTGGGGGGGAAGAGAGATGAGGGCCAGTCTCACGGGTGAGCAGAGATTATAACGGGTCGTGTGCTCTTGACACAACTGATGGAAACAGCCTCCAGAGGAGGAAACCACTGAGCCAGGAGGTGAAGGAGGTACAGGTGCAAATCCTTGAAAACTGGCACCCGGGGTGCTATTATCCTTACTCGACAAGCTGGCGGGAAGTTCAGGAGAGCAGCGCCGGCTTCCTGCACCACCAGCGCTTTTCTCAACATCCCCAAAGCCACAGCCAGAGGCCAGGCTGTGGACTCGGAGAGGGAGGGGACTATGTTTGTCACAAAGGTGGTTTCGCTGCCAGTTAGAGAGATTCTTTTGCTGCTTGCAAAGATAATTATTGCATGTTCACTGTAGAAAACTACAAACAGGGCACAAATTGAAAACAAAGATCACTAATTACCCCGCCCCCAGCAGCACCACTGCCATCGCCTTTGTGCACAAGGGACCAGCCCTTGACCAGAAGGTCCGCAGGCCCCAGGGGACGCAGCCGCGCTGCTCCCCACCCCGTGCCACCCGGAGAAGCCTCTGGCCTCTGGAGGGTAGGGCCTCCTGGCTCTCCCATCAAGGGCATTTGGGCTCGAGGCTGTTAGGCGCCCACATTCTGGTTCCCATCCTGCTCTTTGCAAAGCCGCTCAGCCACCACCGCCAGCCTAGCTCTGAGTGACTGGAGACGCCAGGGAAGAACAGATGGCTCCTGGTCTGGCGCTTTTGTGTCCCCGGCACTTCTCACGTGATCGTTATATCTGAATGGGGAAAAATAGTGCTTTTTCTATAACTAGAAGAAATGTTTCTCCTAATCAGAAAAGACACCACTATCTTCAGATGCAAATGTCACTTTCCAAAACTAACTACGCTTTACATAAAAGGTCCCCTCAGGATAGGAATCACAGCTGCAAGACGGAGAGGCGCCCACTTCCGTCCCCACTATTCTTTGGAGCAGGAGACGCTGGGCCTGCGTCCTCAGCGCTCCTCCCCGCAGCCCCCCATCTGACAACTGCGCACATCAGTGACTTTTCAAATGAAAAAAAAAAAAGTAGACTCTTATGCACTATGGGTCTGACCCAGTTAGAGAATGATTTACATGTTTTGAAGGTATCTTCTCTCATTTATTCAAGGGTATTCATGGAACCTTGTTTTACTAAACAATTGTCCCTCTTGATGTCGCAGAGAAGTACGGGCCGCCTGTCCCAAAAGGAAGATTCCTGGTCCCCTTTGTGACGACACGACAGTGTTGGTGAAATACATAAAAGAAATAATGTCCCAACATATGGAGCACACAGTCATCAAAGAGCTGACTAATAACACCTCAATTTTATGGAGTTTTTCTCAGGCTCAAACGTAGCCACGTATGTCATTTAGTAAAAAGCAAGCTTTACAGTGTAATCCTGGGGTTCTGAATCCTGCCATTGCTTGGACTCACCCAAGAGGCCGCCCCAACCGGTGGGGGGTCAGAGGGAGGAAGCCCGCGTGGGAGGGGCCTGGGGAAAGGTCTGTGCAGAACTCACCCTGAGCCCACCCCTTCTGCCCCAGCTCAGGGCTCCTCGCGCCCCACAGCCCAGTGTCTCTGAGGCCGCCTTCCGCCCAGACTGGGCTGTCTCCCAGTGCGCACAGTGCCGGCTGATGAACTGGGGGAGCCCTGCAGGCACAGAGCTGGGACCCCCAGCCTGTGTCCCGTCCTCCTGGTGGCTCAGGCCAGATCCACCACCATTCCGCGCCTGACACCAAACGTGAAGAAGGGGCAGACCCACCCGGCCTCGAGAGCACAGCCAGGGAGCAGCAACCCAAGTTCCGCCCGACTGGGACCCAGCAGAAGTCGACCAGGGGCCAGACTGGTCAAGTGGAGGGGCCGGGCCTGGAGGGCGAGGACAGCTCGCTGTCAGCTGAGGGCTTTGGGGCTGCTCAGGGCTGAATGGAACTCAGTTCTGCTCTTTCTTGTGACCTCAGGCAAGACGCACTCCCCTCTGCCTCACTTTCCTCACGAGAATAAAACCCGAACTGTCTCAAAGGTCAGGCCTGGGATCTCAACAGAAAACCCTCACAGTGCTTCACCCAATGCTTCGCCCAGTGCCCGGCAAACATGGGCGGCCGTTCTTGCTGTTCCTGCTGGTTGTTTTAATAGACATCTTTGCCTGAGTCAAGAGGTCGGGCAGAGCTGGGCTGAGTCCTGGTTCCTGGCCCACGCCGGCCCTATGGTGGGTCATCAGAGGGCAGAGGCACGTGGTGCCTGTTGTTGCCTGCAGGTCAAGCCAGCCTGCTGGGGAGGGAAGCCAGGTCTGAGACGTGGTCACGCACCTCGAGGAGGGCCCTCCACAGGACCCGGGCTCCTGACCAGCTGCTTCGGGCCCTGCAGGCGGAGCCGGGGCTCAGATTCAGGACAGCTAGGCTAGAGCCCTGCCATCTTCTGGCTGGATCTCAAACAGTCACCTCACTTCCCTGGGCCAAGGTTCTCAGTCTGTAAGGTCTTGACAGCCACAGCAGTCAGAGGGAGCTGCCCGCAAGAATCATCCCAGGAGACAGGGGACAAACAGGGAGCACCCTGTCTTCTCAGGAAGGCACTGCACTGACCTGTCCCCCATAAAGACGAATTAACCCCATCTCTGCTGCAGGGAACTCATATTTGAAAGGGGTTGGGGGATCCCCAAGTAAGAAACTTGTGACCCCAACCCAAAGCTGAGAGAGTGAGCCCAGGGCAAGAACAAGCCAGAGAGGGCAGGGCGCCCCAGGGGGTTCACTGACCCTGGAATTCTGTTAGCTCGTATTCAATTTTATCGTACTCTTGTTTCAACAGCTCTGTTACGGGAATGATTCCATAACAGAGCCTTCTAGTGTCCTGTCAATAAGTTACGTCCAGCCACGTTCTTGGCTGACTTATAAAATCAATTTTCCATGAGATCGTACCCTAAGCAACTTCTCTAGGTAACCTGGCGGAGAGAATGTGGTAGGGAAGGGGTGGAGGGGTGGGCTGAGCTGCCAGATGATCTGGTAGGGCTGGAGACAGAGACACGCCGTGTATCCGTTTGCTGGTGGCATGCTGCATTCAAGGCCCATTTCCTCAACTCCCCTGTCTCCACATCCTTTGCCATGGGACTCCGGGGTTCCTCCCACTGAAGAGCTGAGAATATTTCCCTATCCTGTGGCTTTGGATTCAGCCATATGACTGCTTTGGCCAAGGGAACGTTAGCAGGTACAACGTGACCAAAGAATTAAAAAGTGCTTGTGTGATCTGCAAGCCTTCCTGTGTCTGTCGTGCTGCCTTGAGAGGAGCCCACGTGACTTAGCTCTGCTCCAAGGAGCAGAGATATCCCAGTCAGGCCACCAGAGCCGAGCCAGCCCAGATCAGCCAGCCCACAAGCAAAAGCCGAACGAATGCTCACAGTCCTGGAGGTTCCGTGGCTGTTGGTTACACGGTGATAGCTGACCACTTCAGTTCTGAATTTCTAGTTAGTGAGAAATAAAAGGTACTGAGCTCAGAGTACAGAGATGAGAAGGTGGCTTTTTGGCTGTCAGTGTTCCTTGACGATGGGCACTTTGCAAAGGGACTTTGTGATACTCCTCCTGTGGGTGTCCAAGGTGGCAGTCACCTGGCTGGGACAACGTGGTTTAGCAAGGTCCATTCCAGCTGTCAGATTAGAAACATGTTAGTATATCAGTCTAACAATTATGAAGGTTATAATTAGCTAATCAGACTGCATGATTCTTCTACTAAGTTTTGTTCTGAATACTTAGGGATTCAATTATACAGTTTTTCCCATGATTCCTTACAGGAGGAAAAAAAAACAATCCCAAAACTTCATACAGAATAAGAATACAGCAGGTAGCAAAAACTCCTAATTAGAAATACTCGGTAATGAATTCCTCTACTTCCTTTTAAAGAACAGTATAATTACTTCTAAGAATTGAAAAATTGCTTCATTTGATCAAATATTTTGATTAGCAAAGAAATTAATTGCACTGTATCTTCATTTGTATTTACAGTGAATTAATGAATGCTAAAAATAACAACAGCAGCAAAACTGCCTGTCAAACAAAAAGATAAAACATTAAAAAAAATCCAGTTGAGAATAAAGTGAAAGCTCTGTGTGCAGACGTGCTGCTACAGACGCCTCCCGCCGGATCAAGGAACCAACTTTTGCGACTCCCAGAGCCCAGCACGCACGAGGCCAAGGGTAGACGCTCGTCTGTCGGGAGGTCTGGAGGTCTTAGTGATCGATGAATTGGCCTCAGCAATCCAGTATGCTGTTTGCAGATTCAAAAGGGTGACACCAGAACTGCAGGCACAACCCAAGTTTCCCGGTGGCGTGACCGCTGCCCACACTGGGATCTCTGACCACGGAGGGATTCTTTCTAGGCAATGCATGAAGGCAAATCTGGAGATTCCAGGTTCCTTTTCCTTTGGAAAGGCTACAATCAGGTCAAGCTTCAAGTCAACGGAACCAAGGCTAACTGAGACCCAGTCCTGGTGGCCGTCCTCCATGCCAGGCTCCATGCCAGGCAAGGGGAATAGAGCAGTGAACGGCAGAGACAAACCCCTGCCTTGGAGAAGCTGATGCTTTGAGATGCCCATGGAGGCAAGCACGGGGGAGACCCACCCCAACAGCCCTGCCCCTTGGCCTCCCTCGCAGATCCTCTGCCCCCGGCCTCTCAGCCCACCTGACCCATGCTCTAGCCATGCCCAAATTACACGTTTCCCATCTTGGGTCTCTGCACATCCTGATCCTTATGCCCGGGAAGCCTGGTCTCCCAGTGTCCAGACACGGTATAAGCTCATCGGAGAGCTGACTATGCCATCTCTGCCCCTGACCATGCAGACTTAGGTCCTCCCCCTTCGGCTCTCCGAGCTGACTCCCACCATACAGCTCGACATTCACAAAGGATCCATCCGACACCTCTGCACACACCCAGTGCACAAATCCTTTGGCAGCACGAAATTGCCACAAAATGCTGAGAAGTAGAGGAAACGTTTAAGCTACGCCTTCAACCCTTTAATGATTCAAGAAACTCATGGCTGAATTCATGTATGAAACTATGAGACGAATTCTTCCACGCAAATAAATTACACACCGTATAATCACATCATTACTAAATATTATACAATAACCACGCACTCACTGAAGTAGGATAGAATAAAAAATAATAATGCAAACATTTGGTGTTTGCTATGCTCGGTACCATGCAAAGCTCTTTCTGCATTAACTCGCTTCATCCAAACACCAATCCTGTGGGGTGGACACTCGAGACAGCTCCCACTGACAGGAGGAAGCTGAGAGCAGGGGCCTGGCTCTGGTCTGAATTCTAATCCCAGCTCTGGCACTTCTAGCTGTGTGACTGGGAACGGATGCTGTAACCTCTCTGTTCCTCCGTCTCCTGATCCTTAAAAGGGATCTTAGGGGGGTTAGCTGAGTTAATTTAGGTAAAGCGCCTGGCTCACAGCACGTGCCCAGTGTGTATTAGCCACCGTTCGGATGTTGGTGTCTGACTGTGGGTGACAAGAAGATGACGGTAACTGGCCGGGCAAAATCACTAGGTAGGCCAGGGTCTGGCACACACTGTCACACGTGTGCTGAACGTGGGAAGGTAAGATTCTCCCAGTCAAATGGGGCAGCTAAAGCCAGAACGTGAGAGCTCACCTCCAAGCGAGACACGTAGGTGTGTGGTAACAATTAAGAAACTGGCGCTGTCTGTAGCCTGGATTTGCTCTGCGAGGCTTGTTTGGAACAATGACTTCTCGGATTGACTCCTGGCTTCCTGATATGGTCATGACCTTGTAGAATCAAAGGTACAGCTCAACTCTGAGGTTTAATTGATCCAAACGTTGGCAATTGAATTAGACCGCAAGTCAGACTGCCATGGCCCTGGAGGGGGTCTGCGGGGATGGGCTGTGCCACAGTCCGCTTATTTTGAACACGTAGAGAGCCTATACATGAATACCCTATACATGAATACCCTCATGTATTCCCACTGAGGGTAGGAATCAAGAGAGATCGTCAGCCCAGATTCGAGCGGAGTGCTGGCGAAAGCGCTTGGAGAACGCGAGTGAGTGACAAATACAAGGTGCGACGCCAGAGGAGCTGTACAGCGTTCCCTAGAGACGGGCTGAGGGCCCGGCCCTGCTGGCGCTGTACAGCGCTCCCTAGAGACGGGCTGAGGGCCTGGCCCTGCTGGCACTGCACAGGGGTCAGGTGGAAGCAAGCCTGGCACAGCCCCCTTCGCTTTTCTGCAAGAGGCGTGGAAACCAGGTGGCCGAGCCCTGTCCTAATGCTGGCAGGGGCCCATCTGGCAGCTGCTAGAGAGGTAGGTGCCCAGTCCCTCGACTGTCCACACCCCTGGAAGCTGGGGAAGGCAGGGGGACTTCTACTCCTTCTGACTGGAGGCTCCAGATCAAGAAGGGGCCCAGGATGCATGGGTGCTTCGACACACTCAGATTTGGGAGAAGTGTGTTCACCTTACGAGAATCATGCTGGCTGTGGTCAGGTAACTTGAGCAGGTTGGCCCCTAACTGCTCCTCTGGTGTGATGATGTCATTTTCACACAAGGCGGTGGTCGACAATATGCCTCTTCCTTTAGCTCGGGCACGGCGGGCCCAGCAGCCCCTCACCCTGTACTGTCACCGAGGCCACCGCAAGTGTCCAAGCGGCCTGTGTTATCCCTCCCACCCTGCCATATACTCAACCGTCTCCAGGACAGCAGGTAGTAATTATCCCATTGGCAAGTGGAAAGTGAGTGAAATTTAGGGGAAACATTCAAAACTCACCGAAATTGTATCAAGAGGACTTAGCCTTTCTCGCCATCAGAGGCAAGAGTAAATAACAGGAATGACATTTCTTAATAATTTCCTTAATTTATTTCCAATAACCTTCGAGCCTTTTCCTGAAAAGGAAACGTCCCCATTCTTTATAATATTCATTAAAAATACATGGACAGGGCTTCCCTGGTGGCGCAGTGGTTGAGAGTCCGCCTGCCGATGCAGGGGACACGGGTTCGTGCCCCAGTCTGGGAGGATCCCACATGACGCGGAGCGGCTGGGCCCGTGAGCCATGGCAGCTGAGCCTGCGCGTCCGGAGCCTGTTGCTCCGCAACGGGAGAGGCCACAACAGTGAGAGGCCCGCGTACCGCAAAAAAAAAAAAAAAAAAAAAAAAAAAAAAAATACATGGACACCATTATGTTTACAATAAAAAGAAAGATAAATCAAAGTAACAGTGTTGGCAACTAATATAAATGTGATGTTCATGAAAGATCACAAACATTCTGATGTGCTTTACGGTCTCTTGTTCAATTGAAAACTACAATCTTAAATTCTCTCTTGGAAAAAAATCATCTTCAAGTTACTCAACATCTCACTGGATGACTTTAAAGACAATATATTATAAACACAAGGTAAGGACAGATCTCATTGGCTCTCTGTTAGCTAGAATGTGACAAAATAATTACTCTGCACTGAATGAGGATGCGTTTTGTTCAAAAAAATTCCATTATTTCCATGATAATAAAGTAGAAAGATTTTATATGGGTTTCTACCGTGTCTTTTAAAAATTCTATTTCTGCTCTGAGCATTATTTTATATTCACGGAAGACACTGAAATTGCACTTTAAGACTTAAAAGAAATGTTAAGCAGGAATGATTTCTAAAAACAAGTAGTGATACTCTATACAGTTTGCACGTGGCACTTTGAATGTAAAATGTTTTTCCCAGAAGTGAAAAAGAGGTATTTGCTGAGGGCAGACATTCAGATAATGTTTTCACCTCGTTTGTGAGAATCTTACGAAAAAGGTGTTACTGCTGACGTCCAGAGCTTGTCTTGTTTTTTCTTTTTTACTCTTCAACCAAGGCTCTGGTAGCATTTCAGTTTTAATACCTCATTCCTCTTCTTTTGTGCCACCTGAGCTAGTGTTTCTTGTCCTGACTCAGGTGTGATGCTCCCGGTGGCACCAGGCACGCCCTTTGCTCCTGTCTGCAAAGCCTGACGGAGTCTCGTCGTCCACAGCTCCCCGGGCTCCAGGCCGAGCTCGGTGTCCCAAGAGTGATGTGCGGCCCACGTGCTGAGCCGATGGTGCGCGGTTGATCTGCGCCAGCCTGTGACCCCCACTTGGAGAAACGCTTCAGTGGGGCAGCGGAAAGAGCAAGAAGCCAAAAAGCCAGGGCCGAGCCACACGCCAGGGCCTAGCCACACGCCAGGGCCGAGCCGCACGCCAGGGCCGAGCCGCATGCCAGGGCCGAGCCGCACGCCAGGATCTGAAAGTAACGCGGCACCTGTTCTGAAAGCAGCTGAGATGCTTTTCCCCTGCTGTGTGTGATGGACACACGAGACACAGATCAATACGAGTTTTGGGGGGCAGATTTAGCGGTGCACCCCGACTGAGAACCGGATCGTGAGCAGGGGTAAAATCGTCATCTTTACTCTCTGTGTGCTTTCCATCTCCTCAAGGCCTTACAAGACTCCTTAGCTACCTTTCCAGCTGTCCCTTTTCCAAGAACGGATTCGGTTTGGCTGGGGATTATTCACAGCGAACTTCCTTTGCGAGAAGAGGTCCCGACTGCCTTAATTACATTTTGGTAATCTCCTTTTAATTACTTGCCGCCCATGCATCCCCTAGAGGAAGGGATGGCTGCTGTATTTAATGAGCTCGAGGAGGATGCATTAACTCTTCCTATTGTTTGTTACTTCTTTTCCTTCTATGAAGAACATCAGCTCAGGACTAAACTTCCGAAACCATCACTATGTACACGGTCACGGCTCTCACACAGCCATCTCAGCCCCCCTTGAGGAAGCTGACCCAGGTCCCTGCTCAGAAGTCTTAAGGAGTCTCCTGCCACTCAGAGAAAGGGACCTGAACTCCGGAGTGAGGGACGCAGGGCCCCGGTGGTCGGCCCCTGCTGCCCTCCTCCCTCTTCAGAAAAACGGGGCAAAAGAAACCCCCAATGCACCCTGAACAGTGTGGTTGCCCCACACTGAACCTTCACACCCCACATCCTTTCAGGCTGGAAGTCCCAACCTCAACTTGTCCTTCCGGTAAAGGCACCTCTGCTCAAGCACTGGTTTCTCAGCAGGACTTCCCACCCCCAGGCCCGTGTGGGGCTGATGCCGCCTAGTCCCAAGCACCCACTGCACATGGACAGCGAAAGCAGGGGATTAGGGCAAACAGTGGGCCAGTCTGTGCCACCTCTGAGTCCCCACTGCCCCGCCAGCCTCCATGTCCCCTCCTGTCTCGAAACACATCTCCCACCATCATTCACGTTGCAATTAATCCTAGAACCTCCTCGCAAGGACGTTCAGCAAAGCGCTTCCAGAGGCAAAGGGGACTCTGCGAAGAAATCAGGTAGGACGAATGTCAGGGGAAGCGCGTGGCAAAGTTGGAAGCTTTGGAGACGTTCGCCCCTGGTTCCGGGAACTCAAGGGTCGACAGAGGTGCTCAGAGTGACCGTGGGTGAGGACGAGCCGCGTCCTCTGCCTGCAGGCTACGTGACCTCTGGACACAGCCCGTCGAGATTCAGCATGGCCAGTGGAGTCTTCCAGTGGGAGCCGCTGGAAGGGTTTGGGCACGTACTTATAGGTGCCCAGCAAGGACACTCTACAGTAATTAGAACTCGGAACACTGGAAGTCGCTTCAAGACCAACGACGGGGCATCGGCGAAGCCAGTGAAGCCGATTGCTGACCCAGGACACCTGTCTTCCCGCTCCCTTCCCCATTCAAAGGCCCAAAGCCTGGGCCACTCCTGACTCATTCTCTTACCTTCCCCTTTCCAAATGTCTCCAGAAGCAGCCACGCCAGCAGCATCCCTCCCCAGGGTGCGCCCGCCTCCCTACTGGCTCTGGGCGCCCCTGGGCGCCCTCCCCGAGCCTTCCCCACCCGGTGTCCACCGTGACTTCTCTAAAATGTTAGTTGGTCACGGTCATGACGCTCCTCTCCCCACACCTTCCCTGGGTCTCCATGTTATTCAGAGTCGAAGTGAGCTACAGGGCCGCCCCCCTCATCTGTCCCTCCCACCCACCCAGGCAGCCACACCTCAAGCCCCCAGGGCTCCCTCCTGCTGGGTCTCTGCAGGGTTGTGCTCCGACAGCCCCTCCCTAGAGGTCACTGAGTCCCTCCCTGCCCTCCGCTGGGTCTCCGCTCAGATGTCCGCTTCTCACCGGGCTACCCTTCTGTCCGGGTTTATTTTATCCCATAGCACATACTGGCTTCTGACATCTGGTACATATTCTCATTTCTCGCCCGTCTCCCTCGCTAGAATGCAGGCCCCTGGCTGACCTCAGGACCCGCTCAGTGCTGGGTACACAGCAGGCGCACAGGAAATGCTGGCTGATGGACAGAGTGACTGGGATGGTACACATCCACCCCACTTTGTCTCTAAAGCAAAGTGATTTGCGTTAGAGACAAATCACTGACGTGGAAATGCCCGCGATATCACAGGAAGTGAAAAGGCAGCTCCAGAGGGACATGCAGGGGTCCCAGAGGAGGAGCTGGGCAGCTGGGGTGGGAAAGCCGAGCCCTCTCTCCTATCTGGGGGTGGTTAGGGAATGGAGGGGAGGGGAGGTGCTGAGAGACAGGAAGGTGCAGCTGGAGAAACAACAGGGGGTTACAGTGGCTGCCTTTGGGAAGCAGGACTGCGGTGAACAGTTGATCAAGTGATCTCTGCTTTTAAATCTTTTGCAACAATTCAATTTTATTTCTATATGGGCATATATTACTTTGATACAGATAATAAACGTTTGTTTAAAAAAGAGTCTTGGGACTTCCCTGGTGGTGCAGTGGTTAAGAATCCGCCTGCCAGTGCAGGGGACATGGGGTCGATTCCTGGTTGGGGAAGATCCCACAGGCCACGCAGCAATTAAATCCGTGCGCCACAACTACTGAGCCTGCGTGCCGCCAGTAGAGCCTGCAAGCAGCTCACAACTACTGAGCCCGCGCGCCTAGAGCCCGTGCTCCGCGACGAAGAGTAGCCCCCATTCACCACAACTAGAGAAAGCCCGCGCACAGCAACGAAGATCCAGTGAAGCCAAAACATAAATAAATTAATTAAAATTAATAAAAAATAATAAAATAAAATTTTAAAGTTCAAAGAAAAATAAATTTAAAAATATTAAAGAGTCTTTTAAGAGTTGCGAGAATCCCCAACCACCCCCTCATTCAGCAGCATATACTCTCTGTCCTTGACCTCACCCCCAAAGGATATTTGTATAAAAAAGAGGATTAGAGATAAATATACCAACATGTTAACACTGTTTGTCCCTAGGGCTGACTTTAATTCTCTCCTTCAAAATGACTGGTATATTCCTAAGCATGTAAAATGGACACAGATTACTTCTACAAATATTAGCTTAAACCATATGAAACTGTCAATATTCAATCATTTAGGACTCTAAAAATGGTGATTTCATATGATTCAACCTAATAGAAAAAATAATTTTTTAAAAATGGGGCTTGAAATTAAAAAATTTCAAGATCAATAAAAGTATTCCTATCCTTTGAGCCCAGTTATTTTATTTCTTGGATTCTTTCTTTAGGAAGAAGGTCCAAAATGTGTACATAGACTTGCATACAAAGTGTTCATGGCCCAGCAAATTACAGTGGCGAAAGCTGGAAAAAACCCAAAATGCTTAAAAATAAGGAGTTGATGGAATGTTATGCAGACATTTTAACTCATGTTTGGAAGAACTTTAAGTGACTTGGTGGAATTTAATGTTAAAGGAGAAACAGCAACATACATGATTATATCTAAAATGTTATCTCCACTATGTAAAAACACGCATTACGTCTGTACACTCACGTTCATGGCGGCATTATTCACAGTACTGTAGCTAAAACGTGGAGGCAACCCAAGTGTTCACTGGATAGGATAGATATAGATGTATCCATAGATCAATGGATACACGAAACATGGTCTATCCATACAGTGGAGTATTATGAGACTTAAAAAGGAAGGAAGTTCTGACCGTGCTACAAGAGGATAAACCCTGAAGACATTACGCTCAGTAAAATAAGCCAGATGCAAAAGGACAAGTACCGCAGGTTTCACTCGTCTGAGGCGCCGGGAGTCGTCAAATTCCTAGAGAAAGTAGAACTGGCGTGCCAGGGGCTGGGGGAGGGGGGTTGGGGAGTTAGTGTTTAATGGGGACAGGGTTTCAGTTTTGCAAGACGAAGAGCGTTCTGCAGGTGGAGGGTGGTGATGATTACACAGCAACGTGAATGGATCTCATGCCACTGAGCTCTGCATTAACTTAAAAAGGGTTAAGATGGCAAACTTTATGGTTTGGGGGTAAATGCATTAAAAATAGACGAAGAAGCTCTCCGAGGCAGCGTGGCCCTTGGGAAGAAGACAGCTCTGAAGCTGAACTGCCTGGCGTCCACTCCAGCTGCGGAGGCGGGTACCTGACTTTGGGACCCACGTGTTCCACCTGTATCCCCTCCCTCATCCGGGCAGCAAACCAGGTGAGCAAATGCCAGGGGGAGGGCCCAGAGCTCAGCAGGTCTCACTAAACCGTATGGGGGTTGTTCCTGTCATCACACCATCGTCACAGGGTTAAACGACTATCTTCTTTTTTTTACACTTTCCTGTATTTTCCAAATTTTTCACAATATGTATTTCTTTTAAAATCAGAAAAAAAGTATAATTCACATAAAAATAGTGACAGTCGCCACAGACAAAGAGAAAAGAGAAGTCACAGACCAGGAGAAGACACTTGCAACGCCCATACCAACAAAGGAGTGGAATCCTTTCAGGCAGTTCTCAGACGAGGGAGCCTGGATGGCTGATAACATCTGAAAGCCTTGGCAGAAATGAAACTCCCGATAACACCAAGGGCTCCGGGATGCGGTGCGTCAGCAGCCCTCCCACATGGTTGGCGGGAGTGTGCGCTGACTGACAGGTGCAGCCACCGTGGCGGTGTCTGTGGAGCTCAACTTGCGCCCCCGCCCCCTCCCGCAGCCGTTCCACGCAGGGTGACCCCGAGTGTGCAAAGGACACAGTCACAGAAGGCTGACCGTGCCCTGCTCGTAACGGAGAAAACCGCAAACCGCCTGTATGCCATTAGCAGGAGGACGACGACTGAACGGAGTTTGTTCATTCAATAGAATATATTCATTGATCATTTAATTGGCTAACTTTATGGCAGCTTGAGCGAGTGAACTAAAGCCAATGTAACAACATGGACCAATCTTAAATTCATGATATTAAGCAAGAAAAACACAAGTGCCGAAGACAGAATTTGATACAATGTCATATACATAAAGTTTTGAAACAGGCAACAAAATAGTATATTTTGTTAGGAAATGGCATCTAAATGGCACTCACACACCCCAGAGGAGATGGCACAGCCTTCAGAGACCTGGAGTCGGGAGCCAGGCTTCTGGGGCCACAAACCAGCTCTACTGCCCACCTTCGGGGTGACTGTGGGCAATGACTTGATGTGTGTGCCCCAGTCCTCGTCTATAAGATGGGATATTACTAGCATGTGCCTCGAAGTGATAGCAAAAGAATTAGACCAGTTAATATCTATATAGGACTAAGAACGGTGCCTTGCCCTCAGGAAGCATTATATTGAGTTTGCTGCTGTTATTATTACTACAACGAGTCTCAGACCTTAAAAACGCTCATGCCATTTGCTCTAGCCATCTCATTTCCAAGAATGTATCCCAGATCAAGGATTTATGAACTCGGGTGTTCACTATATACAAAAGTGTACAGTTGGAAATGACCCCAGTGTCCAGCTACAGGAGGACAGTTAAATACACTTCAGCACAAGCCTGTTGTGACTTAGCTGTTGCACTATTTTTGGATTTTTCATATTTGTTTTCATCTCCCTTTCCATGGCGGCAGGTACACCTGTGTGTCCATTCTCACTCAGCACAGAATGGCGACCAAAGAAATCCAAGTTGGCTGAAGCCAGATTGTAATTGCCGCTAATGATGTAGGTCCATTTACATTTAGAAATGGAGAAACAGCCTAAGAAGGAACAGTTCGTGCTGCCAGAGAAGTGGTCCCGGGAAGGAACGAGAGCCCTGTGGTCAGCCACCCACCCTCCTCCAGGAAGCCCTCTTAGACTTCCCCCAGGACTCTACTAACTCCACGATTACCCCTACCTCAGGCTTGGCTGACACATGGCCCAGGGCCTGACACATAGTGGGTCCTCAACAAATGTCTCCCAAGTGGGTCCCAATTCCCCCATTGCTGGTTCAGGGCCTGACGTGTAGTGGCCTCACTTCTCTCGACACTAGGTCATCTACAGGGATCTAAGATTCTTAGAACTCATTAAAACAACCAGACAAAAGCAGGCTCTCCTAAACTTCTTTGAAAATAAACAAAATAATAGAATAGGATAACTTTCTAATGAATTAAAGGATACATATTTACCTTCTAACACTACGTAGAATTTATATCAATTTTTCATTTAGAATGAGCTAATTAACTGAGGTGATGGCCAATTTATCTGTTGTGGTTTTAATCAATTATCTATTTTGCAAACACTATCTTTAGCCCATTTTCAAAAAGAAATGCTTATGTGCTGCATGCATTCTTACCTCCTCAAGGTAACCGTTGAAGTTCTGGAGAAAATATTTCCAATTTATATAGGGGGTGAGATGAATTCTTAGTTTTCTCAAAAAATAATGATACTGGGTATCTGTTAGTTTGTAACAGAAATCCTTAAGAACTTGTCCAAAATCCGAAGCCTTTACAAGCCCAGTGTCCTCTTTATCCAGTGCAGAAAATGCCTACAATTAAAAAAAAAAGGCAGATGTTACAGTTAAGTGAATATTTCAAAAATATTTTTCTTAAGTATTGCTTTTCTGAATGCAAATGAAATCAAGTGAACGTGAGTCCCCTGCAGATTCTAAATTACTAAATAAACGCACGAGGACTGAAGACAGACAGGTAGGATGTGCACCCCGTCTGAGAGTTGACGTGTCGTTGAGGAAACTCGCCTTAGTCCCTCCTCTTTGGATACGAAGACGAAGAGGTGTGAAAGAGGAGCCCCGGTCCTCGCAAGTCCCGAGGAGGCTCTGAGGCACGAAGGCACTTGCCCGAGGTCTCTGCATCACTAAATTTTAGCTCCCCAATGAATCACCTGTGAGTGAGAAGCTCAGGCGCTACCCCACTGCGTCCAGGTGTGGGGCAGGGGTCTCACGATAGGAGTCTGATGTGGGAAGTGGCCAGGAGGAGGAGTGAGGGACTGCCCCATCCCACCCACACCCCAGGGCATGAACACCGAGGCTCTGTCCTTTACGGTGGGGGAGACCCCCCTCCTGCCCGCGCCTGTGCAGAGAGGCTGGGGCAGCCGGCGCCAGCCCAGCAGTAAAGCAGTCAAACCGAAGTGCAAACATTTGCTATAAAAAGAAAGCACATTTTTTCCCATCTGTTGAAACAAAATCATTCATTTCTATTGCACTAGAAAATCCGTATCGAGGGGTAAGTTAAGATCTTAGTTTTTTAAGAAAGAATTTAACGTGCTTGCAGACCCAAGCCCAAATTCCCTTGCGGTTAATTCTCACTCAGGACTAACTGGGCACACCCCATCCGTCCACAAGGTGTTATACAGGTAACCAAGTTAACCTTAATACTGTCTGGCTTCAAGCTTTCATTTAGCCTGTGTAGATACGACACAGCCAGGTACAGTGGAAAACCTCTGGCTGCACAGCCAGGTGGTAGACTCTGAACCCTGGCTGCGTCGCCCACCATAAACCCTTAACCTCTCTGAGCTTAACTTCATCGGTATAAAAAGAGGGACAACAGAACTCGTGTCGGTCCAAGTTTTACTATGGCAACCTGAAGATGCACCTGTCCAGGTACCCGGTGCACAGTGGATCTCGGCATATGTTCAGGAGAATGGCGGTCAACATGAAGGGAGCTGACCGAGCATTCTGTTCTGAGGGCGTTAGAAGGTGCTGCGGTGCCGCAAGGCTCAGTGGACCTAAGGGCTGAGCTGGGGTCTGGCTCACTGTGGCCACGGGACCTGCACTTCCCTGGGGCTGTGTGGCTTCCCCGTGTGTCAATCCAGCCTGACAAGCCACGAGGTGGGTGGAAGAATCAAATATGCCAAGGCTTAGGGATCTATAAAACTCTA
This sequence comes from Phocoena phocoena, assembly GCF_963924675.1. Lineage (NCBI taxonomy): Eukaryota > Metazoa > Chordata > Mammalia > Artiodactyla > Phocoenidae > Phocoena > Phocoena phocoena. Next base: position 5,736,600 of record NC_089229.1, on the reverse strand, counting down.
CATAAATATAAGGTATTGTTGTGTCATTTCAGAAACAAGACGCTGCATTGAGACGTGTCTCCAGTGACACAAGGAGCTGCATCCTGTGTCCGGTACCCTTTCTGACAGCCATCCTCAGACATCGTCATTCCCTCCTCGCCCCGCTGCCCCAAGCGCTCTCCCCCTCCAGGCCACCTGCCAGTCTCTTGGCCAGAGAATCTCACTCTCTCGCTTAAAACCTCGTCTCCTAAGGAGTATTTCTCAGAAGTGAGAACCGTGGTTCCTCCCACGGGTTCCATGGACCTCAGTTTGAGAAACATCCCGATAGATGTGACGTGGTGCCACCCTAAACCGGAACGGGGCAGAGCCATCCTGCGAATGGATTTATTTGGCCTGCACGGTGCTTTTGACAAATCTGAAGTACGTGCTGACATTTAGAAGTCAGGAGGCTTCATAGCTTCTCAGGAAAAATACAAAGATCTAGCAGAGCTGGGACCATTTTTCAGCTCGGCAGCAGTCGGCAGGGGCTGGGGAGGAGCTGCGCTCTGGACAGGGCTGTGCCTCTGGCCTGCTGTGGCCGCGGCCTGGCCCCTTCATCACTTTTGTACTTCTGGTCCCTGTGCCCATCTGAGTTTGCGGTCCTCACGCGGTGACCACTGGGCCAGGACAACCTGGTGTCGAAAGGGGTACAGATGGTCTTTCTAGATGGCCCGCAATGTGTTCATACTAATTTTTCTTTGATCTTTAGATAGTCATTAAAATAAAGACACAGATGTGCTAAATCCTCACAGAGAATTCCTGCATGCAAACAATGTCTGCTGTCGGGAGGAAGGCCACGCTCGCCGGCATTCCGGAACGTTCACGAGCTGGCTGGGCTGCCCTGCCTTTCTCCTTGTCTCCCACTGAACCTTGGACTGCAGGGCCCAGCTTGCCTCCCGGTGCTGAGAGGACGCAGGCCTTCAGCGAGGTGGGCCTCGGTGTCGGCGTGGGGCTGAGGGTCTGCATGTGGCAGACACAGAGGCAACCCTGCTGGGACTGTGCTGTCTGGACAGCACGCGCCCAGCATCACCCGGGAGGCCCTGCGTTCACCATCTCATTAGGCTGCAAGGCCTGCCCTCTGCACACAGCGTCTCTCTTCCCATGGCTGCTGCAGGGGAAACTCATGTGGGGACCCGCAAAGGGGACCAGCACCCGGTGGGGAGCGCGGCCCGAGCACTGTCTTCCAAGGATGGGCCCCGCAGTGCCATGCCTACGTACACCGGGTCTCGGCACGCCCCCCCCGGGGTCACACAGACGTCAGCCTAAATGTCAGTGTACTCGGGGGACCCCGTTCTTACACCCCCTGCCCTGGGCTCCCAGTCATGGTGAGGCTTTGTGCCACCGCCTGGCCCCGGCCAACATCTTCAAGGCCACCTGGTGTCACTCATTCCCCACTGGCCCGGGCTCCCCTGAGGCCTCTGTCCTCTGCCCTCTGCCCAGAACCCCTTGCCCTCACTGCAGACCCAGCCTTTGCTAAACACCGAGCACTTTCGTCTCACAGAACACATGCTGGGCATGCTCACGGTAGCTTTGTACAGAGCAAAAGCGGATACACGTTTGCTCCAGTGAACAATCCGTTCTCGACCAACCATCGAGTTCTGATGCCCCAAGGAGAGTGGCGAGAGGTGGAGGGGCCCAGGATGAGGGGCAGGACTGAGAGCTGGTTTTAGGAATTGGCGTGAACCCCAGAACTTCAGTTTCCACAGTAAAAAGCACATGCTTTCTCTCATACCGTTGACAAAGCCGGACTGGAGGAGGCAACGACCTCCTGGATGTTCTCCAGAACCTCCTCTGGACTTAGGGTCGCAAAATTGACCGGCACGCTCTCCTCTTTCTCTTGTGGCTGAGGTTTTGTCGGCTTGCTATTCTCCACTGCTCTCAAGAAGTCGAGGTAATTGATGGAATTACCATGCCAGCTGATTCCCCAACTTGTCCCAAAAGAAAGAAAACAATATATTAATTTAAAAAATCATCACTTATTCATTCAACAAACATTTGCTGAGCACAGAACAGTGTGGAGAACATGAATAATGTTGAGACACGGTTCCCTGGCCTGCAGGTGCACGCACACCGGTCAGCTATGCTATTAGACGAGCACACACGAAGACTGCAGTCTAAGGGCACAGGGGAAGGGCTATGACAGGAGAGAGTGCGGGGCCACTGCCGGCTGGGGGGGCCACAGACTGTCCTGCCCTGAAGCTCTGAGACTTGAAGGCTGGACGGTGGGCTCATGGGCTTGAAGAGCAGAGGATGGAGGAGGAGGCCTGGTTGAGGAATCTGGCCCCATGGCAGGCGCAGATGAAGGTGCTTCGGCAGGGACGCGACATGTGCAGAGTCGGATCCTGGGGAGATGCATGTGATGGTGATGGCAGAGCTGGTCCGGGGGCAGGACTGTGGGGTCGGGGGGCGGGTAGGGGTGTGGTCATCGGGACCTTAGCTAACGAGGGCCTGCACTGCGAAATGGGAATCTGAAAATAAGGGAAGTACAATAAAGACAGCGAAAAGGAAAAGAGGAACTGAGTAAAATAGATGCTAAATCCTTTTTCAAGAATGGTTGAAACTATGCTGTCAAGCTGAAAGCACTCACAACATATTTTTACAAAACCTACATCGTTTAGGATTTTCTGTTAGAAATTCCATCTGGGTGTGTGTCTCTGTGTCTCAACAAGGACATCCACGCAGAAAAAGAGCACCCCGACACAGAAGAAAATACCTTTACCTTCTACAAGAATACATCGCTAGAGCAAATCCACGTTTCGTGAGAATATAGAGCATATTTACGAACCATGTAAGATAACTCAAAATAAAGCTTAATTGCATTCAAAGTTCACATCTCTGTAGCTTAGATTCCCTGAGGATTGCTGGCACCTTGACCCCTGAACTTTCTTTCAGCAGGATGGAGCGTGTGTCAAAGAACAGTTTGGAACGTCGGGAAGCCGGAGAGGAAGGTTTCCAGCGACTCGGGTATCTGCTCCTAAAGAGAACAAGCCAAGGGCTGTGCTTCTCCAGCCCACAGCTGCAGAGCTGCCGTCCACAGGCCCCGCGTTGCTGGCTTACACGACGGAGACACGGAGGAAAAGGATAATCAGCTCTATTTCATCAGCAGGATAAATTGCCAACTTGGTATTAAAATTTAGTAATAAAATCAAATGCATATGCTAATCTCAGTATTATTTAGAAAAGTCTATTTTGGATCTAGAAAAGAACAATCTACATATAATTATAAATAACAGAGATGTTTATCATCAAGAGGTCTTTGAGAAGAAACAAGCGGCTGAGCGATGGATCCTTATTAAGGTTTTGATTCGTAAAAAAGTTGATCACCCCACCGACAGGTGGACTACAGAAATTCCACAGCCTTTGTGTCGTTGCTTATAAAAGTATCAAGCCTAACTACGTTTTAACAAGACTCTCTTGTAATCATTTAGTTAATTATTTATCTGGTGCTATTTTTCCATGGTTTATTCACTGAATGCATTTGAATTCTTGTTCAGCTGGAAATAGATTTAGTGAGAGGAGACCATGTTTAAGGAAGAAAAGAACATACAGGCATTTGAGGATGAAACGGTCCTCTTTCCCCTATACACACATTCACACACACACTTAACACACACTCACATACACACTCATACACTTGCACACACATACACATACACACACACAGACAATGGAGCACTGTCCTTCAAAGCTTTACGGGAAAATGATTTTCTCCCTAGGAGTCTATGTTCAGGCGAGCTAACAATGTGTGTGAAGGAAAATAAAAAATAGTTTCAGACAAAGAACTGAGAAAATTTATTTCCTGTTCCCCCACTTTCTTAGGAGATTACTCCAGCAAAATAAGAATGTAAATTAATAAATAAAAAGATGTGGGATATAAGAAACAGGGGATCCAGCCCTGGAGAATAGTGGGGACAGCCCAGGACACTCTTGGGTGACAGACCTGGAATGGGAGAGTGGGGAGCGAGGCTCTAGGATGGAGGACAGCAGGAGAAAAATGGAGAGAACAGAAAGTGGTGCAGAATTCCGGGGAAAGCTGAAGGTTGACAATGTTGAACTTCACCCGAGCCCCGTGTTCAGAAAACAGCAACAGTTAAAGAGATCACCCTACTCTCTATGTCCTTGGAAGCAGCTCACAGTGAAGAACCGCCTTTCCCCAAAGGGCTTAGAAAAGATGCATGGGTACCCCCAGGTTTGCCTACAACAAGGTAGACACAGAGGCCCAGGGATAGTGCCACTGAGAAGAAAGCTAATTTTCATTCATTACCCGGACATTGAATATTATGAATTATGAATATGTACATAGTCATAATTATGAAATGCCGTTTAATGGTTTTTGAGTTTTATAATCAAGCAATGAACCAAGCAGAGAGAACCTGGTTGTGGCTGTAGGACATTTAGAAGTTAAATTTAACTAGCTCTTCCAAAGAAAAACTGTAGCTGACAAAAGATGGGACATGGAGAGGGAAAGTGATAGGAAGAGGGGGAGCTCTGACACTTGGAAGTGTCCCTTTCATCTTCACAATAAGAAAGAAGCTGAACAAACTGAAAACCAATGGTTTTTCTTGGTCCCATCAGAAAATTGAGGTCACAGGGCAAAACGTCACCCCAAAATCTGGAGAGATGGGTGAACATAGAGAATTACAGCCAAGATCTGCTCTTCCTGGAGCAAAGGCCTTTGGAGCTGGCAGGAACACTTAAGTGGTAACTTGAGCAATGGTGGAGGCTGTGTGTGGACTAGTGTGAGGCTGAGAAACCCCTGGGGGCCCAGTCTTAGGGACTTTCATGGGCTTTACCGTCAAGAACCCCACTAGGTTATCACAGTGGAAATCTGAAGATGGTCTCCTCTTGGCTCTGGCCGGGGAAGGGGAATAATAATCCTAGGGAAATATGCCCAGAAGCTTCGGCATAATAATTTTCCAAGGGAAAAGAATTTACCAGAGCCTTATCCCATCTGCGGGAAAGGCAGTGAGCCAACTTCAGCCCCCTCTAGACTTCCTGTCTCATCTGAGGGAGAAAAAAAAGCTAAGAAACATCTCTGAAGGTTGCAGCCCAGGGACTCAAGCCCACTGAAAGACTGAGATTTCATCATAAGAGTAGAGAATCTTTCCCCTCCCTCATCCCTTACCACCACATCAAGCCAGCTCCAGCATAACAACAGTGGGCTACAAAGGAAAGAGCTGCAAACACAGACTCTATTTAAGGAGGAGTTCCTAGGGAAGCCTAAGGAAACAGGAGGGACAAAAACAAGGACACTCTAGGAAATCCAAGCCCTTGGCACTGACAGCTACAGCAGCACTAAACACAGCCCACCTCCTGCTCAAATTAACATACAAGCTCACGTGAAACGCTTGCTTACCTCAGTTCCTATTACCCAGTGTGTCATGTCTGGCTTTCAACAACAATAAAGCTGCAAGGCATGCTAAAAGGCAAGAAGAAACACAGTCTGAAGGGACAGCAAAGCAAGCATGGGAACCAGTCTCAGACATGATGTAGTTTGGAATTATCAGACAGGAAATTTAAAATGACCAACTATGGGGCTTCCCTGGTGGCGCAGTGGTTGGGAGCCCACCTGCCGATGCAGGGGACGTGGGTTCGTGCCCTGGTCCGGGAGGATCCCGCGTGCCGCGGAGTGGCTGGGCCTGTGGGCCTGTGGGCCGTGGCCGCTGGGCCTGCGCGTCTGGAGCCTGTGCTCCGGCAACGGGAGGGGCCACAGCGGTGAGAGGCCCGCATACCGCAAAAAAAAAAAAAAAAAAAAAAAAAGACCAACTATGATTAAATTGTAAAGGAGTCCAATAGCAAAAGTGGACAACACATACAACAAATGGCTAATGTAAGCAGGGATGGATACTCCTTCTTAGGAATCAAAGGAAATCCTGGAAATGAAAAACAGCATTAACAGAAATGAAGAATGCGTTTTAATGGGCTCATCAGTAGACTGGACATGGGTAGGAAAAAATCAGTGAGCTTGAAGCATGTCAATAAGAAAATTCCTGAATTGAAATGCAAAGAGAAAAAAAGAGTGGAAAAAAAAAACCCCAGAGCAGAACATCCAAGAACTGTAGGACAGTTTCAAAAGTGGAACATACTCATAATTGGAATACCAGAAGGAGAAAAAGAAAGAATCAGAAAAAAACATTTGACGTAATAACAGCCAAGAATTTTCCAAAATTAATAACAGACACAAGGCACATTTCCAGGAAGCTCAGAGAACACCACGCAGAAAAATACCAAAAACTATACCCACTTATACTCAAACTGCTGAAAATCAAAGACAAAGAGAAAATCTTGAAAGAAGCCAGAGAGGGGGGAAAGCATCGACAGAGGAAAAAAGATAAGAATTACATGGGGCTTCTCATCAGAAATCATGCAAGCAAGAAGAGAGTCGACTGAAATATTTAGAGTGTGGAAAGGAAAAAATCACCAACCTAGAATTCTATAACCAGTGAAATTATCCTCCAAAAGTGAAGGAGAAATAAATACCTTCTCCGACAAACAATCACTGAGGGAATTCATCACCAACCACCCTGCCCTTCAAAACATGCTAGAACACATTCTTCTGAGAGAAGGAAAATCAGACAGGTCAGAAACGTGGATCTACCTGAAGGAAGAAAGAGCATAAGAGAAGGAATAAATGAAGGTAAAATAATATCTTTTATTCTTCTTATTCTTAGTTGATCTAATAGATCATTGTTCAAAGTAACAATAACAATGTATTGGGTGACTACAGCAAATGGAAAAGTGACATGAGTAAGAGCAATGTTACAGGGGGCAGGAGAGGATTCAGGGACACTTAGTTTGTCATAAGGCGCCTGCGCCTCCCGTGAAGTAGCAATGTGTTTAATGTGTTATTTGACAGTGGACTTAGGCTAGCTGTTCATGTGCACTGCAAACCCTAGAGCAACCGCTAACATTTTCTAAAGGGAGGGGAGGGGTGCTAGTATCCTCACCTCACAAAGAGAGGAACACAAGACCCATGCACTTAGTCACAGAGCTTCCAGCCAGCACAGCTAAGGGACACCACAAGTCAGAAACTGCATGCAAAAGCAGTCCGAGGAGGACCAGTCAACTCTGAGTTATTTGGGTTTAAAATTATAAGAGGATAGGACTTGCAGTTAAAGTGGCTTGAACGCACATAACTAGCTCCGTTCCTTCTAAAGTGACAGAAGAAGGCGTTTTTAAAAGGCGTCAGACAGTGGTTCTTGGGATGCTCTAGTCCAGCAGCATCAGCATCACCCAGGGCCTCGTTGGAAATGCAGATTCCCAGGCCTGCTAAGTCAGAGAGCCCGAGGGAGGGGCCCAGCAAGCCCAGTTTCTGATGCTGGCTGGAGTTTGTAGAACACCAGCAGAAAACACGAAGGATGGAGAGAAAGTGGAAGAACACAACAGCTGCTGGGAATTTGATGGATGAGGGAGAACAGACGCGTCAGATTCAAGAAATCTCCTCCTGGAACCAACAGAAGGAACACGGAAGGGTATCCGATACACCCTGCAAACCCTCAGAGACTCCAGAAGTGGGCTCCAGGTACACCCAGACGTAGGAATGAAAGTGGGGTTAAAAGACAAAGATTGGCTAAAAGCCTGTGGGGGATGCAATTCGACCCTGTGCCCCTCCTCAGACTCCCCAGGCTGGGTGCCTGGCCCCCACCCGCCCACCACACACAGTGGAGGATCTGGAGGGGTGTCCTCTGCAGATGGTAAGTGTTTGTCACAGTTCAAAACAGGGAGGGTTCTTAATGAAAAGAGGGGAGTTAAGTGAAAGCTTTTATACTGACTCTATATTAGTTTCCTGTGACTCTATAACATGATGCCACGAAGTGGGTGGCTTTAAACAGCACACATCTATTCTCCTACTGCTCTGGCCACCAGAAGTTGGAAATCAGCTTCACTGGGCAGAAATCACGGTGTCAGCTGGGCTGTGCTCCCCCGAGAGGCTCTAGGGGATAATCTGTTCTTTGCCTCTTCCAGCTTCCGGTGGCCGCTGGCGATCCTTGGCTTGTGGCCACATTGCTCCAATTTCTCCTTCTGTGGTCACTTCTGGGTGAAATCTCTCCCTGACTCCCTCTTATAAGGACACTTGTGATCACACTGGGCCCACCCATATAACCAGGATCACCTCCCCTTCTCAAGTTCCTTAACTTCATCACATCCATAAAGTCTCTTTCCATATAAGGTGACATTCACAGGTTCCAGGAATTAGGACTTAAATATCTTTGGGGGCATTATTCAGCTTATGCTGACTGTTGAAACTTCCAGCCTTCTGTTCCCAGTCAGCTCCCAGAGTGCTGGCAGCTGGAGGCCAACAAGTCTTCTCTGGTTGGGTCACCAGGTTTAGAAAAACAAAGAAACAAACAGAAGCCTAGAAGGATACTCAATTAAATTAGAATTTCAGATAAACAAAAATAATTTTTAGTATAAATATGTACCAAATATCACATGGCACATACTTATACTAAAAAAAATATTGTTTATCTGGAATTCAAATTTAAATGGGCACTCTATGTCTTATCTGGCAACCCTAATCCCTGGGAAATCTGACCAGCCCCAAAGAAAAGTTTTAAATATTCTGACATTGGGAGTCTTCTTTGGCAGATTACCCTGCCAAAGCGGTTCAAACTGAAGTTGACTAGCTCTCCCCATCTGTGCAGAACTTTTAATCTATCTGTTAGTATCTCATTCTTAATAGGAGCATATTTTTGAGGAAAATGTCTAACATTGAAGAGAGCAGAAAAAAGCAACACTGAGGAGAGACTTCTCAAGTGAAGAAAACTTTAAAAAAATCTATTCTTAATATCTTCAGAGACATGAACTAGTATATCCATGAAACAAGAACAGGATGCTAAAGAAAAGGAAAATTCTGAGAATAAAAACAAGCTCTGGCAATTTAAAATATGATAAGTATGATTAGCAGAGACAAAAATCTCAAAAGAAGGGTTGCGAACTAAAACTGAGGAGGTCTCCCAGAAGGTGGAGCAAGAAGAAAAAGAGATGGAGGACGGGGAAGGTTTAAAATATAAGGAGACACTCTGGGTGGCTCACTAATCAGTAACAACAGGAGGCTCAGAAAGAAACAAACAGGAGAGGAACTCTTTAATGAAGTAAATCAAGAAAATTTCTGAGAGTTGAAGAACGTGAAAAGGGACGTCCAAGAAGACGAAGCTGACAGATCAGCTGAGGTGTCTGAACATACTGGAAAGAGATTTCACAAGCTGGGGTGGGTTGGGGGTTTAATTAGTGATAAGAACTACATGGAAACTGAGCAAACAGAAAGAATTATTATTAACTCCAGGGCAAACAGCATGTTCTATGGGAAAAGAAAAGAGATCAGCTAGTCACAGTAACAGAAAGCCTGAATATTGAACTATACCAAACTGTGACACAGCAATATGGGGGGACAACGGGGTAAGTTTGCGCGTGTCTCCACGGGGTGGTGGGGGCTGCGGGGTGAGGTGGTTGGTGGTTATGCGATGGGTGAAAAAGAGTTAAATCTGCATCTTCCTGGTAGGAAGTTGATAGTCACTGCCTAGAAGTGAAAGATCAAGAAGTAGCTGTATAAGTTTGTCACTTAGAACTACTGAGTTAAGTACCAAAAGATACGAATTAAAGCACTGGAAGTTATAGGCTCTGGGGAGGAGATGGGGAGGATAGCAGGGCAGGGGGCTGCTGTTTTTAATAAGCCTTGCAGGGCGACTTGACTCCTGCCCAAGTGCATGAATAACGTGGGTGAAATGAAAATAATGTTAAAAAAGGATGACCATGCTGCTGAGACACACCAGGAAAAGCCATGGATTTGTCAAGTTGCTTTCTTTTTGCTTTGAGTTGACTGAAACCCATTAGAACGCAGCCCAGCCAGAGGAGCATTTGAAGATTCATTCTTTCTTTTCTTTAATGGAGATCCCATTGGTTTATAGTATTATATAAGTTCTATGAGTACCACACTACAGTTTTACTTCTGTACACAGATAGAGACTGAGTTTTTGGTGGCACAGAGGTTATTTCAATGCCGAAAGGCTGTTTGAGTGGACGGGAAAGGAAGAAATTCACGAAAGCAATGCGGCAACCTGATTTTCAGTGCTGTAAGAAACGTATTGCCTCATCGTAGAAAACCTGGTTAGAAGATCGGCCAGCTCCTCTGCCTTCAGAGGACAGCCGCACTCCTGCAGCAACTTCTGCATCTTGCATAAGGATGTGTAGCCATTTTTGGATGTATCTAGTTTGATGCGTGCTTTGCTGATATCTCGATTGAGGTCCTTAAGCTTATCCCTGAAAGAGAATGCATTTGAGACTCACACTAAAACCAGGAAAACAAATAATTTCTTTAAAGCAAGAGTTCCATGATCATTCTAATGTGGTGATTTGACGCTTCGTCTGACAATGAATTTTGAAGATGCTCTGCAGCCTTGATGTAACATTTACATTGAAAGGTATTCTGGAAAAAAATAATCATTTTTATCATTACCATTTTATTATTATTATCATTAGCAAAACTACGTTAGAGAAATTACAACCTTGTCTTTTTACTAGAGTGGGTGCTTTAAAAATGGAGCCAAACATTAAAAAATACAGTGATATTACAGACACGGGAAATACACCTCCACCCTCTTGATGCAGACTCGTTGAGCACCTATCACGTGCCAGGTACTGCTCTAGGTGTCAGGATACACCTAGTGAATGAGAGAGGCCTCCCTAGAAGAATTTACATTCTTCCTGGGGCAAGGCCAACGATAAACAGGAGACAACAGTGCCCTGCACAGTGGGTCAGGGATTAGCTGAGCACCCACAAGCGGGGCTGAGAATGCCCATGGTAGGGGGCGCTGCAATTCCCAGTAGTGGGTGCAGGGGGACCTCACTGGGGAAGGTGACACTTGAGCAGAGATGGCAGGGAGGTCAAGGACCCAGTGGGGATTTACCCCGGGAAGACCTCTCTGGGCCCAGGGACAGCCAGCGCCAAGGCCCTGAGGCAGGAATGCAGGAGCGGGAACCAAGGAGGGCAGAGAGTCTGGTCAGTGAGCTCTGAGGGGGGCGGGGGTCCAGGTCCTTTGTCCTTAAGAAGCACAGCCCATAATTTGCGTTTCTCAGTTGGGAAACCAGAAGCTGTGCTGTCTTTATGTACCTTCTCCCATTTATTTTTCTCAACAGCCCTACAAGGGAGGAGGGTAATTATCATCCCCGTCTTATAGGAAGAAGACAGTGCCGGCCTGTGCGGTGTCGGGGCTCAGCCAGCTCTCCCCTGCTGGGACAGAGACAGCGTCCGGCTTTAACTCTTGATCGTGCTCGAGGGCTGATTTTCTTAGGAATGTGTTCAAGTTTCTGATTCAGTCTTTCAGGGAAATTCTTCCCAGACTTAAAAAAAATTATTGATAAGGGAATAAAAAAGTTGGACATTTTTAGGAATAAACAGTCTTACACCTGACCTACAGGGGATGGATTATATTCCATAAACTCGCTCATCCAGGTCCCAGGAAGCTCTTCCTACCACACTGAGCACTGCGTCCGTCTGACTTGAGCTCGGCTGTGAGGTTCCTACTCAGGGAAAAGGATATGCCAGAAACTCCAAACACGAACTCTTTGCTGGTAATTGTCTACCACCTCCGATATGTATTTGTGGATACATATCCATAAACTGTTCCTTGAGTGTGCCTGGAAAAAATAATCCATAGCAACAGAGAAGTCAGAAATCAGAAGAGGGGAAGCTGAGGGAATACTTGGGGGGAGAGGGAGGCTTGGACCCTGAAGCTACGTGGGTCACCGTCTCCCTCCCCTGCTGGCCTCCGGGTCCGAGCTGGCTGCTGTGAGTCTTCGAGAAGCTGATACAAATGAGCTGCAGTAACTGTCCGGGGAATGTATCCCAAGGGCAGCAACACCCTGGATTCCCTCACAGGTGTACTTTGAATTCTGTCCCATCCTACAACATGATTACTCGTGATCACAACTATTATATTCCACTTAATCCTTCAAAATGAAAGCAAATGAAGGTATAAAAAAAATCAAAACTTTTTTTGAGATACATATTTTTAGAAAATTGAGGCGTTCAGTATTTCTTGGACTGGTTTCCAGGCAGTAATTATTTCTCTCGCAGGGTAAATATGTGCTCAGAATAAGTGAGGATTCGGAGCTCTGATCACGCCACACTGCCAGGCAGAACCCGCGTCAGCCCACACAGTGTCTGGTCCCTGGTCTGGACAACGAGACGGAAGCCCGAAGAGGGCAGTGGCACGGCCGGTGGACGGCCGCAGAGCCCCTCACACACAGTCTGGCCGGCACGCTGGAGAGAACTGGAGAGAACCCTGTGCAGCCCGGCTGGGTTTGCTCCTGTGTCTCGCAATTTGCATTTGAGAACAGGCGGCTGAGCTTCCGCCGCTAGTTCACTATTGCTGGTCTGACTCTGGAAAATAAATAGGGGTTCAGAAAAGGATTCTTCTGAATTTTTAAAATGTATTCAGGCCATTTCAAACAAAATTAAACCTCTTAGATTTAAGAGGCAGACATAAAATTTCAGTCACTTGAATGAACACGACTCCTGTTTCTTAATCTTATCAAAGCTTCAGTATAAATGAGGAGGTTAAAAGTCCTGGAAACACTGCATCTGATGGGTTATCTGGAAGACCCACTGACACCGAAATTGAAAAGTGGGCCATCCTGAAGGGGAAAGTGACTTGACAATTTCGCGATCTGACATCTTTGAGGAAACAGAAGCCGGTCATGAATTTTTACGCATCGGGCTTGATTTCTTTGGTAAGGGAGCGTGATGGTGGGAGGGGACCGGGTGAGTGTGAATCAGTTTTCGGAGCCTGATGATCTGAAACGCTTCGTCCAGTGGCACGTAGTTCTTCCAGCTACAGATCCACGATCGCACAACAAACAGAAACAAGAAGAGAAAGACCATGCGGACGATGCTGAGGATGTGAGATCCCTCCCAGAGCCTCGTTACTCACAAGTAGCAGGAGAGAGGGAAGGGAAGACACGTGTGGGTGATGAGGCCAGCCCTGTCTGGGAAAGATAAATTCCACTTTTTTGTTACTTTTATGGCATATTTGATATTTATACCAATCTTGCGCATATTTTTACTGGAAATTTCACCAACTCCATTCTCTGCCTTCGGGCTTTATAACTCAGTAACTTAGACGCAATTCAGGGGTGTGTTCCAACTGCCCTTCTCTTAAACCCCATTCAGCCGTTACATTTCATCCCTGTGTCCTTGGAGTGCTTCTTTCCTCTGGGGATTCTTTAGCAACAGCTCATTCACTCATTCAGAGATGATGGGGACAGAGAGGTGAAGTGACAGACAGGAGATGGACAGACACGCAGATGAGAATGCCAGGGAGGTAAGCCTCTGGAGCAGGGGGCAGGGTCCCAGGCCTGGGGAGTGCTGATGGGCGGCCACCCAGGACCGAGACTGATTGAGAAAGTCTGTCCCATCCCTTTAGGGTCACATCAAATGCGGCAAAATTTTCTCCTATGTTCCTTTTTTTTTGAGGCATAATTGACATATAACATATTAGTTTCAGGTATACAACATAATGATTTGATATCCGTATACACTGTAGGATGTATAGTTACCGTCCATCACCATCCATAGGATGAGAACTTTTAAGATTTACCTTCTTAGCGACTTTCAAATACGCAGTACAGTATTACTAACGATAGTCACCTTGCTGTACATCACATCCCCAGGACCTATTTCTATCATAATGGAAGTTGTGCTTTTTGACCCACTTCGGCATCCCACGCTACCCTCACCTCTGGCAACTGCCAATCTGTTTTCTGTATCTATGAGCTTGGGTTTTTGTTTTTTTTTTAAAGATTCCACATATAAGTGAGATCATATGGTTTTTGTCTTTCTTTGTCTGACTTATTTCACTTGGCATAATGCCCTCAAGGTCCAGCTGTGTTATCACAAATGGCAATATTTCATTCTTTTTTATGGCCGAATAATATTCCATTGTACATGTATGTACCACATTTTCTTTATCCATTGTTTTAGAATTTTAAAATATGGCATTAGTGACTAGTTTCATCAGTGACTATTTTTAAACTTTGAAAGGAATCACATGCAGTCCCACCATCCAAATACAACACGATACCTTCTGTACAGCATCTTGTGGACAGGCACGTACATTTGGTGTAGCTCCAATCATGGTACACAGACTGTTTATTTATTTATTTTGGCTACACCACGGGACACTTGGGATCTTAGTTCCCCAACCAGGGATCGAATCTGAGCCCCCTGCAGTGGAAGCGTGGAGTCCTAACCACTGGACCGGCAGGGAAGTCCCTATACAGACTGTTTAAAACTTCATTGCCAACTAGCCTTCTATCCCAGACATTCCCACAGTGTCTGAGGTGATGGTTGAAACTGGCATACACCATCTCATATTCCTTGGGGCCACGCTCTGTAAGCCAGGCCCTCATCTGGGATTGACAGGTGTCCTTTTCTTTCTTTTTTTTTTTGTGGTACACGGGCCTCTCACTGCTGTGGCCCCTCCCACCACGGAGCACAGGCTCCGGACGCGCAGGCCCAGCGGCCACGGCCCACGGGCCCAGCCGCTCCACGGCATGCGGGATCCTCCAGGACTGGGGCACGAACCCATGTCCCCTGCATTGGCAGGCGGACTCTCAACCGCTGCGCCACCAGGGAAGCCGACAGGTGTCCTTTTGTTGCTGCTGTTGAAAACACACTGCAAGTCATACCTTCTACCTGCTAAACTGCTGGCCTCTTCCGCATTATTTCTTTGGGATAAAGTCCCAAAGTTAAAGTTGTGCTAAGTTGAGTTAAAGAATGAGTCTGTCCCTTCATTCATTCGCTGGACAAATACTCACTGGGTGCCTACTAGGCATCAAGCACTGTTCTGAACCAGGTGGAGACAGGCATGTCCTCGTGGAACCTCCATTCTACTTGTCCAGGGGAGGGGCCAGGGGCTTAGGTTAGTAAACGCCTCAAAGGTTCAGTTCTCAAGGGTGACCTGAGAGTGTGACTGTGTAGGGTGGCGTAGGCTTATAGCTCTTTAACTCCTTTGTAGCTTTGTGACTTAGCGCCGATTTCTAGAATCTACAGCAGTGAACGAGTATTACAATTTCACGGCAGCTCTGCCAGCACTGGGAGGTACCACTTCAGAACAAACAGTGCTGCAAGGGTCAACGAGGAGCGGACGCCGGCCCCCGGGCCGTGTGCTCACAGACTCACCCAGCCGGCACGGCCCTCTCCGTGCTCTGCTCCTTCATCTCTTCTTGCACCTGCTGTGGCTTCGTGAAATGACCCATGAAGTTGAAATAATCCTCTGCGTAGGGCTGATGAATAGCCTCTGAACAGTTAACCCCCAATTTCTGTAAAACTTCTTGGTAAGTAATGTGCCCTCTTCCCTCGGTGTCATACCTTTAAAGACAAACAAACAAAACTCTCACCAGTGCGAGATGCTCAGGGCTTTAACACCATCTGCACTCCATCTGCCTGGCTCCTCACACCCCGTGTGCTCTGCAGGCCTGCAGCACCGGCCTCCCCGGGGGTCAGGAACGCAGGATCTTGAGCCTCACCCCAGACCTGAGCTGGACCTGCTCGTAACAAGACCCTCAGGCGATCCACAGGCTCATCGATCAACAGGAAGGTCACCTCACACAAGGTGATCTTGGACCACCCCAAGAGAGCAACCGGATTCATCCTCTGTCATTCTGTTAGAAATACGACTGTGACCACGGAAAATTAAAACCAACCCTTCCTTAATTCAACGGTCTTTTATTGAGCACCTACATGTAAGAGGAACTACGCTAAGGTTCAGAAGAAAATCCGTCAAAAAGCATATTCAGGGGCTTCCCTCGTGGTGCAGTGGTTGGGAGTCCACCTGCCGATGCAGGGGACACGGGTTTGTGTCCCGGTCCGGGAGGATCCCACATGCCGTGGAGCGGCTGGGCCCGTGAGCCATGGCCGCTGAGCCTGCGCGTCCAGAGCCTGTGCTCCGCAACGGGAGAGGCCACGGCGGTGACAGGACGCGTACCCCCCCCCCCCAAAAAAAAGCATATTCAATCTTAAAACTCAAATAAATGAATGCCACTTGATTCCAATTCCCCATTTTCTCTTTGAAGAGATGCCAATTACACACAACCAACGAGAGAGACTAGTAAGGAAAACAAGATAAGGATTATGTTATGTACCTTTTATGTCATTTTCTATTATTGGGATTTTTCTAAATTGTAATTCATTTTAAAAAAGGCATAATGGAGGGTTTTTATCTCCCAACATCATTCAAATAGAATAGAATTACTTCAATAAAAATTTTTAAGGCAAATTGCCAATTTTCTTTAAAGAAAAGAAGCATTTATTTTCACGGAAAGATCTCGGTCCTCCTCTAACCGATAAAAATGGCATTTCCGGCAGTGATTTTCCCAGATGAACTCAGCGTTCCGAGGGCTGAGGAGGTATTTGCACAATGTCTGGGGCTTCACGCTGCATCCGGCTGCTGTCGGTGCCTGCGGGACGGAGCCAGGCGCCCTGGGCTCTCCTGTGTGAAGCAGGGCCCCCTCTGCTCTCCGCCGCCGGCCAGATGCTGCAGGACCACACGCTGGCCGCCGCCCCAGCACCGGGTCCCCTGCGACCCTCCCAACTGAGTAACGACGAGGAGGACGGATTTATTTACCCGACTTTCCTGTCCTCAAGGGCTGGGGTGCTGGGTGGAGGACGAGGGGTGAGAAGTTCCCGAGGCCCCCCTGCCCACCCCTCCCCCTGCGGCCCCCCTGGGCCTCGCGTCTCACCTCCGCCTGCCTCCCAGCATCCAGGCCTGCTTTCATCAGGGACTCCTTACTAGAAGGTGAGGAGAGTCCCCTCCTGCGACGGAGGGGCAGGGAGGGCAGCGATGTCTGAGACGCCAGCTCACCGGCCTCGAGTCGCTGGCCAGGTCCCGCCACCCACCCGGGCTCGGTTTCCTCGCCTGGGCTGCAGCACGGAGGGGGAGGGCGCTCTGAGACCTGCTGGCTGGAATCATGCCCCCAGTGCCGTCGTTGTTACTAAGGGTTTGGGAAGCCCTCCCAGACCTTTCCAGGCGTCCGCTATTAGTACGACCTTAGTGCCTGCAACCCCCAAAAGTACCATTCTACCTTTAGTCAGTGAATTTTCCTTCTAAAACAAAACAAAGCGACCCACCCACCAGAGGAAGCCCGAGGCTTGTGGTGGCTTTATGTGCCAGGCGGCACGAAGGGCCGGTGCCTCTAGCAAATGGCTTCTCCTACTGCTGGTGACGGGACAGCTGCAGGAAGGAGAGTCTAGTTCTCCATCAGTGCACCTGGGAAGGGGAGGGTTGCCATTTCTTGAGCTCCTAGGGCGATCCCAGGGCCGTGGGTCTTTCGCTGAGCTGCATCAGGCCCGTGACCAGCCTGATGCCACCAGAGTGCTGCTGTGATGCAACTCTATAAAGACACCCCTAGAAGAAAGCTCCCCAAGGGGGCTCCCCACCCCTACAGGGCGCTCCTGAGAGAACGTGCACAGACCACCCGCCTGACAAGCAAGGCCTGGCCAGCAGGGCGCCTCTTCTGGGACCTCCCTCTCGTCCTGAGGCAAAAGCACTGTGTCTCTGCCTTCCCTGGATCCCTGTAGCCTGTGGTGAGGGCCGGGGAGCGGGGTGAGTGCTGGTGGAGGCTGGGACCAGGGCCTGGTGTTTGCCGCTGCCATTTGCCACCCAAAGGCTCAACCACATCCCACCTCTGCTTCCCCCACTTCAGTCCGTGTCTTCCCTCCCTGCTTGACGGTGGGTTTCTCGAGGAGAGACCATGCCTCGTTTATCTTGATGGGCGAACCCACAGTTCCCAGCAACATGCCTCGCAAAACTTCCTTATCGATACCTGGCTGATGAGCAATGAACGTGAAGGGCACGTGTCCCTAAGGAAGGCCTGCCATCCCCGCAGGCAACGCTCACGAGATTCCCAACAACAAATTCTCAATCGTGACACTTGAACTGAATGGAAAGACACTTCTTAATTACTTCATTAATAAAGATCATAAACATTCTATTCGCATCTCCAAGGAACAGAAGACCAGATTGCACAACTGCACCTAAAATATTGTTATGAATATGAATAATAAGAGAGTTAATTCAGCTTCCATAACCTCACCCTTCATCAGATAATCCTTCGTGTCACATTTAAAAAAATCAACTTGCCTGTAACGGTTGAATTTTAAAAGGGTTCGGCAACAGATGTGCCACGAAAAATGTGCACATAAACAGAGGACCCATAAAAACTCGCATTTGCATATGGCAATGGCCACTAATTTATGATATAATCAGATTACTCTGCCCATCTATTGTACACACAGCAATTTGGTTGTACACATGATCTGAATATGTTCACATCGATTGCTGTGCTGTGAAAGTCTTACCCTTTCATGCTCAGTTTAGCAGTTGATTCTTACATAAATGACAGAAGAATCTTCCAGCATCACTGACCCCAGATTCAGAGGGTCTGGTGCAAGCCCCACTGACGACCCAGGCCTGCAGCAGAGGGAGACGTGGTCCTTACGCAGCTTGGACAGAGGGATTCTCTCGGGGACCATCTGTGAGGGTGGTCCGATGGCTCAGAGAGCTGCCCTTCAGAGCACACAATGTCCAGCTGCCTAAGGGGGCAGTGCCCAATGGCACATTCAGCCAGTCCTGGTGGAGCCACAGATGAGACACCATGGGCTCCATCCCCATCCAGGGCCACAATCCCGCCCTTACGCTCCCCAATAAGCGGCGGTCTGGCCTTGGATGAAGCCACGCCAGAGATGGGAAACCCGCTCCTTCAGGGACTGCCCAGTGTAGTTCTAGACGACGTTAGTCACGAAGGTGTCCTTTATGCGGAGCTAAGGGCCTGTCCAGCTAGTCCCTCCTTCACGCGCAGCTCTTCTAACTCATCCCCGACCATCACGTCCCATTCGATCCTCTCTTTTCTGAACTGTTCCTTCAACCTTTTCAAATCCTTTCCCACCCAGAGGCTCTCCTGGTCCAGGTGTTCAACCAGCATGGCACAGGGTAGGTTCTCTCTAGACACTGCCTTGGTTGAGGCAACAGAGATGACCCAGCTTCACGTTAACTGAGAGTCATACGTCTTCCCGTGGGCCGATGCACATGACACAGGGACTTTTTAATAGTCTTTGCCTTTTATATTGGAATACTAACATACAACTTACCTACCCAAACAAGAAATGTGCATAAATTGGGCATTAATTATCTCCCGAACATTCTGCCAGGTCTGCGCGATCAGCTGGTCGCACACGACCGGCATCTATACGCAAGTTTCCCAGGCTGCCGCTGTCCTACCTGAGTCGTCTGTGCATTTTTATAATACACTGGCTTCATAGTTTTTCAGCAAAGTTTGTTTTAGATCTAAAATAGCAGAGTTCTACCCAATGAAACAAGGCTACAGAAGGGGCTCAGGACACTGAGCGCCCCCGAAGGGCGTGTCCCCCAGAGCTCTGTGCCCTGGCCCTGGGGTGCCCTGTGCCCGGCAGGCTCTGGGTCTCAGGCTCTTCTGACGGAAGCAGCATCCTTCCTCTTCCATCCCAGGGACCTCCCACTCCCCCGGCTCTGGGCCTCTCTGCTCACTAGGACCCCCTTTCCCCACCTCTGGCTAATGTCTGTTTCTTAAGACAACTCAGGCATCGCACCTCCTGGGGGTCTCTCTCTGAACACCCACAGCCCGGGCTGCCCAGCCTCTCCCTCCCGGCATGCAGCTGCTGCCTTCCCGGCCGAGTCGTGAGCAACCTGAGGGTGGAGGCTTCCTTCCTCTCTGGAACCCCACAATATAGCACAGGGCTTGCAACTTAGGAAGTTTCAAGAAAATCCTGCTTAATGATTGCTCTGATGAATGGATGAATGGATGGATGCACTTTCCTCTTGTAATTTATTCTCTGCAGTCTCTCCAAAACCAAGTGCATTGCTCCTGAAATCTCGTGCTAAAAGATCCTGCCTGGCTTCAGTTACCAGGTTTCCTTTCACAGCGGCCTCCTTCAGGCTTGACGGTTGTGTACCTTTAACCCTCAGTGAGCCAGGCTAGCTTAACACGCATGTGCTCCCCACTCTGTCCGCCCCTGTGCAGTTAGCTGGGACCACGGCCCGGCCCTGGGCCGCGGGCTGTGGGCACAAGTGTGTCCTTCTGGGCCGAAGCCCGCCGAAGCCCATGTGCGGTCCTGTGCTCTGCAGGTCCCGGGGGACCCTGCTGAGGGATGAGGCCACAACTGGAAGCCAGATCCCGAATCACCACTTGGAAGAGAACCGTCCAGAAGAGCCGCTAGACATGCTAGACTTCGTGTGAATAAAAACTAAGCACGCATGTGCCAGGTCACTGAGATGGGGGAGTTAATGCACTAATTTACTTCCAGCGTAAACAAGACCTGCCAGGCTAACCCGGAGCTCTGAAAGCGCGCGCTTCACAGGTGCTTCGTAAATGTCGAGTGAACAATGGATGCTGACAAGTTTTGTCTATATTCTCCCTATTTTCTAATTCTGTGTTTTCGAAAGAGCTGAACGTTATTTTCCTACTCACTTCCAGCTACCCAGTTTTGGCGGGGGCTTTCCTCGTCTCACTAGCAGACCCCGGGAGCTGGCAGAGTGTCACGTTGGCCCCAGCTGCTCCCTGCCTTGCCGGGGGTCCCTGTCACTCCCGCCGGGTGGGAGAATGCCCCTCCCCCTGTACGGGCGACTGCAGGAGGCTCCTGGTGCCTGCACAGCCTGGCGCGGGCCACAACCTTGCCGCCTAGCCCTCCTGCTTCGTAAGGCAGGCAGGGACTTGGAGGGAGTGGACCAGGGTGAGTCAGGGTCAGCAAACGCTGAGCCATTGAGAGGAGCAGGCCAGGAGGTGGAATGAGGGTGAGGACGGCTAACCAAGATCATGGAAACGCCTAGAAAATGGATGAAAAAAACCACACCACCAAGTTTATCCTCTCTGCTGAGTGGGGTACGGCTGCTTTCTTGCTGTTGTCTTTTCTTTTCCTTTATGCTTCTCTGGATTTTCTGAGTCTCCTAAAATGAGTATGCATTAATATTGTAATCAGAAAATAATTTCAAATCTATATGATCTTTTTGCTACTAATTTTTATGCTTATCTACGCCAGGTACCCTCTTTATATCATTTGGTTCCCATTGCCATCCCACTGGAGAGATTACTGAAGCTCAGAGAAGGTGAGCCACTGGCCCAAGGTCACACAGCTCAGTCCGGGCGCCATGGGCCAGGGTGCAGGCCCCCTCAGAGCATAGCCCCTCAGCTGCGGGTTCACTTCCTAAATCTCTCTCACACCTGTCACTTCCGTCCCAGTCCTCCAGGCACGACCCAGGGAAGACAGCCCTGAATTCACCTCTGTGCCTCCCTCCCCGTCTCTGGCAATTCATCCTCCTCCCCGTGGCCAGAGTGATCTTTCTGGAACGTGGGCCTGCCTCCCTCTTTCCCCACCAAACACTTGGCCTTCAGGATGGGGTCCCCACCTCGCCCTGCCCTTCACGATGTGGCCCCACCAAACACTTGGCCTTCAGGATGGGGTTCCCACCTCGTCCTGCCCTTCACGATGTGGTTCAGCTGATGCGCAGCCTCCCCTTCTGCCTGGCCACCCAGGTGACCCCCCAGCCCTGGAATGTGACACACCCTTCGCCCTTTGGCTGGACATTCATCTGGTGGCTCTCGACCCCGCGCTTGCCCTTTGCACATCTTCCCAGCTGCCCCCTGGCTGCCCCCAGGGAGCTGTGCCCTTGGAGGTGGGAAGAGGGCAGGGCCAGGCTGTTCCCAGGGGACCTGCTGTCATGGATCCGTAGCTCCGGCTCAGCACAGAAGTCGAGGTTCCCGCAAATTCCGAGACAGCATCAGGAGTGGAGGCAATTTCCTGGTCTCCAAATAATACGGCCTCCCCTTTGCCCTGCAGTTGCTGGTGGGGAGCAGCTCCCTTATCTCTGTGTAACCTCCCCCGCTTGCTCTTCCAGCCTGGGGCGCAGCAGCCTCCCGGCCTCTGAGTAATAGCGCAATCCCCCTGCAGACTTCTGCTACCCCCAGCCTCCCTTGCAGGGGTGCAGCCATCAAGGGATTCTAGCCAAAAGAATTTGGGCAAAGTGATGGCCATGTTTCCAGGCCTGGTCCTTACAAAGCTGACCAGAGGGTCCTCTGTACTCTGTTCCCTTCTCTGCTGGCAGACACATAAGATCCAGGGGTGGTGGGACTCCTGGTCCCTGAATGACTGTGAACAGAGCTTCCCAACACCCACACTACATTTTGACATCATTATGGGGCAAGCCCCTGGGATGCTGGCCTTGTTTGTTACCGCAGCCAGCCTACCCTGATCCATACACCACATGAGCTAACTCAGCAGGGCAGAGTGAGGCACAGAGAAGTTAAGTAACTTGACAGGGGCCACACAGCTATAAGGGGTGGAGGCATGTCTGGCTGCAGAGCTCTCAACCACTCACCATCTACGGCAAACAGCCGGCTAAACAAAAGTAGATGAAATTCTCATCTCAAACAGTTTTCAG
Organism: Phocoena phocoena; assembly: GCF_963924675.1. Lineage (NCBI taxonomy): Eukaryota > Metazoa > Chordata > Mammalia > Artiodactyla > Phocoenidae > Phocoena > Phocoena phocoena. The sequence goes on along the minus strand of NC_089229.1, from coordinate 5,714,113 downwards.
CACAGGGTAGATATTTGTGTATTTAATCATGTTAATACGTGTATAAAGAAACTTTAGCCAAAAGCAACACTGAGTGTCTCCCTCCCATGAACATGGAACCTTGCTCTGTCCCCCATCGGGAAGAGGGCTAAGTATGCTCTCCTTCCTCACGGGGACACCTGAGTCCTACACCCCTCATTCTTGCAGCTTGCCCCATCCCTCCCTGATGGAGACCACAGTCTCCCGAGGCCCACACCCCACCAACCCCTTTTCTGAACTGCTTCCTGACTAGGCTTCCTAAAGCATGGCTTGACCCACATCACATTTTGTTGTTTCCGAATGACTCGTTAATACTGCCAGAAAGGGAGGACTGCGGCCAGGTGATCAGCCTCACCTTTCCTTCCTCAGCCTGGAGCCCAGGCACTGCTTGGAGAATGCCTCACCCGTCCTCCTGGCCCGTGGGTCAGGCAGCCCTCCTTCCCCATCTGGACCTTTGGAACAATTTCAGTTTCTCTCCCACCATGACAGCTTCCTGCTCTTCCACGGCCCCCAGCACCCATACTTTTGTCTCCCTTTCTGCTCGACATGTCCCTCCTCTGGCATTTATAACAGGCGACTCTGCACCCTGGTATTGGGGTGAATGCTTCCTGCCCCCTGACAGCTCCCCGAGCGTCAGGACCACACAGTCACCTCCGCATCATCCACAGGTCTACATGGTGAGAGAGCCCCGCGCATTTGGCCGCTGCACCCCATCTTCTGATTACTCAGATGGACCCACTCATCTAGTCCCTCAAAAGAGAAAACGGGTAGGGAGACCAAATTGTCCCTGAGTTGGAACTGACCTAAAACAAAACAAAACAAAACAAAAAAGAAACCAAGGATTTTGTAAGAACTTCAAGTTGCTTTTCTAAATTAGACACAAAACAGCCTAATTCTAAACTCGGCCAACATTGCAGCTTTCCCCTTTGAACAGATGCAAAGCTGAAATACTACATGGACTGCTCCGTGGGCTTGCCTCTGAGAGGACATGCAATATTGGGGTACGATCCTGCGGGGATGCAAGTGGCAGCTAACATATAATGAAGAAGAAAGTAATTCAAAGACAGAGCTGGAACTTGGAAATGGACCGCATTGTCAGTGCACCTTGAAACTTAAACATCTACACAGGGAATGTTGTAACTGGGGGCCTGGTTCAAAAACAGCTAAATCTAAAGCACATTTTGAAAAATGTAGTCGACATTAGGTACGAGTTTCAGTTTAAGACACTCTTGGGAAACCACTCCAAGTTACCAAAACTTTGGTGATTTTCTTCCAGCAAATTACTGATCTATAAAACAGTTGTGCAACATTGATTTCCATCTTTAGGTGATGGGGAGAGACCACTTTTCCCTTTACCCATTGCAGATCTGTCTGCTGAGCTACTTGTATTAGAGTTAAGTCTTTGGGGAGGGACTTAGTTCTCTGAAACAGTAAAAGGATGTGGTTGAACTCCCGGTTCCTTGGAAAGGCAAAACTCTCAAGTCTAGTATTTAATACTGGTGACAAGTGTTTACCTGGCTCCCCATGTTCCTGAAGGCAAGCCTGTTGGCCAAGGCTTCTTTCTACGGGGGAACAGGACAGATACAACCGTAGGAAAACCATTCCTGGTCCCACCTGACCCCTGAGGAGTGACGAAAGCCTGGTGCTGAATTTGGCCATCCGGAATGAAAAGCCAGCCTTCAGATACCACTCACCTCATCCAAAGCTTCTCACATTCTCTGGGTGTGAGGGGAATATCAAAGCCGTAGAGCGCGTTCTTTACATCCCGTCGTCGAAGAATGCTGTTGCCCTCATTGTCGGTTTCGATAAAATTCTACAATATTCCAAGGAGGCATTTAGTAACATGCATAATTGCTCAGACAGTATACAGGCTTTTCAATAGTCAGTATCTGGAGCAAGCTAAGACATTTTTCTCCCATTCCTCCTGCTTAAAAACCTTTTAATCTATGTCCTAGATACCCTCCCCATTCCTCTAAAGAAGGTGATCGAGCAAAACACGAACAAGTGTTAACACCTAGGAGGGGCTTATTTCTGGGTAATGAGGGGTCTCAGGTGTGTGGCTTGGATTCTTCTCTGACCGACAACTTGGGATCAAACACTGTTAGAAATAAGAGTCAACCAGAGCCTGGGAAATGAGGCGTAGCCCACACTGCTGAGGTTATCACAACTTGAGATCAAACACTGTTAGAGATAAGAGTCAAGCAGAGCCTGGGGAGTGAGGCACAGCCCACACTGCTGAGGTCATCATCTCCACGATGCAGCGAAGTTGGCTGCCCGGCTGTCTGTCAGAGGGGAAATGAGGGACATGAGACTCTGGTTGTTGTGATAAGGTGGTATGGTACCATTTTAATATCCCTGAGGGGTACAAAAGGCATCTGGGGATTTGTCACCACAGACTAGAAGAGCAGGTAGCACAGGGCATTCCACTCTGTCTTAAATTGTTTCCGAACAATAGCTCATTCGCTCCTCCTTCTAATACACTGTGAGGGAGACATAGTGGGTCCATCTCCCAAGTCCTCTGCGAGCATCATACCTAACGGTGAAACCACGAAACATTCCCTGTAAGATCAGGAACCAGGCAAGAATATCTCTATCGCCCTCTATTCATCATTGTACTGGAGGTGCCCGCCAGTGTAGTTAGGCAAGTTAAAATTGTTAAAAGGTGTACAAACAGGGCAGGGAGAAATACAATTGTCATTTATTCACAAATGACATGACTGCATATATAAGAATACAAGGAATCCATAAATAAATTATTACACTAAGAGGCTTTGGCAAGAAATCTGGATTCTCTATCAATACATAAAATTATCCACATTTTTATATCTCAGACATGGAAAATGAATTAAAAAAATAACATTTACAGTAGCATCAAAAATAGAAAGTTTGAGGAATAAATCTTATAAATGATTGTAAGACTTCTACACAGGAATGTCTAAAACTTTTTTGAAAGATATTTAAAAAGATCAAAATAAATGGAAATACAATGTGTTCATTAATCGGAAGGCTCCATGTAGTAGAGATGTCATTTCTTGCCAAACATCCCAATAGTTTTTTTTTTCTTTGTGGAACTTGACAAACTGATTCAAAAACTCTCAGAGAACAAGGAGGCAGGACTTGCCAACCAGCTAATTAAGATGTCTTACTAAGTTATGGGGACTCTAAAGATGTGGTACTGGTGCCAAGATAGACAAACTGACCAATGAACCAGAAGGAGGAGCCCAGAAACACCCACAGGCACTGATGCAGGACAGTGGTGATGCTGCAGATCAGCGGGGGAAAAGATGGACTTTGCAATGAATGGTGCCAGGACAACTGGATCGCCATACGGAAGATGGAATTGGATCCCCACAGCATGACACGTGACACTTCCAGTGCTGATGTCAAGACCTGAATGTGAAAGGTGAGGCTGTGAAGCTGCTAGGGAGATCGTAGGAGAATATCTTCATGACTTCAGGGCAGGGTTTCTTCAACAAGAGCTTTAGGGAGTAGTTAAAAATGTGACTACATTAAATGAAGAACTTATATTTATCAGAAGATATCATATAAAGAGGGTGAAAACAGGAAAGGGTGTGGCCATGATGTCAGAGTAGGAAGACCCTGAGCTCACCTCCTCCCATGGACACGCCAAAATTACAGCTATTAACAGAGAAACTGTTGATGAGCAAACCCAGAAGACTCGCAGAAAAGAGCTTCTACAGCTACCGATATAAGGAAGGAACCACAGTGAGGCCAGAGTCATGGTATAGTCAAGACCCATACCCCTGGCAACCCATAAATGGGAGGATAATTACAATTGCAGAGGTTCTCCCCAAGAAGCAAGGGATCTGTGCCCCACATTGGGCTCCCCAGCCTGGGGTTCCTGCGCTGGGAAGATGAGCCCCCAGAACATTTGGCTTTGAAGGCCAGCAGGGCTTACTCTCGGGAGTATCAGAGGGCTGTGAGAAATAGAAACTCCACTCCTAAAGGGTGCACACAAAATCTCTGGGCCCCAGGGTAGAAACAGTAATTTGAAAGGAGCCTGTGTCAGACCCACCTGCTGATCTTGGAAAGCCTCTTAGAGAAACAGAAGGCACCTGGGGCTTGCCCTGGGATCATAGACACTGGTGGCAACCATTCTGGGGGAGCTCGTTCTACCATGTGGACACTGGGGTTAGCAAACGCCGTTCTGGAATACTCCCTCTATCTTATTAATGCTGGAACCTGGCCTGCCCACCAGCCTGTCAGCACCAGTACTGGGATGCCTCAGGACAAGCAAGCAGCTGGGCAGAGACACAGTCCCTCTCCCCAGCAGGCCTGCTGCCTTAAGACACCCTGAGCCCACCACAGGGTCCAGGACTCATCCCCACATACCAGTGCACTGGCACGAGCTCTGGGACCAGCCTCACCATGAGTGGATAGGCATCAGCCCCAGGACCCCCAGGGCCCTGGCCCTGACCACTAGCAGTCTCTAATATCAACTCCAGGACCCCCAGGGCCTTGAAGCCAGAGATCCTGAGATGTGGCTCCACCCACCAGTGGAGCAGCACTAGCCCCAGGACCAGCCTTACCCACCAGTGGGCGAGCAAAAGCCCCAGGACCCCCTGGTTCCTGACCCCACCCACCAGCCCCAGGACCACCACAGCTCTTCAGACAGCCACCCTGGGATCTAGCCCCACCCAACAGGCAGGCTGAAACAAGCTGCAAGACACCTTGGACCCCACAGAGAGGTGCCCCAGGATCCAGCCCCAACCACCAGTGGGCCAACAGCAGCTTTAGGACATGCCAGACCCTGTAGCCAGCTGTGTCAGGAATTAGCCCTTCCTACCAGCAGGCTGACACTAGATCCAGGACACCCAGCCCTGCAACCACCCACCCCAGAACCTGGCTTTGCCTACCAGGGGGCCAGCACTAGCCCTGGGACCCCCTGGGGCCCTGTAGTCAGAAGCCTCATGACCTGGCCCCACCCACCAGCAGCCAGTGGCCTCTGCACAAGGCAGAGCCTGGCAACCAACTGGACTGTGGGCCAGCCATGCCTACCAGACCACCCACAGCAGTCAGCCTGACCCACCAGGAGAAGCCACACCACCCACATAGGGGGCACCCCTAGAGCAAACAGCTCTGTTGACCAGAGGGGAGTGTGCTGCTGGGATGTGGAGGATGTCTCCGACAAAAGGCTACTTCTGCAAGATCAGGAAACATAACCAACCTACCAAATACATAGAAATAAAAGCAGCAAATTAGGCAAAATAAGGCAACAGAGGAGTATATCCCAAATGAAGGAACAAGATAAAACCCCAGAAGAACTAAGTAAGGTGGAGATAGGCAACCTACCCAATAGAGTTTGAAATGATGATCATAAAGAAGCTCAAAGAAATCAGCAGAAGAATGGATAAACACAGTGAGAAGTTTAACAGGGTTAGAAGATATAAAGAAGAACAAAACAGAGCTGAAGAATACAATAATTAACACACATTAAAAGGAATAAAAAAATAACATAAATAAAAAACACACTAAAAGGCATCAACATATTAGATGATGCAGAGGAATAGATCAGTGAGCTGGAAGACAGAGTAGTGGAAATCACTGAAACAGAACAGAAAAAAAGAATAAAAAGAAATGAGGACAGTTTAAGAGACCTCTGGGACAACATCAATGTAACAACATTCGCATTATAGGAATCCCATGAGGAGAAGAGACAGAGAAAGGGGCAGAGAACATATTTGAAGACATAATAGCTGAAAACTTCCCAAACCTGGGAAAGGAAACAGACATCCAGGAACAGGAATCACAGAGAGTACCAAACAGGATCAACGCAAAGAGGATCAAAGCAAAACACATTGTAATTAAAATGGCAACAATTAAAGATAAAGAAAGAATATTAAAAGCAGCAAGGAAAAAGCAACAAACTACATACAAGGAATTCCCATAAGGCCATCAGCTAATTTTTCAGCAGAAACTCTGCAGGCTAGATAGAAGGGAGTGGCACAATGTTTAAAGTGATGAAAAGGGAAAATCTACAACCAAGAATACTCTATCCAGCAAGGCTTTCATTCAGACTTGACGGAGAGATAAAAAAAATTTTTACAGACAAGCAAACGTTAAGAGCTCAGCACCACCAAATGAGCTTTACAAGAAATGTTAAAGGGAATTCCCTAAGTGAAAAAGAAAAAGGCCACAGCTAGAGACATGAAAATTATGAAAGAAAAAACTCATTGGTAAAGGCAAATATACAGTAAAGGCAGAAATCAACCACATGTAAAGCTAGTAGGAAGGTTAAAAGACAAAAGTAGTAAAATCATCTATATCCACAAAAAGTAGTTAAGGGATACACAAAACAAAATGATGTAAAATAAGATGTCAAAAACAGCAAGTGTGTGTGTGTGGTAAAAATGCCAGGATTGTTAAAATACATTTGAACTTAATAGCCCAGCAACTTAAAATAATCACATGTATATATAGATTGCTATATAACCTTAACAATAACAACAGACAAAAGATCTATAATAGACACACAGAAAAAAAAAAGGAATCCAAACGTAACACTAGAGATAGTCGTCAAACCGCAATGGCAGAGAGCAAAAGAAGAAGAAAGGAACAAAAAAGAACTATAAAAAGATCCCAAAACAATTAACAAAATGGCAATAAGTACATACCTATCAGTATTTATATTAAATGTGAATAGACTAAATGCTCCATCAAAAAACACAGAGTGGCTGAATGGATACATAAACAAGACCTATATATATGCTGTCTACAAGAGACTCACTTCACCTCTAAAGACACACACCCACTGAAAGTGAGGGGATGGAAAAAGATATTCCATGCAAATGAAAATGAAAAGAAACCAAGGGTAGCAATACTTATATCAGATAAAATAGACTTTAAAGACTGTAACAAGAGAGAAAGAAGGACATTACATAATGATCAAGAGATCAATCTAAAGAAAAGGTATAACAATTCTAAATATATATGCACCCAATACAGAAGCACCTAAATACATAAAGCAAATATTAACAGACAAAAAGGGATAAATAGACAGTAACACAATAATAGTAGGGGACTTTAATATCTCACTGACATCAATGGACAGATCATCCAGACAGAAAATGAATAAGGAAACATTGGCTTTAAATGACACGTTAGATCCGATAGACCTAATTGATATATATATATATATATATATATATATATATATATATATATATATAATCAAAAAGCAGCAGAATACACACTCTTTTCAAGTGGACATGGAATGTTCTCCAGATCACATGATAGGACACAAAACAAGTCTCAGTAAATTTAAGAAAACTAAAATAATATCAAGCTTTATTTTTGACCACAGCACTGTAAAACTAAACATCAACTGTAAGAAACAAATTGCAAAAATCACAAACATGTAGAGACTAAACACTATGCTACTAAACAACCGATGGATCACTGAAGCAATCAAAGAAGAAATAAAAAAAATACCTGAAGACAAAAGAAAATGGAAATACAAGGACCCAAAATCTATGGGACACAGCAAAAGCAGTTCCAAGAGGGAAGTTTATAGCAAAACAAGCCTATCTCGGGAAAAAAGAAAAATCTCAAATAAATAACACAAGCTTACACCTAAAGGAACTAGAAAAAGAAGAGCAAAACCCAAAGTTAGTAGAAGGAAAGAAATCATAAAGACCAGAGCAGAAATAAATAAAATACAGACTTAAAAATACAATAGAAAAGATTAATGGAACTAAGAGCTGGTTCTTTGAAAAGATAAACACAATTGATAAACCTTTAGCCAGACTCATCAAGAGAAAGAGAGGGCCCAAACCAATAAAGTCAGAAATGAAAAAGGAGAAGTTACAACCGTCACTACAGAAACACAAAGGATCACAAGAGATTACTATGAACAATTATATGCCAATAATATGGACAACCTAGGAGAAGTGGACAAATTCCTAGAAATGTACAATCTCCCAAGACTGAACTGGGAAGAAATAGACCAATTACTAGTAATGAAGTTGATTCAGTAAGAAAAGAACTCCCAAAAAACAAAAGTCCAGGGGCAGACAGCTTCACAGGTGAATTTTACCAAAGATTTAGAGAAGAGTTGTCAATCTTTCTCAAAATTTCCAAGAAACTGCAGAAGAAGGAATGCTTATGAACGCATTCTATGAGGTCAGCACCACCCTGATGCCAAAACCAGACAAAGATATCACAAAAAAACAAAATTATAGGTCACTATCACTGATGAACATGTATGCAAAAATCCTCAACAAAATATTAGCAAGCCAAATTCAACAATACCTTAAAAAAGATCATACACCATGATCAAATGGGATTTCTCCCAAGGACGCAAGGATGGTTCAGTATCTGCAAATCAATGAACGTGATACACCACATTAACAAACTGAAAAACAAAAATCATATGACCATTTCAATTGATGCAGAAAAAGCTTTGGACAAAATTCAACACCCATTTATGATAAAAACTCTCAACAAAGTGGGTATAGAGGGAACATACCTCAACATAATAAAGGCCATATATGATAAGTCCACAGCTAACATCACACTCAATTGTGAAAAGCTGAAAGCATTTCCTCTAAGATCAGGAACAAGACAAGCATATCCACTCTCACCATTTTTATTCAACATAGTACTGGAAGGCCTAGCCACAGCAATCAGACAAGAAAGAGAATGAAAAGGAATCCAAATTGGAAAGGAAAAAGTAAAACTGTTACTGTTTAAAGATGACATGATACTATACGTAAAAAATCCTAAAGATGCCACCAAAAAACTACTAGAGCTCATCGATGAATTTGGTAAAGTTGCAGGATACAAAACTAATATATAGAAATCTGTTGCATTTCTATACACTAATAATAAACTATCAGAAAGAGAAATTAAGAAAATCATATCAAAAAGAATAATATATCTAGGAATAAATCTAACTAAGGAGGTAAAAGACCCATATTCTGAAAACTATAAGATACTGATGAAACAAATTGAAGATGACACAAACAGATGGAAAGATATACCATGTTCATAAGTTGGAAGAATTAATATTGTTAAAATGACCACACTACCCAAGGCAATCTACAGATTCAATGCAATCCCTATCAAAATACTGCTGGCATTTTTCACAGAACTAGAACAAATAATTCAAAAATTTGTATGGAAACACAAAAGACCCCAAATAACCAAAACTGTATTGAGAAAGAAGAACAAAACTGGAGGTATCACACTAACTGATTTCAAACTAAACTACAGAGCTACTATCATAAAAACAGTATCCTACTGGCACAAAAACAGACACATAGATCAATGGAACAGAATAGAGAGCTCAGACATGAATCCACACTTATATGGGCAATTAATCTATGACAAAGGAAGCAAGAATATACCATGGGGAAAAGACAGCCTTATCAGTAAGTGGTGTTGGGAAAACTGGACAGCTACATGCAAAAGACTCAAACTGGAGTACTCTCTCACACCATGCACAGAATAAATTCAAAATAGATTAAAGTCTATTTAATCAGTTGTAAGACCTGAAACCATAAAACTTCCAGAAGAAAACATAGGCAGTGCTCTGACATCCATCGTAGTAGTGGTTTTTTGGATACGTCTCCTCAGGCAAGGGAAACAAAAGGAAAAATAAACAAATGGGACCGCATCAAACTCAAAAGCCTTTGCACACAGCAAAGGAAACTATCAAGAAAACAAAAGGCCACTTATTGAATTGGAGATGATATTTGCAAATGATATATTCTTATAAGGAGTTAATCCAAAATATACAAAGAACTCATAGAACTCAACACCAAAAAAACCAAACAACTTCATTAAAAACTGGAGTTGCAGCATAATGTACAGTAGCCAAGATATGGAAGCAACTTAAGTATACATTGAGAGATGAATGGATAAAGAAGATGTGGTATATACACATATATACAATGCAGTATTACTCAACCATAAAATAAGAACAAAATCTTGCCATTTGTGACAACACGGATGGACCTAGAAGCATTATGCCAAATGAAAGAAGTCAGACAGGGAAAGACAGATACTGTATGGCTTCACTTCAGTGTGGCATCTAAAAAATACAACAAATGAACAAACAGAACAAAACAGAAACAGAGTTATAGCTGCAAAGAACAAACAGGTGGTTACCAGAGAAGAGGGGGCTGGGAGGAGGAAAGAAATAGGTGAGGGCGATTAAGTGGTACAAACTTCCAGTTGCAAAACAAATGAGTCACAGGTATAAAAGCTACAGTGTGGAGAATACAGTCAATAACTAAGTAATATCTTTGTGGTGACACATCATAACTAGACTTATCCTGGTGATCATTTTGAAATGAACAGAAGAAAAATCACTATGTTGTATAACAGGAACTAACATAGTCTTTTAGGTCAATTATACTCTAAAAACAAAGAAACAAGCATACAAACAATTCATAGAAAAAGAGATCAGATTTGTGATTACCAAAAGCAAGGGGTGCGGGGAGGGGCTATTGGATGAAGGTGGTCAACAGGTACTACAAACTTCCGGTTCTAAGATAAATAAGTACTAGGGATGTAATGTACAACATGATAAATATCATGAATACAGCTGAATATAATGAACACAGCTGTATGTATAACATATATATAATATATAACACATCTGTATGTTATACACGAAAGTTAAGAGACTAAAACCTAAGAATTCTCATCACACACAACATTTTTTTCTAATTCTTTAATTTCATATTTATATGAGATGATAAATGTTCACTAAATTTATTGTGATAATCATTTCACAATATACGTAAGTCAAATCATTACGCCATACACCTTAAACTTGTATGGTGCTGTTTGTCAATTATATCTCAATAAACTGGAAGAAAAATTAAATTAAAAATTTTTTTAAAGGGTGAAGACTGAACACAAACTGAGAGAAGATATCTGCATCACGTACCACTTACAAGAATCTACGGGCCAAAACAAAGTAAGCGTTCCCACTGACCAAGGAAAGAAACACAGACAAGCCAGTGTGAAAACTGTAAAAAAGTCTCAAGCAGGCACTTCGCAGATAAAGAAAACTGACTAATGAATAAATAAATGAAAAAATGCCCAATTTCATTAGTAAACAACAAATGCTAATTAAAACAGCAACGAGCTACTGCTACACATCCACTGGAGGGGAAGAAAGTAAGACGTCTGAGAGTCCCAACAGAGCCCTGTGACCCACAATGTCGAAAATATTTACTGTCTTGCCCTTCACAGAAAAAGTGTAGCTCCCTGGTCTAAGATACTGTTAACATTCTATTCCTTCATCTGGATGGTGGTTACATGGTGGCGTACAATCTGGGATACACGGTGACTACACATTATACACACTTATTTAAACTACACGTATACATTATACATATAATACATATATATTATAAAACATGTATGTTAAATGTGCATATATACATACATATTACATATACATAGTTACATACATATATTATTTTTATATTCCACTGTAGCGTCACAAATTAAAAAACAATTAAGCTTAAAAAAGTTAGGCCTGGGGCTTCCCTGGTGGCGCAGTGGTTGAGAGTCCGCCTGCCGATGCAGGAGACATGGGTTCGCGTCCTGGTCCGGAAAGATCCCACATGCCGCGGAGCGGCTGGGCCCGTGAGCCATGGCCACTGAGCCTGCGCGTCCGGGGCCTGTGCTCCGCAACGGGAGAGACCACGGCAGTGAGAGGCCTGCGTACCGCAAAAACAAAAAAACAAACAAAAAAAAGGTTTGCTGAAGAAATCAATGAACTTATTTTCCAAAAACACCTAAATAGCAATGGGCATATTAAGCTGCCCCCAAATGGGACGACTCCTATGTACTTCTGAGAATGCAGCTGGAGGTGCCCCCAGCAGCGCATGGTGGAGCGGAGAGCCCCGTGACTCTATGTGAAGGTCACTAGATGACTAAACGCTGAATCCTTGTTCAAGTTCAAACACGGTTTTACTGGAGAATACATCCTTGTGGATATTAGCAGGTCCTGTTTGGCAAATTCCCAACAGAAATGCGGCAGAAGGGAGACTCCACACCTTTGGTCACCTTCACCATCTCTAAATGCTGGGACCCAGAAGTGAAGAGCTGGGATGGGTGCACCGAGTGAGAACAGCCGTCTCATCTCCAGTTGGTCTGGTGGGAATACTGCTGATCTTATTTAGGTATTACACTTTCTGCTGATTTAGAATTCAGAACTAATTCCTTCAGTGCTTTAGTTAAAATAAACTGAGAGAGTGGCAGAGATATCCACATGCACAGGATCGTTTAGTCCTGTGGGGGCCAGTGAGGTGACACGACGCTTGATTCTGGACAAAGCGTGTCCTCTCCCAGCCAGGCTGTCCTAGAAGAGCTGGAGGAGGTCTCCGCCCGATGGACGCAAGGCTCCTGGTTTAGTAGCACAGCACCCTGGGGTCCCCAGGCCTCCTCCACACAGTTTGGGGTCCCGCACGACATCAAGGATGAAGGTGGCTACGAGAGGCCATGGAATCGAGGTGGAGTGAGAGTCCACACTGACGGGGAGGACGTCACCCAGCCAGGAGGCCGGGACGGGAGGGGAGGGGGCCCTGCAGGGTGTCATGGTGCCGGGGGTGGAGGCGTTTCAGGAAGGATGGACTGAACAAGGCAGAAACAAAGGCCTCCACAGCCTCTGGCCACTCCCAGTGGCCTGCTCCTTCCAGCGCCCATCTGCTTTGTTAATAATCTGTCACTTCCCCTGGTCCGTGAGCTCCACCAGGCAGGAGCAGACAGGCCTTGGTTACCACTGAACCCGGCGCACAAACCCCTGTGCAGTGAGTCTGTGCTAAGTCAAAGCGGGGTCGGATGAAGCTGCGAAGGGCCCTGGCCGTGGCCCTCGGGAGTCCCTGGAGTCAGACCACAGGGCGGGGCTGCTCCCATGAGGGGAAGGAGGGCAGGGCAGCTGAGAGGGGAGGCACACTGGGGAGAAGGGGCTTTTTCTTAAATAGGTTTGAGGGAGTTTGAAGGCCAGAGAGAAGCAGGGATGGGGCGGGCACACGGGAAGGTGGTCAGGTGGCCAGCTCTGCCCTCTCCCCAGCTGGCGCTGCTGTGGCCTGTGTGGCTGCTGCTTACAATCCAGAGCTTGCCCTGCACTCCGCGACCCAAAGGACTGCTCTGGAAGGCTGGCCCGGCCTCGATCTGTGTGACCCAAAGGACTGCTCTGGAAGGCTGGCCCGGCCTCAATCTGTGCGACCCAAAGGACTGCTCTGGAAGGCTGGCCCGGCCTCGATCTGTGTGACCCAAAGGACTGCTCTGGAAGGCTGGCCCGGCCTCAATCTGTGCGACCCAAAGGACTGCTCTGGAAGGCTGGCCCGGCCTCGATCTGTGTGACCCAAAGGACTGCTCTGGAAGGCTGGCCGGCCTCAATCTGTGCGACCCAAAGGACTGCTCTGGAAGGCTGGCCCGGCCTCGATCTGTGTGACCCAAAGGACTGCTCTGGAAGGCTGGCCCGGCCTCAATCTGTGCGACCCAAAGGACTGCTCTGGAAGGCTGGCCCGGCCTCGATCTGTGTGACCCAAAGGACTGCTCTGGAAGGCTGGCCGGCCTCAATCTGTGCGACCCAAAGGACTGCTCTGGAAGGCTGGCCCGGCCTCGATCTGTGTGACCCAAAGGACTGCTCTGGAAGGCTGGCCCGGCCTCCATCAGTGTGACCCAAAGGACTGCTCTGGAAGGCTGGCCCGGCCTCGATCTGTGTGATTTGCCGCCCTGGGCTGGCACAGTCAAGGCTGTGAGGCAGCCCGGGTGCTTAACAGGTCTTAAAAGCGGGACTTCTCATCGGGCACAGGCCAAGACAGAGCAAACATAGATAGAAAATGACCACATGAAACAAAGTGGAGACATTCTTCAGAATAGTGTGAAAATACTTCCATAATGCAGGATACAAATACTTTTTTAAATGAAGTTTTTGTGTCCTTGTTGCATTGAGAAGTGGTGACCCCATATCCTAGACCTCAGGATGACCCACGCTTGCATTTCAGATCTACTGTCCTGCAGGTACAGCTGCCATTGTTAAGAGTATGTTTCCCATCTTGACACCATCATCACAGTTTACACAATTGCACATGGAGGGTATTCACCTTCAAACTATGCTTTCTATAATTTTAGCAAGACAGGAAGAAATACCTCTTTAAAAAGCATGCTTATATCTGTGTAAAAACAAGAATGATAGCATCTTACATTTTTCATTAAAATTTTTAACTCATATCAAACCTGAGATAAAGCCAGCAATTTCAGTCCATGTAACTCTTAAAATTACTTATTTTTCTAAAGATCAATTGACCTTGAATGTGAGAATTTATTTTGAAAAAGTATTTTAAGAAGAAAAGGAGTCCTTAAATTGCTATACAAAGTTGCGTTGCCATCTTAGTGACTGGATGGAAAATAGCTCCCTCATCACAATGATCCTGGAGCATTGAAATCGATTCCCTTTCCTTTTAAGGAAATAATCATTTTCTTACCTTAGACAAGTCTGACCATCTGGTTTTTGCTTTGGTAACAAGATACTGATGAGCCTGTTCACAAGCTAGTTCTGAATCTGCAACCTTCTGTTTTGGTCTTAAAAGAAAAAAAAAAGAATCTGTTTAATTTAATGGACTCATTAATCTCTCAAGGGATTCTCCTACCCCGGTTTGTTTCAAAGATAGCGTTAAAGTCTGCTATTTCACATCTGGTCTAACTTAATTCTTAAAATACAGTCTTATTTCCCCAGCTGCATGTTAGGGAAATCTTAAATTTTAGGAGTACTTGCTTATTTCCAGATAAATGCTGTTCAACTTTTCCTGCAGTTCACAAAACAAAAAGGGCTCATTTATTCCCAGAGGGATAAAAAACACACTATAACATTGTCTTCAGATGAAGACAACTAAAAACTTGTATTTCTGAACGTACACGTTGGCGTGATCACGCAGACCAAAGCTAACAGTCCAGGAACACTGTGGGAACGTGACCTACAGACTCAGTCTCAGCTCATGTTCAAAGGTTAGGTCTGTGGGATGTAAAATGATCAAAACTCTGTTTAGTCACAGAACGATGGGCGCCAAGGACACTTTAAAAAAAGACTGTGGCTAGGCCTCCCCGGGGCACAGTGAAGACTGTGGCTGAAGGAGTTTGGGGTGCCCTGGATTCTTCCAATCACTAAAACAAATTAGGGGCGCGTGAAACCCTGTAAAACCCTTGGCCACTTCTTTCTCCTCGGTCGCCTTGCTTGGAACCACGCTTGCGCACAGGCACGTGGGTGATCAGTGCATCTTGCCTGAGGGTGAGTAAGGGGGACACCTGAGCGAGGCCCCACAGGGACCCTCACAGGAACTTCCCCTCCAGGGAACCTGGAAAACCAGGGTGGGGACAGCACACAAGCCCCACGTCGCCCTTTTAAAGAAGTGGCGTTACTCATGCTCCAGCAGGTGAGCTGCTCGTAAGGAAAAAAAATCTAAAGTCAACCAGGAGGCCGTCAGTTGAGAAAATGCAACAGTCAAAGGTTTATGTGATTCCCCAAAGACGCGGCTTTGTAGCTGACCCTGTGTATGTGATGCCAGGTGGGGAGCACTGTGGTTTTAGGGTAATCGTGGCCTCCACAAGCTCTGTGACCAGTCAGGCTGGAACTACCGAATCTGGGTTTTCACAGCAGTGCTGGCATTGCCACCCCAGTTTGCAAAAGGGGATGCTGTGGTTTAGAGAGGTGAAATCGCGTTCCAAAAATTGCACAGCCAGTACCGGGAATCCTGGCACTGAAGCTCAGGGTCCTCCCATGCCAGAGGAAAGCCTTTCTCACCGTTGTCATTCCGTCTGAAGCTACAGTTTTGGTAGCCCCTCTACCTTCACTCCTCAGAGGAAAGGACCCATTAACTATTACATTTCACAGAGGTGAGGGCCACCCATGGTTTTTACACGCGCAGGATCTTCTTCTCACTTAACGTGTCTATTTCAATTCAACCGGAGCAGTTCTGCCGAGCGCCGCTGAGTGCCAGGCACTGTGTGAGGTCCTGGGGCAAGTGAAGCCTGCAGCGCCCCAGAGAAGGCCCTCCTGGAACATCCCACTACCGTCCTACATTTTAAAAGCAGACAGCACGACACAGCACTGCAACCAACAAATTAAGCAGTAATCATTGCTCTTCATGTGGCTTCTCCTTTAAATCCTTTCTAAGAAACTCTGCTGCTGGTCTCCGCTATCCTGGACCACTCCTCAGGTCCCCTGATGACTGACAGTGTTCTGCACGCACTGATCACCAACAACACCGTGGCCCTCATTACCCCGGAGGCCCACACTGTGCTGTTGACCCATGTGTCACACGGAAAGGGTCTTATTCAGACCAGCGCTTCTTTGGTGAATTACATAAACATTGACTCCTGTGGTTTGGCAAACAAAAATTCTTGCATTTCCTCAGTGGGCAGGTGCTGAGGCCCTGCTGCAGCTGGGCGGGATCTTCTCCCTCTTCCCATGTCGCTGCTGAAATGGACCAAATGAGGTCATGCCCACTTTCATTTTCTCTCCTGGCAGATGCCAGCTTGTGGGGAACACAGGTGAACTATGGTGGCACACCTCCCCTGACTGAGACCCCCCCAAATACACACAGTCTTTAAATTCGCCAGTTGCTTCTATATTACCAAGTCCGGGGTCTCTGCTGGCTTAACGTGTGACGCTGTTAACCATCTCCCCCTCTCTAGGCACCGTCGTGATGCTGCTCTTTAAATGACACCATGGGTTGGAACACGCACCACCTGGCAAACGTGTGCCCTCAGTGAGTGACTCTCCCTCTCTGCCTGCCCCCTCGACCACTCCTCTCTCCTTCCACCCCAAAGCTTATGTACTCCTCTGAGAGGTCATCCCCGCTCCTGTCCCCAGCTACCACCTGGATGCCGTTTGCCCACACTTCTGTGCTGTTAGCACTGGTAACCTCACCTGCTTCTCCATTCCGTCTCCAACTGTCTACCGGACTTCACAGAATCATGGAATGTCAAGGGTGGAAAAGGATCCAAAGGTCCAGCAGTCTAATCTTCTATCGTTACTTTACCACTAAGGTTTTGGAAGGTTGGGTGGATTATGTTGCATTTTCACAACTATTGTTTAAAAGGACTGTAGGTCCTCATGAGGCCTATTCGCCTGCCTTCACCGTTAGGTGCCTCGTAAATCCTGTCTGAACCCAGAGGACGCACCTGGACTTCCCTCAGAAGGACGGAGATCCTGAGAGGCGTGTTCTATCTCTGCAAAGTCAACTCACTATCAAGCTGATCTCACTGTCTAGACACATGTCCAAGCAGCCTCCCTACCCAATTCCTTTTCCAGGCTATGAAGCTGGATTATTTTTCTTAGTGACTTGTGCTCAAACCAGGAGCTCCTACCTATTTCCCATTCATTTCTCCTCTGTACCATTTTATATCCTTGTCTCCTCTAGAGAGATTGGAAGGTTTTTCTGTGGCCTTTTCCAGAAGTTACTTATTTTCTCTCCTATTGTCTGCCTCTTTAGATCTTGACAATCAGTCAGATCCAGCCTTCCTATCAGCCAGACTGTCAGTCACAAATACATACAATGTGCAGCTCTAAGTCCTACAAACACAATGATGAGCATGGTGAACAGAACCCCTGTCCTCAAGGAGCTCATCCTGTGATGGCAGGAATGTACAGCAAACACATGGAAAATTTAGTGAATCAGATAACTTCAGCTACTGCATGTGACTGAGAAAGATGGACCAGGGCGGGGTCCGGGGCACTTCAGCCAAGAAGACCAGAGAGCGGGGACTCCTTAAAGCATGAGTGATGACCCAGTTAAGATGGAGTAGACACACATACTTACTTCAACCTGTCTCTTCCACTGGTTACAACCAAAAACTCTAGACAGAATACAAAAAGCAACTCTCTGAAGACAGTAAAAAGTAAATAATAGGAGGCTTATGGAGAGGGAAATCAAAACTTGAAGAATGACTTACATAATGGTGAGGTTCATGGGCTTTTTTCCTCCCATATTTCCAACTTAAGGGCTGCTTAAAGGCAGTCCTAATTCTGGAACTGTGCAGTGGATATGGACAGAAAAATCTCCAAAAGAAAGTCTGTTTTTCTGACCAAAGAACTAGGAAGGTGAGCCCCTGAAGTACAAAGAGCATGGGGGAATCCCCCCTTTCTTGTCTCTTTTTACTGTCTCATTCCTGATCTGGGGCAAGCCCAGTTACAAAACTGTACTTCTATGGTGGTGCCAGCAATAGTGTTGGCCAAGTAGGTACCCACAACTGAAATTCTTCTCTCTAACCAGAGGAGATGGTAAAAGGGGTCCCTGTGTTCAAGGAGGATTGGAGAAATCCACATTATTTTCTCTTTCTCGTTTTTATCTCACCATGTTGGCCTGGAGGGGGACCCAGTCATGAGAAGCACTCAGTAGCACAGAATGGCTAAAACCTAAGATTTTCCAACCAAAAGGGGTCCCTGAGTGCTGGAGAGTGTGGGGAGAAATCATAGAGAGGGCTAGAAAAAGGGACGCCCAAATGAATGAAGGAAGTTCCAGGTTCACCTGTGATGTGCACATGTGTGAAACTAACCCAGAGCAGCACAGTGAAAGCTTTGAGAACTTTACTACAGTGTAGTTAAGACTGTCTCCTGCATGCTGCACTCATGGGCTCACCTGACAGAGCTACAATGGCTTTGAAAACGGAACTGATGTTGAAACCACAGAAGGCAGGTCAGGACTTGCACCATGAAACTAAATGGGTTGATTGCCTGCCTAAAAAAGATCAATCAGTCAACGCATTACCAAGGATGTTAACAGGACCAGAGTGTCACAACATAACATTAAAAATGTCCATGATACAGTCCAAAATTACTCAATATACAGAGGACCAGGAAAATCCCAACAATTTTCAAGATAAAAGACAGCAAGCTTGACCCAGATGTTGAAATTATCATATTTTAAAGCAGCTATTATAACCATGAAGTAAGAGTACACATTCTTAAAATAAATGGAAAGACCAGTTCTGAGCAAAGAAATTGCAGTCAAAAAAAAAAAAAAAAAGAACCAAGTGGAAACTTTAGAACTGGAAAAAACAACAACTGAAATAAAATTTTCACTGGATTGGCTCAAGGACAGAATGGAGATGACAGAGGAGTGAGTCAGTGAACTTGAAAATAGATGACTAGAAATAATCTAATCTGATCAACAGAGGAAAAAGAAAGAATATATCTCCAAGGACTATGATAGAGAGACCTGTGATACAAAAACAAAAGGTCTAACACCCATGTCACTGGAGTACTGAAAGGAGAAGAGAAAAAGATTGGTACAGAAAAAAACTGAAAACTTCAGGAAATAATAGCTGAAACCTGCCCAAATTTGATGGAAAAACATAAATTTACAGATTCAGGAAGTTCAGCAAACCTCAAAAAAGATAAACGCAAAGAAAATCATGCTCAAACACATCATACTAAAACTACTGAAAACCAAAGCTAAAGAAAAAATCTTGAAAGCGACCTGAGACAAATGACACATTACAGAGAGAAAACCACTTGAATGACTGTAGATTTCTCCTCACAAACTGTGGAGGCCAGAAGACAATGGAACAACATTTTTAAAGTGTTATAACAAAAGAATTGTCAACCCATAATTCTATATCCAGAAAAAAAAACTGTTAGGAATGAAGGAGCAATAAAGATATGCTCAATGAAGGAAAATTATGATAACTTGTCTCCAGTAGACATGCTGAAAGAAGTTCTTCAGGGGAAGGAAAATGACAGCAGAGAGAGACACTTTTGAGCTTGAGAAATAAAAGAAGAGAAGCAGAAATGGTAAATACAAATATACTTTTTCTCAGAGTTTCAAAACACATGAAGCATAAATTGATAAAAATGGAAGGAGAAATAGACAGATGCAAAATTATTGTTGGTGACGTCAACACTCCTCTCTCAGTAATTGATAGAACAAATAGAAAATAAGCGAGAACCTAAACACTATAACCAACTTGATCTTATTGACATTTATAGAACCCTCCACCCAACAACAGTCCAATATACATTCTTTTCAAGATACATGGAATGTTCACCAAGACAGATGATTTCTAGGGTCATAAAATGAACCTTACCAAATTTAAAAGAATTAAAATCATACGAAGTATGTTATCTAAACTGAACAGAATTAAACTAGAAATCAATAACAGAAAGATAGTTGGAAACCATGGAAATATTTTGAAAAAACCCCCATACTTCTAAATAATCCAAGGTTTCAAGAAACAGTCTAAAGGGAAATTAGAAAATATTTTGAACTGAATGAAAATAAACACTATAACATATCCAAATTTGTGAAATGCAGCTAAATCAGTGCCTACAAGGAACCTGATAGCATTAAGGGCTCATATAGAAAAGAAAGAATTCAAATTTAAAAATCTGAGTTTTCAGCTTAAGAAAATATAAAAGGAGGGCAAACTACAGTTGATCCTTGCACAACACAGGTTTGGACAGCACGAGTCCACTTATATGCTGATTTTTTTCAACAAATATATTGGAAAAATTTTTGTAGATTTGTGACAATTTGAAAAAAATTCACAGATTAACCACATAGCCTAGAAATACTGAAAAAAAAAAAGAAAAAGTTAGATATGTCATGAATGTATAAAATATAATATATGTAGATACTAGTGTATCCTTACATAGGCATAAGGTGAGTGATATTTAATATAAAATTAATATGTTAGTTTTCTTCCTGTTTTATAACTTTGCTTTCAAAGAATTATATTACCGTACAGGGTGCTTCTCTCTCTCTCTCTCGCATTGGCGAAATTGTGTATCAGCCTATCATCACAGGCAAATGGGTTTTTTTTAGAGGAACGATTCCAATACTGTATTATGAATATGATTGGAATACTGTATGCTATAAAAATTTTATGATTCATTCTTTACTGTATAGGCTAGGCTACCATGAAGCAATTATATCGGTTACACCACACTCCCATAAAGCAATCATACTGCTGCTTCTTTGTTAACAATGCATGCATCGTTATACCTCTAAACAAATACGAATTTCTTTTTCACATTATCTTTCCAGTTTTGATGTCCAGAGTTATACACCAAAATCTATGACGCCTGCAGTGTTTTGTACTGTGTGAGACAATATTGATATGGGTACTGACAGACAGATGATTTATCTTGTAAAAGACAATGTAAACTTACAGTATTGATAAATATAGTACTATAAATGTATTTTCTCTCTCTTATGACCTTTTTTTAACATCTTTATTGGAGTGTAATTGCTTTACAATGGTGTGTTAGTTTCTGCTTTATAACAAAGTGAATCAGCTATACATATACATATATCCCCATATCCCCTCCCTCTTGCGTCTCCCTCTCACCCCCTCCATCCCACCCCTCTAAGTGGTCACAAAGCACTGAGCTGATCTCCCTGTGCTATGTGGCTGCTTCCCACTACCTATCTGTTTTACATTTGGTAGTATATATAAGTTTCTTATGACTTTCTTAATAACATTTTCTTTTCTCTAGCTTGCTTTATTGTAAGAATACAGTATGTAATACATATAACATACAAACTATGTGTTGATTGACTTTATGTTATTGGTAAGCTTCCAGTCAACAGTAAGCTGTTAGTAGTTAAGTTTGGGGGGAGTCAAAAGCTATACACAGATTTTTGACTGTGCAGGGGGTTGGCGCCCCTAACCTCTGTGTTGTTCAAGGATCAACTGTATACTTAAAGCAAGAAGAAAGGAGAAAATAGTAAAGAATAGAAATCGAAACAGAAAAACAATAGAGAAAAAGAAATGAAACATAAAGCTGGTTCTTTGAAAATATCAATAAAATTGATGAACCTTCAGCTAAATGAATCAAGAACAAACGAGAGAAGACATCAACTACCAATATAAGAAATTAAAAAAGGGACATCACTAAAGACCCCACAGATATTAAAAGAACAGTAAGGGAATACTATGAACAACTTCATTTTTATGAATTTAACAACTTAGATGAAATGGACCAATAGTTCAAAAGACAAAAATTACTAAAACTCGGTCAAGAAGCAATAGAAACCCTGAATGATCCTATAACTATTAAAGTAATTCGATTTGTGGTTAAAATTCTTCTGACAAAGGAAACTCCAGGACCTGCTGATTTCATTGGTGAATTTTATCATATATTTAAAGAAGAAATAGTGATTCTGTATGATCGCGAAAATAGAAGAGTGGCATTCATGACTTTTATTCTTTCTTAGAGGTCTTCCAAAAAAGAGCAAAAAAATGTATTTATTTTCTTTATGAAATAAAACTCCTATCTTGCAATTACCATGTGGGTCCATTGAAACCTCTTAGAATATGATAGATCATGGGATCTTAGTGATCTTGATTTAATCATACTAGATCTATTTCATCATTCTAAGAAATATTCAATCATTGCTCATTAATTATTTCCAGCTATGCTAAAAAAAAAGGAGACTAAATAATAAGAAGAAAACAAAAAATGATGGCATCTCCTAGCAGGATGATACAATATTGAAATGAATCACCACTATTACATCATCCTTCCGTTTTCTGATTGCACTGCTCAAAGTGTAACAGCATCTTTCAAGAAGGTAAAGAGAAGACAGTGACACCATCCTTGTGGTCTTATGTTAGCATTCACTGAATAGAGTTGAAAATTGAGAATTCTTATTTCATGCGCAAGTGGCAAAGGGAAGAAAAGTGAGATCAGGAAATGGTTCGCAATTATTAGATGAACCAGAAGATGATGGTGAACTTGATCACATAAGCCAAATCTCTTGATGACTGAGCAAGTGATACATGTCTAAGAACAAGGAAATTTGTTATTTTCATTTAGTCATTCATTCATCAGGAACGACTGGATCGTACAATATTTTGTGACAAGAAGCTGACCATCTAATTCTGCTAAAAGGACACTTGACAGTATTCTTTCATCTCTGATGATGTACATGTACCAAAATGTACTTGATGTGGGTTGTCAGTAGATAAATGGACAAGGCCCGTGTGTTTTAAACAAGGGAATGGATTGGGAGGGAACAGATGGTGTAAATGAAACAGGTCATTGGACCAATCACTCTAATTGGTATTTACACATTTAAAAATGATGTGCAGTTATGAAGCAAACGAAATGGTCTTCCTCTCTTTGACAAAATTATGAACCTTCAAAGTTTTCAGAAGTAGTGCATTTTGATGATGCAGGTGGAAAGTGAAGGCCCGGAAGGCAGAGGGGCCCCACTGAGAGGGCAGGATGGCTTCCAATAAGGCAAGGCATCTAGGTTTGGCTGGTGGAGAGTGAGGCTGGGGAGGGTGAAAGAGGCTGAGCTCTCCAGGCAGAGGAAGTGGCCCCCCCCCAGAGGCATCCTGGGTTCCAATCTCTGTTCACCGCCCATCACCTGGGTCCTTTTGGACAAGTCAGTAACTTTTCTCTAGGCCCCAATTCCTTCAACTGCAAAGGCAGGAGGTGATGCCTCCTTAAAGGGCTGTGGGGTATGAAAAGATATACCT
The DNA here is from genome assembly GCF_963924675.1 of Phocoena phocoena. Lineage (NCBI taxonomy): Eukaryota > Metazoa > Chordata > Mammalia > Artiodactyla > Phocoenidae > Phocoena > Phocoena phocoena. Next base: position 5,690,620 of record NC_089229.1, on the reverse strand, counting down.
TCATGAAACACAGGTATGGGGTCCGGCCATGGGAAGGCTTGGCTTTCTAAAGCAGTGCCTTGGTTGGGGTCTCAAAGCTCGCCCTCCACCAGACCCTTGGAGCCCAAGCTGGGTCTCCCTGGAACCCACCGCTTCCTCTATATCCATCCTCTACTCTGGGGCTGCTGAAGGATGTTTCTATGGCACAATGTGACTCACACACTCCACGGCATAAAATCCTCTCCTGCCTACTGACCAAGCCTGGCACTCGAGCCCCGTCACATCCGGCCCTCCTGCATCTCGAGGCCTCCTCTCCCACTGTGCATGCCACTTCTGAATACGCATCCTCTCCCCATTCCCTCAATGTGCTCCACACTCCCACCTCTGTGGTTTTGCAAATGCTGTTCCCTGGCCTTGAACCACGGTCTGGTAACCTGGCACCGGACGAACTCCTACTCACACCTCAAGACCCAACTGAAATGTCCTGCTTTTTCTGTGCACCTCAAGCAGGCTTAGCCTCTTGCCTCCCTGTGGCACTTCAGACATCCTTCTATTTCTTTATTTTTGTACGTGTCGCAGTTCAGCCCCGAGCCCCTCAAAGGGAGTGTTCATCTCATCCATCTTTGTACCTCCGAGTCCTGGGGCGACACTGAGCACACAGCAGACCCTCAGTAAATGTGTGATGAATGAACAAATAATACAACTAAGAAGGTGGAATCATTTGGATGGGAAGATTGCGCTTTGTGGTTGAAATTTTCCATATCCATTCTGCATACATTCTCCAGAAAGTTCTTTCTGAAGGATATTTTTGTGCTTTGTTTTAACATTAAGCAATCAGGTCTCATATTAAAGTTCCTCATAAATGGAGCAATTGGAAGCAGGTGTTCAACTCACGTGTGACATGATCGTTTCACTTAGAAAGAGACTACAGTCATTTTCTTTCTCACTGGCTTTTTAAGTATAGACAAAATAAAACCAGCAAATTCAGAGGGAAAAATTAAAGTGCAAGATCAGAGGGCCTCTGCAGCCTAGCCAAGTGCCACAAAGTCTGGCTCAGTGACAGGGGCTTCTGGGGGTTCCCCCTTCCAGGGGTTGCCCTTGCCAGGTGGAAGGGGCACTTGCCTATAGCCCCTGGGGGCTGGGAGTACCTCAAGGGCAGAAGGACCCAGTGAATGCCACTACTGCGTTGTATCACTGTAGCAGCAAATGCAGTGGATGGTAACGTTTCAAAAAAATATTAATAGTGTACTTATAATAATTGGTAAAGGAGTGGCTGAATGGCTACTTCGTTCATGCCTGCCAACAGATCTCAATGGAGAGCAGACTGTGACACGTCCCGGTAAGATGGGAACCCGCTACCTCTTCAAGGAGCAGATGCTCTTACTGAGAGAAGCCAAGGAGACAGACAGAGTCACAGCTCAGCTGGACGCAGAGATTTTCCTGCCGTGAGTGAGGCCAGCATTGGGTGGCCGGGGGTCTGGTGGGGAGCACTGCCTAGGAAAGGGCTGGAAGGGGTCCTCGCACCTCCGAAAGCAGCTGGCACGGCTGAGCCCAAATTTATAAAAGGAAAAATATACAAGTATATGTGTGTATTTATGCACATAGAAAAAAGACTGAAATGACACTCAGTATCCATTAGTTACCATAAGGTGTTCTGTGCTTCCCCAGTTCACACCTACTGCCCAGGTTAACGTCTCAGGCCTGGAGGAAGTCCACGCGTTCTCCTGACAAGCGCCACACCTCCCTCTGCATACGGTGTCCCCAAATGTCTTGGAAGGCTGAGCAACACGTGTACATATCTGACCCAAGGCTCACAAAAAGAAAAACAGATATGTATATATTTATGTGCAAAGCAACAAGACCAGGATGATACACTTTGAAATACAAAAATGACGCTCACAGGTGCTTAGATCAGGTGTATCTTCTAACCTGTATCTGCATTTTCTAGTCTTTCTACACTGAATGTGTAATTCTGAATGTGATTTTTCTTGAACTAAGGAAAAGACAAAATAAACAGCTCCTGGGGGGCAACTCCATCATCTGCACCCCTGTGTGGACACGGCGTTAATGCTGACCCATGCTGCTCTCCTACCTAATGAGTCTCTGAGGCGTGGTGTCTTCTATTCTGAACGGTCTCTTCTCACACAAATTTCGAAATTCGTGGAAATTTAACGTGACGCTGAGCCTCAAGCCAAGAAGGCCCAGGAATCGCTCGAAATCCTCATCCTTCAGGTTGAAGAGCAGGTGCTGCAGCCGATGAAGGTCGTGCATGGTGACGATGCCATCCCTGTCCGTGTCCATCTTAAAGAAGGCCGCGTAGGGGTCCTAGAGTCAAAAACGCAGCGTCAAAGCCTGTCCCCCAGAACCTGATGTCATCCCCCGACCCCTGCCCCCCGCGCTGTGGACTCATCTCCAAAGTGAGGAAGGAACCGTGTTTCGACTTGGCATTTTGGAGATTTCACTGCTCCAGGAATATCCTTGCCATGATTTGCTTTCCCCAGGAAATGATGAACTATGTCCTCAGGTACCCTCTTTTAATGCAAAGACTTCAGGAAAAGGGACAAGAAAGGTGTTTCTTTCCCTTCTGCTCCCTCGGCCTCTGGGACCGGTACTTCTAGTACCAGAAGTAAGAATGAGTACGTTGGAGCTTTCCAGGACATATAAAAATCTTGCCCTCAAGTTTTTATACAACTTTCATAATGTCTGGCAACTTCTGTCCACGGGAAAGCCAGCGCTGTGCTGATCTCACCCTGAGTTGCCGCCCAGAGGCTGAGCCCTGTTTTGATGCCTGTGCTGAAGGCCCCGCCTGAAATCTGCCTCCATGTCTGCAGGTCATGCTGCACGAGGGCGGTGATTCCCATTTTACAGATGGGGAAACAGAGGCCTGCAGGGAACCTGTGGTCGAGGCCAGGCTGCACAGCTCAGGGCACACACTGGAGGCGGGTTGCTTGGTTTCAAAGCTCAGCTCTGCTGGCTACCAGCAGAGTGACCAAGGGCAAGAGACTTAACCCTGCCAGGCTTCTCATGTGTAACGGGAGGAGTATAAAGTCCCTGCCTCCGGGGTGGTTGTGAGGATTGAATGTGCTAACGAGGTGAAGCACTTAGGAGGTGACTGACAGGTTTCCTAAGGGCTCTAAAAGGTTGTTACTATTACTGTTGCCTGAGGTCGGACAGCAAGTGCCTGGCAGCGGGATCGAATCAGGTCTGTCTGGGGCAACACCCTGGGCCCCTCCCCCCCCAACGACCCTGTGTCTCAGGCCTGGAGAGCTGCAGCTGCTGTGGTCGCAGTACCCCTGTGGCCATCAGCCCCTGAGGCAGTCCCACCCACGGATCTCTCTGGATACTTCGGAGGCCCCGCCTGTACCTTCACGTCCCAGGACCCTCCACAGAGGTCATGTAAGGCAAGCCCTGCCGTGACTCGAGTGTCCACTTCAAACCTTTTGGGATTTTGTGGCAAGATCTCTCTGTACTCACTCACTTATTCTTTCACCAAAAATTACTCAGCACTGACGCATGCAATCACTGCACTAAATACGGTGGGAACCGACTTCAAGCGCTGCCCCTACCTCTCAGAGATGCCACCGTCCAGCGGCCTCTTCTCCAGGAGCACAGCCTGCCCGGGCTGCAGGCCCATCTCTTTGCTGCTGATTCCCTCCACGTCACAGCTCCAAGCCCTCGCACACCTCCAAACCCCCGTCTCCAAAGGCTGTGAGATAACTCCCCTTGGATGTCAAAACAAGCAAGGCCGAAATCAAACTCCTGGCCCACGCTTGACCCAGCTCGTCCTCCGGGTCCTTCCCGCTCGTCCTCCGGGTCCTTCCCGCTCGTCCTCCGGGTCCTTCCAGCTCGTCCTCCGGGTCCCTCACAGCCTCGTCCTCCGGGTCCTTCCCGCTCGTCCTCCTGGTCCTTCCCGCTCGTCCTCCGGGTCCCTCACAGCTCGTCCTCCGGGTCCTTCCTGCTAGTCCTCCGGGTCCCTCACAGCTCGTCCTCCGGGTCCGTCCCGCTCGTCCTCCGGGTCCCTCACAGCCTCGTCCTCCGGGTCCTTCCCGCTCATCCTCCGGGTCCTTCCCGCTCGTCCTCCGGGTCCCTCACAGCTCGTCCTCCGGGTCCTTCCCGCTCGTCCTCCGGGTCCCTCACAGCTCGTCCTCCGGGTCCTTCCCGCTCGTCCTCCGGGTCCGTCCCGCTCGTCCTCCGGGTCCCTCACAGCCTCGTCCTCCGGGTCCTTCCCGCTCGTCCTCCGGGTCCCTCACAGCCTCGTCCTCCGGGTCCTTCCCGCTCGTCCTCCGTGTCCCTCACAGCTCGTCCCCCGGGTCCTTCCAGCTCATCCTCCTGGTCCCTCACAGCTCGTCCTCCGGGTCCCTCACAGCTCGTCCTCCGGGTCCCTCACAGCTCGTCCTCCGGGTCCTTCCCGCTCGTCCTCCGGGTCCCTCACAGCTCGTCCTCCGGGTCCTTCCCGCTCGTCCTCCGGGTCCCTCACAGCCTCGTCCTCCGGGTCCTTCCCGCTCGTCCTCCGTGTCCCTCACAGCTCGTCCTCCGGGTCCTTCCCGCTCGTCCTCCGGGTCCTTCACAGCTCGTCCTCCGGGTCCTTCCCGCTCGTCCTCCGGGTCCCTCACAGCTCGTCCTCCGGGTCCTTCCCGCTCGTCCTCCGGGTCCCTCACAGCCTCGTCCTCCGGGTCCTTCCCGCTCGTCCTCCGGGTCCGTCCCGCTCGTCCTCCGGGTCCCTCACAGCTCGTCCTCCGGGTCCCTCACAGCTCGTCCTCCGGGTCCTTCCCGCTCGTCCTCCGGGTCCCTCACAGCTCGTCCTCCGGGTCCTTCCCGCTCGTCCTCCGGGTCCTTCCCGCTCGTCCTCCGGGTCCCTCACAGCCTCGTCCTCCGGGTCCCTCACAGCTCGTCCTCCGGGTCCCTCACAGCTCGTCCTCCGGGTCCCTCACAGCTCGTCCTCCGGGTCCTTCCCGCTCGTCCTCCGGGTCCGTCCCGCTCGTCCTCCGGGTCCCTCACAGCTCGTCCTCCGGGTCCTTCCCGCTCGTCCTCCGGGTCCTTCCCGCTCGTCCTCCGGGTCCGTCCCGCTCGTCCTCCGGGTCCCTCACAGCTCGTCCTCCGGGTCCTTCCCGCTCGTCCTCCGGGTCCTTCCCGCTCGTCCTCCGGGTCCCTCACAGCTCGTCCTCCGGGTCCCTCACAGCTCGTCCTCCGGGTCCTTCCCGCTCGTCCTCCGGGTCCGTCCCGCTCGTCCTCCGGGTCCCTCACAGCTCGTCCTCCGGGTCCTTCCCGCTCGTCCTCCGGGTCCTTCCCGCTCGTCCTCCGTGTCCCTCACAGCTCGTCCTCCGGGTCCCTCACAGCTCGTCCTCCGGGTCCCTCACAGCTCGTCCTCCGGGTCCTTCCCGCTCGTCCTCCGGGTCCGTCCCGCTCGTCCTCCGGGTCCCTCACAGCTCGTCCTCCGGGTCCTTCCCGCTCGTCCTCCGGGTCCTTCCCGCTCGTCCTCCGTGTCCCTCACAGCTCGTCCCCCGGGTCCTTCCCGCTCGTCCTCCGGGTCCTTCCAGCTCGTCCTCCGGGTCCTTCACAGCTCATCCTCCGGGTCCTTCCCGCTCGTCCTCCGGGTCCCTCACAGCCTCGTCCTCCGGGTCCATCCCGCTCGTCCTCCGGGTCCTTCACAGCTCATCCTCCGGGTCCTTCCCGCTCATCCTCCGGGTCCTTCCCGCTCGTCCTCCGGGTCCCTCACAGCTCGTCCTCCGGGTCCTTCCAGCTCATCCTCCGGGTCCTTCCCGCTCGTCCTCTGGGTCCCTCACAGCTCGTCCTCCGGGTCCCTCACAGCTCGTCCTCCGGGTCCCTCACAGCCTCGTCCTCCGGGTCCTTCCCGCTCGTCCTCCGGGTCCCTCACAGCTCGTCCTCCGGGTCCTTCCAGCTCGTCCTCTGGGTCCCTCACAGCTCGTCCTCCGGGTCCTTCCCGCTCGTCCTCCGGGTCCCTCACAGCTCGTCCTCCGGGTCCTTCCAGCTCGTCCTCTGGGTCCCTCACAGCTCGTCCTCCGGGTCCCTCACAGCTCGTCCTCCGGGTCCTTCCCGCTCGTCCTCCGTGTCCCTCACAGCTCGTCCTCCGGGTCCTTCCCGCTCGTCCTCCGGGTCCTTCACAGCTCGTCCTCCGGGTCCTTCCCGCTCGTCCTCCGGGTCCCTCACAGCCTCGTCCTCCGGGTCCTTCCCGCTCGTCCTCCGGGTCCCTCACAGCCTCGTCCTCCGGGTCCTTCCCGCTCGTCCTCCGGGTCCGTCCCGCTCGTCCTCCGGGTCCCTCACAGCCTCGTCCTCCGGGTCCCTCACAGCTCGTCCTCCGGGTCCCTCACAGCCTCGTCCTCCGGGTCCGTCCCGCTCGTCCTCCGGGTCCCTCACAGCCTCGTCCTCCGGGTCCCTCACAGCTCGTCCTCCGGGTCCCTCACAGCTCGTCCTCCGGGTCCTTCCCGCTCGTCCTCCGGGTCCCTCACAGCTCGTCCTCCGGGTCCTTCCCGCTCGTCCTCAGGGTCCTTCCCGCTCGTCCTCCGGGTCCCTCACAGCCTCGTCCTCCGGGTCCCTCACAGCTCGTCCTCCGGGTCCTTCCCGCTCGTCCTCCGGGTCCCTCAAAGCTCGTCCCCCGGGTCCTTCCCGCTCGTCCTCCGGGTCCCTCACAGCTCGTCCTCCGGGTCCCTCACAGCTCGTCCTCCGGGTCCTTCCCGCTCGTCCTCCGGGTCCCTCACAGCTCGTCCTCCGGGTCCTTCCCGCTCGTCCTCCGGGTCCTTCCCGCTCGTCCTCCGGGTCCCTCACAGCTCGTCCTCCGGGTCCTTCCCGCTCGTCCTCCGGGTCCTTCCCGCTCGTCCTCCGGGTCCCTCACAGCTCGTCCTCCGGGTCCTTCCCGCTCGTCCTCCGGGTCCTTCCAGCTCATCCTCCGGGTCCTTCCCGCTCGTCCTCCGGGTCCTTCCAGCTCGTCCTCCGGGTCCTTCCAGCTCGTCCTCCGGGTCCCTCACAGCTCGTCCCCCGGGTCCTTCCAGCTCATCCTCCGGGTCCCTCACAGCTCGTCCTCCGGGTCCCTCCCAGCCTCGTCCTCCGGGTCCTTCCCGCTCGTCCTCCGGGTCCTTCCCGCTCGTCCTCCGGGTCCTTCCAGCTCATCCTCCGGGTCCTTCCAGCTCGTCCTCCGGGTCCTTCCAGCTCATCCTCCGGGTCCCTCACAGCTCGTCCTCCGGGTCCTTCCCGCTCGTCCTCCGGGTCCTTCCCGCTCGTCCTCCGGGTCCCTCACAGCTCGTCCCCCGGGTCCTTCCCGCTCGTCCTCCGGGTCCTTCCCGCTCGTCCTCCGTGTCCCTCACAGCTCGTCCCCCGGGTCCTTCCCGCTCGTCCTCCGGGTCCTTCACAGCTCATCCTCCGGGTCCTTCCCGCTCGTCCTCCGGGTCCTTCCCGCTCGTCCTCCGGGTCCCTCACAGCTCGTCCTCCGGGTCCTTCCCGCTCGTCCTCCGGGTCCTTCCCGCTCGTCCTCCGGGTCCTTCCCGCTCGTCCTCTGGGTCCCTCACAGCTCGTCCTCCGGGTCCCTCACAGCCTCGTCCTCCGGGTCCTTCCCGCTCGTCCTCCGGGTCCTTCCCGCTCGTCCTCCGGGTCCTTCCCGCTCGTCCTCCGGGTCCTTCCCGCTCGTCCTCCGGGTCCTTCCCGCTCGTCCTCCGGGTCCTTCACAGCTCATCCTCCGGGTCCTTCCCGCTCGTCCTCCGGGTCCTTCCCGCTCGTCCTCCGGGTCCTTCCCGCTCGTCCTCCGGGTCCTTCCCGCTCGTCCTCCGGGTCCTTCACAGCTCATCCTCCGGGTCCTTCCCGCTCGTCCTCCGGGTCCTTCCCGCTCGTCCTCCGGGTCCTTCCCGCTCGTCCTCCGGGTCCTTCACAGCTCATCCTCCGGGTCCTTCCCGCTCGTCCTCCGGGTCCTTCCCGCTCGTCCTCCGGGTCCTTCCCGCTCATCCTCCGGGTCCTTCCCGCTCGTCCTCCGGGTCCTTCCAGCTCATCCTCCGGGTCCCTCACAGCTCGTCCTCCGGGTCCCTCCCAGCCTCGTCCTCCGGGTCCTTCCCGCTCGTCCTCCGGGTCCTTCCCGCTCGTCCTCCGGGTCCCTCACAGCTCGTCCTCCGGGTCCTTCCCGCTCGTCCTCCGGGTCCTTCCAGCTCATCCTCCGGGTCCTTCCCGCTCGTCCTCCGGGTCCTTCCAGCTCGTCCTCCGGGTCCTTCCAGCTCGTCCTCCGGGTCCCTCACAGCTCGTCCTCCGGGTCCTTCCCGCTCGTCCTCCGGGTCCCTCACAGCTCGTCCCCCGGGTCCTTCCAGCTCATCCTCCTGGTCCCTCACAGCTCGTCCTCCGGGTCCCTCCCAGCCTCGTCCTCCGGGTCCTTCCAGCTCGTCCTCCGGGTCCTTCCAGCTCGTCCTCCGGGTCCCTCACAGCTCGTCCTCCGGGTCCTTCCCGCTCGTCCTCCGGGTCCTTCCCGCTCGTCCTCCGTGTCCCTCACAGCTCGTCCCCCGGGTCCTTCCCGCTCGTCCTCCGGGTCCTTCACAGCTCATCCTCCGGGTCCTTCCCGCTCGTCCTCCGGGTCCTTCCCGCTCGTCCTCCGGGTCCTTCCCGCTCGTCCTCCGGGTCCTTCCCGCTCGTCCTCCGGGTCCTTCCCGCTCGTCCTCCGGGTCCTTCCCGCTCGTCCTCCGGGTCCCTCACAGCTCGTCCTCCGGGTCCTTCCCGCTCGTCCTCCGGGTCCTTCCCGCTCGTCCTCCGGGTCCTTCACAGCTCATCCTCCGGGTCCTTCCCGCTCGTCCTCCGGGTCCTTCCCGCTCGTCCTCCGGGTCCCTCACAGCTCGTCCTCCGGGTCCTTCCAGCTCGTCCTCTGGGTCCCTCACAGCTCGTCCTCCGGGTCCCTCACAGCTCGTCCTCCGGGTCCCTCACAGCCTCGTCCTCCGGGTCCTTCCCGCTCGTCCTCCGGGTCCTTCCCGCTCGTCCTCCGTGTCCCTCACAGCTCGTCCTCCGGGTCCCTCACAGCTCGTCCTCCGGGTCCTTCCCGCTCGTCCTCCGGGTCCCTCACAGCCTCGTCCCCCGGGTCCTTCCCGCTCGTCCTCCGTGTCCCTCACAGCTCGTCCTCCGGGTCCCTCACAGCTCGTCCTCCGGGTCCCTCACAGCCTCGTCCTCCGGGTCCTTCCCGCTCGTCCTCCGTGTCCCTCACAGCTCGTCCTCCGGGTCCCTCACAGCTCGTCCCCCGGGTCCTTCCCGCTCGTCCTCCGGGTCCTTCCAGCTCGTCCTCTGGGTCCTTCACAGCTCGTCCCCCGGGTCCTTCCAGCTCGTCCTCCGGGTCCTTCCCGCTCGTCCTCCGGGTCCCTCACAGCTCGTCCTCCGGGTCCCTCACAGCTCGTCCTCCGGGTCCTTCCCGCTCGTCCTCCGGGTCCGTCCCGCTCGTCCTCCGGGTCCTTCCAGCTCATCCTCCGGGTCCTTCCCGCTCGTCCTCCGGGTCCTTCCCGCTCGTCCTCCGGGTCCTTCCAGCTCGTCCTCCGGGTCCTTCCTGCTAGTCCTCCGGGTCCCTCACAGCCTCATCCTCTGGGTCCTTCCCTCTCGTCCTCCGGGTCCTTCCAGCTCGTCCTCCGGGTCCTTCCAGCTCGTCCTCCGGGTCCCTCACAGCTCGTCCTCCGGGTCCCTCACAGCTCGTCCTCCGGGTCCTTCCAGCTCGTCCTCTGGGTCCTTCCCGCTCGTCCTCTGGGTCCTTCCAGCTCAAGAAGTGGCAGCGTCTTCTTTCTGTTGCTCAGACCACAAACCTAGGGAGCGTCCCTGGATCCTCCCTTTGCCTCACACCCCGCATCCAATCTGCCCACACAGCCGTGGGTTCAGAGCTTCACTTCTCCCACTTCCACTGCCTCCACCCGGACCCAAGGCTCCTGGGCTTCCCGGCTCCCACCCTCGCCCAGCCCCCTATTCTCACAGCAGCCAGTGATACCTGCACAGCTCAATCCAGTGCACGTCGCTCCTCTGCTCCGCCCACGGCACTCGGGGTCCAATCCTCAATCCTGACTGTGGCCCCAGCCCCCTACCCCTCTGCCCTACCCCTCTGCCCTCGTCTCCTCTGCGCTCACCCTTGCTGGGTTTTTTTTGGGGGGGTGCACGACTCTGTCAGGTACATGACTTTGATCTTCTTGGGGTCGAACTTGGGCAGCATGGTGGAGGCGGCTGGTGTTAGATGAACCCGGATTCGGGACGACTGAAGAAAGTTGCACCTTGGCCTCCTCCGAGCCGAGAGCCGAAAGCTACTTGTTGCTGTTGGAACATGCCAAGCCTGCCTCCGGCACTCCAGGGATTCTCCACCAGACCTGCTGGGCCTTTGGTCTCTGCCCGAATGCCACCTCTCCAGGGAGGCATCTCCTGTCCCCTCTGTACAAGGGCACCACCCTGATGGGTCTCTGGCCTCTCACCCTGCTTTATTTTTCTTCCTAGCCCGTTTCACCACCTGACACTCTGGAGACTCACGTGCTCACTGTCTGCTCCACCTCTAGAGGTAAACGTGGGCTCTGATCCATTCCTCGTGACAGCTCCAGTCCAGAGAGCAGTGCTTAAGAAACATCCGTGGAGTGAGGCTGGGTATGAACGACGCAGCAAATATTTCCTGGGTACCTGCGATGCACCAAGCACCCTGCTAGGTACAGGGACGTACTGATAACTGGCCCCTGACATCCAGATTCTCGGTCCAGTAGGGAAGAAAGATGTGTAAGCAAATTACAGCAAGTCAGCGTGATAAATGCAGCGAAAGGTGGGGGGGAGAAGGGCTCTGACGCAGCCCTAATTGCTGGGCTACAGGGACAATCTAGATGCCATGGAAAGCCATATTTATAATCTTCACAAATTTAAAACATTTACTCATTCCCTGAACCTCAGTCTTTGACTTCCCAGCGTGAAGAACCCTAATTTTATTGCAGCCAATACAGGTCGGAGTGAAAAGGATGTTATTTCAATTCCTGGCTACGACATTTACTAGGTATGTGGCTTCGGGGAAGTCTCTCCCCATCTCTGACCCTCCGTTTCTTCATCTATAAAATGGGAACGCTAGCGCATACTTGATAGGCTAGTTGTGGGGACTGAAACAACTGAGGTTCACTGCCTGGCATGTAAAGTGAATTCTCTCATGCATTCAACAAACACCTATTTGCATGGCACGCACCGTGGTAGCCAGTTGTGTTATCGTGCCTTGACGTCTCATGGAATTACAAGTCCCCCACATTGCATGCCGGAAGGTGAGTGGACAGCAGCAGACCTCCCAGCAGGTCTGAAGGGCCGGAGGGAGGACCAAGAACTTAAGAAGGACCAGCGCTTTGGTAGGAGTTAGCTGGTCACAGAGAGAGGAGCGACAATCCAGGCAAAGGAGTAGGATGTGCAAGGCCAGGAAGGGGAGGCTGGGTGCTGGCCGGAGTGTGACGGGAGGAGAAGGGTGGGTCGAGAGGGGCCAGAGAGGGGCTGCAGACCAGCCAGGCAGGACCCGGGCTCATCCTAAGAGAAAGGGGACACTCTGACCAGAGCTGCGTGTTGGGATCACCCTGCAAGGTCAGGTGTCCAGGACAGATTGTGAAGTGAAAAATGCAGCGGCAGAAGCATACGTATAGGAGACCCTATTTGTGTGGGGATTTTGATCCTGCTTGTTTTTTTAAAATATACATGACTTCACAGACATGCGCCTGAACCTGCACGGACGCTGTCTAGAGGGTGAGGTTGACGGTGAACCCACAAGGGCCACAGGAACCTGTCCCCAGGTAACGTCCCCAGGTCACCCGGGGGGTCTCTGTGCCTGCTTTCCTCACCATAGTCAGGGAGAGGGGGACGCCCCTTGTTTGGTCACAATGAATTATTTCCTTCGACTGGTCGTGCTCTTTGGCCTGGGCTATGAGGTTGAGGCTGCCTTACTCAACTGTGCTGTTGTCCGTAAACCTGACTGTGCTGAGATGGACTCACCTGGCTACAAAGTCGCTGGGCAGACAACAGCAGCAGCAGGATTAGTAGCGTTTTCAACTAATACAAAATCGTTTCTTCATTATTGATGGAGAGAGAGATTCAAGAATTTCTCATGAATAGGAGCTCAATAAAAGAAAGAAAGTGACGGTACCTTCCCACTCAACAATCAAGACACAGTCTTTGGGACTTCCCTGGTGTCGCAGTGGTTAAGAATCTGCCTGCCAGGGCAGGGGACACAGGTTTGATCTCTGCTCCGGGAAGATCCCACGTGCCGCAGAGCAACTAAGCCTGTGCGCCTCAACTACTGAGCCTGCGCTCTAGAGCCCATGAGCCACAACTACTGAAGCCCGCGCGCCTAGAGCCCGTGCTTTGCAACAAGAGAAGGCACCGCAATGAGAAGCCCGTGCGCCGGCAATGAAGAGTAGCCCCCGCTCGCAGAAATTAGAGAAAGCCTGCGCGCAGCAACGAAGACCCAACGCAGCCAAAAATAATAAATAAATAAAATGAATAAATTTATTAAAAAAAAAAAAGACACACTCTTTGTCCCGTTTACATATACGCGTGAGGGCAACGAGCAGCCCCCCAGGGAACCTGGATATAACCAGCACCCGAGTCTGTATCACGCAAACCCTGGCAATTAGGGGTTCACGTCTTTGTCTTATCTACTAGGTTATAAGTTCTTTGCAGGATGGGTGGGTGTTGGTGAACGTTTTTAGTTAACTATTTAAAATAAAGACCATCTTAGGAAATACGGGACATCTGTGCACCGTAACCAAGCTACACTGATAATAAACGTAGGAAGGCGGTGGCGCCAGCAGGGAGCTTGGCCTCCCCGTGTCCCCAGGGGAAAGGAGAGTTGGGAGGAGACAGGCGGGGAGGGGCCGGAGCAAGGGGCCTGGGCTGCCATGGGTGAGGCCGCAGGACAAAGGCAGCAGCGGGCGATGGCCACCCGGCCCTGCTAACCAGCACGGAGGGGCTGCTGCCCCCATGCCTCTGCTTCCCCTTCCTCCCTCTCTCCCTCCCGCCAGGCTCTCCGCCCCGTAAACGACCCCCGCCTGCTCCGTGCTCTTCTCCGCTGGGCATCACATTGGACAAAATAATGAGGACTAACCCTCCCTCTATCTGCTTACGGTGACCATATGTTTTCAAACCAAGAATTAGGACGTACAGTCTGATGGTTGGACCGAATAGTCAAAGTCAGAACCATGCCGCAAATCCGAGCTAGACAGTCACGATGAGTTTATATTTTGAAATGGGAGTTCAGTAATAACCAAAATGAATCTCCAATCGGCAATCCACGCGGGGAAGATGTTTCAAGCACAGCAAACTCTGGACGCCCTGCCCCTGGGGGCTGGCTCCACCCGCAGGGTGCTCCCCACCTCTCCTCCCCTGGGCTCACTGGATTTTCAGCTACTGAGGTGCTTGCCCCTGCACATCCTGGGGTCTCCACACCCTGGCGAGGACACATTCTAACTCCCTCATGCCCTCTGCCCCGTTTCGTAGCTAATGTGGTCGATCTATCAATTTTCCTTCCCACTTTAATGACCCTCTTTTACTTCTCAACACAAAAACATTTGAGGTCATCCCTGCCTCTGTGTTTGAATGGCTGCTATTTCTCCTGTCTTATCCATTACAGCTTCTGCATGCAAACCACGCCTCGGTCACGCAGACCTGGGAGCTTTTCCTTAAAGCCCATGACCTGTCTGCCACCTGCCTTAAGCAAGCCCACTCTTCTATTTTTCACTCCCTTCTTTTTCTGGCCAGCACATGCTGAGGGTTTAAGATTTGGTTCAGGGGTCACCTCCTCCAGGAAGCCCGCCTTAATGGGTTTTTTCCGCTGTGCTCCCATAGCACAGTACCGGTCCCTCTACGGCAGCCAATCATGATGTGTCGAATTGTCTGTTGACCATCTGTGTCTTGGGCTGGACTGAGCTCCCTGAGCAGGGCTCCCATATTTCAGCCCTAGCTTTTAGCCGAGAGTCCAGCTTATGACATGTAAGTGCCCAATGCTTGTTTGGTGAGTGCAGGAGTAGAGTGGATGGAATGCCTGAAAGCATCCCGAATTCACGGTAACTTGGGTTGTTATGCCCCTTCCCACCCCTCCCTGTCTTGTGAGGAGGGTCTCCTTACTTCTCTAAGGCCTTGGAGGGGCAGAAGGCAGACCCAGCAAAGTGTCAGCAGGGAAGGGCCTCGGGGAGGGGAGGGGATCACAGAGTTAAGCCCTGTCCCGGGAAGGGGAGAAAAGGCAAGCCCAGTCTGCGGACGGAGCGCTCTGTGTCCTGACGAGCGTAATGTGCTGGGGCCGCAGGGCTCACACCCGCTGCAGCTGAATGGCTGTGACCGAGGAGAGGGCAGGAGGGGTGTCTGGAGAAGCCAAGTGGCAGAGAGGTCATGATCTACCCGGAAGGATTCCTTCAGTCTCTGGGGGGAACTGTCTCCGGCACTCTTCAGCAGTTATAAAGTAGCCATCCAAGTTCCCTTCGGAAAGAACTGGAGTCTGAGATGAACTCACTTCTGGCCCGTTCATCTTAGGATCTGAAACAATGACATATATCAGGGGACTTCCCTTAGTGGCGAGCATGGCTCTTTATTTCTATGTCAACACTTGACTTCTTCGGTCCCCAGGCCTGTTAGAACACGATACAGTACTACGGCCCCGCGGACTGAAGCTAGCATGAACTCTCTTATGATCTTAGACACGTCCCCGTCACCACGAGAAGAACCTGTTCTCCAGACCACCAGGACCATGCTCCTGCCCAGCACGTGTCCTGTCTGGCTCCTCTGTCCGTCCTCCAGGGCAGGGACCACATCTTGCCCATCTCTCCACTCCCAGAGGCAGAGAATGAGGATCCCTGCCTGTTCTGTTTCCTAGAATCAGGCCCTAAACACAGGAAAGTGTAATTCAGTCATGGGGCAGGTCCTGAGCTCCTCCGTGCTAGAGGTCTCCGGACAAGTCCTGGTCTTTTCAACAACCCTAAGAGGTACAGTCTCTTCTTGAGCCCAGTTTACACACAAGGAAACCTATTCTTATGCCCATTCTCCAGATAAGGAGATGGAGGCTCACCTCCCCACGGTCACAGGGCTCACAGACTTCACAGCTAACCCAGGCCCGTCAGGTTCCAGAACCCAGCTGGTTGATTACTGCATTAGGCCCTCTCTCTCTCTTAAAACGGAGGAAGGAGGTGTAACCTCCACCTCAAAACCAACCCATTTCCATCAGGTTGTGACACTTTGAGTGTGGCCTTGTCTAAAGCCAGGCTACAACCTGGGACTTGGTTTTGGACGTGAATCTCTGCACATGTTGCACCCACAGCCCCCCTTCCCCCCACGTGGTCTGCAGGATGGGCAGCGGGCAGGGCGTCTGGAGCTTGTGGGCATCCTTGAGTCCAGCCCTGAACCTGGCCTCTGCCTTACCCCCACCTAGGCCTGGAGTGGCCTCCCCGGGCTTCGCTCTGCCTGGCAGATAACATGTCCCCCCCCACCCACCCCCGCTGCTTGATCCCCTCTGCCGTGTCCACCCCCAACCCCCCAACGGCCTGGAGCCGCCATCTTCCCCCACCCTCAGCATCTGGTTATATGCTGGGGGTACTGATGGAGGGCAGAGAGGGGGAAGGAGGGTAGGGAGGAAGCTGCTGAGTGCGGTGCTCGCTCTGTGACAGGCTCACCACCCTGGGCCCTCAAGCGAGTGGCCACTCACCCTGGGCTCCGATCTCCTCACCTCAGCGATGGATGCACCCGGGCACCGGAAGCACTCGCTAAAGTAAACGGGGGTTCCTCCAAAAAAGTCAAAACACGTAGCCAAAGAAAGTGTCAAAATCCTAAAATTCCATGGCTTCCGTGTTGTCTTTTTGGGGGGGTGTGGGACCTCTCTCCCTTAGGATCATCAAATGAAATCGGGGAGGGGGGCGGTGGTGTTGGTTGGGTGAGGAGTCCCAGCGGCCAGCTTCTCTAGCGAGGCCCGCCACACCATCCAGTCATCTCCCAGGCCAACCCCGGGGAAGACGGCAAAATGCAAATAGGGCTCCGGATTCCGCCCCGTCCAGCCTGCAGTGCATTGATATATCCATGGAGTCATGCATATATATGCGTGATTTCTGCAGCTTTTCCAGAGGGCTTATTTGTCTACCTAAACTTCGGTAAGAGTGGAGACAAGGGAGGGGAGAGACGACAGAGCCAGGAAGCGGGAGGCTGGGTGCTGGTCATCCGCCTGCCTGGCGTGCGGCCGGGAGAGCGGATTAAAGAGCAGGTGGTGAACGGGAGGCCCCGCCTCCAGCCCGGACTCCACGGTGCCCAACAAATCTCCTGACAAGCACGTGGGTCCGGGATAGGGGTGGGGCAGGAGGGGAGGACAGTGGCCGGGTGATCCTGGGCGAGTCACTGGATCTTTTAGCACCTCTGCTCCCTTATCTGCAAAAAGGGAGGAAGAACATTTGCCTTGCTGGTGCGTGGGTGTCCCTAATCACAGATAACCAGCATCTATGCTGAGGAGGAGAACCTTAAAGGACACAAGGTGTGATTGGAGAAGCATAGGCTTGGGAGTAAATTGTAGAAACCATTTGGGCTCCTACTATTTGCAGAAGGCTCTGTCTGACAAAATTCTGCACTCACGGTGTGGCTGAGTGAAAAAAAAAAAAGGCCAAAACACAAAGAAAAAGTTTTTTTTAAATGTCTGTTTCAGTCCTAGGACTCACACACCGTTTCAACATCTTAGCTCACACTACTTCAACCCCAGCAGCCTAGCGGCACTACGCGGAAAGACCGGCAGGGCCACGGGCGGGAGACAGGTTTGCACTTGGCCAGTAGCTACCTTCAAATCCTGTTGCAAAGTCAAGATAACTCGTCCCTTCTTTCTTATATCCTAATTTTGCAGTCAGCAGAGCACACTGATCGTCATCCATCGGCATTCTGTTATCTTCCAGGACCTGACAAGGAAGACAAGCGAGGGGAGAGGCCGCTAGGCGGTCCCGGGGTCCCTGCCAGCCGAGCCCCTCCAGGCCTGCGGCAGGCTCACCACCATGGCCCCTGTGCTCCAGCCTGTGACTGTTACTCGTCTGCCTCCATCCAAGGCCTCCCTGCGGGCGAGGCCCAGTGTCCTGGGGTTGGGGCCCAGTGCCAGGCTTGTCTGTTGAGTGAATGAGTGAACAAAGAGACGGGCGGGTGGCCGGCACGGCAGGCACTCGGGGCCGCAAGCATCGCTGCAGACCTTCTCCCTGGCCATGCCGTCCAGGTCTTCAGATTCACGCTTGCTGTGACAGCAGTGGCTTTCAGGGCTCCTAAGTGAGATTTATATTCACATATATCCTAGGAAACATGAACAAGATAAAGCAAGGCGGCTTGAGGAGGGAAAACTAGAATTTTGATCGAAGTCTCAGGACGGTCCACAGTTTAAACTGTAAGTTACTATGCTTTTTGCAGGGGGATCCATGGACACCCCTTTTTTCCTCTCCTGGTGTGATCCACTCACTGAAAGTTATCTGTGATCCCTTCATTCCAGTGCACATAACCTACTTTTTTTTTTTTTTTTTTTTTGCGGTACGCAGCCTCTCACTGTTGTGGCCTCTCCCGCTGTGGAGCACAGGCTCCGGACACGCAGGCTCAGTGGCCACGGCTCACGGGCCCAGCCGCTCCGCAACATGTGGGATCCTCCCAGACCGGGGCACGAACCCGCGCTCCCTGCATCGGCAGGCGGACTCCCGACCACTGCGCCACCAGGGAAGCCCCACATAACCTACTTTTTACCAACCGTTTCTACTTTGTGGGAATAGAAAATTTACACCCCTGGTGGGCAGGGGGTGGGAAGCAACTGAGGAAACACACTTCCCTGCGTTGCAAACTGAAGCAGGATCATCTAGATGACTCTTCCCAGGAGACGATACCTTCCTAGGAGAAACTGATGAGGCGGGCTGTTCGAAGGGCATGTGATGCTGGCATCCCTTTGCCAGCAGTCAGTCAGTCACCAACCTGGACAGAGCTGCCTGCCTGGAGGTGAACCTCCCGGAAGGGATGCTGAGGGGAAGAGAGGTGGGACCGAAGACAGCACCCCTGCTGTTCTCACGGTAGTCACGATTTAAATGTGAAAACATGGCTTTCCTTCCAGAAAAGGATATTGAATCACAATTCAAAATGTGTCCATGCATCTAAGGGCCAAAGACACCCAGGAAGACTGGATTCTCCCAAGACAGATGCAGGAAAGCTGTGTGGGACAGCCAAGTCTGGAGATGGGTTAGAAGAAAGGCTGTGCCTGAGTGTTGGGGAACACACAGATCAGCCATTAACACGGGGATGATCAGGGGTTATGATGTCACAGGGAGCCAGAGTAAGTTAGACAGCAGAAGAATAGCAGGGTTAGCACCACACTGACTGCATTCTGTGCAGGAAGCTGAATAGGGGAAAGGGAGCAGGAGAATGGGATGAGATAGTACCCATCACCACCACCACCACCATCATCACCACCATCACCAACCGTCATCACCACCATCACCATCACCACCATCATCACCATCATCACCATCATCACCACCATCACCATCACCACCACCATCACCACCATCATCACCATGATCATCACCATCCCATCGTCATCACCACCACCACACCACCACCACCATCATCATCGTGTAGCAGTGCCTATGCCTATTACACGCCAGACATTGTGCTGAGATCTTTACAGGTATTAACGTCTCATTTAATCCTTGTCATAAGCCATGAGAGAAGCACTCTTACTAACTCCATTTTAAAGATGTGGAAACTGAGGCTCTGAGAGCTGCCCCAGTCACATGATTAGAAAGTGACAGACCTGGGGTTCCAACCCAGTTCCTCTTAACCCCTATGATGAACTCCACTGTTGGAATAAGGTCACTGGGGCCCAGGCAAAGAACAGGGCAGGCGGAAATGGATAGGAAACGACCGTAGGAAGTGGGGGAGGTGCTCCTCCATGGCGCGCTGGCACTCTCACATGTATCCGAACAGGCCACACAGGCAAAGGCTAATCTGGGTCTCGACAGAACACCTTGAGATGCCCTTGGGACACCAGTGGGTGGGAGGCCTCTAAGAAGTGGCTATGAGGCCACCTCCCACTTTCCCCTATGCCCCGGGAGCAGAGGAGAAACTTCCGGGAAGCTGTCAGGAGACAGTTTCTCCTCCGCTCCCTGGGGTCTGACAGGACAGGTGGAGCCTTGTGCCCCGGCCTCCGCAGACTAGGTCTGCAGAATATAAACCTACTTAGCAGCAACAGGGTACCCACAGCAGCAGTATAGCCATCAGCCCCTGCTTTGGTGCCGCCATTTCTGGTGTGTGGGCTAGGACCAGGGAGCTGGCACCCCTGGCCATCTATGTCAGTAATGAGCTGAATGTGACAGCAGCTCGCTGTGTCTGTGCCCGCCCAGTCGGTCGGGCACTGGCCTTGGCTTGTCTTGTATGTGTGGTGAAGCAAACAAGCTGCAGGATGCGCTCGGTGCGGGATTGGAAGCAGAGCGAAAGGGAGGGCAATGCAGGTGCTGCGGTGCTGCCGGGGGCTCGGTGGAGGTGGGGAGCAGCGCTGGATTCCAAGGCTGCCCCAGGGGCCCGCCTGGGGACCTGCGCAGGAGTGCGTGGCTGGGAATTCTGGAGGCTCTGCGCCATCTGCAAACACAGCCAGCCCCTCCTGCTCTGTGCAGGAGCCTGTCCCAGCTCGGGATGGAGCAAAAGCCTTCAGGCAGACTGCCGTGGCCCACGCACAGGCACCCAAGCAGCAGTGGGGCTCTGAAACGGATAGATCGGTGGCTTTCTTTGAAAAATTACTTTATATTTTGAAAACAATTATACATGAATTATTCATTGCAAATTCCTCCTGCTCAGTCCTTTCATAAAAACATATGTAATAAATAGTAAGAAAATGTCTGTAGGCAAATGTTTCACAGCCTGGAGGGAGCGCTGAGAAGCACGGGGGAGGCTGGGCATGCCTTAGGCAGCCTGTCCGGAGGTTGCAGGCGTGCCATCCCCTGTGGGCACAGAGCACCACCAAGGATACAATGCCCGGGAGCGCAGTCCCCAGACAGGCACTAAGCATGTCACATACATCAGTGTGCCTCCTGCCCCCACCTCGCACCACTCATTCCTAGGATGAAAAGGGCAGCGAATCAGCTACACTTATCACAACCTTGGAGGCAATTTACAATACAATGTAAGGCGAAACTGCAACATTTATAAAACAGATTTTCAAGTGTTTAACCATTCAAGTTTTGTCCTTTGGTCTTTTCTAGGAGGCATTTCCCTAAGAAAGTTCCTCAAAGAATAACAAACTGTGACCTGGCATATTCTGATTCACCAAATTGTCACTTCCACCATTCCCGGGACATCACTTAGATCGTAGACTGATTCTTCCACATTAGGCCACACCATTTCACGGAGTTGTTGCTGGGCTCTCTCGGTGAAGGCAGGTGCTCCCCGGTAGGTGCCCAGTAACTGGAAGTTGAGTGAGTGATTCAGATTCAGTCTTTCCAAGTCCAGTTCCTGCAAAGCATCTCGTGCTTTGGGGATATATCCACCAGTCTCTATGTGAGTAATACTTGTTTGCTATGCCTCTGACATCATTTTTGTGGTGGTTTATCTAGGGAGTATAACACACACCCTTAACTTTTAACAGTCTATTTAGTAATATTTAACCACGTCACCTGAAATGTAGGAACCTTGCAACCATGTAGATTCATACCCTGCCCCTGTCCTTTAAGCTGTAATTGTAGGTTTTTTGACATCTATATATATTCTAAACCCCACAAGACAATGTTAAAATGGTCACTTTAAGCACTCACATGCACTTTTTAAAATTAATTAACTAATTAATTTTTGGCTGTGTTGGGTCTTTGTTGCTGCACGCGGGCTCCCTCTAGTTGTGGTGAGTGGGGACTACTCTTCGTTGCAGTGCACGGGCTTCTCATTGCAATGGCTTCTCTTGTTGCGGAGTACGGGCTCTAGGCGCACGAGTTTCAGTAGTTGTGGCTCGCGGGCTCAGTAGTTGTGACTCGCAGGTTCTAGAGCGCAGGCTCAGTAGTTGTGGCACACGGGCTTAGTTGCTCCACGGCATGTGGGATCTTCCTGGAC
The DNA here is from genome assembly GCF_963924675.1 of Phocoena phocoena. Taxonomy (NCBI): domain Eukaryota; kingdom Metazoa; phylum Chordata; class Mammalia; order Artiodactyla; family Phocoenidae; genus Phocoena; species Phocoena phocoena. The sequence continues at coordinate 5,669,620 of NC_089229.1, read as the reverse complement.
CAGGGCTCGAACCCGTGTCCCCTGCATTGGCAGGTGGACTCAACCACTGCACCACGAGGGAAGCCCTTAAATGCATTTTAATTAAGAAGAAAATAACCTTTTACATTTAATTGGATATTTACCATTTCCAATGTTCTTTATTCCTTCAGGATCATCTGAGTCTCCATCTAGTATCAAATTCCTTCCCTTCCTTTAGCATATCTTATAGTGAAGATCTGTTTGCAAGGACTTATCTATGTTTCTTTTTAATCTGAAAACATCTTTATTTCACCTTTATTCTTAAAGGAGACTTTTGCTGGATGTGAGGGGTTTTTGTCTGTTTTTGTTTCTGCTTTCCTTTCAGGATGGTAAAGTTTCTGTCCCACTGTCCTCTGGCCTCCATCGTCTCTGATAAGGTGATGGTAATTCAAATAATTGTTCCCCTTTTAATGTGTCATTATTCACATGCTGCTTTAAGATATCTCTCTTTGATTTTGGTTTTCAGTTTATCTATGACTTTTCTTTGTATTTATCCAACTGTGGGTTTTCTGCATTTCTCAAATTTATACATGTAAAGGTTTCACCAAAAATTGGGAAATTTCAGCCATTATTTCTTCACATATGTCTTCTTCCCTGGTCTTCCTTTCCTTCTGTGACTCCAATTATACCTATGCTAGACCTTTGATGTTGTTCCACATGTCCCTGAGGCAACTGTTCTATTGTGTTTTTTTACCTTTTCCTTTCTCTTCTTCAGTTTGTGTAACTTCTGTTGATCTATCTGCAAGCTCACTGACTCTTCCTTTTGTCATCTCCATTCTGTGGTTCAGCCCTTCTGGTGAATTTTTATTTAGGATATTCTTTTTTTCTTCAGTTCTAGAATTTCCATTTGGTTTTTTTCAAAAATTCTATTTCTCTGCTGAGATTTCCTATATTATCATTCATTATGAGTATATTTTCTTTTGCATCACTGAGCATAGTTATAATAGTTACTTTAAAGACTTCGAGTGCTAATTCTAACATCTGGATCATCTTAGAGTCTTTTCTCTTGAGAAAGGTCACGTTTTCCTATTTCTCCATATGTTGATATATTTGGATAGTATCTTGGACGTTATGAATGTTATGGTGTGGAGATTCTGGATTCTGTTACATTTTGTTTATTTGTTTGAGTAGGCAGTAGACTTGGTTGGATTCTGTCTGCTGGGCATCAGTTTAAATCTCAGTTTGGTTCTTTTATCCTTAGCCAGGCTCCTTGCAGTCTGCCCCACTCTTGTTTCATTCAGGGTCAGCCAGAGATTTGGGCAGAATTTATAAACAGAATTTGGAGCATCCACCCTCTGGCTCTGTCCTTTACAGAAATCCCCCTTTACTTCCCAGTGGCCTTAGTCACTCAAATCTCTCTCTGCTCTCTGGTTCTTCAGGCTGGAAAGACTGCTGGTTTTCTATCAGTGTTTTATCTACCTTATGTGGCACCAACTTTAGCCTTCACTCAGGTGAAAAGCTGAAAAAAATGGGAACATTTCCCCATGCTATTCCCGTTTCCATGGGAACATTCCCCATGCTATTCCCGTTTCCATGGGAATACTCCCCCATGCTATTCCCGTTTCCATGGGAACATTTCCCCATGCTCTTCCCACTTCCAAGAGTTGACTCCTCTCTGGAATCTGTTTGCTTAGTTTCATTCTCCACAGCCTTCAGGTACTTGATTATTTATTTACTTATTTATTTACTAACTTGTTTCACATCGCCCAGTGTTTATAGTTGATGTTTCTGGGAAAGTTGGTCTGGTAGGAGCTTATTCAGCCACACAGGAAGCAGAACTCCCTGTAATGCTTGCTTGCATGCTGTAGCAAGCGCATCCTTAAATCACAGCTATCACCAGCTCAGGGAAAGCCTTCCCAGTCCTTAGAGACAAAACTCTTTTTTGAGCGTCCACAGCCCCTCTGCTTGCTTCTATCATAAACAGTCCCTCATATGGGACCTACCACATGGCAAGCACCTGACAAACTGCCGGTGGATAGAGAAATTAGCAGCACTTCTTTTTCACCTCTGTACCCCAAGAGTACCCAGCAGATGCTCAACAAATGCTGAATGAGAAGAAGAAGAGGGATGTCAGTGTAAGGGAACCCTGGACACTCGCCCAACTCCTACGGCATGAGGATGAATCTCGAGTCTGATGTGAGAAAGTCCACACGAGGCAGATAAGCGTGCAAAGTGGTCATCCAGCCTTGGCTAGGAAGTAGTTAGACTATCAAGAATATCGTGAGGCAGGACAAGAAGACGTTGTCCTGTGAGACGTACAAAAGGAAGCAGGAGGAAAGGGAGTCAGGCTAGGAACTGTGAAGTTGTACTTGTTCTTGAGACCTGACCTACAGATGCTTCACACTTGGGTATTTCACTGCTTTGGTGCTGGATCAGCCAGGATATCTTTATTGTTCTCCCCTTAATACTATATTTAGTAACATTCCCTTTTGAAAATGTCAGTCTGCCTCGGTTAAGGGGAACCAAGGAAAAGACTCATGTTTATACATAAGCCAGAGATTTAAAGGACACGGCCCAAGGAGAAGGTAGAATTCAGGTGCACAAAATCTGGAGACTGCTTTTTTAGCCATTCCTCCCTACCTGGAGATTCTCTAACCTAAGTTATTTGTGATAAAACCAAAGAGAGTCCTGGGCTTTCTTTTTAATAAGTAATATTACTTGTATTTCTTCACATACCCATTCATAGTCAAAATGAAGCAGGCAAAAAAAGTCTTCTCTAGAATTTCAGACCTACTCCATCTCCCCACCCTCCATCCCCCATCCCAGTGATTCCTGCTCTTCCAGGTCCTCTCCCACTACTAGCTGCCATAGTCATCCAGAATGTAGAAATAATCAGAGAACTCAATCATCAAGACTATCTGGTCACATGCAAACCTGGTACTAGGGATGAGAGTACCATGGCTGCAAGAGAACACGGAACTTTCAAAACAGATTTGTACTTGAATAGAAAGTTGAAATTCTTTTAGCAAATGCTTCCTAGAATATTCAGACACACATATCTGATTGTCCATGTGGCCCCAGCAAGACAGAGTGTTCAAAGCTGATGCAAACCTACATGAGAGGCAAACGTGATGCTGTCACCTGCACAGGTCGCAGTGTATTTAGTTTGAGATGCTGTTGCCTGTTTTGAGTGCAGTTAAAGTAACGGGATTTCCTTTTTGTTTCTTAAGGGAGGACTGTGGAGAATGAAATGGATGTTCAAAGGAGGTGGAGCATCTTAGATAAAAGTCCCTTGCATGAGAACACTGATGGTGGCCGGGGGCAGGGGGGGCACTGTTCCGGAGACAGTGGCTCAGAATTGAGAGTTAAAGCTGGTGAGCATCTCAAGCACAGAGTCCCAGCATTAATGGCCTAATGACAAGGGCCAGAGCTGACTTCAGAGCAGTGAACATGGACTCCCGGAAGTAACAGAAGCTTTGCAAGTGTCACTGAGAACGAGAACTTGACTGAAGAGCTACTAGGTGTCAGCCACGGTATACATTATCTCATTTAAACGTCGCAACAACTCCTCAACGGAAATATGACTAAGTCCATCTTACAAATGAGGAGACCAAAGTTTAGGAAGGCTAAATAAACCAACAGTTTGCTAGAAAGACCCAGCTGTAAGCAGTGGAGCAAAGGTTTGAACACGTGTCATCCTGTCTCAGCAGTGGGAGAGCCTGGCACATTGGTTGCAACATTTACAGAGTCACCCACAGATGAGGAGCCTGAAGCCCAGAGACACTGGCACCTGTCCCCAAGGATATGCTTGAGCACAGAGACGCTCAAATAACTCCACTGGGGGTACTGCCAAGGGATGCTTGGTAGCCAATGACAACAGCCCAGCACTGGTGGCTGAGTCTGGACTCACAGTTGAGGCTCAGACTCTACAAGCAATGGACAGCCACACACTGGGAGGTGAATCACTCCCCACTCCAACGAGCTGCCGGCAGTCTGCAGAGGGCACAGTTCAGACCGGGTTTGGGTGCTCCCCAAGCCTTTGTGGACCACATGTTTGGAACAGAGCGACACCAGGGACAGAGACTCTGAGTCAGCTATCACATAACGACCATCCAAAATTTGGTGGCCGACAACAAAACAAACATTTATTCTTGCTCTAGTGGATCTGCAGGTCAAGTGCAGTTTGGCTAATATAAGATGGCTAGATGTTTCTGATTCAGGCTGTGTGTTGGGTTTAGGCCTGTTTCACATGCATTCATTCTGGGGACCAAACTGAAAGGACAGCAGCTGCCCTGGGCAAGCTCTTCTAATAGCCCATCACTGGAGCCCAAGGCCAAGCCAGACCACACAAGCAGATTTAAGGTTGATGCTCAGATCACATCTGCCACATTCTGTGTCCAACATCACTGGGTAAGGGAAGCATCCCCTGAGGTGGTGAACAACGGAGAGGGAGGATAATGAAGAGAGAGTGACGGATGCCAGGTGCATGAGCTCTGAGGTCTTTTCCAGCTCTTTGAGTCTATGGGATTCTATAAGTTTGGTGGCAATGCTGTGACCTCTAGAAAGACACCATGACCACAATCCAAGCACTCCCCGAAATCTAGAAATGTCTAATCCATAGGCTAGATCTATCCAGTCCACCTGATCCAGTTCCACCCAATCTATGGGTGATGGTGCTGAACCACATTTCCAAAAACAATCCGTCCTCCAACCATACTGCCCAACTCTGGACCTTCAAGACAGACTGATGGTTTGGTAACAAACAGGAAGTTGTAAAACAGTAGGTTTTTCTTTTCTTTTTTGCTGCAGGCATGATGATGACAATTAAAACAATGACAATGATGATTTGGTTTAGTGGGGTTTTTTTTTTAATATATTATCCCTGTAGAACACAACAAGACTAAAATTGTGTTTAGATGGCTCGGAATGACAAAATGCTGAGCCTAAATGCAACCTTCAGAAACTGTGAAATGAGAATAAAAGGCAAGGTGACCTGACGGCCTTCAGTGTCAAGGGGAATCCCAGGAGTGACCTGCAAATCGACCAGACATGTCTAACCTAGGAGGCAAATACCCAGAACCTAGTGCACTTTTGCACACGTGTAAAATCTTAGCATATTCCACGGGCAGATGAAACCAGTACTTCAGTAACAAATCGTGAAGATTGCAGAAGAAAGCAGACAAGCCAGTCCTCCTTCAGAGGAGGCTGTTCTCAAGTCCTGGAATCACATCTGTTGTTCAAAGGGCAGGTGGAGACAAACCACGGGCCCAAAGCCAAGCATAAGATCAAGTACAGCAGGAGAAGCTACCACTGAGCAGCCGGCCACCCTCTCCTCTGTGCGTGTCTTTATTTCTCTCTTCTCGATTCCAAAAGCAGATGTGTTTTCTATGTATAAACTTAATGCAAGTCCAATTATGACCCTAATAATGTATTTGGGGGTAATGCGATAAAGCTTATATGTAAAAATATAAATCTGGCCTGAGAGTAGCCAAGAAAATATAAAAAGGAAGAAAAATAAGGAAAGATCTGCTTTACTAAACTAAAAAAAATAATTACATTGATATAGAAAAAGATGTATAGATCAGTGTAACAAAATGGGAATTTTCAGATGTACACCCTACTATAATGAGAATTTCACAAATGACAAAGGGAAAATATAGAAGAGCCCCATCTTACACAATTAATTCCATACAGATTAAGCATTCACATTTAAAAAATAAAGCAGTAAAAATTCTTGCAATAAAGTCTAGATTATCTGCAAAATATGACAGAGACCTGGGTGCGGGGTGGGGGGCGTGGGGTGGGTAGAAGAATGAAACTTTATTAACCAAGACTTCAAGCCTAGAATTTATTTAAAGAAAGAAAAAAGAAAAGAAAAGAGGAAGAAAGGATAGAAGATATTGGGTTGTACAAAATCTTAAAACATTTTAATGGCAAAAGATATAATAAAACAAAAAGACAAATGATAGATTGTAAAATATATCTGTACTGCAGAAGACAAAGGGTTAATAAATCGTTAGTTAATTCAAGAGATATTGAGGGACACCGATATGCCAGGCACTATTCAAGCTACCAGGAATACAAGCGCGAACACAACAGCGAAGTCCCTGACCTCTGGTGCCAGGCCCTACTGAAAGGGTTCACATATTGGACTAAGTTGATTGTGTCTCCCCAAAAGATATGCTGAAGTCTTAACCCAGGTTCCTGGGAATGTGACCTTTCATGAAAACAAGGTCTTTGCAGATGTAATCAAGTTAAGTTGAGGTCACGCTGGATTGGGTGGGGGCACTAGATCCAATGACTGGAGTCCTATAAGAAGAGGGAAACCTGGACACAGACACAGGGAGAGGGGAACATCAGGCGAAGACACAGAGACAGAAGGGAGAGGCCAGAGATCAGAGTGGTGGCAGCTACCAAGCCAAGGAACGCCGCCAAGGATTGCCAGCAAACGCCAGAAGCTGGAACAGGCAAGGAAGAGTCCTCCAGTGCAACCGTCGCGGGGAGGACTCTGCTGACACCTGGCCTTCAGGCTCCTGGCCTCCAGCACTGTGAGAGAAGAGACCTCTGCTGTCTAAACCACCCAGTTGGTGGGAATTTGTTACAAATTCCTAGGAAATTAATACACTCAGCTTAATCAGCTCATTTAATCCTTATAACAATCCTACGGTATAGCTACTAAAATGATCTCCATTTAGGGATATGGAAACTGAGGCACAGAGAGGTTTGCCCAAGGTCACATAGTTGTTAAGGAACAGAGCTGGGATTTGAACCCTGGCAGCCTGGTTCAGAGTGGGCATTTTAAACCACAGTTCTACAATGCTTCAAAATTGATGGGCTCATTCAAAAAATATTGAACACTTGTTTTGTGCTGGGTCCTGTTTTAGAGGCTGGGGACAGGGCAGAGAATAAAAAAGACATAGATAACTGCCCTTGTAGATGTACACCTCAAGGAGGGAGGGAGGGCTGCAGGGAAGCAGTGCCCCCGGGAGAGAACCGGGCTGGAGTTGAGTCAAACGGGACAGTGTCAGAGAAGAGCTGTGGCAGCTGGGAGGGGAAAGGCTGAGGTCAGGTTAAGGGATACAGAGCCATATGGGGAGAAAGTCCCCGCGGTGGCAATCTAGAGGATGGGGGTAAAGTGGGAGGCCCGGGCTTCTTAGGAAGACAGGGATAAATAATGATGTCTAAACCTCTTATAAGTTAACAAGAAGGCAAAGGATGTAAATAGGCAACTTGAAAAAGAACAAATCCTCATGGCAAATAAACAAAACAAGACATACACTCACTAGTAGTCAGGGAAATAAATGCAAATTAAATTTAAACTGAGCTATCATTTTAAAACTATCAGACCAGCAAAAATTAAAAAGAGCTATAATGCTATATAACAGGGGTTAGAGAAGAAGATACTCTCACACACAGCTGTTAGAAATATGAAATTCTATAGTTTTTTTTTTTAAAAAGGCACACAGACAACATGTGTTAACATTAAAAAATATATTATTTTAGACCAAGCACCTACTCCTGTGAATCAATTCCATAGAGATGAAAGCATCAGTATGTAGAGATACATAAAGAACAATTGTTTAAAGAGGAAAAATAAAAGAGAAAAAGAAGTGAATGCCCATCAAAAAGAGAAGGGCTGGTGTTCAGCTTGCAGACCTTTGCTTCTACTGAGAAAAAACAGAAAAGCCAGATAAAATACAGCAAAACATCTGTTTGACATATAGATAGCTGCTGAGACAACCAGGACTCAAAGGGACACAAGTCTGAGCAAAGGGGGACCTCAGTACTCAGAGGAAAAGTAGGTCATGGACCCATTCTGGGAGCAGGGCCAGGGCTCAGGACGGGGGCTGCTGGCCCAGGCAGGCAGTCACTACCAGCTGATAGAGACACAAGTGGAGCTCATGGGGCCACAAAGACCAAAATTAGAGACTTGAATGGTCAGGTTCCTGGCAAGAAGGGAAAACAGAGAACCAACCATGACACTGCCAGTTTTTCCCTGATACTTGCTGAATTCAGAAGCCATGTGGGGCAGAAGACTGGGGAATCAAGGCAGAAAGACCAGAAAAGCTGAAGAGATTTTTTTTTTTTTGGTCACCTTTTTGGGTCCTGAGGAAACTAAGGTTAGATGGAGTTCAGGACTTCTCAGGGGTGATGGCTCAGAAAATAACCCACACTCTGAGTTAAAAACTTTGATGACTACACCCTAAAAAAGGAGTTTAAAAAAAAAAAAAGGCAATTGGAGCCTTGAAAAACTGCAATCCAGCCTCAAATTGATTCATTCCCTAACTGGATTAAGGTCATCAGTCCCCAGTCTATCTGACAAGCAAAGGAAAGGGTGACCCATTATCTAGAGCCTCTCAATTTTCTTAACACAATATCTGACATTCAATGAAAATCTGTCCAGCATGCCAAGAGCCAGGATCATGTGACCCTAAATCAAGGAGAAAAACAGACAATAGAAAAAGTTCTACAGGTGATCCCAATACTGGAGTTAGCAGGAAAAAGATTTTAAATGGCTATAAATACGTTTTTAAAAATTCAGGAATATTTTCAGACAACAGAAGTAAAGACACAGGTATGGAATATATTTTAAACCAAATGGACATCCCACAACTGAAAAAAATACTAAAATTAAGAACTATATGAATAAAACCACAGATTGGAAAAAGCAGAAGAGAGGATTAATGAACTGGAAGACAGGTCAATGGGACTGAAGCACTGAGAGAGAAATAGTGGAAAATACATAAAAGAATGAAAGAGACCCATGGGATATTGTGACCAGGACTAACATACACAATTGGAATCCAAGAGTAACAGAGAGAACGGGCATAAGCAAAAGGAGAAGAGATAATGGCTGAGAATTTTTCACAAAAATTTTTGATTAAACACAACAACTTACAGATTCAAGAAGAACTGTAAACCCCAGCAGGATGCATACAAAGACAAGCACACTTAGACACATTTCTAAAACTGATGAAATCCAAAGACAAAGGGAAAATCTCAGAAGGTTCCAGAGAAAAAAAGACACACTACATTCAAACAAGCAACAATAAGACTGGTGGCTTATTTAACAGCAGAACTGACAGAAGCCAGGAGACAATGCAGTGATATCTTTAAAATGCTGGGAGAAGATAACTGCCAACGTAAAATGCTACTCCCAGCTAAAATATCTTCACAAAGTAAGAGTGCAATTCTGCTTTCAGGTTCAACATGTAAAGAGCTTTGAAGTAATCACACCCATCCTTACAACAAGAAAAAAGCTGAACAAATGAAAAATCAATGGCTTTTCTTAGAACCATCAGAGAAATTTGAAATCTAGAGGGACAGATGTACACAGAGAATTATGGCCAACATCAGCTTACCTGGAGCAGAAACCACTGTGGCCACAAACTGGAAGGAACACTTGAGTGGTGATTCTGACAAAGTGCTGGAAGCTGAGTGAGGATTAGCTTGAGAATGAGAAACTCCTGGGGGCCCAGTCTCAGAGGTGGGCACACTTTCCTGGATTTTACCACCAGGTTCACAAGGTGAACATTCCAAGAAAGATCCCCTGTGTGTCAGGCAAATTACAGAAAAACTAGAAGGAAATAAGTAGAAGAAAAGAAATAATTTTCCAAGACTGAACCAGGAAGAAATAGAAAATATAAACAGACCAATCAGGAGCACTGAAATTGAGACTTTGATTAAAAATCTTCCAACAAACAAAAGCCCAGGACCAGATGGCTTCACAGGCGAATTCTATCAAACATTTAGAGAAGAGCTAACACCTATCCTTCTCAAACTCTTCCAAAATATAGCAGAGGGAGGAACACTCCCAAACCCATTCTACGAGGCCACCATCACCCTGAAAACAAAACCAGACAAAGATGTCACAAAAAAAGAAAACTATAGGCCAATATCACTGATGAACACAGATACAAAAATTCTCAACAAAATACTAGCAAACAGAATCCAACAACACGTTAAAAGGATCATACACCATGATCAAGTGGGATTTATCCCAGGGATGCAAGGATTCTTCAATATACGCAAATCAATCAATGTGATACACCATATTAACAAACTGAAGAAGAAAAACCATATGATCATCTCAATAGATGCAGAAAAAGCTTTCGACAAAATTCAACACCCATTTATGATAAAAACCCTCCAGAAAGTGGGTGTAGAGGAAAACTACCTCAACATAATAAAGGCCATATACAACAAACCCACAGCAAACATCATTCTCAATGGTGAAAAACTGAAAGCATTTCCTCTAAGATCAGGAACAAGACAAGGTTGTCCACTCTCACCACTATTATTCAACATAGTTTTGGAAGTTTTGGCCACAGCAATCAGAGAAGAAAAAGAAATAAAAGGAATCCAAACTGGAAAAGAAGTAGAACTGTCACTGTTTGCAGATGACATGATACTATACATAGAGAATCCTAAAGATGCTACCAGAAAACTACTAGAGCTAATCAATGAAGTTGGTAAAGTAGCAGGATACAAAATTAATGCACAGAACTCTCTTGCATTCCTATACAGTAATGATGAAAAATCTGAAAGAGAAATTAAGGAAACACTCCCATTTACCACTGCAACAAAAAGAATAAAATACCTAGGAATAAACCTACCTAAGGAGACAAAAGACCTGTATGCAGAAAACTATAAGACACTGATGAAAGAAATTAAAGGTGATACAAACAGATGGAGTACCATGTTCTTGGTACAAAAAAAAATGGTTCTGATGAACCTAGGGGCAGGACAGGAATAAAGACACAGACGTAGAGAATGGACTTGAGGACACGGGGAGGAGGAAGGGTAAGCTGGGACGAAATGAGAGAGTGGCATGGACACATATACACTTCCAAATGTAAAATAGATAGCTAGTGGGAAGCAGCTGCATAGCACAGGGAGATCAGCTCGGTGCTTTGTGACCACCTAGAGGGGTGGGATAGGGAGGGTGGGAGGGAGATGCAAGAGGGAGGAGATATGGGGATATATTTATATGTATAGCTGATTCACTTTGTTATACAGCAGAAACTAACACACCATTGTAAAGCAATTATACTCCAATAAAGATGTTTAAAAAAAAAGAAATAATAAAGATAAGAGCAGAAAACAATGAACTAAAACATGGGCAAACAATATAAAATAATCAATGAAACCACAGCTTATTTGATAAATAGAGCAATAACAGTGATGTCTCTAGTTAGACTATTCAAGAAGCAAAGAGAAAAGATTAAAAATCACCAATATCAGGAGTGAAAACGAATACATTATTGAGGATCATATAGACATTTGAAGGAAAATGAGGCATGAGTCCATACTGATATAAAGAAATCATTGAATAAATTCATAAATGGGAGAGAAGAGACAAGTCTCCCTGGCAGAAGAATTCCAAATAATTTATGTAGATATCCTGCCCTTAAAGAGGTGGAGCGTAATAATTCCCCACTCCTTAACTGTGGGTTGTACATAGTGACTTTTTTTCCCCAAAGAGTGCAGTATGGAAAAAGAGAAAGAGGGGGAAAAAATTAAGTTTATAGAGGAGAAGCCTGACAAACACACCTCAGCCAGGTGATCGAGGTCAACATCAACAGTGTAAGTCATGTTGACAGCCTCTGCCTGATGTGGTGTGATCAGAAGGGCACTTTATCGCTGTGGTCTTCCTCCCCAAAGCATTGCTCCAGTCTAATCATGAGAAAAACATCAGACAAATCCCGATAGAGGTACATTCTACAAAATATCTGAGCAGTACTCCTCAAAACTGTCAAGGTCACCAAAAGCAAGGAAAGTCTGAGAAATTGTCACAGCCAGGAGGAGCCTACGGAGACATGATGATGAAATGTAATGTGGGATCCTGAATGGAATCCTGGACAGAAAAACGATGTGACGTTAAAACAAAGGAAATCTGAATAAGCTATGGAAACCCAGAGAGTTAGTTGCCAGTACATTTGCGTTAAAAGAAGGACAAAGGGTAAGTCTTCAGGCAGAGTAAAAATTAGTCCAGGTGCAAGTACACAAAAATGTAAGATAGAAAGAGCGACAACAAGGGTAAATATGATATGACATCTTATTTACCATAAAAAAATAGTCTTGTGGGATTTAGCATAGATGTAGAATTTAAATGCATGACAAAAATAATGTAAAAGATAGAAAGGGATAAATAAAATTAAGGTATTTTTATATCTAGCACTACTAGAGAAGTGGTAAACATAATTTATATTTAACTACATACAGTATGACAAGGATGCATGTTGCAATCTCCAGGGCAGCCTCTAAAGACTGATGGAGGAATGTATTCACCAATAAGCTGATAGAGGGGGAAAACAGAATGGCAGAAATTGTTAAATAATCTAAAAGAAGGCAAGAAAGGACAGAAAAAGAAAGGACATGAGACAGCTGAGTAAAAAAGAATTAAGATGATAGATATAAAATCAACTATATCAGTAATTAAATATAAAATGGACTGAATACTCCAAGTAGAAGACTAAGACTGTCACACTTCACCTTTTAAAATATCAGCTATATCCTGTCCACATAAGACTTACTTTAAATGTAAGTACCCAGAAAGTCTGAAGTAAAAGGATAGAAATAGATATACTATGCTAACGCAAATCAAAAGAAAGTTGAAGTAACTATATTATTATCAGACAAAAATAGACTTGAAGGGAAGAAGCATTACTCTGTATCAAGAAGTCATGTCATATGAAAAAGAGACAATTCACAGGAAGTTTCAGCATTTCTAAGTCTATGTGTACCCGATAATTTAGCTTCAATGTGAATAAGGCAACAATCCACAGAATTAAAAAGAATCTCACTAGACAAATCCACAGTCAGATGATAGACTTCAACACACTTCTCTCAACAGCTAATGGGAAGAGCAGGCAAAACTTTGATAAGAATATAGAAGTTCTGAAAAACACAATGAATAAAATCAACCTAATATACATACTTAGAAAACTAAAGGTCCATGATGGAGTACACATTCTTTTCAAGTGCTTCTGGAACATTTACCAAAATTGTCTCTATGCTGGGTCATAATCCAAGCCTCAATATATTTTGAAGGATCAGTTGAAGTCATTTAGACTTCACAATGGAATCAACTTCAAAATCAATAATAAAAGGTAAACTAGAAAATCCCAACTGTTTAGAAATTAAACAGTAAGCCATTGGAAAAAAGAAGAAATCACAAGGGAAATTATAAAATATTTTGAACTGAATGACAATGAAAATATGACAAACTGAAACTTGTATGATGTGGCTAAGCCTGCACCTAAAGGGCAATGGATAGCCATCAATTCATACATTAGAGAACTAAAGGCTGAAAAGCAAAGATCTAGCATTCTGTCTCAAGAAATTAGAAAAAGAAAAGCAAATTAAATCCCAGTCAGGTAGAAGGAGGAAAACAATGGAGGTAACAGCAGAAATAAAGAAATATAAAACAAATACACAAGAGAACAATAAAAGTAAAGTTGTTACTTTGAAAAGACAAAAATGACAGACCTCACTTCCTCTTTTGGATAGGATGCAGTAATTCACAGCAAGCAAATATTCCCAATGAAAACAACGAGAAAAGCTTAATCAATTAAAAATAATAAAAAGGCATCAGAAAGCCAGGAGAGACATGAGGTTTAAAGAGACCAAAATTCCGAGGTGGGAAGGACCGACCCTTCAGAGGCAAACCGAGGCTATGCAATTGCATTTTCCCTGGGAACAGCTGATGATTCTGGGAGTGGACTTTGGACGGAGAAATAGGCTTGGGCCCAGCAGAGGGCCACTCCAGCAGAGCTAGTTATGTGGTGCTGGAGTGGCAAACTTGGAGATGTGAGGGGACAGGCTTAAAGCATGACTGGTTTCCCCTTCCGGACATGTGCTGACCTCTGGAACTGCTCAGGGCTGGAGTCTAAGGACCTAAACTGAAAACTTTCAAAAGCAAGATGCAAGTCCCCACACCGTGGTACTTAGGAGACAAAGGCACACCTGGGAGGAAGGCCATGAGAACACAAAGGCAAAAACAAAGCCCTAGAGGTATGGTCAACTGACACTGAGGGTCTGCAACTGCCCCTGCCCTTGAGGAACTGGCCAGCTTGGGTGCAGCCAGATGCCGAGAGAGTCCAGTTTTAGCCTCTGTCCGAGAGTTGTTGCCGGAAGATGCAGAAATAAATATAGACTTTTGATGGTTGTGTGGAGCTTGGACCAACAAAAATGAAGACGTGAGGGACCTCGAACACACAACTGGTCACCCCCTTAAAACATCTGCAAGATTAGGAAGCTGTAAGGAACAGCTATGAGATGCTCAAGGGTGTTTGTGGGGCTCGGTTTACATCGGGGTCCCTGTCCCTAGGTGAGTAGGACTGCGTGGGATTAGGAACTGATGGTAGAGGGTGGGGAAGGTGCCAGTTCCCCAGACGTGTGAGTTTGACAGCACCCAGAAGGCAGAAGGTGGTCTGCTGGAAGGAGGAAGGAAAGCTCACCTCCTACGAGGCAAGGTGAGATGCCCTTGCCTTCAAGCAGGTGCAGAAGCAAGGGGCTGAGGCTGCTAAGGACCTGGGATGCTGGGCTGGGCCGTTACAGACTCTCGTTTCCCTTACCCACGTCTCGGGGGCTCTGTTTGTGTTAGCTGATGAGCTCTGCAGCCCGTGTCTGTCTCCAGAGGCCTCTGCTGGGATGCCAGAAATAGGACTAAGAATAACTGTGAGCTAAACTATGTTCAGTGTATTTACTGAGTATGAAGAATAACAGTTTCCCATTAGGAACAGCCAATTACAGGGAACTGGAATTGTAAAGCTGCCCTCAAATTCCTGATGAATGGAACAGTTCAGTTAGTCTAATTACACAATTAGGCTAATCTTGACTTATGTGTCCTTGGGTGTTTAGTCATTTTATGTTTCCCATGGGTCACTAGTCCCAAGCAATGAAACTCCCGCTTTATCCATGTTCCCCATGTGGCTTAGTCCTATTCCAAGTATGCAACAGGCACCCTCAAAATGTTTACTGAGGGGAAGGATAGCAGAGACTGTTGTACTTGCCTGCCTAATACATATTCTCTCCTTCTCCCATAGGGACAGAACCTTGCTTTTTCTGTAATGTGCCCAGCCAAAAAATTATATACATATATATTTGTATTTATACTATTTCCCATTCTTCTCTATAGATCAGTATGGCCATATAACACAGTCCTGGTCAATAAAATACAGGTGGAAGCTTATAAGACATTACAATAAAATGTAAGTGGGAGGAGCTTCCAAGAAAGCCCATTAAAAAGGAAAGACTTCTATGGCTCAAGCCTTTTGCCCTTCCCTTTTCCCTTTCTTTATGCCTGAAACATGTGTGTGATGGCTGGTGTTCCAGCAGCTATCTTGCATACTTGAGAATAAGAGCAGAAGAGTAAAAAGCTAGAAGCAACCTGGGTCTCTGAAGACACTGTGGAGCTGCTGCACTGGCCCAGTACCAACAACCTCTGGACTCGTTGTTATAGGAAAAAAACAGCTACTTTTTCAATTTAAGCCACTGTTTTGGGGGTTTGCTGCTAATTCGTCAAAGGAAGGACAGGGAAAGGGGAAGAGAATGTATCTAGAGAAGGAATATAAAGATTCTAGATTACTTTAAAACTCAAAAACAGTTTTCTTGCCACATTACCAGTTCTTGACTCATTATTTAAATAAATTGACACATTTAAAAATGCGTGATAGTCACAGGCTTTGCAGTGCAGTGGTCAGAGCAGTGAACTGGGAGAGGGGGATTTCCTGGGAGAAAGAATATGTGTTACAGGGTTGTTGTGAATGCTGGTTTGATGTATGACGCAAAGTACGCAGGCCAGGTCTAGTACAGTTCCAGAAATTCCTTTCCCCTCCACCAGTGGGAATTGTACACTTAACCATGAAAAGCACATTGAGTTCATGAAAACCCCAACTGAGTTCATGAAAACCCCACTCCTCTGTCAGGGCTGTCAACTCAGTGTGGTGTCCCTGGTTACCCCACACTAACCAGAAACTCTGAGATCTCTTACACTCACGAGAGAAAAAGGGGAAAGATCAATTATTAGTTAACAAATAGAATTTGTATAGCAGACAAAAACTTCCTGACCATGGGGGTGAAAACCAGTAACAGGGTCTCAGCAACGGCAACGCAGGGACTTGTGGACTCAATGACCTGGAAGCTCGTGCCGGGCTCTGGATTCTACTCTCACGGCTCTCCCTCATAGAGCCTGTGTAGCCAATCACTTCCCGCCCCCGCCACAGGGAAGGCGATGGCTGGTGAGAATAAATAATTAGCACTTCTCATTTAGAGTGCAAGGTATGCAGGCCAACGGCCAAGCGGTGCCTATGTTCAAACGATGAACAAGTGCGTGGACACAGAATTGGGCGAGCGGGTACACGGGACTTAGATCTTCACTCGCAATTCCCCGGGCATGAAACTCTGCAGCCACTGCAGTACCAACTGGTGAGATAGAGATTTGGGAGAACAGAAAGGCAAGAACGTTGCCTCTCCGCAACCGAAATGGTAGGAAGAAGTGAAGGGGCATTGTTATTGAAAGCAAAGTCCTTCCCACCAAACCCTGAGGCTAGATCCAACCTCAAAGCTGCCATCAATTATACCCAGCTAGCCTATATTACACCCACCAAGCCGGTGTCACACCCAGCAAGGGTCTGAGGCTGATACAGACCAGCGTGGATTCAAATCCAAGTGCCTGAATGGCTTACCAGCTGAACAATGCTGAGCCACCATCTTAACTCCTAAGCTTCGGGTCTCATCTTTGAAATGAGCATAGTGTGATCTATACCTCACGGGGCTCCTACAAGGATTATAAATGAAGTATGTGAAGCAACTTCCCCAGTGCCTGCACGTTGGTGGGTCAGCGAATGCTGCGTGAGGGCCAGCACCATGAGCGTCACTGTTCCCATGATGGTTGGCGTTACCATGGTTGGCGTTACCAAGGTTGGCATTATCATGGTTGGCGTTACCATGGTTGGCGTTATCATGGTTGGCGTTACCAAGGTTGGCGTTATCATGGTTGGCGTTACCATGGTTGGCGTTACCAAGGTTGGCGTTACCATGGTTGGCGTTACCAAGGTTGGCATTACCATGGTTGGCGTTACCATGGTTGGCGTTACCAAGGTTGGCGTTACCATGGTTGGCGTTACCATGGTTGGCGTTACCAAGGTTGGCGTTATCATGGTTGGCGTTACCATGGTTGGCGTTACCATGGTTGGCGTTACCAAGGTTGGTGTTACCATGGTTGGCGTTACCAAGGTTGGCGTTACCATGGTTGGCGTTATCATGGTTGGCGTTATCATGGTTGGCGTTACCAAGGTTGGCGTTACCATGGTTGGCGTTACCATGGTTGGCGTTACCAAGGTTGGCGTTACCATGGTTGGCGTTACCATGGTTGGCGTTACCATGGTTGGCGTTGCCATGGTTGGCGTTGCCATCGTGGTTATTATTACTGCTGTTATTACCATTGTGGAACTATTGTCACCATTTATACTTAAAGCTCTCTAAAGGAGGTGGCTTCAAAGCTTTCCTTTTGCCACTGAAGTTGGAAACCTTTAACCTCTGGATGCCCTGCTTTATGTCTAATCTAAATCCTTGTTTCTTTCTACAGTAGAAGTCCATGATTTTTCCAGCTCTGACTTCACCAGTAGTAGAATCACTCTGATCTATAAATAATTTATTTAACAATGAAAACATTTATACAGTGCTTTGAGGTTATCAGCTTATAGAGTTGAAATCTGGGTCCCTAGTAGACTGTTTAGAATCACCCCATGGTTATTGACCTTCAAGTTAAATGGTTGGTCACGACAGGATGTTTCCAAAGGTTAAACCCAACAAGTCACTAGAAGGGAAACCAGTAGACTATTTGCCTAACTGTGTTCACAGGGAACTGACTGTTAGTCTCTTGAAATGACAACAAACCTCTTCCCCTGCATATCGGGCCTCTAGTGGCTTCTGTTTCCTTTCCCCACCACTGGCACATCTCGGGAAAGCCAGGAAACAGGGAGGCGCCGCCATGAAGCAAGGGCAGAACGACCATTCCTGTGGCTGCCCCTCAGGTCGGCTGGAACGCAGAGACACTCAGGGGGCAGAGAAGGGAGCTAGGGTGGGTCTGCCACAGAGAGGTACGGGAACCGGCTTCGTGTTCAGGGATTCCAACGGGCTTCTGAAACACCTGCTTCCCTCACTCCTCAGGTTGCCACCTGAGTCCATTCAGGGCCCGCTGGGGATTCTAGTTACTCAAGTTCATCCGTTCATTCAGCCAACGCTTGCCGGGCCCTACTATGTGCCAGACACTTGGGATACATCACTGTCCAAAAGAGATACCAATGTCCACCTTTGGAGCATACGTCTTAATGGAGGAGGACAAGCAAACAAGCAAAATAAAGAAATGAACTAAAGAACTGTAGGTACAATGTGGGTGGCAGCTGGTGACAGCGCCATGAAAAGAGAAATAGGGTAAAGGGGGTCACGGGGGTGGAGGTCAGGCCGTGCTCACCACGGGGACGTCCGGCTCGGACCAAGGCTGGCAGGCGGTGAGGGGAGAGCAGGAGGCCGGTGTGGCTGCAGCGTACGGACAAGGGGGGCGGTGAGAGTTGGGGTCAGAGAGGTGATGGGTGGCTGGGTCGTGGGCCTTCTAGGACTCTGGTTTTTATACGAGTGATGGGGGGAGCCATTGGAGGGTCCCGAGCAGGCGTGGCCCGCTCTCACTGACTTGTTGGAGGGTCCTCCGGGCGGCTGAGCTGCGACTAAGCTGTAGCGAGCAGGGCAGGAGCAGGGGAGGGCGGGGTGGGGGGGCCGCTGTAACAGCCCGGGAGAGGGCGGCTGGCTGGGAGCGGGGCTGACGAGCAGGTGCTGTATCCTGGGGCGAGTTCAAGGGGCCGACAGGCGCGGGTGACGCGCTGGACGTGGATGTGAGAGAAAGAGGACAGTCAGGGAGGACTCCGAGACTCCAGGCCTGAACCACTGGTGAAGAGGCTGCCCCAGGCTGAGAACGGAGCGGCTGCTGGCCAAACTTTCGGGAGAGTGCTCTGGGGCAGGACCTAGCCACGTGAACGAGGGAGCCCCTGGCTCATCGACGGCCTACGAAGCCTAAGGTGGAAACTGCTCGGCTCAGCTGACGGACCTAAAGGTGCTCTCAGGTGAGCAGGTGAGAAGCTGGCCTCAGAGTCGCGGGTGTCAGTCCCAGCTTTGCCACCACCTACGGCCCTTCTCGAAGGCAGCCGCTTTCCCCCTCTGGAAAGTCAGAGGCAGACGGGTTGATGCCTGATTTCCTGTGAACCTGTGAACTGACTCTGTGAATCAAGACCGCTGAGCACCGTGGTCATTCGAGACTGTTGTGCGTCGGGGCCGGGACCGCTGCCAGGTGGCTCGGGGCTTGAGTCTAGGACCAGGCGCCCTGGGAGAGTTCCATGATTCCCGCCCATTTAGCACCCTAGCCCCACTGAAGTTGCCCCCATCGGAGTTAGCAGTGACTAATTATCAGCCCTGGTCCCCCAAACCGAAATCTAGGAACCATCCCTGAGTCTTTCCTCTCCCTTACCCATTACCCCCATTTCTCCTCACCATGCCCCATATGCTCGCAAACATCAGATCCTCCACTTGGTGTATTTTGTGTGTGGAAGGGGAGGTCTGGACTGTTTCGACAGCCATCTAATCCCATCCCTGTGCCTCCAGCCGGCTCCCTCATCCATCCATCCTCCACGCGGCCGCCGTCAGGAGGCTTGGAAATAAGATACGGAAAGTGCCTAATACAGCACCTGGCATGGGGGCGGGCGCTAGATAAATTGTAGCTACTAATACAATTGTTCTCTTCTTGGAAATGTATTTCACTGCCTTCTTCTAAATTTGTCCACGTGGACACTGCTACCTATTAGCTGCAATGCTTCCCTTAAAAATAGCTGAAGATGATTAGCTAGAGGGATCATAATAGGAATTTTAAGCAATCATTTAAATTAGTTCCTGAGAAGTCTATGCAGAGCCCTTCAAACGGAGTCCTTTCTGGCAGAACCTCACCAGTTCCCACAAGCACATGCAAATCAGCACTCAGCCTCGCATTTTCCCTGCCAGGTTTCTTCCCCACTTACTGGAGGAACAGACCACGGCTCTGTTATCACAGCATGGCGGGGACCCCTTGCTGGCAGGGACGGGGGCCCGAGCAGCTTCGCTCCCACCTGCACGCCGCTCCACCACACACAGGGAGACAGGTACTCAGTGGATGGCCAAAGAATGCGACAATGAACACTGTGCTTGGAAAGTTTAACTATCAAAAGCCGGCCACATCCATATCAAAAGCATGCTCTGAGAAAGTTGCCAAAGACATTTTTGGCCAGAAGAATCCTTTTCAATTGTTGAAAGATGCCTAGAAATGAATCTGCTTTGCCCTGGAATAAACCCTTAATGAAAACACTTAATGTCTATCCTTTAAAGCACGTTCGTATAAGAAAACGGCTGAACTTCTTCAGGAGAGGAGGAAACACAGAAACACAAAGAAACCCATTCTCCTACCTTCTTGAAGTCACGCACATTCATCTTGCCATTAGGCTCCTTGCTGAAGTCCAGAAGTCGTTTTCTGAATGCTGGGTCCTGCTGCCGTATACAGTTTCTGAGCTCTTCAATAACCACATCCTTGGTCACAGCACTTTTACTCTCAGTGGGCTTGGCTCTAAAATCACAAGCAGGCACACAGACGCAGCAGAGCACTTCCTATAGACCTCACCCATGTACGGTTCAACCCAGGACAACAAGGGGGTTTACCATCCCCTTTTCACAAAAGAGGAGAGAGATGCTGAGGTCGATGGAGTGACCTGGGGACTTCTTACACACCCATGGCTTGCAGGTTCAGAGACAGGCCAGCAGCACTGCGTCAGGTAAAGCTCTCCCTGAGATGCCAGCACGTGGCAGCAGGCCAGGGTGGGGAGCTTCAGAGAAGGGGCTGCTGTCATCCTTGTGCTAAGATCTTCAGCTGTGCTTTGAGCTGGCTGAATGTGGTGTGTGACTGGGAAGACATGGCCGAAAAAAGATATTTTTGTGAACTGGGAAAATGAAAAGTCAGAGCCTATTATAGGCCTTAAATTAAATAGGCTGTTTTGTGGTAACTAGATCAAAGAGGTCATCAAACAGCCGTGGGAAGGGAGGGACGTCCACAATTAAACCAAGTTGCTTCACAAAATCAACTTAATTTATAAAAGACAGATCTTACGTGATGTGCTCTGGGTCTGAGCGTGAGAATGTACGTGTCATTGAAGGATAATTATTCTTCAGCTCTCCAGAAGTCTCCTGGACCCCGTTTTGACAACCATGAGATAGTCCTGGAGAACAGAGTTCCACTCCTTTCCTGCTGCTTCTGTCGGCTTTAGGAGCTCTCCAGGAATGCCCACATTTTATGAAATGCGTAACTGCTATTACTTCTTTCACTGGTTTTTAGGAGGCAGACATATCTCATCACAGAATATTTAACCTTTCTCTTAAAATACCATCTTTCTGCCCATTCATAAAGCAGCTACTATTGAAGTGCCCAGATATTCAAATTTCATTAGCATAGCATTAAAATATCCCCATTGCTCTACACTTAAGAATTTTTTAAAGGGGATATGACAACGTGAAGCCGGCTGAATAGTTCTACATTTTACCTCTCTTTATGGATTTTTTATAAGCTATGAACAAGCAAGTTAAAATAATATCTTTTCATTAGATGAAACCTATATTTTTCAAAATGAAGAGCTCAAATATTCATCAGTCTGACTTTTAATAGATTTACTAAGTATGTTTTATTGTTACAATTCAATTTGGCAATCATTTAAGTAATTCTATCATTCATGTTAGAAAATGTTAACCGGTTTAACGAGTATATTTTGCAGTAAATATTAAACAGTGGTAAGGAATCTAAGTTTCTGGAGAAGAATAAGTGTGAACGCAGGTACGTAACAGTTGAGAGGCAGGCGGGTTCTCTGGGAGTTGAAAGTCCTGGGTCCTCCCGCAGGATGAGCACCATGCTTGTGAATAACCCGAGGTAAGTCCCCAAATCTCTTAGGTCTCAGTGCTTTCAATTCTAGAATTAATAGGTCAATGCAGTAATTCCTAAGATCTCTGCTGCTTGCTCTAAAACTCCCTGACCTTAATCACTGTTTTTACAGTTTGCCATCTTTCTTATTTAAATCATAAAATATTTAAATACTCAGTCAACAAATATTTATTAACTATCTACACTGCAATAGGCACAGTGGGGTTTTTTTGTTTTGTTTTGTTTTTTTGCGGTACGCGGGCCTCTCACTGTTGCGGCCTCTCCCGTTGCGGAGAACAGGTTCCGGACGCGCAGGCTCAGCGGCCATGGCTCACGGGTCCAGCCGCTCCGCGGCATGTGGGATCTGCCCGGACCAGGGCACGAACCCGTGTCCCCTGCATCGGCAGGCGGACTCTCAGCCACTGCGCCACCAGGGAAGCCCAGGCACAGTGCTTTTAATGAACGCTTTCATTTTGCTTTATTTTACGTCTCAGAAAGATCTGGCTGCTGCCGCTCCCCTGTTTGAAGATGTTCATTTAACAGCTGATCCTTTGGAACAGGAACTGGAGAGACAGTGGGTGGGCCATTAATTCCTAGGCATGCCAAAAGTTTCTTGTAAAGGATTCTTCCTGAAGCAATATCCTGAAACTTACTGCAGAGTCTGAATTTCAAAACTAATTAGAACACACCCATTAGAATGGCTAAAAGAAGACTGACCCTACCAGGTGCCAGAAAGGTTGTGGGTCACTATGACCCTCCTCCACTGCTGGTGGGATGCAAAATGCTGCAGCCACTTTGGAAGACACTTTGGCTACTGAATATCCACTCACCAGAGGAACCAGCTGTTCCAGCCCTAGGCGCTTAGCCGAGAGAATAAAAATGTATGTCTACACAAAGACGTGTAATACGTGTGGCTTTATTTGTAATAGCAAAAACTGGAAACAAACCAAATGTCCATCAATAGGTGAATGGATCCACAAAGTGGGGTAAGGCCATGAAACAGAATTCTACTCAGCAACAACCAAGAACCATACAACGTGAGTGAACCACAAAATCATTATGCTTGGTGAATAAGGCCTAACAAAAAAAGAGAACATCTTGTAGCCTTCCATTTATAGACGATCCTAGAAGATGCAAAGTCATCTGTAGTGACATGGTGCTAGGTGGGTGGAAGAGATGAATTGCAAAAGGGCACAAGAAAGCTTCAGGGGGAATGAAAAAGTTTGGTATCTGGATTGACAGCGTGCGATGGTTCACAGAGATATATACACGTGATGGATTTCCTCAAATTGTATTATTTAAATATGAGTAGTTTATTGTCTGTAAGAATACTGCAATAAAGATATAATAAGTGTAAAATAAAGAAAAAATTTCGTGAGAAATTTGGCATGGAATTATGGAAGTACTTTATTGGAATTTGGGGATATGCAAATATTTGAGAAAAACATAGGAAACCACTAATATGGCAGGATCATTTTCTTTTCCAACATTTTGTTTGTTATTATTTTTCTAATCATAAAGGTTGTACGTGCTTATTGTTGCAAACTTGGTAAAGGCTGAGACCCAAGAAAAAATTCCACAGATCCGTTAAAATGCACAAGGCTTAGAGCACAGTAGGTGTGGGTGTGAGCCCTGGATTCTGCCTCCCGGGGTCTGGATAACGGCTCCATGACTGAAGGCGGGCTTCACGGGGTCTGGTCCGCGGACACTTCCCCGGCACAGTGAGGCCACGACTCTTTTCACATGAATACACGCTGTCATTTGTCTCTTCCACCCTGAGTCTCTGGTGCGTGTACAGTGGACTTTCCAGAGGCTGCAAGGCATGCGATCATTCCTTGCTCCGACCGCTGGTGGAGTGTGTGCTCGTGTGGGCTGCGCTCACTAACATGGTCTAAAGCTGCAGAAGCGTGTAGGGTTTCCATGAGGAGCTGGAGTGAGCTTTCAGAGCTCAGCTCAGCTTCTTTCTTTTTTTTTTTTTTTTTTTAACATCTTTATTGGAGTATAATTGCTTTACAATGGTGTGTTAGTTTCTGCTGTATAACAAAGTGAATCAGCTATACATATACATATATCCCCATATCTCCTCCCTCTTGCATCTCCCTCCCTCCCACCCTCCCTATCCCACCCCTCTAGGTGGTCACAAAGCACCGAGCTGATCTCCCTGTGCTGTGTGGCTGCCTCCCACTAGCTATCTATCTTACGCTTGGTAGTGTGTATGCCACTCTCCCGCCTCGTCCCGGCTTACCCTTCCCCCTCCCCGTGTCTTCAAGTCCGTGCTCTAGGAGGCCTGCGTCTTTATCAGCTCAGCTTCTTTACAGCACTTTACTAGCTCCTTACGAGCCCGTGTTGTTTATCCCCGCTCTAATTTCTGTAACCTCTTTATTATCCAATAAATCCTTATTTTGAAATCCCGAAGTTCTTCCTGAGCCTACAGGGAAACACAAGTAGTAACAGCACTCTCATTTTCTGCAATGACAGGTTAAATGCCTCAGTTTTAGCTTCTTACACAGTAAGTACTGGCAGACACACTTCATGCAACAGAAACCCTTTGAGGTCCTCGATAACTTTTAAGAGCATCAAAGGGTCGAGAAGCTCTGACCTGGGGCACGTGACCCTTTCTATGCTTCAGTTTCCTTGTCTATAAAATGCACATAATGAAAGTCCCCACCTCAGAGGATTACTGTAAAAATTCCATACGAGGATCCACATAAAGCTGTTAGCACTGGGCTGGTCTGCTGGATATATCTGTGCTCAATAAACCACAGCTGGAATACCAGGATCACAATATCATGATGACATGCATGTAGCCAGGGGTCAGAGCATGAGCTCCAAACTACGCTTTGCTCAGTAAGTACTAGCAACTGTTATGATTGCTTCAGTAATACTCTGTGATGAGCACTGTGTTAAGTATTATAGCCACAACTGTGAGAAAACCAAAGCAATGCCCGCCTCATGGAGCTGCAAGAGGCTGGGAAGACGCTCATTCTGAACCGAGGGAACAGATCACCGAAAAGCCCAGAGGCAACAGAGAGCTTGGTGTTCTCAGGAAATAGGAAGCCAGTCAGCCCAGCTGAGCTGGGACCTGCAGGAACAGCCGCAGCATACGAGAGCTTCCCATGGGCTTGATACTGGCTGAGAGGCTTCATGCCTATTACCTCACTTGATCCTGACCACAACTCTCTAAGTAACATTTACAGGAGGGAAGAGGCTCAGAACTTGCCCAAGTTCACAGCTAGCTCCGGGCCGAGTTGGAATTTGAACCCAGGCAGTCTGGCTGCAGAGCCCGAGCTCTGGAGAGGCTTTTTTCTTTTTTATAATTAATTAATTAATTTTATTTATTTACTTTTGGCTGCGTTGGGTCTTCGTTGCTGTGCGCGGGCTTTCTCTAGTTGCGGCGAGTGGGGGCTACTCTTCGTTGCAGTGCGTGCGCTTCTCATTGCGGTGGCTTCTCTTGTTGCAGAGCACGGGCTCTAGGCGTGCGGGCTTCAGTAGTTGTGGCACTCAGGCTCAGTAGTTGTGGCACGTGGGCTCAGCAGTTGTGGCACACGGCTTTAGTTGCTCCACGGCATGTGGGATCTTCCCGGACCAGGTCTCGAACCCGTGTCCCCTGCATTCTTAACCACTGAGCCACCAGGGAAGCCTCTCTGGAGAGGTTTGAGGATCCTAGTGGGCTGGGAAGCCACGCTCTGTTAAAGCATCTGGCATCTCCCTAATGGCAAGAGGACACCCAAATGCTTCAAGCAGGGTTATAACGTGATCGTCTTTGTAGTTTAGACAAAGACTGGCTACGTAATGGAGAAGAGAATCTGGGGGCTTCCATCTCAAATATCCAATTGCCCGCACAAGCAATCCACTTCAGTTCACTCACTCACTCATTCATTCATTCATTCCGTCGCTTGGCACTTAAGATGCCCTGTCCATGAGTCGGGTATGGCTCCACTGCTAGGTACCGGGACTTTGGGAGTGAAGGGACAAAGTCCCTGTGCTTTACATCCTTGGTGGGTGGCACAGGTAATAAACATCAACAAATGACAAGAGCCATGAAAAATGGAGCCGGGTGACAGGTAGAGAGTACCTGGGAGGTGGGGTGGAGGGGAGGTGGAGAAGGAGGTGAATAGAGTGACCTGTCACTCTGGGTGGTGGGGTGTCACCAATCTCCTCTCCAGGTTAACATGTCCAAAATGGAACTTCTGATTGTCAGCCCTGAAACTCGCCCAGCTCAGGTGACCATCCTGAGTACCCAGATGCTCAAGCCGGAAGCCGGGGCTCATCCTCGCTTCCTTCCCGCCCCACCCCAACGCACGCCCCGGCCGTCCAAACACACCCGGAACCTCCACGTGAGCTCACGGTGTGTATTCGTAGGAGAACTGCAGAGATAAAGGGCAGCTCCATCAGCGGAGGGGGGGGGCTGGCGGTTCTTGTTACATCAAGCTGATTTCCAAAGGGGCTTTATCATTTACACGCCCACAAGACACACATGAGAGGACCAGTTTCTCTACCTCCCTGCTCTATCTTTTAACGTGTTTGCAAATTTACAATTCTTTTACTTCAAGTGATATCTAACGTAGCTCGTATTTCCTTCTACTTATTAACCTATATTTTAAAGTGATACCAAGTCTCAGGCTCGGAGTCCTTGGCAGACAGAGGCATCTCATTAGGATTTAATCATATTGTTTTCATGAAATGCAGTCTTAGTGTAACCTCTTTATAGCAAGTGAGGATGTTTTTACATGTATGGTGGTAAGAAAAGCCTTTAAAAAATTAATATACTTCAGAAAAAGAAGAGTTCATATAAAGAAAATAAAATGTACTCAGGTAGACCATGAGTGCCCAAAGTTTGGGCGACATCTTCCTTTTCATGGACAAGTAAACAGAGACCCCCCAAGAGGTTCCCCTCTCTTGCCCCTTGGAAGTTGCAGTTTCCCAGGGTTCCTATTCCTTCTCCAACCTCCCCCTCAGCTGATGATCTCACCTCCCCCTGCACCGAGGAAACAGAAGTCCGGAGGGCGGGACTCCTAGGTTAGCGCCCACGCCCACCCCCCTTCCTGGCCTGGCTCCATCTATCAACACTTTTTCTCTCCAGTCTCTGGCTTTCCACTAACTTCTCCTCCCAGCCCACAGACAAGCACAAAGCCTGTCTGTGAAGCAGGTGAACCCTTTCTCAGCACTGCATCCTCCACTCCACAAGCACCCCTGGCACCTGCTGGGGGGTCCACCCGCCCCTCCCAGCCCCGGCCCCTGCTCGGCCCACCTGCTTCCCGTGCGACGTCGGACCTGGCTGGCCTCCTCCTGCCCCCTTAGCCCCAGGCACCGCCCTTCCTGTCCCCTTGCCCCAACCTTCTCGGCCTCCTTTGCTGTTGGACCAGCCAGGGCCCTGGTTGTCTGGTGGTGCTCTGCCAGGTCCCACCTGCAGCCCTCTCACCTGTCGGTCCCCCATCCACCCCGGACAAATGCCGGCTGAACGAATGAACCAACTGTCGGTGTGAGGACGCTGGAGTCTCATCACGGCCCAGACTCCTCTCTGAGCCCCACGGCCTCCCGGAGTCTTTTCCCCGTGTTTTCACCCCGACTGGCTGACTCCTTCTGTGTTCTCTCACTGGCCAGCAGCCCCTGGCATCATTGCAGACTCCTTTCCCTCCTCTGCCATCAGCCTCCCGGTCCAGAGTCACCAGGTCTGTCCTTCTACTGCCCAGACTTATCCCAAGTCGCCCCCTGCAGTCCTCTGCCGCCCCCTCCTTTCAAGCCCCTTCTTTTCCTCTCTCCCCATTATGTCTGCTCCCCTCACCGGAGCCAGAGCAATCTTTATCCATCAGGGTTTTTAAAGCCTTCTGGGTGGCTCTCAGACCCTGTGGAGAACCCTGCCCACCGGGTGAATCCAGTTCCATAGTGTAGAGCCACAGTCCCTCCTGCCCGCCCTTTGGTACCGTGCCCCTGCCGTCCTCCCCACCACACTCCTGCCCCAGGTGTCCACGTGAATGTGCCGTGGGCCCCTAGCCCTCTGGGCTGCCTCCTGCTAGCATACAGCC
Source organism: Phocoena phocoena (assembly GCF_963924675.1). NCBI lineage: Eukaryota > Metazoa > Chordata > Mammalia > Artiodactyla > Phocoenidae > Phocoena > Phocoena phocoena. The sequence goes on along the minus strand of NC_089229.1, from coordinate 5,641,651 downwards.
TGAAGTGCTCTCCCCTTTCTTCTCCAGACTCAAGCATCACATCCCTGGGGAGCTTCTCCCCTTCCATGCCGTGCCCCCCTGCCCCATCCTCCCGGCTCGAAGTGTCCTTCAAGAATTGCACACGGTCCTCTGGGCCCACATGCCATGCGGGGTGCGTCTGCATCGGTTTCCCTCACATTAGACCACTCTGTAAATGAAGGGGTTTCTGTAAACCTATTAACAGGACGGCCAGGACGCAGGAGGCTCGCGCAGTACTCCTGAGTGAAAGACCAAGTGGAGGAAGAAGTGAACCGCCCTGCCAGTCCTGGGCTCCACTCCCCTCTCCCTCTCTCCCTCTCCCCGGACCACGCTCAGCAAAGCCACGAGCCAGCGAGCGACTGAAGCCCCTGCAGACACGGACAACAAGGTGGCCTCCCCGGCTTGCCCACTGCCCAGCCCAGGCCCTCGCCCCTCCCTGAGCTCCCCCACAAGTCCCTCTGGACTGCTTCTCCCCTGTGCCGCGCTTCTTCCACCCACTAGCGAACTGATCTTTCTGCAAACGTTCCGGAAACTGGATGAATGCCAACACCCGGCCTGGCACACCAAGCTCTCTGCAAGGCCCTCTTGCTGGGGAAAGCCTAGGCCTCCCCCTTCTCTTCTTACAAACCACAGGAGAAACGGGCTATGAGACATGAGTGTTCACAGAAGGGAGATTCAAGAGGCCAACAATTACCAATAAGATCAGCTATGTTTCAGGTCACTTTAAGCCAATGTAATGTAAAGAAAAACAATAAAGATTTTTAACATTCCAGTCGGAAGGAATGAGAGAATCGCTGTGATTCCACTGGATTTCCACCCACAGTGATCTCCCAGATCACTGTCCACACGCTGGGAAACACTGGCCCCCGTCCCTGAGGCCGTGCAGCTCTGAGTCCTGGGACAGCAGCAAGTGGGTGGCAGGTGGCGTGTCGGAGGCGTCATCCCCTGCAGAGTGCCGGCTCGGCCTGCAGGTTGTCAAGGTCATCTGCAGAGAGGGAATGCCCCAAGGGGTGTGGTGGAGGGTGAAAGGGACACCAGGCAGGGGACCCCTGGGACCTTCAGGACACCGTTCTCTTCTTTCTCTAATATCCCTGTCCCATCGCCCCCCCCGCTCCCCAGCTTCGGCTCATCCATCACAAATTAAGTTTTAAACTAAAACGAAAGAAAAGTATAATTCAAGTTACCATTTACGGGCTGGCTGATCATAGCCAGACACCCTGGGAGGTTAAATGGCGTAACGATTAAGAGCATAGGAGTCATGCAGACCAGAGGTAGGACCCAGGCTCCACTGACTAGCTGTGTGACGCCAAGGAGGTGCTTCACGTCTCCAGGCCTCCATTTCCTTATCCACGGAAGGAACTGTCATAGCTGCCCTACACGCTTGTGGTGAGGACTACATGACAGCATATATGCCAGACTCTCAACCAACGCCCGATGCTCAGTACAGACTCAATACATAGGAGCTATTATCAGCACTACCTACTAACATGGCAAAAAAAATATGTAGAAAAAGGTTTAAAACTGTAAAACAGACTTTATGGAAAACACGGCATGAATTAATTTTGTTACTAGAAAACTTACTTTACTAAATGTTCGGTTGTTAAAAATGGGCAGAAAACGTGCATGATTTGCTTGAAGTTATTTCGCTCAATGAGCCCTGTGTCTCCAAGGTCATGTGACCGCAGCATATTATAGAAAACTTGTAGATTCCTGGAAATGGAGTCATGAACAATTTCTTCCACCTAACAGAAAAAACAAACGTATTTACCAAGCTGCGCGTTTGTAACCGGGGGTGGTAGCACCTTGGGGCCACATAGGAAAGCGGTACTTACTGAATCCCAAGCCAGGAAGAGAGGTGCCTTGGTGTCTTTACAGGAGGATGTTTTGCTTAGCTAATTGGGAAAGAGAAAATATATAAATACAAATCACTCATAAAGGCAGTAGGAGCTTTGGAGGCAGGTGGACTTGGATTGTGAGTTTTGTCCCTGATTATTAGCCAATAGCTTTAGACCTTGAGAAGTGAGTTTGCTCCCCACCCCCAATCCCCATCTGGAAATGGGATAATAACATTTAACTTGTGCTTATTTTTAAGAAGTACAGGAAATATGAAAAAATCCATCACCTAGAAATCAAATAAATGCAAAGTGAAAGAATAATGAGATGACATTTTTGCCCATCAGAATGGCAGAAATAAAAAGGAAGCAAACTGCTAGTGTTGAAAATGGGTAACATCAGACAATTTGATAATCTACAGCCTCTAGAGTAACAGTGACTGTCTCTGGGGAGCGGCTGGGGACAGAGGTAGAGGGAAAACTCACTTCCACTGTATTCCCTTCTGCATCTTTTGCATTTTGTACTTCATACATATATCCAACTTTTAAAATAATTAAAATATTTTAAAAAATAATATATAAAATTTTTATTCCATTTCTGGAAATTTATACTAAAGAAATTATCACAGGATGATAAAAAAAAAAGGAGGCAATACAATATTCCTTGCAGCAAAATTTATAAAAGGAAGAAAAATGAACACCCAGATTATAAGAGCAGGGAATACGCTGCCTCTTTTAATATTACATAGCAGAATTTTTACTGACACTAAGGGTTAACAATACGTTAATCAACGACAAACTAAAAAGTCACTAATTATGGGGTCTCATTTTAAAATAAAATAGATACTATATATGAAAGTATACATATATCCAGTTCATCAAATTATATACATTACATACGTGCAGTTTTTATATATCAATTATACCTCAATAAAGCTGCAAAAAATCACATGCCTGTGTGGGTATAAAGGTTTGGAAGGATATGCAACAAAGTATAAGAGTGAGTAACGGTAGCACAATTCCTCAACGTTAGAATTAGCAGTGATCTTAAGTTTCTTCTATTTGCATATCTGCCTTCTACCGTTTCTAATTCACTTGTTTATATTAACATGCACTCAACAAACTGCTTTGTGAGCGCTGCTGGCACTGGGCCATGCCTGTGGGTACAATGGGCAGTACAACCAGAAAGGCCTCCGCCTTCCTGGAGGCACGACGACGACATCGTGACAGAAGCGTGACCCTGTGACTGTCACAGGTGTGTGAGGTCGATGCCTGCAAGACAGGCTTCATCAGAGGGGGCAGGGAGGGTCCCTGGAGAATGGGCCCTGGACCGGGGCGCGGGAAGGGGATCCTGGCAGGAGCTGCACTGCCGAGGATGGCGGCGGGAACCTGGGGAGCCCGAGGACCCGAGCGGTGCGGCGGTGAGGAGACCCCGTGAGAGGCGGCAGGGCTGGACCACGTGGCACCCCATCAGCTACGTGGGGAAGTTCTGCTTTATCCTGCGGGTCCCAACACCATCAGAGGGTTTGCAACCTGGAGGCTGACAGCATCTGACTTAAGAGTAGGCAGAGACCACGCTGCTGGCCACATGGAGAGCAGACTGCTCACATGTCTGTATTTCTGTTTTTAAAGAAAACAAGGTGGCTATGTGCAGGGCTGCTGTGACAGTCAGAGGTGATGATTTACAAAAGCTAACACAGGGTCTGTCCCACAGCAGAATTCTGGAAAAGTTGCAGCTCTTCATTTCTGCATGTAAAAGGGCGCTGGGACTCACTTTTGAATCAGAGTTCAAGAAGGATCGAGTGACATGGTTTGGGATGTGCACAAGGTGGGCATTCAGGAAGCCATAATTTTTTTTTTTTTTTTTGCGGTACGCGGGCCTCTCACTGTTGCAGCCTCTCCCGTTGCGGAGCACAGGCTCCGGACGCGCAGGCTCAGCGGCCACGGCCCACGGGCCCAGCCGCTCCGCGGCATGTGGGATCTTCCCGGACCAGGGCACGAACCCGCGTCCCCTGCATCGGCAGGCGGACTCTCAACCACTGCGCCAGCAGGGAAGCCCAGGAAGCCATAATATTGAAACCAAAAGCTAATCTGTACCTGGTAAAGAAAGTCTTTAACAAACATTTCAACGACACTCTTAGTGCTTACTGCACACGTTATCTGAAACTAATCTGACTTTTTAAAGTTCTTAAAATGTTCAAATGATAATAGCTATTAAAGTTATAGAAGTATTTTTAATAATAAAACCATCAACTTTTCAGCCAAAAGAAATAAATACTAAAAGTAAGTGTTTGTCACTAGAGGCAATAAGCAGTTTGTTTTTGTTTCTACTGCAAGACATGATTGCAAGAGCAGTGCCATTGCAATGCTGGGAAAAGGAGTCACATCCAGCATATAAAGTGCTGTCACTCAAGGAAAAGTTTTCAGAAATGTCAAAGAGCATCCTTCAATGAGATTTAAAAACTCAAAGTTAGGCAACTTTTAAACACAACTCTTACTTAAAAATTAACGCAGCTGAAAAATGTGCTCATCCATTTATTTAAACCATATTTCACCTGCATCTCTTATTCCACTAAGAACACTTAAGTTGCCTGCCATAAACAGAAAGGCAAACGTGAAGTTGTTGTAAAACTCACCTTAGGGTTCTCTTCAAGCAGTTCAACAAACGTGCTGACGTTGACCCATCTGGTGCACCCAGGGTCAAGCGTGTGCACTAGTTCTTTGAATTCTGAATCACTTATTTTTACAACCATGCAATTTAGAATATGTCGCAATTCTTCCCCTGTTATATGTCCGTCAGGTTTCTGAGCATGAGAATATATAAGGGAATTTTTTAAAAAGAAAAAAAAGGAAGCAGGAGCATTACGTGTATTTAGCAGCACTTATTAAAGCATGAGTTTGGGCCAGAAAGAATTATGATTTGCAACACGAATACCTCAACTGATGGTCATTACTGTATAACCCACGTGCCAAGAGTGGTGGGGGGAAGGGAATCTGGAACTTTGCAAGTGCAGTTCCTACAGGGTTCTCTGTCAGGACACGACAGGAGACAGTCTCAAGAGAGGAAGGAGGCTGACCCTTTTCCCAGGACAGGCTGAATGCTGGCACATTCACAGGGCACCCCAACCCACCTGAGGGCCCCACGGCTCAGCCTCATGGGGCACAGAACTTCCTGGAAATTCAATTACAACTAGCCGATTCACTAAGAATATTAACCATGCTCGTTTTCACTACCACCAACCTCATCACTTACATAAATGTACAATTACTTAGTGAGAAAAAATTTCAGCCATGCTGCATAAAGAAAACATTATGAGCAAAATACCGCGAGGCAAATTTCTTCCCCCAGAATAAAAAATTACCAATAAGTAAATTGAATATCAAAACTGAGAGAAACTGGGCTTCCCTGGTGGCGCAGTGGCTGAGAATCTGCCTGCCAATGCAGGGGACACGGGTTCGAGCCCTGGTCTGGGAAGATCCCACATGCCGCGGAGCGACTGGGCCCGTGAGCCACAACTACTGAGCCTGCGCATCTGGAGCCTGTGCTCCGCAGCAAGAGAGGCCGCGATAGTGAGAGGCCCGTGCACTGCGATGAAGAGTGGTCCCCGCAACTAGAGAAAGCCCTTGCACAGAAACGAGGACCCAACACAGCCAAAATTAATTAATTAATTAATTTTTAAAAAACTGAGAGAAACTGTTTACTGGAAAAGCAGGGGAAATAAAGAACCCTACCTCTTCATAGGGAGATACTGTGAATACCAGTGTGACCAAAGACTTGTTAAGTAATAATGCCATGTATAAATGTCAACTATGGCTTTGGGGTCCAAAATCTGAAAAGGATATAAGGTCCTCTTGGAGAAAATTAAGTAATTTAGAGGATATGTGCAGGGCACTTTTTGGTTTGGGAGTGACAATTGTTTAATGTCCAAATGGGAATCATTGACAACTAATATTTATAATTTTCAGTAAATTTATCAACGATCACCACTATCTAATTCCAGAATATTTTCATCATCCCGAAGAAACCTCGTGCCCATTTGTACTCACTCTCCATTTCCATCTCTATCCTAAGGCAACGAATCTACTCTCTAATTCTCTGTATTTGCTTTTTTCTGGATATTTCATGTAAACAGAATCATACAGTATATGCCTCTGTGTGCACCTTCCATCTGGCTTCTATCACCTACTGTGATGTTTTTGAGGTTCCTCCATGTGTTGCATGGATCGGTATTTTGTTCCTCTCTATTCCTGATATTACTATTCCACTGTGTGAGAGAGCACATTTTGTTTACCTTGTCATACGCTGATGAACATTTTCATTGTTTCCAGTTTAGAAATTATGAAGAATGTTACTATGGACTCTTGCACACAAGCCTTTGTGTGGACACCTGTTTTTATTTCTCTTGCACAGATACCTAGGAGTGGAACTGCTGGGTCATGTGGTAAATTTCCACTGAAATTTTTAAGAAACTACTATGTTTCCACAGCAGTTGCACCATCTTCCATCCCCACCTGCAGTGTATGAGTTCCATCTCCACAATCTCGCCAACACTTATTGCCGTCTGTCTTTCTGATAGTAGCCATCCTAGAGGGTGTGAAGTGATATATCTCATTGTGGTTTTGATTTGCATTTCCCTGATGACTAATGACACTGAGCATCTTTTCATGTGCTATTTGGCCGCTCCTATACATTCTTTGGTGAAATGTCTATTAAAATCTCTTGCCCATTTAAAAAATCAGGTTGTCTCCTTATTGAGTCCTAAGGATTCTCATATATTCTAGATACAAGTCCTTTACCAGATATATAATTTACATATATTTTCTCTCAGTCTGTCATTAATGGTATCTTCTGAAGCACAAAAGTTTTAAATTCTCATTAGTCCAATTTACAGATTTTGTTCTTTTATGGATCATGCTTTTAGTGTCACATCTAAGAAATATTTGCCTAACACGAGGTCACAAAGATTTACACATATGTCTTCTTCTGAGACTTTTACCGTTTTAGCTCTTATATTTAGGTCTATGGTCCATTTTCAGTTAACTTTTGTATATGATGTAAAGAAAATGTCTAAATTCATCTTTTTGCATATAGATATCCAATTGTCTCAGCACCATTTGTTGAAAAGATTATCCTTTCTCCTACTGAATTGGTTGCAAATTAATTGACCATAAATGTAAGTGTTTATTTCCATACTCACAGTTATGTTCTGTCAACCACTAAGTCTATCCTATGCCAGTACCACACTGTCTTTATTACTGTCGCTTTATCCTAAGACTCAAAATCTGGAAGTTTAAGTACCTCTAACTTCCTTCTTCTTTTCCAAAATTGTTTTGGCTATTCTGCCACCTTTGCGTTTCCAAATGAATTTTTAAGATCCGCTTTTCAATTTCTGGAAAAAAGCCACCTGGGATTTTGATGGGGTTTGCATTGAATCTACAGATCAATCTGGAGAGAATTTCCACCTTAATAATATCGATTCTTCCAATCCATGAATATGGAATGTCTCTTCACTTATTTACATCTTCTTATCCTTGTAACAGTTTTTTATAATTTTCAGTATACAAGCCTGGCACTTCTTTTCTTAAATTGACTCCTAGGTAATTTATTCTTTTTATGCTATTGTGAATGGAATTGCTTTCTGAAGTTCATTTTCAGATTGTTCATTGCTAATTTATAGAAATAGAACTGATTTTTGTATATTGATCTTGTATCCTGTGACCGTGATGAGTTCATTTATTAGTTCTAGCAGTTTGTGTGTGTGTGCATTCCTTAGAATTTTCTATTAAAATATCATGTTGTCTGTGAATAAAGACTGATTTATTTACTTCTTTCTTCCCAATCTGTATGCATTTTATTTCTTTTCTTTCCTGATTACACTGTCTAGAACTTCAGCATAATGTTGAAAAGAAGTAGCTAGAGCTGATATCATTGTGTTTTTCCTGATCTCAGGAGGAAAGTATTTAGTCTTTTACCACTGACTATGCTGTTAGCTTTGGGTTTATCGTAAGTGCCCTTTATCAGGTTAGGGAATTTCCTTTCTATTCCTAGTTGGTTGAAAATTGTTATCCTGAATGAGTGTTGAATTTTTCAAATATTTGTTTCTGCATCTATGATCATGCAGCTTTGTCCTTGTTTCTATTAATATTTTGTATTACATTAATCGATCTTTTGGAAGTTAAACAAACCTTGCAGTCCTGGGATAAATCTCACATGGTCGTAACATTTAATCCTTTTTACATGTTGCTGGATTCACTTTGCTAATACTTTTTTGAGAATTTTTGCAACTATATTCACAAAGGATATTGATCTGTGATTTTCTTTTCCTGTGATCTCTTTGTCTGGCTTCGGTATCACGATAATATTGACCTCAGAGAATTAGCTGAGAAGTGCTCCTGCTATGCCTTCTGAAAGTTTGTAAAGGATGGCTGTTTGTATAAGCAACCTTTCTAGCCTTCAATGTAGAGAATTTTGCACATTTTTCGTTAGATATATTTCTAGGTATTTGTTTTTTTAAAATATTTTTAGAAATGATATTTTAAAACTTCTTTTTCTAATTGCTTACTGCAGGTTATAGAAATATTATTGATCTTTGCATATTGACCTTGTATCCAATGACCTTCTCAATTCTATTATTACTTCTAATATTTTTTGGAAGATTCTTGTGGACTTTCTATGTAAAGTCATGTGAGGTGCAAATAATAACACAGAGAATAAGAGTACGTGAACAGGCAGAGTACAGATTGTTTCCGGGCGCAGGAAAATGAGCCACAGCTGATGTAAATGGAAGTGACCAGGGTGATGGGCCCGCGTGGAGGGAGGATGCCAGTGTGTGGAGGCAGCACACACAGCTTCTTGGAGTGGCTCTAAAACATCTTCTAACAGCTCTGCGCTCCTCTCTACATCAGGGGGACCTGCTTCCCAGGGCTGCCCTCTGTGGCTAGGCAACATGCCATCCCTGCCCACTCCTGGCTCTCTCCCTCTGCTCTCCTTCTCCTTCCAGGTCCCAGAATGTGGCCAAGACCCAGGTAAATGGTCAGAGGGGTTGGAGCGGGCATGTCGGTTGGAAACCACGCCCTCTGCAGCCCTCAAGTATCTGATGGCCGTGGCTCTCGTGTGACGCCCCAGAGGGTAAGCTCATTGTCAGCAGGGACTTCACCTCATTCACCTATGAGTTCGACCTAAGTGCCCATGGCCGGGTCCGGCATGGGGCAGGCACTCAATCCCCCACCTTCTCAGGTGTGTCCGTCAGTCTGTCTGCCGAGCGGTACATCAGTGACATATTTGGCACGGTAAGCATTATTACAGTCCTCCATTAGCGGAGATGAAGATTTCACTATTTTTAATTACATTACTTCTTCAATATACTAATACAAGCTGAGGGGGATGAACACACGGAAGCCTTCGTTTATCTTAAAGAGGTGGCCCACCCGACATGCTCGCAGGTGGCTCAGTGCAGGGCGCAACGCGCCTGCTCTGGAGCAGCCGGTTCGAATCCTGGCCCCATCACTCACTAGCTGGGAGCCTTAGGCCGGGCACGCGCCCCCACGTTCCTTTCCTCAGCAAATGAGGATGAAGTGAAAGAACTGAATGAAGATGATGACAGTGTCCACCTCACAGAGGTGCTGAGAGGCCGAAGTGAGAGAACAGGAGAAAGTCACTGAAGACAGGGCCCGGCACACAGTCGGTGGCACTATTCCTGTCCATCCTGAGAGAACAGGTCATATAGGCATAAAGATTAATGACAGCTGGTGGACCAACTAAAGCGTCTCCGCCACGAAAGCAGGACCCCAAACCTTGGAATCCACACTGTGCAGCGGCATTCTAGATGGACAGAGGTGCGGCCCTGCAGCCTCCGGAGCAGAGAGCAAACCCCCGGACCCACAGGTCCACCTCCAGGCCCTGGGAGCCTCCCCAGAGCCCTGCCCCACAGCGCAGACTGCCCCTCGCTCGGCGGACTTCGCAAGGTAGACACTGAGGCCGAGCAGCTCCGCTTTGGTACTCGCTCATGTATGAGTCTGAGGCAAAGTAATTCATCACACTCCTGGTTAGTTACTAGAGATTCAGTTATTGGATGTGCTCAGTAAATAACTAACTTGGGAGATATTGCTATGTACCAAAAGCATCCGAATGCTGCTTTCTAAAATAAACATGAAAGTGGGACAGGAGCTAATGTTTCAAGCAGAGTCATGAATAAGCCTCCCTTTGCAGTACAACTAAGTAAGTAAACAGGCTATTTTGGAACTAAGAAAATGTTCCTGTCACGGGCTACAGTTGGTTATGAACCCATACACTCTAGGGTGGGACGTGGGAGGACGGGTCAGCAGGCCTGGATTAGTCCTTAATTAAATAGCTAATGATGACTAGTCACTCCAATTTTAACAATCTTGACACACGTTGTTCTAACCCCCTGGCATTTATATTGCAGTAAATTTTATGTCTTCTATCCTCCCAACTAGACCCAGCTCTTGAGGTCAGGCTTTGTATCCCTAAGGACTCAATATTTCCTAGCATGTAACGGGAGCACAAAAGATATTTGTTGAGTGGATAAATGGATGAATATACAGTTTTTATTGGTCCTGTTTTGAGTACTAGCTTTCTTTGAAACAATGAGTTTTTCACCAGAGAAGGGTTTCAAAGTCTTACAGAGTTGGGGCTTCCCTGGTGGCTCAGTGGTTGAGAATCTGCCTGCTAATGCAGGGGACACGGGTTCGAGCCCTGGTCTGGGAGGACCCCACGTGCCACAGAGCAACTAGGCCCGTGAGCCACAACTACTGAGCCTGCGTGTCTGAAGCCTGTGCTCCGCAACAAGAGAGGCCGCGATAGTGAGAGGCCCGCGCACCGCGATGAAGAGTGGCCCCCGCTCGCCACAACTAGAGAAAGCCCTCGCACAGAAACGAAGACCCAACACAGCAAAAATAAATAAATTAATTAATAAACTCCTACCCCCAACATCTTAAAAAAAAAAAATCTTACAGAGTTGATGATCAGCAGTGCTTTCTTCAACGATGCACAGTGATCTTCATGTCTAAATAACTTTGTGATAATGTTTTCCTTGCGAAATTGATTTCTGAAGTTGATGCTACAAGAGAATTAAGAGAAAAACAGGAATAAGATTATGTTCTTGAACTTTGTTCTTAATGCAAAAAAAACAAAACAAAAAAAACACCACCCTAAGAACAACTATAATAGTGCTTTATTTCTGGATGGCTCCTTTCCCTGAAAGTGTCATGTGCTTGTGAGGGCCCATCTGTCACTCAGTTAACGTGGTACCTAGTAAGGGAGCTGGCATGCATGCAATTCCCATAGGCACCAATCAGCTTTGCTGGGCCATCACCCACCTCTTCCCGTGCCGACTAGCTGTGGCCAGCCCTCTTGCCGATCTGTGCCTTTGGTCTCAAAAAGGACCAGGAAAGACGCCTCGATCACTGCTGAGACAAACAGCTCCCTGTACAGGCAGCGTGCTGTAGCCCACTCGCCAACATGCTAACTGAGGGCACACATTTCCAGTGTTGAAGCAGTGAGGATGTCAACCTTCATAACCTCTCCCTCCCTGTTGACAATGGCCATGACCACCATGACCACCTCTATTATCAGATCCATCTCCCTTTCTTGCCTCTTGCTTTCATCCCCTGAGCTCAGGGCCAGCAGTCTGCATGTACCCTTGAAGGCCCATGATCATCCATCCACTCTGGAGATCAAAGCCAACTTCACCAGGGACTCTGATCAGAAAGGGGGCTGGAGAATCTCCTAACAATATACACTTGTTGGCCGCCCTTTTAAGTGTTCAATTAGACAGTTTGACATTTTCCACTAAACAAAGAATGATCGTGAATCATACTGGCTCTGAACAACTCTCAAATTATTTAGGGGAGTTTACTGCTGCATCTGTACAGCCGTCTTAGCTTTTACCAGTTGTGTGAGAACATATAAACACACACACCCTTACCACCACTTTTAAGAAACATATAAAGTGGCAGAGGGCTTCCCTGATGGCGCAGTGGTTGAGAGTCCGCCTGCCAACGTGGGGGACACGGGTTCGTGCCCTGGTCTGGGAAGATCCCACATGCCGTGGGGCGGCTGGGCCCGTGAGCCATGGCCGCTGAGCCTGCGTGTCCGGAGCCTGTGCTCCGCAACGGGAGAGGCCACAACAGTGAGAGGCCCGTGTACCGCCAAAAAAAAAAAAAAAAAAAGTCTCATGGCATTGCAAAATGTCTCCTGGGGGGCCAAGATTGTCCCCAGTTGAGAACCACTGTTTTAAAGTAAAGAAAATTCACAGGTTAATTTCTACAGTCCTGGACAAGGTGCTGTGAGACAAGAAAATTGTAAAGAAAACAAGTAATTTCACTTAAGAAATGAACTCACAGAGCTGCATCCCAGAAATGCAATGTGTGGGGAGTGCAGTGGGCTCCGAATACGTGGAAGGCTGGTGACCAGGGCAGTTCATTAAATATTCATAAATTCCCCAAGACAGGGGATAGGACCCAGCAAAACGGGAATTAACTCTGTGGTACATTTTTCTTTACAAGAGAGCACAGCGCTTTCGATGAATGTGCTGAGGTTATAAAGTCTGTTTTTTCTTTAAGATTTACATAGGGTGGTCAGTACAGGGTACACATCAAGATAAAATAGTTCTTAGAGGGAAAGCCTAAATTCGAAAATGTCATATTATTATTTTTTTATGTTTTGGGCCACCACCGCCCACCACAATTTATGTGCTAAATATAAATCTGAGGTTATAATAGACATTAGAATGAAAACAAAAATAATGGCACTCAAGGCAAATAATCCACAATATTTGCACCATGCAGAGAGCGGTTGGAAAACAAGTTAACATACATTGCTCTTTTCCATATGATATTTAACAAATATGTGTTTGTACACAATTTTACAAGACTATACTTAGTGCTCAGAGAGTGATGTTGGCAGGGTCGGTGTGTGTACTGAGGGTATTCGGGCTCCATTTCTTGCATCCGTGACTCACTCACCCTATGACCTAGTGAAGACCCCATATAGTCTTACTTTTTCATCTAGAAATTGGAATAATAATTATACTTACCTTATAGTTTAAGGCAGTTTTAAGTAAGAAAAATATATGGAAAATAATTTATAAGCTATATGTTATCATGCAAAAGTTGGTAATTATTCAAAGAAGACTAATTTGTCATTCAATAAATGAAGAAAAAGTAATTCAGATATTCTCTAACCTTTTACATATTATGACACATGTAACCAAAATTTAGTTTAGTTTAGTTTTTTTTTTACATACCTATTTCTTTTCATCAGGGGAATTTTACTACCAGCTTCCAATAACTGAGGCTCATAAAATGATGTTAAAAATTGCTTCCAATTGACTTTAGTGGTGGTTTTAAGTCCAAATCTGGATTAAAAAAAAAAACAAAAATAGTATTTTAAACATTTTTCCTATAACGCTGCATGGATTAGATACTTAATATTGAATTGAAAATGGAAGCAGTGAATTTATATGAAGTTTCATATCTAAGGTAAACAAAATAATTTAGTAAAATAATACTACAAATTGATTTTTTAAAAGCAAGGAAAAACCAAACTGATTAATACATCTCCATGTCTTTATATTCTGTTAGCAGTAGCATACACTGAAGGAAGAAACAAAGGGATTTGATTAAAATTCTAACGTACATGAAATAATTCTTTCAAATTCATTATTTGAAGAGCTCAGTTAGAGTGGTAGGCAGAATAAAGGCCCCAAGGTGTTCACGCTCTAAGTCCAGAAAATAGAGAAATAAGAGAGAAGATTTCTGGAGAAAAGCTTTAGATATGCTTGGGTGAGCCCCAAGCCCAGCGCAAGGTAGGATGGATGATGTGTACCCCTCACCTCAAGCCTTGTGGAGAGAACTGCTCTACTTGGGAGTTTGCTAGATGCCCCTGCCATGGCGGGGGGGGGTCTAATGTATCAGTGCCTGACGCCCTCATAGAACAGAAACCTTGCAGATGAGAGCCGAACTGCTGAGCCATTGACCGAAAATGGGGGCGGGGGCAGGTGGGGAGGTGTTGGCAAGACTGCTGGCTGACTCTCAGTCATCGGGGAAATAATGCAGAGGGTCTCGTGTGAATCTGATGTGGGCCACAAGCGAGAGAGTGAGCGTGAGCGTAAGCACACACAGACACACAGGGTCATCTAGGTCCTGCCCGAGAAGGCCACCTGGAAGAATGAACAGACCTTAATAAAGAAGGTTTTCCCTCCCTGTTTCCAGGTTCCCAGGGGCTGAGGAGGGAATAAGCGACCAGCTGAGATGGAGATGCATTCGCCTTCAAAAATCTGTGGATGTGACAGCGAGCGTGAAGCCCAGAGACACAATAAAGACTCTCATGAAAGGAAACACCTTCAGACAGACACCTGTTAGGGCCAGAAAGTGCAGTTTCCAGCTCACAGCAGAGCCAGCCCAATAGGAACCTTCCTCTCCCTGCTCTTTCTCTCCTTCCTCTGGGCATTCCAGGTGTGGAGGAGTCAGAACCCGCGTTTGCAACATGAGGAAGGAAGAGAAGTGCAAAGCGGAGATGGGGAGAAGAAGCCATCTGTGCCCCCTTTATTCTTGCCTGCAACAGACCCTAACTGGGTAGGGAACACAATTCACATTTAAATCAAGTCTCCAGCTTTGACCATGATGTGAAACGGGCTATTGCAATTACTAAGCTGACGCTCTTTGTGTGATCTGAAACAAACCAAAAAAATCAAAGTCTGCTCATGCTTTCATCCAAGGGAAGAAGAACTAATCCAGCTGAGAAAATTTAAAGGGACAGTGGGCAAGAAAATTAAGTTGCCTTAAGATTACAGTCCATGAGTCTTGCCAACTCAACTGAGGTTACATTTGCACGCATCCATCCAACTGTCCATCCATTCATCCATCCATGTATGGTGCCAAGCCACCATCTTTCCTCACTTGAATTACTGCTATAGTCTCCTAACTGATTTCCTTGTACTTAATCTTGCCTTCCACCAATATATTAATATTTTCATACTTTAACCAGCCTGCACTCTTTGAAATGCATATGTGATCAGATTACTCTCTTGCTTAAAATCTTTCCATGCCTCCCCACGGCTCTTAGGATGAGAATTAAAATCCTTTGGTAACGTACAGCTTGCACAGTTTGACCCTGCTCACATCTCCAGCCTCATCCCATATCGCGCTGCCCCTTGCTCTCTTGGCTACGGCCATGCTGGTCCTTTGGTTCTTCAAAAGGCCTGTGCTCTTCCTCGCCTCAGGCCTGTATGCTTGTTGCTGCCTTTGCCAGTTGCCATTCTCCCCACTACCTACCTCCCCTACTTTAGGTGGTTAATTCCACTCCTCTTTCAAGTCTCAACTTAATCACTACTTTCTCCAGGAAGCCTTCCCTGATTTCCCCAACCAGGTGCTATTTGCCCCACTGCACTAGGTCTCTATCCTTTATAGTATTTATCCCTACCCAAGTATTAATATCGTTCGCAGTCAACACTTGTACAGCGCTTTACGATTATGGCCACAGCAGCTAATGCTTGATTGGTTATTACTTCTACTTCTGCTATTAGCACCATGTATGTGGTCATGAGGAAGAGAGAGAATTGACTGACTAATTGATTTCATTACACGCACATGGCAACATATAATAAGTAGATTGTGACGGTGGTTTAATTCACTGCTGTTCGCATACAAAACAAAGTTTCATCTTTCATACTCAATCTTGCCTCCCCAAACTTTGCCCACTATGTTGATATAGTTTGTTGATGCTGTATATTTTCACCTTAAGTTTCAGCAAGTTAAAAATTAATTTTCTATATTGGAAACACTGTGGCTACTATTAAAATTAGAATCAGCTGCATACATTATGTTTAGGAAATTACCTTGCTCTTTGGTAAAAATATCAAATTAGATCTTCACTACATACCATATACTAAAATAAACTCAAAAGAGATCAAAAAGTTAAATGTAAAAGCTAGGACCACTGAAAAATGAAAAAAAAAAATCTAGGCATATATTCATCTGGTATTTGAATGAGAATGGAATTTTAAGCAAAATTTAAGAAATCACAAACTTACTTAATTACATCAAAATAAAAAATTTCTGTATACCAGAAATATTAAAACAAAGTTTAAGAGCCAAACAACAGACTTATAAAGTTACCTATCATAATTATGCATGACAAATTGTTAGTATTCTTAAAACACAAAGTACTTATACAAATTAATATGAAAATATTAACTTAACTTCTTTCAGTAATGGTGGAATAAGATCCTATTGGACCAATCCTCTTACAGATAATAACAAACTCTGGGCATAATATAAAAAGAAGCTACCTAGGGCTTCCCTGGTGGTGCAGTGGTTGGGAGTCCGCCTGCTGATGCAGGGGACACAGGTTCGCGCCCCGGTCTGGGAAGATCCCACATGCCGCGAAGCCGCTGTGCCCGTGAGCCATGGTTGCTGTGCCTGCGGGTCCGGAGCCTGTGCTCCGCAACGGGAGAGGCCACAACAGTGAGAGGCCCGCGTACCCCCCCCCCAAAAAAAAACAGTAGCTACCTAAAAGCACTATAGAGTGAACAGAAGTGGGCAAACTCTGGTGGGAAATCTATACTGAGAGGAGCTGAGTTGTGAGGAGTATTTTCAGCGCATCTAGCCCAGGGACAGGCACTGCAGCATGAGGGGTGGCACAGGCACCAGTACAAAAAAAAAAAGTGGCCTTTACAGCCTGGAAAACTAGAAGACCAAACCCAGGTAAACCATAAACCTAGAGAGAAAGAGGAAATCCTGGAAGAGAAAGAGCCAGAGAGGGGTCCCCAAATTCTGTCCCACCACATTTCTGGCTGGTTCCT
This sequence comes from Phocoena phocoena, assembly GCF_963924675.1. NCBI lineage: Eukaryota > Metazoa > Chordata > Mammalia > Artiodactyla > Phocoenidae > Phocoena > Phocoena phocoena. The sequence continues at coordinate 5,624,976 of NC_089229.1, read as the reverse complement.
GAATCTCACGTGATCAGAACCTACTCAAAATAGCTTAGCTAAACACAAAAGATCTGAATTAAGATCAGAACTGCCACCCAAGAAACAGAATATGCAGCTTGAGTTCAAACAAGATAAGTACACACTAAAACAAAAGAAACAACATTCATTGAAACAGTAATTATAACAATTTACAGTCTCCACGATTTAACATTCAAAATTTCCAGGACAGAATCTAGAAGTACAGGAATACAAAAAACCAGGAAAACGGAACATTAGTAAGGAGAAAATAAAGTCAACTGAGAGGAATCCCAAATAACCCAAATGTTGGTATCATCAGACAAGGGTTTTAAAATCAATGATTATAAGTATCATCAATGAAACAAATGAAAACATGCCTGAAATGACTCAAAAGATAGGAAATCTCTGGGCTTCCCTGGTGGCACAGTGGTTGAGAGTCCACCTGCCGATGCAGGTGACACGGGTTCGTGCCCCGGTCCGGGAGGATCCCACATGCCACGGAGCGGCTGGGCCTGTGAGCCATGGCCGCTGAGCCTGCGCGTCCGGAGCCTGTGCTCTGCAACAGGAAAGGCCACAGCAGTGAGAGGCCCGCATACCAAAAAAAAAAAAAAAAAAAAAAAAAGGAAATCTCAATAGAGAAATGGACATAATAAAAAGAACTAAATGGAAATTTTAGAATGATAAAAATACTATATAAAATTTTTTTAATGACTTGACAGAATTAAGAAAAGAATGGAGAGGATAAAGGGGAGAATGAGTGAACTTAAATACAAATCAACCAAAACCACCCAATATAACACAGAATACACATATATTTATAAAATGAATAGAGTCTCAAAGACATAATATAAGACAGTCTTACATACATGTAATTGCAGTCATAGAAGGAGAGAAGAGAAGGAATAGGGCAGAAAAAACACTAATACTTGAAGACATAAAAATGACAATTTCCCCCAAATTTAATTGATATACATTTACAGATTTAAGATGTTCAGCAAACACCAAGCAGTATATCCACGGAAAAGGCCAGGCCAAAGCACGTCACAGTTAACAAAGCTGAAAGACAAATTCAAAGGGTAAATCTTGAATGCAACAAGAGAAAAATTACTCACTACATACAGGAGGACAGAGATTTAATAAATGACTTCTCATCCAAAACACTGGAAGCCCAAAGGAGTGGAACATCATAATAAAGTGCTGAAAGAAAGAACAGTTACCCAAGAGTTCTCCATCTAAGAAAATATCAGTCAAAAACAAAGGAGAAATAAACACATTCCTAAATAAAACTAAGGGAATCCATCTTTAGTACACCTATACCTCAACAAAAGGAAGTTCTTCAGGCTGAAGGAAAGTGACAGCAGATGGGGATCACGGCTCCTCAGAAAGGAATTAAAAGAGGGTTAGAAATAGTAAATATCTGAAAAATTTTTAAAGGCTATTTTTTTGCTCTTATTTGTTTATGGCTATTTAAAGCAAAAAAAAAAAAAAAGAAAGAAAAAGAAAAACCCACATTATTTTGTGGGGTTTATAACATAGGCAGATATAATACATATATTATCCATAGTACAAAGGACACGGGGGGCAGGATATAGACCTATGTGTTACATGGGTTCTATATTTTATGTGAAGTGGTACAGTATTAACTGTATGTAGACTGGGAACACTTAAAATGTATATTATAGTCCACAGAACAACCATTAAAAATTATGCAAAGAAGTATATCTACAAAGACTTTAATAAAATTAAAATTAAATTCTAAAAACGGTTTCAAATAACCTAAAAAGAAGGCCAGAAAAAAATAAACAAAAAGCAAAAGGAGAAAAAAGTGGGAAATCTAAATCCAAACATATTAATAACTATTTAAAATAATAATGGACTAAATGCTTTAATTAAAAGATAGACATTATCAGAATAGATTTTTAAAAAGCAAGATGCAAATTTATGCTGTCATAAAAGAGATACATTTAACTTAAAGACACAGATAGGGTAATATTGGGGTGGCCAAAATGTTCGTTCGGGTTTTTCCATACCATCTTACAGAAAAAAACCTGAACGAACTTTTTGGCCAACCCAAATATAAAGAGGATACTAACTTAAGCCATGTGATCAAGGTCAACATCAATGGTGACAAGTCATACTGATACTATGTACCCTTGACATGATGTAATGAGAATGGTATTTGACCTCCATGGTCTTCTTCCCACTACCCTAATCAGTCAAATCCCAACTGAGGGACATTCTATAAAATATCTGACCAGTAATCCTCAAAACTGGCAAGGTCATCAAAACAACAAGGAAAATCTAAGAAACTGTGAGAACCAAGAGGAGGCTAAGGACATGTGACTACTAAATGTAACGGGGTATCCTAGACAATAACACGGAACAGAACAAAGAACATTAGGGGGAAATTGAGGAAATATGAATAAAGTATGGATTTCAGTTAAAATAATGTATCAATGTTAGTTCATTAATTGTAAAAAAATGTACCATACCAATGTAAGATGTTAATAAGGAAAACTGGGTGTGGGATATACTGAAACTCTCTGTACTATCTTTGCAATAATTTTGTAAATGTAAAACTGCTCTAAAATAAAAAAGTTATTTTGGGGGCTTCCCTGGTGGCGCAGTGGTTGAGAGTCCGCCTGCCGATGCGGGGGACACTGGTTCGTGCCCCAGTCCGGGAAGATCCCACGTGCCGCGCAGCGGCTGGGCCCGTGAGCCATGGCCGCTGAGCCTGCACGTCCGTAGCCTGTGCTCCGCAAAGTGAGAGGCCCGCATACCGCAAAAAAAAAAGTTAATTTCAAAGGTTTTTTTAATAATATAAAAAATGCTCCTGTTATAATATTCTGTGAGAAAACAGAACATATTTTATACCTCATATGGTCTCGACTATGTTAAGCATGTATGGAGTATGTGTACATGTACACACATTAAAATTCTAGAAGGAAATATACCAAAATATGAATAGTGGCCATCTCTGGCTATTACAATTACGGGTAACTTTTTCAATGGTTTCCCCTATTTTCTAGTTTGAGCCGGTACAGTTTTTATAATCAACATGAATAAACACAATTTTCAAAAAATAGCATCAGCACATAATTTTGCTAGAAATCACACGAGTAAGCGTTATTAACCCAAGTTACGAAGATGGATAGTGCTGATTTCTTTAATTCTTAAAAATCCCCAGGGGCTCCTTTTATTGCCTCAGGCAGCTATCCCTCTGGATTCTGATGTTGGGAGTCCAACATCATTCCCAATCCATGTTTCCCATCCCATGAATCCAGCTAGAGACTTACAGCAGCTTGTGACCCCATCTATGGGGAAGGGAGAAGCAACATATAAATTTGTCATCAAAGGCCCAAGTTCCTGTTGGGAAACTTTCTCTTATAGCTACAGCATGGGAGTAATTACCATAATAAGCCAGAGTGAAATCAGGGTGTTTCAAACCACTGGGATTTCTGGCACTAGCTAACTGACCACAGGGTCTTTAGGAAAGACTAAGGCCCTGCCTGATATATACAGAATATACAGAAAATTCTAGGCTGATGGACAGAAGGCTGACTTGAGTCATTACACTGGGAATTCGTGGCCTCTTGCCCGGGTCACAGACCTAAACCAATTCACACACCCAGAGACCTTTAACTGAGAGGGACTCTGCAACCTAGCCATGGGCATATACTGAGAATTTTCCTTCAAACCTTGCCCAAAGGGCCCAAGGAATATTCATTCAAACTTTGCCCAGAAGGTCCTTCAGCCATTTACCAAGGTGACTATGCATTAAGGGAAGGAAAATACCTTAGCCTTTCAGGGTTATTAGATCATCCCTCCTTACTAATGATAATTTCTGGAGAAGCAAAATGCCAGCATGGTGTGTTCGTCCAGAGTGGAGGCTTATGGAGGTGATAGATGGAGCCCAAGTCCATTCACAATGGGTCCAGTAGGATTACAAGCTCATCCCATGGCTACTTCTCCAGGCTCAGAATATATAATGGGAATAAATAACCTTAGCCACTGCAGAATCCTCACGCTGATTCTCTGTTCTGTGAAATAAGGGCTATGATGGTAGAAAGGGCCATGTAGAAGACCCAACCCTTTATAAGAGAGTCAACAAAAAGTAATACCACTTCCCTGGGGTAAATGTACAGATTGGCACCACCATCAAAGAATAGAAAGATGAGGGGTGGGAGAAGGACTGATTTCTACCATATTCCCATTTAAATCACCTGTCCACCGATGCAAAAGCTACTTGGGTATTAGAAACTGATTAGACTGGGACTTCCCTGGCAGTCCAGTGGTTAAGACTCTGCGCTTCCACTGCAGGGTGCACGGGTTCGATCCCTGGTTGGGGAACTAAGACCCTGCATGCTGTTTGGGGCAGCCAAAAAAAAAAAAAGTAAAATACTTTAAAAAAATAAATAAAGCAAGAAGCTGACTGGATTACTGCAGATTTAATCAGGTGATGACACCAATCACACATGCAAATCAACATACCCCCTGGCATCTGGTATGCAGCTATAGATATAGAAAATGCTAATTTTTAAATTACCATCAGTAAAGTTTCCCTTTACATGGCAGGGAGATCAGTATACCTTGACAATATTATTTCAAGGTTGTGTCAACTCACCTGCTTTCTGCCATAATATAATAAGAAGGAACTCTATCAAGCCTTGCCCAGAGGGTCCTGCAGTTAACCATCACACTGGCCCATGATTTTATTAACAGGACCTAGTAAGAGGGAAGTAACAAGTATCCCAGAGGCCCTCAGAGCGGGAGGAGATAAACCCCATGCAAGTTTAGGGGTCTGCCATTCCGGTGAAGGGTCTAGGGATCCAGAGGCCTGAGGCATGTTGGACTCGTCCCTCTAAAGTGAAAAACAAGTTGTTGTACCTGTAGCACCCATCACAAAGAAAGAGGCGCATGCTTGAAAGACGTCTGGATGCTGAAGACAACTTTGTCCTGCTATTCTGATCCATTTTCGGGTAACCCACAAGGTTGCCAGTTTTGAGTGGCACATAGAGCAGGAAAAAGCAGTTGCAGAAGGCCCAGGCGACAGGGTAAACTGCTGTCTCAGTTGGACCCACAACAGTAAATGTTAATGAGAGTGTCTACGGCAGACAGATGCTGTGTGGACCCTAGAGCAAGCCCAGGTAGGAGAAGCACTGCACACATTCCTAGAGCTTTGCCATAAGGCTCTGTCCTCTTCTGCCCTTGGCCTCTACTGCTGAGCTCTGGTATTCACGGTGAAGGCCTGGTCACGTGACAAAGTGATCGTGAGACTCGCCCTGCCCAGAAGAGCAGGTGTTATTGGATCTGCTGAGTCATACCATGAGATGTGTGTAGCAGCAGCCCACGTTAAGTGGGAGAGGCATAGGTGAGGCCAGGCCCGAGCACGTCTGGAAGGTGGAGGCGGAGTCTGCGTGAACAGGTGCCAGACCCCCATGGAGCCTTCTCACGCTGCTCATTGACCCCTCAACCCACACCCGCAGCTTCACGGGCAGGTCCACGGGTTAAAAGAGGAAAGGCATGGGCGTGGTTAGTAGACAGGAGTGGGCAACGTGCTGCCAGCAGCCTCGAGTGGAGCGCTACAGCACTCAGCCCCACTCAGGGGCGGCCCTGGAAGATGGTAGGCATAACTCCACATACACCTAACTGCCTACTCTGGAAGGATGAATTTATGTATTGATTCATGGGCAGTGACTGATGGGCTAGCTGACTGCTCAGGGACTCAAAATGAGTGAGACTGGAATACTGGTGACAGTGACACCTAGAAAAGAGGTATCTGATGGACTCGAGAAAATCAGCACAGCTCATAAAGGTATTGATGTCCCAGGTAAGTGCCCACTGGAAGGCATCCCGGTTGGGTCATCAGGAGGAAAGCCGACCTGCCCGGGGGATGCCAGTCAGTCACTCTCCCCAGGGAACCTGGTGCTGTCCATGGTCTTCCAGATGAGGCTGTGCATTGGTGTGAAAATACAGACTCGTCATCACTAAAGCTGAGCTGGCTGCTGCCGAGCCCCCCAGGCCCCTTCCTCCAGGGGAGCTTTCCGCCATCTGGTAGGGATTACCCTGGACCTCCTTCGTCATGGAGGGGGCAGTGATTTGTCTTCACAAGATACATATTCCAGATACAAATGTCCATTCCCTGCCTGAAATGCTTCCATCGTTACCAGCGTTTGTGGACCTCCAAAATGCTTTACCCATCACCATCATGTCCCATGCAGCACAGCACTTACCAAGGGACTCATTTGATGGTGGTGAAGGTGTGGCAATAGTCTTAGACATACAGAACTCACCTGTCTTACACATACCCCATCACCAGAACAGACGTGAAAGAATGGCTGGGCACCTTGTTGATGACTCAGCTACAGAGCCAGCTGAGAGAAAAATACCCTAAATTCCCTGTGGGGTAAGGGCGCTGTTCTGCGGGATGCATTACATACCCTAAGGCAGCTGTGGCAGCCCCACCAAGAGACGACAACCAAGGGCTGAGACCCTGTGAAGACGGCTGGGTACCCTACCAGGTGAGTGATGCTGTCCAGCAAAGATGCTGGCAGAGAAATTAAGAATGGATGATGGATGAAGGAGGCTATAATTATCGATTTAGATCTCATGACCAGTTACAATAATGCAAATTTTAGCAGCTCTTTTGTGTGTTGTTTTTGTTTTCCTATTCCCACCCCACCCCCTGCCTTATTTTTTAAAAAGCGCTGATTACAGCTAACATTTTAGATTTCATGTGGGAGACATGACTTTAAGTAGCTCCTGTTTGGGGGATACACGGTTTTCATTCCTACAAAGGACAAGGGTTTTCATCCCTCCAAGGTTTCTAAGGCTCAGAATGGTAAACGGTACCTGATATTTTTCGTTTGTCCATCCAGGTCCATTCTCCACCCTCCTCTACTCTGCACAGTACCCTGGTGGGTTGCTTCAACTGGCCCCTCGTGCCCCTGGCTTTCAGATGGGTTGGCCAGTGGGAGGTGCCAGCAGGAGATTGGAAGGTGAGAGGAGAGAGAAGGTGGGCTAGTTATCCCCCCAGCCCCTCCCCGCTGGGCTGCAGCATGGCTGTGGCCACACTCTCCTGCTGAAGGCCTTATCTGCTCTTGGGTGGCTCTCTCCTTAGGTCACCCTCTGGCTCCTCTCACTGACTTCTCCCTCTCTTGCCCCTTCAGGCCTAGGAGAGATAAATGCTTCTCCATCTACTGATTTCACTTGGTCCTGCGCTCACCTGGGTAAAAGATCCTTCAATAAACTCAGGTGCCATCTGCTTTCTGCCTGGACCCTGCCCAATGCATGTCCAGACACAGAAGACCACAGCTGAATAGGGACCAGCTCCCTCACCCCAAAATCTCTTAGTGCCGCCCGCCTTGAGTCACACCCTCCCCCAGCCCAGTCCTGGCAATCAGTGATCTCTCCTCCATTCCCATTGTTTTGCCTTTTCTAGAATGTCATATAAATAGAAGAAATCCTAGACACACGACTTAAAAAGGTTTGGGCAATAAATGAAAATATACCCTGGGGTATTGCTTCTACACTTCATATAATTTGGGCTAAATGGCTTATTTTTGGTTTGCATAGCTTCTGCCAGGCTACTAATGTCCCCAGCGTGGATGGGAAAATTCTCACCAGGAGATGCTTCTGAGTGGGGACCTGCTCACATGATGGATGGATGAAGCCCAGTCTCCGGTGAACATGCAAGTCACAGCATTTATTTCATCCTCTCAACTCTCCCAAAACCTCATTCTTCATATTTAAACACTGGCTTTGTTTCTAATAGATCTATTTTATATGAAAAACACAGCATCTTAGTAATAAAGGTCAAGTTATCTGTTTAATTAAAGCCTACCATTACATTAAAATATATATATATATATATATATATATATATATATATATATATATGGAAAATAGCTTTTAACGTCCCTAAAATATTATTTGGATCAAGATTTTATGCCTCATTACCAAGCTGTTAGGGTTTTTAACTTAGGCCCTAGATCTTGAGTATTTAAAAAATAAACTCAAAATGACGCCCATTTTTTTTCTTTCCATTCTTAAATTTGTTAGAAGAATAATTTCTCAAATCATTTTATTGGGCATGAGAGTTTAGATTTTATTTTACTTCCTCCTTTATTCTTTTCTGTATTGTTTGCCTTAAAGAAAGGATGAGTTTTCACATTTTATTTCTCAAATTAAAATGCAGTAAAAGGGGCTTTTTTGTGTGTGCGCACTTTTATGAGTTTTAACACATGTGTAGAGTTTAACACATGTAACCATCACCACACACAAAATCCAGGACAGCTTCATCACCCACAGCCTCCCTCCTACTGCCCTTCAGGACTCAGGCCCTGCCCCACCCTTAGTCCCAGAAACCACTGATCTCTGCTCCGTCCCCATTGTTTTGCCTTTTGCTAACTCTCATACAAATAGAATCCTACAGTAGGAACCTCTGAGACCGGGTTCTTTCACTCAGCAGAATGTCTCTGAGATTCATCCATGTTGTAGGTATCAATAGTTCTTTCCTTCCTATTGCTGAGAAATATCCCATCGTATGGACGTACCAGCTTGCTTATCCAGTCACCTGCTGAAGTACATTGGGTTGGTTCCAGCTTGGGGTGATTATGAATTGAGCTATCAACATTCATGTACAGGTTTCTTAGTGAACTCTTAAATCATTGTTTAAATACAAAGATCATAGAGAATTTGCCCAAAACAATCATGGGCACATCTTGGTAAGCTAACAAAAATACTAAACCTAAATTTAGAAGGTGAATTATGGCTTCTTGTGATGCTCTGAGTGCAGAGGTCGAGGGGAGTTACGCTTGTAGCAATACCAGGTGTCCCAACTGTGCCACCTTCTTGGGGGGCTTTAGAGGAGAGCAAAGGAAAGAGGAGATCAGCACCACCCCGGGGCCACCCCAGTGCCACTCGCTGCAGGAAACTAGTCCCACCTCTAATTCATTTTTCCTAGGCCATTGCTTTCATGGTAGAGTCCAGCAGATTCTCTCTTCTTAGGAGGTGACATAATTAGTGATAAGTCCTTTACAATCACTATGTAAATTCAAGAAATAGGTGAGATACAAATAACTGTGACAGTGCAGGGAAGCCAGTGTTCTTTCTAAAGATATAACGGAAAATATAAGGGCAGTTGGATGGGCAATTGTAGACAGAACCTTGTACAGAAACGTCCACGAACAAGAGAAATCTAGAATGATGAGATAGAAAATGGAAACACACATTAAACCAAATTAGGGATAGAATTTAATATGACAAAGTGGACATTAAAAGCAATGAAGGCTTCCCTGGTGGCACAGTGGTTACGAATCCGCCTGCCAGTGCAGGGGACACGGGTTCGAGCCCTGGTCCGGGAAGATCCCACATGCCGCGGAACAACTAAGCCCATGCACCACAACTACTGAGCCTGTGCGCTAGAGCCCGCGAGCCACAACTACTGAGCCCGAGTGCCACAACTACTGAAGTCCATGCGCCTAGAGTCCATGCTGTGCAACAAGAGAAGCCACCCAATGAGAAGCCTGTGCACTGCAATGAAGAGTAGCCCCCGCTCACCGCAACTAGAGAAAAGCCCACACACAGCAACAAAGACCCAAGGCAGCCAAAAATTTAAACAAATAAATAAATTTTTAAAAATTAATAAATAAATAAATAAAAGCAATGGGAGAGGGACTTCCCTGGTGGTGCAGTGGTTAAGAATCCGCCTGCCAATGCAGGGGACATGGGTTCGATCCCTTGTCTGGGAAGGTCCCACATGCCGCAGAGCAACTAAGCCCATGCGCCACAACTACTGAGCCCGTGTGCTGCAACTAGAGACGAAGACCCAACACGGAAAAAAAAAAAAAACGGCACTAGCCAATGGTAACGTGTGGGCTGAAAGTGCTTGTTTGACCCAGGACAATGGGAACACTGATTAGCTTTAGGCTTTACAAGTTTAGAACACATGTTAAAATTTTAAGGATGATCAATATAAGAATAGAAATAAAATATTTAAGTCTCAAGGCAGTGGAGGAAAAAAAAGAGTGATAAGAAAAACTCAGCCGAGCCAAACATGATGGAGAAAAAAGAAAGAACCAAGTAAATCATAGAGAGTACAAAGTAAAGTGGTGGGGAAAATCCAAATACATCTATTACAACAAACGGAAACAGACTAAACTGGACCATTACAAAGGTAAAGATGTTCATTTTGGAATTTTAAAAATACAGATATATGCTATTTTACAAGAAATACACTGAAACCATAACAATAAAAGAGTGAAAACGAGAGGTTGGGAAAAGAGATACCTGACAAATACTAATCAAAAGAAAAGTGTTATGGGTATTTTAATAGCAGATAAGATAGACTATAAAAGCCAGAGGGATAAAAGGGTAGTGATATAATTACAAAGGGGACAGTTGGCCAGGAAGATATGACGAAGCTTCACTTCCAGATATGTGCGCCAGGAGGCATACCAGATTTATAATTCCTTATATTAGCACTTGGGAGTTCACCCTGCTGTTGCCTCTTGCGCCCTGTTCCACTGGGAATTCTGGGTGGGTGACGTGACAAAGGTCATGACTCAGAAATCCCTGGATCCCTGGCTAGAACACGTGAATACCACCACATCTCTGGCCACCCTCAGCCTCCTAATGCACTCACTCTATGTGCCCATCAGTCTTCACAGCCATTATCCCCTGGCAGCCACTCTGGCCAGGAACTCTTTGTTACTTATTTCTGCATTCTTAGCACCTCCCACAATGGCCAGCATCAGTAGGCAGCCATAAAGTTATAATTTTGAAGACTATGAAGCCAATGTGAAGAATGGTATAATATGCATATTCCTACTTAAAAAGCGTGATATAAAACTGTAGGTGCATTTTGATTACAAATATGTAAAAATTATATATGTGGATACAAAGTGGAAGAGAATGTGGAAAAATGAAAACAGTCAACTGGTTATGTAAGGTGGATGGTGACTTTTTGTTTTTGATTTCTATTACTGCTACTACATTACTACTTGTGTCATTTTGAAAATGAAACAAAAAGAAATGGCTATACAACTCTTAGCTATCCAAGCAAGTAATTCCTAAAAGATTTCACTATGTACAGGCAGGAAAATAGAGCTGTTTTCTGAGCCATGGAAATATTTATGCCCTTCGCTCTAGAAGCCATGGTGGTAACACACAGGCGACTCTCTCTGGACACACAGGGTGCTGAGAAGGGAAGGAAGTGCTATGGGAAATGGGTCCAGCTGGTCTAGCTCAGTCCTATTTTTTTCCTTCTCGTTCTCTAATGTCCCTCCTTTCTAGGTAACCCCAAGGTGTCCTCCAACTATTCAGAGTTTCACAGGACAATCTTTCCATCAGCCTCAATCCCATGTCCCCTGAGAAAAGGTTCTCTGAGTTACCTGGACAGAAAACCAGGTAAATTAAAGACAGTATTCCTCACCCAAAGTTTGGTCTATATATACCATTTCCAACTAAAAGTAAACAGGAGTCCTTGGAGAAATGGCTGATTCCAGGTCTGAGGCAAGAGGTGTACCAGAAGAGCCTAGAGCATTTCGTTATACCAAGAAATGTTATCAAAGACTACTAGGGTCACACCAGCAGGACTCCGGAGCCAACACAAAAAGCCTCCCAGTGGCCACGACAGAACAAATTGAGTATCAAGGAGAATAATAACTGTAAGGAATTGAAAGGCATCAAATATGTTAACATTCATGAGCTCATAATAACATTTAAGAAAAGTCACTCATTGCTCACTTCTGGAGGATGCTAGGAAACCAATTCATTATTTTGAAAAATAGTAAGTGAAGGGAAAGAACCAAGGAGATCCTACCTTTTCTACACTAACTGTGTCTCATTGTTACCAAATGGTTGGAAAGGGGAAGTTTGCATTACAGAAGTACTCCAAATAATAAAGGAGCAACAGTAGACACAGAGCGTCACCACCTTCCAATCCCTAGTGAACTGATGGATACAGGGGTGATCAACAAGGGCTGCTAACATCACAAGAAGAAAGACAAACAGTCCATACATGCTTGCTACCACCTATGAAGTGTTCTTGCTCCCTAAATTGAACCTGGATCTGTGCATGTATCAATTCAGGGGCAGGGACTGGCGGGGAGGGAGACAAGAGAGCACGTTACATGTCACCGTGGGTTGCAATCAGTCAGATTCAGATTGTAAGAAACTCTACATAACAAACAATCCAGACTTTTTCTACAAATGCATCTTAAGGGGGGAAAATTAACAAATGGAGAGAGACCCTGCAGATTAAAGAAGAATTGTGGCAAATCAATCAACTGCAATGTACAGATTTGATTTGGATCTTGACTCAAATAAGTTATAAAAGAAAATGTGAGACAATCAGTTAAATTTGAACTCTGACTGGATATTTATTAATATTATTGATAATTCTATTAGGTGTGAAACAGTATTTTCACCATGTTTCTAAAAAGAGTTCTTATCGAGAGACAGATCTTTTCAATGAAATATGATGGCTGGTATTTGCTTCAAAAATATCTGAGGTTGGGCTTCCCTGGTGGCGCAGTGGTTGAGAGTCCGCCTGCCGATGCAGGGGACATGGGTTCGTGCCCCGGTCTGGGAAGATCCCACATGCCGCGGAGCGGCTGGGCCCGTGAGCCATGGCCACTGAGCCTGTGCGTTCGGAGCCAGTGCTCCACAGCGGGAGAGGCCACAACAGTGAGGGGCCCGCGTACCGGAGGGGAAAAAAAAAAAAATCTGAGGTTGAGGAAAAATGGGCAGGGATAGGAATGAAATGATTGACCATGAGTGAGTGGGAAGCTGCAGACAGGTAGTGGGAGCATTCGTGGATTCATTACATGAGGCTCTTGGTATAATGAAATGCTCTAGGCTCTTCTGGATTAATGAATTCATTACATTCTTTACTTCTGCATGTGTTTGAAATTTTCAATAGTAAAAAAGTCTAAAACATTCATAAAAAATAAATAAAGCTGTTCCTGATCCTCACAGTTGACGTTTGGGGAAAAAAAATGTCAAGGAAACAACGGGACTCTTACCTTTTCATTAACTGGATGAAAATTCTTCTTGGTAATCGGTATACAAAGGTGTCGAGGACAACCTTTAGGTAATTCAAAGATACGTATCCACGTTTGGACATGCACTCAGGGCCTTTTCAACCTTTCCACAGGACTTTGAAAGCTGCGGTGAATTAAAATTAGAGTACAGCATTCACAGAAATCAGCGGCACAGAGCTGCTCAACCACTTTATTTTCACCAAAACCTCTTCACATTTTCCTTTCCAAAACTGATCAAAAAGGTTACTATGGCATGTACTGAACTTCAAATGTTTAATTGATGAGCTCAGTACAAAACAGTATCCCCAGTCACAGCTACTCAACTGACAAGGCAGACAAGTTTCTCAGGGAAAAACAGCACATACAATAGCTCTAACTCAAATTTCAGAGCTAAAAATACTTGGTGGATCTGCCAGTTTGATACATCTTTCTTAATATACTTTCAACCCATCCCTACTGTGAGCCCATGCTAGGCTGCTCCTGATTAAGTCAGGTCAATCAAACAAAAAGCTGGTGACATTTTATTAAAAAGAGAAGTAGCTTTGATTCTAAGGGAAATCGTTAGGATTTCATAAACATCGTACACATTGGACATTTCTTTAATTATCCTTTTTTTTGGCGGGGGGGAATTACAAAGAACCAGGGTGAATCAGCTTTGCTTATGGGACTTCTAAAATGCAGTAAAGTAGGTTAACCACTGATTTTTGTATGACTCATAAAAATGCTATGAAGATTGGTTTTATTTCCAAAGGTTTTCCTGCTGTTTATTACTGAGTAATAACAATATTCTTCGATATTTCCAACCCTCTCCACGTTGTCCGAATTCACTTTTTTCCTGCTAACTGGGATACGAAGATAAACAAAAGAAACACCAACTTGGTGTAAAAGGTGACGTTTAAAAAGCTGCTGGAACATGGAAATATATGTACAAGTGTCTCTCCCCACTAAAGGAATAAGAAGCACATTCACTAAGACTTCCTGAAGGTGCACAGGAATATTGGAAATTTAAGGGGAAATCTTGAAAAGAATCTAGAGACTTACAGGGCCTAAGCTTCTTAGAAAGTTGCATAAAATTAACCCAAAATGTGGCTAAATGTGCCCATCTCTCTCTCTCGGGGAGGTGGGCTGCCTGGGGGAAGCCTCTAGTGGAGGGAACCCAAAGCCAGACATGGAGTCTGGTCTCAGTATATTTATTGGATTAATGAAATCTGCTTTTAATATCTTAATGACATTTAGTCTCCAATCAGGTTTTTTTCAGGAGAGTGTTTTGACATAATCTAGAGCTCTTAGAAGAAAAGCAGGAATGAAACAAAAGTAATGCCTTTGTTTTTCTGTTTTTTTTTTTTTTAAGACTTTATTGAATTTGTTACAATATTGCTTCTGTTTCATGTTTTGGTTTTTTGGCCACGGAGGCATGTGGGATCTTAGCTCCCTGACCAGGGATCGAGGGATCTGATCGAGCCTGCACCCCCTCTGCATTGGAAGGCGAAGTCTTTACCACTGGGCCGCCAGGGACGTCCCCAGAAGTAATGTCTTTGCGACACGTAAAACTTTTTAGGAATTTTCATCATTACTGTTTATAATGAAACAAACAAAAAAATGCAAGCAATTCAGCAAAGTATAAAAAAGGACATAAAGATACCGGAAGTCTCACTACCCACAGGTTTTTATATGGTGTTCCAAAAACTCCAACATGATCACATACACATATAATATAATTTTACAAAAATGGGACCACACGACACTTTCAGTTTTGACAAATGCTTTTTTCATTTAACAACATGTCATGAAACTTTTCCCACAAGAACTAGCGTGTACCTGCATCACACTTTTGAAGTGATACATGGCAGCCGTCATGTTACAGATGGACAAGCAAAAGGTACACCCATTTTCCATGTTTAAACACTTGCGTTTTATAAATGTTCCCCTGACCCCCAATCTAAATGAGGCTCCCCTTGTTATTCTCTCTTATAATACCCCGTCCTTTTCTGTCATACCACTCTAGGAAAATGGTAGTTGCGAACGTGTATTTGTTTAACATCTCTCTCCCTGATGTAAGGTCATGCAGTCTCCATGAGAGCCAAGGTTGTGCCCTGTTTTGTTCGCTAATAATTATCTAAAATGAAGCACAGTTCGGCATGCGGTAGGCACTCAATAAATATTTGTTAAAATGGATACACTTTTACCAAAAATGTTCTAAAGAAAGGTTGTAAAATGTAAGGAGCTATCTGGCACATCAGTAAAAAGAGAAACAAAATTTAAATTATAGCTGAAATGCCATTTAATCCGCATCAGACTGGTAAAAATGTACAACTCTAATGATATCAAGAGCTGGTAGGTACATTGGACAACAGGAATTCTCATATGCTCCCGACGGGAGTGTGAATTGGTATTCTGAAAAATAACTGGATACTGCCAATGAAAGCTGAGGAGCATGTTCCCTACAACCTAGCAAGGAATGCTGGGTGTCATTCCCAGAGACACCTTAGCAGGCATGCACCAGGAGATATGGAGCCAACCACTTACGGTGGCATCGTTTGGATGAGCACAAAACAGGGAGCAATCCAATGCCCATCCCTGGGCAGTGCATTATCTGTGCATATATAGCTAATGGAGACTGTACAGCAGTGAAAATGAAAATACAGCTACCTCCATAATATGAGCGGATCTCAACCTAAGCACAAGCAGGATGAAAATAAATGGTTTTACAACTATGCAAACACACTATAGAAAAAGAAACAAACAAACATCAAGCAAAAGACAAAGAACCCAATCTGTAGGAGAACAGGATACAAAAAAAAAAATATATATATATATATATATATCTCACCAGCAAAGCTTTCATACTATAAAAAGGAACTAAATAAGAATATAAATTCATTAAAAGAAAAGCTTGAAGACAAGATGATAAAACAATGAAAGAAAGAAAAAAACAACAAACAATGAAAGAGAGTAGAAGGATATTTCAAAGCTAAGAAAATAGAAAACAAAAACAACATCATTACAGGAACGAATAACAAATTAGAAACAGCAAGAATAAAAGACAAGGCTGAAATTAAAATTAATAGTAAAGGAATGGCTTGGGAATTCCCTGGCAGTCCCGTGGTTAGGACTCAGCACTCTCACTGCCAGGGTCCTGGGTTCCATCTCTGGTCGGGGAATTAAGATCCTGTAAGCCGTAAGGTGTGGTCAAAAAGGAAAAAAAAGAATGGCTTGAAAGATTCCCAATGAAGGCGGATGAAAAGGACAAAAGTATTATGGCATTTTGGGCTTCCCTGGTGGCACAGTGGTTGAGAGTCCGCCTGCTGATGCAGGGGACATGGGTTCGTGCTCCGGTCCGGGAAGATCCCACATGCCGCGGAGCAGCTGGGCCCGTGAGCCAGGGCCGCTGAGCCTGCACATCCGGAGCCTGTGCTCCGCAACGGGAGAGGCCACAACAGTGAGAGGCCCGCGTACTGCAAAAAAAAAAAAGTATTATGTCATTTTGAGAGAAGATGATTACTATCAAGGATAGACAAAGATGATCCAATATAAGATAACTGAGGATACCACTGAAGGAAGGAAAGATGGAAGGAAGACAGAAGGGAGGGAGAGAAGGATGCAGGGAGAAGGTTTTAGTGATGTGACACAGGGAAAATTTTCCTGAAGTGAAGAACTAAATCTGTACGTCAAAAGAATATACTCTGTTCCAGGAAACTTTGGCAAAATGCTCCATGCCAAGACAGTCTTCGTTCTGCTTTTTAATTTCAAGGATTAAGAAAAAATAGTTTAGGCATCCTGGTAGAATAAAAAATTATCTACAAGGGGGAAAAAATCAGTCGACCTCAGGATTCTTCTCAAGAACACCCAATGCCAGAAGGCAATGTAGAAAAACAACATTTTGAGGAAAAGAAAGAATGATGGAAGAATTATACCCAGTTACGTTGTTGTTCTAATAAAAAAAAAAAGGGAGAGATAGTATGAAAAAACAAAAGGAATAAAGCACCCATGAGCCTTTCTTGAGGGAATTACTTGACAATGAAATCCAGCCAACCAAAGAATAAATCAAAATAAAGAACTCTGAAAGGGATAAGCTATGGTAGCCCTGGAGTAGAGCGATGTGCATTAAATCCATGTAAATATAAAACGCAGGCAAAACAACTGGGGGAATTACAGTAACAGAACAAAATGTAAATAGTATAAACTCTGACTGAGAACAAAATATAAACAGCAAAAATTGTGAGCTGGGAGGGGCTGGGAAGAAACACAGGAAGTGCCAATCACAAGGAGTTTCATAGCCAGCCTGCGCTGACTGTAATTGAGACATCTTTCAAAACACCATCATTTCTCCAACTCTTCACGGCTTTCTTAATCTCTTTTTTTGTCTCAAAACTCTTTTTGGGACCTGGTATCTCTTGTGGTAAAGAAATATTTATCCAAAGTTCAGAAATATCTGTGGCTTCACTTGAGGACATTATATCACGTGACGCACCCGGGGTTCAGACTGGGCCTCAGGACTCTCTGGCGGGGTAACCTGGGGCAGGTCATTCAGCCTCCTCGTGCTCCAGGTTCCTCATCTTGAACCCGGGATGATAATGGTGCTTAACTCCTGGAGTTTCCGTGAGGACTGAACACCTGAGGGGCGCTTACAACACTGCCTGGCACAGAGGCAGCCCCGTAAAAGGGTTAATTATGAGGGTGGTGATGATTTTTTTTTTTTTTTACTTCTGGTAAATTAAAAGAAATTTAAATGAAATATGATTTATTTGTAAAAAGGAGCATGATTCTCTTCCTATAAAATTATTTCTATCTATGTATCCACCCACCCACCTGCCGATGCAGCAATCCTTCTATACATAGAATAAAGACAGGCCTAGAATTATGTTCACCAAATGTTGCCTTTGATTATTTCTGGGTGGTGGATTTTGAATAATTTATTACTTTCTTCTTTATACTTTTCAGAATTGCTTACATTTTTTGGAATGGTCATGTTTTCATAAAAACAATAATTCATTAACAACAACAAGAGAAAACAAGTTTTACCGATTTACCAACAGAATATTCACACGCTCCCCCTCTAACGCCCTTATCAATATTGGCTTCTGTTAATTTTTTCCGCATTGATGATTTTCTACTGGAAATTTTATATTAATAATTTATAAAAGTTCTACATATGTTAGGAACGGTTATTATTTACCTGTCATTTACGTGGCACACGCTTTGCCAAGTTTATCATTTGTTTGTACAAAGTTTGGCTGTACAAATACTTTTTCATTTTAATATAGTCAAATTTATCAGTCTTTTTCTTTATGGCTTTGGGGCTTTACTTCATGCTTAAAAGTCTAAATTTCAAGATTAAAAATTTTCACCTAGATTATTTATTTTGAAATTTAAATAGTGGGGGCGCACCGAATTTATTTTGGTGTGGAAAGTGGAATGTTCCAAGCTTTCTCCCCACGTGGCTGGCTGGCGAATTATCCCAGTAATAATTACTGAAACTTCTCCTCCCTTGTCCCCACCAGACTTTATTGGAATGCCTCACATCATATGCTAAATTCACATATCAAGATTGGCCCACTACCCAACTACTGTTTTAAATCAATTTGAATGTTCACGGTTGCACCACTGTCATAATGTCTTAATTATTATACCTTTAAAATATTTTATATGTGATAGGATAAGCCCTCTATTGTAACTTTTCAAAAGAAAAAAATATATATATCCACCCAGATGTAGGGCGAGAAGGTGTTAATACTAAATCTTCCAGTCCAAGAGCTAGAAAAGCCCTCTTCGTTTCTCAGATTTTCCTTTATTTTACTCAATAAAGTTGTCTCATGTCGTTATATAAGTCTTAAATTTTTCTTATTACATTTAGTGTGTGAGTAGCACCAAGGAAGTACTTAATGTCTCATCATCGTTACCATCATCCATGCATTGTTGTTATGAGAAGCTGGAGGAGGTCCCAGGGCTTGAGGACGCAGAGGTGGTTCAAAGCAGTTTAGAAATAACGTCTAGACCTAATGGTCTTCCACAGCCATCTACTCTCTCTGTTCACACTTTATATAACCCTGGCACTAGGAGAACGTTCTTACCTCTTGGCGAAAGGTCCTCTCAATTTCATCTAAGGAGCAGTTTTTCCAGATATCTTCAGATGAAACAGGACTGGGGAGGTACTCTCTTTTGGAACTTTTGACTCGCTGGTCCTCCCATGGGACCTCTATTAAGACAAAAGAACTCCAGTTTATGAAGACTTGTCAAACGTACATTTGAACATTAAGTGTTTCCTTTTCATCATCACCTGTCTGGTAAAAATTAAGACTCAAATAAACCAAAAACATGAACTATATAATAAGTGCTGTTGAAATAACTGGACGGACATTTTAGAAAAAAATAAAATTAATCTACTTGCTACCTTATCTAGGCTAAATCTGGATAGAGTAAATATATACTAAACAGACTAATAAAACCATAAAAGTAGTGGAAGAAAATTAAGATGAATATACATAATACATGTAATACATTATCACTGTGTGAAAAGTCCCTTCCAAAGAACACATTAGAGCTAGAAATCATTTAAATAATGGATAGGTCTGACAATATAAATATTTAATTTTTGTTTGTTAAAAAAATACACAAATAACAATGAAAGAAAAACGAGTGGGAAAAACTATTGTTAATATATGTGAGAAATGCAGGTTAATTTGCTCAATATATGAGTAGCTCTTATGAATCAAAAGGATAACATAAATCCCCAATCACACAACAGACTAAGGTTTAAACAGATAATTCACATTTTAAAAGGTTTTTTAAAAAGCCAAGAAATGTATGAAAAACTGCTCAAACTCACTGGTAATTTAAAAGGTCTAATTAACACAAGTTAATTTTTCCCTACTTGTCAAATAGGCAGGGATTAAGGCAAATGACATTGAAAGAAATCAGTGCTGGCTTGTATACAGGAAACGTGGTCCTTGAATATTCTCAAATCCCCTTCTAGAACTTTACACTAATGGAATAATAGGACAGATGCATATGTGTAAGGATCTGTTCTGTCCTGTTTATAAGAAGGGGAAAAATGGAACAATTTAAATGCCCATTAATAGACGACTGGTTTTATAAATTATGGTTCATAGACATTAAAAACAAAGGGCCTGTCTAAATCATGAATGCAAAAAATTTTCCTTGATATTGTTTCATGCTTGAAAGAAAGAACAACTAGCATAATTTAATTTTCATTTTAACACTTATTTTGTGTATTTGCTTATCTATCCATCCATCCATCCATCTATCCATCTATCTATGCACCAGAAACAAAACCTGGGAGGATAATAACCAAAAGAATACAGTGGTAGGATTATAGGGAAGTGTGATTTTGTGTTTTCTGGCCTTTTTGCAACGAGCACTTATTACTTTTATAATAAAAGAGAATAAAACAAATCTAAGATATAGCCATTTTCTTTCTCAAAGTCAACTGCAAAGAATCACAAATGATTTCCCAGATTTATTTCCTAAAATGTCTGCAAATAAGCTCCACTCAAATTAAGCACACTTGTAACTACTCAGCTGCAGTTAAACTGGAATTCTATTGCCTACCTCAAGAAAAAGAAGGAAAAGAAAAGAAAAAAAGTAAGTCTCCCCCCGGTGGACCCCCTCTGGCTACATGATACAATACAAAACCAGCCCTTTAGAACGCAGTCTGGAATTCCGTGGCTTCAGAGGGCCTAGCATTTGAAACATGGGCTCTCAGAGCATAGAAGCTGCGAGAGCCTCACTGAGAGACAAGGGAGCCACGCAGGTATCACTCGGTGAGGCAGGTCTCAGCCCCAGCTTTCTGATGCCTTGGTCCTGCACTTACTCTGCGCTGCTACTCTAATGGGGGCTTAGAGGACACACACAGCACGTCTAGGGAAACCCCCTGGTGCTCCGTAGACAGCACGCCAGAGTGGAGGGCGGAGGCGGGGCCGAGGCGTGAGGCCCGCCCTGGGGGAGCTCACCCCCAGTGCGGGACCTCCTCCGCCGTACCGCTCTAGCTGCTACTGCAGGCTGGCCAACAAACTCGATGAAGCCGCGTCCAGCGACTCCGCTCACGTCACAGTTAGACGAGCTTTCTGTGCATCTGAGTAGTTCCTGCCGCCTTCCGATTTCCCCAAAATTTCCTCTGAAGGATTCTAGCTGATTTGAAATGGAGTAGAGAGGAAATCCAAAACGTAAGGGGGCAAGTATGTATTTCACAGATGCAGCAAAAGGAATTCAGCCCCTAATGTCATTTCTCCATGTGCCCAAAGAGATGGTGCTTTTGACAAGCAAGGTCTTGATGGCGTCTTCAGAACAAAAGTAGCAAAAACAGAAATATGCAAAATTCACAGAAAACAAATATTGTCCCATGTATAGAAAAGTCACAGATAATGGGCTGCTGCAAATGAATGGAGACTCCCTTCTTACTTAATACTTAATAAAATAAGCAAAAGAAAAAATAATAAAAATTAGTAAAAATAGTAAAAATAAATTTATTTATTAGCAAAGCAAATAAATAAATTTACTAGCACAAACTGAAGCAAGAAGAAACTTAATATGGGCAGCCAGAAAGTTCTGCTTCCAGTTATGGTGGATTTGCTCATGTTGAAGCAAACCTCCCAGCAGATAACAATTATAAACTCTAGCCAAAATATAAACAAAAAACTCTCTGAAGGCATTGGAGAGCAAATGACATAAACTGGAGTCAACCCTTGGAAAAGTGGAGTTTCTTATTATTTGGCCTTTTGCCTGAGGGCAGGCTTCACCTGGAACCTTACGCTAAGTGGCTAGAGTTTAGATATAAACCCAGGATCTTACTGGTTTTAGGAATCAAAAAAAGAGAATTCAGGACTACCACAGCAGCTAGAAAGTAAGGAGGGAAAGCACAAAAAGAAAGGCATAGCAGAGGATCTCCAAAGCCCGTGAATAAGCTCTGCCAAAATCACTGGCTAACACTGGGAACTATGGATGTGTAGAGCAGAAAACAAGAAGCCCAGCTGAGGCTAAAACAGCAGAAAAAAGATCTCACATGTTGACCCCTCAGGGAAGACAAAGATTAGTCTTCTACTGAAGTAAACTGGCTACTAAAACAAAAACTTAAATTCTTCAGAGGAACGTAACAGACTCCATAGTCTCTACAATGCAAAATTTACTATACCCAGGATAAATTCCAAAATTACTAGACATAGGCAAAAAAAAAAAAAAAAAAAAAAAATCCCACGGGAAACTATGATCCATATTTTTTTAAAAAGGTAATCAATAAAGACCAAATCCTAAAATGACCTAGATGTTGAAATTAGCAGGTAAAAATTTTAAAGCATTTTAAAACTTAAATTTTTTAAATAACAGTGTTTGAGAATATGAAGGAAAATATACTACTAATGAAATGAACAGATAGGTATTCTCAGAATAACAGAAGCTGAGCAACATATCCTGTATTTTCTTTGTTTGTTTTTTGGCCACACCACATGGCGTGCCTGTGTTTATAGTGTATGTAAAAGTATGATGTATGACAGCAATATAACAAAGGACAGAAGAATTCAGAAAATGCTGTTTGAAGTCTATAATTCATGTGAATTAGTATAATATTATCTGGAGATAGATTCTGATTAGCTAAAGATGTATAATGGAATAAAAATGCTCAATCAATCCAAATTCCTTAAAATTACACAAACTCTAGAGGAAAAAAGTTGCAGGAAGGGGCTGGTGGATAGAGAAGGAAGGAAAGGAGCATAACACAAAGAGGCACAGATCCCACCTTGGAAGAAAATGTAATTCAAGGCACAAAATTACTTTATAGAACGTTTTAATAAGAACACGAATTCATTAAAACAAGAGCTCAACAACAAGATGATAAAACAATAAAATGAGAGCGGAAAACAATATAGTAGGCCAAAGGAAACAACATTATAGAAGTAATTAATAAAGTAGACATAGCAAAGAGTAGCATAGACTAAAGTGAAAATCAAATTACAGGTATAGCTAAAAGGCCTAAGGTGATCCTTGTGAGTACAAAGGAAAAAGACAAAGAGAATAAAGCACTTCAAGATAATTTAGTCAACAGAGAAGACAAAAACAACTCAACATAAGGGTAGTTTGTATCACTGAAGTTAATCTGAAAAGTGGAACAGAAACTTTATTCAAAGATGTACAGGGCTTCCCTGGTGGCGCAGCGGTTGAGAGTCCGCCTGCCGATGCAGGGGACACGGGTTCGTGCCCCGGTCCGGGAGGATCCCACATGACGCGGAGCGGCTGGGCCCGTGAGCCACGGCCGCCGAGCCTGCGCGTCTGGAGCCTGTGCTCCGCCACGGGAGAGGCCACAACGGTGAGAGGCCCGCGTACCGCAAAAAAAAAAAAAAAAAAGATGTACAATATTACTAAAAAACAAACAAACAAACGAATCCTTGAAATGAAGAGAGAATTGAATTTTCCGGTTGAAAATACACTGTGTTCTGGAAAATTGATGCAGAAAGCTGAGCACCAAGACATTTCCTAGCTAAATTCGTTTAGCACCCTGGAGTCAAGTTTTCTCATTTAAAAAAATGGGATAATAATACCCACCTCACAAAACTGTTGAGAGAAATAAAATTAAAACTAAGGTTTAAAAAGTAACTATACAGAGCACAATAAATAGATGTGTTTTAGTGCTATTTTTTATGTGACTTGTTTTGTGTCTTACCTGTCCTATTAAAATATATATACATGCACACATACATACAAACGCACACACATACACACACGCACACATACTTCTTAAAGTTAGATTATTTTACTTGGCTTTGTACCCAATGAAGGATCTAGTAGTACAGGGACTTGCACAAGAACTAACAAAATGTAAGGGATGAAAGCATCCTTGGAAGGTCATATTGTCTAGTAATTCCCAAAACTTGGAAGGCTTTGAAAAGTAGAGTCCTGGGGTCTGCTCTAAGCTATCTTGGTTAGTGAAACTGAGCTGAAATCTAAGAATTTGTAATTTTTAAGTTTGCTAGTCAGGCAGATCTGGGAATCATAGAAGGTATTAGTACATACTTGCTGCAATGAATTGCACTGAAACCAGACAGTGACAACCCATCTTGAAGGAGCCAGTACACACGTGGTAAACCCCTGAGGCAAGAAACTGCTTGCCTCAAATGACCAAAGGCCTGGAAGGGAGACTCTCCGATTGCATTTTTCATATACCCATCCGCGAGGAACTGGACCCCTGCTCTCTCCAGAACTGTGCAACTCTGGGCATTATGTTCTAGAGGCTGGGATAAAGAATATCAGTAGGAGGAAAGTTTTTCCTTCTCAAGGTTGTATGCCTGCGTGAGCCCAGCCTTACGTGTCCGGTATAACCATACCATCTACTCAACTATTTGCCCTTCTGTATCAAGATTGTTCCCATCGTTAAAGGAGTAACATGTTCATTAACAAAAATTTTTGAAAATACAGAAGTAGCAGAAAGAATCAAACACCCACTTATCACTTAAAGACAATCTATATTTTGGAATTTCTTTCCAAGCATTTACTGATATTCCACATACATTTTCCATGTTATGATTAACTTTATGGAAATCATTGCTCGTGGATGCACATCTTACCATGTCTATAGGCTGTGACTCACTTAACCCTTCTCCTGTTGTTAGGCATTTATGTTATTCTTATAAATAAAGATACCATGACAGTCTTTGTGGATAATGCATTTTCCATATTTGAAAGTGTTTCCTTAGGACAGATTCACAGACGAGGAATTACCACGCCAGAGGATACTGAAATCATACTTTAAAATACTTACCTTGACTTCTCATAGAATATTTAAGGTTCAAGTCATTATTTGTACTGAGGTTCTTCAAAACAACATTATAATCCACTGCAGTATCTTTATCAATGTTGTAGTGTTTTGCAAACCTAAAATAGAACTGTTCATTAGTATTCAGAAATTATGATACAGAAAATGTAAATGAAGCAAGTTTTTTTTACTAAGGTATCCTTTACTCTGGGGTTGGCATTAATTTTAATGTGTGTTTCTAGCTAGAGCTGGAATAAAGAAGTAAACCCTACGAAATGTTACTGTAAGATTTAAAAAAGGCAGATACTCCTGAAACTAACACAATCAACTATACTTCAGTTTGAAAATTAATTAATTAAAAATGCAAATACTTAGGAGGAGATCACTTCACTCTCTCTAGATGGCTGTGTACAGATCTGCGTGCAGAGGTACGTCTCAGGACCCGCTAAGGGAACGCCCCCTGCCTGTACCCCGTAGGGTCTTCTCCCTTCTCCGCTGGGGGTGAGTGAGGAGCACCCCTGCAGTCAGACAGCAAAAGCAGTTCCCCACTTCCTTTAATAATTGGGGGGAATGGATCTGGGCCATGAGTCAGCATAAAATTTCTATAACCAGAGAAATCTACAGCCGGTGGAGGAGAGAACATAGCCCACCTTCTTGACCAAGAATATCATTTCGCAGAGAGAAACTGTGCCCAGGATGGCGTATCGTGTTACAGCAGTCGATGGTGGGAGCGGGGCAGCTTTTCTTGGAGCATTCTAGGCTGTCTATGCATAAAGAGAAATTTCGAAAACACTTAACCAAGGTCTCTCCCTGAAATACACTGAGATACTCTTTTTTTAAAGTTAAGATAAATACAATGTTTGGATTCTTTTCTCCTCTAAAATGAAATTTCTACTATTCAAACCTGCCGCTTGATAAATGGTTTTCTAGACGATCTCTGCATTATTACATTTATAAACAATTGACAGTTTTTAAATGTTTGGTTATATTATCTCCATATGTGTTGGTTTCTATAATTATCTAATTTCACGCTGCTTTCTAAAAATTTAGGAATTATCACTTAAAGTAGTTGTTATTTTTCTGTTTCCAAATTTAACAAAGAGTGATGTCATGTATTCATTTCAACGCATACCTTTTTTTCCACTTTGATGAGTCTTGCCTATTGTTCTAGTAAGAAAAATTATCTTGAGATATGATAGCTGCCAGATGTTAATCTTGAAACTCCCTAAATAGCTCCATCTTTCATCCACAGACTCTGTCTGGCAAAAACAAGCTGTAAGCACAAGGATCCAGAAGGCGGCACCTGAAGGGTTCCTTTCTGAGTTGCCGTCCTACAGAAAGTCCCGGCCACTCTGCAGCTCCAGGAGAGTGTCAGGATGCCGATAAAAATCTCATCACCAACCTTCCTATTTTTGGTGAAAATTCAGCATCCCTTCAAACTGGTATTGGCTCATAAGAGAATCCTGACCTTTCCTAATGCCCAGCCCACCGCATTCATAATACCTGCTACACAGTCACTGGGAACAGACAGACACAATTCCATGGTAATATTTCCTACAGATAAAATTCAAAAATGAAGCCTCAGTACTTCTCAAGGATGCAGTATCTCAAAAGGTTTTTTTTTTTAACAAGAATCAAGGCATGGGAGACAGAACCATTCCTAAGACACAGCAACCAAGGCCATTTCCCCAGGTACCTGAAGTGTGGGCAGGAGAACTCACACATGTGCAGACACCCAGGGCAGGACGGTCACATGGGAAAGCTGACTTCAGATGCAAAGGGAATGAGGCCAATTGACCCACAAACCTCTCCAGCATCACCACCCAGAACAGTGCCTTGGGCTTCATTCATCCGCCCAGGCAGCAGGCTGAATTCTAGTGAGTTTGTTTGTTTCTTTGTTTCTTTGTTTTTCAAGGTCGCTCATAAATTATTTTACCCGGATTCAAATACTTTGTCCTGCAGGGCAATGGAGAGGAAAGTAGGATGGTGTGAGATGGAAAAGGAAGAACAAAACCCAGCAGGTCTCGGGACACTGGCTAAGTATGGAACTTGGAGATAATCTTCTCCCCCGCTCCTTGTTTCCATAGGCTGGATGGTATTCTGCAGCCTGAAGAGAACTGTTTCTCAAAGAGTAAAGGACACTCACGGAATCTTTACGATTATGATAGCATCGATGTGAAACGAGCACCTACTGCATGTCAGGTACATTGCAGGCGCAGAATCTTCATGCCAGCCTTGCAAGGTGGGCTCCTCAGTCCCCATTTCTTTAAGAGAGAGCCGAGTCTCAGAGAGGCCCAGGAGCTTCCAGAGGCCCCGCAACTAGGGAGGGCAGACACAGACCTGACCCCAAGCGCGCCTGGCTTCAAAGCCCAGGCTACTCCTACCTCGCTGCAGGCCGAAGGCTGATATTAAATAGAAAGCTGTTAGATAAAAAAAAGGATTCAAAACTGCATTGTGTTTCCTGCTCAAACACTAAAAAGGCAAAGTTAATACTGAAGCAGCTACTCAAGAAAAGAGTATATTCTTGAGCTTCGATAAGAAAAGCATTAAAGCAATTGAAGAAATGGTTACTTTTGATCTTCTGCTTTTCTATTCTGAAGGAAAGCCTCATCATGCAGACAGTATTGTTTTTAAGGCTTAAAAAAATATCTCAAATAAAAATTTGTGGAGTTCTTTACTATTCAATACTTGTGAGATGGGGAAACAGACAGTAACATTTTTTTTTATAGATTTACTAGGTTGGAAACTAGTGCCAAACACAAGGTTTATCGTCAAATAAAACACCGTTTTGCTTTTTGATTGCTCGTTTTAGAAGACTGCTGCTGCTGTTCTATAATCGCGTGCACAGAATTATTTAATTTGTTTTGTTTGGATCTTATTCTGGACATTTTCCCAGTCGGAAAGATGTAAAAATTAAAACATCTATTATGTCTTTTATATTCTGAGGTGGGTTATAAGGAGACAAAAAAAATAAAAAGAGGAAGAAAATATTCAAAATACTGGGAAATATCCATATTTTAAAAGTCTCCTTGTTTTTCAGACCCTGCAGTGCCTGTGAGGTTGGCACATGCCGTCTAGACTTGTTTTTGCTCCAGGAGCAGATTCTTCCACTAACAGAGGCAACATCATCTTTATAACACTATGGAAGCAACCACAAAGACCCATTTTAGTAGCGATTTATAACTGCGGTGTGATGTGAAACTCTCAGGCTCAGAGTGAAATCATCAGGCTTGGTACTTTTGTTAATGGCCCAGAGGATATTCAGAAAAGTGGGGAAAGGCAGGAAGACGAGGAGTGCCTCTTGGCTGAGTGCTATATAAATTAAGTTAAACACAGCCCCCCCACCCACCTTCCAGTGGCTTCCGTTCAATACTCAAGCAGCCACAGAATCCAAGCATTTGGCTTTTCTGAACGATCTGGAGTTTATTGGAGGCTCAAAAAAAGTCTGTGCAGGCTTCACCACACTGCCCTCGAGTCAAACGCCAAGAAGCAGCTAACGTCCCCCTGCTGCAATGCCCAGCCCAAACTCAGCAACAAAGTCCTCAAAGGAAAATTAAGCTTCTGTTATCATGTCAGGATGGAGAGCCAATAGGGAGCACATCAACCAACAAATAAATCCTGAAATTTTTCATTCTTCTCCTAACCCCGGGCTCTGAGTAAAAGTCAACTGTGAACTGGAAACCCATGGGGTGGTGGGCGAGGTCCCAGGCAGGCAAAGAGAGACCACTGGTGATGGATGACTTAAATCATCGAGATGCGTTCAAAGCTGCAGGCCAGATGACTCTCACCCGCGGGGACTGGAGGAATTAGAACCGTTAGCTCTCACTTTGGAGAATTCGTGGAGAGCTTCACGAACATGGGAGAAATGCAGATTGAGGACCTCTTTTAAAAACAGTCAAGACAGAGAAGGCAGGAGGGAAGGACGCTGCCTGGATCCAGTGAACCCAACAGGTCCCATTTTGAAATTGGCTGAAAGTCCTACTGAACAATCTCTCACCATACCTTCGTTTACTTACTTTTTGTATTCATCATCTTTCATCTTCAAACAGAAGGTCTCCAGAACCCTCCTCAGCGCATGTGGTTGGACCAGACCCGTCTTGTTAACATCAATGAGCTTAAGGGCTTTGATAACAGTTTTAATGTTTTTGAAAACCTGTGTATAAAAAGAGATTTAGGAAAAGTCAAAAGATCCAGCGTTAAAAATCAAGATGGTAATAATAAAAGTGAACGTGTTTAAATACTTCTTGTAAAATAAAATGTTTTCAAAGACTCACAGTCGTAGGTATTGCAAAATGACATATCTATGGAAAAAGGGACACTTTACATTTCTTGAATGTTTTCAAAGCAATTTTCTCTGTAAATGCTCTTAGTAAGTTTAAAAAAAAAAGAACTTTTTCTGATGTAAAGCAGTAAGTCTCATACACAATTCATTGCATTTTAGAGCCATATGAAAAATCTTTTTTGTTAATTGATACTTTAAAACCGTAATTCTGGCATAGCTGGATCTGGACAATTCTTATTTTTCACAGCCACATGCAAACCATTTTTACTAGGAACTGAAAAATATGAGTGTATATTCCAACCCCTCTGAATTTTTAAAAGATATTACAGAAAAGCTTTACAGTGATCTTTCCCAAATTCAGCAAATGCATATTTATTGGGCACAGAGACCTGAAAGGCATTTGGTTAGGTCCCGTGGAGACACGGGGCCGCGTGCCTGCCCTTGAGCCACTTCTATGTAAAGGAGAGAAACAGCCGCCAGGGCTCACCCGTGCCAAGCACAGAGCCCTGTGACTGCACTCTCCCGAGCCGGTACGAAGGACGTACCGTTTCCCCACTTTTAGATAAAACCGAGGGTGGGGGAGGCCACAGGAGTTGCCCATCATCACCTGGTTAGACGATAATGATGCTGGGTTTCAAACTCAAGTCCACCCCCAAACTGCACCTCCCGCAGAGCAGATAAGGCATGTAAATAAATATTCATAAATATTCACCAAGATAGGAACCATGGGAACAAGAGCCACAACACTTCCAGCAGAGCCACCTGGGAGGCTTCCTGCAGGAGGCGGCATCTGAGCCAGGAGGGGGCCGGGGCAGGACAGGACAGGAAGGCACTGAGTACAGCTGGGCGTGAAGAGGGTTGTGGATGCAGGGTGATGAACGTCTGGTATGGCCAGATCCTGGAAGGTCTGACTCTGCATCCTGTACTAGATCACATCCAAGTCCAGCCCAGACTCGGAGGGAAATTAGTGCTCCTTAAGGAAGGAGTTTAGGGAAGACTCTAAGATGAACAGGGTTTTTCCTAGTTTCCTCAACGCCTCCTCTGATGGGTCCCTACACTGTCTCTGACTTGAAGGAGCCTCCTGCCAGCCCCCTCCCAGGGTGGCCATCTTAGGGATCACGCAGGAGGAACCACTGAGCTGGCCTCTGCCCCAGCTCCTCCCGGCTGGGTCATCTGCGGCCCTCCTGCCTCCGCCCCCCGGGCCCCCGGGGATGTTAGCCGGCCTCTGACTCAGCTCCTGTCCTCCTCCCATCCAGAGGTCACCTGCCTCCTCAAACTCACGCCTCGTCACCACTAACTGCCGCTCTCCAAACGAAGTCCCACATCCAACGCCCCCCGTCTTTCAGCCCGAACCCCAACACCCTTCTCCCCTCCAGGACCCCGCCTGCTGGTCCCTCTCCTCCGCACGCCTCCCCACGGCCCATCTTTACAGTGACCCGGTGCCTGTGTGCTTGACCGTCACCTCCCTCCTCCTGCCTTCCTGGTCTTGGCTAGACCCTAACCCTGGTCAGATCCAACTCACCGCCTCTTCCAAGCGCCTGATGCGGCCCGAGAGGACGGGCCATCGAGCACTCACCTGGGTCCCCTCACTCAAGACCGTCCACCCCGCCAGCAGGTGCGCGTGGTGATGCTTGCCTGGGCGGTCCGCTCACCCACCACCGGGCACATTTCCCACCTTCTCCACTCTCCGCCTCCCTTCCCACCCCGTCTCCTTCCTCTCCGCTGATAACCTTCCTCCTCACTTGCAGAGAAACCAGAAGCAACTGGACGGCAAGGCCCCGTGCTCCCCGACACGCCCAGCCTGTGTGCCTCCACACCCGGCCAGCGGCCTCTGGTCCTGCGCCGGCCACCACTGCTCTCGCGCCCATCAGGAACTGCCCGTGCCCCGCTGTGCCCAGCTCTGAGCTCGTGTCCACGATGACGAACCGTCTGAGAGGTGAGCCCTCCCTCCTCGCCCCGCCTCACCCCTGCCCCCAGCCACTCCTTCCCTTTTGCAAATTCCCCCTCGAAAGCTGTCTGTGCGTCCTGTCTCCAGCCTGTCTCCCCCCACACCCGATCAGTTCTGTCCGCAGCACTGCACAGAAACTGTGACCTTGTCAGGGCGACCTTGCCAGGCCCGGCGGCTCCTGGGCGCCCATCTTGCTGTCTCCGCAGCAGCCCTCCTCCCAGCTCACCGCCCCTTCTTCCTGGACGTACGCCTCCTCCCCCACCGGCTTCCACACTCCCGCCCCGGGTTCTCCTCGGCTTTCTGGCTCGGGCTTGGCCTGGTCCGTGCCGGTCCCTCCTCATCTCCCGGCCTCTGAGTTCTGGGCATCTGCAGACTCGGGCCTCGGGTCTCCTGGCTTGTCTAAGCACACTCCGTCCCGGGCGGCCCAGGCCTGTAGCCTTAATGAGCAGCTGATGCCTCTCAGTGTCTGTCTCCAGCCCTGGCTCCTTCTCGGAGCCCCAGTCAGGACATCCAGCTCTAGAGGCCAGCAGACGCCCAGCTCCGCCCCGTCCCACCGTGGCCGGGCCTTCCCACCAGATTCTTCACTCACATCCCACATCCGGGCCAGCCCGAGAGCCCAGTGGCCCTCCCTTCAGAACGTTTCCAGAACCCAGCCCAGTCTCTCCGCCTCACACCCTACTGGCTGGGCTGGTGTGACGGCTTCCCACTTGGGCCCCCAGTGTCCACGCCTGATCCCACAGCTGAGGCTCCAGCAGCAGCCAGGGTTCTGTGTAGCTAAGGCTGAGCACGCCCTCCAGTCGCTCTCGTCCCCTCCAGGTGAAAGGCCAGAGCCCCGCAGACCGGCTCC
Organism: Phocoena phocoena; assembly: GCF_963924675.1. NCBI lineage: Eukaryota > Metazoa > Chordata > Mammalia > Artiodactyla > Phocoenidae > Phocoena > Phocoena phocoena. The sequence continues at coordinate 5,593,095 of NC_089229.1, read as the reverse complement.
TGCCGGCTCTCCATCCCCCCAGCCGCCCACTGGCTCGTTGCCTTCGGGCCACGGTCTCTCTGCTTCTCGTGGGTGCCAGCCCAGGAACCTCCTGCCTCAAGGCCTTTGCATTTGCTGCTCCTTCTGTCTGGAAACTTCTTCCCCAGACACCCACTGGCTCTGCCCTCACTTCCCGCAGGTCTTGGCCCAGGTGTCATCTGATCCAAAAGGCCTTTCCTGATCCCACCCGCAGCACTCATCTTCTGCAGGGTACTTCTCACCAATGCATTTAATGCTCGTCTTTACTGTCTGTCTCTCCCTCTGGCAAGTGTGCTCCCTGAGAGCGGGGCTCTGTCCACTGCTTCACGCCGGGGTCTAGAACAGCCTCTGTAAGCATGTGCTTGAGTAAATGAATGAGTGAATCCATCTTCTTTTCACCTGCCTGGAAAACAGCCACACTCTGAGGAAGCCTCGTTATATGTTGACGAACACACACCTCCTCGGGGCCTATCCTGAACGTAACAATGATTACATTCAATGTAATAAAGATTACAATAATATGGTAATTGAACAAATGTGAACTGGATGTTTGCAAGGCCCTGTGCTGAACTGTGTACACATCTCCCACTTCCACCGACCAGAGAGCATTGGCTGAAACGAGCTTAATATTCAGAATCAGGAAGACCAAGCAAGGAAGAGGAGGGAGAGCATCAGCTGGAGCGAGACGGCTCGTGCACGTCCACCCTCAGCTCCACCACTTTGTCTAAAAGCACAGGGCCCCAGCCACAGAGAGCGCTTGTGCCCGTGGCCAAAAAAAACCCCTCGGTACCTTGTCTGCTGCCAAACCCTGATTCACCTCTTCTGGGAGCACATGAGGCGATGCGCTTTTTTAAAACCCAAAGTAACCCAGATGGACCCAGCGTGGAAAGCAGGGAAGCAGCAAATCTGGCACAGAGCTCACACCCACCAGAGGTATGTCTCCAAGTTTCTTATCATCTGTCAGACTGAAGTTTGGCAAGATCTAGATGGAGGTGCAGATGGCGAGGCTTATCAGAGGCACCAGAGTTAGGGCCGTGGTGTGAAGACTCGTCCTACCCCTGACGGTGACGGGAAAGAAGAAAAACACAAAGGAGTAAAAGGACCTGCCCCTGCCTCGCCCCGCTTCCCTCTCCCTTGAAAAGGGAGAAGAGGTGGGAGAGGAAACGCAGAGAGAGAAATCGGGATGGTGTGGGCAGCATCCGGCTCCTCTCTGGGCCAGCCCAACGTCTGCCATTTGGCTCCAACTGGGACACGTGTGCGTTAAGAGCCACCGGCTCTGAGCCTCCTGTTCCTTCCACCCCAGCCCCAGCTCTCACCCAGCAAGGCCCTGGGCTCCAGCCACACTGAGCTCCCTCGCTTCCCAAGCCCTCCGGGGTCTCTTCACCACGCCCAGAGCCCTGGACGATCTGACCCCCACCACCTCCTGACCTCACCCGCCAAGTCCCCTGGCCCTTTCCTGCTCCAGCCACACAGGCCTCCCTGCGCGTTCTCACACACACCAGGCGCTCAGCCATCAAGGCTTCTGCACGTCTGGCTCCCTCCGCTGGACGGCTCCCTGAGGTCCTCATTCAGGTCTCGGTCATGTGCCACCTGCCCCGAGAGGCCTTCCCGATGACCTGCGCAAAAATGCACCCTCGTCCCTTTTCTCCTTCGCGTTCACCCACACCTGCACATTTCATATTTCTGTCTCTGTTTATTGTCTTTCTTCTTCCATTGAAATGTAAATGCCACGCAAGCAGATTTGGTTTCATTTGCTGCTGTATCCTTAGGCTTACGACAGTCCCTGGACAGCGTGGATGCTCATAAATATTTGCACAGTGAGTTTACAGCCGTGTTGCTGCCCAAACGCCTTCCTGTCCGCTCCGGGGCAGGAGCTGGCGCCGTCTCTCCTGCTCTTCTGACGGCACTTCCATCCCGACACTGGCCCCCTGACCTCCATCTTGACATTTTGGTGAATTCCTGCCTGAAGGTGGTACCCAGCTCCTCCCCTGCGGGAGGGGACCTCCCTACTCCCTGCCTGCCCTCTGCTCTCCAGGAGCTCCATCCCCCTTCACTTCCCCACTGCTTCTCTGGAGGAGGGTTCAGAGAGGGCCAAATCCACGGAGAGAGGAGAAAGGCTGTACAGCTCACGGGAGGAAAGGGGCCTCCTCCCAAATCCAGCTTCTCAGAAAGGAAAGCGTGGTCTTGCCCTGTGAGGGCCCAGAGACCAGCTTGAGAAAGGTGCTCTCCCGGCCCAGCTCCAGCGCCTGTGGTGGCCGAGCTCCCTTTCCTGCGTTCCAGGTGATGCAAACTCCTGCCTGCTGCCTGTTTTTATATGCCTGCAAGCTGAGAATGGCTTTTACATTTTTAAGCGGTTGAAAAAAATCAAAAGAAGGATATTTTGTGACACGTGAAAGTTATCTGAGTTTCAAATTTCAGGATCCAAAAGTAAATTTTATTGGTGCCCAGCCACGCCCCCATTCATTTATGTAAATGAGTTGCCTCGGGCTGTTTCCCCTACAGGGGCAGAGCTGAGTAGTCTGACTGAGCAGTCTGGCCAGCCAAAATACAAATATTTACCATCTTCACAGAAAAAGTTCACAACCCCTGTTCCACTCCCTCCCATGCAACCCCAGATATCTGAGTGGGTGGTAGGTGTCAGGCAGCTTCAGGTGCACAAACACAGAAGCAATGAGGATTTAAAAAGAAAACCAAAACAATAGCTAATTATGACGTTAAGGCTCCAGAGCCAGGAAATGGCCTGAGACCCTCTGAAGACCTGCCCTCAAGTCTTCTCTTCCCCGCCACCTGCCCCAGACCCATGCTCTGAGCCCTGCGCCAGGCTTAGGAGTGCGCCGCCCTTCCCGGCCCCCTGCTAGACCCCCCAGCTCCCTGCTGCACCCCAGGCCCCCACAGCCCCCAGGCTCCCCCTGCAGCACCACAGACCCTGCGCGAAGGGCAGCATCTGACCCTCTTCCTGTCCTCAGGGCCCCCATACGGGGAGATGACTGAGCCCTGGGGATGGTTCAGAACCAAGCAATCTAGAGAAGCGAACCACAGTGAAGATGCATTAAAAGGTTCGCTTCTTCCGTCTGGACAGCAGGGCTAGGAAAAAGCAGGCTACAAAGCCTAAAAGTTCTGAAGTATGGCTACATAAACCAGGACTCGCTCACCTAACATTTCAAGAAAGGAAAAAAAGCCCCGTTTCACACAGGAGTACAAAAGGAGGAAGTGATTACTGAAAAGGAAGTGGTAGGAGCAAAATTAAATTAAAACTTTCCCCAAAAGATTTAGATGAATTCATGGAGGGCAGACTCACAAGTGTTACTACATGGAGCACAGAATATCTGTCCTGAACAGTAAAGCCAGGGAGGGAGTAGGGAACAGAAACCTCCTCCAGATACAGAAAACTACACAAAGTACTTCGGGCCGCCATCGTTCGGGTAACCTTGGAACAGTGACCTGACTCTTCCTAACTTCAGTTTCCTCGTCTGTGAAATGGGAATGAAGAAGGGCACTGTATCAGTGTGTGCAGGTAAGATGAGCTCACGTGGGCTTCCCTGGCGGCGCAGTGGTTAAGAATCCGCCTGCCAGTACAGGGGACACTGGTTCAGTCCTTGGTCTGGGAAGATCCCACATGCCGCGGAGCAACTAAGCCCGTGCGCCACAACTACTGAGCCTGCGCTCTAGAGCCCGCGAGCCATAACTACTGAGCCGGCGTGCCACAACTACTGAAGCCCGTACGCCTAGAGCCCGTGCTCCGCAACAAGAGAAGCCACCGCAATGAGAAGCCCGCACACCGCAACGAAGAGTAGCCCCCGCTCGCCACAACTAGAGAAAGCCCGCGCGCAGCAACGAAGACCCAACGCAGCCAAAGGTAAAATATAAATAAATAAATAAATTTATAAGAAAGAAAGAAAGAAAAATGGGTAGATATAGTAGAATTTCATCAAAATTTATTAAAAACAAGAAATGAGCTCATGTGTGCAGGTATCTCCCAGGGAACATACTCAATAGATGGTGGTCTGATAGGAACTGCTGATCAGGACCAAAGGCTGAGGACAGAGATATAAATAGCCAGATAGCCACACACACATGCTGGAGAACAGTAACTGGCAGAACCAGCACTAACCCCCACACCAGCCAGCGCCTCTACCTCTTCCAGAAAGTCTTGAGTGGACAGGAGTCCAGGGCCAAGAACAGGGCCTGGATCAACGAATAAGTGTTAAGTGGATGAATGTATGGATGATGGATGGATGGATGGATGGGTGGATGGGTGGATGGGTGGATGGGTGAGTGGATGGATAGATAGACGGATGATGGATGGACAAATGGACAGAAGGAAGGATGGATGGATGGATAATAGATGGATGGACAGATGGAGGGAGAGATGGATGTATGCATGCAGTGATAGATGGATGAACGGATGAACAGATGGATGGATGGGTGATTGATTGCAGCATTCATGGGGAAGAAGCTTTGGTGAGCCAATGAAATCCTTATACAGACAGGACTGGTGCCTGCAGAACGGCAGATAGGCATGTCATTTCTGTGGACACAGTGATCTGCTCTACACCTTCCTGGGGGAAGAAACTGAGAATTGAACAGAAATAGCAGAGCAGGAGGGGAAGATTAGAGTGGTCTACATGCCTATTGTTGGCATGGACAGGACACGTGAATTTTCCATGAGTTAAGTGGAGAACAAGAAAGGTAGAAGGCTAACAACGAAGTATCAGAAAGAGAAATTAAGGAAACAACCCCACTTACCATCACATCAAAAAGAATAAAATACCTAGGAATAAACCTATCTCAGGAGGCAAAAGACCTGTACTCCAAAAACTATAAGACACTGATGAAAGAAATTGAAGATGACACAAACAGATGGAAAGATATACCATGTTCTTGGACTGGAAGAAGCAATATTGTTAAAATGACCATACTACCCAAGGCAATCTACAGATTCAATGCAATCCCTATCAAAATACCAATGGCATTTTTCATAGAACTAGAACAAATAATTTTAAAATTTGTATGGAAACACAAATGACCCTCAAACAGTCTTGAGAAAGAAGAACAGAACTGGAGGAATCATACTCCCTGACTTCAGACTATACTACACAGCTACAGTAATCAAAACAGTATGGTACTGACACAAAAACAGACTGATAGATCAATGGAACAGGAGAGAGAGCCCTGAAATAAACCCACACACTTATGGTCAATCTATGACAAAAGAGGCAAGAATATACAGTGGAGAAAAGACAGTCTCTTCAATAAGTGGTGCTGGGAAAACTGGACAGTTACATTTAAAAGAATGAAATTAGAACATTCTCTAACACCACATACAAAAATAAACTCAAAATAGATTAAAAACCTAAATGTAAGACTGGATGCTATAAAACTCCTTGAGGAAATCATAGGCAGAACACTCATTGACATAGATTGCACCAATATATTTTGGATCCATCTCCTAAAGCAAAGGAAATAAAAGCAAAAATAAACAATTGGGACCTAAATAAACTTAAAAGCTTTTGCACAGCAAAGGAAACCATCAACAAAACAAAAAGACAACCTACTGAATGGGAGAAAATATTTGCAAATGATATGACTGATAAGAGATTAATATCCAACATACATAAACAGCTCATACAGCTCAACATCAAAAAAACAAACAACCCGATTAAAAAATGGGCAGAAGAATTGAGTAGGCATTTTTCCAAAGAGGAAATGCAGATGGCCAACAGGCACATAAAAAGATGCTCAACATCGCTAATCAGCAGGGAAATGCAAATCAAACCCACAATGAGAAATCACCTCACACCTGTCAGAATGGCTATCATCAAAAAGAACACAAATAAAAAATGTTGGTGAGGATGTGGAGAAAAGTGAACTCTCCCATTGTTGGTGGGAACATAAATTGGTGCACTGTGGAAAACAGTACGGAGGTTTCTCAAAAAAAAAAAAAGAAAGAAAGAAAGAAATAGAACTACCATGTGACGCAGTAATTCCATTCCTTGGTATATAACCCAAGAAACCAAAAACACTAATTTGAAAAGATACACGCACCCCAGCGTTCATAGCAGCATTATTTATAATTGCCAAGATATGGAAGAAACCTAAGTATCCATCAACAGATGAGTGGCTAAAGAAGGTGTGGTATATACAAAATATACAATGGAATACTACTCAGCCATTAAAAAGAACGAAATTTTGCCATCTGCAGCAACATGGATGGATTTGGAGGGCATTATGCTAAGTGAAATAAGTCAAATAGAGAAAGACAAATACTGTACGATATCGCTTACATGTGGAATCTAAAAAATAAAACAAACTAGTGAATGTAGCAAAAAAGAAGCAGACTCACAAATACAGAGAACAAACTAGTGGTTACCAGTGGGGAGAGGGGTGGGGCAACACAGGGGTAGGGAAGTGGGAGGTACAAACTATTGGGTGTAAGAGAGGCTCAAGGACATATTGTACAACACAGGAAAATAGCCAATATTTTGTAATAACTGTAAATGGAAAGTAACCTTTAAAACTTGTGTGAAAAGCTTTTTTCAAAAGAAAAAGAAAGGCAGAAGGCTTGAGCTGTCCTGCTCCCAGGGCTGCTTCTCAAGTGAGGGGACAACACACAGCATGAGAAGGCGAGGTGGACCACCGGCAGGAGGGCTGAGGAGGTGCTGGGGGATTAGGCCAGAGCTGCTCGTTACCAGAAAACCACCGAGTTCAGAGGCCCCCAAAGCACTGTCCTAGTAACTCCCCATGTGCCCCATGAGAGCAGCCTTTACCTGCTCCCCACAGAGCACACCAGTGAAGGGGGGAGGAGGCCAGCTCCCCTTCCTCAGCCCTCATCACGGATCCCACGAACCGGGGAGGAAGGAAGCAGAAGGAGGGAAAGAGTCGCCAACGAGCCCGCAGCCCCCCTGGCCCTCCCCCTCCGCCTCCGGGACCCGTGGAGCTGCAAGGAGGGAGGAGCGGCCAGCTGAGCTGCATCTGAGCTCCGGGTTTAAAACTGGACTAGTCTATGCTGGGCGTGTTCTACCTGAACGTGACCAGAGAGCCGTGGGATCTGCTAAGACAGCCTTCGGGGACGAGGAAGGCAGATGCACCGACGCCCGTGTAAGAAGCAAAGAATCAAACTGCTTCATGTTTGTACCCCACTGAGTTCAGATGGTTCAGTAAACTGCCAACAGTGGATGTGATTCTCACTCTATAGTTCTTTGTTTAAAATTCTTTTTATAGCACTGGGAGCTCCAGGAAGGAAAGCTGTGAACCCAAATAAATATGACCACCCAGACTTGAAAGAAGGTGAGAAAGGGCCTAAGGTTTCCTCCCTGGAGCCCAGAATTCCCCCTCTCCAGGCCTGGCTCTGGTGGGGCCCCTCCCGGGGGAAGGCAAACCTTCCTCGGGCCAGAGGGCAACCTGCACCATGCTATCCAAATTAGCTCCTGATTCGCTGTTTTCTGCTCCCTCCTCACCTGGAGCCACCTTCCTCACCTGGTTTCTAGCAGCAGGGGGTTGGGGACGGCAGCCCACCCGCCTGCCTGCGGACTGAGACGCAGGGGAGGGGGCCTCTGGCCGCCCCTCTGTCTTGGCTCCGCAGCAAAACGCAGGGTTCGGCAGCCACTGCTGTCAGTCTGGCACCTTTCTGTCACCACGACTAAACTCATTTTAAATTTAAGGAGTACATTTTAAAAACTGAAGCCAAGAAAAAGGATTTCTCTTACAATAAACACATCAATGCTCATTTTCCTTATTATTCTACTTTTGGTTATTTCGTATAAAATCTTTAATTAAAGTTTTTCTTTGAAATTGTCATTATCAACCCAGAAGAAAGGAAGGGGGAGAACAAGAACAACACAGCTGTGCAGATATGAAGCGCTGTTCAGGACTAAATGAACTGGAACGGAGTAAGGAGCCGACTGTTACGTTCTTGGTTTTGGCTCTGTAGCCTCAACAGCAGTCTAACTTGTCACTTTATATCGATTCCATCTGTTTACACTCTGCAGAGTATTGGCTTCCTACCGTGAACATTTCCTATTTACCAGCTGGTAGAGATGGTCCAAACCAGATAGGAAAAAATGAGACTACATTCAGAACCTCATAAACACAAACTTTCAATCTGGGGACGCCGTGTGGAAGGAGCGGAGCTGGCGCTGCTCCCCTTTCACAAAGGGGCTGACTTCCGCTCCCGGCTCCGGTGCTGACCCCCAGGCCGAGGAGTAGGCCTTGAAGCACTGAACAAATGCAAACCCTGCCTTTACCACAGATTGAATAAGCTCACATAAAAAGACATCTAACGGAGACCCACGAAAACAGAGGAACAGGGAACAGACTAAAAAAGAGCTACAGCAACCTAAAAGTCAGAGTTGCTATGACAGCAAAAATCCAAAAATCTGATTTGGGGTTTCCTTGCAGCCACAGTGAAAAGGGAAACCTCCTGTTCTATACACCACAGGCCACAGGTACCTCCCCCTACATTTGATTTTCATTTTTAAAATGCCCACCTGCCACAAGTAGCTTAAAGTCGTCTAATAAGAAATTCTAGCTACTCACTGGACTTCGGACACAGCTATGAAAATAGGCCCCAAGTCCAAATACCTAGGGCTTTAAAAAGGCTGCCAAATCAAGGAGAAATATTTCCCATCTCTCCTTTCTAACCGAGCCCACACTCATAGGGTGGAAGCTCCTCCGCAGGCACCACAGGCCAAGAATACCGAGGCCCCTGTCACCCCGACCCCCGACCACTCATAGAACAGAGCTGCACACCAGGAGGGGCACGCCGATCCCCTCCCAGGAACTCCGTGGCATCCTTCACACAGCAGAGGTGCTCAGCAAATGCAGGCTGATGGTGATGGTGAGGGGCTGACCACTCCCAGGGCCTGGTGACAGGTACCCCTGATTCCAGCTGCTCTCCCATCAGGTGCATCCATTACTCTGCTGACACCATCTCCTAAAGTCCTCCTGTCTCGTGTCATCATCCCCTATCAGAAGCCTCCGATGAACTGCCACCATCAGCACCACCCTTTGACCCACACTTTAGGGTAAATGCCTCCACCTTCTTCTCCAGCCTGCATTTCAAAATGGCTCTGTCCTGGGGCTTCCCTGGTGGCACAGTGGTTGACAGTCCGCCTGCCGAGCAGGGGACACGGGTTCGTGCCCCCGTCCAGGAAGATCCCACATGCCGCGGAGCGGCTGGGCCCGTGAGCCATGGCCGCTGAGCCTGCGCGTCCGGAGCCTGTGCTCCGCAACGGGAGAGGCCGCACCAGTGAGAGGCCCATGTACCGCACAACAAAACAAAACAAAATGGTTGTGTCCTCTGTTCCATCTTGCCTTGAGAAACAGAACTCCTCACAGAAGCGTCACAGATTTGGTGTCCCCGCCCCGGCCACATCTCCACTGCCTTCAGCTCCGTGTCCTGTCCTTCCACCAGGCTGCAATCCTGAAAGCTGTCCCGAGTCCCACCCTCTGCCCCGTCCTCAGCACAAACTGACAGCCCAGCCACGGTCCAACTCAAGCTCCAGTCTCACCTTTCTCGTCCAGCTTTTCCTGGCTACTCCAATTACTGTGAACTTTGCAGAGCCTTATTTACTCATCCTGTAAATACTCATTGAGCTCACATTAGGTGCCCAACATGTTCTGTATGAAGACATAGGATCTGTTTAAGGCACTAAAGTTCCAACAGTGAGCAGGACAGAGAAGGCGCCCACTCCCAGGGAACGTATTTCCTAGTAATGAACAAGTAAACAAACAAAACCTCAGGATGTTCTAAGTGCTGAGGAATTTTAGATAGTGTAGTCCGAAGAATTTCCGGGGGGGAGACCTCACACGCTGAGTGCCAAAAGCCAGGTTTTCGTCTGACGTTTATTCAGCAGGTGACCAGAAGCCACAGGGCATCTTAACCAACGGGGTCTGATGAGATCTGACTCATGTTTTGAACAGATAGCTCTGATGTCATGTGAAACGGAGACTGTAAGACGCAAGAACAGGAACAGGAAGGGCACTGCAGGGGTTACTGAAGTGCACAGGGTGGAGCCCCAGCGGCCGTGGGGATGCAGAGAGGTGGATGGGCTCAGGATACGGTACAGGATGCAGCCGACAGGACTTGCCAGTGGACTGGACCGGGGAGAGGGGCCGGTAAGGGAAAGATGGGAATCAAGGCTAATCCTGTTTCTGCTTGAATGATGGAGGGAGGTCCGGAGAGGAAGGCTTCTCGGGGTGTGGCAAGGAGGGCCAGCAGCAGCCCTGGTTTGGTCTGTGGACAGTGGTGAGTCTGGGGTCGAAGATGGAGATAGAAACATGGGCGCCATCAGCACACAGGCCTCTTCGTAGCTTTAAATCGTAAATGACCACGTACTGCCATTTAATCTTCCACACAATAGCTCATTTGTCATATCTCCTCCAAATGTGAACTCCTAATTTTTTGAGTAACTTCTACGGGCCCTGCACTATGGTAAGTTCCTTTTATATTTATTCTCATAAATAATCTCAACAATATTGGAAATATCTTGCAATATTGCTTCCCCATTTCACAGCTGAGAAAAAAGTTTCCAGAGAGACTGGTTTGCTCAGGGTCACTCAGTGAGTGTCTCAGTTCAGATGCATACTCAGCCTGCGGAGTCCAAGGGCTTCAGCCTCCCCCACTCCACCATCCCGTCACCACCACTCCACCATCCCGTCCCCCCACTCCACCATCCCGTCACCCCTACTCCACCATCCCGTCACCCCTACTCCACCATCCCGTCCCCCCCACGCCACCATCCCGTCCCCCCACTCCACCATCCCGCCCCCCCACGCCACCATCCCGTCCCCCCACTCCACCATCCCGTCACCACCACTCCACCATCCCGTCCCCCACGCCACCATCCCGTCCCTCCAACTCCACCATCCCGTCCCCCCACGCCACCATCCCGTCACCCCTACTCCACCATCCCGTCACCCCCACTCCACCATTCCGCCCCCCCACGCCACCATCCCGTCCCCCCACTCCACCATCCCGCCCCCCCACGCCACCATCCCGTCCCCCCACTCCACCATCCCGTCACCACCACTCCACCATCCCGTCCCCCACGCCACCATCCCGTCCCTCCAACTCCACCATCCCGTCCCCCCACGCCACCATCCCGTCCCCCCACTCCACCATCCCGCCCCCCCACGCCACCATCCCGTCCCCCCACTCCACCATCCCGTCACCCCCACACCACCATCCCGCCCCCCACACCACCATCCTGTCCCTCCACTCCACCAGCCTGTCCCCATGACACCGCAATGTTTTAAACACTCAACCCTGCAATCTCACGTGTACTATTGGCTTGCCACATGCAAGAAGATTTTTTTTTTAAGAGAAACTTAATCTGAAATGATATAAATTCTGACACAACAAAATCTTTGCTTTAGTTTCCTGATGAAGCCTTCAGTAAATTACTAATAGAGCAACCCAAAATAGGTCCTGGGGTAGAAGCATTTTCAGTATCATTTCTTTATAAAATGGCAGCCGATTATTTTGTTTTGTGAAATTCTCTGGATCCAGCGTGAGCACGGCTCTTCACTGAGCTGCAGAGACACAGGAACAAGCGCTGTGACAGTTAATCACTATCCTCAGGTATGACTGACAGCCTTTTCTGCAGAGGAAGAAGCTCCTCAGATACAATCTGTCCCAACAGCTCTGCGATATGCTAATATTTTCTGCAGACGAAAGAGAAGTTGTGTTCACATATCTGCTATAATAGGTAATTAATACCAAGTGCACCAGAGGAGAGATGATAAAAGTGGGATTAGGAGAATATTACGAATTAACCAAAAGCTTGTATGTTTTAGTAGATGGCCTCATTTTGAGTTTGACACGGTCTTTTTATTAGGCAAACAGACTGTATTCTGATACATTCGTTTGTGCCGATGTGGTGTTCTAATGTTAAGGTATGTTTATGAGATGGTTGTGATCCTAACAACTGTTTCTTATCCCTCGAGCGATAATTTTTTTAATTTATTTTTTAAGAAAATTCACCTATTTAAGAAAATGGATATACCCATCACTTGTGTCTTCACTTTTGTGAAGCTATTACCGACCAAGCAAGCAGTTTAGTACCTCTTATTATTTGCTAATTGCTTCTGAAATGGCTAAGGCTGCATGTCCACAACCCCAGGGCCCCAGGGTAATCCCATAACGACTTGTGTCACTTGGTGTCCAACAGACACGCTAGTCACGGCTGACTGGGCAGACCAGGTATTCTGACAGCACAGCTCCCAGGCTAAAAAAAGAGCAGCCCTGATTGGGGCAGTGATGTGGTAGGAGAGCAAACAGCCCGGGGCTTTGGGTGGGTTTGTTTATTTTCCTTTTTTAATGTCTTTAACTGAACTACACATTCTTGAATTCTAGTCTTCAATTTAAAACTTTTTTTTTTTTTTGCATGTTGGGGGAGGAGACTAGTCATGACACTTCTAAACACACACTGTGTTCTGATATGTCAGAATAGCTTCCTGTGTCTCGGCAATTCTCCGGACATGGCTTACAATGAGCATCCCCTCACCTCAAGAGGCAAGATGAGATTCTCTTCCTTTGTTAGCCTCTTCTTCTACTTCCACCTCACCCTCTGTGGGGAGTTGACAAAAGATAAAACAGAATAAAAGACCCAAACTTTGTTAACCTGGAAACACATGGAAGCTTTGCTTTAGGTCCTTTTTTCCTGGCAGACTCCTCACCTGAAGCATGTGGAGAACCTAAGTCTTGGGCCTTGGAAGGTGCTGTGGCTCCAGGACAGGGCTGGGGCCCTGCAGGACGGGCAGAAGCATAAGCGTCTGAGGAGTTGGGAAGAAGCATGGGAGGGCAGGATACCAGAGACGGAAAAGGAGGGAAAATTCCCAAATCTGAAGTAGACGCTACACGGACAAAGAGATGACCCTGTGGCTAGAAGACAACCTCCACTCATTCATACGGCTTCCGTGAGCAGAGATGCTACTCTGCGATGCACTGGGTCCACCTCCAGGCATAACAAAGAGTCACATTTGCTGCAAGCAGCCGCCTCTCCTAAAGGGTCCTCCCAGAGGCAGGGTGGCCTGAGGTTAAGAGCCAGGACCCTGGAGCCAGCAGCCGAGGCGGGGACTGCAGCTCCTCTGCCCCCCAGCTGTGCACACTTGGCCCAACTGCTCGGCCTCTGTTCTAGTTTCCCTCCATATCAAGGTGGGATTAACAAGGGCACCTGCCTTAACTGAATACATACACACAGTAAAGCACTTAGAACAGCTCCTAGTAAGTGCTCAATCCGTGCTAACTCTCGTTATTATCAGAGTTGGCAAAATCCAAACAATTACATCAGTGTCCGAAGGATTAAGGCCCAGCCAGCCGGGGGTTCTTTCGCTGCGAGGCTGAAGCAGACACTGTTGGTCGCTTTCTCCAAATCCATTGACCTCTAACCCCTTCTCTTTCTAACGAAACCCTCCATTTTCCATTTGGTTCAGATATCCACCCCCTGGGTTGCCCCGTGCCTAAGGGGAGGGAGCCCAGCCACCACACCAGGGAGTGACCAGGCTCGGTCCAGGCTGCTTGCAGCGGCCAATGCCACCGCCAGTGACTGGTTTGGGCGGGGACAAAATCCTGGCCTGTGAGTCACAGGAGGAAGTTCCCCCGTGTTTATAGAGTCATAGCGGAAGAAACAGCATGCTGGAAAAAATCCGGCATCGCGGCATCTGCGTGTCGAGCCTGGAATGCTGGCCACCTCCCGGTGACCGGAGGAGATGCGAGTGAGCAGACCCTGACCTGCCCTCCCTCCGCACTTCTCAGACGAGATGAGGCGTTCCTTATCATCTCAGCTCAGTTGGGGGCCTCTGCTTGTCACAGGGTAGGACGACCAGATATCTCGGTGGCTGACGGGACACCACCTGGTGGCGGGTAAAGCTACCACAGGAAGGGTTTCAGGAGCGCCTGACAGGGAGGACCAGCCTCGCTGATGGGTAGAGGAAGGGACGAGTATTTACTGAGCATCTGCTGTATGCAGGGGCATCGCTTACATTATTCTCATTCACTCTCGTGATCGCTCTGACGGGTAAGTGCTGTTGTCTTGCCTCCACAGACGGGGAAAGTCAAAGCAGTGGGAGACCTGCCCACGGCCCGTGGGCCGCTGCAGAGGTGAGACTTCAGGCCAGGTGCGCCTCCTTCCCACTGACTCCCTCCGCCTCCCAGGAGATTAAGAGAGCAAGGAACCTGAAGACCAGAGAACTCAAGGGCAGCCAAGGAGATGCCCCGTAGAAGGCACAAAAGAGGAGTCAGAGGGAAGCACAGTCCTCTTTGTGAACAAGGAAAAGCCGGGGCGAGAGGACGAGGGCAAGGGAGCTGCGCACCAGCCTCAGAGTGCCCACTGGGTGGAGCCCGAGTGCAGGTTAAAGCAGAAACCAGGACCAGCGGGAGCCTGAGACGACACCCTGAGGACCACCTGGGGCCCCACGGCCGCAGACAGCAGGCTCTTCACGTGAAGCCACGGGTCACAGTCACCAAAGGACGGAGAGATGGGCCCCGGGGACCACCCAGTCTGCCTTCCCCTCGACTGACGGGGACGAGACTCAGGAAGCCCAAGGTTTCGACTGAACAAGGAGCGTGAATGTGAACACATGCTGGAAGGTCTAAGTGCACATGAATTAGGGCGAGGCTGAGGAACCAGCCACCAGACCAAGCTCACTGCAGAAGAAAACAATTAGGAAACCCAAGCCCCGGGGTTCGGGCAGTTTGGGGTGCCAACAGCTAACTACTTGTTGGTTTAGGAAGGCTAGACCACACACACATTCAGCAAAGTCTGGCTCCCAAAATTCAGAGAGACATTTGCATGCATTCTTGGCTCCAATAAGCCATGTGGACTTATATTTAAAACAAAAGAATTAGCATCTTTCATTCCCAAACTGTGTAGATCACCCAGCAATGACAATGTATGTCTGAAGACAGCCTTCTTTTACTAATCGCTAGGTGTTCCTCTCTGTCTCCAATGTTTGAGTGTGGCCCGTTTGCAGGACCAGAGTTGTAGCTGGAAACACGCTACTGCACACAGCCAGCCGCTGAGGAGTGGATTTGGTCTGTTCTGTTTACTTTAGGGTCGGTGGGAAGGGACGACATTCATTTAAGGTCCTACCTATACTTCAAAGGAAGCTGTAGTAATAACTATAATAATGATAGCTGGCATCGCCTAAGTGTTCCAGGTGCTTTATGATGGATGCCTTTAAGCCGCGCAACGGCTCTGTGAGGTGGGTGTTCTTATCCCCACCGACAGATGAAGAAACCCAATGACAAGGACTTTGCCCAAGGCCGCCCGGCTGGTAAATGGCAGAGCCCGTCCACGCCACTGCCTGCCCAGCGCCAGGGCGGCAGGTAGAGCTGGGGCGGCAGCTCGTGCTGGCCAGACTGCACGGCAGAGAAAGCCTCGGCGCTGCCCTGTGGTCGGGCGTTACCTCTATCACCCGTTCCTCAGCCTCTCGCCGTCACCCTTCTGTTTAAACCGCGCTGCTTTAAACTCACTCTTAGTGAGGGGGCTTCTATGGGAAGGAGGCCAGGATGAAAAAGGACTGAGATGAAAGGGCGGCCAGTGGTGGAGTTCCCCTTCAGCTTTCCTCTTCGAAGCCTCACTTTCAGTAACTTACAAGCTAGGCCTATGTCCCTCCCCTCCCCTAACTGTAATGTTGCATTACTGACCCACCTATGTTGAAAGCATGATTGTCATGAACAGCTGACTTTCCCAGGATAATTTCATGATTAACCAAGTCTGTGAAGAGACAAATTAAAGACCTATACCATAAATAATATCTATTCCATATCAATCACAAATATTGCATATTCCTTACAGAATAACAAATGAACCACAACAGAAGCAGCAAATCATTACACCAGGGGTTCCTACTCATATAAGCTATAGTGAAAGGAGATTTTTAGGAGCATTTTCTGGTGTTAACGGCATAAGCCAGGGAAATGCAGACAAGCATTTTGTGGGTTTCTGGCTATTTTTGACTTTGAAATGTTTGACAATCTCAGAAGAGTTCAAAAAGGAAAGAAAATTTGTCACATTTCAAACCAACATATTGAATCAAGTAAATTAAACTATGATTCTCAAACTGCTCGTGTAACTGACAGGCCCAAATGCATTTTAAAAAGGGGTCCAATTCCAGCCCCCAAAGGCCGTGAGCATCTCCTCCCTCCCTAGTTGTGCACCCTGATAGCTACCCACAACCGGCCAACAGGAACAGAGCTATATGCTCCTTTTTAAAACACACGTAGTAGCTTTTGTGGCTAAATTACTCAATTCTTAAATATGTATCGCTCTGAGTTTCACAAGTTATTTTTACCACGCCGCTCTTGATTGGCATTTACTGCCGAAAAGCAGTAGTTTTCTCTTTCCAAAGAAAACCCTGCCTCGGTCGTAGACGAAAACCAAAAGGGCAGCCCTACTAATAATGATCTAAAGTTAATACAAAAGTAATTAATATTCCAGGACTTCTGCTGGTGTCGTTCATCAAAAAGGATGCCATCCGGGCAGGCGAAGTCACGTGAATACAGGCTTTTATGTGAGCTCTACCTGGTGAGGCATGAGAATGTGGACAAGACACAGCTCATTCTGCATCAGCTCCCTCTGCTAGCTATTACTTTCCTTTTCTTTTTCTTTTTTTTTGGCATTTTGGGGTTTTTTTATTAAGAATTTATTTTTAAGAGCAGTATAAGGTTCACATCAAGATTGGGGGAAATGTACAGCAATTTCCCATATACCTCCTGTCCCCACACATGCATGGTGTCCCCCATTATCAGTATCCCCAACCAGAGTGGGACATTTGGTTCAACTGATGAACCTTCATTGATGCATCGTAATCTCCCATAGCCCCTAGTTTACATTAAGGCTCACTCTTGGTGTACGTTCTATGAGTTTTGTCAAAGGTATAATGACACGTAGCCATCATTATGGTTTCAAACAGAGTATTTTCACTTCCTTAAAAATCTTCTGCTTTCCACCTAAATCATCTTCTCTCTCCACCCTCTGCCCTTCAACCTCTAGCAACTACTAAACTTTTAAATTTTACATAGCTTTGCCTTTTCCAGAAAAATAGCAATTACTTTTGACGAAGGGTGGGGACTGGGGGAAGAACTCTGAAAGCTCTCTATTACCTTTTCTCCTACTTGGACTTCGAGCTCTTTTAATGTCCGACAGCAATTCATTTCACTCTCACCTCCCCTTAAAGATAACAATTAAAAATCTTTTGTTAAAATGTTTTACTACATTAATGTTTACATAGAACACACAGAGATCAAAATTATAAGAATTTCTAAATTACGTATTTTTAAATGCAAGGTCTTTCTTACGCCATCCGCCAGAAGCGTGAACTTGGGCCAGTTACTTAGCTTCTCCGTGTCTCGGGTCCCTCATCTGTAAAATGACACACGACATCGGCTCCTCCTGGGGTGGGGTGGGAATGGAGCGATTACGGGCTTCATGCAGAGAGCCCTCACGAAGGCCAGGCCCCGTCTCACATGACCCTCACTCCATGGGTTAGCGGCCACCACCATCCCGCTTTCCAGAGGAGGCTGGGGGAGCCAAGGTCACCGTGGGGAAGCCGAGGCACCGGCTTCAGACCCAGGTGGCCTGGCTTCACGGGCCACGCCTAACCCTCGGCTGCGGCACTGTGTCCTGACCCCTGCGGGCTCCCGCTCGCCCTGCGGTGCGCACTGAGCCCCTCTGCAAAGGGCTTAGGACGGATGTGCGTCTATACCAGCCCCCTGTCTCCATCCGCTTTTATTAACTATTTTTGATTTTGCATTACCTGTGTATCTATAAACCGCTTCAGAGCCTCTCTTTGGAAGTAACCATAGGGCTAGCATGAGGATAAAGAACAACAGAGGCCACTTCAGAGTATTTATCCAGTGCCTCCTACACTCAGGCCTGGGCGTGGAGTCAAGCAGGACACCATTCCCAGGCTTGAAAAAACTTAATGCTAGTGACAGTGACAGACTGGAAATAAGCAATCATATAAGTAGTGTAAGCTGAAGTAATAACAAGTGCTCTGAAGCCAGTAAAGACAGGTGGGGATGGACTGGACACTGGGGTAAGATGGGCCGACTCTCCTGGATGGGGTGGACGATGGGGCATTTGAATAGAGACCCACAAGCTAATAAGCCAGGAGCCACCCTCTCGAAGGAAAAGCTCTCCAGGCAAAGCAAAGGGAACATGCAACAGCTTGAAGCCCAGAGGTGGCAGGAGCCTGGCACATCCCAGGGCTGCTACTGTGAGGCCAGTGGGACCAGAGCCCACCAAGCAGGGCCAAGGAACATGGGTAAGTCCAGAGACGGAGGCTGACACCAGCGCCGTGGTGCGGGGGCCATGATGAGGAGGCTGGACTACACACTGTCTCCTAAAGGGAGCGCTTTAAACAGAAATTAACTTCATTTTACACACGAGGAAACAGGCTCAGAGGGGTTAAGTGCCGAACCCAAGTTAAAGATGAAACCAGGAACCCAGCCGTATGATTCTGTGTTAAATGTAATATATTTAATATGGTTTTTTGGGTTGGGGGGGGTTGTGTGTTTTTTTTGCGGTACGCGGGCCTCTCACTGCTGTGGCCTCTCCCCTTGCGGAGCACAGGCTCCGGACACGCAGGCTCAGCGGCCATGGCTCACGGGCCCAGCCGCTCCGTGGCATGTGGGATCTTCCCGGACCAGGGCACGAACCCATGTCCCCTGCATCGGCAGGCGGACTCTCAACCACTGCACCACCAGGGAAGCCCTTTTTTTTTTTTTTAATATGGTTTTAATTATGTATTGAAGAGATACAAAACACTATTTGTAACATACGTTTAAGATTTAAGGAATAAAAATCATACATACCTGACTTTTTACAGCTGTGTGCCCACCATCAGCTGAAGAAATGGAGAAGTGCCACTGCCCCAGGGGTCATAGGAGGCCGCCCCTCCCTCCCTCCTCTGCATTTGGTCAAGGCTTCCTCAGCCCCAGTGGCAGCTCCTCTGCCCAGTCTGGCTCCAGTCCTCTTCCCTTCACAGGGAAGTGTGTACCCCAAACTCCATCTCAGTATCTGCCTCAGGGGAGCCCCATCTACTGTCTGACATTAACTTAGTGATGCCTGCTTTCTTTAGATTAATATTTATTTGAATCGTATGTCTTTTTAAATCCTTTCACTTTTAACCTTTCTATAAAACTATGTTTCGGTTTTTCTCTTAGTGGATTTTACTGTTATCTTTTGTCTTTCAAGTGGTATATTTATTATAATTACTGATATATTCAGCATTTCTATTTTTCCTGCCTATTCTGCTGCTTCTTGCCTTCTTTTGGGTTGATACCATTTTTATCATTCCATTTCTGTGCCTCTATAAGTTTGGGAATTATACACTCCACTTTTAGACTTGTAGTAATTGCTCTGGAAATTACAACCAGCATAATTTTCAAAGACTCAAGTTAATCAGAACTTTCATCTTCCGACTGGACAATGTACCAACTCCAGAACATTTAACTCCAGTCCCTCCTCTCAATTTATATATTACTACTCTCATGTGTTCTAATTCTAACCTATTTTTAAATTCCAGAAGCCATCAGTATTCCCTACAGTCATGAGTGTGTCCTGTACTTGCCAGGTGTTCAGCCATCTTCCCTCAGCATCCCTTCTTGCATCATCTCAAACCTTCCACCTGGGATCACTTTCTTTCTACCTAAGGTATACCCTTAGAGTTTCTTCTTCTGGGCCTGTTGGGGGCCAAATCCATTTTTGTTTGAGAATGTCTTTACTTCAATATTTAAAATAGTGAAAGATATTTTCTTTAGATACACAGTTCTAGGATGGCAGTGATTTTCTTCCAACACATCGCAGTTTTTAATCCACTCTTCACCTGGCTCCCATTGTTACAACTCAGAAGTCACTTTTGTGTACATGTTGCCCTTTGGCTGCCTTTAAGATCTCTTGGTCTTTGGGGTTCTGCCCCCACCCGCTTTAAATCCTTTTTGAGATGTGCCTTCTTGAATCTGCAGGATAGCACTTTTCATCAGTTCTGGAAAATCCTCAGCCATTGTTTCTTTGGCTATTACCTGTCCCATCTCTCACTGCTCTCTTTACAGAGCTCCAATTACATCGTTTATGTCTCTGCTACATTCTGGCTAATGTTTTCTGGCCGATCTTCCAGGTCACTTATTTCTTTAGCTGTGTCTAATCCGTTTATTTAATTCATTGAGCTTTACATTGCTATTGTGAGATATACCCTTTACGCGGAAAAGTCCATACAGTACATACGCACAGTTTACTTACAATTAAGGCAAACGCCTGTTTAACAATTACTCAAATCAAGAATTAAAGCCAAACAAAAGAGGCGCCCACTTGCCCTTCTCCAATCATAATATTTCCTCTCCTCCTAGCACTTAAGATATCATTTACTTTTATTTTGTTATAATTTTACCACCTAGGTATGTATCCCTAAAAGTCACAGTTCAGTTCGTCTGGTTTTGAACTTCACATATGAACAGAAGCATTCGTATGTTTCTTCCTCCTTCACTAGATATTACGTCTGCGAGAGTCATTCAGGTTGCTGACTATACGTGTGGTTTGTTGGCTGTCATTGCTGTTTTTCCATCCACTTATTCAACAAATATATATTAAGCACCCAAACATGGTCCTAGGGGCTTGGGATACATCCATAAATAAAACTGATAAAGCTGCCTGCCCTCGTGGGGCTCACGTTCTAGAATGAGAAAATCACATTTGTGTGTTAACCTCATGGGTGTGAGCCGAGTGACCTACAGCTTTATTTGGGGGAGAAGCGCTGCGGACACTGGGGAACCACCAGTCAAAAGCCCTAAGACGGGAACAACAAGAAAAGTACACAGTGAAGAAAGAGGAGAGCAGAGAGCGCCTGTCAGGGAGGCCAGCCAGGGCACAGAGGGCCTTGTGGGTACCGGGTACCGTAGGGTCACTTGCCTTCTGCCGTTTAGCATACCTTTTATGATTTCCTTTAGTCAAGATCTGTAGGAGGTAAACTGTCTCAGTTTTTGTCTGAAATGTCTGTATTTCACCCTCCGTCTTTATTTTTTTAAATGTTCCTCAGTGACTTCTATCATGTCTTTAATCTTCAGAAATTCAAAGATGCCGTCCACACTGAAATGACCTTCAGAGGCATAGAAATTCAAGATGTGATGCAGAAGGCTTCTTTTCTTTTGTTTGAATTGGTTCCTTTACTGGAGTTCCTTTAGCTGCTTGTTTCTTTGTAGCAAACAATTTTCTCCCTCCAAATCCTGCTTCTCTTGGCCAAAAGCCTTCTTTCCTCCTTTTTTCTCAACCTACCCAGGCTACCTGCCTAGAGTCAACTTCACATCTGCTCTGCTGACGGATGTTCTACCGCTCTTGTTTGCTTTATCCACTTGAATTTGTGGTACCTGGCCTGGCCGAGGAATGTTGCAATACATGGTCTTGTGAATGAATGTTTTTTTCAGCATTGTCAGAGCAATAATAGATCTACTTAGAAACTTTGTGGGACGAGGGAGGGAGGATTCTGAAGCCCCAGAAACTTGGGCAAATAAAGCTGGTTACGGTCATCAGGTAACCAAGGGAAGATTTTAGAATAGAAAAAGAGAGCAAAAACTCAGTTATCAGATTTGAGACTTGAGGGCAAAGTACATGGTCACAAAATGGCTAATAAGGGAGAGGAGGGAAATAGGGCATCAGTCTGTATCTGACACAGTCCACAGTCTCCTTTTTATGTGTATTGTTTTTTTAACTTCTTAGAATCAGATCCATGCAGTTTCTTTCTTCTTTTACACACTCTTCCATAGTTCAGTTGGCCCTAAATGTTGATGTCTGAAATGTGACATTACACAGGAAGGTCGGTTGTGTTCTACCTCACATCTAAGCCATAGTGAACGATAAGTTTTCACAGGTGACAGCTAGTTGCAATATATGCCACATATGGCTAAAGGTTGATATTTGAATGAAGGAAATATTGATGCTGAATTAAAGAAACTGGATGTAAGTACAGGGAAAAATTCTTTGATTCTTGTTGCTTTGCCTTAAACACAATGCACTGACACCCTGCACATATGTGTGAATGAATTTTGTTTCAACGTAATTCTCAGGCTCCTCAGTAAGTTCTTCAGAACTCTGTCGTGAATCTTTCTGGATGGTGCTCAGAAAGCTTTCAAAAACTTCTGCTGAGATCTGTTTCGATTGCTTTGTACGTGGAAGGCTGTAGTTATTCTTCAGGGAGGTAGCATTGCACTGAGTGCCACATGGATTATCGAAGTGGGAAACACTTTTGGTCCATAAGCAGAAATGTTCGACATGTCCATCAGAAGCAAATCTCAAAGGTTCAATTTACTCATTTTAAATAGAATAATTCCTTGGATGTTTCTGAAGGGTTATTGACAATACTACCATTATTACAGATGATGTGAGGTCATCCATGGCAGATGCAAGAGCAGTTCCACATTTTGTCCTTACCAGCTCTCGTACACTCAGAGGCACAGACTTCTTGATATCATTCCAGGTCCTAAATGTCTTCTGATGCAAAATATCCTCTTTAATCTTCATGTTGCTCCCAACTTTATCAACCACTGTAGCACATTCAGTAACCTCCTCATATTAGACAGTTCTGGGGAGGCTGAGATGGCCAGGACAGAACAGACGGCATACCTCTTCTGTGTTGTGTTCACTCTACGTTGTCAAGGGCATCAAGCTTTGGCTGATACAAAATATGACCTCTTGAACCAAGGGAAATGCTGTGACCACAATAATAAGTCCCCCCACCACCAATTCAGGGAATTTGAGCTGCAAATCTGTCAATGTCCTAAGATTTAGCCCAAGTCTAATGACCGGATAATTCAATGCACAGGCTGCCTCATTTTCATACAAGTCACTGTGAAGAGAGTATACAAGATCTAGGTGAAAAGTAACCTTGAACACCATAGGCAAAGGTGCCATATGTGTCTTCCTTTCCCAAACACTCTGACACCAGTGGATGAGCAGATACCATGGCAAGAAGAGGAGAGGCTCTCAGGGGTTCCCACAGAAAAAGTTCTCATCCTTACTCTTACAAACATAGTATAAAATTCTAGGATGGCAAATATTTTTAGCTTCAGTGCATTGAAGACATTTTCCCACAATCTCATACCTTTCATTTTCACTGTTGAGACATCAGTGTCAGTCTAACTGTCACTCCTGTGAAGTCAATTCCCTTTTTCTTCTCACTGCCTTTAATATTTTCTCTTTGATGCTGATGTTCTGCGGTTTTACCATGATATGTCTAGACAGGCATTCCTTTTTATTTATCTGGCTTGAGATTCTAACCCATTACCTTTTCAAATATAATCTCTGTCCTACTCTTTCTCTTACATATCTGGAAATCCAGTAAGAAGTATTGTTGGGCCTTCTCTTCCCTCCTCCCATGTCTCTTATACCTGTTCTCCAAGCTTGATATCTCTCTCTCTTTCTGTGCTGCATTCTGGATAATATCTTCAGATCTATTTTCCACTCCACTAATGCCCTTTTCAGCTGTGTTGAAGCCACTGTTTTCACCCATCTGCTGAATTTTATTCTATAATGATTGTATCTTTCAATACCAAGAGTTCCATTTTGTACTTCTTCAATTGCCTCTTGTTTTGCACTCATATATTGAATCCATTCTTTCATTTCTTTAAAGATATTAAAACACTACTTTTAGGTTCTGTATCTGATAGTTCCAATATCCCAAGTGTTTGGAGATCTGATTCCACTGGATATGATTTCCATTTGTTTGCGGTCCTCATTCTTTGTCTCTTCATATGTTTTAAAGGTTTTTTTTTGTGTGACACTTTATCTGTGTTTTTTTTTTAAGGGCTATGTTGTAGATGTATTCCTCCACAGAAGGGCACACCCAGTCCAGGACCAGTAAATTTTAAGTAAATTCCCAGCCTGAGACTTTTCAGACCACACAGGTAGCATTATTTTAGACACAGATTTTCATGAATTGACTTGTGATTACAATTTTTCCCCTATTCACCCAATGCCAGTGTTGAAACTGGTAGGTTTCCTTGTGCCCTTCTGCCATGCAGGTTTGTATTTTGTAGATTATCCTTACAAGAGGGTATAGGGTCTTCCCCTAGGTTTCTCCACCTTGGGCAGACCCTGCAGGTTTTGACTCTTGTCCCCTTCACTCCAAATAGCCAACAAAACTGAAACACAAATTCACCAAGATTTGGCCAATACCTTCAGGGTAAAAACTGGCTTTATTAGAAAGCTCCCTTCTCTGGATTCCAATTTTTACTGCATGCTTAGCCTCTGAGAATTACCTTCTTGCCAGCTCAGTAATGTATTAAAATATTTTACCTTTTATCCATCATTTTAGTAGTTTTCAGTGGCAGTGTTTTTCATGGAGGTAGCCTACCATAGTACTAGAAAGAGAAGCTTCTATTCACTGTAATTCGTGATCTTCAACAATAAAGAGAATTTAGCTACATGTGTAAGTCAGAAATCTTCCAAATTTAGTTTAAATATTTAGTCTTTTATGTTTAAGGAAGTAACTTATGATACTTTTCATCTCAAATTATTAGCTTTTCCAACTGTTGAGTTGTAGCATTTCCAACTGTTGAGTTTTTCAGCAAAGAATATTCAAACTAGATTACTTATTCCACAAATGCAGATGATTTTAAGTCAAGAGCATGAATATAGAGCCTATAAAATGACCAGTGGTCCTTCTGAATGAGGCTGGAAGTTATCCTAGTTCACCACTTATGGAAGATCAACTGATCAGAGCACAAAGAAGTCCCACATCGTGGAGCAGATAATACCTTGTCATTCTTGTTGGAGCTGCTGCACTAATTCTTTTATTTTTTTAATTGTGGTAACAAAAAACCCACATAAGTTACCATCTTAACCATTTTTAACGTACAGCTCAGTAATGTTAATATATTCACACGGGTGTGCAACAGATCTCTGGGACTTGCTCACCTTACAAAACTGAAACTCTACACCCAGTGAACATCAACTCCCCCTCCCCGCTCCACACTGCTGCACTAAGTCTTACACATCAGCTGCATCCAGGATGGATGCAATCACGAAAGCTGTAATACCAAAATTCGCTAATATTTCAGAACCAAATTTAATTGTTTACACAATTCCTGAGAAAATGAAGCTTACCCATTTAGAGTCAGATAATCTGAGTAAATAATTTTTTTTACTAAAACAATATTTCCTACATCAGACACTAGAATCAAAGACATTTACAGCTGATAGAGACATTAAAGTTCAGACTTTAACTCTCTCGTTTTGCACATAAAGCAAATGAGCTTCATGCTCATGCTACAGTTATGAAATACAGAGGAGCTCATACAAAGATCTTTTTAAAAATACTTCATTTCTAGCTACCAAAATATGATCACTATCCAATGAAAGACATTAAAAATGTATAAAAACAAACAAATTTAAAATTTGGCATCTTAATACTTCTACTTCAAAGTTTAAATTCCTTATTTCCAGGGAATTCCCTGGCGGTCCAGTGGTTAGGACTCAGCGCTTTCACTGCCGGGGCCTGGGTTCAATCCCTGGTCAGGGTACTAAGATCCCGCAAGCCACATGGCACAGCCAAAAAAAAAAAAAAAAAAATTAAATTCCTTATTTCCAAATCTGAAATGCATTGCATATGAAATATGTTAGTCTGGTTTTAATTTGCTATGTTTCCATTTTTAATACAATATTATTTCTCTTATTCTGAAATATATCTCATTTAGACGTTAGAATCTTCTCTGAATAAAAATTTTGACTGAGGATTGTATCTGTTGACATGATTTATCTCTAATGACCTTGTGTCCTATTTCTTATCATTTCAAGTTTCACATTTGCATATGAGGAAAAAAAACTTACCTCTGTATAACATTTATATTCAGGTCAATTCCACCAAATCTGGACAGGAATACAAGGTACGGAAGGGCACCAGAGCTGGTGAGGGGGATCTACGCCCAAACAAGAAGAATAACAGCCCGTTAGAGAATTCAGATCCAAGCAGTGGACAGCACGGCAGGTTTCGTGATGTAAGGCAGGACATTCTTAGTGGGATGGGCATTCCAGTAACAGTCACAGCTATTCAATCCAGGTGTCTGAGTTGACACACACCCTCAGCAAAGTAAGCAGAAGCAGCATGAATGCCAGAATGCCAGTCTGTGCTCAGTTAAAAGCCCACAAGTTGTCTACAAAATTATCTAAAATCTAGGTCTATCTAAAAGGTAAGTACAATTAATAGAAATATATTCTAATATATATGTTATATATGTATTTTTATATATGTGTATATGTATTTTCATATATATGTGTTTTCATATGTGTGTATATGTATTTTTATATATGTGTATATGTATTTTCATATATGTGTATATGTATAAATATATATATATATTTCCCAAAAGTCTGAGGCCACAGCATAATTAACCCTCTGAGTGTCATGTGTACTTACTGTACATTCATATAATTTCAAGGTAGAAAAAAATCATTTTCAAATCTAAAATTCTGTAAAGGACATCATTGGGTCGAGTGGGTTAATATGGACTATAGGTTCAATTAAAGTATTATTATCTCAACGTTTAGTTTACTGAAGTTGTTAACTGTGCTGTGATTATGTAAGAGAATAGTCCTTATTCTTAAGGAAATACACACTGAAGTGTTTAGAATTAGAGAACCATAAACATAAGCAACATCCTCTTGAACGGTTCAGAAAAAAATTATGTACACATTGTGTATTTCGTATATATTATTTGCATATATGTATGAATGAAAGATCACGGGAGAAGCAAACGAGGCTAAATGTTCACAACTGTCAAATCCGGGTAAAGGGTATATGGCTACTGTTTGGACCACTCTTATCCTCACAAATTTTCTGGAGGTTTGAAATTACTTTTAAATAAAATGTCAAATTTTTTTAAAAGTGAAAATAATTATTTCCCCCAAAAAAGCATTATGAAATTAAAATTAAAATAAATATATAATCAATATAAATATATTTTATTAAGCTTCATGCAAATACACAAAGTACAATTTCCCATACAGCTGAATGGCTCCTAAGCCTATAAGACCAAATCTGATATTTACTTAACCCTTAACATTCCAGCCTCAAAGCCTAGCACGGTTATCTCAGTCTTCCCCAAAGGACAAATTTCTCCTTGCTACTAAAAACATGTATAACTAGGAAATGGGCCCAGAGGGAGACTGGCTCACAGGGCAGGCCTTTGCGAAGCCTTTTCCTGGAAAGGACACCCAGGACTTGGATTTCTGATGGGGCATTTTTTAGTAGATATAATTTGGGTAGATGCTTCAAAGGTTCCCTGGTTTTACAGAAGAAGGTCAAGAACAGATTAAACGTGCAGTTTCCCAGACTGGATGCCCTCCTGGTCTTGGTAGTGATAAGAGTTAACATGGAAAGGAAGAAACTTACATCTGGAGAGCTCATACTTTATAAATGGGTACAGGCACTGCTCTTGGTTTTGACTCATTTAGCCCCAAACTACCTTCTGAGGAGGCTGAAATTTTCCACATTTCACAGAGCAGAGGTGTGACCTCCCTGCATGGCACTGCCATTAAGTCATTTAGTCACAGAAATCTGTGACTCCAGAGCCCAAGTTCATCTCACTACACTAACCACCCTGCCTTAAAATCCATCAATCTATTGAAGCTGGGACTTCCCTGGTAGCACAGTGGTTAAGAATCCACCTGCCAATGCAGGAGACACAGGTTCGATCCCTGGTCCAGGAAGATCCCACATGCCGTGGAGCAACTAAGCCTGTGCACCACAACTACTGAGCCTGCACTCTAGAGCCTGAGAGCCACAAGTACTGAGCCCGCACGCTGCAACTACTGAAGCCCGTGCATCTAGAGCCCGTGCTCCGCAACAAGAGAAGCCATCGCAATGAGAAGCCCGCACACCGCAATGAAGAGTAGCCCCCGCTCGCCGCAACTAGAGAAAGCCTGCGTGCAGCAACTAAGACCCAACGCAGCCAAAAATAAATAATAAATAAATAAAAATTTTAAAAAATGTATTGAAGCTTTTGTCACATTTCACATTGCTACTTATGGTCTAATGCAAATTCTAATGTGGCAGATACATATTTGCAATGACTGGTCTACAAAACTAAGCACTTAGACAACCGAAATCACCTCTCCAGTATTAGCTATTCTGGCAAAAATGTTGGAGAATCAAAACCATCCATTGATGAATCACTGAAAGCAATTCTTAGACTGGGGCTGGGGGAGTGTAGTTTGTAAATCCACATCCAGTATGCTGATAAGTACCTTCAAAGACTTCTCTTTCCCCAACCCAGCACAACCACCAGGACCAGAACGGAACTTAGTTTTCCTTCTCTGGAATCTATTTACCAATTCAACTTCTTTTAAAATGTTTATATTAATATTCAGACACTGAAGCCACATTTTTATTATTGTATGTTTTAAATATTTTTAACATCT
The DNA here is from genome assembly GCF_963924675.1 of Phocoena phocoena. Taxonomy (NCBI): domain Eukaryota; kingdom Metazoa; phylum Chordata; class Mammalia; order Artiodactyla; family Phocoenidae; genus Phocoena; species Phocoena phocoena. The sequence goes on along the minus strand of NC_089229.1, from coordinate 5,564,665 downwards.
TTATTGGAGTATAATTGCTTTACAATGGCGTGTTAGTTTCTGCTTTATAACAAAGTGAATCACTTATACATATACATATGTTCCCGTATCTCTTCCCTCTTGCGTCTCCCTCCCTCCCACCCTCCCTATCCCACCCCTCTAGGTGGTCACAAACTACCTAGCTGATCTCCCTGTGCTATGCGGCTGCTTCCCACTAGCTATCTATTTTACGTTTGGTAGTGTATATATGTCCATGCCACTCTCTCACTTTGTCACAGCTTACCCTTCCCCCTCCCCATACCCTCAAGTCCATGCTCTAGTAGGTCTGTGTCTTTATTCCCATCTTACCCCTAGGTACTTCATGACCTTTTTTTTTTTTCTTTTTCTTAGATTCCATATATAGGTGTTAGCATACGGTATTTGCTTTTCTCTTTCTGACTTACTTCACTCTGTATGACAGACTCTAGGTCCATCCACCTCACTACAAATAACTCAATTTCGTTTCTTTTTATGGCTGAGTAATATTCCATTGTATATATATACCACATCTTCTTTATCCATTCATCTGTCAATGGACACTAAGGTTGCTTACATGTCCTGGCTATTGTAAATAGAGCTGCAACAAACATTGTGGTACATGACTCTTTTTGAATTATGGTTTTCTCAGGGTATATGCCCAGTAGTGGGATTGCTGGATCATATGGTAGTTCTATTTGTAGTTGTTTTTTTTTTTTTTTGGCCGTACGTGGGACTCTCACTGTTGTGGTCTCTCCCGTTGCAGAGCACAGGCTCCGGACATGCAGGCTCAGCGGCCATGGCTCACGGGCCTAGCCACTCCACGGCATGTGGGATCTTCCCGGACCGGGGCACGAACCTGTGTCCCCTGCATTGGCAGGCAGACTCTCAACCACTGCGCCACCAGGGAAGCCCCTCATTGTAGTTTTGATTTGCATTTCTCTAATGATTAATGATGTTGAGCATTCTTTCATGTGTTTGTTGGCAATCTGTATATCTTCTTTGGAGAAATGTCTATTTAGGTCTTCTGCCCATTTTTGGATTGGGTTGTTTTTGTTATTGAGCTGCATGAGCTGCTTGTAAATTTTGGAGATTAATCCTTTGTCAGTTGCTTCATTTGCAAATATTTTCTCCCATTCTGAGGGTTGTCTTTTGGTCTTGTTTATGGTTTCCTTTGCTGTGCAAAAGCTTTTAAGTTTCATTAGGTCCCATTTGTTTGTTTTTGTTTTTATTTCCATTTCTCTAGGAGGTGGATCAAAAAGGATCTTGCTGTGATTTGTGTCATAGAGCATTCTGCCTATGTTTTCCTCTAAGAGTGTCTGGCCTTACATTTAGGTCTTTAATCCACTTTGAGTTTATTTTTGTGTACAGTGTTAGGGAGTTTTCTAATTTCATACTTTTACACGTACCTGTCCAGTTTTCCAAGCACCACTTATTGAAGAGGCTGTATTTTCTCCACTGTATATTCTTGCCTCCTTTATCAAGATAAGGTGACCATATGTGTGTGGGTTTATCTCTGGGCTTTCTATCCTGTTCCATTGATCTATATTTCTGTTTTTGTGCCAGTACCATACTGTCTTGATTACTGTAGCTTTGTAGTATAGTTTGAAGTCAGGAAGCCTGATTCTTCCAGCTCCATTTTTCGTTCTCAAGATTGCCTTGGTTATTTGGGGTCTTTTGTGTTTCCATACAAATTGTGAAATTTTTTGTTCTAGTTCTTTGAAAAATGCCAGTGGTAGTTTGATAGGGATTGCATTGAATCTGTAGATTGCTTTGTGTAGTAGAGTCATTTTCACAATGTTGATTCTTCCAATCCAAGAACATGGTATATCTCTCCATCTATTTGTATCATCTTTAATTTCTTTCATCAGTGTCTTATAATTTTCTGCACACATGTCTTTTGTCTCCTTAGGTAGGTTTATTCCTAGATATTTTATTCTTTTTGTTGCAATGGTAAATGGGAGTGTTTTCTTAATTTCACTTTCAGATTTTTCATCATTAGTGTATAAGAATGCCAGAGATTTCTGTGCATTAATTTTGTATCCTGCTACTTTACCAAATTCATTGATTAGCTCTAGTAGTTTTCTGGTAGCATCTTTAGGATTCTCTATGTATAGTATCATGTCATCTGCAAACAGTGACAGCTTTACTTCTTCTTTTCCTATTTGGATTCCTTTTCTTTCTTTTTTTTCTCTGATTGCTGTGGCTAAAACTTCCAAAACTATGTTGAATAAGCGTGGTGAGAGTGGACAACCTTGTCTTGGTCCTTATCTTAGTGGAAATGCTTTCAGTTTCTCTGGAATCTATTTATCAATTCAACCTCTTTTAAAATGTTTATATTAATATTCAGAGACTGAAGCCACATTTTTTAAAAATTCGTTTTACTATTAATGAAACTAAGGTATAGGGCAGGTTATAAGCAATGCCTCCTCGTCACTCTTGCCCTGATCAATCATCAAAACACCCTGACGTTCAAACATTCTTGACATGGTTCTTGAAATAAAATTAAAGCTAAAGTAAATTCACTGTAACTGGAAAATTCTTTTCTAATTTTAAGGGTGAGATTCCCATGAAATATTTTACCTGTTTTATATACTTCCAGTTAAGCTTATATTAACTATTGAAAAAGAAAGTTTGTATCACCACCTGGATTAGTCATGAAAAGATCTAGAAAAGGGACACACACTGTGAATTCCAGGGATTAGGAAGAGAACCCCCACCCTTCATTCCCAATGAACCTGGCCTCCTGAAAAGGCACCACACTGCAGTCTCCTTGGTTTATACAGGAGGGGGTCACAGGAGCTCAACGTTCTAGAAAAACATCCTGATTATAAGACAGACTATCAGAACCTGTTTTTTAAAGTCTCTGAAGTTCTATAGTTCTCAGTGACTTCTTTTAAAAACAGATGTAGCTCTTAAAAAACGGATGCACATTTCACATCTTCTGTACTTTTCCTCTTCCTGCATAGCTGATTAGCTTGGGAAGGCTGTCAAAATTTTAAATTAAGATTAGATCATGTAAAGATGTTTAAAAAAATAAAATTAAATTAAAAAAATAAACTGCAAACTACTCTTTGAAAGCAAAAAAAAAAGATTAGATCATGAATATAGGGAGACATCAGCAGGAAATAATATTTTAACTTTCCATTTGGTATAAAGAAAGGAACAGTTAAATCAAGGTTATGAGGAAACATGTGATATTTGTGAGGACAAAGGTTCTTTAAAAGCAAGAGAACATTACCGTATGACACAGCAATTCCACTCCTAGGTATGTACCCGAGAGAAGTGAAAACATACGTCCACATAAAAATTTGTACATGAAATTTCACAGCAGTATTGTTCGCAAAAGCCAAAAAGTGAAAATAACCCAAAGATCCATCAACTGATGATAAAGTGCGGTGTATCCATGCAGTGGAATATTATTCAGCCATAATGAGGAATGAAATACTGATTCATGCTATAACATGGATGTTTAGCATAACTAAACATTATGCTTAGTGAAAGAAGCCAGTTACAAAAGATCATATATTGTATTATTCCATTTTATGAACTCTCCAGAATTGGCAATCTGTTGTGACTTAAGGTATCAGTAGATTAATGGATGTCAGGGATTAGGGGAAGCGAAGTGGGGAGCGACGCTAATGAGTACAAAGTTTCTTTTGGGGGTGATAAAATGTTCTGGAATTAGATGGTGGTGATGGTTGCACAACTCTGTGAGTATATGAAAAACCAGGAACTTGTCCATGTTTGAATGGTGAATTTTGTGATATGTAAATTATATCTTTATAAAGCTTTTATTTAAAATGCAGATACAACAAAAGGTGATGTAAAAGAATCAATATATACTATTTGTGAAATTCTGGAAGTGAATAAAGGGGATACATTTTTTAAAAGAAGAAGAGAAAAGCTCTTCATCATTCCTCCCCTTCCCTCCTTCCCTGTCTGTTCCGTCACAATTCAGTCCTACAGTCATTAGATGGGGCAGACAAAAGTGGCATCTGCAACATAGGGGGGCCGTGCTCCAGAGCAGGGCTGGAGGAAGAGGGCATCCACCTGGGGGTGGAGGTGCTGGACATGGGAGATGAGTCACATGCCAGGGAGGCTGATCAAATAAGTGAATATACTCAGAACACAGAAGCCAAGTGGCTCATTGTCTGAAACGGTAGTTACAAACATAGAAAGTGAGAAAATTACAATGAACCCTGAGGTACGAGGTTAGAACTGGCGGTATTGGTGTGCACTCACGGTTTTCAATATATAGATTGATATAGAAATACACGTAGATGTAAGTGTATGTAAATGTGTATATATGTTTATATACGGAATATATCCCCTGGGGCTCTGCCCACTTAGAGGGCCTGGAGCAAAGAGCAGCTCTGGTATACTCAGATCCCAGATTCTGGATACTTGGTTCCGTTAAAAGGAACCAGAGCTCTTTGGAGAAATGGATGATTCTGGGACCGAGGCAAGGAAAGTACAGGTGGGTTTATAGTATCTTGTATCAGAAAGTAAGGAAGTGCTCAAAGAATGATGGGCACATGTCAAAAGGACACAGAAACCAGCATGAAGCGGCTCCTACTGGCTATATTAGGGACAATTGAAACATCAAAATAAATAATGAAAATAATGGCTCATAAGCCACTTAATAAAACAGGAAATCTTGAGTCCCTGCAAACATATAAACAATAAATGAATACATGAAAGTTTGGTGAGGAATGGCATATCTACATAGTTTCAAAGTTTCTCCCACAAAATGCTTATTAATTACAAAGTAGATAAAGAGCACTCCACCAGGAAAAAGACAGATGGGTCTGATAGATTCCACCTTAATCAAGTGACTGCAGTGAACATCAGTAGTAATGGGACAGACGAAAATCACCTGTAAGCTAAGAAAAGCGTGGAGAAGAGCACAGCGTCATTTCTGTGACATTCCTGCCAAAGATGCAAGCCTGAATCTAGTCATCAGGAAACATCCGATAACTCAAGTCAGGGACATTCTACAAAATAACAGGTCTGCAATCTTCCAAGTGTTATGGTCCTCAAGACTAAGGAAAGACTGAAGAAGTGTTCTAGACTATAGGAGACTTGCCAAATGCACTGCATGATTGTGACCTGGGGCCTGGGGCTGAGACGGCTGACATGAGATGACATTACTATCCTCACCATGACGGCTGGATTGTGGGTGTATAGAACAGGGCTCTGGTTTTAAGGAAACATACACTGAAATATTTGAGGTAATGGAGCAGTTTACCCCCAAATGGCTTATGAAAGAGAAAATTGTTCTTTGCACTATACTTCCAACTCGTCTGTGATCTGTGATTGCTTTTTTATAAACAGTAAAGCAGGGCTTCCCTGGTGGTGCAGTGGTTGAGAGTCTGCCTGCCAGTGCAGGGGACATGGGTTTGTGCCCCGGTCCGGGAAGATCCCACATGCTGCGGAGCGGCTGGGACCATGAGCCATGGCCGCTGAGCCTGCGCGTCCGGAGCCTGTGCTCCGCAACGGGAGAGGCCGCAACAGTGAGAGGCCCGCGTACCGCAAAAACGAAACAAAAAAACAAAACAAAAAACAATGTGAGAGGAACCTGAAAGAGGAGGAGCAACACTCTCTGTGTACGCGCTCTGTCCACACTTCCAGCTGGCGCTTGAACCATGTGTGTGTGGGTCAGACTCAAGAGCCCCAGCAAAAGACCAGAAAGCTGAATCAAGATATGAATGACTGCCCACCGCAGGTGAGGGAGAATTTGCAAGTTAACTGCCTGTCAAAGCAAAAGTATCAAAAGTCTCAGAGGAATATAACAGAATCCAGAGTCTCCACAGCACAGCATTCGTGACGTTTAGCGCTGCACCGTTTAATGAACAGCCAGAGCCATACATGACTCCTGAGCACTGGAAACGTGGCTAGGGCAACTGATGAGCTGAACCGTTTGTTAAATTTCATGTTAATTTATTTAAATTCTAAAATTAACTTTGCTTTGGGAAAACTTTTAAGTTTGGAATGACCGGGTATATGAATCTAATATTTCAACAGCAACTTCTATGAAATCTAAATACAGATAAAGTATTTCCAATGGAAATTTAGTGTCAGCATTGAGGTCTTCTGTAAGTGTAAAGTACATACCAGGCTCTGCAGACTTAGTACACAGAAAAGAATGTAAAATATCTTATTACCAATTTTAAATAGTGATTACATGTTGAAATGAGATAATATTTTAGATACATTTATTTGGTCAAATAAAAATATTATTAAAATTAATTTCACCTATTTCTTTTTGTAATGTAGCTACTAGAAAATTTTAAATTATTTATGTGACTCACATTATATTTCTATTGAATAGCACTAGTCTGGGATATTATCCAAATATGCTCAGAAATGAAGAACCAGAGAAATGTGACCCTTCTCAAAGGAAAAAAATCAAACCAGGCCAACCCTGAGATGATCCAGATGTTAGAATTACCAGATAAGGACTTTTAAGCAGCTATTTTAACTACGCTCAATGTAGTCAAAGAAATATGCTCATAATTGAAATAAAAACCAAGAAATCTAAGCAGATAAATAGAAATTATAAAAAAAGAACCAAATGAAAACTCTAGAACTGAAAAATACATGTCTAAAATTAAAAATTCACTGAATGGACTTCATAGCAGAATGGAGATGCTAAGAGTCAGTGAATTTGAAGACACATCAATGAAAAGTATGCAATCCGAAAGATAGACAGGAAAAATATTTTATAAAATGAACAGAGCCTCAGGGGTCTGGAAGACAATACCAAAATGTCCGAGAGAGCAGAGGAAGAGGTAGACAAAAATATTTGAAGAAATAACAGCTGAAAACTGTCTGATTGCTCTGCATTGGGGTGAGCATACAGTAGATGCTCAATAACCACTTCAGGTAAGAACAAACGCAAATACTATGTTTCAAAGTACATGTTGACCAAATACTCTTTATATGGAAGCCTTAAAAAATAAACTAATATGACTATAATACTGCTACACACAAAATATGACCCAAGCACATGATAAGTGTCCCAAACCTGACAGAATTTAATTGAATTGTGACCAACAAAACTCTATTTGGGACAGTGGGGGAAAGCCAGACGAGGTTACGTGCTCCTGTAATATACTGCATCCCCTCCTCCATACTGGGTGATTCTGAGCATTTTCCGCACTGTACCTGAGCCAGCACATCTTGAAACTGTTCTCTCGTGAGAGGCAGCAGGAAGGTTGTGATGACTCTTCGCAGTTCATTCTTTGTCACCGTCATGTTGTTACTGATGTCGAGCAGGTGAAAGGCTTTCTTCAACTCATCTCCTTTATCAGTAATTTTTTGAAATAAAATCCATTTAACATCTAAGGACGACAGTATTGGATGTCCAACAGCTGTGGCTATAAAAGAGAGACAGCTATTTATTAAACGCTCTTAAAGCTAAGACAATAAACGGCATTTCACTGTGTACTAGAATCCAACAAACTTCTAAACAGTATTTCTTCCACTATATCTAGGTTTACAAGTAGATGACCCGCAATTGCAAATCTGCAGTCATTTGTTGCACCTCTGAAATTTACATTTCAATCAATATGAATAGTAGTAACATTAGAAAAAAAGAGCAAAGATAATCTTCCCTATAAAGGACCTACATCACAAGTGAAAAACATGGATATTGAAATAAAACTTAGTTAAGAATCACTTTTATCTCAAATAAATCTTCAAAATATTATATTCACTTTTCATCCCCTTGCCAATTTTTGAGGGGAAAACACGTAATTCTTAAATCTACAACCTTTTCCTTTCAAAGACAAGGAAGAGGTAAGCATCACTGGATGCTAAAGGATAATGAAGAACGTTTAGTTCTGGAATGAGCTAGCAGGGCACCTGCACTTCCTGGTGGGGAAAGGGGTCCCAGCTGTAATGGTTTAGGTCCCAGAGTCCCCGTGTCACCAAAGGGCAGCTGACACCCTACAAACATAGTAACTACAAATTAACTCATGGTGCCAATCAGTATCATAAACATGAAGATGTGATTAGTCCCTTTCGATATTTTATAACCTAGTAGGTAAAGAGGAGGCTAAGAACCATGGTAGCTTGGTAAATCTCTTATATCTATTAATGAGATTGCAAAGCCTTGGTGACCATCATTCATTTAGGATGCTCTGCTCTTGGAAAGCTTAGACTCTGGAGGGGGAAGCAAAACAAGAAACAGACAAATGAATGATGAGGTAATGGTAGATAGTGCCAAGTGCTGCAAAGGACAAACCAACGAGGTGGGGGGCAGCCGGGGAGCTTAGGACGGGGGTCACAACAGAGCTGCTGTTTGTTACGGGGGATGTTTCGGGATGTGGAACCAGATGTTCACCTAGGAGAAGACAGACAGGCAGAAGAGGGCTGGGCACAGAGCCTGGGGGAGAAAGGTCTTAAATCTCCCACAAGAACTCCAAGGATGCTCAATGTGCAGAGTGGCTGCCTGCATCCCTCTGAGTTTCTGACTGTCGCTTCAAACCTCAGAAGCAGCTGATTCACGTGGCGGAGCTGCAGGGCTCCACATCAGCTGGTGAAGAGTATTTCTCCCTCTGCCCACCCAGCCTGGAATTCCTCCTCCTGAACCCAGCGTCACAGAGGGACCCCTTTATGTCTTTATGTCTCCATCTTGCAATCTTTTTTCAGAATTTTCATGCGCATTTTCAGGTGCTTTCCAAGCAGCCCCATCTTGGCAATCAATAATCCTAATTTTGAAGTATCAGAAATATTGCTTTGAAACTATTTGAGTTAACTTGAGGGCAGACTTTTTATTTCACAAGCCTAATGCAACTTCTGGAATTTAAAATGAAAGCGGTAGCCAAACTTGCACAACCTGCTGGTGGGAGAGTACTAACTGATATGATCTTTCTGGAGGGGAATTTGACAAAATTTTCTACATCCGTTTAGGATACAGAAAGTCACAGCAGATTGTCATTCTGACCCTGGCACTGAGAACAAGTAGGATAAGCTAAAAAAAGAGAGGGGTGTGAAACCCACCAAAGAACTGAGGGTACAAATAAACTAAACTCCAGAAAGGACTAGCCACTCCTCAGAGAGAAAACACCCATGACTCCTTTCACCCTTGAAGAGTCTTGGGCAGAGAAGCAGATTCATTCTACACAGGGGTATGGAGAAAACAAGTGATTACTTAGTAGCCACGTGGACCGATCCCATGGATTTGCATCCCAAGAGCCTCAGTCACAGTACGAGTCTGCACCCGTCCTCGTGGGCCTTCACACGTTGCACAGGAAGCACCCCAAAGCTGGGAGTGAGGCAGGAGAGCTGTGTGATATGCCCCGAGGGATGCAGGGTCTTCCCTAAGTGTCAGGCAGCTGCTCACCGTGCCTGAGCACAGACGAGCGGCAAACCCCTCTGAAGCATACGGGGCCCTCACCGAGGGCACCTCAGCAGCCCACTGCAATTGCAGGCAGGGCAGCAGGGCGGAGGGCGACCTCCTAAGGAGCACGAAGCTAGCAGCAGAGCTGGAGGACAAACAGAGCTCCCCAGAAACCCTCCAGAAGTGGCAGGAGGGCTGGAAAGCAGAGAGCCCGCCACACGATGCCAAGCTGGCAGCTGGACTCTGAAGCAGACATGGCTGGAGTCTCAGCAGTGCTCAGATCACAAGGCCTGTTGAAGGGAAGCATCTGAAACAAGGGGTCACGTGAATCTAACCAAAACTGCAACCAAATCCAGACAGAGCTCAACTGAGAAATTAAACTGAGCCAGCCCACCTCACCAGTAGCCTGAGCAGAAGGGGCACTCCTTTTCCTGGTGGTAAACATGATTTACTTCTGTCTCTACTCTGTTTTACACAAATGTCTGGTGTTAAATCCTTTTAAAATTGCAAGACAAATAAACAAAGAAAAGGTGACCTGATCAAGAGCAAAAAAGAATCATGGAAGACCCACAGAGAGAACAGAGGTAGAAACGATCAGGTATTTAATCCAAGAATGACAAATATGTTAAAGAGATTAAGGGAAAACTGACAAAATGCTGAACACTAGGGAGTTTCAGCAGAGAAGTGGAAACTATTTTTTTAAAGCACATGAAAAAGCTAGAAATTAAAAATACAATATCAAAGCGAAGAGCTCGTCTTATCTGTTTAACAGCAGAGCTGTACACAGTGGAAGGAAGGACTAGTGAGCGGAGAGTCAGGCCAACGGAAACCATCCACACTGAAACGTAGACATAAAGCAAAAACAGCCTAAAAGGAAACAGGGTGTCTAATATCTGCGGCTCACAGATTCACCCATGAATTGTGCTTTCTTTAATGAGTCATATAAGTACATATCTACACGTGTGTGTGCATGCATGACATGCATGAGAGACAGGCCAGCCAAACACTTAATGGTGACCAACTCTGGAGAGAAAAGGGGTGCTAGGAGACATTATATATGTATGTATATAATTTTTAGTTAAATATATTTGTTTCTATATATATAATTTTTATTTAGAAAAGAAAAAAATAATTCAGTACTTAAAAAAACATAAATAAAAGGCAAATGAAAAAAGATACTGATGGCACATAAGGCAGATAAAGGATTAATATTTTTAATACACAGAGCTCATACAAATAACTAAAAAGACCAACCCACAGTGGGTAAATGGGCAAAGGACATGAACAGGCAGCTGACAAAAGAAGGACATAAACCTGATGAACTTGACAATCAAAGTTAACCTCACCATTAGAGAAATGCAGATTAAAATCACAACAGAAGGGCTTCCCTGGTGGCACAGCGGTTGAGAGTCCGCCTGCCGATGCGTGGGACACGGGTTCGTGCCCCGGTCCGGGAAGATCCCACATGCCGCAGAGCAGCTGGGCCCGTGAGCCATGGCCGCTGAGCCTGCGCGTCCGGAGCCTGTGCTCCGCAACGGGAGAGGCCACAACAGTGAGAGGCCCACGTACCGCAAAAGAAACAAAAAAATATCACAACAGAATATTGTTTATGCATATCAAATGGACAAAACGTAAGAGATAATAATAATAATAAGATTCTGTATTAGGATATTCAGAAACAAATACTTGTAAATATCACTTGTGGGGACGCGCAGTACAAGCTTCCAAAAGGCAATTTGGTGGTGCTCACGAGCCTTAAGGGTGTGGATGCCCTTCACTCCAGTAATCCCACTTCACTCCATTCTTCTTGGCACTGTCAGAAAGCTAGTTAAACTGAGATACATCCGAAGTATACTCTAGGCGTGGAGCTACTGGGCTGGAAGAGATTTATTATGGATGATAAATGTTTGTGTTGGAAATTGCCACTTATCCCTCAACATCCATTCTCCCCTCTTTCCTGAGATTTGGACAGACACATGGCCCACCTGAAATAGTCTCTCTGGTAGATGCCTGTGGCCTCTCACGGATGCAGGTGAGCACAGGTGGCGAGCGTGACTTCTGACTAGATTGCCTTTCTTCCGGTCCATCCTTTCACTACGTCCCACTGAGTCCTTCCAGTTCTTCAGGCTGTGCACTCATAGCGCTTTGTACGTGCTTCTGGACCGGCACTGGTATTGTTCTGCTGGAATTCTTCCTCTCCCTCTCAAGACTGTGGGATCCTCCAGGGCAGACTCTCTACCGGACCCGTCTCTTTATCCTCCGTCCCTGTGACAGTTCTTGTCACATATTAGGGCTCAGAAAATGTTTGTGAAGGAAGGGAGGGAGGGAGGAATGAACAAATGAAAAGACACATTTTGGGGAAATTATAATGTCAAATTTTATTGCTTTAAAACTGAGTGATCCAAATAAGTTAAAATTTTACGTCCACACAAAAATCTGCACGCAAATGTCTATAGCAGCTTTATTCATAATTGCCAAGGCATGAGAGCAACCAAGATGTCCTTCAGTAGTGAGTAAACTGTTGTATCCATACAAGAGAATATTATTCAGAGAAAAAAAGAAATGAACTATCACATCATGAAAAGACATGAAGGAGCCTTTAGCGCATATTCCTAAGTGAAAGAAGCCAATGTGAAAATGCTATGGACTGAATGATTCCAACTAAATGACATTCTGAAAAAGGCACAACTACGGAGACAGTAAGAAGACCAATGGTTGCCTGGACTGCGGCGGGGAGGGACGAATAGGCAGAGCACAGAGGATTCTCAGGGCAGTGACACTACCCTGTATGAAGCAGTAACAGGAGACACATGTCATTATACGTTTATCAAAACCCAAAGAACGCACAACACAAAGCGTGTGAACTCTAATAATGTGTCAATAACGGCTCATCAATTCTCATGAATGTACCACACTGATGCCAGTGCTGCTAATAAGGGAAACTGAGGATGGGGAGTGAAGAGGTGTATGGGAATTCTCTGCACTTCAGCTCAGTTTTTCTGTAAACCTAAAACTACTCAGGGAGTTCCCTGGCAGTACAGTGGTTAGAACTCGGCACTCTCACTGCCATGGCCCAGGTTCTATCCCTGGTCAGGGAACTAAGATCCCACAAGCCACACAGTACGGCAAAAAAAAAAAACCAACCAACCAACAAACAAACAAAAAAACCTACTCGAAAAATATAGTCTATTAATCAAGAAAAAACTGAGGAGTGAAGCAGTATACTAGATAACATAGTAGTTAATTCCATGGATCCTGGAATCACACTGTCTGGGTACAAATCTCAACCCTGCTACCTAAAAGCTATGCGACTTTGGGGCAAGTAGCTTGATAAACCTGTATCTCAGATTCCCCATAAAGAAAACTGGGACAATAACAGAATTTATTTCACAGCTTTACTGTGAGGATTAAATGTCTTGTGAGGCCTTTGTACAGAGTCTAGTACATACTAAACATACATAATGATATCTACTGTTAGCATCATTTGCTCAGGAATACTCACATGAAGAAGGTCTGAACACATTTTGGAAACCATTCCTTGAATACACTCTACATGGTCAAGAGTGGGGTCTCAAATGAGCGAATTTTTGTGTGTGAGGATACAAAGTATGCCAATCTGGTACAACTGCTGTTTTGCACGTTAAATCCCTGTGATATTAAAAAAAAAATAGGTTACATTATCTTCAAGCACATCCTATAAATGTGGCCAACCTCCTATCTATTCCTCTTCTGAGAGGGCAGCTGGAGACTGTAGAAAAGCCGCTAATCATGACCTTCATGCCAATGTTTCAAAGACTATTCTTAAAGGGAACACAGAATTGTGATTTTAGACTCACTTGTACAGCAGATCCAATCATCTTCAAAAATGGGACAACAAAGAGGCATTTGGATAAGAAAACCCACCTGCGCCTCAACTACCAGTGACTCATTTTCTGGGGGGGTGGGCAGCAGGGGTGGAAAGTGTGGGTACTCTGAGCTCTCCTGAAGTGCCTCACTGCACATCCAACACACAGTCAGAGGCACAGCTGGGGAAAACAGCACCGAAAATGGTGGAGCAACGACCTCTGAAAATCATCTCCAAAAAGGTAAGGAGAACACTGGCAAAAACTGTCCGAATCAGCTGTTTCAGAGCTCTGGAAATTAACCAAAGGTTTGCAGCAATCTGGGGAGTGCTTACTCATGAGAGATGCCAGAATCTCAGAATGAACACCAAGTTGCATGGCATTTTAACTTCTCCTATTCCCATCTCCCCTCACCCCCAAATCTGCAATAGCCTTGAAACCAACATCCTACAATCACAGTGAAAACCCAGCAGCCTGCCAATCACTGGAAGGGAAAGAACAGGGTTGAAACTCCTTCCAAGCCCCATTATCAGAAAATTTTCATCGTATGACTTACCTTACCTGATGGCTCCCTGAAAGACCCCTCTCACAAGGCTGTCTTTATTAGAACTGACTCAGAGCTTGCCCAGTGAGAACAAGCTATTGTCAAAAGGCATTTGTTGAAAAAAATTCAGGGGCAATTGTTTAAAATTTTAGCTGCCTGAACGGGTGGATAACAGAGCAAATAATAGCCTAACCAAAAAGCTTAAACCGAAAAGCTGGGGAATGAGACATCCGTAGTGGCTTTGAGAAGCTCCCACATATTCCTGGGAATCTAGAAGGCTGTGAGCATGTCCAGGGCTATGTGCTTGCCTAGGAAAGACCTGAGAAGGCCCTAAGCTCCCAGCTCTGGCTGACCTTGAGGCTCTGCCCAAGCAGGAGGTGGAGGCTGAGGCTGTAAACTGCCTGGCTGAGGGCTGACAGAATGCTCCAACACACACCAAGAGCCCCTCGGCAAAGAATGGAAAACTGCTGCGCCCAGGCGTTTAAGGAAAGCTCTGTCCCATCACACACTGACCAATAAGCTAACCAGTCAGGGACTTCAGTGGCCACACGTGACAAACAATACAGACCTTACCAAGTTAATTTAGAAAAGTCACTAAACAAACAAAACATGGAAAGGAGGGAGAACATGATTTTGAGAACTGCCACATTCTTAAAATGTCTAGTTTTCAACAAAAATTTTATGAGACGTGCAACAAAAAAAAAGTACGCCCACACATACGTATCTTCAGAAACCATACAAGCAAGGAAAGAGTGGATGAAACGTTTAACCTGTCAAAGGGGAAAAACCCACCAACCTAGAATTCTGTATCCAGCAAAACAGCCTTCAGAGTTAAAGACAAATAAAGACTTGATCATACAAACAAAAATTGAGGAAATGTCACCAGTAGACCTGCTTGTAAGCAGACCTGCTTGTAAGACGTACTAAAACAACTTCTTCAGAGAGAAGAAAAAATCATATGGGTCAGAAACTCAGACCTACATAAAGAAAGAAAGAGCATTAGAGAAAGAATAAAGGAAGGCAAAATAAACATATATGCATCTAATAACAGAGCCCCAATATACATGAAGTAAAAACTGGTGAACTGAAAGGAGAAACAGACACTTCAACAATAACAGCTGGAGACTTCAGTGCTCACTTTCAGTACGGACACAACAATTAGCCAGAAGATTAACAAGGAAACAGAACACTTGAACAACGCTTTAAACCAATTAGACCTAGTAGACATCTATAGAACACTCCACCCAACAACGGTAGAATACACCTTCTTCTCAAGTGGACGTGGAACATTCTCCAGGATAGACCATTTGTTAGGCCATAACACAAGCCTCAATAAATTTAAAAGGACTGAAAACATCAAAGTATGTTCTCCAACCACATGGGAATGAAATCAGAAATAAGTATCAAAAGAATGAGATAATTCGCACATATGTGGAAATTAAACAACACACTCTTAAATAACCAATGAGAAATTAGCAAATACTTTTAGATGAATGAAAATGAAGGCACAATATACCAGAACTTATGGGATGCAGCTAAAGCAGTGCTTAGAGTAAAAATTATAGCTGTAAATGTCTATATTAAAAAGGAAAATTTCAAATTAATAATTTAACCTTCTTCCTCAAGAAACTAGAAAAATAAGAGTAAACTAACCCCAAAGTGAGGAGAATGAAGGAAATAATAAAGATTAGAGCAGAAATAAATAAAATCAAATTTAGAAAAACAATAGAGAAAGCCAACAAAATTAAAAGTTAGCTCTTTAAAAGATCTGCAAACTGCCAAATTTTTAGCTAGACTGACCAGGAAAAAGTGAGAAACACTCAAATTACTAAAATCAGGAATGAAAGAGAAGACATTACTATCGACCTCACCAAAAACAGGATTCTAAGGGAATACTATGAACAATTAATTGTATGCCAACAAATTAGATAACCTACATGAAATGGAAAATTCTTTAAAAAATGCAAGCTACTGAACCTGACTAAAAAGGAAACAGAAAATCTGAATAGACCTAAAACAAAAGACTGAATTAACAGTCAAAACAGGACCAGATGGGTTCACCGGTGAATTCTACCGAGTATTTAAAGAAGAATAATTAAAACCAATTCTTCAAAAACTCTTCCAAAAAACAGAAAAGGAGAGAATACTTCCCAACACACTCTATGAGGCCAGTATGACATCAATACCAAAACCAGACAAAGACACCAAAAGAGAGAGCTAAAGGCTAATATTCCTTATGGATACAGGAAATATCCTCAACAGAGCACAAACATACTGAATCCAGCAACGCTAAAAAGAATCAGACATCATGACCAAGTGAGGTTTATCCCAGGAATGCAAGAATGGCCGGACATAGGTGGGCACAAGGCACTGAGCTGATCTCCCTGTGCTATGCGGCTGCTTCCCACTAGCTATCTAGTCTACCAAATGTAAATTAGATAGCTAGTGGGAAGCAGACGCATAGCACAGGGAGATCAGCTCCGAGCTTTGTGACCACCTAGAGGGGTGGGATAGGGAGGGTGGAAGGGAGATGCAAGAGGGAGGGGATATGGGGATATAGGTGTACATATAGCTGATTCATTTTGTTATACAGCAGAAACCAACACAACATTGTAAAGCAATTATACTCCAATAAAGATGTTAAAAAAAATAAAAAATTAAATTAAAATATATGCCCCTAAAAAAAAATGAATGTGATACACACCACATTAATAGAATCAAGAAAAAACACACGATCAACTCAACTGATGCAGAAAAAGCATTTCACAAAATCCTATACCCTTTCACGATAAAAACAGTCAACAAACTAGAAATAGAAGGGAACTTCCTTGACCTGACAAAAGGCATCAGTGAAAACCAATAGCTAATATCATACATAATGATAAAAGAATAAAGGATAAAAGTTTTCCCCTAAGATCAGGAACAAGACAAGGATGTCTATTCAATATTGTATTGAAGGTTCTAGCCAGGGCAACTAGGCAAGAAAATAAATAAAAGGTATCCTGATTGAAGACTAATAAGTAAAACTATCTCTATATGCTGATAATATGACTTCGTACGTATAAAATCCTTGGGAACACACACACAAACACACAAAAACACACAAATACACACAACTATTAGAAATAATAAACAAGTTCAGTAAGGTGTAGGATACAAGATCAATATACAAAAATCATTTAAAAATTAAAAATATATATATACAAAAAACAATTGTAGTTCTACACAACTGCAATGAACACACTGAAAAGAAAATTAAGAAAACAATTGCATGTACAATAGTATCAAAAAGAATAAAATACTTATGAATAAACTTAACAAAAAGTACACAATTCGTACACTGAAACTACAAAGTACCACTGAAAAGAAATTAAAGAAGATCTGAATAAACAGAAAGACATCCCATGTTTATGGATAAGATTATAATACTCCTCAAATTGATCAAGAGATTCAATTTAATGCTCATCAAAATCTCAGCTGCCTTTTTTGCTGAAATTGACAAGGTTAGCCTAAAATTCATATAGAAATTTAAGAGATTCAGTATAGCCAAAACAATCTTTAAAAAATAAAAACAGGGGCTTCCCTGGTGGCACAGTGGTTGAGAGTCCACTTGGCGATGCAGGGGGCACGGGTTCGTGCCCCAGTCCGGGAGGGTCCCGCGTGCCGCGGGGCGGCTGGGCCTGTGGGCCGTGGCCGCCGAGCCTGCGCATCCGGAGCGCTCCGCGACGGGAGAGGCCACGGCAGTGACAGGCCCACGTACTGCAAAAAAAAAATAAAATAAAAACAAAGTTACAGGACTTACACTTCCTGATTTCAAAATTTACTACAAAGCAACAGTAGTCAAGACAGTGTGGTGCTGGCATAAGGACAGTCATGCAGATCAATGGGATAGAATGGAGAATCTGGAAACAAACCCTTAAATGTAGCATTAACCGATTTTTGACAAGGGCTACAAGATCATCCAATGGGGAAAGGACAGTCTTTTCAACAAATGGTGCTGGGACAACTGGACATCCACGTGCAAAAGAATGAGACTGGACTCCCACTTCATACCATCTAAAACAATTAACCCAAAATCCACCAAAGACCTAAATTTAAGAACTGAAGCTAGAGAGATTGGTTCAAGATGGCAGAGCAGAAGGACGTGCGCTCACTCCCTCTTGCGAGAGCACCAGAATCACAAATAACTGCTGAACAATCATCGACGGGAAGACACTGACTCACCAAAAAAGATCCCCCACATCCAAAGACAGAGGAGAAGCCACAGTGAGACGGTAGGAGGGGCGCAACCACAATAAAATCAAATCCCATAACTGCTGGGTGGGTGACTCACAAACTGTAGAACAATTATACCACAGAAGTCCACCCAATGGAGTGAAGGTTCTGAGCCCCACGTCAGGCTTCCCAACCTGGGGGTCTGGCAATGGAAGGAGGAATTCCTAGAAAATCAGACTTTGAAGGCTAGTGGGATTTGACTGCAGAACTTCGACAGGACTGGGGGAAACAGAGACTCCACTCTTGGAGGCACACACAAAGTAGTGTGTGCGTTGGGACCCAGGGGAAGGAGCAGTGACCCCATAGGAGACTGAATCAGACCTACCTGCTAGTGTTGGAGGGTCTCCTGCAGAGGCAGGGGGTGGCTGTGGCTCACCGTGAGGACAAGGACACTGGCAGCAGAAGCTCTGGGAAGTACGCCTGGGCGAGAGCCCTCCCAGAGTCTGCCATTGGCCCCATCAAAGAGCCCAGGTAGGCTCCAGTGTTGGGTCACCTCAGGCCAAACAACCAGCAGGGAGGGAACCCAGCCCCACTCATCAGCAGACAAGCAGATTAAAGTTTTACTGAGCTCTGCCCACCAGAGCAACACCCAGCTCTACCCACCACCAGTCCCTCCCATCAGGAAGCTTGCACAAGCCTCTGAGATAGCCTCATCCACCAGAGGGCAGACAGCAGAAGCAAGAAGAACTACAACCCTGCAGCCTGTGGAACAAAAACCACATTCACAGAAAGACAGACAAGATGAAAAGGCAGAGGGCTATGTACCAGATGAAGGAACAAGATAAAACCCCAGAAAAACAACTAAATGAAGTGGAGATAGGCAACCTTCCAGAAAAAGAACTCAGAATAATGATAGTGAAGATGATCCAGGACCTCAGAAAAAGAATGGAGGCAAAGATTGAGAAGATGCAAGAAATGTTTACAAAAACCTAGAAGAATTAAAGAACAAACACCTAGAAGAATTAAAGAACAAACAAACAGAGATGAACAATACAATAACTGAAATGAAAAATACACTAGAAGGGATCAATAGCAGAATAACTGAGGCAGAAGAACAGATAAGTGACCTGAAGATAGAATGGTGGAATTCACTGCCGTGGAACAGAATAAAGAAAAAATAATGAAAAGAAATGAAGACAGCCTAAGAGACCTCTGGGCCAACATTAAACGCAACAACATTCACATTATAGGGGTCCCAGAAGGAGAAGAGAGAGAGAAAGGACTCGAGAAAATATTTGAAGAGATTATAGTCAAAAACTTCCCTACAATGGGAAAGGAAACAGCCACCCAAGTCCAGGAAGCGCAGAGAGTCCCAGGCAGGATAAAACCAAGGAGAAACACACCAAGACACATAGTAATCAAATTGACAAAAATTAAAGACGAAGAAAAACTATTGAAAGCAGCAAGGGAAAAATGACAAATAACATACAAGGGAACTCCCATAAGGTTAACAGCTGATTTCCCAGCAGAAACTCTACGAGTCAGAAGGGAGTGGCATGATATATTTAAAGTGATGAAAGGGAAGAACCTACAACCAAGATTACTCTACCCGGCAAGGATCTCATTCAGATTCGACAGAGAAATCAAAAGCTTTACAGACAAGCAAAAGCTAAGAGAATTCAGCACCACCAAATCAGCTCTACAACAAATGCTAAAGGAACTTCTCTAAGTGGGAAACACAAGAGAAGAAAAGGACCTACAAAAACAAACCCATAACAATTAAGAAAATGGTCATAGGGACATACATATCGATAAGTACCTTAAACATGAATAGATTAAATGCTCCAACCAAAAGACACAGGCTCACTGAATGGATACAAAAACAAGACCCATATATATGCTGTCTACAAGAGACCCACTTCAGACCTAGGGACACATACAGAATGAAAGTGAGGGGATGGAAAAAGATATTCCATGCAAATGGAAATCAAAAGAAAGCTGGAGTAGCAATACTCATATCAGATAAAATAGACTTTAAAATAAAGAATGTTACAAGAGAAAAGGAAGGACACTACATAATGATCAAGGGATCGATCCAAGAAGAAGATAAAACAATTATAAATATATATGCACCCGACATAGTAGCACCTCAATACATAAGGCAACTGCTAAAGGCTATAAAAGAGGAAATCGACAGTAACCCAATCATAGTGGGGGACTTTAACACCTCACTTACACCAATGGACAGATCATCCAAACAGAAAGTTAATAAGGAAACACAAGCTTTAAATGACACAACAGACGAGATAGATTTAATTGATATTTATAGGACATTCCATCCAAAAACAGCAGATTACACTTTCTTCTCAAGTGCACATGGAACATTCTCCAGGATAGATCACATCTTGGGTCACAAATCAAGCCTTAGTAAATTTAAGAAAACTGAAATCATATCAAGCATCTTTTCTGACCACAACACTATGAGATTAGAAATCAATTACAGGGAAAAAAACATAAAAAACACAAACACATGGAGGTTAAACAATATATTACTAAATAACCAAGAAATCACTGAAAAAATCAAAGAGGAAATCAAAAAATACCTAGAGACAAATGACAACGAAAACACAATGATCCAAAACCTATGGGATGCAGCAAAAGCAGTTCTAAGAGGGAAGTTTATAGCTACACAAGCCTACCTCAAGAAACAAGAAAAATCTCAAATAAACAATCTAACCTTACACCTACAAGAACTAGAGAAAGAAGAACAAACAAAACCCAAAGTTAGCAGAAGGAAAGAAATCATAAATATCAGAGCAGAAATAAATGAAATAGAAATAAAGAAAACAAAAGCAAAGATCAATAAAACTAAAAGCTGGTTCTTTGAGAAGGTAAACAAAATTGATAAACCATTAGCCAGACTCATCAAGAAAAACAAGGAGAGGACTCAAATCAATAAAATTAGAAATGAAAAAAGGAGAAGTTATGACACTGCAGAAATACAAAGCATCCTAAGAGACTATTACAAGCAACTCTATGCCAATAAAATGGACCACCTGGAAGAAATGGACAAATTCTTAGAAAGGTATAACCTCCCAAGACTGAACCAGGAAGAAAGAGAAAATATGAACAGACCAACCACAGTAACGAAATTGAAACTGTGATTAAAAATCTTCCAACAGGGCTTCCCTGGTGGCGCAGTGGTTGAGAGTCCGCCTGCTGATGCAGGGGACACGGGTTTGTGCCCCGGTCTGGGAGGATCCCACATGCTGCGGAGTGGCTAGGCCCGTGAGCCATGGCCGCTGAGCCTGCGAGTCCAGAGCCTGTGCTCTGCAACGGGAGAGGCCACAGCAGTGAGAGGCCCGTGTACCGCAAAAAAAAAAATCTTCCAACAAACAAAAGTCCAGGACCAGATGGCTTCACAGGTGAAGTCTGTCAAATATTTAGAGAAGAGCTAACACCCATCCTTCTCAAACTCTTCCAAAAAACTGCAGAGAAAGGAACACTCCCAAACTCATTCTATGAAGCCACCATCACCCCGATACCAAAACCAAAGATACTACAAAAAAAGAAAATTACAGACCAATATCACTCATGAATATAGATGAAAAAATCCTCAACAAAATATTAGCAAACAGAATCCAACAACACATTAAAAGGGTCATACACCATGATCAAGTGGGATTTATCCCAGGGATGCAAGGATTCTTCAATATACACAAATCAATGTGATACCCCATATTCACAAATTGAAGAAGAAAAACCATATGATCATCTCAATAGATGCAGAAAAAGCTTTTGACAAAATTCAACACCCACTTATGATAAAAACTCTCCAGAAAGTGGGCATAGAGGGAGCCTACCTCAACATAATAAAGGCCATATACGACAAACCCACAGCAAACATCATTCTCAATGGTGAAAAACTGAAAGCATTTCCTCTAAGATCAGGAACAAGACAAGGATGTCCACTCTCACCACTATTATTCAACATAGTTTTGGAAGTCCTAGCCATATTTATCAGAGAAGAAAAAGAAATAAAAGGAATTCAAATTGGAAAAGAAAAAGTAAAACTGTCACTGTTCACAGATGACATGATACTATACAAAGAGAATCCTAAAGATGCCACCAGAAAACTAGTAGAGCTAATCAATGAATTTGGTAAAGTTGCAGGATCGAAAATCAATGCACAGAAATCTCTTGCATTCCTATACAGTAATGATGAAAAATCTGAAAGAGAAATTAAGGAAACACTCCCATTTATCACTGCAACAAAGAGAATAAAATACCTAGGAATAAACCTAACTAGGGAGACAAAAGACCTGTATGCAGAAAACTATAAGACACTGATGAAAAAAATTAAAGATGATACAAACAGATGGAGAGATATATACCATGTTCTTGGATTGGAAGAATCAATATTGTGAAAATGACTATACTACCGAAAGCAATCTACAGATTCAATGCAATCCCTATCAAATTACCAATGGCATCTTTTACAGAACTAGAACAAAAAATCTTAAAATTTGTATGGAGACACAAAAGACCCCGAATAGCCAAAGCGGTCTTGAGGGAAAAAAACGGAGCTGGAGGAATCAGACTCCCTGACTTCAGACTATACTACAAAGCTACAGTAATCAAGACAATATGGTACTGGCACAAAAACAGAAACACAGATCAATGGAACAGGATAGAAAGCCCAGAGATAAACCCACGCACCTATGGTCAACTAATCTATGACAAAGACGTCAAGTATATACAATGGAGAAAAGACAGTCTCTTCAATAAGTGGTGCTCGGAAAACTGGACAGCTACATGTAAAAGAATGAAATTAGAACACTCCCTAACACCATATACAAAAATAAACTCAAAATGGATTAGAGACCTAAATGTAAGACTGGACACTATAAAACTCTTAGAGGAAAACATAGGAAGAACACTCTTTGACATAAATCACAGCAAGATCTTTTTTGATCCACCTCCTAGAGTAATGGAAATAAAAACAAAAATAAACAAATGGGACCTAATGAAACTTAAAAGTTTTTGCACAGCAAAGGAAACTACAAACAAGATGAAAAGACAACCCTCAGAATGGAAGAAAATATTTGCAAATGAATCAACAGAAAAAGGATTAATCTCCAAAATATAAAACCAAACAACCCAATCCAAAAATGGGCAGAAGATCTAAATAGACATTTCTCCAAAGAAGACATACAGATGTCCAAGAGGCACATGAAAAGCTGCTCAACATCACTAATTATCAGAGAAATGCAAATCAAAACTACAATGAGGTATCACCTCACACCAGTTAGAATGGGCATCATCAGAAAATCTACAAACAACAAATGCTGGAGAGGGTGTGGAGGAAAGGGAACCCTCTTGCACTGTTGGTGGGAATGTAAATGGATACAGCCACTATGGAGAACAGTATGGAGGTTCCTTAAAAAACTAAAAATAGGGGCTTCCCTGGTGGCGCAGTGGTTGAGAGTCCGCCTGCCGATGCAGGGGACATGGGTTCGTGCCCTGGTCCGGGAAGATCCCACATGCCGCGGAGCGGCTGGGCCCGTGAGCCATGGCCACTGAGCCTGCGCGTCCGGAGCCTGTGCTCCATAGCGGGAGAGGCCACAACGGTGGGGGGCCCGCATGCTGCAAAAAAAAAAAAAAACTAAAAATAGAATTACCATATGACCCAGCAATCCCACTACTGGGCATATACCCAGAGAAAACCATAATTCAAAAAGGCACCCCAATATTCACTGCAGCACTGTTTATAGTAGCAGGTCATGGAAGCAACCTAAATGCCCATCGACAGACAAATGGATGAAGAAGATGTGGTACATATACACAACGGAATATCAGCCATAAAAAGGAACGAAACTGGGTCATTTGTAGTGACGTGGATGGATCTAGAGTCTGTCATACGGAGTGAAGTAAGTCAGAAAGAGAAAAACAAATATCATATGTTAACGTATATATGTGGAGCCTAGAAAAATGGTACAGACGAACCGGTTTGCAGGGCAGAAATAGAGACACAGATGTAGAGAACAGACGTATGGACACCAAGGGGGAAAAGTCGCCAGGGGGGCGGGGGTGGTGTGATGAACTGGGAGATTGGGATTGACATGTATACACTGATGTGTATAAAATGTATGACTAATAAGAACCTGCTGTATAAAAAAATTAAAAACTTAAAAAAAAAAAGAACCTTCTGTATAGGGCTTCCCTGGTTGCACAATGGTTAAGAATCCACCTGCCAATGCAGGGGACATGGGTTTGAACCCTGGTCCAGGAGGATCCCACATGCCGCAGAGCAACTAATCCCGTGTGCCACAACTACTGACCCTGCGCTCTAGAGCCCACGAGCCACAACTACTGAAGCCCACGTGCCTAGAGCCCATGTTCCGCAACAAGAGAAGCCTGCACACCACAAGGAAGACATAAATAAATAAATATACTTCTTTTCTAAAAAATAAAACCTGCTGTATAAAAAAATTAATAAAATAAAATTTAAAAAGAACTGAAGGGCTTCCCTGGCGGCACAGTGGTTAAGAATCTGCCTGCCAATGTAGGGGACGCGGGTTCGAGCCCTGGTCTGGGAGGATCCCACATGCCGCGGAGCAACCGCGCTCGTGAGGCACAACTACTGAGCCTGCGCGTCTAGAGCCTGTGCTCCGCAACAAGTGAAGCCACTACAATGAGAAGCCCGCGCACCGCGATGAAGAGTGGCCCCCGCTCGCCGCAACTAGAGAAAGCCTGCGCACAGAAACGAAAACCCAACGCAGCCAAAAATAAATAAATAAATTTATTAAAAAAAAAAAAAAAAAAAAAAAAAAAAAAGAACTGAAACTATAAAATTCTTAGGAGAAAACAGAGGTGTAAATCTTTGTGATTTGAGATTATGTGATAGTATCTTAGATATGACATCACAAATACAAGCAACCGAAGAAGGAATGTTAATTGGACTTCATCAAAATTAAAATTTTTGTGCTTCAAAGGACACTATCAAGAAGGTGAAAAGACAACCCACAGAATGGAATCAATTATTTGTCAATCATATATCTGATAAGAATCTAATATGTAGAACATATCAAGAACTCTTTCAACTCAATAATAGAAAGCCAAATAACCCAATTTAACAATGGGCAAAGGATCTGAACAGACACTCCTCCCAAGAAGATATACAAATGGCCAGCAAGTGTATGAAAAAACGCTCAGCATCATAAGTCACTAGGAAAATGTAAATCAGAACACAATAAGCTATCACTTTGCAGCCACTAGGATGGCTATAACCAAAGTAACAAACAATAACAAGTATTGGCGAGGATGTAATGCTATTGGAACCCTCATACATTGCTGGTAGGAATGTAAAATGGTTCAGCTGCTTTGGAAATAGGTTGTCAGTATCTCAAAAAGTTAAACATAGAGTTAGCATATGACCCAGCAGTTTTACTCCCAGCTATATAGTCAAGGGAACTGAAAACCTACGTCCGCACAAAAACTTGTACATAAATGTTCATGGCAGCATACCCACAAGAGCCAAAAAGTGGAAACAACCCAAAGGTCCATCAACTGGTAAATGGATCAGTCTATTCATTCAGTGGACTATATGTAATTCACCCATAAAAAGGAATGAAACTCTGATTCGTGCTACAACAAAAATGAATCTTGAAAATATTAGGCTAAGGCAGACCCAAAAGACCATATACTATATGATTCAATTGATATAAAACATGCAGAATTAGTAAATCTATAGAAACGGAAAGTAGGTTAGTGGTTACCAGGGGCTAAAGGAAGGGGGAAATGCGACTGCTAACGGGTATGAGGTTTCTTTGGGGGTGACAAAAGTCAGGTAGTGGTGACGGTCACACAACTTTGTGAATACACTAAAAGCCAGGAAATTGTATACTTTAAAAGGATTCATTTTATGGTATGTGAATTACATCAGAATTAGAAAGAAAAAGGAGGAGGAGGGGAAGAGGGAGCAGTGCTTGGTGGGCAAAGAGAGAAGCTGCTCCCCTGGACGCCTCTGGCATGGGGGGTGCCTTCTCAATAATTTTTAAGGTAATATGTTTACTTGATGGTTATTGAGAATGCGATTAAAAGACCTTAGAGGAAGCAAGGCCAAAGCCGGACACAAAACCAGATGCATCCCAGAGACAGTCCCGGGGGATGTCCTGTTTATCTTGGGCGCTGTGGGTCTCACCCAGGCTCACGCCCCCACTGTTAGAGCGAACCTGGCCGCGCTCCCCATGCCCACCAGCAGAAGGCCCTGGCGCTCAGTGGTCACCACGCTATTACATGCAATTATGAATTTATAACTCATGGATTCTGCCAGTCTGTGGCTTATTGGCATTTCAAAAATCAGGGCAAACTTTCTGCTCATTCCTTTCTGGCCGCTCTCAGCATCAGAGCAAGAAACAAAACTCTCCCTTGCCTCAAATGAATCAGGAAGCCTAAGTTCCAGCTCTACAGGGAAGTTTCATAGCCATCAATTGTCTGAGGATCCTAACTTGGCTATCCTTCTCAGCAAAAAAAAAAAAAAAAAAATTCCCTACTGGGCTTCACATTTAAACGCAAGTGCGTAATGAATAGTATTCGAAAACAGGTGGATGTGCGTGACACTATACAAGTACAGAAAATCAGGCTAGGCAACACCTCTAAAGCACTTGATCTGAAGAATCTCAAGTTTACAGGGTTGAAGAAATGAATCCGAACTTTTTCATGTGTAGGAAATCCACATTGGCCAGTGCTCTGCTTCCCTCTCTTCGGGCAGCCCTGACTACCTGGTACGGTATCAGTCTGGACCTGTCTTATCTGCCACCATCCGTTGGCAGGTCCCTGTGGGCAGGGACCATGTCAGGGCTGATGCCATGTGAGGCTGAGAGCTTCATCCAGAGTGCCAGATACATCCTTCTTCAACTAGGTACATTCAACTGAACTGAAACCTAGAATCACAACATAGGTAAATTCCCAGAAGAACGTGGCTTGGTACATGTTCATACAGTCAAAACATGTTTATTAATCTCCTTCTAGAAGCTTGGGGGTCAATGAACAAAATTGGCACAATCATGGACCTCACGGACCTTATATTCTAGTAATGGAAGACATACAGTAAATGAAGTAAGTAAATTATACACATGCGTAAGGGCTATGGAGGTAAATGGAGCGGAGGAGGAAAACAGGTGACATTGAGCAGAGATCTGAAGGGAACCAGAAGGGGAACAATGCCACGAGGAGGACAAAGAGGCAGCAGGAGGCTAGATGGAGGCAAACCACATGGGTCCCCGTAAGTCTTAGGCTGTGAGTGATGTGTGAAGCAGCTGGAGGGTTTTGTACAGAGAAGAGGGTTACACAAAGGGTTATGACCTGGACTTTGCATTTAAAGGAGCCCTCTGGCTGTATGTCAAGAATAGATCTGCATTTGTGGAGGGAGGGAGACGCAAGAGGGAAGAGATATGGGGATATATGTATATGTATAGCTGATCCACTTTGTTATAAAGCAGAAACTAACACACCATTGTAAAGCAATTATACTCCAATAAAGATGTTAAAATACAAAGATCTACAGAGGCAAGAGAGGAAGCAGGGAGTCCAGTTACAAGTCTGCTGCAATCATCCACGCAAGAGAAGCTGTGGCTTGGACCAGGGTGCTTTTGGAGAAAGTGTTGAAAAATGATCAGATTCCAGACACATTCTGAAGGAACAGCCAATGTATTTCCTTACAGACGTGACCTGGCAGGCAAGAAAAAGGCGGGATCGAATGGCTATTAACTGAGATGGGAGAGACCGTAGGTAGGTCAGGTGTGGAGGAGAAGATCAAGAATTCCTTCTGGACATATTATAGTTGAGATGCTTATTCAATAGCCCAATAGCCCTACTGAATAGGCAGTTGGATGTATGAGGGATGAAGACAGAAGTTTGGGGATTGTCAGCAAACAATGTACATAAAGGCATGATATCAGATCAGCCCACCAGAAAAGTAGGTGTAAAAAAGGAAGAGCAGTCAGGGCCGAGCCTTGGGGTATGCCGACATTCAGAGCTCAGGGAGATGAGGAAGAACTGGCACAGGCGACTGAGGGAGAGTGACCAGTGAGAGAGGAGAAACAACAGGGGACTCGAGTGCCCAGGAAACCAAGTGAAGAAAGTGTGTCAAGGAGGAGGAGGTGATGTTGTGTGTCAAAGGTGACAGGGATAATCACGTAAGATGAGGACCAAGAACTGCCCTTTGGATTAAGCCAGCTGGGAACCACCCATGACCCTAATAGTAGCCATACAGGTGGAACTGGGTGGTTGGGAGGAAGCCTGTCTAAGTGAGTTCAGATAAACTCAGAGAGGAGTCAGTGACAGCAGATAGAGATGCCTGTTTCAAGGAACTCTGCTGTAAAGCAGAAGGGTGGGAACCGGAGGAGGGATGGGGTCAGGAGAAAACCGTCCTTAACACAGGAGAATCAGTAGCACGTCTGGATACTCGTGATCGCGACCCAGCCTCAGGGCCAAGAGGGATGAAGCGGGAGAGAAGGGAGAGAATGGCTGGTTCCCATAGGCTTGCCTGCGGAGACAGGGTCTCCTCTCGTGGCCAAGCCTCTTCTAGGCGCACGGACCGCTCACGCCTCGTGACAAGAAGAGAGAGTGTGTGAACGAATGAGTAGAGGAGGGCGTGTGGCAGTTCCCTTCTGCTGGTGTCTCTTTTCTCTGTGAAAGCTGGGTCATCAGCAGCGAGTGAGGACGGGGAAAGGATATGGAATGAAACCGTCGTCTGGAAGGGAAGGCAAGCAGGAGAAGCAGCAGCAGTGCCGGGAGTGCTGAGCCCCCCGAGGCCCGTGGACAGGAACTCATGGGCCAGTACTCGTGGCGGTGCTGCGTTTCTCCAGCCACAGTCAGCTGCACGGCAAGGCCACTGAGCTGGGTTTACCTGGGGTCAGAGTTTTCAAGAGCTCATGTGATACGGCAAGGTGAGGGCACGTGCAAGGGACGCGATGACATGGCACAGAGGGCTCAGAAGGAGCACCAAGGATGGCGGGGGTGATCGTGTACACGAGGTAACTGGACCAGACTGAAGAAGAGACAAGGGACTCAAGCTCAGGAAGAATTTTAAGAAGGGAAAAAAATGATTCAAATCCAATTAGCATTTAAGAGGGACTTACTTTGAACCAGGAAATGTGCTTAAGATTGATGAAAAACTCATTTAACCCTTCCCAGGCCCAATCACTTACTGCTCTTCCCGTTTCATAGGTGAGGAAACGGGTGCTCAGAGCAGGCAAGCAATTTGCCCAGGAGCACAGTGCTAAACCCCGAGCTGGGTCCAGAGTCAGGCTCTTCCCAGGTATCAAGTTTGCATGGCTGGCAACAGCCAAGGCTTTCCTGCTACTTTTTGCAAAATTCACAAGTTCCTTGAAGGCAGTGGCGAGTCTCTGGCACCCCCATTGCTGCCTGCACGGCTAAGGTTCTGGTCTCCTGCCTGACCTGCTCTCCAAGCACGGGGGTGGGGGGATCCGCTGTAACTGCGTTCCTCGTTGTGGTTATTGCTTTATTTTATCCATAAATTCCCTTCCTAATAACAATAAGGCATGCCAGGGCTTTGGCCTCATGCCTTATTACGCCACCTGAGGAGTGAGATAATCACCCAGCAATGTACTGCCTGTTGTGCATTTTATTACTTGAATACAAAGAGATTCGATTCAAGAAACACTTAGCTGAAGACAGCACACACACACACAAATAGTAATCATATGAAAAGTCATGCCTCCTAATGCTACTGAGCACACTGCAGGGAATAACCCTCTTCCAGCGGGAGAACGGGCTGGACGACCCGTTGCGTCTTCTCCAGTTCTAATTTCTACCAACGGCAGGATCATAAAAGCTAGTGAGACTTCAATTACAATACAAATACTCGGAAAAGCCAAATCTGGATCCCTCTGAAAACGGAGCCTATGTGGATGTTACACCTAAACGTTCTTGGTGTGAGCATTTTCCAACCAACTCTGCTCTCAACCACTCGCTCTTCAGCGAATGCTGCAGGCCACACACTGGCGAGAGTGGAGGAACAGAAAGAGAAGTATGGCCCACCCAGCCCCCAGGAGTTCAAGACCTAACTTGGGATGTAAAGAAAATGGCACGTTTTAAAAGAACAGGAACAAGGTATCCCCACAGGACGTCTAACTACCCTGACGTAGCTTACAGAAACTCAGTGACAAACTGTCTTCCTAGAGTTGATGAGAGTTGAAGTGTACCACCCCATCGCAGGGGTTACGCTAAAGACTTTGCCCAAGAGATGTCCTCATCAGTTCATCTCAAGAGGACAGGAGCTATTATTCCATTTTTAGATTCCTCAAGCAGACATAACATGGTTTTCTATTGTTACTAAAACCATTATTTTCTATATGCATTTATTTTCTATTTAAAAAAATTAGTTTTGGGAACTTCCCTGGTGGCACAGTGGTTAAGAATCCACCTGCCAATGCAAGGGACACGGGTTCGAGCCCTGGTCTGGGAAGATCCCACATGCCACGGAGCAACTAAGCCCGTGCACCACAACTACTGAGCCTGCGCTCTAGAGCCCGTGAGCCACAACTACTGAGCCCGACTGCCACAACTACTGAAGCCCGTGCGCCTACAGCCCATGCTCTGCAAGAAGAGAAGCCACCGCAATGAGAAGCCCGTGCACCGCAACAAAGAGTAGCCCCCGTTCTCCGCAACTAGAGAAAGCCCGCACACAGCAACGAAGATCAAACAAAGCCAAAAAATAAATAATTAATAAATAAAAAATTTTTTAAAAGGCTATTGAAGCAGACATGCAGCTTTGAAACAGTGGTTCTTAAAATGTGGTCCCTGAACCAGCAATATCAACATTACCTGGGACCTTTCTGGAAATGCAAATTCTCAGGCTCCAACCCAGACCAACCAACCTGAAACTCTGGGGTGGTGGCCCAGCCGTCTGTGTTTTAACAAGCTGGGACCACTGCTTTAGAAGGAGCTGAAGTTGGTTTCTAAGTACAAGTCTATAGTTTTTAAGGACGCTCATGTGTAAAGTTCCCGGCTTGATATCAAAATGAAGCTAAAAGACCAGCACACGTGGCATTTAGGTGATTCTAGTAGCGTCACCTCGCAATAACCTATTTTGCTGGCCACTGGTTCATCATCAACCTTGTGAGTTAGACACCATTATCCACATTTTTAGAGGTGGAGAAATGAAACACCACGGGGAAAAGCCAAATTTACTCAGAGGCCAAGACCCAAAGTCACCTGACTTTAATCCTAGGCTTTCCGCCCAACTCTGCTAGGGGTCTGCACCCACCCGCGTACACGTGAGCGGTCTGTGTGCGTGCTCACAGCAACACGCGGGTAAGAACAATGAGGCCTGCACATATTAACGGAGTAGGAAGAAAATCTGTCAATTCTCAAGAACGGATACCTCGCACTTGCAGAACAGTCTAACAACTCTGCAACCTACTCAAAATAACATGTAGAAAATTAAAAGCGAGTCATCTACATACGTATCTAATCAAATAGTAGGATTCCGGGGTTCACGACACCAGCGTGTGAAGCCCGGTCCGCCTCCCCCCGTCTCGGTCTCACACTCCCTTAAGATCTTAGAATCGGCTGGCAACCCCTCGTTTACTGACCTAAACATAGGAATTATAAGAATGCAAGTTGATTTACAAATACACTCCAAATGATAGGGTATCATGAAAAACAATTTAGCCAGTCATCTGAATTCAATTTAGTGGAAAAATCCCTGGTTATAAACCAACCTCTTCCCCAGCCGGTGGCCCCTGGCGTCTGAGCCTCGGCCTTCCTGCACCCAGGGTCTCCCCCGACGTCAGGGTCTCCTCAAACCCCCAGGCAGGCTCTCACCTTCCTCCCGAACTGCATTTTCACGAATACCCTCTCTTGCAGCATAAATTTCAAGTCTACCCACGTGCACTACAAGACTCACCCACGCCAGCTCAGAAACCAAACTCAGAACAAAACACGAGCCTCTCAAAGTTTCATGTGGTGATTATTTATCAGTATCATAAATAATGATACAGAATATGTCAAAACAGAAAGACATGTTTAGCACAATGTTAAGAGAAAAGGTACAGCGAGGTATGCGCTATAAACATGATATAAAAACATATTTTCCCAGGAGGCCAGGGTCTACAGGGCCTCATCTTGCAGACAAAAACAGCTATGCTGGGCTGGTGCGGACACTGAGCTTTACTTTAAATGTTCTCTAATAAACGTATCACAGCATGTTAGATATAACATGCCTGCCGGGGCCCACCCAGCAGCATGTGACCCGGCTCCTGCCTTCGCCACTCTCCCCACCTGCTTCCCACAGCCCTATGGGCCCCTCTGCCCAGATCCTCTCCTCCCCCAACTCCTCCCCCAGCTGACTCCTCTCAGCGCCTGATCCACATGGGCCATGGCCTCCTTAGAGACGGCACCCTGCTTGCCTTGCCTACGTCCTCCTGGTAGAGTCTCTCATCACAGCCTGTCCTTCCCCTGCCCTGCACTCACCTCAGTGAGTAATTACACCTTCATCTGGGAAACTATACACTAGATTATAGGCTCCATGAAATAAAAGTGTTTTTGCACTACTGTACCCCCTGCCCCAGAGTACCCAGTATCACTGGAGCCCCAAAAGCATTTATCAAATTAACGAAGGATTTTCACAGCCCCGTCTTTCAAACAGCACTCTCCTCCAAAAACGCGCGTGCGCACGCACACACACACACACACACACACACACACACACACACACCCTGCCACTCCTTGGTCTCGTTGAGGATCGTCACGCTCTTGCCCACCATCCAGGGTAGAAGCCTCGGCATCATCTGTAATTTCTCACTCTCATACCCTGTGCCGAGAACTAGTGACCAGGGTCAGAGGTTTTCTTAATTAACACCCATGACCCTTATGATTGTTTGATGTCTGTGTTCCCTGTCAGACCATCAGTGCCACGAGAGCAAGGAGCACATCTGATGACGGTGGTCCAAAAAATAATGCTTACTGAGTTTAACTGAATTGAGTGCTGTGGTTTGGGGATCATTTATGTCAGCATGAATTCCTTGATGCTCCAGAACACAGATCCTGAAGAAAAGGCTTATTCTGTTTTGTCTGTAACGCACCTTCTCTATCATGGACACAGAAGTCTAGTTTCAGAAAGTGCCTCAGAAATTCACTCTTACCTAATGAATATTTTCAGACTCACCACCACCCCTAATGTGATGACAGATACAGCAACAGGCAACAGAAAAACAAGCTGCGTCAGAGAAGCTGACCACACGTCAGCTGTCAAGCAGCTGTTCCCAGCTCAGACACGGTTTCACCGGCAGCCTTTTAAAATGTAATCCATGGAAACGACCGCATCCTCCCAGCTCCTGTGAGCAGACCAGGAGTGTTGAATGTGTCCTATTTATAGTGCAGCCGGGCCCCAGCAAGTCCTCGGATGCTGGCAAAGGGAAGATGAGACGGTTTCCCAGCTCGAGCTCCGTAACGGAAAGTCGTGGGGCTGCCGCCACCTACAGCCAGACACGTGGACCTGCACTGTCCAGAGAGCCCTGCGGGCCTGGCGGAAGCATCTTCCGAGTTCACCGTAGCCAGCTAACACCTGTGCTCACGGGCAGCACCAAACGAAGGACCATCGGCTTTGAAATTTATAAGCCGATGCTCGCTGATACGATATGTAAGTTCCTCGAAGACGCCTGTGGCACAAGAATCAGCACTGAGCACACGCCTGCCGCGTGAGTACCTGAAACAAACCGGACGGGAGTGACCGTGGTATCACCACCACTTTCTGAGCACCTTTGTCTCGAGGCCTGAGCCCAGCCAGCACCACACAGTGAACTCGCCGGGTTCCTCTGACCCGTCTGCTGACACAGGCGTTGGGGAAAGAGAAGCGCTTGCCTGGCCTTGGCTCTACTCCACGTGGTGCTGGTGATGGTGGCACTACCTGTTTTGGAGCTGTTTGGTTTCATTGCCTTCAAGATAAACTATTTCTGAATTTGTGAATTCTGAAAAGTAAGAGAGCAGTGGGGTTAGATGGATTTTCTTATTTAGCTTATCAAGCCATAGGAACAGAGCCCTTGGGTCTGCAAAATAATCCGATCTTGTGAGTTACTGGAAAATTGTGTCCAAAACCCTGGGCGGGTCCTTCATGTGAATTTCACACTAAATCTTAGGTTTCTCAGGTAGAAGTATTTTATGTCAACACAATGAGCACCACTTCTCTTCCCATAACTCAAACACACACACACCACACACACGCAAACCACACCGCACACACACACACACACCACACACACCGCACACACACACACACACCACACACACCGCACACACACACACCGCATACACACACACCACACACACACTCCGCACACACACCACATACACACCACAAACACACGCATACACACATACATACATACACGCATACATACACACACACATCACACACACACACCACACCACAGCCACACACACACCACAATCTCACACACACACCACTGTGGTTCCCTCCATTTTCCTCACATCAGCCAGAACAATCATTTTAAAATACTGATCTCCTCGCGTTACTTCCTTGCTTTAAAAACTCCAATTGCTTCCTATTGCCCTTAGAAAACTAGGACCAGAGTCCTTAACCGTGTCACAGGCCTGCTTCTTTCTCCACGACTCTGGGCGCCGGCACTCCTTCTAAGCGGTCAGCAAGTGCTGTCAATGTTACTTGCACAACACGTCTTACCTCGACCCCCCGCCCTCTCCATCCCTCACGTCACTGCCCACACTCGTCCTCACCCATCTGGATTCCAGAAAGAGCCCCTTAGATGCACCCAGGTCTCCAACTCCTTTCTGCTCCATCCTCCTCTGTTGCCAGGATTTATCTTTCTAAAGCACAGATACAGTTACATTACTCCCTGGCTTAAAAAACGTGCAAGGCAAAACTACACACGTGTTAAAATTTCACAGGACTATGCACCAAGAAATAAAATGAGTGCCTGTCAAAACTGGTGAAATCTTAATAAAGTCTCTCTTTGTTACTAGCACTGTAGCAAAGACAGTGTCCTGGTTTGCTAAGTGTGCTACGGTTATTCTGTAAGATGCTACCACTGGGGGAAGCTGGGGGCACACGGGAACTCCCTGTACTGATTCTGCAACTTTTTTGTGAATCTACATTGCTTTTAATTAAAAAAAAAAAAAACCAACCAAAAACACGTACTTGCACTACTTCTCCAGGGTATCCAGACTGAAATCAAACTTCTAACTGTGGGATGGAAGATCATTCTCATCATTAATAACCTGGCCCCAGGAGCCTCTTCCGGACACCACAGCTCCACGCCTGCTGCATTTTCACACAGAATCTGAATGAATACACCATGTAGTCCCTCACCTCTGAGTATGGGTTCATGCTTTTTCCTCCTCTGTCACCACACTCCAATTCATCTTTCAAGACTAAGGGTACAGCCCCTCCTTCATGAGGCCTTCCTATCCTCCTTAAAACTAATCATGCCTTATATCTGGAAAAGGCGAAAACTCTAATTCAAAGAAATACATGCACCCCGATGTTAACTGCAGCACTATTTACAACAGCCTAAATGCCCATCGACAGATGAATGGATAAAGAAGATGTGGTACATACATTTATACAGTGGAATACTACTCAGCCATAAAAAAGAATGAAATTATGCCATTTGCAGCAACATGGATGGACCTAGAGATTATCATACTAGTGAAGTAAGTCAGACAGAGGAGGACAAATAGCATATGATATCACTTTTATGTGGAATCTTTAAAAAATGACACAAATATACTTATTTACAAAACAGAAATAGACTCAAAACAGACATAAAAAACAAACTTATGGTTACCAAAGGGGAAATGGGGGAGGGATAAATTAGGAGTTTGGGATTAGCAAATACAAACTACTATATATAAAATAAACAAGAAGTTCCTACTGTATAGCACAGGGAACTATATTCAATATCTTGTAATAACCTGTAACAGAAAAGAATCTGGGGACTTCCCTGGTGGCACAGTGGTTAAGAATCCACCTGCTGGGCCTTCCCTGGTGGCGCAGTGGTTGAGAGTCCGCCTGCTGATGCAGGGGACACGGGTTCGTGCCCTGGTCCGGGAGGATCCCACATGCCACGGAGCGGCTGGACCCGTGAGCCACTGAGTCTCTGTGTCCAGAGCCTGTGATCCGCGACGGGAGAGGCCACAGCAGTGAGAGGCCCGTGTACCACAAAAAAAAAAAAAAAAGAATCCACCTGCCAACACAGGAGACGTGGGCTCGAGCCCTGGTCTGGGAAGATCCCACATGCTGAGGAGCAACCAAGCCTGTGCGCCACAACTACTGAGCCCACGTGCCACAACTACAGAAGTCTGCACACCTAGAGCTCGTGCTCCGCAACAAGAGAAGCCACTGCAATGAGAAGTCTGCGCACTGCAACGAAGAGTAGCCCCCCGCTCGCCGCAACTAGAGAAAGCCCGCACGCAGCAACGAAGACCCAACGTGGCCAAAAATAAATAAATAAATAAATTTGTTTTTAAAAAAAGAATCTGAAAAAGAATATATATGTGTAACTGAGTCACTCTGCTGTACACCTGAAACTAACACAACACTGTAAATCAACTACACTTCAACTAAAAATAATAAAATTCAATAAATAAAAATTAAAAAAAACTAATCATGCCTTTACAGACAACTTGGTCTTATAGTTTTGCTTTGCCAAATTGTTTTATTTAATAAAGAAAAGGACAGGGACTTCCCTGGTGGTCCAGTGGTTGAGACTCCGCGCTCCCAGTGCAGGGGGGCCAGGTTCGATCCCTGATCAGGGAACTGGATTCCGCATGCCACAACTAAAGGAGCCCGCATGCTGCAACTAAAGATCCTGCATGCCGCAACTAAGACCCAGCACAGCCAAATAAATAAATAAATTTTTTTTTTAAAAAAAAAAAGAAAAGGACAAAAAGGTCAAAGGCATCCATATTTCCATTACCTTGCTAGGGGCCGGGGCACGTCAAGAATAAAGTATTAATACCTCCCAGTCCATCCCTCTAGTCCCACATCTATCTTCACTTTGATTCTCTGCTTCCAGACTTTTCTCTTGGCTGTTTATCTGTGCGCCCTGCTAGTCAGTCAGTGAGCTCTTCCAGGGGAGAGAATCAGCTGCACTCATCTTCCTGTACTCAGCACCTGCCATGGGGCCTGGCACGCAGGAAGGACTCTGTTAATCTTTGTTCTCAATGGACCCCAGTTATCAACACCTAACAGTGCAAGGGTAAGGAGCGTGGGCTAATTTTACCCTTGATCTCGAAAGCCAAGCAATGTTCTGAGTAGGAGCGAGGCCCTGTGATGAGCCCTTTAGGTCACCCCTGGCTTTGCACCATCTTCAGTTTAGGTTTTCTACATAAAGAGAATTTTAAAATACGATTATATCAAAACTTGTATGGTAAGGTAGAAAATAGCACGGATAATAAAACCAATGCCCCCCAAACAAGCACCGAGTCACAGACCATCAGATGCACTTATTAACCACAGGCAAAAACATGATTAGAAGGCTATTCCACTGGTATATTTGTTTTACTTGCCAGATAAGTATTGATGTCCAGTTTCTAACAGATGCTATTTATATCAGAATCATAACAAAAGTGCCATCCATCTGCCTTGGCATCCAGAGAAAACATAATTCAACATGACAGTAAGAAATGTGCACAGCCAAACAGAAATGGCATCAGAAGCAAAAACTGTTGGAACTGGTATCATGAGGGGAAAATTACCACTTGACAAAACTGGAAAAAGTTGCAAGCAACACAAAAAATGTTGGCAGTTAAATCCAAATACTTGAGAAAAATCTTCTCCTTGTCTATTCTGATATCAAATGGATGTTTGTCAGATTCTGGGGCACATACACTTTAAAGCTCCCTTTTTAGACCTTCCGTACACTCACTCCCTCATTTACTGAGCATCTCTACTTTTGGACAGTGGAAAAAATAAAGGGTTTGGAGTCAAGAAGACACAGAGTCAAACTGGTCCCACTATCTACCAGGCAAACCTGCAAGTTAATTAACCTCCTCCTGACCCAGTTTCCTCAACTGCAAAATGGAGATAATATCTCTCTTTAAAGCACGTTATTCATAACCTGGAATCTAGGGACAAGGTACACATGTGTGCATTTTTAGATCTTCAAACTCTCAGAGGTTAAATGCCAAAGTGTGTGTGAGGTGATTTTTCTAGAGAGAGGATACATGGCTTCCACCAGGTTCTCAAGGGGCAAGTGACCCACGACGGTTCAGTGCCACACTCCGAAGGCTGTGACAGGACTCAGATAATGTATCTAAAGAGCCTGACACACAGCAGGCTGTGCTCACTCCCGGATGGTTGTCCTTAACTTTAGGTCCTGGGAAGGCACAGAAACATGAATCAGCCAGAGCCCAGGGTCAAAGGCAGGGAGACTGTTACGGTATAAGGTGTTGAGGGTCGTCTCCGGGTTTCATAGGACGAGGAAGAAAGGCAAACCAAAGTCTGTCCAGAAACACTCGAGCGGGAGAAAACAACAGGGTGGAGGCACCGGGCATATCAGGACAGTGACCTGACCATCACCGCAGTGTCCTCAATGCCTAGACAGGGCCTGGCATACAGCAAGTGCTCCATAAGTAACTGTTAAGTAAACAAATGACTGGGACCAACCCAGGGTCCAGGATAAGACCATTTACAAATTCCCAGGAGAAAAAACACAATTCAGAAGGTGTTCCCGAAAACTACTACTAGTCAAAAAATTTTCATTTCAAAACTCCTACGCAAATACAATCGTCCACATTCTCTCCCTTAACAGTGAGGACACACTGAGCCTACAGCCTGGTCACCCTGTAGTCAACCCGGCCACCCAGGGCTTGGTTATGAACCCCAGGAGAAATGTCCTTTAGATGGAGGCATTAGAAATGCTTTCTTTTTTTTCCCAAAGGAACTAAAACGCCTTATTTGCCTGGACAAAATGAATTCAATTGCTTTCTTTTTTTTTTTTCTTTTTAATTTTCTTCTCCTGGGTTCAAGAAGCTCACAGCCAATAAAATAAAAATGAAGCAGACTCACAAATATAGAGAACAAACCAGCAGTTACCAGTGGGGAGAGGGAAGGGGGGAGGGGCAATATAGAGGCGAGGGGACAAAAAGGGTTATTATGGGATTATATGAACTCATGTGTGTGAAACTTTTGAAAACTATAAAGCACTACAGAATTTAAAGAATCTTTCATTCAATGAAAAAAAAAAAAGAAGCTCACAGCTAAATTTGCAGCCCAACTGTGTTAACCATCACAGATGATCTGAGTACCCTCTTTCCTCCTGAAGTTACTTTCCTGTTTTACCATATTGTCTATATTTTTAGAAGTCACCTCGAAGCCCAGTGAGACTTCTGGAGTACACACATATCTGAGAGTGTAAGAGCACTGGTCAAGAACACAGGCTCTGGGAATTTCCTGGAGGTTAGTGGTTAGGACTCTGCACTTTCACTGCCGAGGGCCGGGGTTTAATCCCTGGTCAGGGAACTAAGATCCCGCAGGCCGCACGGAGGCCCCAAAAAACAAAAACAAAAATAAGAACACAGACTCCGTCACCAGGCAGTCCTGACACAGAAGCCTCATGTCACCATCTATCAGCTTTGTTGTCCCTTAGCTTCTCTGCATCCCTGCTGCCTCATCTATGAAATGGAAATAATAACTGTATTTTTCATATGCAGGAAGTGAGCACTAAAGTAAAAAGGTAATGTGAGGTCCCAAACTGTGCCTGGAACATGGTAAGTGCTCAATAAGTATTAGCCAGGCGGAGCAGTAGTAGCAGAGACAGTAAAACTGCAGAAAAACAGATGAAAAGATAACAGTGGCGCCTGAAACAAATTAAACAAAAGAGCAGTGCAAGACTGAAACCCGAGAAAAAAGTGGAAAACGAGGCTCTTTCGTGCTCGAAGTGCCTCATGTTCATATGTTATGCATTCACAGAGTTTTGTCAAATGCTCCCTCCCTTTGCATCTCCTCTCCTAAATGGCGTGGATATCCTAGATAGCACTGCGGTGAAGGTGAATTAATATTTAACTAGTACATGTATTCAACCTACATAGTTGCACAAGCCTAGACCTGGGGTATTCTTAGAGAAGTATGCTGTACAAAAAAGGTCAGCTCACTAGTGGTATTTAAAGGAAGGAAGCAACTGTTAGCTTCTTGCCTCACTCACACCTTCTCATCTGTACCGTACAGCTTGTTTGTCAATCCTTGCAGGGGAAAGAGTCATCTAAGAAAAACTTCAGTGACCATCATCACCTACTAACCTTAAACATTCACTCGATACCTGTAAAGAGGCTTTATTAAAGCGACTGTCTGGTTAACAGCCAATGGCCTCCTGCTGGATTCCTGCTCTGGGCGGGCGCCAGACTCCTGAGCATCCTCCCGGAGCTGGTTCTGTCTCCATGTGCCACTCAGCTACAGGGGTCACAGCATGGGCGCTGTAGAGATCTCTGCACAGGAAGAGGTGGACAGCTGGAAAAGGTCAGGGAAACGGAAGACAAAATGGACAGCAAATTTAAAGTCTCACGTAAGCATTTCTTGACAAATATCTACAAGCACCTGCCATGAGCCAACAACTAAACAGATGGCATAGGGAAAGGGAGAGCACAGGTAGCTGAAATAAATCCTTGCCCTCCTAAAGCTTCCAGTAAGGCTGAGTGGGAGACAAATACGTCCACAGAAAATCAAAATCCTTGCCTGATTCACTTTCGATTCCCCAGAACTTAGCCAAGTAAATGCTGAATTGAAGACAGCAGATAAAAGAAAGAGATGAAGGAACAGCAGTATGTGAAAGTCAAAAAAAAGTCTTTACAGCATTTCTGTAAGTCTACTCATTTAGGGGCACATACAACTTAAGAAACATTATTAAATTACTCCTCTTGAAAGTGAAGTAAGAGTCCTCTTAACAGGGGCAAGGCATCTTGAAAGGCAAAGATTTTCAGGAGAGAAGGAAAAGGCAGTATGGGGTGATTTAACCAACAGTCTTAAAGAACCTCTGAAATTTCAGAGTGCTTCCAAACAACATTTCTGAGAGGCAGGGATAACTCGTGCGGCCTGAGGAAGAAGAATGTTCCAGAAAGACCAGAGATTCTGACACGCGACATAAGTGCTGGGTTTGAATTCTGGCTCTGCAACTTCCGGTTGTGTGATTTGGGGACAACCCCCTTCACCCTGTGGAATTCAAGTCCTCATCTACAAGGCGGAGTTTAAAATATTCGAAAGACTGCTGTGGGGACAGATGAAATAAGGGACATGAAGCATTTTGTAAATTGGAGCGATGTAACCCTCAGAGATGCAGGGAGGCAGATTCGCCATTTTCCTCGTTGCTTATAGTCGGTTTCCCCCACACAAATAAGACGGTACTATTCACTGCAGTAGCCCCAGGGCCGACAACGGCTCCTGCCACAGGCAGGCGCGCCACACACATGTGTGGAACGAGTAAACGGGTCACCAGCCCTATGCCACGGACGGGGAGGGGACGCTCCGCGTCCCGGGGCTGTGGGACTGCCAGAGCTGCCCGCCCGGGCCCTCGTCAGCCCCCCGGGCTCGCGCGCACTCGGCGCCGCGCCGTCTTACCCCGGCCCCGTCTCAACCCTCCGCCTCGCGGGGCCCCGTCTGAGCGACGACGCACTTCTAAGCGCGGACCCCAGGGCCCGAGGCCGCAGAAGCCCAGCCCACTCGGCGTCTCTAGGACGCTGTTGCCCGAGCGACGATGGCCCTCGCTGATTGGAGAACAAGTTTCCGCACCTGGCAAGAAGCGGAGCCCCTATTGGCCAAGTCGACTACGGAATTGGGGGCGGGGGGGTGTGCCCAAGCCTGCCGGTGGCTCCGCCCCCTCAGAAGGAACTTCCGCCGGAAATCCTTTCCCCCGGGCGCGGGAAGTCGGTCGGAGTTCTGGTGGTACGCGTCGTGGAAGTGCGTTTCTGTTAACGTGGCCTTCGCGCGAGCTGTCGGACGGGTCTCACAGAACCAGTTCGAGCCGCGTGGCCACACGGGAGCCAGTCCCTTGCTGCGAAGCAGACTCCTCACCTGTAAAAACCGAGCTTACCCACTCAGGGCCTGGTATCAGGATGAAGGGAGGAATGTATCTAAAGCCGCAACCGCGTGCTACGCCCTTTCTACGTGTTAGCACTTAGGGCGATTGTGATTGTTGCATTAATTGGTGTGTCTGATTGTGTCCTGCTGGCCTCCTTCAGGAGACCTGGTGAAGGCAGGACAAGGTTGCTCTGCCAGCCCCTGTATCCGCAGCCTGCTCAGGGCCACACGTAGATAGTTAAGTAGATAGTCATCAGGTAAGCCAATTCTTACCCACACTCGCAGGCTGAGTGGAAGCTCAGTAAGTCATTTCGATAATAATAGTGGCAATGACAGTAGTTGTCGCTGGCCCTTCGGGAGCACGTCCCTTATCAGGCACCCGGCTAAGTACTTTACATGTCATTTAATCTTTTATCTTCATAACAGCCCTATGAGGTAGGTACTATAGTTATTCCCGTTTTACAGATAGGAAACTGAGGCACAGAGAGGGTCCAAGGACACAGCTAGTCAACGGCAGACCAGGATTAGCACCCA
Source organism: Phocoena phocoena (assembly GCF_963924675.1). Lineage (NCBI taxonomy): Eukaryota > Metazoa > Chordata > Mammalia > Artiodactyla > Phocoenidae > Phocoena > Phocoena phocoena. The sequence goes on along the minus strand of NC_089229.1, from coordinate 5,522,111 downwards.
GGCAGGCTAGGTCCCACGTCCTGCTCTTCATCACTCACGGTGGGAGAGAAGCAGTGGCCCAGAGGCTCAGCCTTGCCGAGGAGTCCCCACCGCTCGGTTCTGTCAGCAGGTAAGTTACAGGGTGGCCTGCCGAGTGCCCCGGAGAAGGATGTTTTATGGTCCCTCTTGGCAGTCTGACTGTCCGTCACTGGTAAGCGAGTTTTCCTACTCACCAAGAGAGTAAATTCATGTCCTCTGTCTCCTCAGACCTCCTGCACTGAGTGAATGACCTCACCTCAGGTCCCACTGAGAAAACCAGTCCATAAGAGGGGAACAGATGGGACTTCCCTGGTGGTCCAGTGGTGAAGACTCTGCACTTCCACTCAGGGGGCACGGGTTCAATCCCTGGTCAGCGAACTAAGGTCCCACATGCCTCACAGTGTGGCCAGAAAAATAGAAGAGGAAGGGAACACGTGGTTGCCTCACAACTGCTTTGGCGCCCATCTCTTCTGTTCTTGTTCCAAAAGGTGAAGGGTTGCTTTTCACAGAGGCTACTTCCGCCCCTCGCGTCCTAAACCCCATCACCATTTGCCATCTCCTGGACTTCACTGCTTAGGTCAGCAGTTCTCCAAGTGTGGTCTGGGAACCCCTGGGTGTCCTGAGACCCTTTCAGAGAGTCCATAATTGTCAAAACTTTCTTCATAGTAAGATGTTACTTGCATTTTCAGTCTTATTTTCTCGTAAGTGTACAGTAGGGTTTTCCAGAAGCTACATGATGTGTGACATTGCAACAGATTGAATGCGAAAGAAGATAGGAGAATCCAGCCGTCTTCTGTTAAGACAGATTTTAAAGAGATTTCGTAGAAATATAAACTGCCTTTCTTTTCACTAATTCTTTTTGTTTTGGAAAACATAATTGTTCATTAGAATGTTAATATGTGATGGGTTTATTGTTATTTTAAATGAATTAGTGAACAAGTCTTTGAAGTTTTTTATCAGTTTCACTATCTAGAATGGTAAATAGTGATAGATATAACTCACAAAAAAGCAGAAGCTTTGGGGGACCCTCAGTACTTTTCAGGAGTGTAAATGAATCCTGAGGCGTGGTCCTGAGACCAAAAGGGCTTAGGCTTGGAGTCCCTAACCCCCGGTAGGGAACGGGGCTGCACAGCAGGGCGGGACCACCCAGTTGCAGGAAAACAAGCTCAGGGCTCCCACTGATTCTGCATTACGGTGAGTCGTATAATTATTTCATTACATATCACAATGTAATAATAACAGAAATAGAGTACACAATAAATGTAAGGCACTTGAATCAGCTGGAAACCATCTGCCCCTTTCCCCACCCTGGTCCATGGAAAAATTGTCTTCCACGAAACCAGTCCCTGGTGCCAAAAAGTATGGGGACTGGTGGGTTAAGTTATTCCCTCTCTGTCATGATAGCCAACAATCTCATTCATTCATTCATTCTCTGTGTTTCTATCTATCTTTTCTTCCCTCCTTCCCTGTTGAAACATGTTCTGGTGTCCCACATCTTTAACAAAAAAAGATTCTTTTCTAGTTTCCACCCCGTTTCTCTTCTCCCCTTTAACCCACTTCTCGGTAGAGTCATCCACACATGCTGTCTCTCTTTCAGTTGCTGTTAACTCTTGATCAGTCTTAACGGAGGCATGGCTCTATTACTCCCTGACACCTGGTCAATTTTCATAAATATTTCTATACTTGACTTTACCTTACTTGACCTCTTAGTAGCACTCAACGCAGTTAATCACTCCTTCCTACCTGAAACGCACTCCGATCAGCTACGATAACATCGCGTGGTCCTGGGCCTCATCCTGAATCACCAGCTACTCCACTCTCAGGCCCCACTGGTAATTTACCTCCTCTGTATGGCCTTTGGACATTAGGGTCCCTCTGACTCTGACCTAGGTGGTCCTCTTATACTTATTGCCAGCCTTGACCCCCTCCACTGGTATGTATCGAAGACTACCTGGACTTCAGCCATCCACATAGCCCTTGATCTGCCAACCTCCCTCACTCTGACCCATTTCAATAAATGGTACCACTCGATCCCTTAATGATCATTGCTTCCTCCCTCACGTCTAGTGCTGCAGCAACTCTTGTCGTTCTAACGTCAGAATATGTGCACTGTGATCTCATTCGTCCGTTCTCTCCAACCTCACCGGCCCCACCCTGTCTTATGAGGAGGGAACGTAGGCAGAGCCTTTATTGTGGTTTCTGAAGGAAAAGCCAGGCAGGTTCAGCAGGTTTAGCTTTGGTTAGTTTGAATAATTTCATCAAGTCTTTTATTATCTGTAGGAGTTGGCTAACCCTGGGAAGAGCATTCACTCCAGTGTTAGCAAAACCCCAAGACGTCAAAGCTTCGGGAAGTACAGAAAATAAAAAACAAGGGAAATACGTGTTTATCCATTCATCTGTTGATGGGCACTTGGATTGTGTTGGGCACATAATTGTAAGGAAGCGTATTGATTTTGTAAAATTCCTTTTCTAGCCATGTGTTGCTGGTATGTACGAATACAGTTGATTTTGTATATTGACTTTACACTGAGTGACTTTCACTTGTAAATTCTAATTAGCAGTAAGCTTTTTGTATTTTCAAGTGGCACAATATTGTGATATGCAAATAATGAGTTTTATTTCTCTAATTCTAATATGTTACGTGTTTTTCTTGACATATTGCACTGACCGGGGTCTCCAGCATACTGCTAAATCGTAGTGGTGACCACAGACATCTTTGTCTCATTTCTAAGCTTTCAGTATTTCACCATAAAATAAGCTGTTGGCTTTAGGGTTTTGTTTCCTTGTAAGTACAACAGATTAAGGTTTCCTTCTAGTCCTGGTTCACTAAGAAATTTTATTTTAAACAAGTGTTGAATTTTATCACACTTTTTTCTACATTTATTGAAATGATCCTTTGGTGGTTCTCCTTTTTTCTATTAGTGTGGTGAATTTTTAATGTTGAAATTACTTTGAATTCCTGGAATAACTCTTATTATTTGTATATACATCACAGGATTAAATTAGCTAATAGTTTGTTTAGGATATTTGTCTATTTACTGGACATCCAAAGTTTTATTGGACACTCACAGCCATGCTCATTAATTTATATGCTGCCTATGGCTGCCCTTGCAGTAAGTGGAAGAGTTCAGTAGTTGCAACCGAGATTGTGTGACCCACAAAGCTTGAAATATTTACAAAAAACATTTGCAAAAAAATGGCCCTTTGCCAAAAAAAAAAAAGTTTGCCAATCTTTGGTCATTTTCAAAGGAGAGACTGACCAGTAATTTCCCTTTTTTGTAACGTCCTTGTCAGATTTTAACATTAAGGTGACACTGGCCTCACAGAATAAGTTGAAAAGTGCTTCCACTCTTTCATTTCTCTCAGAATTTTGTGTGATACTTGTGTTTGTTTGTTTGTTTTCTTTAAATATTTGGGAAAATTCACTGGTGAAGGTATTTGGTCCTGGAGTTTTCTTCATGGGAGGCTTTTAGTAATTTGTTCAAGTTCTATATTAGTTGTCAGACTACTCAGATTTTCTGCTTTCTTCTTGTGTCTATTTTGGTAAGTTGTGTTTTCCAAAGAATTTGTCTACTTCATCTCAATTGTCAAATTTACTGGCATAATATTGTTTATAACATCCTCTCAGTACAGTGTCTGTTGGATCTAGGGTGGCAAATCTTGAATCTGTGGCTTAATATCTTTCATCAGTTTTGGAAAATTCTCAGATGCTATGTCTTCAAATATTGTCTCTTCTCCTCTGAGAGCCACAATTACCTACTCACATAACACCAGGACGGTTGTTTAAAAAACAACAAAAAACATTCTGTAGCTATTTGTTTGTAATCTCCAGGATTATCTCACGGTGATGTTTTTAGTTGCGGCATGCCTGCAGGATCTAGTTCCCCGACCAGGGATCGAACCTGGGCCCCCTGCATTGGGAGCGTGGAGTCTTAACCCACTGGACCACCAGGAAGTCCCTCACTGTATCTATTTTTTAAGTTCACTTTAGAAGGCCTATTTAAAATAACACCTAACACATCTAACACCAAAAAATGTAATGATAGGACATTAGGAATTTACTAAGTCTGTGTTAAATTTCTCTCCTTCTCTCCAATTCCATCAGGTGTCCTCTTGTTCAAATCCAGTAATAGTTGAGGTGGTTTGTTGTTCAAAATAAAGTTAACTGAGATAAGCTGCTACATTAGAGTCTTTGTAAAGATTCTAGTTTTTAGTAACACTCTTTTCCGAGGGAAAATTGTAGGGGGAAAATGCTAATAGTTGGCTGTGTGAGCAAACATGGGACTTAATAAATGTCTTTTGAACGGATCTGAACTCAACAGTAAAGCATAAGTGGTGTATGATTGGGTCAACATAGCCTAGAATTGGCTCAAAATCCTTGAAACTCAGAATCCTTGCTTATTTCCTTGAAGAGAAGGATGATTTTTTTCCTTCTCCTGATTTAATCAGATGTTTAAATAAATCAGATGTATTTAAACATCTGATTAAATCAGTCTGTCATGAGGTTTTGTCCTAGGACTCTTTTATTCTTTTTCTTTCTTTCTTTCTTTTTTCTTTCTTTCTTCCTTCCTTCCTTTCTTTTTTCCTTCTTTTCTTTCTTTCTCTTTCTTTCTCTCTCTCTCTTTCTTTCTTCCTTTCTTTCTTTCTTTCTTTCTTTCTTTCATCTTCACTCCAAAGTGTTTACTTTTTTATTGTCCCATAAAGTCTATTCGATTAGGTTTGCTCTCTGATCAAACAGACCCGAGTTCTATAATGTGACAGTGGCTTCAAGGAGGATGCTGTGGGAGATAGTTTTCCTCCTTGGCCACACCTTCCAAAGAACACTCCCTTAGATGCCCTGAAGTGGGTCTGCTTCCAGCAGGGCTGAACCCATTACCTTGTCCAAGATACCCTGCAGTACCACGGAAACCAGAAACACTGCACAAGAAATTGTTTCAGCCTCGACGACACAGCCCATCGTAGGAACCTGCTGCTCAAAACCTTTGAGGATAATCTGGAGAAGCAAACCATGGAAAGATGAGGGAAATACTTTTACGCCTGCGGCAGCCAGCAAACAACTCATTCCCTCGGTGATTACGAAGAAACTCGGGATCGTGGCGAGCTGTGTCTGCTCTGTGGGTTCTGAGTACTCATGGCTACATTTTCACCACAATTCAGTACACCTAGGAGACAAGGCTGTAAGATCAAGCCTGTAATTACCTCACGGTAATCAACAATGATGTTATAAATGGAAGTTATGCTTTCACGTGGAGAAATAAGCAGCAGGAACTGTTTAACCCCTCAGACGTTTCCACCTCGTCTATTCATAAAGGAGGAGGGAAGAGCCAGTGCGTGACATGGATACATAATGCATCTGAAGGGAAGCGGAGAATATCCCTGGGAAACCTGCTAGGAAGACTTCCCTGACTGCTGTGCTTCTGGTGGCCTCATAAAACGAAGACCAGAATCTCCTGAGCAATCCTCAGGCGAAAATAAAATTAAACAAGAAGAAATGAGGTATAAGTAGCTCTTTTGGAAAAGCCACCGTGGTTATTTTTTCTCTACTAAAATAGGTCTTTCTCTTTCAGATATTTACCTTGACACACGTCACAGCTGCTCATTTTAGTTCAGTCAGCCAGCAACGAAATTGCAGATTTCAAACACTGTCTCTGCAAATAATCGATTATCGTTTGTAAACAGGGGGCCATTTTTGTGCCTATTTAAGGATCGTCCATGGAGAGACTACACAGGCTAGGAGTAGCAGCTCCCCCTTCATGTGCCAGTAAATGAGGAAGCTCTTCATTTCCCTTAACAGTTACTGGTTGTCTCCATTCTTGAAAACAGGAATCAAAATCCACTTGTCTTACCCCTGAACGAGATGCCATAGTGTAGAATACTGGCGTTTAGAATTTTAATGAATCCTGCCCTGCCCTCCGGATCTTTTATTGCAGCAATCTGAGAAGAACGGCCCGCCCTCTGGAACAAAGAAGCAGTTAGAAAATAACAATTTCATGTTTCCTACACCTGGGCAACGAGCAAACCCTTGACAATCACGAGTAGTTCTGTTTGCTGAGAGCCAGGATCTTGCAACAGCTTGTAACTGGTACTGTTTAGCATTTAATTTGCCTCTAGTTAGGTAACAAGCATTTATTGATTACCTGATAGGATTGGAGCTCCGTGCTGAGTACAGGATGGGGACAGGGTGATGAATGAGGCACAGTCTCTGCTTATGGTCTCCTTGGGGCTGAAAACACACGCTTTGGCAAGGAAACTTGAAAACGAGTACAAAATGTTTTCTTAACAAACGTAAACCGGTACCCTATTATAGGGAATGATTACTCTCTCAGAATTCAAGGCTCTAACTCCCGGCATACTCCATTCTAAGGAGTCCCATCTTGTCTCACAGCGAGAGTGGGGACACCCCAGTCACTCATTCTCTGGGCTAAGGAAGGTTCTGGCCTTCTCCTCCTCTGGAGACCCCCAAGTGTGGTAGGGACCCAGGAGAGAGGTAGCCACCAGCCCCTGAAAATCAGTCTGTCTGCCATAATTGGCAACCCTCCTGACGTCTTTGGTAAAAATGGAAACCTGGGTACCTACAGGACGGCAGCGTCAGTGAGCTAAGTTAATTCACGACGGCCTCCTGGAGACCGTTTTGAGCCCAGCTTGCGGCAGGTGGTGGACGTGAATCGGCAACACTTAGAAATAGCAGGGAAGGCTTTCCAAGAGGGCAACATGGCCCAGCCGAGTTGGGGAAAAGCGCGTGAGGTGTGTAGGAGTGAGCTGTGTGGCCGGACCAGAGAGGGCCCACGTGGTGAGTCACAGACAATGTGGTTGCAGTTGAGATGACCAGGGAAGGCTGAATTCAACGGACGGTGGGACCATTCAGACCGCCAACGCGTCACTGACGGTCTCTTCTGAGCTAACTTCTCGGCACCAAGGAAAGTGAAAGAGACACGGCCGTAGCCTCAAGAAGCAGATGGTCGCAGGGCCGGGGTCTGTTATGAGAGACACAGGAGTGGGCATGGGAAGGAGACTTCAGGGGCTTCTTGGAGTAGACCTTGCCCGTGCTGAGCTTCAACCTTCAATCACCGTAATCCGGGCTGAGCTGGGGATGGCGATCCAGGCAGAGGGCAGAGCCTGAGGGCGGCACAGAAGCCCAGCCAGCCAGTGGTTCTTGACCAGAGTTAGATGGGCTCCAGGCTACCAGCTGTATTTGAGTGAGAAGGACTTTCTGGAAATCACATGCACTATGGATTGTAAAGGGGGGAAATGAGAGACAGCAGAAATAGCTGGGGGAGATTTTAACCAATTCACTTAAGTTTTTCGAGGATGCAAAAGATTGGAGAAGAGAGGGTCTTGCTGGCCTTGGGAGTCTTTCCTTCTGCAGAGATGGCCTTGCTCGTGATATTTTAAGACTTCTCTTCCCAGCTGGTGCCCAACACCACGGATACATGTAAAGATGACAACTTTAAAGAGGGGGGAATGCATTTTCTGGTTGATTTTTTTATATTTTAAACACACTTAGCATTCTCTGGTGTTTAAAGAACGCTTTTAATAGAGCACAGATTCCTTCCATCAGCGGTGAGGGGACAGATTTAAGGACTGCAGCTCAGACATCGGGTGCCAACTGGCTTACAGGGATCCAAGTGTGAGAATCAGATTGTCATTTGATGTGTAGATTTGGCAAAGGCTCAGCACGCCTTGGCGATGGCTGCTGTGGGCCCAAGCTGTGTGACAGGTGCTTCTGTAACAAATTCTCTTTGCCCTCGCTGGCAAAGTCCATCACTGGCTAAAACTTCACGGTCTCCCCCATTGATCAGCTCCTCTCGGGTTGAACTGATAAGACAGTTTGACCACCGAAGAGTCACAGCATGTTTGAGCTGCGTGGGTTTTCAAGACACCTGATACGAGACCTCCTCATTATGAGATGAAAAGGGACCTCCCCCTTGGTCCCACCACTAGTGGCAGAGCTGGGTTAGAACTGGTTGCCTGACTCATTTTAGTGCACCCTATTTCTTCCCACCGGGGATGCCCGTCTCTGGCCCCTGCCCTATCCACATCCCCCCTGCTGCAGACTCAGCTCTCACCCTAGTTTTTACATCTAGCAGTCTCCCTGCTATCCATGCAGTCACCTCTCCTTGCTCGGCATCCTCCGTACCATTCCTTTTGTTCCCGATTGGTGAGGGGGCAGGGCACCAGCCTAGTTCTTGCCTGGGAGGTCACGGCCCCCAAGGGCAGGACCAAGAACAGTGCATAGAAGGGACAGGGCAGATGGTTTTCAGAAAAAAACAAAACCCACTCCAAGAGTGAAAGAAAGATTCCACTCACTCGTTAGGCGCTAACTATATGCCAAATTCCGACGTAGGGAAAGACTGACACAGCACGGTCCTGCTTTCAGGGTGTCACTGTCCACGTGGGGAGACGAGCGCAGGGCAGTGAGGTGGGCAGGATGAGAGGAAGGCAGGGGATGCCTGGGAGCGGAGGGGAGCATTCGTCAGGTGAAGGCAGGGCTGGGCGTCTCAGGCAAGGGAGGCCAGAGACGGGGACAGTCCCGGGCTTGGGTGGGGGTCTGCACAAGTGGCCGGAAAGGACTGCCAGCAGTGGAATGGCTGTCCCAGGAGGTGGTGAGCTTGTCGGGGACGGATGTCCAGGGATGTCCGAGGGCATCCCTCAGCTGGGCGGGGCTGGACCATCTGGCCAACGTACCATCCCAGTCTGAAAACACTCATGGTACAGTGAAGGGCGGAAGATGGTGCTGCACGGGTAGGGCGGAGGACCAAACCCTAGGGGAGGACGGCATCCGCGGCCCAGAGTCCTCGGGGACACCCAAGGACTCCCTCCACCCGCTACCAACTGCAGTCACTCTGCTCAGAAAGGTGGTAAAACTGTCCCTCGCGTGGGACCTCCCGGGACAGGGACTGTGCACCTCGCCTGTATCCACAGGGCTGAGGGCCACATCCGGAGTGAGGGACCTCACTGCGGACTGAGGAGGTCGGCTGTCACCGGCGACTTGGCCACTAGGGGGTGCTCACCAGCAGTGCCAGGCACAGACCATCAATTCTGCGAATTTTATTCGTGCTTTCAAAGCCACTGAGATCATGTAACGACCATCCCACGAGGTAAGCAGGACGAAGCTAACCTCCGTTACGTAAATTATGACACCGGATCAGAGAAATTAAGTGGCCTACATGCTTAGGTGGGAGGACCACCAAATCTGAGCCAGGAAGGCCCTCCTGGGCCTTTCAGACGAAGAAACTGGGTGAGTGGGGAAAGGGTGACATGTCCCGAATGGCACAGTGTCAGGGCCAGGTGGAGGGCACAGGGGTGGTCCCAGCTGGTGAGGGGCTGTGGCTGGTGCCCCAGACACTTTCTGGGATCTTTTGGGTCTGTGAAGTCAAAAGGCCAGGCCACCAGGGACTCACTGGAGGTCCCCGACGTGCAGGAACCCTGAGGGGTGTCTGTAACATCAGCCATCTGCCCAGGCCTCTCTCCTCTCCATCTGTCCAGACGTTCCTCGCCTCACGGCCCCTCAAATCCCATCCACACCCGGATGCTACCCATGGGTCATGCCACTCTCCAAACTGGCGCTACTCGTGGGCTCCACGGCACATTTTGCCCTGAGTCATTTCGCCCCTGACTTTGCTCCGTGTGCATGAGGTAGGAGCCGGTTCCCAGCACACATGGCCCGAGAACGCTTAGAGCCAGCTAAGAGTTGAAAATGCAAACCAGGTGGCATTCCTTCAGTTAAGCCCTCTTGTGCCTTCATTTCTTTGTACAAAATCCAACCCTCACGACCTGCGAGGACTTCTGTGAGCTGACTCCTGGCCTCTCTCCAAACACCGCCCAGTCTCTGGGCACTGCCCAGCACACTCCCCCCGCCCTGCCCCTCCCCCAGGCGGCCCCAAGCCTGAGTCTCTCATGTCCTCCTGGTCTCAGCTCAAGCAGCATCTCTGCACTGGGCTTCCCCGGGTCCTTCGGGAGCACACTGGTCCCTTACAGCCTGCTTGAGCCTGTACTCACCCAAGGTTTCGTGACATCATCTCCCCACGAGAGCATGAACGCCATGCAGGCCGGGGCCCTCTGCCACTTCACTGCATCCCCAGTGCCTCTAGCAGGGCCCCGTGCAGTGCAGGCGCTCAAGTGTGTACTCAGTGAGTCCATAGGATGCGGTGCAACATCAACTAGGCAGGGCCAGAGTGGACATTCACTTTATAAATAGCACCATGAATGTATGGCACTGCCCTGCTTCTTGATCCAAGGGCTCTGCTTTATTTTAGGTGATTTGTAAGTGATCTGGGAGCAGACCCCCTGGGACACAGCAGACCGGATATTCCTTTAACTAACCTGGGGCCTGGGGGTCTAGGGTCATCCCAGGTACCAAAATAAATTCCGGGATTTCACCTGAGACCTAAAGGAACTCGTCCATTCGAAAATAAACGTGACTTTTCAGAAAGCCGAAGCTTCATTCAGTACAACAATGTCCTGGACTTTCCTTCCACAAGGAATCAGTTAGACGGACTCTGGAATTCACAGGGGCGAAGTGCAATCAGCTGGGTTGGTCTCTATACCACCGTCCACCTTGTTGAAAGCGGGCCCTTCCAAGACAGAGACTGAGACCCCTGGACCCCCAGGTGCACCAAAACCTCTCCCGTGCTTTTCTCCTTCCCCCCGCCTCACCCTTCCTTTCACTTCAGCTTTAAAAAGATACCAAAGGCAAAGGGACGGTGAGGGAAATTCAACCCTTGGAACGTTGAGCGTTGAATGACCCAGCCCGACACGGGCCCAAGCCCCTCTGAGCCGCAGCGACGGAGGTCAGCAGGGCTCACTCTCGTTGCCCTGAAGCACTGAGGGGACCACGCAGGGCCCCCGTCTCCACCTGTCAGCACAAGCTGGACACAAGGCATGGGACGTGTCTTTATTAAAGATGCAAACAAGCACAGAAGTATCCAGTGTGGAGCTCAGTAATATCCATACAGAACTAGAAATAGAAAAATAGAAAAGAAATTTCACAGAAAGCTGCCTCTGTCGCAGACACCCAGAAGAGGTGCAGCAAGCCCACCGCGACACGCCGAGTACCACCTGCCCGGCTGCAGCTGCTCTCAGCCAGTAACAAGGCGCACGTCCGCTTTCCAGACACCGTGCACGACAGAGCCCTCGCGCACAGTGGCGGCCCCTCCGGCCACCACTCCAGGCACTTCCCAGACAGACAGCCGGGACGGCCCCGTCCCACCGTGGCGGCAGCGTGCGTACCAACCGGCCACCGGCCCTGCTCTCACCTGGCCGCCCTTCCATCACTCCTCCGGGCTAACGTGGGCCAGTTAACGAAGCGAGTGGCGGGGCAGTAAAGACCGCACCTCCACTCCCTCGGACACAGCACCGAAGGCGACATCGCCAGCCCCATCTGGGTGAGACAGGGCGCTACGCTCGCACATTGGGTCTCTGGGGCGCAGAGCTGCAGGCCCAGATGGAACAAAGACCCAGTAGTTCTAGAATTTACCATCAATCATCTGTTTGCCAACATAAGCAGGTTTCTGCTTTGGGGAACGAAAGTAAGACTGCGGAACGAAAAGTCAGGTTCTGAGCGGACTCAGTGTCTCTGTGGCAGGCTCTCCGGTCACCGCATCGCGCGCCCGTCCCGCTGGGTCCTCTGCGTCAGCCTCGGAACCACTGGCCGGGGGTCGCTGGCAGGAGGGCATCCTCTCTGAAAACGCCCCAGTGAACAGTTCCTGCTGTATCCCGGGGCGACTACTGAGAACTGAACACCACCAGCAGAAACAAGGTCCCCCCAACACCCGACTCACCCTCGGTCCTCACCAGCGTCTCACAACCAGACAAGAACCGAATGGCTGTGCCTTACGGAAGAAAACTACAAAAATAAAGAGTCAACCCTGAGATCTTCCTACCATTCGGGTGTGGCTCGCTCCTGAGTCCCTCGGAAATGAACTTTTATTTGGTTTACTGACATTTATTTAGATTTCCAGTGAAAAGCTCTATAAAATACAATAAATAATGTGGGTTGTAAAAGGTAGACATTCTAGCTGCGTATGTTACAGACAGGATGCGTATGGTCCAGGTCATCAGAACTGCAATCTTTGTAATCAGACACGTAGACTTCAAATTCCAAAGGTGAGACAGCCGCTCTGGATCGGAAATAACCCCACTTCCTCCATTTCTCCGCCGTGTCTTACGCAGCTTCCAGAGTTTGTCCAGCGGGTAACAAATGAGTGCAAACGGGACTTTGAGCTATTAGTGTCTGGGTACTGTGAGCATGCAAGTTTGCTGTTGCTGTTATTATAAGTAAAAGTCGAACATGAGGTCACACTTTCCCATCTTCTGTTTATACACCAAATCAAACTTCTCGTTCATGGAGACAGTGAAGATGTCCTTCCACAGCCCGACTCTTCCTAGAACACAAACGAGCAGAACGCGCTGAATTCACCTGCTGTCAGGCCAGCTACCAAAGCACAGGAAACAGATCTGGAAGGTTCCAGATCTATTCCCGGACCCCTCTGAACCTGGCCTATTGGGGCAGGACGGGCCATGTGGACTACAGACCAGCTGAACCCTCTTCCCTGAGTCTGGTCATCCCGATGCGCTTTCCGCGCAGCACCACAGGTGTGCAGAGCTGCGGGCCTTGCCCATCCACCACTGAACCCCCAGCACCAGGCACAAAGCGGGTGGGTCACCACAGCCCAGAGGACAGACGGTGTCTGTGGAACAGATCTGCGGCTCCGGGCACCATGTGGATCTGGGTCCTCGTGACACCACTACTCACTCACGGCTCAACAGCTCCACCAAGGCAGGATTTGCTTCTGGAGAATTTTAAAAGGAACAAAAAAATCATCCAAAAAGGTAGAACATTTTATGGTGAGCAGGAAGCCTCCTGACCAGGTCAAGGGTGAAGATTTCGAGAAGCCTGCTCGTGCATCGTCAGGGAGGAAGTTAAAGGGAGAAAAACAGTCGGAGCTCCCAACCCAACATCAAAAGGAGTCCTGGGGTCCCCTGGCCACGCCATCGCAGCCACAGCTCAGCGAGGCTTGGTCAGAAAATGAGACCTCCGGGCTTCCCTGGTGGCGCGGTGGTTGAGAGTCCGCCTGCCGATGCAGGGGACGCGGGTTCGTGCCCCGGTCCGGGAGGATCCCACATGCCGCGGAGCGGCTGGGCCCGTGAGCCACGGCCGCTGGGCCTGCACGTCCGGAGCCTGTGCTCCGCAGCGGGTGGGGCCGCAACGGTGAGAGGCCCGCGTACCGAAAAAAAAAAAAAAAAAAATAAGAAAGAAAATGAGACCTCCTCCTGGCAGATGTCAGGGAGCCTGGAGAGTGCAGACTGAGGTGCAGGCACGGGCCTACCCATCCCTTTATGAAGGGAAGAGAGAGCTCAAAATGACGAAAACTGCTGAACCCACTTTCCTTAACTACAAAATCTTCCGTTGTTCTGGTCACATATGAATGGCGACTGTGAAGATGTCACAAGTGGGGGTCCCGCCCTCCCACCTACAGGAGCTGTGAACGCATCACCCGGAGAGCCGGGGCTGTGCTGTTATATAGCTGCCTCGGGGGACTGAAATGCCCGTTTAGAATTCTATTCACCGTCAGCATCTCTGAGATCAGAGCTCTGACCGTCTCCAGCAAACATCCTTCGTTAGCTCTGTTATTAACAGTCGTCCTTGTCCTCGCAGGACCTCACATATGAAACTGCAACCCTGCGAATGCTGAGCTAACAGATCCAAAGTGGCAAGGATTTTCTCTTCGGTGATGAAAAATTACATGTCAATGTTGGAGAGGAAAAAAACTGTTCTTGCTACCCTCTAACGATACCTAAGGGACAAAACTAAAAGCTTCTAGACCAATCACACCATAAATATATTTTTCCCAGCTGAGGCAGCTGAGAGCTCATCAAAGGAGTCACCCACCTGGTTTAGGATTTGGAATCAAGACAGTGCAATTTATGCTGTGATATGAATCAAATCTGAGCAATGCAGCTGGCTACTCAAGCCCCTGCATTCTCACCAACGCAAGGAGGTCTTCTGAGCAAAGAGGCAATGTGCTAAAAGAAAACAAAATCAAAGAACTGAAATAAAGCAAAACCAAGGTAAACGATGATAAAGCAAACACATCGGAAGGAGCATATGGGCACGCAGTATGTTCTCGACACTTCTTAACCACACAAATGAACCGAAAGGGGGATTCTGGAGAAGGTCACGCCCAAGGATAACAAAACACAGCGAAAGCAAAATAAAAAAGAGCAAATAAATTTTAAATAATAAATATTTGTGAAGATGCAGCCAGGAACGAAATGGCAGGGTGAGGTGGCTTGTTAGTGTCTTCTTGGAGAGCGGCCCATCTGCCTTTCCAGGAAGGCGCTCGCCCCCTGACCTTCAGAACAGCCCTGGGAGCCAAGCAGGTTGGCAGGCCCGACCCGCCCTCCTTAGAGAAAGGACAAAAGGCCAGAGAAGCTCAAAGGCGTGGCCAGAGCTTGGCCAGGCCAGGCTGCAGCCCAGCTCTTCTCTCCGCTCCAGGCAGCTGCCTGCAGAGTCCGGCGTCGTTTCCGGGCCCTCCTCTCGGCACCGGCACCACACGAGGGAGCTGGGAACCGGCCTCGGGTCCACAGCACCGAGTCAGGCGCGACTCTTGCTGAAGGGGTGCTCACAGGCCTGGGCCGGCACCCAGCGGTGCCGGGGATTTTAATGCCCGAGCTCTCCACAGTCGAGCAGCCTCAAATACCACAAGCCCTGAGGGCACAGAGAGCAACCCAAGTGGGTCTGGGGAGGATTCCTGCCTGCAACACCTGCCTCACCTCGAACTGCTTCACGCACAGGACACAGCTCTCGCACCAGGAGGGAGCGCCAGCCTCTGTGATGGCCGAGGCCTGCACCTCCAGCTCGCGCACACGCGCGCTCTCTCTCTCTCTCTCTCTCACACACACACACACACACACACACACACACCAAACACACACCAAACACACACCACACACGTGCGCACGCGCGCACAGCACACACCCCTCCCCCGACGGGGCCGCTCCTCCCGGGCTGCTAGTTCCCCGGGGAATGGAAGGAAACGGCCCTTCCGCACACGGACTCTCCGCACCCTCTTCCCTTGACTCCCACGGGCCAGCTGGAGCTCAAGGAGGCCACGTGCACGCACTGCGCTTCTAAACATCACAGCCCCCAACCCATTCCCAGGGTCTGCCCTGTGGGGCATCTGGGAAGGCGCCCGCCTGAAACACCTCTTGCCCACAGAGCCTGAGACATCCCGGCAGCCACGCCCGCGAACTCCGGCACCGTGTGCGGGGTGACAAGGCCAACTCCAGCGGGGACCTCCAGAGAGCCTCAGCAACACTTCGTGGGTTACCTTCCTGCCCCTCGAAGAACACAGGGCTCCGGAGAAATGAGACTCAGGGCAGCGGAACCCTGACATGGGGGGACTGTGGTCCAGAAAGCGCGAGGACACTGACAGGAAGGGGGACGAGGCCCCCGGGGCCCCAGACAGAGGCAGAGAGAAGGAGGGCGGGACAGGCAGGCGCGTACCCCGGCCCACAGGCAGGGCCTCGGCGTTGCAGCACTGGTCCACCAGCTGGTGGCAGTGCTCGATCAGGGACTCCAGCTGGGCCTTGTCACACGACACCCCCAGGAACCGGGCCAGCTGCTCCACCATCGTCACCAGGTCCTGGAAGACAAGAGCACAGCGCGGGAGCCTGTCAGAGGTGGCACCTTTACAGAACACGACTTCGGGGACTGTATCCACAGCCTTACTTAGGCCTCAAGACAAGCCTGAAACCGGCCTCGTCTGGAAATAAAATCCAGGTTAAGAAACTGCCCAAGGGCACTCAGCTCTCAAGTGGCAGACCTGGGATTCAAAGCCAGGTCCCGCGGAGGCAGACGTGAGGTCCTGATACAGCTGCGGTCATTATAAGCAGCTGCAAGAAGGAAAAGCGCTTCGGAGCTGCGCCAGGAGCAATAGCAGCTCGCTCTCTCCCGCCCGCCACGCCACGCCACGCCACGCCACGCCATCGGCTGGGATCTCGACTGGCACTCGGGAGAACTGGGAGGCCCCAAGATCCCAGACAGGCCTCAGGGCCGGCCCACCCCACAGGGCAGGCGGAGCTGGCTTGGTGTGAAGCAAGATTCAGCTCTACTTGACTCGCTGACGTAAAGCCACCTCCGGGCCCCATCGCCGCACCATTCCTGAGAGCGGAGCATTACGGGCGCAGCCCAGCAGCCTCCGGAGGGGCCCCGCCCACCTGCTCACTCTGGCCCACGTCCCTCTGGGCAGACACCCGGACCCGCACCCCGACCTGCAGGGCCTGTCAGCTGGGCACGCTGGCTTCCATGCTGTTCCTTCAGCCTGTCAGGCAGGTTCTTTCTGGGACTTTAGTTTGCTGTGTCCTGTCTGGAATGTTCATCTCCAGGTGTCCACATGGGTCACTCCCTCACTTCTTTCAGGTCTCTGTCCCCATCAGTGACGCTTCCCCTGACCTGCACCTAAACCTGCCACCGCCCCTCCCCAGCACTTCCCTTTTCTGCTTTATTTTTCAGCATTTATCATCATCCAGTGCATTTTACTGTTTGTGTTTGTCGGGGGGCGGGGTGGCGAGAGGAAGAGGCAGGGAGGCTGTGAAAACCCAGGCCACAGTGACACCGACCTGGACCAGGGAAATGGGGTCAGAACTGGGGAGAAACAGTCAAATAAGAGATAGGTTTTGAAGGTAGAGCCAACAGGATTTGGAAAATAAAGGCCAGGTGTGAGAGAGGGCGAAGTCAAGGATGAGGCCAGACTTCTGCGTGAGCAGCGAGGGCGGAGCCGCTGCCCTGGATGCAGACGGGTGAAACTGCGGAGGACCCGAGGGGACACCTCCGGAGTTTGGTTTGGAGACGTTAAGTCTGTGATCTGCACCACACACCCTGGCGGAAAGGTGCAGTGGGTGGACAGAGATGAGCCTGGAGAGGGTCCAAATCGTGCCTGGGGGCCCGAGGCCCGGCTGAGGCCATCAGGGGAGGGAGTGTGGATGGAGGAGACCAGAGCTGAGGTCTGGGGGCAGAGGCAGGGCTGCTGCCATGGAGGAGTCAAGGGGAGCGTCCAGGGATGCGGGGACGCAGGACCAAGCGTGACCGACTGCCTGTTGCCTGCTGCCAGGAGGGTGGGACCCAGACACGTGGGGGTCGTGGTGACCTTGACAGAGTAGCCTGGGGACGGGGTGAGCCTGCCTGGAGGGGCTCAGGAGCAGAGACAAGTCTGAGGTCCCTCGGCAAAGAGGAGCTGAGGAAAGGGAAGGACGTTGCGGGGAGGAGGGCTGGGCTGGGGGAGGTTCGCACTGTCGCCTGAGAAAGGAGGGGCATCAGCACTTCTGCTGGGGCAGCGGCAGGGTTCCGCACAACGGTGCTGACACCGAGACGGGATGGGACGTGCCGGCCCCCCTTCCAGACCTCGCTTTCCCGAGGGCGCAGGAGAGGTCCTGCCTCGCTGCCCCAGCACCGCCCAGCCTGGCACATGGACTCAACCACCATCTAGTGCCCGTCACCCTCTGTGCCGGGCACTCAGGAACTCGTCACAGGAATGGATTCACAGGTACACCCGCTGGGGTTCTCAGCACTTTGAGAATTGCCACCCTAAGGCAAACGGGCTGGGACGAGAAATTCGGACTCTGCCATCTCAGCCCTCTGCCCCAAGCTGGTCACCTACGGAGAGGGTGCTGGGTGGCAACAGGGTGAGTCCGGCTATCACTCCACTGCTGTTGAAGCAGAAAAACAATAAATGGGCCTCTCGAAAGCACCGCATGCCACCAACCCAGAAGCTTTGCTTGGCCAGGGGCCAGGGCAAGGTAGAGGCCTGGGGGGCCAGCACCGGCTAGAGGCGAAACACTGGTCAGGGGGACCCTGGGCCCACCTGGAACTCCTGAATCCAACTGTCACCCATGATGCCCGGGGTCTTGGCGCTGCAGGCCCCGCCCACCCACCCGCACTGGGGCGGTGGCTGTGAGACTGAGGGCGGGGCCGGCAGCTGCCTCCCATGGCGCTCACCCCCATGGCACCACCACTATGGCGCTCACCCCCGTGGCACCACCGCTACGGCACTCACCCGGTGCATGTCTTCGTACTTGAGGAAAAGCACATTCGAGTCCATACGGTGCTCCCAGAACTCCTGCACGTGCTCAAACCAGGAGCCGTAGCCCACTGTGGAGACAAGGGGACAGGTGACCAGTCACAGGGAGGGAGCGGGCATGTGTGAGGCAGCCTTGCTCCCCGCCTTCCCTGCCAGAAGGCTCCCCTCCTCTGCCCAGTAAGCTATGTTTCAGGAAGCCCTGGGCTCCTCCAGCAGCCCCCCAGATGAGCCACGTCCCCTGGCCTCCTGCCCAAGCTCGGCCCCTGCCTCCCGGATGCCTAGAAGCCCCAACCCTTCCGTGGAAGTCTCTGTTCTCCGGGGGTACGGACGGTACCTGGCACCCATGAGTTCCTCTAACAAGGGGTGACCAGGAAGAGAATGACACCCAGAGGAAGTGGGACACAGGACCCGTGAGTTTTGCTGTCGGGGCTAGGATGGGGTGCGGGAGGCTCTAGACAGAGCTGCGAATGGGGCTTGCCAGGCAAACGCATCACAGCCAGAATCCTGGAACCAGGCAGAACCAGGAAGGCGCGGGGATGAAGGCGGGCAGCGGGCCCCGTCCTGGCACATGAGGTTGGGCCGGACGGGACGACAGGTCACACCCACGCCCCAGCCCTTGCATCTCCCACGCTCCTTAGGGCCTTGGTGTGGGGCTGAGGTCACACAGGCAGAGACAGATCAGTGTGGCCGGGCTGCTTCACAACGTTTTTCATAAAAACGATTGACTCTCACTGCCGATTCACAATGGTGTGCCCATCGCTGTGAGGACATCTCCCGAGGGGGCTTCCACATTAATCAGAGGAGGGTCTCGGCTGAAGAACGTGGGGGGCCCTGGGCCTGCTGGGCATCGGGAAGCAGGTCCGGCTGGATAACGGGCCAGTCAGGGGTGGTGGCCCTGCTGCCTGCGTCCTCACTCGCCCGAGCGCCCGTCCAGCTCGCAAGCACTGGGCCCTGCAGTGGAGCTCCCGGCCTGGCGGCAAAGCCCCAAGGAGGCTGGCACGGCGACACGGAGTGACCGGCACTGGGAGGGAGGCCCCGCGGACACGGGCAGGCCTCGAAGGATCAGTGAGGGCTGGGCAGGCAGCGGAGGGGAAGAGGCAGCAGGGGAAACGGCGCACAGAGGCAAGGCCTGAAAATGGGCCTTAAAGACGTAAGAAGTGGCCGCGGGGGCCCGCGGAGTGGGTCAGAAGCAGAGGGCAAGGTCAGACAGAGGGCGGAGGGCGAAGGACAAGGGCTCGGGACAGAGGCAGCCGGCCCCTCATCTCCTCGCTGGCCGTGAGACCCGGCGGGCCCTGAGCCTTTCTGCCGCACCCCCAGGGCTGCCGCGGCGTGGAGAGCCCCGCGTACAGGAGGGCCTGCAGGGGCAGTGCCTGTGCGTCCTCCTCTCTGGTGGAAGGTTCCACGGGGTGGGACGGGCAAGGCGCCGGCGAGGGTCCTACTTGTAGCGCTGAGGCCCCTGGGTGGCAGGGCCGCTCCCGCCCCCGCACAGGCACACCTCAAGGTGCTGACAACCTCTTACACCTACACGCGTGACCAAGGCTGGGAAAACAGGGGTGACCCAACGCCTGGGTCCCAGGCAGCGCGACCCGACAACGGCAGCCTGCCATCCCGCCAGCAGGTGGCAGCACAGCAGCAGCCTGGGCCCCCGCAGCCCCACGAGAGGTCCTGAGGGATGGAGGCGCAGGTCAGGGGTCGCTGAGGGGCGGGCCCTGGGGACCAGATCAGAGCAGAAGGCCCTCTTCGGGCCAACTAGGCGCCCCTCCAGCACTTCATGCGGAACGAAGCGGAGGGAGCTCTGGAAGGGGAGGGGTAAGGGGGCGGAAATGAACCAACACGGGGCAGGCTTCAGCCAAAGGCCTTGCTGGGCGAATCCTGGCCCTCTCTGGGCCCCGGTGCTCCCATGGTAGAGTTCTAGCTGCGGGGCCCTGGACTCCAGGCCTGGCACATCCCCGCTCCGTGCACGCACAGGGCAGGATGTAACAGCCAGGCCGGACTTCCCGCTTTACAGGACAAGGGCGAGTCCAGAGAAGGAAGGGACCTGCGCATCTCACAGACAGGCTGATGACCTCGGGGCGCCGAGCGGAGTCTCCCAAGTCTGGGCCCACAGCTGGCACGCAGACCAGGTGAGCCGCGCCCCGGGGCCGAGCAGTCCACTGGGCGTGGACACGGAGGTAAGAAAACGCCACTCCTTCCCAGAGAACACTCGCAGACAGACGGCCGGGGCTGCTGGGGACGGGGACGGGGGAGGCTGGACGGGGGGTGACTCGGGGACCGCGAGGACGTGAGGACAGGGTCGCTCGCACGGGGACAGGGGTGACAGGACAGTGGTCACACACAGGGACTCCTCCACCCTGCTCCTGTCCCCTAGGCACATGGCTCCAGGGCGCCCCAGCCCTGCAGTGCGCAGGTCACGACCCCCAACACAGGGCTCGGGCAGCGTGTCCTCGCTCTGTTAGCGAACAGCAACATTTCACTGCCCCTTCCGCACTTCATTCTTCAAGTTCTTCAGAACCTCGGACAGAGAAGGCAAGCCTCCTCGAGAGCCGGAATCGGGCGGGAGCACAGAGAGTGAACAGGACTGGGGAGGCTCAGTACACGGGTGCAGAGGCTTTGGCGGGACCACAGCCAGCGTGTGCAGCCTTGAACTTCAGTGCCGGGCAGTGCTGTGACCTTCACAGCGCGGAGAGGCCTGTACTAGGCAACTTGTAACGGCTCTGGCCCGAGCAGGAAGCTTTCAGCCCTGCACCGCAGGGCAGTCTGCACTTGAGGGACACTGCTATCTATGACAGTGTTGTCCCCATGCAGGTGACTGCTTCTATAAAGGCAGGGATGCAAAGTGGGACTCAGAAATACGGCTTTGGGAACCACAGGAGTGGCTTGCTCCAAATGCCTGGCAGACCCCGAGGGGCCTGAGCCAGGCGGTGGGTGGGCTGGGGGGAAGGGAGGCTGGACAGAGGCCTTCAGCAGGTGCCAGGGGCCTTAGGGTACAGCCGCTGGGGCCACCGACGCCCGTCCCCTCCCACCCAGGCCCCCCGCCCTCCTAGCTGAAGCAAAGACTCAAGGGCAGGGAAGAGAGGGCCTCCAGGCGGTGCGGGCGGCGCACCAAGGAGGACCTGGTCTTCAGCCAGGCTCGGGAGGCAGCTCCAGTCGGGCCACCCATTTAAATTTGGGGCGCTGTACTCCTGGACCGCCATTATGCACCCTATCCCACCCCTGTCCCATGACCTCACCGCAGAACCCCTGACTGGGTTGGACAACAAATGGACAGCGAGGCTGAGGGTTACTTGAGCTGGGAAATAAAGCAAGAAGCGCATCTTTACACTCCTCGGGTGCAGAGGAGTCTGGGTGCAGGTTTAATCAACAGGTACGTAAGACCCACTTCAAAACCCTCCTGGGCGCAAACTCTAAACAGAAGGTGCCCAGAGAAGCCAGGGTTGGTGATGGGGGAGCCACCTGGGGGCTGCGGGGAACAGAACCGTAGTGAGGAGCTGCCAGCCCCACTGCCAAGGGGACGGCTCCCTCCCTGGCCCACTGCCTGGCCCACTCCGCCCTGGGGAGGGGAGACGTGGAAGGGCCCTGGCTCGCTCGGCCCCAGCTCGCCCCTCTCCCCTGGGAACAGGCGTCCTGCCCAGAGCACTGCCTTCCCCCTCCCCCAAAGTGCACCCCGCCTGTCACACGGGCCTGGGGCTGGGGGCTAAGCCTGACCCGCAAGTCCAGCTAAAGGCCCACAGGGCTCTCACATGAAGCCACAGCCTCCACTCTGGCCTCAGGCACCGGTAACAGTGGTATCTGGGCCACTGTTTTCACTGCTCGGAATCTAGGCAGGAAGAGGGATGCTTCTAATCGGGAAACTTCTCAGAACCCCAAGGATGTGGCGAGAGAGAAGGGCTTCAGCGTTGGACACCCACTCTGTCTGGCACTAGCTCGACCTCGGACAAGCTTCCTGACAGCCCTCAGCCCCAGCTCCTCTGCCCGCCAGCGGGAAAGCAGGCCAAGCCCGCGGTTACTGTAGAACTGGGGGCACCGCGAAGGACACGCGGGTGCTCAGCGAGCAGTGAGCACCCCCGCTGTAACATCACGCAGACACTTACACTTGTCGTTCATGAACCTCCGGCAGAACTCCTGGAACGTGCCTCGGTAGCTCATGGTCCGCAGGGAGCGGTGGAACTGGTAATAGGACACCACCAGGTCCTTGGGGTTCCGGGCCATGTATATGACCTGCAAGAGGGAGTGGCGGGGGGGGACAGAGGGACGGACGAGGTCAGGCAGGCCGCCCTGTGCAGCTTCCACTGACCTACAACCCACTCTTTTGACCCCGTTTCCAACAGCAAAGTCAGCCCCTCGTGCACCAAGGCCAAACGCTTTTTCTCTATCATTCTGTCTCAGCAGAGATGCACTCCTGTCCACGCGATAGCACCAGCTAGGACAGCTACTTGAGTGTTATAGTATATTTCTGTTCTCTCGCGCTCCTTTTTTTTTTAATCCTGTGCAATATTATATAAGTTACAGGTGTACGATATAGTGATTCACGACTTTTAAAGGTTATATTCATTCCATTTACGGTTATTATAAAATATTGGCTATACTCCCCATGTTGTACAATATATACTTGTAGCTTATTTTATACGTGATAGTTTGTATTTCTTAATGCCCTACCCCTATCCTGCCCCTCCCCGCTCCCCTCTCCCCACCGGTAACCACTGGTTTGTTCTCTGTATCTGTGGGTCTGCTGCTTTTTTTATTATACTCACTAGTTTGTTGTATTTGTTTTAGATTCCACATAAAAGTGGTGTCAAACAGTGTCTGTCTGTCTCTGTCTGACTTAGCGTAACGCCCTCCAAGTCCATCCATGTCGCTGCAGATGGCAAAATTTTGCTCCTTCTCATGGCTGAGTAGTATTCCGTTGTATACATGACCCACACTTCTCTACCCACTCATCCGCTGACGAATACTCAGGCTGCTTCCGTGTCTTGGCTATTGTAAGCAGTGCTCCTGTGAACACTGGGTGTCTCTAGCGCTACTTTAAAATCAGCGGAAGACAGAAAGCTTACAGGCCTGGCCCTGGTGATGAGAATTATAGGCCTCATACGTCTAACGCAGTTGAGCAAAAAGGAAAACAATCAGAGACGGTGAAAGCAGCCATGAGTCCTCAGGCCTTCAATGGGCAGAGGCTGGGCCCTGGCTGGTCAAGTTCAGCTGTGAGGAAACGCGAAAGTGAGAGGCATGGATCAAATGCTAGAGACTCTTAGCACACATGGATCAAATGCCAGCGCTCTTAGCACACCGAGGTCGTCTGGGAACTTGGGCCCGTGACAGACCACCGTTTGGACTGGCACGTGGGCCTCTGGTTCCGGGAGCAGCGGGGGGCGGCGGGGCGCGGAGTTACCTTGGAGTCGCCGCTGTGGAGGTCTGAGGGCAGGAAGCGGTAAGGGAGGTGGCTTCTGATGAGGCGGGGGCACGTCAGCTCCTGCGGCAGGGCAGAGGGGAGGCGCTCAGAGGACACGCGCCCTTTCTCTGGGGCCCAGGCGGACGGGGCCACAGACGAGTCAGGACCGGCACCACTGCACCCCGAACAACCTTCTCACCTGAGACAGGACCCCCCAGCCCTGCCCAGGCTGGGCCCTGGGGGCAGACACGGGCCGACGCGGGCCCCGTCCTCGGCCCCCGTGGCCTGAGTCACAGTGTACCGTCAGGGGTCTGCTCAGAGGACGTGGGCCGCGATGGCAGCCCGGAGCGGTCGCGGAGAGGGGGCCCCGCAGTCAGCCTCAGCACAGAACTCCTGCGGCTCCTGGACCGGACCGGTCCCTCCCTCGGCCAGCGCTCCGCTCCCAGGCCGTGACTCAGACGTGCCCCCCACTCCCCGAGAGGCCCGGTCCCGTCCCACTTTGCTCCCGTCTGGGGTGGTCACCCTTCAACCACTAGGACTCTCGGTTTTCCTGTCCTGGGGGCTCCCTCACTGGGATCTCAGCTCTGTGAGGGCTGTGACGTCACGGTCAGTTCAGTCCTCGGCGGGACCCCAAAGCCAAGATCAGGGCAGCCCGCGGCGGGGGCCCACGCAGCTCTACTGGAAGGCTCAGCGGTGGGTCAACACGGGCTGCAGCACCGCGGCGGGCACGGGGGCGGGAGGGGCTAGACGCAGGTGGGCCAACGCTGGAGGCTGGGGTGCAGAGACCGGCTTATGCGGGACAACGACCCAGCGGTGGGGGGCATTCTCAGAGCTTATTTCAGGCTGCTCGTCTAGCGGGAGAAGGGACAGGTGGGCCACGCAGGAAATGAGGCCTGAACGAAGAGGTGGCAGGGGGGAGGATGGAGAGAAAAAACTCCAGATCTGTCTGAGGGGTAGAAAGGATGGGACTTGGGAATATGTTTTTTTCACTCTTGACACCAAATGTTCGATGCAAACACACCCCACCCAGCCCCCTCAACAGATGGGATGAGCCACAGCGGGAGGCCCCTCACCCCTACACTCCCCCCCATCTCCCCTACTCCTGGCATCTGCCTCCTTTCCCCCTCCAAGCCACCCACGTCACCCACTGGTTCAGTTCCAGGGTCACTGCCACCGGCTCAGGCCCATCGGTCTTCCCCCACCCGCACCAGCTACCTGGGGGTCCCGGGAGCTCACTGCTCTCCCTCTGCCCACGAGGCCCCCAGGAACCCCTCAAGAGCTCCCGTCACTCAGGGTGCAACCGTGGAAAGGCCCCAAGTGGGTCGTGTGGGCTGCTGCCACCCGCCCAGAGCCCACCTTGATGATGTCCAGGCCCGGCTGCGGGTACTCCAGGACCGGGAGCTGCTCGTCGATGTTCATCAAGCCGATCTCATCAGGGTCGGCCCCCTGGCTCACCAAATAGACCACCTCCTGCAGCAAGCTGGTGCCTGGAGGGAGAGAAGCCCAGTGAGGGGCGCCCAGAGGAAGCCCAAGGGCCAGCCCCTCTTGGGTCAGCGCCTGCCACCCAGAAAAAGGGCTGAAGGGCCGCAGAGCTGGGGGGCGTGCAGCGTCCCAGGAGTGCCTCGAGTCTAGTGGAAGAACACCGGCCTAGGCGTGAGACCTTGGCCCGAATGCCACCTCTCGGGGTGACCGCGGGTGAGCCAGGTTTTCTGAGCTCCTGTTTTCTTGGCACTAAACGCAGGCAGGAGATTTCTCGAGGCTGTTGTGAGGAGTGAACAGGACACACAGTACCTGCCTCCCCAGGGCTCGAGGACTGTCATGAACGGACGATTCTCAGTCCTGGGTTTCCAGAAGCTGAATTTTCCTTTACCCAGGAGTGATGAAGGTCCAGGGGAATGACTCGCCAGCCAATAATGATTTACAATGAAAACTATGTCTACTGGTACCTGCTAAAGTGAAACACAGCTATGCCCTGTGACCGGAGAAATGTACACGACAACACCGACAGACACATACCGGAACGACCCTGCAGCGTTACTCAGAAGAGCAAACCTTGGAAACATCGGTCAGCAGCAGAATGAATGAATAAGCCAGGACACTCAGACAACGGGACACTAGGCAGCAGCGGAAGCCAGACAGCAAAGGGCGTCTGCTGTGTGATTCTGCATGCCCCCACTCCTGTGCGTTCCGGAATGGGGCAGTAGGCTGCGGCGACAGAGGTGAGGGCAGTGCTGCCCCGGGGGAAGCTTATCGGCTCAAAGAGGACATGAAGGAGCTTCTGGGGTGCCGGGATGGCTCTTTACCTTGGTCTGGTGGCAGTTACATGGAAGTATGCACACACAAGGTATAATTCAATTCAAAGGAAACACCACCTGTCTGCCCAGCGCTGTGGTCAGCAGAACCTGCTCCCCGAGAAAGACGGAGGGGGCCCAGCCAGCATGGAGATGGGACAACTCAGCCCAGTGACACCCCAGACCCTCAAAGACGGAGAGAGGCCCTCCGGGGAACAGGTGCGCTGGTGTGTGTTGAGGGCGCCTCCCCCGCTCGTGGGGCCGCAGCTGCAGCCCTGCCCGCCAACTCCTTCCTCTCAGACCACCCCACGGGCTGTCCCAGCAACGCAGCTTGGACAGGTCCCCCATCCAGACTCGAGGACAGCCCTTCTGTGCCTTATGAACAGCGAATTTCAGATTCAGGGTGGATGGCTCCCAGCCTAGACCCTTCTGCAGCTTCCCAGTGTCCATACACTGGAGCCCGGTGGTCCCTTCACCTGTACTCTGCACCAGCCCCCTGGGGTGCGGGTTCCCCTCCCCCGGAGGCTCCCTGCTGGCCCTCACCCTGCAGCCCGTGCACAGCGGCTTCAAGTCGTCTCCTCCAGCAAGCGGGCCTTCCCGGACCCCCACGTCCCCCATCACTCATCCTCACCCGGCGCGAACTGCTTACGACGCTCCCAATTACCACACCGACTGCAAGGCCGCACTCCAGGGGCGACAGCGCCGTCTCCCTGCCAACACCCCCGGGGCCCAGCACACAGGACACGGCAGGCAAACCCAACATCTCAGCATCTGTGCAGGAAGGAAAAGCAGGGGCCTGGGTCGGGACACGCAGCGGGCCGATCCCACAAGGGCAGAGCCCCAGCAGCACCCGGGGTGGCAGGAAGGGAGCCTGGGGAGAAAGGCAGCTCTCTATGCTCCCCCAGCCCTTGCACGGCCCCACTCCGTCCAGGCTTTCAGCTCCACTCCGGGACCGCGGCCAGCCAGGGCCTGCCCGGTCATCACCCCATCTGACCCCCCAGGAGAGACACACGGGCCAGGTCCTCCTCCCCAACCACCCTGGTCCCTTCGCTTCGGGGGAATCGGTCTCTGCTGCTGATTCCTCATCTCCCCCCGCCCCCTGCAAGTGCTGCCCCTTCGTCTCCCAGCTTCACACACTCCCCCGGGGCCTCGAGCAGCCCCACCCCGAAGGCCAGCTCCACGCTGACCCCCGCACGCACCGACCCACGTGGAACCTGCCGCCCAGCTCCCCGCCGGACCAGGTGCCCCTGCCTCCTGCCCCCCGAAAGCCCGCCTCGCCCACCTACCATCAAGGTGAGCGCGGAGCCGACCCTTCCATCGGGGGCGCTGCTGGAGGCCCCGCAGCCCTCCGCCCTGCTCACCCTCCTTTCAGTCCAACAAAAGCAGCCAGGACCACCCGACCATCCCAACAGGGACTACCGAGGGCACCCCGTCCCTCTTAGGACCCCGCACCTCCGAGGACCCTCCGAGGAGTAGAGCAAGGTCTTCAACCTGGCCTGCAGGCCTGCCGGCCACACTCCATGCCCCATGCCCGGCGCCTCTCTACCTGCCTCTCTCCCTTTCCCGAGCTCCTACCGGCCTCCTGGTTGGTCCCGTGCCCGGAGCCCTTTCCTCACTCCCTCAGGTCCTTCAGGTGTGAGCGCTCCCCTGACCAGCCACATGACGAGCACCCTTCGCCCTGCCCCGGTCCCCACTGCAGCGACAGTCCGGAACGGCCTGCACGGTCCTCTGCGCGCTCCCACCCCGCCGCCCTCCACAGGGCACGAGCGCGGTCCTCTGCGCGCTCCCACCCCGCCGCCCTCCACAGGGCACGAGCGGTTTTGTCTGGCTCTTTGCCGGGACAGCCAGCACATGGCCAGGCTCAGTTCACCTTTTCTGAATGCACGAACAAACCCTGGGTTTGTTCAACGGGATATGTCGATCAAGGAAGACTCCTCGAGGAGACAGCTTTTCAGCAAAGGCCCTGAAGGAAGAAAGTGTTGTGGCGGCTCTTCAATCAGAAAGAACTTCTGTCCATCAACCACAGGACCCTCACACCAACCTAAGAGGTGGGGACCACCACCCCCATTTACAGATGAGGCTCCTGCTGGTGAGGCCCGTCCACCCGGCAGCTCAGGGCAGCTGCACTGGGCGGGTCCGTGCGCTTAGAAATACGACTGTGCGAAGAGTTTCCACCAAAACAGGCCTCTCCCAGGGAGGTCTTCAGGACGCCCGCCCCTGCAGCCCCTGCAGGTAATGACCCAGACACACCCCGTTAGCATGTCTCACATCAATATCGACATGCCAGTTCCACAGGCTCCATCCACACCTCCATTAAACATCTGCATCGGAAGACCAGCCTCGTTAGGGCCCACAGGAGGCGCCCTACCTGTGAGACTGCACACGGCAGAGGGAGGGTTCACAAGCACCCCCGCACGGACAAGGAAGCTCAGAGATCAGGTTCCAGGGCAAGGTCACAGAGCCGGAAAGGGGAGCGCTACCCCGGAAGGGGAGCCCACATCCCCACCTCCCTACGCGGCCTCCCCAGCACCCCCAGGGGAGGGGGGACGGGTGGAGGGTCCTGTGCGAGGCTGTCGCGTTGCTGCGGCAGGACGCTGGGGGGCCTCCCCTCCCGCAGGTGCGGGCGAAGCGGGGCCTCAGCCCCCACCCCACCATCACCCTGCGTCCGAAGCCCCCGGGGAGAGGCGCCCGGGAGGCCAGCCCGCCGCCCAGCAAGTCCGAGCTGAGGCGGGGCACAGCCAGGCTTTCAACCCGGGAACACACAGGGCTGCCGGGTGGGTGGGACCGCCTGGCAGGGAGTAACACAAGCCACACGCTTTCCAACAGCTCGTTTTCAACTCAACAGACGTGATGCAATCCTTCACGGACCTGCTTCCGCCGACGGCAGCGAAATCACTCCCAGGTGGCACCTCAGCGTCGGCAGTGACTCTGACACCAGACCTCTGAGGCCAAGACCCGTAGGAAACCACTGGGGTTCCGGGTGGAACTCCCCCGGGATCCAGAGTCCAGTCCGACCTGCCACAAGGCTGGGGTGGAGCCCATCAAAATTCCCACCAGAACTCTGGGGACGGGGGCGCCAGCACTCTAGGGTCAGAACCAGTCAGAACTGAGCCCCCGACCACCAGGATCCCGGGGCTGGAACCCTTTGAAATTCTTTTTATTATTATTATTATTTATTTTCAGCTGTGTTGGGTCTTCGTTGCGGTGCGCGGGCTTCTCATTGCGGTGGCTTCTCTTGTTGCGGAGCACAAGCTCTAGGGCGCAGGCTCAGTAGTTGTGGCGTGTGGGCTCAGTAGTTGTGGTGCACAGGCTTAGTTGCTCCGCGGCATGTGGGATCTTCCCGGACCAGGGCTTGAACCCACGTCCCCTGCATTGGGAGGCGGACTCTTAACCACTGGTCACCAGGAAAGTCCTGGAATTCTTTTATTTTCACTTTGATTATTTACCAAAGTCACACATGTACCTAGTTTAAAAGTCAAAAGACTCAGGACAGGAAATCCAGGTCCCCTCCCCACCCCACTCCCACGTCCAGAGCAAACCCTTGCTGATTCTTCTCTTACCCTCAGGTTTCTGACGTGCTTGCATCATTGTTTCACGATCTGTGTGTTTTCATGGGCTACTGATTTCTGACTGAGCAAGACGACGACCCAGCCACGTTCCCTCCTGCAGGCTTCCCTGCCCCGACACGGTCCCGGGACAATTTTCAGTCTAATTCAAAGTACACCATGTCGTGACTACACTGCCTTTTTGCACAAGATTTTGTGTTTCCTTCGCCTGCTTGCTTAGTGTTCTATGGACCTATTAATAATTCCTTCTCCAGCTCTGTGGCAAACCCTCTCCGTACGGCCAAATGCAGGAGGTGTGCTCTAATCCCATTTATCTCTTGGGGTGGTGCCCCTGCCCCTCAGCGCCCCACGACTGTCTTCCTGCAATCTCCCTCGGGCTGGATGGACCCGTGCGTCCTTGACCCGTGTGCCCCTCGCTGGTGCCCGTGCACACGGTGGCAGAGTCCACCCCGAGCTGCCTGCTGACCGTGACAACTGTGTGGGACGGTGTGTGACTACAAGCGCCTGTTTCTACCTCGCTCGGGACCGGCAGTTGGGCTGGGTATGGAATTCCAGGCTGGGGACCACGTCCCCTCAGAACCCTGAACGCACTGTTCCCGTCGTCCAGCTGCCAATGCTGCGTCGAGAACTCTGAGGTCCTCCGTTCCTAGTCCTTTGAACGTGGCCGTTCTTCGGGAAGCTTTGCAATCTTCTCTGTATCTCAGGTTTGAAATTTCACAGCCAAGTGCTTCAGCAGGGTCTCTCACTCAATCACAGTGCCTGGGGGCACATTCAGACACAGGGGAGTCTTTAACTCCCTCCTGGAGTTCTGGAAATCCTGGAAATCCTGGTTTCAGTAACTTTCTCTCTCCCATTCTCCCTGTTCTCTCCTTCTGCAACTCTGAAATCTTCCACTTTTTCTTCTCTTTTTGCTCCCATTTGTCATCAATTTGTAAAAATTTTTGCTCTACTTCCTGGGATATTTCCTCTGCTTGACCACCCAAACCTCACAACTGAGCTCTTAAAATTTCAACTACAATACCTGTCTTCACTCTCTGACGACATTACAGAGTTAGGAGTGCAGGTGGCAGGGCTTCCCTGGTGGCGCAGTGGTTAAGAATCCACCTGCCAATGCAGGGGACACAGGTTCAATCCCTGGTCTGGAAAGATCCCACATGCCATGGAGCAACTAAGTCCATGAGCCACAACTACTGAGCCTGCGCTCTGGAGCCCACAAGCCACAACTACTGAGCCCGTGTGCCACAACTACTGAAACTCACACGCCTAGAGCCCACGCTCCACAAGAGAAGCCACCGCAATGAGAAGCCCGCGCACCGCAATGAAGGGTAGCCCCCGCTCACCGCAACTAGAGAAAGCTCCCGTGCAGCAACCAAGACCCAACGCACCAAATTAATTAATTTTTTAAAAAAATCATAGTCCTACATACTAGGGATTTGCAACTAGAAGCAGAATTTAAAATAAAAAAAAAACAAAGGAGTGCAGGTGGTGTTTTGTTTTTCAGGTTTTCTTCTGCTCTGTACATTGTCTTTGATTCTGCCAAGCTCATTTTGCTGCTTTTTGTTTTGTTCGGTTTTTGCAGGCCTCTGTCCTTCACGTTGGAGACGTTAAGATCTGAAGACCTTGAGTCCATCCACAGGTTAAGAACGAGCCACTGGACGCAGCCACCTGCGTCCAGGCTTGTCCAGGACAAGACTTGTTGACTGCAGGGCTTCATGTGTCTGTAAACACAGCCCAGCCTGGGTGCCCTCAGAGCTGAGATGCGAGATGCCCACACGCAAGTATTTGTAAGTCTTTTCTTTGGGGTCAGTTTCTCCAGAGAAGATGCCTCCACTCTCTGTCCTGGGGGACCACAGGCATCCCAGAAGCCAAGGAGGGGAGGGTGCTGGGAACCTCCCTTTCAAGCATGTAGCTTTCATTCGACCCCCATTTCCAATTGAGCACTGTACCCCAGCCTGTAGCTCTGCATGGCATCCCCAAGCCCACAGCTTCTCTGGATCAACTTCCCCCAAAGAAACCCGTCTTCGTAACAGCTGCCTGCTCTCAGCCTCCGCGTATCACGGCGGCCACCCTGAGGGGCATGATTCCTGGGGCCCTGCAGCGAAGGGGTTCACATGCTGGCTGCGCTGCCCTCTGCTGGCATTAGGTTCTCTACCCACTAAGTCAGCTAACACTGAGCCACCACATCTGAGCTTCCAAACAGTCTCCACCTCTCCTTCTCCCTGGGAGGAGGGCCTCAGAGCTTCCTACTCCTGGAGCGTCATGTAGTGAGGTTTGAAGAGGAAGCGGCGATGAGCAGGCGTGCTCAAGTCTGCCCCACGGGCACTCTGCAGGCACCGGACGTCAAGGTGTCACAGCCGGGGTCAGTCC
The DNA here is from genome assembly GCF_963924675.1 of Phocoena phocoena. Taxonomy (NCBI): domain Eukaryota; kingdom Metazoa; phylum Chordata; class Mammalia; order Artiodactyla; family Phocoenidae; genus Phocoena; species Phocoena phocoena. Next base: position 5,490,403 of record NC_089229.1, on the reverse strand, counting down.
AGCTCCCTCAGAAACAGCAACAGCTGCGCACATGAAGCTGCCGCCCACGGAGCTGCCAAACCAGCCGGGCCTGGGGTCCTGCAGGCCCCTTGCCGGGGGGTGGGGGGGACGTGCTAACCCAGCAGACACTGAGAAGGCCTCCAGGACACGCCCCTTGGAAAGGAAGGAGCAAAGGGAGCTGCTCTCCTTGAGCACCTCCTCGTCCTGGGAACATTCACAGGGGCTGTCTCAGCTCCCGAGACAATCCTGACAGGGGACACGGAGCCCAACAAGGATGGGCACAGCTCCCGTCTCAGGCTGCAGTGGACGGGAACCGGGACAAGAGGCCCAGGCTGGCTCACACGAGGCGCCCTGCAGGCCCCCAGGGACAGCTGAGGATGGTGCTCAGCGTGCCAGGCGCTGTGCCAGGAGCTCACACGGCCCCTCCCCATCTGAGCCACACAGGCCGCTCAGCGGCCTCTGCCGCCACGTCTCACACACGACAAAGCAGACTTGGAGGCGAACTGCCTGGGGCCA